>NC_134540.1:137733074-139033993 GCF_050624435.1 Tenrec ecaudatus | reverse complement strand
TGAGGGAGCTTCTTGCTTGAGGAAATATCTTGGTTTATTCTCTGTAGATGAAAAGGGAAAAGTTATAGCATGCCGTGGTACCATCACAGTATCCAGTTATCCAAGGATTTCTGTGTGTTGCAACTCTGTTATCCTATAGAGCAGAGTAGAACTGCCGGATGTGACTTCCAAGACCATACATTTTCATGCAAACAGAAGACTGCATCTTTCTTCTGCTATCGCTAATGGTTCAAATAACTGATCTTTGGGTTAACAGGCAAGTATTTAACGGGTTAACCACTAGCGTTCTTTATTACAGAGATAGATAAGGGCAAAAGAACGGCGAGCTTTCCCTTCAGGGAACCTTTCTGATCCAGATTCCCTTTTGTCCCTATCACATTATTTTGTGTCTCATAGCATCAATTTTATCTAACTGCAGTCACTTGTGTTTGCTTGGAGTATGTTGCAGGTTTCAACCTCTCTGCCCTTGAGTGGTAATTAAAGTAATCAAGTTATCCTCCATGGTGATCCCAGGATGCGCGTGCTGCCTAAAGGCAGCTTCTTCCCTCCTGTTTCAATGAACTTTGTTCTGTTTCTACTTGTCCTATGAATTGCGAGAAAGTTTGCAGATGTCTCCGAGGGAGTGAGCTGAACTAAATTCCTGTGTCTTGATCTTGTGCTTCTGGATGAATGTAATGTGTCTAATGGACCATGTCCGCCCTTGTACTGCAGAGACGCTTCTCCTAGGACCACACTTTCCATTGTATCGAGTCCATGGGTCACTGGGGATCTCTGCAGAGTGAAGTCTCTTAGTACCAGTTAGCCTTTGAAAACTTTTAACATGAGCACATTTTTTTAAAAATGTGTTCCCCCAGTGGGTTCATGATAGAAGGCTGGTGAATAATGAGCATACTGGTAAAAAAAAGATTTGTTCAAAACTTTTTCTAATATGGTTTTAAAAGTGCTGTCCATTCTTCTTGAAATGACAGTACGATTGAATTAATGAATTGCATGACATGTGGAATAGGTGTCAATGAAACTGTAAGACAAAATAAAACAAATTTTAAGTGATGCCTTCACAAGATGACCTAAACCCAGAAGTGGAAACTAGAAATCCTTTTGTCCCTATTCCAAGGGATGCACTGGTGTTGGGATGGTAATGCATTTACTATTGTCATTCAAAAATGCGTGCTTTAAATCCTTACCCCCTAAGCCTGTGGTTATAATACCATGTGGGGATAGGGTTTCTTTTTCATGCTAATGAGGTAGGATTAGTGTGGGCTCTCTTTTGAATCAATCTCTTATAAAATCTAAAAGGAGCAAATTAAGTAAGCAGAGGTCAGGAACACATAGGTCAGGTCTCATAAAGAATGTGTGGGACTAGAAGCTCCAAAGAGACCAGGGCCTTGCTCCAGAGCCAACAGAAGTCCTTCGTGTGGAGCAGGCCCCTGAACTCAGCTGTCCAGCCTCCTAGACTATGAGAAAATGGAGCTCTGTTTGTTACGCCACCAATTTGTGGTGTTCCTATTATTGAAAAACTAATGAATTATGTCAGGGGCTGACTATGTTTTACTTATCGGGCAGAGATCCTGTCAAAGTACAGGAAGCACTATTACTATCCCTGGGAATTCCAAACCCATCACTGAGAAATTCCCCAAAAAGCACTTTATGACTATGAAACCTATCTTTTTAGCAAATCACTGCAGGGATCTAATATTTCGGTCTAAGCTGTAATTTTTATAGTAATGTTACACCACTGATAGACTCACCACGACTAGGCAGCACACGCTTGCACTCACAACAGAGCAATGCAACCATGTGTTGGATAGTTAGTGTAGGCACCTTGAAACTCTCTGTAAGAAGTTCTTAGGATTCTAACACTGGCTAATGGGGAGAGGTTAAGTAAACTACTTCATTTCTTTGAACTGTGATGTTCTCTCAAATTAAATGTGGTTAATATTATGTCAACATTATTCCTGAGATGATTCAGTCCATTTGTGTAGTAAACAGTGCAACTGTTGTTATCGTGCACTGATAGCATGTAAGAGATATCATGAAGTCTGTGCTGATTCATAGCAATCCTCTATGACAGAACTGAGCGTCCCCAGACTGCCACATCTGTCTCCAGTAAAATGTTTTGTGGGCTCAAATTGCTGACTTTTCAATTAGCAGCCCAACACTTCTTAACCAATGAGCAGTGTTTGATAAAAGTAATAGTGTACATTAAACTTCTAATTTGTAGATTTTCATGTTATGTACAGTATAAAATATTTTTAAAATTTACAATGACTTCCAGTAATTAGCAATCTATTAGTAATCATAATTATAGTAAAGTGCATTAAAGGACAAACGTAGTAAGTAACTTGGTCACATCTCTTTTCACCTCTCTTCCTCACCCCTCCATTCGTTCCTTTATTCCTTCTATCGAACATAATACAGTACAGTTTTATTATAATTGGTATCATACCAAACTGGGTTTTGGAATTTTCCAAAATATAGAAAGATACATTGACTTTTGAAATCCTTTGGTATCACGAATAATCTTCTATGTGTGCTCTGGCTTCGCAAACATCATGAGGTAGTATTGAGGGTATGGGAGCAAGGGTTATGGGTGGAAGCAGAACAAGTATCAACAACAAAAGGTACACAATGAGTTTGTGACATGGTGAAGTCTGACACATCCCAGACACCAGTTTATGCATTCGCATACGTTATGCTTTGTTGGTGGCATCATGGATGCTGTATTACTCCATCTCTCCTCTTCAGGCTGCATTTAAGTTGCAGTTCACCGCTGCTAATTCCTAACCTCTAAACTTGTTATTTTTCTACAGAACTAATTCTCTGTTTTCTTTTTGTGAAAACACACATAGCAAAACATTCCCCATCTCAAACATTTCTACATACAGTTGGTGACATTTTAAAAACAATTATTAATTGAAAATTAGTTGGAGGTTTACATTTCCGGCTCATTTTGCACTCAATTGTCCAAGCCAAACCCTGTTTCAATAATTTATCCTTAATGAATCTTGACATTGTCAGAAAGCACTGGACTGCTCACAGCTCCCTGTCTTTATGATGCAGCTGCCCTGGTGGCCCTTCTGGGTGAGTTGTGTGCTTCTAACCCAAAGGTTAGTCAGTCAAACTCAAGGGCCTCTCCCAGGAACAAAGAGAACACTATCTGTCCTAGTAAAGACGCATAGCTTCAGAAACCCTGTCGGGGGTCTCTATGACTTGGAATTGATTTGATGGCACTAGGTTTGAAGTTTTATTTAATGAATCTTGGACATAACACGTGAACATTTCGTCACTCTCTCAGTTAACTAATGTCTTTTATAGAAATAGTTTAATTATGCCATTTGTCTAGACGGTCTTGTTTTGTTTTCGAAGTTGCAGAGTTGGCCCATTTAACTCAGTTTTACATAACAAACTGGAATCTGGCTTACTGTATTTCCCCAAACACTTCTATTTCTGAAAAGTTGATAAAATGCCATTTTCTCTATCTGGTTTGTTTATTTGGCTGGCTTGTTTGGTTCATCTTGGTTTGAAAAGATCCTTGTCTGTGAAAAAGGAGGGAGTCTTGCCTCGCATTTGAGAATTCAGTTACGTCTTGGACATTGGTAGATATCACAATGAATGGAAGGAATGATGAGTTACGCATAGGGCTGTTAATTAAACTGATCACGGGCACCTCACACACTGCTTTATTGGGAGAACTGCCTAAACAAGTGGTCTCTGAGGTAGACCTGCCAAGCGTGGTGACAAGCAGCCTTTACAATCTTGCTTTCAGCAGCAAGTCCTTGCTTATTAAGCGGATCGCTTTCTCTGCTGCTTCCAAAAGGAACTACCGCGGCTTTCACCAGAGAGGGAACACACTGTCACATCGCCCTGACTTCAAGCCCATCAATGCCTTCAGGATTTAAAAGAATCTGGAGGGGTCAAGACTGCTAGTCCCTATTTACTCTGTCTAATGCCCTCCACTTCAGTGAATGCAGCAAGACTTCCAGCAGTCCTAATGACTACCTTCTGCTTCCCTCCCTCGAGTCCACTTATTTGATCGAGCTGCGCCAAAGCCGTGTCTCCACTCGCTAGAGAGGTTACCTGACTGGTTAAGTACTATAAATAGTAGTACGGTCCCATCTAAGGTACACTATGCTTAAATGCTTTGCTACAAAGGTAATTGTAGAAAATTAGACACTAAAACTACAACGGCTTGCATCTTCCTTTCATTCATTTTATTTGTTCCATGCATGTATTCCTATTAGTGAGTCCTGAAATCAAACCAGCAGCCCTGGTGGCTGTCTGGGGAACATCGCACTGCTAACCCGAGGACAGCATTTCAAACCAACCAGCTACGCTTCAAGAGAAAGATGAGGCTGTCACTCCCTGAGGATTTACAGCCCCTGAAATCCTGCATAGGTTCTCCAGGAGTCAGAATCCACTCAACGGTGTTGGTTTAAAATGACACCGGGGATACAGGCAGTGACTTATTGTGAAGGATTGTATTAGAAAACAAATGTGTTGCCAAATATGGTATCTGAGACATAATGAATACCGTGTACTTATTGTCATTTCTAGGAGACAACATAGGGTGAAAAATTCAGAACACGGGCTGTTGCACACAGGCAGATTACGTTCTAGATTGCTTTCTAAATCCCCAATATTGAAGTGATTTAGTTAAGCTTTGTTTCAACACTAAATGAAGGACTACATGAGAAATGACGGTAGTAGAGCCTTGATTAAAAAACAGAAATTAACATATGCCATACATATTCCTTGATGTATTAAGACCTGAAAGGCTAAAACCTTGCTCTATTAAAAAAATCCTCTATTAAAAAATAAACTATAATTTTATAGAGTGATTAGAAATCAAAGAATTCTATATGAAAAATTCACACCATGGAGGTTAGAATGGTTTGTAAATCAATTAAGAAAGTGATATTTACTTGTTTATTCCTGTTTTTAATTAAAATTGTTTTATTTATTAATATTGCAGGAAGTTATTTTCTTATATAACCATTCTCAATTTATTCTTTTACACAATTGATTTAAAATAAAGCTTTCTCCCACATAATTGAATTAAAGGAAAGCCTTTTCCCACATGATAAAATTAAAATAGAGCCTTTCTTACTCAGCTCATTCAGACCATAGGTGAGTGGGTTTCCGATTTATTTATTTATTTTAACTTTCTTATATGCAGCAGTCTTTCAGTCTACTTAGTTTAAATCAGAGAAATTTAGGTGTCGTGTTTGTTATTAGAAGCTGTCGAGGTGGTTCTGGCTCACGTCATAAAAACCGGATGTACAACAGAATTAAATATGGCTCAGTCCTGTGCCACCTTCACAAATGTTTTCATGTTTAGTCCATTGATGAAGCCACTAGGTCAGTCCATCTTGCCAAAGGTCTTCTCCTTTCTCACCGCCCTTGTTCTTTACCCAGCATGATGTCCTTCTCCAGGGACAGGTTGGTCTCTCCTGACAGCATGTCCAAAATATGTGAAATGATGTCTCACTAACTGAGGCAA
Organism: Tenrec ecaudatus; assembly: GCF_050624435.1. Taxonomy (NCBI): domain Eukaryota; kingdom Metazoa; phylum Chordata; class Mammalia; order Afrosoricida; family Tenrecidae; genus Tenrec; species Tenrec ecaudatus. The sequence goes on along the minus strand of NC_134540.1, from coordinate 139,028,493 downwards.
AAATTATTTAATGTTAATCTTAGATGCAATATTTTGGTATTATTGTTGTATTATAGTATCCAGTTTCCCATGGAATTGTATAGTGTATTTTTTCTTCAAACAACATAGATAAGAGTGAACATGATGTGTTTTAGAAGAGTTATCCTATTTTAAAAAAATGATTTCATTCATGATGAGGTACCGAAGTTGAAAATGCATCTGACTAATTTGAATCTTTTTTTAAAATGTGTGTTTATGCATGTGTTATACAATCAATAAATTAAATAAACCTAAAGATTTGACCACATACCTGAAAGTGTACATATTTATTTGGCAAAGTAATTTTTTAAATTGTGTCTTGAGTTGTCTTTTGTCAAAGTGGTCGATAAGATGCACAGATAAGGGATGCGCACGGCTCATGGACTCTCGGTAGGCTCTCTACCACATTCCTTGGCAGTCTGGGTTAGTAGATTATGTGACCTGGGTGTCCAAGTCTGCCCTCATCTTGGTGTTTATCCCTATAATACTGGATAATAGTCTTAACAGCATTTACCCTTTGGTGATTGTCTAACTTCACTCAGTGTTACATGGTTTCATCACTGTTTTTAGGAGCTTATAATTTTCCACTGAGTTTGTGTACCAGAGTTTCTTGATCTATTCTTCTACTGCTGGGCATTTGGGCTGTTTCCAGCTCCTGGCTATTGTGAAATGCACAGCAATGAACACATGAGAGCACATGCTTGTTGGTATTCTGTTTCTTATTTCTTTGAGGTATAGCTGGATTGTATGGCATTTCTATTGCTAGTTGTTTTAAGTAGGACCATATTGCTGACACAATAGCTCTACATAATTACAAGATTATTTAGCTGCTGCCATACAAATCTGTGCTAAGGTAACCCCAAATCAACATACATTCTTACCAGAGAGATACACACACCTTACTGAGAATTCAAGTCAAGATGTGGGGAGGCAAGCATGTATGTCTTGGAGAAGGCGGGTTCATTTCTGTTGGTAGGAAAATGGGGAGCATGCTTTTTCTGTCCATCAGGACAAAAAGCTTAAGAATACTTATATAGAACTGAAGGATAGAGTGTGTCTGGTACTATATTCAGAAATGGACACTTTTGATCTGGTCTTTATCTAGACCTGAGTGACCAGACTGTGTGCTATAGACTACTGGAATTTTAGATTTGTTTTAAATTCATCGGCCAGAACAGAAGGACTCAATGTGGAAACCCCACTCAGTGAATGCAGCATTACTTCAAACTCACCTGTAGGCACTGAAATGTGGGTTATTGCAGGGGTAGCTGTGTTAAATCTAACAACTTATTACTTGGCATCCTTCTGACCCATTTTAAATTTATTTTAGTTTTTAATATTTTCTACTTTCTATTTGATTGAAGTTTTCCTTTATTATTGTTGGTAGATTTTATATAATTAATTCATTTATTAAGGTATGTGTGGTCAATATAAAGTCCATGTCAACCTGGAGATATATAAAAATGTAGGAGTGATATTCAACCTGTCAAATCAGGTCACAGCCTGTTGGAGCCTCCTTCTAGTGTGGTTTTCTTATAAGGAGGGTCCTGGGACCTGCCCCTTGTCTCTCTCTGCCTTCACCTTCCCGCTGGCTGACCCTGGTTGCTGTGAGCCCTGTGACCAGCCATTGGATCCACACAACTTTGCATCCACAAGCCTGTGATCTTCCTGCATTCTACATCATTGCATGTGCTGTGTGAGTCTGAAGAGAGACTTATGGAGCTATATTGGACTCATGCCCTTGAGCTGGACTAGGCTAGGATGTTTGATTGATATATAATTACATCTTGATATATAGCTCTCTCTTACACACGTGTGAGTGCAACTGGGCTTGTTGCTCTAGTCAAACTGGCCTAACACAGTATGTTTTTCTGTGTATGAAATGCAGGAGAGGTAAAGCTATACAGAAAGTAACTGGATCAATGGTCTTGTAGGTATGGCAGGAGAGGTTGGGGTGAGGGTATGATGGAGAGGGGAACTAATTACAATCAGTACCAGAAAGAAGGAAGTGTTCTAAAATTGATTGTGGTAATGATTTTACAATTCTTCATGATGTGGTTGAACTACTGCATTGTACACATGGATATGTGCCAATAAAACTGCTTTAAAATGGTCTCTTTAGAGGGATGGGGAATTTTCGGATATTTAAGATCTCCATATAAAGCTTTGACAAAGTCTATTTAAAAATTTCTATGTATTATGTTGCTTTGAGTTCACTTAAAAATCAGCAAGTGAAATGATAAAGGCCTCACTATATGAAGGGAGTTATTGAAATAGCATATTATTAAAAATCAAACCCCAAACACCCAACTACCATCAAGTCAATTTGACTCTAAATAAGGTTGCCAAGGCTGTAAATCTTTACCAGAACAGACAGACTCATTTTTATCCCAGGAAGCAACTTATGTGTCTGTGATACTCTGGGTACTTTAGAGAAACAAATCCACAGAAATTCATGTATAGGAAAGAGTTTTATATAAAGGTTAAGTGTGCATCAAGAAAACATCCCAACCCAGTGCTGTCCAAGCCCACAAGTCCTACATTAACCCACTAACCCATATGTCTGACACCAATCCACAAAGTCCTCCTCCATCTCACAAAGCAGATTCAATGATGCTGACTGCAGGAGGAAAGCTGAGTGAGTGAGCTTGTAAGCATCGCAGCGCTGGCAGGGGTCTCTACAAGGCTGCTCCAGCACCCAGGGCTGCATTGGGGGCAGGTCCATGTGGCTTCTCCTCAGGGATGTCTTGCAGGAAGTCAGCCTTGCAAGCGGAAGCAGGGAACTGGCTAAGGCAGCTACACCCTGTTGCAAAGATTAGAAAGCAAGAGACCTAAGAACTCAAAAGGCAAGGCTCACTGAGCCATTTATCTCTCCAGCCTTCAATTAACCCCACATGTGTTCATTGGTCAGGTTGGCACAATTAACTATCTCAGGGTCTGAGCCACCTTACAATATCATTAATATCTTAAGGCATAGCCAATCGTGCCACCAGGATTCCAGACCTCACAAAATCCCTCCATTTTGCTATTAGAAGAAGGTGTTCAATGGCAAAAAAAAAAAAGGTACCTGGGCTGGTTTCAGTTTTGCTGGGGAGAGTCACCCTACGTTGTAGAATGTGATACTAACCATTTGATTCCTTGCTATGTTTCTCTGGCACATAAATAACAATGTGGGTGTTATTCACCCACTTTCTGGAAGGGGAGCTTTGTTCCAATACACATGCATATGTTTTCAAACTCAAACTACCGTTGAGTTGATTCCAAATCACAGTGACCCTATCGTATGGTGTAGAACTGCCCCTGTGGGTTTCTGATACTATAACTCTTTACGCGCTGCCGACTTTTAGCATGCTTTATGTAAATGAATTATCTGTGGCAGTGCCTTTTGCAAACTGAGTTGGAGAGTACTTTTAACTCTATAGGTCAGAATTTTAGGGGCCTATTTGTTTTCATCCCTGGGCTTATCAGCCTTAATACTTCCGTTTGGCACAAGATGCTCAGAGTTGTCTGGTGTCTGACCAAGAGGTCTGGCAGAATGGCTGGCCTCTGGAGAAAGGCCGATGTTATTGTAGCTGCTTTTCAATTGCCAGGGAATGAGATATATTATACAAGACTGAGAAGGTTACCTTGGCGTTCTTCCTACTTACATTAGCTCAATGATCACTGGCCTGCAGCTTCACGGAGAGTCAGGTCCAGCACGCACAGTGGCTTTACCACATGACACGCATGCTTGCCACCCCAACTACCCCTTCACGGACTCTTAAAAAAGGAAATTGAAATGTCATATCTATTGAAAATAATTGGTATTTACATGTGGAATTAAAATGTTTTTCTTCTCTCAATGCCTTGTTTCTTGAAAATACATAATGTTCCACTTTAATCCTTTCAATATATTCATATAGTACCTGTAAACATGGGTGGTAAGCAGAAACCCATTATTTAGTATGACTCAGTTTTACACATGGTGTTTTACACACACACACACACACACACACACACACACACACACACACACACACACACACACTGGGTCTGCATGATTTCCCTTTAGTTACCTAGAACATTACTGAGTCCAGCGGTGTTCTGGCTACATGTTGGGCTGAAATTGCAAGGTCGGCAATTAGAAACCACGAGCTGCTCGGAGGGAGCATGATAGGGCTTTCTAGTCCGCTCGAGAATGAGTCTTGGAACCCCCAGGGGCAGGTCTAGCCTCTCCTGTAGGGTCACTATGAGTTGGCATGGACTCAGTGGCAGTGGCAGAATGAATATTATCAAAATACGAGTGTAAATGCAACACAATTTTTCAATGTATCACCCTATATAGAACCATATAAAATTATTTCAGTACTCACTTGCCGGGACAGTGGCTCTTCTAGTTCAAGTCTCTCACTCTCACCAAACAAACTTTCCTTGCATGGATCTGGTAAGCAAATGGGGACGAGATTGATAGGATTCACTCAGGAGTGATTGTAACAGGATTCTCTGAAGTGGAATCCTGCCATGTATGAAAGGAGCCCTCTGAGAAGCAGGAAGAGGGGATCTCATTACCGGCAAGAGCAAGGAGTGCAGAGCATCCTCTGGATGGAGCAATGGACTTCCCCGCTTCTGTGGAGCAAGTTCAGTTGTGCAGAAGGCTGACTCGCAGAGTGGGGTGTCTCCGGGAACTGAAATGGAGCGGTTGGACTTGCTGACTCAGAGAAATGGGTGGAGTGTCTTGTACTGGAGTGGGGTGTCTCTGGGAGGCTCAACTCAGGGAGCTGGTTTGCTGATCCACAGAACTGGGGGTGACCACTTTCTGGCTGAGGCTTACACCACAGTGACAGGCCCCTCTGGGCTCTTATTAGCATACCTGAAGCTGTAACATGTCCTGGGAAACAACTACCCTGGCCATCTCTCTTCGACGTCACAACTTCTTAACGTCCTTAATAATCTCTATAATCATGAATTTTGACTGTGAGTTCTGGGAAGCTCTTGCAATGGATATTAGAACCCAGCGAAAGGAATGGGGGATAATATTAATTAGGACAATCCAGTACTTCCTTGTCAATGTGTTAGTATTCAAAATCTTCTCATCCTGGTTAACTTAATTGACTCAGTACATCACTACACATATTAGCAAGATGAGTTTAAGAACACTTCGATTAGAGGAATCTAACAATGCGTTACAGTCCTCAGCCATGTGAGTATTCTGCAAGCTCCCTTTTGGATCAGGATTTTGGTACTTGCCATCCAGTTACTTCTGAGACATAGTGATTCCATGTTTAACAGAATGAAACATTTTCAGATCCGGAGCCATCTTCACGATCTTTGGTATTCCTGAGCCCACTGGTGTTGCCACTTTGTTGTCACATCTAATTGGGAACTTTCCTCACGTTAAATGACCCACTCTTTATCAAACATGATAATTTAGTGGGGATTGTTCTTCCCTGATGACGGGGCCCGAGTAAGCAGCAGGCACAGTGAGTCAGCACTAACTGCTGGGCAGGTATTGACCCTTTAACTGATCAAACATGTGAATGGATAGCGTGCTGCCTGGAGGAGGCTACACAGCCCAGATAAAAGGCAGGAAGGGGAACGCAAAAGCCTTTTAAGATTAGCACGAAATGAGAGGGTACGGGGATACTCACTGGCTTGTTTGGTACCTTCTCATTCTCCCAAGTTTCATACGCATTTTTCCTCCTGCCAATAATCGTCCTACCCTTTCCTCCCACCCCTAGTAGCAATCAAATAATATAATATTTCATGTGAACAGCTTTTCTTGACTTTTGTGATTATGGTCTCATGGAGGTTCCTTTTGTGATTCACTTATTGTGCTTGGCATAATGTCTTTTCGGACATTTATATAATCCATCTTAGGAGATTTATCATGGGTTCATAGCATTTCTTTAACATTTTGTAGTATCTTTTGTGTGTATGTTGTTGCCATTGTTAGATATTATCAAGTTAGTTTTGTTCACAGTGACCACATGTATCACATAGTGAAACACTGCCTGCCCTGTTTTGTACCATCCTCACTATTGCCTTGTGTCCCTTGTAGATCCTGCACCCATTCCTACCTTGTACTTTGAAAATATTATCAGGAGAGTCTGGTGACTGGAATAGGCTATCATGCTTGGTGAAGTACAAAGATAATCAGTCTTGTTGAGAGTTTTCTTCTTTTTCAGTGACCCTGTAATTTACCAAGCTGGGGGTCTGTTTCCAGGGATTGAGAAATTTTGATAATATGTCCAACATACACGAGACAAAGTCTTTTGAAACTGACTTCTTTTTTTTCCTTTTTATTGTTTTATTGGTGGCCCATATAACTCTTATCACAGTCCACACATACATCAATTGTGTAAATCAAGTTTGTACATTCATTGCCCTCATCATTCTCAAAACATTTGCTCTCCCCTTAAGCCCCTGACATCAGCTCCTCATTTTCTCCCCTCCCTTCCCACTCCTCCCTCGTTCATGAACCTTGGATAATTTATAAATTATTATTTTGTCATGTCTTGCCCTGTCCGAGGTCTTCCTTCACCCACTTTTCTGTTGTCTGTTCCCCAGGAGGAGGTCATATGTAGATCCTTGTAATAGGTTCACCCTTTCCAACCCACCCTCCCTCCACCCTCCAAGTATCCTCACTTCTAAGGAGCATTTTAACTTATCACCTAGTTTCCCTTCCACTATTTGTGTTTTCAAATTATGTTTGAAATGTGTTATGTCACATATTAGGGTCTCTCTGATTTCTGATAGTAGTGTTTTATAGTTTCTTTGTATAAGTTCTTATTTCTCTGATTTTAGTTATTATTAAGTATTTCTTCTTTATGGTGGCTATTGTAAATGGTATTGTTTCCCTGATGTCCTTGTTAAAGTTCTCCTTGTTAGCGTATGGGAGTCTGATTGATGTTTGTACGACAGTCTTGTACACTGCTATTTTGCTGAAAATTTCAATTAAAGTAATTCTCTTGTGGATGCTTTACAATTTTCTGTAAATAAGATTAAATTATCTGGAAGTAGAGATTGTTGTGTTTCATTTCTGCTCATTGGATGACTTTAATGTCTGCCTTGCCCTACAGCATTGACTAAGATTTCTAGCACAACATGGAATAGAAGTGCTCATAAGAAGCATTTGTCCTCCTCCCATTTGCAAGGAGAAAGCTTCCAGCCTGTCTCCATTTCGACAAAGGGTGCCCACTGGCCTTGTGTATTTGCTCTTACAATGTTGAGGAATTCTCTTCTATTTTAATTTTGTTAGAGTTTTTAATTTTAACCAGAAATGTTGGATTTTTTTCAAAAGCATTTCCTAATTGATTTATATAATCGTGTGTGTTTTCTTTTGTTTTATTCATGTGGTGGATAATGTTGATTGAATATCTTGGCATAACTGGTATAAAACCTAGTTTGAAGACCAGCTGTGCTTGAAGCACTAAATAAATTAATGACATGATACTTTAGTGTGTATGGTATAAATTCTGAAAACAAAAAAATGTTATTTTAGATCTGTATTCTTAAAATGTGGCAATTTGCACACTTAGAAACCTGAAGATAAATTAGAAAAAAAATGTATCTTTGGCTCTGTGTTAATCTGGGTACTTTAGAGAAGCAAATCCACAGCAAGTCAAGTATAAGAGAGAGTTTTTTATAAAGGTTAAGTGCACATCAAGAAAACATCCCCACGCAGTGCTGCCCTAACCCACAAGTCCATTAACCCATATGTCTGACAACAATCCACAAAATCTTCCTCCATCTCACAAAACAGACGCAATGATGCCAACTGCAAAAGGAAAGCCAAGTCAGTGGATGTGGAAGCATCTCACCACTGGCAGGGGTCTCGACACAGGTGCCCCAGCACCCAGGGCTGCTTCAGCATAGGTCCATGTGGTTTCTCCTCAGGGATGTATTTTCAGGAAGTGAGCTTTTCCAGGTGAAGCAGGGAACTGGCTAAGGCAGCTCCACCCTGGTCTGACCATCACAAAGCAGGAGATCCGAGAATTTGAAAGGCTAGGCTCACGAAACCATTTATCTCTCCACCCTTCAATTAATCCCACATGTGTTTATTGGCCGGGTTGGCACAATAAACTACCCAGGAGACTGAACACTTCACCATGGAGCACCAAGTCACCATGAGTCATGAGCTACCGGAACTGGGTATTGTCTGACCTACATAATCAGAAAGTTGGATCTGCGCAGCAGCACTCCATTGTTAAATGGAAGTGGTATATGTGAGATCAGGCCAAAGCAGGACCTGAAGGGACAAGTAAGCTGCATGAAGGAGTGGCCGAAATGCCCATAGTCTCCACTCCTGTCACATTGCCTCCTAACTCTCAGTCTGCACCTGTGGCCTCCTGGGAAGTTCCTTACCATGCTTTAACTGAAGAACAAGAAAGGCATGCTTAGTTTACAGATGCCTCTGCACGATATGCAGGTGCCACTCGTAAGTGGACAGCAGCAGCACTACAGCCCCTTTCTGGGGTCTCCTTAAAGGAAAGTGGTGAAGGGAAATCTTCCCAATGGTCAGAATTTCAAGCAGTGCACCTGGCCGTTCAGTTTGCATATAAGGAAAAATGGCCAGATGGTAGACTGTATACTGATTCATGGGCTGTGGCTAATGGCTTCGCTGAATGGTCGGGGAATTGGAAGGACCATGATTGGAAAATTGGTGACAAGGAGGTGTGGGGAAGAGGTATGTGGACAGACTTCTCTGAATGGGCCAAGAAAGTAAATTCTATCTCACGCGAACGCTCACCAAAGGATTACCTCTGAAGAGGAGGACTTTAATAATCAAGTGGATAAGATGACACGCGCTGTGGAGACTGGTCCTCCTCTTTCCTCTGCCACTCCTGTTATCGCCCATTGGGCACATGAACAAAGTAGACATGGTGACAGGGATGGAGTTATGCATGGACACAGCAACAGGGACTTCCACTCACCAAGGCTGATTTGGCCACTGCCACTGCTGAGTGCCCCATTTGCCAGCAGCAGAAACCAACATTGAGTCCAAGATATGGGACCGTTCCTCAGGAAGATCAATCAGCAACTTTCTGGAACACTTCGATCATGGAGGGGGCAGTCTATTGTTCTGACTGGAATAGACACCTACTCTGGCTATGGATTTGCCTCTGGCACCACAATGCTTCTACCAAAACTACCATTTGTGGACTTACGGAATGCCTCATTGACTGGCATGGCATTCCACATAGCATTGCTTCAGATCAAGGAATTCACTTCATAGAAAATGCAGTGCGGCAATGGGCCCATGCCCATGGAATCCACTGGTCGTATCATGTTCCTCATCATCCTGAAGCTGCCGTCCTGATAGAATGATCAAATGGGCTCCTAAAGGCACATTTATGCCGTCAGCTAGGTGGCAACAACTTGCGGGGCTGTGGCAATGTTTCCAGGAGCTGTATACGCTCTGAACCAGCGGTCAATATATGGTGCTGTGTCTCCAATAGCCAGAATTCATGGGTCCAGGAACCTAGGGGTGGAAGGTGGCATGGCACCACTCACTATTACTCCTAGAGATCCACTTACAGCATTTTTCCTTCCTGTCCCAGCAACCCTATGTGCTTCAGGCCTGGAGGTCCTGGTCCCAAAGAACGGAACTCTCCCACCTGGAAACACAGCACAGATTCCACTGAACTGGCAGCTGAGAATGGCCCCTGGGCACCTTGGACTTCTCATGCCTTTGGATCAACACGTCAGGAAGAGTATCACCATACTAAGTGGTGTGATTGATCCTGATTACCAAGGAGAAATTGGACTGGTGTTACATAATGGAGGTAAAGAAGAATGTGTCTGGAATCCAGGAGATCCCATAGGCTGACTCTTAGGGCTACCATGCCCTGTGATTAAAGTAAATGGTAAGTTACAGCAACCCAATCCAGACAGGACTTATAATGACCCAGACCCCTCAGGATTGAAGGTCTGTGTCACCCCACCAGGCCAAAAACCACAGCCAGCTGAGGTGCTTGCTGAGGGCAAGGGTAATACAGAATGGGTAGCAGTAGAAGGTAGTTCTACCTATCAGGTATGACCATGCGGTCAATTGCAAAAGTGAGGTTTGTAATTGTCAGTGTACTTTTCTTTATATGTGCTTCTTGCAGATATTTCCTTTGTTCAGGTATGATACACCAGATACAATTGGACTTAGTGTGTTTTCATTTATATGTATGATAGATGATAAGTGTAAGTGCAATTTCATCAATGTCTGGAAATTATATAAGTAAATATAGCTAAAGAATTGTGTACTGGCCCCAAGTTGGCAAGGGATGGATTGATATAGTTAGTTTATTGTGCCAGCCTGGCCGATAAACATATTTGGGGTTAATTGAAGGGTGGAGAGATAAATGACTTGGCAAGCCTCAACTTTCTTGTCTCTTGATCTTTGATCATTGGACCAGTGTGCGGCTGCCTTGCTTGTTCTCTGCCTCAATTGGCAAGCTACAGTATCTGTGGAACACCTAACCCGTAGACTGTAATTTAAGGTTCCTTCAAGACCTGCTTCGCCACACCATTGGAATGAACATCTCTTAAGCTGGGGACTGTCGGACCCTGTCATCTGGCTGACTGTTGGTGACCTGCCTTGCTGTTTGCTGTCTGTGCCTGGATAGCCTGAATTGCTCTACAGAGAACTACTTGGTGGCCCTCAACACTTGAAGGACTGCCAGTGTCTCACAACTGTTTCATGGGAGTGAGTTGCAGTGAGCCATTTGTACCACTTCATAATTTAATTAACTGTTTATTTCTTATGTTTTATATCTATCTGTATATATATACATAATTATATATATATAATTACTAACAATCTGGTTTTGTTTATTTAGAGAACCCTGTCTAACACAGGGGCTTTTAAAAAGCCCTGTCTTGTGTGGGATAATTTTATTTTATCCCACTGAGAAAACAGGCACACTAGACCAATAATTTCTTCTAAAATGGTAGGTTGATAGGTACATGGTAAATGGAAAATATTACTACTAGAAGTTACAGTTATGGAATGATGCACATATACCAGACCTCCCAAACAAATAGAGTTGTTGATTTTGTTTATAAAAATTTTAAAGTAGATATAAATTCACATCAAATTTCCAATTTGACAGTTTATGGAATAAAATTCTACTTTTATATGATGTTTATGTAGAAAAAACAATACAAAATGAACTTAGAAAACTTGTTCATATACATTGATAATTGTTTGAATTATGATTCACACTTATTAAGTACACATGCGCCCTATAATACCTGTACTTAGGCCATGAACCAGACTTAGCCCCAATTCATAAGTTTAATGCATTTGAAATCACTTCAGAAATATCACTCCATTTCTTCTCAGTGATAAAACATCTAGGAAAAATATGAAATTGTATCATTTATTTCAAAAGTTCTATAGATTAATATGAAACATTATAAACGTGTGCATTTATGCAGATTGAAGCGGAGGAAAATTGAAACAAGTCCACGAGAGTGAAAGCACTGTATTGAGTATGTCCCACAGGAATTTTGTGAACATCAAGACAGAATGGCTGCTTTGAGCATTACTGACCAAACAACTGATGAGCTGTGGGAGGACAACACGAACATCACTCATGAAGAAAGCAAAAAGTCATAAAAAGACATGAAAAATGAAAAGTTCATAGTAGATTCTGGGAGAGATTAAACAAAGTTGCTCTTATTGAGGTTTTATTAATACATTTTTAAAAATATGTGTTATACAAAATAGGTAAATCTATAGAGAGAGGACATAGATTATTTCTTGGAGTAATGGTAGTGAGGTTGCTGGGATTCTAATGAGTATGAAAATGAAGAAAATATTCTAACATTGATTGTGGTGGCGACTGTACCACGTTTCTGCATCTATTCAAGCCATTGAACTGTATGGTATGTGGATTATATGTCAATAAAAACATTTTTAAAAAAAGAGTAGAGTAGCTAAAGGAAAAAGGAAGAAATGACAAAAGGCAGCTAAAAAGAATATGTCAGAGGGCAGCTCACTAAGACAAAGTGAAATATTATAATGAAATGTCCAAACACCCAGAGTTAGAAAACCAGAAAGAAAGAAAGAATGCACTGAGCATATCTTAAATTAAGAAAAAAACATCAGTCTTGAGTTGCAATACTGAAAGATTCTCTGGGAAAAATATTGAATAATTGAGGAAGCATCAAAAGAGGATAGAAAGAATCTACAAAGTGTACCAAAAAGAACTAGCTGGCATTCCACCACTTCAGGAGGTTGCATCTGAGCAAGAATCCATGGTATGGAAGGGGGTGCAAGCTTGACTGAAAGCACTATCCACAAAAAAAGGCCCCGGGAATTGAGGAAAGTGGACGATAATGCTTCAACCAGCTGATGAAGCAAAGGAAACAGTCACTTGTCTGTGACATTAAATTTGAAAGATAGCTATCTATTTGACCAGCATATTGGTAGACATCCATATTTGTACCTATTCCACCTCAAGGAAACTCAACAGAATGCTCAGTTTATAGAACAGTATCCTTAATACCATATTCAAGAAAAACTTTGCTAAAGATCATCCAATAGTTCCAGCAGCATTTTAACAAAGAGTTTCGAGAGATTCAGGCCAGGTTGAGGCCAGAACATGAAGTAAGGGACCTTCCTGTGGATGTCAGATGAATCTGGGCTGATATCAGAGAATACCAGAAACATGTTTGCTTGTGTTTTATTGCATATGCCAAGGCATTTGACCATGTGGATCATAAATTATTTATGACCTTCAGAATAATGAAAATCCAGAATATTTTATTGTGTGCCTGTGGAATTTGTACAGGGATCAAGCAGCAATTATATGACTAGAACACAAAACTACTGAATGGTTTAAAATCAGGAAAGGTATATGTCAGAGTTGGGCCCTCTAACTGTACTCATTCAATCTGTATGCTGAGCAAGTCATCAGAGAAGCTGGATGATGTGAAGAAACAAGATCGGAGGAAGGCTTATTAAGAACCAGATGCAGAGTTTTATATAAAGGTTAAGAGCACATCAAGAAAACATCCCAATCCAGTGCTTCCCAAGCCCACAACCCATTAACCCATATGGCCAACACCAATCCATAAAGTATTCCTCCATCTCACAAAACACACACAATGATACCGACTGCATGAGGAAAGCCGAATCAGTGAATGTGTAAGCAACTCAGCACTGGCAGAGGTCTGTACACGGGTGCTCCAGCACTCAGGGCTGCACCAGGATAAGGCCATGTGGCTTCTCCTTGGGGATGTCTTGCAAGAAGTGAGCCTTGACAGCTGGAGTAGGGAACTGGCTAAGGCAGCTGCACCCTGGTCTGACCGTCACAAAGGAAAAGACCGGAGAACAAGAAAAATGAGGCTCACTTAGCCATTTATTCTTCTGCCCTTCAATTAACCCCACATGTGTTTATCGACCAGGTTTGCACAATAAACTAACTACCTCAGGTAGAAATTCCTATATTTGAATTTAATGCATTCCGGTGGAAATTAATGAACAAGAAGGGGATGGGGGTTGTGTCTATCTCTAAGAAGATGATTTCACCATATACGAATGTTCCCCTTACATCAGTAGTATTTCAAACTCTATACTATAGTTTAGTTTAATGGTATGATTATTAGAATTATCAAAGGCCATGTTGATGTTATATATAATATATATATATATAATTTGTGTGTGTATATATACACACACACAATTATATATATATATTAAAAATCCCTGTTCCACTTTTTGGCAGGGTTATCAACTTTTTGAAAGACAATATAAGTAACAATTAATTGAACTAGAAAATATTAAAGACGGTGAAAGAATAACTATTCTTTGTCAGTGGTTTGTTGTTGTTGTTTTGTTGTATACTGTTGCTTTGTTTTCCTCTGTCTTGTTTTTGTGCATGTTATTATCTCCACAGATCTGTCTAAATAAGACAGGCTGGATGAACTATGTGGAGGAAAAACAATGGGACCAACAGTTCCGGGGGACTGGGATAAGGGGAGGTGGGGGGTAAGGAAGTGGTGTTAATTAACCCAGGGACAAGGGAACAACATAGGATCCAAATTGATGGTCTGGGGGGAGTGGCAGGCCTGGTAGGGAATGATCAAGGTTAAGGTAAAGTAAAGAAGAGGTATAGCTATAACCCAGGTGGGGATGGAGCATGATAGTAGGGCAGGAGGAAAGTCAAGGGAAATAGACAAAAGAACAAAGAGGCAAAGAGTATTTATAGAGGTCTAGGCAAAGATATGTACATGCAAATATATATATGAGGATGGAGAAATAGGTTTAGTATTAAGGTGGCGGAAGGACCTTGGGCCTCTACTCAAGCACTCCCTCAATGTATGAATACTTTCTTCTATTAAATTGGCATTCTATGATGCTCACACTCCCTATACAAGTGCTAAAGCCAAAGTGGGTGAACAAGTAAATGTGGTGAAGAAAGCTGATGGTGCCCAGCTATCAAAAGAGATAGCGCCTGGGGTCTAAAAGGCTTGAAGATAAACAAGCGGCCATCTAGCTCAGAAGCAACAAAGCCCACATGGAAGAACACACCAGCCTGTGTGATCATGTGGTTCTGAAGGGATCAGTTATCAGGCATCAAAGAACAAAATAATCATATCATTGGCTGCACACCTCCATGATATGATCGCCGAGGACAAACGGGTACATAAACAAATGTGGCGGAAAAAGCTGATGGTGCCCGGCTACCAAAAGAGATAGCGTCTGGGGTCTTAAAGGCTTGAAGATAAATAAGCGGCCATCTATTTCAGAAGCATCAAAGCCCACACTGAAGTAGCACACCAGCCTGTGCTATCATGAGGTGTCAAAGGGATCGGGTATAAGACATTATTAAAAAAAAATCTTACCATAGTGAATGAAGGGGAAAGTGCAGAGTGGAGAACCAAAGCCCATTGGTCGGCCACTGGAGATCCCCACACAGAGGGGTCTAGGGGAGGAGATGAGTCAGTCAGGGTGCTATTCAGCACCGATGAAGAATACAGCTTTCCTCCAGTTCCTAAATGCTTCCTCCCCCCCAAATACCATGATCCGAATTTTACCTTGCAAGTCTGGATAGAGGAGAGGTTGTACACTGGTGCATGTAGGAGCTGGAGGCACAGGGAATCCAGGGTGGATGATACCTTCAGGACCAGCGGTGTGAGGGGCAATACTGGGAGAGTAGAGGGTGAGTGGGTTGGAAAGAGGGAACCGATTACAAGGATCTACATGTGACCTCCTCCCTGGGGGACAGACAACAGAAAAGGGGTTGAAGGGAGACGCCGGATAGGGCAAGATATGACAAAATAATCATTTATAAATTATCAATGGCTCATGAGGGAGGTGGGAGTGAGGAGGGAAGGGAAATAAGAGGACCTGATGCAAAGGGCTTAAGTGGAGAGCAAATGCTTCGGAAATGATTGGGGCAAAGAATGTACAGATGTGCTTTATACAATTGTTGTATGCATAGGTATGGATTGTGCTAAGAGTTGTATGCATCCCTAATAAAATGTTAAAAAAAAGAATACAACCCTATCACACACCTTTCGTGATTTCAAAAAAAAATGTCTAACAACTGCTTCTTGGTCCCCATACAGGTTCTGCATGAGCAGAGTGAAGTGTTCAAGAATGCCCATTCTTCTCAAGGTTGTCCATAGATTTATATGAGTCCTACAGTCAGGAGCCTTTGTATAGTCAGTGAAATGCCCGTAAACATCTCTCTGGTATCTGCTCTCAACCAAAGTCCATCTGCTATCAGACATGGAGTCTCTCCTGCCACATCTTCTAAATCCAATTTGAATTTCTAGCAGTTTTCTGTCGATATAAGACAGCAACCCATTTTAAATTATCTTTAGAAAAAAATACGTGCATATAACTTTAATAATATTGTTTAATAATTTATCTATTATGTTCATTGGAATGGAAAGGCTGGCAGTTTTTTTTGTACTATTTAGACTTGCATACCGGTGTGATGCTGGAAACGATGCCATTGGTCATCCAAAGTGAAAAGGTAGAGTGGTGCTTGCAGACAAAGAGCAGACTACAAAGAAGCAATAAACTGTCCACTTCTGAGGAAATAACCACTGAAATTCTTGTGAATAGTAGTGGAACATTGTTAGATCGAGTGCCAGAAGATTACGACATGACTGAAATTATGAACGAATAGCTGAACATATCTATTTGCAATTATAATATAGAATGTATCAAATATGAATCCTGGAAAACTGGAAATCATCCAAAAAGAAATGGAACACAGAAAAATCAATATTCTAGGCATTGGTGAGTTGAAATGAACTCCCATTGGCCATTTTGAATCACACAATCATATAGTTTATTATGTAAGCAACAACAAATAGCTTCATCCTCATTGTCAAAATGAACTTTTCAAAATTATTTTGAGGTGCAATGCTATCTGTGATAAGAATGTCTATCTTAAGGAAGTCCAGTTAATATTAATGTCAGAAGAATAAACAAATAGGGAAGGGTTTTCTCTACAGTAAAGTCAGAATGTGGAAGAAATACATCTCTAGAAAGGGGTTTTAACACATATACACGGGGATAAACTGTCCTTAAGAAATGTTTCCTTAAAATGTGAATGTGAAAACAAATATTAAGAAAAAAATCTAAAACAATGCTGTTTATGTAAAATTTCTAAGACAACTGAAGTTTCACTTAAGCACACAGCTTCTTTCTTTTAAAAAATCATTTTATTGGGAGCTCATACAATTCTTATCACAATCCATACATAAATCCATTTTGTCAAGCACATTTTTACATTTGTTGCTATCTTCTTTCTCAAAATATTGGCTTTCTACCTGAGCCCTTAATATCAGCTCCTCATTTTCCCCTTCCATCCCCACTCCCCTATCCCTATGAACCCTTCATAATTCATAAATTATTATTATTTTTCATATCTTACACGGTTCAATGTCTCCCTTCACCCACTTTTCTGTTGTCCACCCCCAGGGAGGAGGTTATATGTAGATCCTTGTAATCAGTTCCCTCCACTCTCCAGGTATCGCAACTCTCACCACTGGTCCTGAAGGGCTCATCTGTCCTGGACTCCCTGTGTTTCCAGTTCCTATCTGTACCACTTTACATTCTCTGGTCTAGCCAGATTTGTAAGGTAGAATTGAGATCATGATAGTTTGGGGAAGAAGCATTTAAGAACTTGAGGAAAGTTATATGTTTCATCGTTGCTACCCTGCACCCTGACTGACTCATCTCCTTCCCGCAGCCCTTCCGTGAGGGGGTGTCCAGTTGCCTACAGATGGGATTTGGGTCTCCACTCTGTACTCACCCTCAATTACAATAATATCATTTTTGGTTCTTTGCTGCCTGATAACGGATCCTTTTGACACTTCCTGGTCACACAGACTATTGTGCTTCTTCCATGTGGGCTTTGTTGCTTCTGAGCTAGATGTCCACTTGTTTACCTTCAAGCCTTTAAGAGCCCGGATGCTTTATCTTTTGATAGCCGGACTCCATCAGCTTCCTTCGCCACCTTTGCTTATGCCCACACTTGTCTTCAGTGATCATGTTGGGAACGTGAAGCACACAGTTTCTAAAGAGTATTGAAGTTAATTCTTATTACCAGCTGCAGTCTTAAGGAACATTTTTCAAGGAATTTGACATTTTTCATTATTTTTGATTAGTGGGCAATAGTGGTGCATTGGGCTGCCATCCTTAAGGCCAACTTCTCCATGGGGAGCGTTCTATTCCAGTAAAAAGTTACAGTCTCAGAAACTCACAGGGGCAGTTCTACCCTGTTTTATAGGGTCCTTGTGAGTCAGCATGGACTGGATGCCATTGATTTTGTTTTGTTTTGGTATTCTAAAAAGGACACATTGTAAGCCTCCTGATAGTGTGATAGTAAGTTTAGTAGCCCCAGTAAAAACATTTGCTCAAAAATAAACCATTTTACTGGTGAGTTCAACGAAACATCAACTGAAGGAAAAATTGTCTCAGGGTATTTTAGCTGAATTAGTTTGTGTTGGTGTAAACCAGTCTCATTCTACATGTTGATGTAATGCTTTTTCCTTCATCTGAGTCAATTATCATACATTCGACTTCTTACAGATTGAGCGCATTCCTTTCTATCACAATCTGGAGTTACCAGTGAAATTAGGCAATCATTAACCCCTTTTGGTATTTGAAATATGAATGGCATAAGTTCCTTTATCAAAGGAGCACACAAGTCACCAAGGTGTAATAAACTGATGTATATGGAATGGGGGTATATACATATGATGAAATATTACCCTATCATAAAGAGAAATACAGTTCTGATACATGCTACAATCTAGATGAGTTTTGAAAAGAGCATGCAAAGTGTAATAAGTAAATCACAAAGGGTAAATGTGATACGATCCCACTTATCTTAGGCTGGGTTCTCTAGAAAAGCAAAACCAGTGACAAAAATTGTATATAGAGATAGATGATAGATAGATAGATAGATAGATAGATAGATTATAGGTAGCTAGATAGAAAGAACTTTATTATCAAAGTAATGCGTTGCCCAGTTCCACGCCTGCAAAAGTTCTAATCTTGTAAGTTGTTTTTCAGGCTGGCAGCTTCTTCTGACTCATGTAGTTGTCAGGGTTAATGAATTTAGTACTGATAAGATGATGACAGACTGTGGCTACAAAGGTACATAAATCTAAGGTCTGCAGATCAGCTGGCAAGCCCTTGATAACTCTAAGGATAGGTAAGCAATACAGTAGCATATTGACTCAAGTCTAAATAACTAGAGGTCACTAAGTCAGATACAGAATCTAGATCCAGATAAACACATTTAAGCTTTTCCACAGTGTCCACTTATATTGTAAGCAGGCCACACCCCAAGTAAATTTTCTTTCAATTATTTGGCCACTCATAACAAATCTCATTATGAAGCTGATTGTAATGTTAGATCTAATCATGGAGGATTACTAGGTTTTAACTGCTCAACCCTGAGAATCATGGACTAGGCAAGTTGACACAAACACTTATGTAGACTATCTAGGAGCCCTGGTGGCAAGTTGGGCTACAATCTGTAAGGGCAGCACTTTGAAATAACCAGCTCCTTTGAAGGGTCCAAACAAACAAACAGGGCTTTATACTTCTTCAAAGATTCATAGTCTCAGAAACTCACAGGCACAGTTCTACCCTGGCTTTTAGGGTCACTATGAATCAACATCAACTTGATGACAGTGGGTTTGGTTTGGTGTTATATGAACTATCTATGGTTGAAAAGAAGACATAGAGCAAAGTTTATTAGTGGTCCTAGAAGGAAATGGTATAGATGGAGATAAAGGAGGCACTCGTTGCTTGCAGGACACTGGGTTATAGGCTATGAGGTAATTTAGAAATGAATAATATTAATCAATTGAAAAATATAAGGAACATAATTAATATAACTGAATTGATTTTGTGAAAAATGTTTAAAAGGCAACTGATTTGTTATCTTTATATTTACCATAATAAGGAAAATATATTAGTTACCTTAAAATTTCATGAACCAAGAGTCTTTGACTATAAGTACATTCCCTTTTCTAGCTCAGTAGGTAAAAATCAAGAGGCTGACTGGAGCTGTACTCTCAAGAGTTGAGTCTGAAGCTCTTCTTCATAGTTCATGGGATGTTGAAGAATTTAGGGGATCTAGAACTCAGTTTCTATTTGTACGCTGGTTGTCATCTGGGAAGCAATCTCACTTTAGAGGGGGCACCTTCATGACTGATTATGTGGATATGACTGCTTCATAGACAGTGTACTTAATGGCTTTCTGCTTCTTCAAGGTCAACAGCAGAATTATTCTTGATTCATTCAAATCCCTCTGATTTATGTAAGCTCTACTTTGCTTACACTGGGCACTACATGGATAAATTTAATTTTATTAATTCACTGACTAGGGCATTAATTACAATGGAAAATCCTTTCTCTTTTGAAAATGAATGTATTCATAAGAAGAATTTCTTTTAAAAGTAAGGCTTTATACATCATAAATAGACATATAAAAAGTAGGCATTTTAGGATTCATTTTAGAATTCTTCTCATAGTACTAGAATTAGGTGATCCATCAATTAGTAATATTTTATGATCATATGGTAAACATATGTCATATTATCCCATGGTTATTTTGAAAATTTGTTTTAGTGTCTAATGTTAAGTGATTTAACTCATGCATATAAATAATTTCATGAAAAATATATAGTGATACCACCCTACCGACAGTGAGTCATCTGACTGATAGTGACCCTGTAGGACAGAGACAAACTTCCCAGAAGATTTCCAAGACTGCGAATTTTCACATTATCATGTTTCTGTGAGTTTGTCATACTGTGATGGCTTGTTTGTATCCGTGATGTTGGAAGCTATTATCACTGGTATTTCAAATACCAGGATGTTTACCCAGAGGCATAGTCATATAGACTATAAAGAATGATTAGGATGTGCAATTAAGTGGGATTAGACCCTGAAAACTTATGGATAGCAGTAGAACATGGTCAGATCCTGAAAACCTCATACATAGAAGCAAAATATTGTCAAAGATGATGCCATAAGTTGTGTCCTTCAGATCATAGGTCCCTCAGAGTAGAGTTGCCTTCTCAAAGCAGAGGTGGCTATAGTGATGTACATGGAGCAGCTCCTTCCGGAGTAAATCCTCCGGGACCATCCCTTATTGATGGGGCACGATTCCAAAGCTGCAAACATAAACTAATAATCCAAAGTTGGAATGGATCTAGCATGAATTTGGGAAAATTGGAAGTCATCAAAATTAAATGGAACACACAAAAACCAATATTCTAGGCATTGCTGAACTGAAATGGACCGGTATTGGCCATTGTGAATCAGAAAGTTGTACAGTTTTCCACACAGGAATGATAGAATCAAGAGGGATGGCATTGCATTCATCCTCAAAATTGAGATTTGAGGATTTACATTGAAGTACAATGCTGTCTGTGATAGGATCATATCTATCCCCATATAAAAAAAGTCCAGTCAATGCAACTATTATCAATTTTGTGCACCAAACATTAAAGCTGGTGATGAAGAAATTGCAGAATTCTATGAAGGTCTTCAACTGAAATTGATCAAACTTGCAATCAATATGCAATGATACTTACTGGTGATTGGTATGCAAAAATTGGAAACAAAGAATAAGGAACAGTTGCTATAGAAAAATGGCCTTATTCAAAGAAACAAAGCCAGAGATCAAATGATAGAACTTTGCAAGACCAGCAATTTCTTAATCACAAATACCTTTTTTCAACAACGCAAAAGGCAAACATGCAAGTGGATTTCTCAAGATGGAATAAACAGAAATCAAGTTGACCAAATCTGCGGGAAGAGACAAAGGAACAGCTGAACATCAGCAGTTAAAACCAGGTCTGGGGCTGACTATGGAACTGACCACCAATTGCTCCTTTGTAAATTCAGATTGAAGCAAAAGAACACTAAACAAAATCCCGAGTCCAAATAAGACCTTGAGTATATCCCATCTGAATTTTGAGATTATACCAAGGACAGATTCAATATATTAAGTATTAATGATGGAAGAAATAATGAGCTGTGGATGGCATGAAAATTATCATACATGAAGATGAACAAAAGGTCATTGAAAAGACAGAAAAGATCAAAGTGAATGCCTGATGACACTCTGAAACTTGTTCTTAATTTTAGAATAGCTAAGGCAAGTGGACGAAAGGGTTGAAGAGAAAGGTCTTTAGTGGTGTTCAGTGGGTGGGCAGAACTGACCTAGGACATTGGGTGGTATCCTGGGAACTGGGACGAGTGCAGTAGAGTACTGAGATACTGAATTCTGCATCGCCACATTGCATGGCATACTCCAGAAAGGCACCAGATAGATGCCATATGGGAATCTCACTGGGTGAACTGGACTCTTCTTCAGACACACGTGAACTTTGGACTTAATCAGAAAAACACATGGTGTCTGAGGAAGCAGAAGACAGTTGTACCAAGTGTGGTGTTCTATTGGTTGGTGGACAAGGGGGATTTTACTTCATCACCCCGCTGTGCTGTATTTAGATATGTACTATCCTGGCAATTCTGCGATGGCCATTCTGTTATATTTTGCTTATGCTTGTGCATAATAGGGTGTATCCTATAGGTATGCCACCATGGGAGATCACCCTCTTGAGGCTGTTACTTATTTCTATTTTTTTTTCGGTAAATGAAACCCCGGAAAGTTGAGCCTAAATAGAGAAATAAAACATAGCAAGGGTTTTGGGTGAGGGGAGGCATGGAGGAGTGGGGAGACACAAGGGATATGAAGTCAAGAAGTACAGGAAGTAAAAGTATGCCTGTAGACTGATTTTTAAATAAGTTGTACAATTATATTTGACATTATTGAACTATGGAATGATATGACATGTGTAGTAATTTCAACATTACAGCAAATTAAAAAAAAAAAAGCATAGCTCCAGGAATGAGTTCTGGGCTCACACTAAATCCTAGATCCAACTTCAAAACATTTAGTGCTTACATCATGGCCCTGCTTGATAATCGACTTCATGAAATAATCACTGACGATAAGGCTGCTATGGCAAAGGGTGGTGAAGAAAGCAGATGGTTGAAGTAGTCAGTGTCTAGGATCTTAAAGGCTTGCATTTGAATTGCGGTGCTAGAAAGAATACTAAAGGTTCCATGGACAGCTAAAAGGACCAACTGGTCTTTCTTAGAAGTAAGGACAGAGTGCTCCTTGGAGGCAAGTTTGAAGAAACCTCCTCTAACATACTTTGGACATGCTGCCAGGAGGTACCAGTCCCTGGAGAAGGAGATCATGTTAGGTAAAGTCTTCTGTGGTAGCTAAAACATCTGGTGTCCATTTGAGGATCAGGAGTGTAGGGGTGCAGTATAGCCTGTCAATCAGTATTTAGCCAATGAGGCGTCTTGTGGGCATGGCCTACTCCTGGATTCTGGGTACTCCTATGTTCCTCCCTGTAGGTGGGAGACACACACTCTCTGTTCTCTCCCTATGAGACATTTTCTGAGTAAAAGCCACATGAAGCTACACTGAGGCAGTCAGAGTGATGGAGTTGAAGGAACCACGTGAAGACCTCTACTAGCACTGTGATGATTACAATATCACTGGTTCCACAAGACTGCCCACCCACTACCCTGTAATCATCCTGTATTTGGCATCATTGCATGTGTTTCATTGATATCAGACATATGGGCTAATATGGGATTTAAGGACTTGCTATGGACTGGCCTGGGAATTTTTCTCAATATTCAATTTTGTTTGTATGTAAAACTCTTTCTTATACATATATGAGCCTCCCTGGATTTGTTTTTTAAGTCTACCAGACTAACCCATATTTCTAACTATTGACATGGGATATTCATTAATTTATGTAGGTATGTTTTAGTTTCCTGTATGCTACAGTTTACTTTGTGCAAGCCTTTTGTTTCTCTGTCAGGTTTATTTATAAGTGTTTCAACATGTGAGTTGAGTGCTTATTGTAAATCGTATTGACCTTTTAAATTTCCCTTTCAGCATTCTCTTTCTTAATATAAATGAATTCTATTGACTTTTGTATATCGATCTTATAGCCTGAGAGTATTCCAAAGTTTCCAATGGTTCCAGCAATATTCTTAGTGAGTGGTTAGGGTTTTCTATGAAAAATACAACTTTCCTCTAGTTCCTAAATACTTCCTCCCCAACCCCCACTATGATGATCTGAATTCTACCTTGCAAATTTGGCTAGACCAGAGACTGTACACTGGTACAGATAGGAACTGGAAACACAGGGAATCAAGGATGGATGGTCCCTTCAGGACCAGTGGTGTGAGTGGTGATACTGGGAGAGTAGCAGGACAGTGGGTTGGAAAGGGGGAAACAATTACAGGATCTACATGTGACCTCCTCCCTGGGGTAAGGACAACAGAAAATTGGGTGAAGGGAGACGTCGGACAGGGTAAGATTAGAGAAAATAATAATTTATAAATTATCAAGTGTTCATGAGGGAGGGAGGAGAAAAATGAGGACCTGATGCCAGGTTTAAGTGGAGAGAAAATGGTTTGAGAATGATGAGGGCAATGTGCTTTACCCAATTGATGTATGCATGGATTGTGGTGAGTTGTATGAGCTCCTAATAAAAATGATTTCAAAAAATCATATTGTGCTTAAACTGAGAGAGTTTTACTACTTTACCAATCTGGATGCCTTTGGTTTTTTTAAATTAATTTATTTAGACAGTTTCGCCAACATGCAATTCATATATTTCACTAGCTCAATCACAGTCATACAGATCACACTACCAGTATCAATTCCAAGATATGGCTTCTACCTTCTACACTTGCTAGCTCTCCATCTCTGCCCACTGCATTCCACCTTCCCTGGTTGACCCAGTTGAGGTGAGACCTCCCTTGTTAACGTGATTTTTAATATGTGCAAATAAGGGGTGGTGTGTGATTAATGAGCATGAGGCAGGCACCCTAGCTTGCTTCCTGGGAAACTGAAGTAGAAGATTAGATGACTTGAGAACAGAAGACTGTCTTTGTCTAGGCCTTTATTTCTTTAGTGGTAGTCTCATACAATATTTGTCTTTTTGTGATTGACTAACTGTGCTCAGCATAATGGGTTCCAGGTCCATCCATGCGATGTTTTCCTTTGATTTATATTTGATGTTTCAAAGCTCTGGCTAAGCCTTTCAGAGCCCTGTAAGAGTGATGATAAAAGACACCTGGGTCTGGTTCCCATTTGGAAAGATTGCTTTCATTTGCTCGGCACACGGGGGAAATGTTGGCTGTTGGTTTTGTGTATAGGCCTGCATTATGTTGAGGACTTGACTTCGATTCCTTTTATTGTTTTCTTTTTAACAAAAACTGGATGTTGGATTTTTTTCAAATGCTTTTTCTGTATCAATTGATATTGTCATATAGTTCTTTTGTTTTATTTACATACAAGATTACAATGGTGTTGTTTTTTAATATTCAACCATTCTGGCATACCTGGTATAAATCCCACATAATTGTGATGGAATTAAAAAATTTATTTTGATTTTAATTCTGTTGACTAAGATTTTGTTGCAAACTTTTGCATCGATGTTCATAATGGACGTTGGATTATACTTTCCACTGAATTATACTTTTCTATTTTGGTAATATATTTAAATAGTTTTGTACAAGATTATACTTGCCTCATAAAATGTTCACTCAGTTGATTAGGACATGCTGTCGGGAGAGTCCAGTCCCTGGAAGGGGACACCGTGTTTGGTAAAGTATAAGGTCCGCAAAATAAACAATGCTAATGAGATGGTTTGACACAGAGGCTACAAGAGTGGGCTCAAACCTAGCAGCAATTGTAAGGATAGAGTAGGACTGAGCAGTGTTTTATTCCTTTCAACATAGGGTCATTATGAATCATAATCAACTCAGATGCACCCACTGACAGCAACAACAAAAACAGAGAAATGCAAAGTCAATAACATATTGCTGAGTTGGATACTTGTTGAAATGTACCATATTTATAAAAATGGAATTTTGCATAACAAAAAAGTCTTGCAGTATCTATACAAACTACATAATCTCCTGTCAACATGCGATGGGGTAGAATCTATTCTGTTAATCAGGTCTCAGCTTGATGACATCATTTGGTGGTGGCAAAGGAGATCAATAGTTCACTGGGGGCCAGATACACTCACTCCCTGAGAGACATTCCTGTTGACAAGCTACAGGGAGCTACGCTGATAAACCAGAGCCCTGGAGCTGGAGGAGCCACATGGACACCCATGCCAGCACTGAGGTGCTTTCACCACCACTGGATCCAAAAGACTTTCCACCCACTGGCATGTGATCTTCTTGTCCGGCATCATTGAAAGGCTGTGTGAGTCTAAAGAGGAATTTATGAACTAGTATCAACATATGAGGTAATATCGGACTTATGGACTTGATCTCCACTGGCCTGGGATGTTTTCTTAGTGCACAATTGCCCTTTGCTACAAATTTTCTCTTACACACCTATGAGTGTCTATGAATTTATTTCTCTAGTTAACCAAGAGAAACACATCAATATAATCTTTAAGGCAAAACAAAAGCTCTTAAAATGTAAGAATTATGTTATGTATTTCTCTATGTTCTTTAGAATATGAAACCCTGAATGGATGATGAATCTAGAGAGATAATAATTAGAATAAGGGTTTCTGGGGGATACCGCAGGAAAGGTGGGAGATAATGAGGAGCTGATATCAAGAAGTTCAAGAAGGAAGGACATGTTTTGAATTTAATTGTGGTAACGGTTGTAGACACTGCTTGGTAGGACTGAACTATGGAATTGTGCGATGTCTAGATAAGCTCCTAATAAATGGTTTGAGAGAAAACAAATATAAAGAGTACAGGTTATTTGTGTGGGTTTGTGTTTAGTTGGATGAAAATTTTGCTTCAGGCCACAAGAAATATTTCATTTTACCACAAAGGTATCTATATAACATATACCTGTTAATCCCGTAACCCTACAGGCCTTTGATATTTGTTTACTATTAAATATATTTACCATATATACTTATGTGTATGTGCATATACATACGAACACATATAGAACAAATGTGCAAATATAACAAATATTATGTTTAAAAAATAATTAACAACTAATTCCAACAAAGCTCTTAGCAAAGTGTTAAGCACATAATTCCAGCAATATTAGGTCCTTATGAATGCTATTAAAAATTCCCATTTCTCTCACTAATTGATGGTCCTACAATTTTTAGCTAACTTTATTGTTTAGCATTTCAGGATTGCAATTTGAAAACATCATATATGCACATAAATGATTTAAACAAAAGAATACTGTTTTATTTAAAATATAAAGCACATATACCGCATGTCAGATAATGTAATCCTGATATAGAATTACACTAGGTTAATGTTGGAGGAGTCTTATTTAGGCAGATGGAAACCATAAGGTAATCACAAAAATAGGAGAAAACTCATTTTATCCACATCCAAATCCCACCTGTTTGATAATTGGAAAGTCCTTCTCACAGGTCACATGGAAAGGATGATAAATTCAGAGTGTAAAATAGCACTGATGAAACACCTAATTACCCTTGGTTCTTTAGTATTTCCCCCCTTACTATTATGGTTTTAATTTGTTTTACTGCATTAATCATGTTAGACTTCTGTATGTTCATTTGAATAATTAAGATCCTTCCACACATGAAAGTTGTGTAAGTCCAGATTTTTGGATTAGAGAAATAGACAGGGACACTCAAGGATGTATAAGAAAGAGCCTTATATCAAAGAGTAATTTTATATCAATAAAACATTCCAGCCCAGTCCAGATCAAGTTTATTTATCCAGTATTAGCCCATATGTCTGATACCAGTCATAAATTCCTCTTTAGATTCACACAGCTCATGCAATGATGTAAAATGCAGGAAGATCACATGCCAGTGGGTAGAAAGTCTGGTCGGTCCAGTGGTAGTGGAAGCATCTCAGCTCTGGAGTGGGTTTCCACATGACTCCTCCAGCTCCGGGGCTCTGGCTGATATCAGCATGGCTCTATGTGGCTTGTCAACAGGAAGGTGAAGCAGAGAGAGAGTGTGTTCCGCCTCCAGGGACAAAGACAGGAGTTTCCAGAATCCTCAGGAAAAGGCCATTCCCACACAGAGGCATCTTTGGCTATGACCTGATTGACAGGCTAGATTCCACCCCTTCACTCAAGTTGACGAGAGATTATGGAACTGCCACAAAATTCAACATAGATAACTCTTCAGAAAGAGTAATGAGAATAATGGCTCCCTGAGGGTATGGGAAGGGGGGGGGAGGGGAAACTGGTAGTGTTGATGACTGTATAATCCCACTTGAATGGATATATTGATGGTGTGCCATACAGCAAAAATATATTCATACATGCATAAGGAAGTATTCCTGGGGGGCTAGGGTGAGGGAGGGAGGGGATCAAGGAGAGCTGATATCAAGAAGTTCAAGAAAAAAGAAAATGTCTTAAAACAGATTGTGGTAGAAATTGTACTATACTGCTTGACTTGATTGAGCTATGGAAAGTTATGATATCTGTAATAGCTCCCAGTGAAATGATCAATAAATGAATACAAATTAAAAAACATGAATTTCAAAATTCTATATTGTACAAAAGCAACAAGGTTGTAAAAATAAAGTTTAGAAATAGAAATATAACATACATAGCTATAGATAATATATAGATAAAAGTTAATACTAATCAAAAATATACCAACCGTCTTTATGTTGGAGAATTGTAATTACCACTGTAGTTACAATGTGTGTAATTACCATAATTATAATCCATTCCATTTTTAAAGGAGCTATGAGATTAACTATTGTCAATCAATACTAACAATACACGACAGAATCGTCAGTATACCTTAAAGAATGGGCTTATTTTTATTTAGTTTCCAGTGGGGTTTTTTTTCTGGATGATAAAGAGTATAAGCTTTGCATGTGGGAAAAATGTTTAAGTACAACTCATGGGAATGGCCTTTTCGTGGGATCCTCTGTGGAAAACTATTGTTAGCATAGATAACGTGAGAACAGCCGAGTTTCCAGGAGTTTTCTCAAAATTCCAGTTAAACACACATTGGAGTTAAGCCTAAATTTTTTGGCAACCTTTACTGTCCACTGCTTAGATGCATCATTGCTTGAATGAATGAAATGCTTTTCAGTAGTAATTACCATGAATGGAACAAATAGCTCCATAAAGAGTTTGACTACATTTCTATGCTGGTATAGGAAAAAAATATAGCTGGGTCCAAAATAAACAAACTTTCTTAACGAATATATCAAGTTATTGGTAACATCTTCACATTCAAAATAATAATCTATTTACAGTGATTTACACATTCCAAATAATAATCTATTTACAGCAATTTAATAATTTTATGTATATTTGATTTTACAAAATAGTATAAAAGATGTTTTTAGGCTTGTCTATCTTTCATTCAGATTTATAGTATGATTAAATGTGTTCTCTTGTGCTGAGTCAAAGAGAATAAGGAAACACGAAACAAAATCAACACAGTCCTTTGCAACTGCCTTTCAAAGTTTATTTTATCATAATGACAAGATTAAAGAATGTATAATTAGAAAATACATATTAAATTGCTTTCTCATTTACAGACCACAAATGAGAAACAAGAGGAGCTTCAATACTAACAAATATGAAAACTAAGTAAGTTTATTTATATCTCATTGGAACGCTAGGGTGTCATATCATTTTACATAAAATGCAGACTATACATATGATATCTTGAAAATTTACATAAAATATTAATTCATTGTAATATATTTATATATTAATGTTGTGAATTAAGCACTATAGCACCCATTAGACCACTCTAAAATTGTCTATTCATAGAGCAGTGTATAAGTGGATTCTATTAATTTGACTGTCTTGTTTGAGCTCAAGGTCATTCACTGGGTCAAAGGTCTAAGTATAATTGGTTGTAAATCAGTGGAATTACATTTCATAACAGTAAAGTGTTTTCTGTTGATAACAAAAGATTACTAAACTCTATCCAGAATGAGTCTGACATGAATCCAAAAAGAGATATTGCCCAAGAGCTTAGAATAAAAAACGGTTTTCTGAAATAGGTCAAACTTCAGAAATCTTTTATTAACCAGCTGTGCACAGCAGGAATGAAATGGAATTTTATATACTTTAAAATATATGTAGAGAGAAGAGGTGCACTATTAATAAATAATAGATGTGCTCATTAGATAAAATTGCTATTAATGAGGATCTCCACCAATAATTTGTAATATGCTACCCAAACTCATGCTAATGAGTTAGAAAATGCTTTCTGTCATTTTTGTCTCCATAAATTTGATTATTTTGCCTAAATCTGCCTGTCTACAATGTAAAACTGCACGGTAAAAGTACTGAAGCAAATTAATCTGCACTGTAGAAATACTATTAAGACGGTCTTTGTTCTTTATTGGTCTATAATATTTTTATATAATCGTTAACATTATATGTGACATAAATGGGGAGGGTTCATATCACATTCTCTAAACAAGTTGGAAAAACAGCCCAATCACAGAATACAGGCACAACAATTACTGGTGTGCCCTGTAAGTCAACTGCTCATCTACTAGCAAATCCCTCCATTCCTTGCTGGTGCAAGGTTTTGTTTTGCAGATGTGCCCAGAATAAACAGGTTTTATATTTAAATGACCTCTTTTGACATTTCTATAGCTTGTGGATTGAAGAATAAATTAAATTTCAAAAAGTCACCCTTTGATTCTGTTTTCTTTGGGCAAACAAGGAGGATCCTGCAGTGCAGCTGGTGGAAACTGCTGAGCCATTACTTGGAACGGTAGCAGCTTAATTCCACCTAGAAGCCTGCTTACCAAGTCCTCGTGGCAGCATGTCAGGGGAAAACTTGTATCCCCTTTGGTGAAAAGTCCCTAATGACAGGTCCACCTTGTGCTAACTGGGTACCAGGTGGTGGTTCAAATTGCACTATGGCCCAGGACATGAGAAGCATGGATCTAGGGATCATTACTCATGTTGGAGAGTCGAATCCTGTAATCCTATCATTACAGGTGCATCTCTTTTAATAGGATGTAAATGCTGCTTTCTGAAAGAATTAGAAACTTTATTAAGTAACGGGGCATGCTATAAATAGATACACCTCTCCGCACATTTAAGGCAAGAACTTCTGCCATAAAGAAACATTTAATACACTCTATATTAGTGGTTTTCAGTCTAATTGAACTTAAAAGGGGGTGATCCAATCTCTTAATATTTGCTCTAACATAAAATTTCAGAATTCCTGTTGTAGAGAATTCTAGGGAGTAGAATTTTGCAATTGCATAATTGCTGTAACACTATATTAATATTGCATATGCATCTTTTGTACATTTATGTCACTTTTCTGTGATTCAGATTCTATTTATTGCAAAATAAAGTAGTAGTAATATGCATTTATATGTTTTTCTACTGATATATACATATCGGACTAATATATAAATATCTGACTGTAATTCATTCTTAAAAAATAACTAAGAAATAAATGAAGAAAACTCAGAATTTTCAAAGCTAGATTTGAGGTAGCTTGCTCATTCCCAGGGTGGAAATTGAGTTGGATTACACACAATTTGAACCTTTGATGCGGTACTTTTCGTGGCATATTTTCTAATAAGGCCATATATCAAATTCATCAATGGGCAGTATCAAACAGTCTCACAATCTGCTTTTTTAAATGGTCTGAATAAGTAACCTAGACACAGCTCTACCTGCTCTAATGAAGCAATAGCTGGATTTTCACAGAGAACTCAGACTGTACATGTAAGATGATTCTGATGAATAATTTATTCAGTCAATTATATGAATAACACACTTTCACTCTAGAGCAAGCTTATTTTCTATGAAACATATATAATTTATGCTCAAAAGTACCTGTTTGTCCCCCACTGGTAATATAATATCATAACTTATTGCAGGAATTGAAATATATTGAATTAGACTTAAAGTTTGATGGAAGTAAAAGATATATGAAGATAACAAAATTCAAATGAGATGAATAATGAAAATGAAAAATCATTGAAACCTATGTAAACATAAAGTCAGGGAATTTTTTACAGTCAAAATCAGTTAATTTTTCAGGAAATTAATGATTATCTGTGATAGTTAATGTCTAAACAGTGAGGGAAAAGACTTTATCATATAAAATATATTTTTTAATTATGGAAAAATTTTAAATGTTATTATAACTATTTGGGACAGTTAAAAAGATAAGACACATTCACTATATTGATGTATTGTACCAAAAGGAATCTTAATGAATTAATGGTTATGTTCAAATTAATCAGTTGTAATGTGGGCAGTGGCGAGACTGATCATTATTTTTAATTTATTAAATTGCATTTTAATTCATACAATATCTTTTAAATTTATATGGATTGATAATACAATCAAAAGGAAATCCCATTGTAGAAAGAAAAAGAAAGTGGCTTGCTTTCCAAAATGAGATGGCACTATAGTGATCTGTGGTACAGAAGATCACTTATTGTTGCCTACTTTTGTCTATCTTGTGTGAACATTCAGGTGACAATGACACTTAAGTGAGAGTCCATGTGCATTCATTACTCTGTATAAATGGAAAACATTTTGGGAGAAGTAAGTCTATTTGAAGTCATAATTGCTAATGATTAATTTACGCATCAAAGCATGAACTACCAAGAAAGATTAAGCACTTTTAATTAGGCTCTCATGGAGGAGGTCAGCCGACCCTCTATATTAAGTTGAAGAGTAGTTTGAAATAATCAAAGCCCCTCTAGAAGGATAAATTATTTATAAAGCATTGAAAATGGGATGTGACTCTTTAAAGCAAAGAATGGTTTATTCTCACACAGCTGGGAACAGAGGGAATGCCTATGTGGCAATTAGCAAGCTTTCACATTGTAAACACAACTCTTTCTCTTTCTCTGCCTACCCTGCTTCCCTGAAAGTAAGACCTCCCCGAAAATAAGACCTACTTACAGTTTTGCCTCTCGCTGAAATATAAGGCATCCCCCGAAAATAAGAACTCCCGAGAATAAGCCCCCCCGAAGCTAACATAACTCTGCACTCTGGACTGTAGCGGTGGGCACGGCTGTGCAGCTCACTGTTTGCTGCAGCGTAGCCGGAGCAGACAGGAAGTGCAAGGTCTCTTTTAATAAAACAATAAGCAATAAATGTGTGCCGTGTTCTTCTTCATGGAAAAATAAGACTTCCCCTGAAAATAAGACCTAGCGCATCTTTGGGATCAAAAATTAATATAAGACACTGTCTTATTTTGGGGGAAAAAGGGTGACTGCCTACCTACCTCCCTTTGAACACTGTACCTTGACTTCTTCTGTGACAGCTGAAAATTTGAGCGTCCTTGGTGATTGTAGGAAGAAGGAAGGAGCAAGACCAACCGAGATCGGGACTTATTTACGGCTAAAGTAAACTTCAATGTTATTTGGGAGAAAAACATAGCGTAAAATCATCCTCTCCCACACTATTGATGAACATCAACAAAGCTCTATGGAACAGAATGTGTGCCTGGAGTCATTGTCTTTTGAGCGTATGTTGAGACATACCTAATTTCATTGGAAGACAAAAGAGAATCTGCTGCATTTGAATTGTATTATTACCATACACTGTTGGATATAGCATGGGCTGTCAGAATAACAATAACAAATCTGCCCTGGAAGAAGTAAAGCCAAAATGCTTCCAGCCAGACCAGAGCATGTACACTGGTACAGAGAAAAACTCTCCACACACGGAATCCAGGACAGATAAACCCCTCAGGTGCAGTAATGGCAGTAGTGATACCATAAGGGTAGCTGGGAGATGGACGGAGAAAGGGGGGAAAAAAGAAGGAACCAATTGCAATGATCGATGGACGTATAATACCCCCCTCCCTCCCACATGAAAGAGACTAACAAAAGGTGACTGAAGGGAGACAGTGGCCGGTGTAAGATATAAAAACAATAATTTAACATTTATTAAGGACTCATGAGGGTGGGAGGGGAGGGGGAATACAGGACTTGATACCAAATGTTCAAGTAGAAAGAATATGTTTTGAAAATGATGATAGCAAGATATATACAAATGTGCTTGATATGATTGATATATGGATCATTATAAGAGCTGTAAGATCTTGCAAGAAAATGATTTCTAAAAAATAATTTAAAAAGCGAGTCTGTCGAGACGTCATGTCATGTGCTCGGTTATGTTGTCAGGCGAGAGCAGTCACGAGGTCCTCTTTCTCAATGAGATGGCCTGGCACAGAAACTGCAAAGAAAGGCTTACCACAGGGCAGATTTTGAGGTTGGTCC
The DNA here is from genome assembly GCF_050624435.1 of Tenrec ecaudatus. NCBI lineage: Eukaryota > Metazoa > Chordata > Mammalia > Afrosoricida > Tenrecidae > Tenrec > Tenrec ecaudatus. The sequence goes on along the minus strand of NC_134540.1, from coordinate 138,994,736 downwards.
ATGAGCAGGCAGTATTGTGTTGTGTTATGAAAGGGAATCCTTGTAAGTCAGAGGTGAGTGATGGACACTTAAGTACTGATCATCATGACAGTGTGATTATACTGTTTAGAGTTTATGTCAACTAGACACACTTGGGTATGTAAGGGTGGAGCCTAATGGCACCTCCCTGTGAGTGTGTGTATGTGTGTGTGTATATATGTGTGTGTGTGCAGGGGGGGTGACTTTGTCTCAATTTTATAAGCCAAAGACCCTGGGCAGAGCCAACCTCTCTCTTGTCCTTTCATTTTCTGCTAGATTTGGATCTTGTGTCTGCTTTGTCTATCTCCTCGTGTGTTGCCTGCTGATTCAAGGAGCCATCAGCAGATCGCTGATCTTGGATTCATTTGGTTGACGTGGATTCTTTTTTTTTCTGCATCCACCAGTCTGTGGCTCTCCTGCTTTGTCATTCTGTAGCCTGTTTGTTAGTTTCTGTGGCCTCAGGAAGCAGCGAAACCTTCAGCTTGTACATGACCTTTGGACTTGAACCGAACTGGACTCCCCTACTTCTACAATTGAATAAGCCATTTCTTGATATCCAGCTCTGTCTATATTTATACATATACAAGCATCATGGGTTTTGCTTCCCTAGGCAACTCAACCCGACATATTTCATACCAGGAGTGGTTTTAGAGAAACAAAATCATGAAAATAAGCTTTCCAAATTGGTCCCCAAGTCTAATTAGACCTAAAGGTGCTGAGAACTCTGCCTCTATCATGTACGTGTAAATAAGTTTGTCACTGTTAGTGAAAAAGAGCATTATTAGTCCATAGTATGAAGTGACACAGCAAATAGAACCACTGATAGATGAAATATTAATGAGACGTGAGCTCTGCGTGATTGCATCTTTGCCTTATTTCTACAATTTGGTTAGGATGAGAAGTACTGGGAAGATGGTGGCTTGGTACCACTGACAATAGACAATCTGGGAAAGGAAGGAAATGTACTCAGAGGTCCCGAAACCCAGATTAAAGGCTGAATAAAATTACGTGATCCTCCTCCTGCTTTTGCTATGAAAGAAGATCGTCTTTTAGTGACAAGACTAATAGTTCTGAAAACTGAACCCATAATCTTATCAAACAAGTAGCTGTCATTCAAAGCCAACTGAATTATCAATCTAGAAAGATATGTACTATTAATGTGAGAGCAATGATTGGAAAGACATGGGGCCCTGAATCTTGAGGTGGGGATCCATGAGCTGATGAACAGAAGATGAAAACATGGAGTTCTTAGGTTCCATTGAGGGACATCAGCCACCAGTAGCAACCCTCCCATCTGAAGGGACTAGGTCACTCAGTAAAAGCATTATCCCAACCAACACTTGAGGATCTCAGACCAACGACACATGCCAACAAGGCACCCGAGTCAGTGTCTGGAAAATCTCCTGAGGCAGACTCCTTGCAAGACCCTGCTGACAAGTTACATGAGACATTCTCACCACTCATGATTGCCTTCAGACATGTACTAGACTTAAGACACCATGAGTCCCCAGAGGGAGAGTCCAGATGGTGACCCAGGAACAAATGCTCTATACTTTTCAAGACCTGTCAACATTTTAAAATATGTATAGGTAGAACCATGGAGAATATGTGTGGGAATAGTTATCAAGGGTTTGGGATAATGGTGCAAGGAATACAAGTTTGGATCCATCTGAATTTATCAATATGGGGCCACTAAGCAAAGATTCTTCATTAAGTGTTTTAGTTCAAGGGTTTCAGGGGAGGATCTAATATTTTATTTGGTCGGTATGTTGATGTATGGGCTTTGAAATGGCCTACAAAAAGCCAAGAGGAAATTTTAGACCTATCTTGGTATACTATAGATGAAGGTAAGGTATCAAAAGTCTTCGGGAAATAAAAAAGTTAGAGTACATTTCTCAGGATAAACCCATAGACCTATCAAGGGTGTGCCCCAAGGACAGACCTTTTGCCCAAATAGTCAGACACAACGCTGTGAAGTGATCCCTAACCCCATTGAGCCTATTTGACCTGTTCAGTATCATTGGGAATTTAGAGTGACAGTAGATTATTATAAATTTAACCAGGTGTAACTCTTATTCAGCTGCTGTTCCAGACGTGGTTATGTTATTTGAGCTAATTAATATTTCTCCTGGATTCTGGTTATGCAGCTATTAATCTAGTCAATGGCTTATTCTAATAATAATTTCTAAGTGTCACCAGAAGTGTTTTGCCTTCAGCTGGCAAGCAAAACAATACTCATTTACAACTCTCCCTCACAGCTACGTCAATTCTCCAGCACTATGCCATAATTTAATCCACAAGGACCTTGACTGTCTTTTCTACCATAAAATGTCACACTGGTCCATCACATTGACGGCATTATGTTGACGGGACCAGGTTTTGAAAAAATGTCAATGATTTTAGACTTACTGGCAAAACATCTGTATGCTCACTGTTAATTTTAATTCATAGCACTCCAAGCGAACATGTTAAAACTGGTTGTATGGTTTCTGAGGCTGGAACTCTTTGTGCGAATAGAAAGCCTAATCTTTCCCCCATGGAGTGTTTGGTGATATTGAATTGCTGACTTTGTGTATAGCAATCCAATGCACGACCAACTATGCCACTAGAGGATGGAAAATTAACTGGGCAAAACTTCAGGCACCTTCCAATGGGGCCCAAAGGCTTGCGACACATTGAGCCATCCAAACCAAAGTGCAAGCTTAGTCATTGCATCTGGCCCCTTCTACACCTAAACATAAAGCACAACTCCTGGTGGCCCATGTTAAATTTTGGAAGTAACATATCCCTCATTATGAGTCAAAGCTATAGGATCATTTCTTTGGAGAACCAACCAGCAAGTTGGTGGAAGATTGATTACATTGGACTAGTTCCCTGAGTGAAAGGTCAGTTTTTATTCTTCCTGGAATAGACATTTACTCTGGATATGGATTTGTTATGCCTGAATACAATGCTTTGGCCCAATCTACCACTCATGGACTTAGAGAATGTCTCATTCACTGAAATGTTATCCCAGACAGTGTCGCCTCAGATAAAGGGACTCACTTCACAGTAAATGTAGTGTAGCAATGGCCCCGTGCACAAGGCATCTTCCCCATCATCATTAATCCACTGACATGATAGAACAATGCAATGGGTTTCTAAAGGCACAATTTTGGTGTACACTTGGGCACATCACCTTGCAAGATCAGGAAAATTTTTCCATACTCTATATATACTCTAAACCAGTGTCCAATATTTGGTGTTCTTTCTTCAATAGCCATGACTTATGAACCCAGGAACCAATGGGTGGAAATGGGAGTGGCCCCACTCCCTGGTATCACTAATGATGAACCTACCACATTTTTGCTCCCTGTCCCTGGAAGCCTATACTTTTTCAGTCTAGACATCTTAGTTCCCAGAGAAAGATTGCTCCAACCTTGAGACAGATGCTGATTCCACTGAACTTAACGTTAATAATCCCTCTTGAGTACTTGGGACTCCTTATGCCTACAGTGTTGAGTGACATGGTCGATACTGATTTTCAAGGGGAAATTTGATTAATATTGATTCCACAACAGAGGTAAAGAAGAATATGTCTAAAGTTCCTTAGATTATCTCTTAATACTACCATGTCCTGTGATTAAAGTTACTGTTAAACTACAGAACCCCAATTTGGACATCACTGCTAATATCCCATAGTCTTCAGGAATGAAAGTGTGGGTCATCCCCCAGGTAAATAGCCACAATCCACTAAGGTACTTGATGAGGGCAAAGAAATACAGAATGGGTAGTGGAAGAAAGTCATTCTAATGCTAGATACCGTTACATGACAAGCTGCAAACATAAGGAATGTAATAGTTGTTCAGAATTCCTATTGGTGTGCTTGCATCAAATAATTTTTTTCACTTGTAAATAGAACATGAAAATGGGATTATTGCATTTTCAGGTGTATACCTGTTAGTTGTATTATGTTAGGCACAAGTATGATTTGATTATTGTCTTGGTTAAGAGAGTCTGTATGGTAAAAGACTTTTGTACAGGTGCTAAGTTGACAGGGGTGGTTTGCCATGGTTAGAGTTTATGTCAACTAGACACACCTGGGTGAAGGTAGGGATTGAGTCAAACATCAATCAGGCCACATCCCGATGACACCTCTTGGGGTTTCACCTTTTGTATAAGGGAAAGACCTTGAGCAAAGGCAGTCTCTCTCTTGCCCCTTCACCTTCTGATGGATCTGAATCCTGCATCTGGTACAGGAATCTTCTGTTGGGTAGTGTGCAGACCCCAGCAGCTGTCAGCAGACTGTTAACCTTGGATTTATTAGGCTGACCTTGGATTCATTTACCTCTTTGTCCATGACCGTCCTGTTTCCTATTCATCAGCTTTCACAGCAACACAAGTCACCAGAAGCCTCCAGCTCTCATCTGACCTCTGGCTTACAAATTTGAACCAAGCTAGATGTACCCACTTCTACACCTGTGCAAGCTATTTCTTGATATAAATCTCTCTTTATAAACATTAATATATCAGCGTCAAAGGTTCCGTTTCTCTAGAGGACCCAATCTAACAGAAACACAGAGAAAAGAACTTTGTAAAATATTCTCTTGTAATACATAAAATAATTTTGATATGTAATAGAATTCTATCAGACCAGAATACTAACAATTGCCCTGTTTAAATACTTGAAAGTGCCTGAGTTTTCCACTTATCAAAATGCCAGGGCTGCGCAATCAGTGGCAATTTAATTTTGGTAGGACAACATCTGCCTTTGAAGGTGTCCTCACCCTTTAAAAGTTTGCTGGACCGTCAAATCCGTATTTCCTTTTCTTGTGACGTCAGTCGTTGTTTTTACAGTTTTGTGTTTGTGATATCCAGTCTTACTGATAGTTCATTCCTCCATCGGAGAACCGACTCACAGAATGTCTAGGCTGTAATTCTTAGCAGGCACCCAGACCTTTTTCTTCCAGAGTTTCTGGGTAAATCCTATGCCCAACTTTTATTATTTATGAACTCCCATCCAGTGGCTGTCATAAATGTGACAGTGGATTAAGGATGTCTCATTGGACCTTCAGAGCAGTCCTGGAGGGAAAATCTTTTTGGAGACAGGTGATCAGCATGACCTCTTGTGGGAGGTTTCAAAAGTGTTTCCAGTGACATAAATGTGTTATCTCAGCCTCTGGGGGTGGAGCTCAGTGAAGCAAAGAGAAAGGAGGACATCAACACAGGTGTCTAAAGAGACCCAGCGTTCTTCATTTATCTTACTTTAAACATTCTTACTGCTCTTCGTAAAGTTCTGAGAACAGTACATACACCTGGGCAGAAAATGAATAATTTCTATTTACACATCACAAGAATTAAAGGTGATAAATCTTCCTAATTATGCCTAATTAAAATTCAATGATTAAACTAAATACACAATAATTTACAATTTAAATGACTATTGTCTACCTCATTACTAATCCGTGAGACTCAACAAAAAGATCTTTAGAGAACTGGGTTTCAAATTACCTGGATACCAATGTTTTCAACTCTGTTGAAATTTTATACTTCTTAAAGAGAATGTAATTTTTGTATAACATTGTGAACTCTTTGTTAGTCACCAGTTATGCCCAGTGTTTGCAAGACCTGTCACTATGCAGAGTTTTGTGTCTGCCCCAGGGACTACTTGATGTTTTCACATAAATCTAGCTTTCCATATTCAGCGGTTCCCATGTTAATTTTTTCCTTTTTCTTTGCCCGCTACTTCCCAGTCTTCGACAATATTTCGCAGTGCCTTCACTTGCCAAATAATGGGGTTTTGTGATATTTTCTCTGCCTGACGTGTTTATGATGCCTTGCTGCAGCTTATCTGTCAGAATGTGGTTTGGCTTGCTATCCTTTATCCTCTCGTACAGACTAGCTCCATAAAGCTGCATTCTAACGAATGTGACTCCATTGCCATGGGGCTCCCAGGCGATCACAACTGAGGAATTGTCTGAGAGCTTGACGGTAAGGAGAAAGCATGCGCTGGGAGCTACAGCACAATATGCCATCTGTTGGTGTGCCAAAAATGTGCTCGCTTGCCTCATTAGATTCTTTAGCTCATCTCTGACCACAGCACTTGATTGGCAGCTGGGTAAACTAATAACCACCCATGATCAATTTCAGCTGAAATCTGGCAATGAACCTTCTGGATAGTGCAAAATCCATGACCTTGAATGAGTTCCAGGCAAATGTTAATAGAACGCATCCCTAATATTGTGCCTTCACTAGCTCACATTACTTCACAATGATTCTTGGGGAAATGTTTTAAGAAATTTGGGAACAATACCTACTACAGAAAGAAAGGATTTTATAAAAAACAGAAAACATGTGAAAACAGTCAAGGAGATGACATGATGTCCAGTCATCCGTGGGGACTAAATCTTAAATGGCCTATACAGTCACTTGAGAAAGAACAGGTTTATACTTTGAAAAGTAACTGAATACAGATTATCAACATCTAATTTCAGAGGTAAATTTGGGTGCATTTCTATTAATTTCTAAATGCTATTAATTGTATCTAGCCACCTGCTCTGATATTGTTAGTTTGGTATTTTCAAATAACTTTGTTATTGTACTTTTTTTCTTTAATCTAATTTGAATACTACATGTCAGAAATAAATTTTTATTTTTTCAGTGATACTTTTGATGTTGAATAAGTTACTGAGTAACTTACTGAGAGTAACATTTAGGAAATTCATCTTGTTTCATATAAAGACCTTATAGTAAAACCTAGACGTAGTTCAAATTGCTGTGTCCATTTTCCTCTTGAGGCTAGTTTATCTCAAAATAGCAAATGAAAGTTATAATAAAAATTAGCATGAGATAGTCTGTTTCAGACAAAACCAAACCAAAGATCCAATGCCTTGTAATAACCAGAAGATAACATGTCATTTGCTATGCTGTATCTCAAAATATAATTGTCATTTTGCATTACATGTTGTTCAAATAATGGTATATCTACATATATATACTTAAATGCATACAACCATTAAATACTTTCTGTCAGAGAATGTATTCAGCTACATTTAGGGGGAAAATGAGCACAGCACTATATCAAAGAAATTAAAAATATGAGTATTACTCTTCCACAATTTCAAATAAACCCTAGAACACATTGCTTGTTGTAATTTCAATTATTTCTGCCATCTTTAGATGGCTATAATAAATAGTTTTCTGAAAATCCTTAAGACCATGCACTTTTATATTTGCTGTCAAAATTTCCTAAGCCAGCCTACACCTAGCTGTCTGTTTGAGCTCCGCTTCTAGCTTCGTTTCAAAGTGTTGGTGTGCAGAGAAAAAACGGAAGGAAACGCAGGCTGACCCTTTGCTTCCTGTAGGCGCTTTCTCTGCACGGGCTTTATTTTCTAAGTACAGTTCTGAAACTGCACAGAAGGACAGCAAAAAATGATTGTGGAAGATTGATGTGCTTTTCTCTAAATCTCTACCTCAGGTTTTATTATTATCCGCTTTGAAATTTTTACTGTAATGGTTCATACAAAAAGTGTGAAACATTTTATATTTGCTTTTTTAAGTAAGTAAAGCCTTAATATATTAGGTTACATTTATATGTGTATACATATTTATTTTTTCAAATCATAATATCCTAATATAAATCTTAGAATTTCAGTATTTTCCATACATAAAACATATCAACACGTACATATCAATCTTTTGATTTGTTCTTATTTCTGATTTTTATATTTAACACCTTGTTAGATATGTAGGCAATGAGGAACCTAATTATTTTTATGCATGTTGTAGACACTAATTGAAATTATAGATGTATCACAATCAGGAATTTAGATTAGACACAGGCAACTGCGAGTCTGTCACTGAAACATTGGTAATTAGAACTCACTCAGTGTCACCATGGAGGAAGGGTTCGTTTGATGAGCTACTTCCAAAAGATAACGGCGTTGGAATCCTCGGGGCCACTGTTCTCTGAAAATGTGGTTGCCACGAGTCAGAACAAATTAGATGACAATAGCTTTAGTGTTGTTTTCTTTGGGCTTGGGCAGACAGCATGCACATATAAGGACCAGGAGCCCAAGTAGATTTAATTAATGCTGTTTTACAACTATTGTTTGTAGTAGTTTGAGGTTGGACAAGGCAAGTGATTACCCAGAGTAACTAAGAGCACAGGTGGTGTTTTGGTCTTGGTAGACTAGAGAAACTCCTATGTGTGTAAGAGAGAATTTTATATGAAGGGTAATTGTGCATTAAGACAGCATCCCAACTCAGCCCAGTACAAGCCCATCAGTCCAATATTAGCCCCTGTGCCTGATACCAATCTAGAACATCCTCTTCAGCCTCACTAAACAAATACAATGATGCCAAATACAGGATGATTTCAGGCTAGTGGGTAGAGAGTCTTTGGATCCAGTGGTGCTGTAAGCATCTCAGCGCTGACAGGAGTCTCCACATGGCTTCTCCAGTTCCCAGGGCATGGGGTCTATCATGCATGTGTCTTGTCAGTTGAGCGTCTCCAAGGGAGATAGCCAAGAGAGACAGTGTGTCTCCCACCTCCAAGGAGGGAAATGCAGGCATTCCCAGAGTTCTCAGGAGAAGGCCAGGCCCACACAGAGGCCTCATTGGTTGTATCTTGATTGACAGCCCAGACTCCACCCCTTCACTTGTAATCCTCTCAAATGGACACCACAGGGGGCTTTGCTGACTACTTACTCCATCCTGGAACAACAGTCACAAACACCTTGCAGAAATTTGGAGTCAAGAATGAAATTCAATTGTGCAGTGTCTCAAATAAATTATTTGACTTAGGTTTTTTCCTGAAGTTATGCAAACTTCTTCTTACACTAAAACTGTATTATATTTGCTCTTTGGTTTGATCTAGCAGGGTCAGCAGAAGGTTTTTTCCTCAAATTTCAAAATGTTATAGAATATTTCAAGAATTTATGAGATAATTTATGTTCTTAGCTTTATTGTGTTAATGTGTTCTATTTGCAATCAGTTCTTTACCACATCAGTATTCTTGAAAACATCTAAAATATATATAAACATATGAGGGTAAATCAAAAGTCTTTCTACTATGCTTCTGTTCATATAAACATTGATTTATTCCAAACAAAACATTTTAAAATGTGTATCTCTTTAATCAGTATATGGCTGCAAAGTAGATATTTCAGTAGTACATTTGCCCTAGTTGCATTTACCAAAATCTAACCAACCCACAGACCCTCTATTCAGTTTTGGCCCATAGTGGTCCTTAAGTAGGGTCTGAGATAGTAAATCTGAACAGAATCAGAGAGCCTTCTTTCTCCTACAACTCAGTTGGTTACTTTGAGCCCTGACCTTGCAGTTAGCAATCCAATGTGTACCCAACAGTGCTACCAGGGATCCCTATTAATCACAATATTCAACTCACCGCCATCATGTTGATGTCGACAAATGACGGCTACAGTATAAGACAGAGCAGAACTGCCCCTGGGAATTTCCGACTGTAACTGTTAACTGTCTTTCTCCAGAGGATCAAGTGGAGGTTTCCAACTGGTGACCTTGAGGATTCAACCCAATGGGTAGCCAGTATACCACAAAAGTTCCTTCATTAATCATACTCAGGCGATTTAAATAAAAAGACAGAAAAAAGTCTTGCATAAAGTTCAGCTAGTTTAAACTGCTGATTTTTCTATCAGTTCTTTAGGCAATGCTGATGTTAATGAATACTTTTATGGGATGAATTGAAATTGGAAACTTATACCATCATGATCCAGAGAGCAATTTCCAATGAAGCAGTGATTCCCAGATGGAGCAGTGGTTATGCGTTGGGCAGGATCCTACAAGGTCAGCAATTCAAAACCACCAGCTGCTCTGTAAGAGAAAGACAGAACTTGCTGATTTTAAAAAAATCAGTTTTATTAGCACTTCATCTACATATGATACAATCAATATTTCAACCATATCAAGAAGAGTTGTACTATCTTTACCACAATCCATTTTAGAATATTTTCTTTTTCTCTGTACTCATTGTTATTCATGTTTTCTTTCCTCAATTTTGGCAACACAATACTCAATTCAACAACTTCTCTACATATAATCAGTACCATTGATCAAGCTCTTCGTGTTGTACAACTATTACTGCTATCCCTCCAAATATTTCCCATCACCATTAGTGAACTCAATGACCCCTAAGCAAAAACTCTTTCCTCCTTCTCCAATAGTTATCCTATGTCAAGTTTGGTTTCTTTCTTTTTAAAGTATTTTTGTTGATATAATAGGAACATATCATATGCTTCCATAGTTAGACTGCTCCAATTCACATTAACAGTTACAGTCTCAGAAGCTCTCAAGGAGTGTTTTAGCCTGGGTCGCTCTGAGTCAACATTGACACAACTGCAGTGAGTGAGTTACTAGGCAAATGAAATCAAGGCAGAGAATCAACTAAGTGTATTCTGGTAGCTATTTTTCAGCATTCCAAAAGGGTAATCTTCATAGATAATGAAGTAGTTTTAAGAAAATGGAAAACTACATGGTTGAGAAAAAGAAAAATTGTGTAGATTTCTTTGCATTAGAACAATACACCTGCTCATTCTTCAAGGGTAGAAAGCACAGTCCCACAAACATCTTTGAGAAAGACTCACTTGATCCATGCCACGTCCTCTGTCTTTATCCTTTAGACTTATTCTGTTTCCAAAACCCCCCAAAAAACCCATTTAAATAGAACCTGATATGAACCCCTCAAAGATGCCACAGCTGTGATTTTGAAATGTAAGTCAAGTAGTTCAGACTTCTCCTGGAAAGGAATACACAGAAGAAAACCCTTTTAGAAGTACTGTAGACCTATGTGGAAGAAATGGTGAGAAACAATAGCTTCTCATTTTGATATTTCTGTTTAAGAGAGGCTTTTTCCAGACTCAAAAGGACAGGTAGAGCATGAGTCCACTGAGGTAAGTAAAATCAGCATGCCAGGAAGAGAAGAATAAACATCTATCTTGCAATAAATGGGTGTAAGCATAGATAGTTGGAGAGCCCAGCATAAAGAAGGGGAAGTGGGGTAGGGGGAGGGAGGAATGGGGTGGGGAGCAATGGAGTGAATGGTATGGGGGGGAACAGGGCACTAACCCACCTGGGAGAGAGTATCGGTTGTATCCCCACAGAACTGGAACATGCATCAGCCCCCACCATGACACGCCAAACTAGGAGGGCAACATAAAGTATGGAGGAATACACAAAGAGACTGGACCATACGCCAGCCCCATCCAGAATTAGGCAGACACCCACAATCAAAGGGAGTACCACAGAAAATGAAAATAGATCGTCTGGTGTGGGAAAAGAACTGACCCACCACACCACACCCAGAAGGAAGCTGAAGCAAAGGAAGGAGGAAGAACAGAGTGGAGCACACCTGGGCCCACCAAGCTCAGAGGACGATAGCCCAGCTCAAAGAGCCCAATGTACAGAGAAGACCATACAGCCAGCCCCACAGCAAGATGCAACATCCTGCACTGACTCATGGCCCTACACGGGACAGCGCTTGAGACACAGTGGGGGAAGTGTGACTGAGCTGACCCCACCAAACTGAGGCAAACACTGAGGGCATGAAATGGAGTGGCAGGGGAAGCATAGCAAGGAGGTCCCGAGGGAGTATAAAGGATGGACTTTGGGGCCAGGACGTGGCACCCTATCAGACTCGTCCAGAAAACACTCCTAAAGGTCAGCAAACAGACCTCAAACTACTAACAGAATTACTTTTTGCTGTCTTTTTGTTTTGTTTTTTCTTTTTTTTCTCTTTCAAATTATGTATGTCAGTGGCTTTTTTGTTTGTCAGCGTGTTGGTGTTGTTCCTGTCGATGCCATGTTCTCATGTGCCACTTGGGTGCTGTCAAAGCCATCTGCATTTGTATGCACATATTACTATATCTGCAAGTTCACCTAGATAAGATAGGCTGGACAAACAATGTGAGAAGAAAATAATGGGACCAACGGTCCCAGAGGAACATGAGAGTGTGGGAGGTAGGGGAAGGGAGGAGGCCAACCCAGGGACAAGGGGAAAATGAGTGGTTCAAAACTAGTGGAGGGAGAGGATGGGAGGACTGGTAGGGAGTGACCAAGGGCAAGGTAACTGAGAGGAATTACTGAAACCAGAATGAAGACTGAACATGGTAGTGGGACAGGAGGCAAGTGTAAGGAAATAGAGGAAAGGAGTAGGTAGCAAAGGGCATACATAGAAGCCTAAATACAAACATGTACATATGTAAATATATTTATGATTATGGGGGAAATAGACCTATGTGCATATACTTATAGGTTCAGTAATAGGGTAGCAGGTGGACATTGGGCCTCCTCGCACACACTCCCTCAATACAATAGCACCTTTTCAGCTAAACGGTCATTCCATGATACCCACCTTCCTGACATGATCACTGTAGACAGACGTGTGCATAAGCATACGTGGGGAAGAAAGCTGATGGTGCCCAGCTATTAAAAAGATATAGCATCTGGGGTCTTCCAGGCTTGAAGGCAAACAAGCGTTCATCTAGCTCAGAAGCAACAAAGCCCACAGAGAAGAAGCAAAACCTTGTATACAGCCTAAGTGTATACAAGGTTTTGAACAGACCAGGTAGCAGACACCAAAGAACAAAAACCATCATTGTGTGATGTGTACATAAGTAAGTGTGGTGAAGAAGGCTGATGGTGCCCGGCTACTGAGAGATATAGAGCGTCTGGGGACTTAAAGGCTTGGAAGTAAACAAGCAGCCATCTAGCCCAGAAGCAGCAAAGCCCACATGGAAGCAGCACACCAACATGTGTGATCATGAAGGGCCGAGGGGAACAACAAAGGCAGGGGGGAACAAATCATATCACTGTGAATGAGGGGAGTGTGTGATGGGGACCCAATGCCCATCTGTATACAGCTGGACATCCCTTGCAGAGACATAGTGGAGAGGAGATGAGTCACTCAGGGTTCAGTATAGCAACAATGAAACTCAAAACCTTCCTCTAGTTCTTGAACGCTTCCTTCCCCCCAATTATCATGATACCAATTCTACCTTGTGGACCTGGTTAGACCAGAGGATACACAGTTGTGCAGCAGGGATCTGGAAACACAGGGAATCTAGGACGGATGAACCCCTCAGGACCACCAGTAAGAATGGCGACACCGGGAGGGAAGGGGGTGTAGAAAAGGGGAACCGATCTCGGGGATCTACATGTAACCTCCTCTCTTGGGGATGGGCAACAGGAAAGTGGGTGAAGGGAGATGCCAGGCAGTGTAAAATAAGATAAAATAATAATTTATAAATTATTAAGGGTTCATGAGGGAGGGGGGAGCCCGGAGGGAGGGGGAGGTGAAACAGGAAAATGAGCTGATTCCAGGAACCCAAGTGGAAGGCGAATTTTGAGAATGATGAGGGCAATGAATGTATAAGGGTGCTTTACTTAATTGATGTATGTACAGGTTGTGATAAGAGTTGTATGAGCCCCAATAAAATGATATATTAAAAAAATTTTAAACCACAAAAACTGAAAGGCTTTGGCAGCAATATGTATATATATATTTATAATTTCATACTGTATATTTCATTTCACTGCCTTTTATAGTAGAGTTCCTTGGTGAAAACTATAATAGTAATCACTTCCATGTATGAAATAATAATAAGTACAGTAGATAATTTTAATTGAAAGAGAAACTACTTTTGTAAAGTAGAACTTTGAAAAGATACAGCATTTAATATAAAGTTTATATCTTACTTAACTTTAAAACTAGATAACACTTTAAACAAATATTAATATTTTTCATTAGACACATATTTATCTATGTCTATGGATTTCTTATTCATTTCACACTCTGGTTAATATTTGCATCAATAACTATTTCATAGTCTTTTGGATTTTTTTTCCTCATAGTTTCATCTATCTGTACTTTTGTACTTGCCTTTGACAGAAATCCTTTAATCTAGGTTCACAATTTTCATAGGAAAGAAATAAAAATAAGCTAGTGTTCTTTTAATTCATGATCATTTATTTAGAACAATTTTGGAAACAAGCAACAATTAATACAACCAACTATAAACAGGAAAGCCATCAGATATTATTTTTTTATTTATGTGAATGGTAGCCTACTTTTTGTCCATACTGGTTTCAAGGGGTTCTTTTAGAATTACCTCCCACAACTTTTCAATGTTCTTTTAAGAGACTGGAGTGACTGACATATTAAATTATGCATGATCAACTGAAGAGGGTCAGTCAAACTCTTGGCACTCAGTCACCGTCTGTGCTTTGTACCTTGAGATATTTCACATTGTTTTCACATTTGCTTTATAAATGATGTGACAGATAGCATTTTCATAATGTTTGCTCTTCCATGGAACTAATTTTAATGATAGTTATATTCTGAAAACTATAAATATATTTTCAGAAAATTGTGAAGACTTGGGAAAACCTTCCTAAAGATATATAAATAAACATTTCCAATGGGTTATGACTTTAGTTTTAACATTCTTTGGGGCTGTTGATTTTGTTATCTATTTATCCAATATCTATATTTTCTAAGATGAGGGCAAAGCAAATGAGATCTACTGCTGTCAAACTGATTCTGAATCGCAGTGATCCAGCACAACCGAGCAGAACTGCCACATAGTTTTCAAGGCTACAAATAGTTATGAAAACAGACTGCCATGTCATTTTTAGTATACCTGAACTATCGATCGTTTGGTTAGCTGCCAGGTACTTCACAAGTGACCCACCAGAACCTAAATGCAAGATAACAACAGCAAGCCCCGTCCACCCACTCACCTCCACACTCATTGCATCAGTTAATTTAGACTCAAAGCTACCCTGCTTGGAACTTCTGAGGCTGTAAACCTTTACAGAAGGGTACAGTCTCCTCGTTCTCCGTAGAGTACTTGGGAGAGTTGAAACATCATCCTTGGGGTTAGACGTCGAACAGTGACACATGGCATAAAATAATAATAATAATAATAATCTTTGCCACAAAGTCACTTTCAATTCATAGCCCTATCACAAGATCTCACTGCCATTCCGTCAATGCCAACTCGTAGTAATCCAAAAGGACAGAGCAAAACTGCCCCTGCTAGTTTCCACACTGTGACTCTTTTTATGTTATTGCCAGGTGCTGCTGAGTCTGTTCTGACCCAGAGCAACCCTACTGGCAACAGAGCAAAGATCTACTAAGTAATACGCCATCCTCACCCTTGTACTTACACCCGGGCCCCTGTTGCAGCCACAGTGCGATCTTGTTGAGGGCTTTCCTCTCTTTTACTGGCCCTCCACTTTCCCAAACAGGATTTCCCTCTCTAGAAAATGATCACTTCTGAAGAGGCACATGGGCCAGGCTTCTTTCAGGAAAGATCAGTTCGTCTTTTCAGCAGTCATGGTACCTCTAATGGTCTTCTCTAACACTACAATTCAATTGCATCTACTCTTCTTTGATCGCCCTTATCCAATGTCCAACATTCATGTGCACATGAGGCAATCCAAAGTACCATGGCTTGGGTCAGCACACTGCAGGCCTCATCATTACACCCTTGCTTTTCAATACTCTAAAGAGGTTTTTTCAACAGATATAACTAATGTAACACCCATGTTGATCTCTGAATTGCTTCTTCCATGAGCATTGATAGTGGAACCAAACAAAAGTAATCCTTGACAACTTCAAACTTTTCTTCACTTATTATGATGTTACCTGTTGCTCCCGTTTTGAGGATCTTGGTGTTCTTTACATTGAGTTGTTATCCATACCTACCGAAGGCTGTGATTATTGATCTCCATCAGTAAGTGCCTCACGTCTTCATCAGTTTCAGCATGCAAGGTTGTTCTTGTGCATGCCATAGATTGTTAATAAACCTTTCTAGAATCTTGATGGCACATTATTCTTCATATAATCCAGCTTCTCTGAGATTTCCTCAGCAGACAGATTGAATAATTATGCTGAGAAAATACAACCTTGATCCTCAACTTTCCTGATTTTAAGCCATACAGAATTCTCTTGCTCCCAATGCACAATTGGTCTTTATCCATGTACATGTTCTGCACGAGCACCTTTCTGTGCTCTGGAATTCTCACTCTTCTCCAGGTTACATATAGTTTGTTGTAATCCACACAATTGAATTCCTTTGCATAGTCAGTTAAACACAGCGAAACATTTTTTCTGGTATTCTAGAATTCTAGTCAAGAACCATTTGACATCAGCAATGATTCTCCTTAGTCCATGTCCTCTTCTGAGTCTCTGGAAGCTCTCTCTGTCAGTTACTGCTGAAATGTTGTAGAATGATCCCCAGTAATGTTTTTCTTCCATGATATGTGTATCATATCCTATAATTTGAGCGTTATGTTGGAGAACTCTTCTTTAGAATTCATACAAGTATGGATGTCATCCAGTGAGTTGGCCAATTAGTGCTACCCCAAATTTCTTGGCCTAGACGTGTGAGTGCTCCCACTGCTTCGTTACCTTGGTGGGTCATTTCAACTGGTATTCCATTAACCCCTGAGGCCTTGCTTGAACTTCCTCATTCAGTACCATCATTTTTTGTTCACAGGCTACCTCCTGAAACAGTAGGATGTTGACCAGTTCCAATTGGTACAGTGACTCTGGGTATCCTTTCCATCTTCTTTGGTTGCTTCCTGCATCACTGAAACTTTTGTCCATAGGATTTTTCAATAATGAAAATTGAGGCGTGAATATTTTTCTTGAATTTTTTAACTTTAGGATTGGTGGAGGGATTTTATCTTTTTGGTTTTCTAACTCCTGGTCATTACTTATTTCATTATATTTGGCTTTGTTTGCTGGGATTGCCCTTTGGAATTTTCTATTAAGCTCGTTGTCTTCATCCTTCTGCCCAGTTGCCTAAGCTACTCTATGTTTAAGAACAAGTTTCAGAGTCTCTTTTCTGAAATCCACCTTGAGCTTTTCTTTCTGTCTTGTCTTTTTAATGACCTTTTGCTTTCTTCGTGACTGATGGTCTGGGCATCTGCTAATAGCTCATCAGATCTTCTGTCGTTAGTGTTCAAAGCATCAAATCTATTCTTGATATATTCTGAAAATTCAGGTGGACTATACTCAAGGTCATTTTCTGGTTCTTGTGAACTTGTTTTAATTATCTTCTGCTTCATCCTGAAGTTATACATGAGCAATTGATGGTTTGTTCCACAGTCAGGCCCTGGACCGGTTTTAGCTACTGATATTGAGCTTCTCCATCATGTCTTCCCAAAGATGTCATCAATTTTCTTTCTTCCAGCCGGGGAAGTTCAAATCACCTCTTGTGCTGTTGACAACAGGTATTTGGTATGAACAGGTAAGTAATTGATGTTGCAAAACTCTGCATGCAATCTCCCGCTTCGTTTGTATCATCATGTCCACATTTTCCAGCTACTTGTCCTTCGTCTTCATTTCCAACGTTTGCACTACAATCACCAACAATTATCAATGCACTTTGATTGCATGTTTAATAAATTTCCTATGGAAGACATTGGTAGAATGATTCAATTGTCATCATCATTATATTTTGTGAGTTGGTACATAAATTTGAATAACAGTTATATTGACTGGATTTTCTTGATGGGGATAGATATAACCCTATCACATACAGCACTGTACTTTATGATTCATTTTGTAATGTCCTTGTTGACAATGAATTCCACTTGATTTGAATGCCCCTATTCCTTTTGATTGTGTTATTCTTGAAAAAGTAAATCATATGATTTTCTGATTCAAATGATCTATTTCAATTAATATTGAGACTTTATGCATTTTTTCATTTTTGGCAACTTATAATTTTCCAAATTCATGCTTCTCACATTCCAAGCTCTGATCATTAGTAGATTCATGCAGTGGTTTCACCTTACCTTGATTCATGCCCCGTGAGCCAATGAAGATCCCAAAGTCTCCACTCCCACAGGCTTTTCTCTGCTTACCTCATCATGGTCAACTCAATTCCCAGAAATCAGCTGCTGCTCAACCACATTCAGAGGGCCCTCTGAACAGAGGGGTGCCATCTCTGGCTCCATCTCTGACAATGTGGTGCATCCATTCATCAGTATCCAACAATGTTTTAATGCTATGTATAAGATTTTCAGTAGCACCTTTATCAGGAGTGGGGAGGTGAGTCCTTTATAGGAGTTGAAACTCTTTACAGGAGTAAAATCCCTGTCTTTCTCCCAAGGAGCAGCTAGCTGTTTCAAACTGTTTACCTTGTAGTTAGCAGTCTAATGTATAACCACTGCTACCAGGCCTCTAGCATAACAAGAGAGGGAGGCAAAATTTATATTGCAACATAATTTCCATCAGAAAACCTGTCTCTTAACCTGGTAAAACAGACAAAAAGATAAACCAGGAAGAACAGTAAAAATTTCTTCAATAATATAATCATTTTATTGGTCCTTAAACATAAAAAGTGATTTCATAGAGATTCAAAATGGAAACTACAAATAAAATGAAGATAGTGAGCTAATTGTTATGGTCATATGGGGAAATTATTTGAATATATATACTGGAAGAATAACTAAATATCACATCATAATTTCAGGTCATGGGACAGTAGGACCTAAAATCCACACAGACTTGATTTTCCCCTCAGGTCAAACTCTTGTGAATATTTTCAAATTTCTACCAGTGAACTTAGACATTTATAAATTTAACATCTAGTATTATTGGCAAGAATAATAATCATTAATATAAGGGAAAATGAAATCCTGTAAGTATTTTTATACATATCTCTGACTGATTTGTGTATTCAGAGGAATGATTTTTATTTTGCATTGAAACTATAATGCTGTGTAATAGTTTTTTAATATGAAACAAAAAGTGCTCATCAAATATGCTGTCATACTCCCTGCAAACAAAGGCTTTTCATAAATCCACACATAATTTTCTATTATTTTCTATTGCTACCGGATTCAAAGATCTTCCTTTGATGCAGGCAAAAATACACACCGAGAATTGTACTTAGTATAATAGGTCCCTCCTATTAAAATGTTTGCAGAAGAAAGGGAAACAAGTCACAGAAGCATGAGGAAGAAAGATGAGCTCATTTCCTTGGCAACTTAATGACTATTTGGAACTCAGGATTCTGTGAAGTAAAGTATCAGCTATCCTCCCTTCCTTTTGCGAAAGCAAACAGACACTGAACTACTCTTAAGCTGTTATAAAATCAAAGGCTAAAACATTTGTACTTTAACCTTGACATTTTTGAATGTAAACATCTGCAAGTGATAATTACTTGGGGGATAAGGAACTTTTACAATTCACTGTAATCTTGTTAGGTTTATGAAAATAAATAGCGTCGCAGCCAATAATTTCTCTTTGATATTCTTCCTAAGAATGCTTTCGTTTGTTCAGCTTTCCCCTCTGCTTTTATCTGTGAGACTGTATGACACCATCAATAGCAACTCTTTATGACCATTCTATAGTCCTTCCTTCGCAAAGTTCAATCCTTATATCCAGTTATGGTTTAAGCGACTGTCAACATGTTTTCTTATGTATAAGTGCCCCCGCCTCTTTGCTTTAGTCTTTACCTGTTTGCATAGAGATGTCTTCCAAACATGTTTGATGATCTTGTATGTGGACAAAATCTGCCTACTATTCTACTATAGCAATTGAAAGCATCATCTTAACCATATTTGCACATTTTAGATAGATTGTTTTCAAATTTAAAATTCACACAGCTTTGAAACAGAAAGGCTTTCAATGAGGCCACACAGCCTGCTATGACTCAATATGCGTTGTTCTTCCGCACAGGCAAACATTGTGGGCAGGGTCGCATGTAGCAGGAATGTGTACACTCCAACATCCCGAGGTACGTTATGTAATAAGCCACCTATATCCAGTGCCATCTTTTGAATGGTCATCTTATAGCTCAATGTTGAAGTGCTCGGCTTTAAGTGGGAGGTCAGTGATCTGAACCTACTGGAGACTTCCCCAGAGAAAAGACAGTGGGTGTGGTCCTGAGAGATTACAGCCTAGAAAATCCTGTGGATCAGTTCTCCTCTGCCAGATAGGTTCACTATTAGCTTGACATCACATAACAATAGCTTTTGAATAGTCAGTTATCTTCATCAAATATACTTGTTCTATCTGGAAGTATTGTTGAGTCAATATTTACTTAGACTTCTTCTAATTGTCCACGTTTTCTCACCAAATGACTTAATCTAGGATTGCCAGGAATTGTTTTATGCAGTGATTATTTTATGACTAGAAGAGCCTCGGTCTTTGTAGCTCCTATAAAATGGCATTTTTCTATTGAGTCTGGGTAAGAGAAGGTGAGAGAAGATACAGATAGGATATTATGAATCCATCGTAAGTGATTGTTAACAGGTTAATTGTAACTTAAAAAAAAATATGAAATCGATTACAGGGATCTACATGTGACCTCCTCCCTTGGGGACAGAAAACAGAGAAGTGGGTGAAGGGAGACATCGGACAGGGCAAGATATAACAAAATAATAATTTATATATTATCAAATAGTCATGAGGGAGGGGGGAGCGAGGAGGGAGGGGAAAAATTAGGAGCTGGTGCCAGGGGCTTAAGTGGAGAGCAAATGTTTTGAGAATGATGAGGGCAATGAATGTACAAATGTGCTTTACACAATTGATGTGTGTATGGATTGTGATAAGAGTTGTATGAACCCCTAATAAAATGATTAAAAAAAAGAAAAATATATATGAAATCTAATGAGGAGATTGGTTCATCTTGCCATCTAGCTGGGTTTAAAGTGAGCCATCTGAGAAGCAGAAAGCAGGATTTCACTCTCATTGATAAAATCTAGGATAAAATTTTGACATCAGAAAGAGCCAAGTTAGAGTATGTTTTGTGCAAGTCAGTATATCTGTGTCTATTTTGCAATACTTATAACCAGAAGGCATCAATCTAATTATATTTCTATAATTAATCCATCAGTTTGCTTATCTTTTCGTAACATCTTTTATTGACCTTTCTTTATAATTCAGAGGGGAAACTAAAACATTAGGTTTGAATTTGGTTCTACAGTTTACTAAAAATATGATACTGTGATGCTAGACAATGTTCCTGTCCTCTCTGTGCTATAGTTGCCTGATATATATAAGTCAACAAGATAATAATAACTAACTCCTAGAATTCTTGCAAGATTTTTATGAGAAAAGTATTGTAAAACCCTTATCAAAGTACCAAGAATATAGGAACTACTGAATAAAACAGCTCTTGCTATCTGGAAAAAAAAAGAATGAAGATTCATGTGGGCTTTGTTGATTTTGAGCTAGATGGCCTCTTGTTTACCTTCAAGCCTTTAAGACCCCAGACTCTATATCTTTTGATAGTCGGGCGCCATCAGCTTTCTTTGCTGCATTTGCTTATGCACCCATTTGTCTTCAGTGATTGTATCATGGAGGTGAGCACACAGTTTGTGTGATCACGCGGTGTTGAAGGGATCAGGTATCAGTCATCACCATAGTGAATGAGGTGGTGAAAGCAGAGTGGGGACCCAAAGACCATTTGTAGGTCACTGGACATCCCCTTACAGAAGGATCTCGGGGAGGAGACGAGCCAGTCAGGGTGTGATGTAACAAGATGAAAAATACAACTTTTCTCTAGTTCCTAAATGCTCCCCATCATGATCCCAATTCTACCTTGCAAGTCTGGCTAGACCAGAGGATATACACTGGTACAGATAGGAACTGGAAACACAGGAAATCCAGGGCAGATGATCCCTTCAGGACCAGTGGTGTGAATGGCGATACTGTGAGGGTGGAGGGAGGGTGGGTTGGAAAGGGGGAACTGATTACAAGGATCTACATGTGTATGTATGGATTGTGATAAGAGTTGCATGAGTCCCTAAGAAAACTATTTAAAAAAATAATGAATATCCAGAAATAAAGCACCTCATTTGAACCCTGAGATGGCCGCGTGTTAAACCTCCTTAATTCAGCATAGAAAGATGTGGCACCAGAGGATCCATACACCAGGAAAGGAGCAGCAGAAGCAGAAGCAAGAAGCAGAGCACAGTGCAGAGCAGTGGGCTTCCCGGTGTGTAGACGTGGAGTGCCTCCAGGCATTTAAGTGGAGAAGCTAGGTTTGCGGAGAGTGCTAGAGCTGAGCACTTTCAGAAAGGGACTTATGGCGAAACAGCATGCCTTGTGAGCATTTATTGACAGCACTATAGGAGGTAAGTAACAAGACTGAGCAGGACAGAGTCTAATGTGCCTTGTGGACCCGAGAAAGCAATGTCCAGCCCGAGGACCTGGCTGGAAATAGGCTGTCCTACCCAAAGAATTGTGTCCTGACATGGCTATAGCAATGAATTATCAAGCCCATCAGAAAAGTAGAGGGTCTTTTGGGAGGGAGAATTGGTGTCAGAATTGATTAAAAAATAGGTTCTCCACATTGGAATCAGCTGTGGGATGATCAGTTTGCTTCTCCTTCGCCGGGTGAAGCCTCAATGCTGACTCATAGTATCTGAGATTGTAACTTATTATGGGATTAGAAAGCCCAGTTTTTCTCCTACTGAGTGGCGGTGGTTTTGAACTGCTGACCATGAAGATTGCAATCCAACCTGTAACCCCTACACCACCAGGGCTTCATCTTGTGAAGGCTGCTGAGTTGGAGCTCAATCACTATATAGCTGAAAGTTGCTATTTGCACCCTGAAAGAAGAATTTATTTCTTGATTTACAGAACAGATATTCCTTAGAGGCAACCGCAGAGCCTATTCTGAGCGGCTGATTTGCAATGCTGCTTGAATTTCCAACCTTAAATGTTAAATTCAAAGTGAGAATATTGCTTATGTAGAAAAGCAATTATGAAGCATAGACACATATGGGAAGATAATCTTGAAGCTTGAGACACAGAGCCACAAACTTCTCTTTAAGAATCCCTTCCAACAGCCTCAGCCCTCTCATTCCCATGAGAAGACATTTACCCAGAATTATCTGCTTAAGCATCTTCCCCAATAAGGCCATTCTAATGACATTAATGCACATGTGTCTGAAGAGTTCTTGCCTAAGATATTGACTGGGGCAACCCATGGGGCTTTGCCTGAGACAGGTGTCTTGTTTCACAGTTTCTCCTCCTCAGTCCACTGATCATAAAGTACTCCCCATGAGTTATAAGTACAGGCTGTGAGAGCGATGGTAAGGTGATAGGAGTACGTACTATAAGCATTTGAGTGAAGTAACTTACCTATGATCTCAGGTAGTACTTCAACCTGATCTCACAGAGACCACTTCCACTTAAGGATGGCATGCTGCTTCACTCAGTGTTCTGTCAATGCCTCCAAATAGCAGGACAATCATCAACTCACACACTTCATGCATTGCCAGATCACTCAGGTCAGATCGTTCAACTGGGGGAGCAACTGACACAGTGGCCAGCATTTTCCATTCTGGGTACAAAACTAGCAAATTTTTGGGTCACTTGAAAAATGAACTTGAGTAACACACCCAAATAAGATATTTTTCCTCCAAATCCCAAGGGAGAGGGACCATATCCAACAAGCTATCTTTCTTTCATTATGATGATTTTGTGTAGCTCAGGAGAAATATCAATAACTTAAGACTTACTTATTGGGACTACACTTGCATTCCAGAGGGTTGGAAATTAACATAGCAAAACTTAAATGCTTTCTACTAAGTCAAATTACTAAGTGTCCAGTGGTGGGAAACGTAATTCTTACGTGACTAATCTTGGTTCAGACCCTACTAAAATGAAGGTTTGGGGTCAGGCTACCAGGGGAAGTCCACAACCAGTTTATGGTAAACTATACACAAGGAATGATGGAGGAAATTTGTTCAAACTACCAACTCTAACTCTCTGAGCAGTTGCTGAAAGAAGGACCGAAATTTCACGAATGTTTCTTACTTTGATATATCTATGTGCATAAAATACCTTTCATTCTTTCCAACCCTTACTCTAATATTTTTATATAAAATTCAAGACGTAAAAGTGGCCAGTATATTTTGGGTTGTACAATTCTATTTATAACATGGTAGGCACAAGTATGACTTTATAATTGCCTTCACTGAATATTATTTATTTATTATTTAAGGGCACGAATATAAATGCCAAGTTGACAAGAAATGAACTGTGATGGTTAAAGTAGGTGCTAATTTAAGGATATTGTTCAGTAGAGAACTCCACTCTGACAGCTGATCTTCAGAGTAAGCATCTGTCATGCCTACAGAACACTGGAACCAGCAGAGCTCTGGAAATGGCCAGCTCCCAGAATAGTGTAAGTCATTTATGAAATAAATGTACATATATGTTTACGTTTATATATGTATATATACATGTATATATATATATATATATTTCATAGACATCACTCTTTGGAGTCATTTAGAGAACAGAGACTCAAATATTTCACTATAAAGATAAGTGGCAAATAGATGTATACAACTTCAAAATTGCTATATCCATATGAATTACAAAAATACTTATCAGTAGACTGTGAAGAGTTAACAGTTACTTTAGTTACTAACTAATCTCAAAAGCAAATAAGCAAAAAGGTGTATAGCTACAAAAAAGTCCAGAAATAAGTTATAATTGCACTCTCAATATTATTTAAATATTAATCAAGATTACCGAGAGGAAATCCACGTTAAGCAAAGCAGTTAGTGCTTTCTTAAAATATTACAAGCTCAGTGGTGTAATTACTACCTTACCCTGATTATAGAAGAACCAAACAACCAAAGCCACATTGAAGGAAAAAATGTGCACCATTATTTGAGTAATTGTTTGAAAAAATGCATAATTTTTTCCTGTTGTCCTTGATATTAGCAGTCTCTGCCTTTCTTCATATTTTTTCTTGTGTGTTGGGAAAAAAACAACTAATATGAATTTTTTGGTATGAATATGTTTTAGAAACACAAGTGTGTTTCTTTTTTAACCAAGTCCTTTTTTTTTTTAAGAATAAATGTGATGTGGTGAAAATGTGCACAAAATCTAGGCGCTGTGCAGCAAATATTATATTAGCAGTGACAGAGAGTTCCTCAAGGACCAAATCTATATTTTACTGCAACTCTAATTCCACAGTTAGTTATGTTTCCCTTCTTTGCAACGCTTCTTGATCTCCATGAGTTTCTCATTGAGATTTTAATGTTTTTAGAATAGAATTAAAGTTTATCAACAAGCACATTTCTTAGAGAAATGGTCCAACATTGTAGAAATAACAAACATCTAAAAACGAAGAAAAATAAATAATGCATCTGCTGTTTGCCATAACGGACTCTAGTGTCTTAATTCAATTTCCATACCTATAAAATTAAAGTGCTGAAGTAGATGGAATTAAAAGGATTTTAGACATGACATTTTGTTATTATGATAATAGACTCCATTTCTGGGGCGTAAGGTAAGTGTTTTAAAGGCATTCCTTCATTTAAACTTTATTATAAACTGTACGAGCGATATAATTAGTCAGATATTTTAAAAGACATAAAATTGAATTTATGAGCGTTACCTCATCAACCAGAGTCATAAATGCAACCGCAATCAGAGTTTGAAGCTAGGAGTCTTGTTTAAATAATTTGTGGGTAGTTGGGCTATGCTAAATTTAGTAAAAAATTATTAAAATTTTCGGGAAAGTGGGTAAAAGTCCATTTGGTAATCTCATTAAACAACTAACATAAGGAAACATTATTAATTCTGGGACCAAACAAGATGTGAATGTTTAACTAAGTTATCTCTATCTTGCTATATTTTATTAAATATATATGTGAATTAACTTTTGAATGTTTTAAAATATGTTTGGGAAATCTATACGGAGTGTGTGGATCAAGTGTGAATAAATGCTCATTAATTACATGTAGCTATTAAAGGAGCAACTGAAAAATATTTTTAAGACATACAGTCATTTTCGGTACATTTATTAAAATATTCCCTATTCCTGAGTGGTATTACACTAGATTTAGAGGCAGATCTTTTGTAGTAGTACTTTTTCTAAATTAAAAAAAACAACATTTTACCTTTTGATAGCCTTTTCTCATATGTGTAATAAATACATTGGAGATCATTGATTATATATGTGTATATATACAACCTATACTTTTGTAATTGGTATACACATACAGTATCTGCATATATATAATACAATCATCATAATATATACACACTATAATAAACACATGTTTACTATATAAAATGTATTTATTTTATCTATGTATGTATAAATATATTTATTGTATATGTATATGTTAATGTTTTATATATGTGAGTGTGTTATATATACTCACAAGGGGGAACTCCCCCCAAAACAGAATAAATTTCCATTAGTGGAAGTTTTACAGTGTGCATTTTCTCCAGGCTAGCATCAAGCAACTAGCTCTGAGTTAGTGCACCCAGTGGCATCTCCTGGGAAGGTTTTCTCTGGTCATAGTGAATTTTTTTGTGAAAGCAGTTTCATTCAAAACTCATATTTTTGTGTGCTGTCTGGTTTAATAGAACAGCATGTGGCAGTGAAACTTTGTTTCCTGCTCTGGAAAATTGCAACAGAAACTGATGTGATGTTGAACACAACTTACAAGAATATCTCTACGGGTAAAACTCAAGCGTATGAGTGTTTTTCTCAGTTCCAAAACGGTGAAATCTTGATTGATGACAAACCTCTTTCTGCACATCCATCAATGTTCTTAATGGATGCAAAAGTGGACAAAACTATGCACCTGTGCTTGAAGACAGACAAGGGACCACTAAAGAGCTGGGGGAGTCATCTGGACTGTTTTGGAGATCGGGTCAGTAAATGAGAAAGGTCGCTGCAAAATACATGCCTCAGGTTCTGACTGACCAGAAGAGCAGAGCATGGAGTGGACACATGATAGGCTTTGAAAGAACAGCTGCAAAGCGACCCAGAATTTTCCCCAGGTGACATGCCATGATGCTGTTCTTACGACCCCCAAAGCAAGCATCAATCAAGCCAGTGGAAGACACTAGTTTCACTTAGTCCAAAACCAGATCGTCAAGTGGAATCAAAGATAAAGATGATGCTCATTGTTTTTTTATGGTGGAGTGGGGTTCAGGTTAGAATATTTATCAAGCTTTCTATGAAGAGGTTCTGAAAAGTTAGCAGAACAGTGTGTGACAAAAAAGGCCTGATTTGTGGACAAATGGGGGACTCAATTTTCCACCACTACACCACCTGCTCAGCAAGCCTTCTCAGTGCACCAGTTTGGGGTAAGAAACAGCATACCTCTCTTGACCCACACACCTTACTCACCTGATCTAGCTCCATCGATCTTTGTTTCTGCGAATGAAGAGGGACATGAAAGGACAGCGATTTGGTGATGTAGAAGAGGCAAAGAAAACAAAACAAGGGAGGTGCCGTCTGCCATCCAAAGAGATGAGTTTGAAAAATATTTCCAAGGATGAAATTGCAGACTTGACAAATGTAATAAGTGCAATGGAGACCACTTTCAAGGTGACAGGTTGGTTTGTAAAAATAGATAAGCACAAAGCTTTGAAAACAAACTCCATTGGGGGTGGGTATTTTCAGTCATTTCGTATGTACATGAAGACTGCACAATGACTATGGAAAAATCAAAGAACTAATGTACTTGGATTATGGTATTGTTGAAGAATAGTGTATATATCATTTGCAGTCATAAGAATGAACAGTCAGGATATTCCTTAGAAGAGAGGATATTGAAACTCTGGCTCTCATACTTTGAACACAGTATCAGGTAGAACCAGGACCTAGAAAAAGACCTCATGTTTAACAAAATAGTGTCAGTGAAAAAGAGGAACATCCTTAAAACAGTGGCTGTGACAGATATGGCAAGAACTCTGAGGATGGTGCAGGGCCTGCGAGCATTGTGCTGGGCTACACCGAGGGTCGCTGTCATTGGCAACAACTTAGTGGCACCGAACAACAATTACATTTTTATCGGTGAGAAGCACAAGGAGATTTCAATTCATAACATTTGCATTTGAACGTTGCCTTCATTAAAATGATGCAGTGGTTTCAGTTTGGTTTATATCAACTTATCACTTGATTGATTTTATTTATAATTTAATGTACTACCTTTTAAAAGCAAGAATTTGAGAAATAAAGACAAAATCAGCAATTGAGGGATAAATTAACAATCTGTGTTAACTGAACTGCATATTTTAGTTTCTAGAATAAAGGTATCTTTCGCAACCATGTTAAAGTACCCTCCACTCTTATAGACCAAGGAAAACAGTAATTTCCAATCAGCTACCCATCATTTTTGTGAGACTATTTTACTGTAATGAACAAAAAACATTTTTGTAAGTAGTGCAAAAGAGGAAATTAAGGCATAACTTAAGTGGATATATCATTAAGAAATCTACTTGCAAGGGAACATTAATCCAAGAGAGAATATATTTATTTTCTGCATGCAATCTATTAAAAGAAAATACTTTCAAGTAAGGACATGTTTTACTGACTAAGACCACGCTTAACTGATGTGGAGCCAGTGATGTGTTCTATAGAGCCCCTAAGATAATTTACATGAATAAATCTGTTACTTTCCATGAGAAGAATGTTTGAAAAGTAGGCACATATCTAAGTTTAAAAGTAGTTTCCACTGATTTTATGGGGGGCCTTCGTTTTCTTTGATCTTGGTAAATACGTTATTTTCATTAATAATTTAGAGATTCTTTGAGTGTCAGCTAGTCTGAGATTTAGAACTACTGTGTTCCAATGTGCCTAGTTTTAAAGTATCTGTGTGTTATGTGGAACCACTGCTCTCTGTGGTTCCACTTATTTTAAACTTCAAAGAGCTAAATTATATACACAAGCTATCTTTTGACATCAACGTCTCCTACTTTAAACATTTCTAGGCAGGAAGTTCTATGTAGTCAATTGAAACACTATAGGGTCAGGGGTTCAAATATCCACTTCTAAATCTGTCATAATCTTGGTCTCTTTCCAAAGACATTGATTTTCAGAAAGGAAGTCCCTGTATCAGTTGTAGGAATAATAGTGCATTCTTTCTCCAATGAATAACTCCCAACTGGTATTAAGTAATGACTTACATTCTTTGCTTTGAAGAATAGGCATCTGCTTCTCAGAATACAACACACGCCACTTTGTTCTACAATAAACATGGTAAATATTTTTAACTAAGATGAAAATTATTCATGATAAATTCTTGACATTTTTAAAACGTACTCTCATACATTTTATCCCCTTTATGTAATTTTACAGGAGTGCATTAACATGTATCAATTAATATGACATTTCTCGAGGCTCACTTGCCTTTACATCAAGTAGCTGTTTCTTTTCATTTTCTTCAGCTGTATGAAGAAGTCACCTACACATTCTTTCGGAAGCGGTGAATCAGACTGTGTGTGTGAATGGGGTTCACAACTCAGCCCCCATATCTGTGCTTTTGGGTTTGCTAATTAGTGTGTCGTATTGTAGCAGTAAAGTAAGCAAGGAATGCCTTATTGTGACCCAGTGTTTCACACCTAGCGGTTTTGTTCAGTTGCGTGGTGATTGCTGCAGAGAATTCCACCATTTAAATTATTACTGATAATATTAAATAGAAAGAAGTTGAAACCCTAGTAAAAGAAAGGAGATGTATTTTTTGTATTATGTTCATTGAATATTAAAGAGAGAATATGTATATTTTATGCAACATGCAAATAGTGGAAATGAGATCTAAAAATGAAACAGAAATAGAATTGGTCTTTATAAAAATAAGAATGATATAAACTCTAATGTAGAATAGTGTATTAGGGTGCATTTTCTAGAGAAAATCAGCGACAGTCAGATATGTTTGAAAAAGAAGTTTATTATAAGAAATAAATTTATTCCAAGGAAGTAGCCCACACAGCCACAGAATGGGCAAAGCCCATTTGTGGGTCACACGCTGAACATAAAGCCCTTCTCCACTCATGCACCTGTATGACCAGTGACCCCAGAGGCAGGAGGACAAGGCAGGAAGATGAAGCAGGGCAGGTAGCAGGAAACATGGCAGGCTGGTGACAGCTGGCAACCTGGAAGGCCTTCAGTTCAAGGGTCCTGCAACCAGGTCCAGGAGCCAGGGCAGCAGGAAGAAATGAGAATGTACGTGATCCAGAATATCTATTTATAAACATAAAGTAGGCCACATGTCCATGGAGAATTCATCAGACTGCGACCTTTACCTTATGCGAGCGAGCTTACTGCCACACTGTTTGGGATCCAGTCCCGGCCAAATTGACATAGCACCTATCACAGCTGAAAGCTGTAAAAGATATTTAAAATAAAACATCGTTCTAGTGAATGAAGTTTCATTGGATAGGAATTCAAGCTCCTGTTATTATAACTTCACATCATATTCTGGATTAAGCTATAATTTTTCCCCTTTGGGTATGTTGCGGATTAACTACACTTTCTTTGTTGTTTCTTCTTATTTCCATACCTTCTAGACTATCACTCCTCTAATATTGTAAGCCCCAAACTAAATGATTTAGTCTTGAAATTATTCCTTAATGATAAACTGAGTTGTATTTGTCTTTATCAACTCATATCATCAAGGTCTAGACTCTAGAGGTTCCTATTTTAGTTATGTGCACGTATAACCAATACTGCATTCCTGCAGTCAGTGAAGTGCCACTGATGGTTTGGTATCAGTCATGATGACAATACTTACACCATTAGTATCAAGACACACTATATATATATATATATATATATATATATATATATATTTGTTGCTTCTTTTTTTTTCCCAGAAGATTGTTACTAGGAAAAACTATATGAATTTAGGGGAAGAATACTACAGAGTTTAATTAGATAAACTTGTTTATGTATATATTTAGATTTGTAAAGATTGAAAAATGAATTTTGTAATTGTTTAGTGCAACCCTCTTTGTGAAGATAACAAAGACTGACAGAAAATTAAACATAAAATTAAACATAAAATCACTTTACATATGATAACTTGTATATGTTATTTTAAATAAGTTTTTATTATTAAGGCTTCTGAAGAGTTATATATCCATATCTATCTATAGATAGATAGATAGATTTTAATGTGTAAGCATGGAGTTAGGGTGATGTCTGCTCTTCTATGACTTCACAAATGGGAAGGAAAGTCAAATTCAACATCAGCACAATATCAATGACTATCAAGCATAAGTTAGAGTTGCTTCCTCCATCCAACCTTCTTGCTGACATCACCTCCACACAACCGAGGGGGTCCAAAGGGGCAGTGTGTAATTGAGGGGTAAATGAAAGATACATGAGGCAAGGCAGAGCATACACGGGCTCACTCACCTCTTCCAATGGCGACCACAACTAGAATGAGACAGTAATGTATTCTCTCACAAGTGTGTATAATGTTGGTCATGCAAGCCATGGTAACCACATATGTAACGGAAGGAGATGCATTAGAGGAATATATGTAACATGAGGGGGACAAGCCCACAATAGGAAGTGGAAGGATTAGAGGCATACCTGTGACCAAAAGGTACAGATGTAACAAGATGGGCAGATCCTAGAGTCGAGATGGCAGTGTAACCTTGGTCCTCTCTGAGCTGGCTTGACCTTAAGTGCCCCTGAGCTCTTCTCCAGGGGAACAATCGATGAATTGGAACACTCTATGATCCTTATGAGAAGGGAGGAGGCCCTACTTAGGGTTAGATTGTCTGCCTGCTTTTGATGGCAGATAACCTTTCGGCAGACACTCTTCAAACACTTGACCATCAAGAATACACTAAGCAACCATGCACTTGCAAGTATCACCTTAAAAGTGGCATTATTGCAGGGGGACATTGTGGGGAATACTTTTTACCTAGGCGAATGTGAGTGGGACGCATGTCCAACTTATGAATGAGTAGGTCTCCCTCCATGTGAGCCCTGGTTTCCTAGACTCCTTAATGTCAAGAATTTGACTGCATACAATCTCTTCCCAGGTCGGTTTCTCAGAAACGTCTACCTTACTGAGCTACTTAATTCACTACAATGAATGCAGAGAACTCAAAGACAACGCATTTATTACTTTGGGGTTGATTAGGGAAGTTCATGCTGACCAGTCATGAGGATACTTGTGTTTTCATGCCCCAAAGTTGCTGACTGCTCATGAGCTAACTCGTTTGTATATATAGATACTGTATTGTGTAAGCCTGAAATCAATAAACATCTTTATAGGAGCAGTCTAAATTGTACTCTTAGTAATCTTGCTTTCGGTTAAGATTCAAAGACGTGAAAGCCAGTGAGAAAAGCCATGACACACCAATAGCCCCTTCTTATTTTGGCCATGCCCACGTTTCCTCTTTGTTCTACGCGCCTTTTTCACAGAGGTGCTTAACCATTATCTTGAGAGACTGAACGTGCAATACTTCTGACATTTTTCAACAGTGTGTTGTTGCTTTTAGGTGCCATCAAGTCAGTGCTAGCTATTGATCCATTGCACTGCAGGATGAAAGACCACCCAGTCCTATGCCGTTTCCACAAATGTTCTTCGTTCTTTAGCCCATCGTCCCAGGCCTGGGGTCAATCAAACTTGTCAATGACCTTCTTCTTTAGTAGATGCTCCTCTACTTTACCAAGTGTGATGTCCTTCTCCAGGGACTGGTCTCTCCTGATAACTCATCTAAACTACATGATATACATCTCAACATCCTTGCCTCTATGTCACATTCTTATTTTCTATATTTGTTTTTTTCTGTCAGCCCTCCATGGCACTTTTAATATTAGTCAGGAAAGCAAGAGTTCAAATGAATTACTTTTTCCCTAGTCTTCCTTCTTAAATGTCCAAAGTTCACACGCAGGTGAGGTCATTGAAAACATCATGGCTTCTGTCAGGTGTACCACAATCCTCAAAGTAAAATCCTTGCTATCCGCACTTGAAACAGGTAATGCACAACAGATTTGTAATGCATCCTCTGATCTCTTGACTGCTGCTTCTATGGCATTGATTGCGGATTCAAGCAAGAAGAAATCCTTGACAAATTTAATCTTTTCTCCATGTATCATGATGTGATGATTCCTATCAGTCAAGCTGTGAGGATTTAGGCTTCTTTACATGGAGTTGTAATTCATACTGAAGAATGCCATCCCTACCCTTCACCAGCAAGTGCTTCTTGTCCTCTTCATTTTCAGCAAGCAAACTCGTGCTGTCGGCCTATCCCTGGTGGGCCAGAAGCCTTCCTACAGTCTTCTGCATATAACGCGGCTTCTTGAATTATTTGTTCAGCATAAAGATCAAATCAGCATGGTGAAGGATATGACCTGTTGCCCACCTTTTCTAGTCTTAAACCACACACTATTCCCCTGTTCTGATCTATGTATCTCCGTGAGCACAACTAATTTTTCTGGAATGCTCATTCTTTTCAAGACATTTTATCGACACAACTAAAAAGCCTTTGTATATTCAACAAACACAAGTCTTTATTTTCAGCTAAGATCTATCTGATGTCTGCAATGATATCTGTTCTTCCACATCCTCATCTGAATGCAGCCTGAATCTCTGGCAGCTTCCTGGAAATGTACCGCTGAAGACAAAGCGGGTGAATAAGAAAATGTGGTGAAGAAAACTGATGGTGCCCAGCTATCAAAAGATATAGTGTCTGGGGTCTTAAAGGCTTAAAGGTAAACAAGCGGTCATCTAGTTGAGAAGCAACAAAGCCCACATGGAAGAAGCACACCAGCCTGTGTGATCACAAGGTGTAGAAGGTATCAGGTATCAGGTATCAGGCATCAGCAGAACCAAAAATCATAGTGAATGAGGCAGGGAGTGCAGAGTGGAGATCCAAAACCCATTTGTAGGCCATTGGCTATCTCCATACAGAGGGGTATCAGAGAGGAGAGGAGCCAGTCAGGGTGCGATGCAGCAACGATGAAATATGCAACTTTCCTCTGGTTCCTAAATGCTTCCTCCTCCCCCCTCCCCACTATCATGATCCCAATTCTACCTTGCAAGTCTGGCTAGACCAGAGAAGGTTCACTGGTACAGATAGGAATTGGAAACACAGGGAATCCATGGCAGATGATCCCTTCAGGACCATTGGTGTGAGTGACGATACTGGGAGGGTAGGGGAAGGGTGGCTTGGAAAGGGGCAACCTATTACAAGGATCTGCATGTGCCCTCCTCCCTGGGGGATGGACAACAAAAAAGTGGGTGAAGGGAGACTTCAGAGAGGGCAAGATATGACAACATAATAATTTATCAAGGGTTCATGAGGGGGGGGGGGAAATGAGGAGCTGATGCCAGGGGCTTAAGTGGAGGGCAAATGTTTTGAGAATGATGAGCGCAATGAATGTACAGATGTGTTGTACACAATAGATGTATGTATGGATTGTGATAACAGTTGTATGAGCCCCTAATAAAACTATTTATAAAAACCAAAACAAAACAAAGAGATAAAAAAGAGAAATGTACTGCTGAAACCATTGCTGGATTATCTTGAGCAAAATTTGACTTGCATGCAAAATCAATGATAGTGGTCTATAATTTGTGAAATCTGTTGTGGTATCTTTCTTTGGAATGGGAACAAATATATATCTCTTCTTGTCAATTGGCCAAGGAGTTGCCTTCCAATTTCCTGGCATAGGCAAAGGAGTGCTTCCAGCTGAGAAGCTTTTCTGATACATTTTAATTGGTGTGCCATCAATTCCTGAAGCCTTCTTTTAACCTAATGCTTTCCATCATAGCTTGGACTTCTCCCTTCAGCAAAATTGGTTCTTCCTCATATTATATCTCTTGAAATGGTTAAATGACTTCCTCTTTTTGATACAGTGACTGTATTCTTTCCATTTTTTATGTTTCCTGGATCATTCACTATTTTGCCAATAGAATCTTTCAATATCCTAACTTAAAGATTATTTTTAAAATTCTTTCAGTTTTAGTTATGCTGTGCATGTTCTTCCTTTCTGTTGTTAGTCTCCAGGTGTTTTCACATTTCATTATATTTCAGTTTGTCTTCTTGAGCTGCCCTTTAAATTTTCTATTCAATTCTTTTACATCATCATTTCTTTAACTTGCCTTAACTACTCTATGATTCACAATCTCTTCTGACATCCACTTTGATCTTAATTCTTTGTTTCCTGCTTTTCAGTGACCTCTTGCTTTCTGTAAGCTGACCCACAGCTCACCAGCTCTTTCAATGGTGTTTAATGCATTAAATCTGTTTTGAGATGCTCTCAAAATTCAAATGGGATATACTCAAGTTCCCATCTTGGCTCATCTGGATGTGCTTTATTTTTCTTCAACTTCAAACTGAATTTCTGCATGACGATTGATGGCCTGTTCCACAATCATCCCGTGGCCTGGTTTTAGCTGCAGATATAGAGCTTCTCAATTCTCTTTCCACAGATGTGGTCAATTTGAATTTTATGAATCCCATGTAGAGAACTCCATGTGTACAGTTACTATATGTGTTGTGGAAAAAGGTATATGTGAAGAAGTCTCCACATATTTTTGAAATACTATGTCATTTGTTCTCCAGCTTTGTTTCTGTCACCAAAAACAGATTTTACAACTTCTGTTCCATCCTTTCTGCTTCAAACTTTTGTATTGCAATCCCAGTGATAAACAATGCATCGACGTGGCAGGTTTGATTAACTTCTCACATCAGTTTGTAGAATTATTCAATATTTGCATCCCTAGCTTTGGAGTTGGTGCGTACATTTAAATGATAATGGTATTAATTTTATTTCCTTTTATGTGGGTAGACTTCATTTTATCACAGCCAGCATTGAACTTCAAGGTATACCTTGAAATTTCCATTATGGCCATGAATGCAAAGCTGGTCCTCTTTATTTCGGCATTATCAGCCTAGAAAACCATGTGACTTTTGGATTCAGAATGGTCAACATCAACCCAGCTCAATTTCAATTCCCAGATCAAAATCTATATCAATTTTAACTCAATGATGACTATAAAGTTGATCTTTAGGCATCCCATTTCATTTTAACTACTTTGAAATTTCCTATATTCCTACTTTGTAGATTCAAACGATTAAGAGAGTTTTTACAATGGTCTCTTCTTATTGTGAATCACGCTCCATCAGCAAAAGAAGGTCTCACGGATTTACTGCTACCGGCTTTACTCTATCCAAAGTCATTGTGCAATTCAACATTGAGAAGGCATTTTTTCCTCAGTGGTTTTGAGTACCTGCTGACCTCAGAGACTGTATTTGACAATGATCTGCTTCTGGTCATTAGGTTTCAGTAACGGACAATGTTTCTGTGGGATCAGTAGGGTTTTCAGTGGCTCCGAAATGACATCCTTATCCTTCTTTGTATTCTGCTCTTAGTCTAGAAACTCTGCTGACATCTGCTCACTTTGGGTGACCTTGATGGTACTATATTTGAAATACCAGTGACATAGCTCTCAGCGGCACACAAGCTACCACAGTGCAAAAAAAAACTGACAGACAAGTGATGGTCCCATATTTTAGTAAGCCAAACATTTTTAAAATGAGACATTACAGCAGTAAAGATTTTTTGAACTAACGATGTACATGTGACTTTGAATAGATTATAGTTAGCTAAGAGATGATGCCTTACTGGAAGATAGTAATACATCTGACATTAGACCATACAAATGAAATGTGACAGTACCCAACAGTGAAAATTATTCTGAAAAAATATGGATAGATAATTTCACTTTGTGAAACTTGAGGGAACATATACATATTTCAGCCACAATTCAACGAAGAGATTCAGGAGCTACAAATGAAAAAGTGAATTTAATTTTTTATAATATTTTCTTTGATTGGATTACTTTCTAATTCAATGTATACCATTACCAAGTGAGGGAGAAATGTCACAAAACCTCTGCTACAACTTCACTTGAATGGAAGTTACAAATAAGAATATATAGCTTTTCTTGATTTATTTATATAGATTGGACAAAAAGAAAAAAAATACAATTGAAAGTTACTGGTCAACTTATCCTTGGCTCAAAAATTCATATTTCCTAAAAGAATAACAAAAATGAAGCTTGGGCATTCTTTTATCTTAGTAATAATTCACAAACTACATCAAACAAAGCCATACTTCACAAAGGTAGACTTCTTTTTGGATCACTGTATTCCAAAAATTCAGTGTTTATATACGCAAAAACAGTGGTTGCCACTTGAAAAGGCAATGATAGTTTGAAGCGATGATATTAGCTACAGAATAAACTAGCAAAATTATAAAATATGACATGTTTTGGGGGATGATTTCTGAAAATGATATTGGCTACAACTGCAAGTTCGAGATTTATTTGGATGAAGACAGGAAGTTACAAGACACTATATTATCTGCCTTCAGCATCTTCTTGGGCTTTGCGTTCATGCTTTCCAAGATAATTACTACAGCAGCAGGTCTCCTGCTGAGTTATTGAAAAACAAGACACTAGTCTGGGTTACCATAAGGAAATGTTGTGGCTTGCCACTTCACAAGGAAGCCTCCTGACAAAGGCACTCAAATCTCCTACCCTGCCACCTGAGAGGCCCACAATTTCATCTTGTGCTCTTGTTGCCTCTGCTGCTAAATTGATGCGAGCTTCCCCCTTACCTCCTTTGGAGGTGGCAACATGGACCAATCTCCATGTTACAATTTCAGGATTTTACAATCACGATTTACCCTATTAATAAGTGTAAAATAGAATCATATTATCCCATCAGCATTTTCCTTCACTTTCAGGAAAAGCAGGAATATGGCCAATCTTAATGGTGCCACCTAACACTGTGGTGGGAGTTACGAAGACTATATGTTGATATCCTATATGAAGTAATTCACTGTATCACACCATGCAATGAGAGAGTGTGTATATTCTCCTTTGTATAATAAATTTTAATAAAATTATACACTATCCATGTGCATGTGTGAATGTGCAGGTATGTGTATAACTGTGTGTGTATAGATATCTATTATGTATGTATACACATATCTATTGTTACATATACATGTATTGCTGTGTAAGTATATATATATATGGATAGATATATATATCCATATATATACTGAAATTTCAACGAGTCACTGGAAAAATAGAATGACAAGATCATGGAATTTTTTCACAATCTTTTGGAAATATTCTCATATATTTATTTTATGAGATATAATGAACAAATAATAAAATTAACGATTTTCCACGTACAATACATTGTTTTGTAGTAAATGCACAAAGAACTGTTATTCACCATTAACTGCAGACTATTTATCCATTAAACCCCTTTATTATGTCTTTCTACCAAAAATTTGCTTTTTGTACCTAAATTAGCCTATCTAGACATTGCATACAAAAAGAATCTTTAAAAATATTATTTCTTGTTGTGGGCTTCTATCAATTAGCATAATATGCTCTACGTTCTGTCATATATAAATATGACTAATATTCCATTGTGTGCATTTTTATCAATTGTTGTGCCTCATTTTCACTTCTTGAATATTAAGAATATGTTATTGTGACCATGTAAATATAAATTGTCTTTGTGCATGCATATGTTTTATTACTCTTGGTATAGACCTAAGAATACAATTCACGGACATATGTTAACTCTGTGCTTAAGTGTTTGAGGAATTTCTCTACTTTTAATATTCTCTAATACATCCATCACTAAGTTTTCCAAGAAATTATACTGAAGTATAAAATATAATTATTGTGCTTGAAATGTATCAGTGACCTTCTTTCCCTTTGAGAAAGCAAATAAATAAATGTTAACCCAGACTTTGAGGCTTTGAATGATCTAGCATTTGCTTGGCTAAACTCTAAGCATCAACTTCTCTGAATCCTTGATGACTCATTTTCCAAAACTTAAACAAGTCTTTCTTCTCTTTTTAAAAAATTTATTGCAACTATTGTTGGGGTGTTTTTCTTCCTATTTTTGCTATGGCTAAATTATTTCCCTTCTCTAGAAAATGCAACAAAAATGAGCTTTTAGGGGTATTCAGTTAATGTCATGTTCATTTGATTCAGTACATATGCTACAATACAGAATTATTATATTTATTTCTTTAAGTACTGAGTGTCCCCATGCAAAATACAACATCTATGAGGCATTCAAATTTTCTGTTTAATTTACATTTGTATCATTGAAGAAACAAGGCCCATATTTTCACTCAAGGTTAAAAAAATAAAAACAAAAATACCACACTTTTTATAATCCAAGAAAGAGATAAAGAAGGTGAAAAGGTGACAATTAATATTGTGAACAGATACAGTAAAAATTGTGCTTTTGTTCAAATATTATATATAATAAAATTATTGAAAGTTGGTTTTATTTTAGCTTTCATTGTTGGAATGTATATATGATTATATAAATATTTATATTTGACATTATTATTTTAATTGTAGCATTGAATTCATGATCTAAGTTTTATAACACAAGGATTTTATAACAAAAGGATAAATGAATAAAATTGATTCA
The DNA here is from genome assembly GCF_050624435.1 of Tenrec ecaudatus. Lineage (NCBI taxonomy): Eukaryota > Metazoa > Chordata > Mammalia > Afrosoricida > Tenrecidae > Tenrec > Tenrec ecaudatus. Next base: position 138,955,465 of record NC_134540.1, on the reverse strand, counting down.
TGACAGTTCCAACTAAACATTATGATTTCCTACATTATATTATGCAAGGGTCTTCAAAATTCTAACATTAATTTAATTCTATTCTATGGATTTTTATATTAGTCAGATAATAAGAATATATATTTGCGCTTTTAAAAACAAATATAGACACTTTTTAAGACCTTATCAATGTATATTGTATTAAGCTGGGCTCTCTAGGGAAGAAAAACAAGTGTTGCTTGTATGTGTATGTATATAGTAAAAGATTTATATGGAGAAATGGTTCATGCCATTGTAGAAGTGGATAAGTGCAGTCCATTGAAGACTTTGTATGAGATTTAAGCTGTAAGCTTCTTCTGACGAGTGTGGCTGCAGTGGAAGCAGGAAGCAAGAATGAAGCTGAAAGACCCCAGGCTGATGGATGCAGAGCTGAATGAATTCTAGATCTGCTGTATGACACCAAGATTAGCATCCTCCTGATGAGTCCTGTGTAAGGCAAGGCTCTCTATAGAAACAACACCAGGACACTTATGATCACATTATAGCTATAGGTAGATAGGTTTACATAGAGAGAAGGACTAGAACAGCTACTTAGTCCACACAGCACTTTCTTGTAACAGTTAATATATTGAAGGTCCTTAAACTCACACTGGCTGGTGGTCCAAGGTCAAGGAAGCAGACAGTGGAATCTTCCCTCAGGAAAGCCAAGATGAGACAAGCAGAGTTGACCTTGACAGGCAGCAGATGGCAGGGTGGAACAGGAACAGCCAATAGAGTGGGAGTGTAGCAAAGCAGATCTCCATGGAGCCTCAATCTCTATAGATGCAGGGCAGATCTGCACAATCCATGGGTTGGCTTGACCCACAGATACTGCAGCACAGAATTGAGACAAAGAGCTAGCTCAAACAGCTAGGCTGATCACCAGGGAGAAAGAGGAAGAGTCCAGTTTCACAGAGTCATTTATCTTGGTCCTCCTCCAACCAAGCTGCAACCTGATAGAACTCAACACACATGTTCCTACAGAAGCCTAGTTGGCACAAGAAACCTAATTATCACCAGTCCTATATCAGGATCCAGATCCTGCAGTGTAAGTGGGCTAGCTTTCGCATACTGTCAATCTATATGAAATTTAGGCTACAGCTGAATTTATGTGCCCTAATTGTGCCCAGACTTGATCAGAGTTAGAATTTTCATCTCCCATAAATGCTTGCCTGCTTCACAGAAGAGCCAATCATGGAGTTGACCAATTATGTTAGATTATGTCATGGGAGAACTATGACCTACCCAAGTTGACATAATGCCTATCACATATCAAAACTTATCACACATCACATATCGAATCACTTCCTGAGGGTTGAGTCTGACTCATAGAAACCTTAAAGGACAAGATAGAACTGCCTCAGTGGGTTTCTAAGATTGCAAATCTTTATGGGAGTAGAAAGCCTTGTCTTTCTCTCAGGAAGTGACTGGTGGTTTCAAATGGCTGGGTTTGCACTTAGCAGCCCAATTCCTACTATCACATATATGAAATCAACATTAAAACCATTTGAAATTCTGATAAGATAATATAGCGAACTCACTGAACTCATTTGGAAAGGCATTCTTTTACAGATTTTCATTTAGCGGATAGTAATGACATGTTCTGTGGAAACCAATTGTCTATTTTATTCAGTTATTCCTGTCATTGCCCAAAGGATTTATGAATAAAGTGCTCATGGTGCTAGAGATGGGGATTATGATTGAGCTCAACAATATGGAATTCCACTCACCAAGGCTGACTGTATTACTGCCACTTTTGAATGACCAATCTGGCAGCAGAAGAGACCAACACTGAGTCCAAGGTATGTGACCATTCTTTGAGAACATCAACTAGAAACCTGGTTGCAGTTTGATTACATTGGGAAACTTTCATCATGGGAATGGCAATGCTTTATTCTTACTGCAATAGACATTACTCTGGATACATATTTGCCTTCACTGCATACAATACTTCTTCCTAAACTACCATTCACAGACTTATGGAATGACTTATGGTATCCTGCACAGCACTGCTTTGGCTCCAGGGACACACTTCACAGCAAATGCAGTATTTGCATGAGCCCATACTTGTGGAATAGATTGGGTTTGCCAGTTCTACAGTATCCTGAAGCAGCTGGCTTAAAGCAATGGTCTTCTAAAGATACGATTATGGTGTCAACTATGTGGAAATAGCTTGCAGTGTGAGGAAAATATTCTGCAGGAATCTGTGCACTCTAAACCATTATCCAATCTATGATGCTGTTTCTCCTATGGCCTGGATTAAAGGGTCCAGGAATTAAGGGATGGAAATAGTACTGGCACGACTCTCTAATACTCCTGTTGACCTACTTGCAACACTCTTACTTCCTGTTCTTGTAATCCAGTTCTCATCACTGCGTTCCAAGGGGGAATACTCCCCTTGAAGATACAGAAGTGATTCTGCTAAATTGGGAGTTAAGAATGCCTCTCAACAACTTGAGTTCTTCTTGTCTCTTGATCAATAATCAGAATAGGTGTTTTCTTGTTGTTGTTTTGGAGTGTGTGATTAATGCTTATTACTAGGCATAAATCAAATTAGTATTTCATAATTGAAAGAAAGAAGATTATATCTGTAATCTAGTTGATTCTTTAGGCTGCCTCTGTGTACTATCATGACCCATTTTTAAGGCAAGTGGTAAACTACAGCATCCCAATTCTGACATGCGACTAATTGCCCACAGTTAAGGAATAAAGGTTTGTGTCACCCTGCCAGGGAAAAATCAGCTGAAGTGCTTGCCAAGGCAAAGGTAATATAGAATGATTAGTGAAAGATAATAATTCTGAAAACTATAGCCACATACTAAGTTTCAGAAAGAAGACTATAATTTTTATTAGTATTTCCATTCCATGTATGTGCCAAATATACTTGTTTTGTTTCTGTATAAAGTATGAGATGTAAATTGAGTTAGTGCCATTTCAGTTGCATGTGTGCTAGTTATATCATGGTAGATTCAATTATGACTTTATTATTGCCCTTTTTTTTGGAGATTATATATGGCTTAAGGAAATACCAATTTGACAGGGGTGGGCTGTGATAGGTTTTGTGTCCACTTTATGGGGCCAGGACTTTTTGTAGTTTGACAGCTTTAGTATTCTCCATGATATCATCTAATAAAATACAAACAACACCATGATGGAATCAGCTGTGAGCAGAAATAAGATTAGGGAGTAGTGCAGCTTCCTTTTACAGTTCACCAAGTTAATATGATTTTAAGGAAATTTGCTCTGAGGTGTAGCTTACTCCTATTTAAGCAGACTGTAGGAAGGCTTCATGCTGGTGTGGATCCAGATCAGTCACATTGACATCTGCATCTTGGTGTATGAACCAAGGACCCACCTGCACACCCTGGGACCCATCAACAGCTTTCTATTTGCTTCTCGACATTAGATTCATTTATCTCTGTAACCATAAGCTTGACATACTGACCTTAGATTCATCTGTTCCTGCCTGCACTAGCCTGTGGTCTTTCTGCTTCCTGGCTCCTCAGCTGTGGAAAAGAAGTGATCCAGGAATAACCTCTATCCTAACAGTGGAGCCACAGATTTGAACCAGACAGGATGTACCCTCTTCTACACTTGTCTGAGCCATTTTTTGATAATATTTTTTAATATATATGAGCTCCCCAGGCTTGCATATTCAGCCTATCACACAGGGCCTCAACCCAAGATCAGCATCCTCTGAACATGGGGTCCTGTCTGACCTCATTGATCACACACATAGTAAATGCTGATCAGTAAATGAGATGAATTTTACTATTGTACCATATGACTTTCATGCATAAACCTATGTTTTTCTCCTCAAATTTCTTTTGGAGAATATTTTTATCTATTTCAACTAACATTTTTCACCAATTGGACAAGTAGAACTTTGTTCCAGAGAGTTTTTGAAAGTGGATCACTAAGCTTTTCTTCTGATATACTTCTTCGTGTACTTGGGCTGACAAAGTTGTGATTATCTATGGAATAGGTCAATCATTTGTACTGTCCAATGGTTCTTGTGTTCCTATGAAGTCACAATAATTGTCACAATTCATCCATGATTTATGCAAGGAAAGTTGGTTTTGATAATCTAATTCAGTATATAGATTTTCAAGCATTTTCTATATTTTATGATGACATTCACGTGGGCTCCTTCGCTTACTGCCATCTTTGTGTTGAAAGCCATTACTATTTAATTTCAGAACATCCCATCTTCCTTTAATCTCTTATGTTCTGGGAAATAAACCTGACTCTGCAGTTTCAGATAAAAATAATATTACCTTGCATCAACTATCAACATATAATCTAACAACAAATGTTCATACTTTAGTTTGTTGTATATTTTTTTCACTGCAAAGTAACTTGAAACAAAATTGCTAAATATGTGGGGATTTGGAGGTTTTTAGATTTTATCTGGCCTATTTCCATTGGTATCAATCATTGCAAAAAATATTCATTTTAGCTGCTATGTTAGCTATTAATCAAAGAATGTCTTACCATTGTCCAGTAGATTTTCAGCATCACTTATCTGCTATGTATAGCCTTTCTCTTACAGTTTTACAAATTTTCCTAAATGTGTTTATTGTAATATATGCCTTATTTGAGCTCAGTTTTTCCCCCACTTGATTTACTTGCTCTGTTTTAATAGTTGTAGCATGCTTTTGGACATATTCCTGAAACAAGAATGTGAAGAAATGGAGAACATAAAGTCAAGAAGCTTTGAGGTTTAGGCCCTCCCATTGCAGGAGATCAGAACTGGTTTCTCTCTGTGGGAAAGGCGAAAGGCATTGACAGCTTTCCTTGCTCAGTTTTGGAAAACAAAGCATATAGAAATGCAAATGAAAAAGAATGTCATCAATTTGAGTATCTTTAAAGGGAATTTCCAAAGGCACTCCTGCTTTAAAGTTTCCTGTGGTGACACCATGACCCTGTCTGTAGTACATTTACATGGTTTTCCTTGAAATTAATTTGAGAAAATCATTTTGTCACGATTTTGGTGTGACCATTTTTGATCTAATGTAATGTAAATTGTTAGACTCCACTGCATTTTGGATTTTGCACAATAAAAACATCAAATGTATAAATGGAAATCATCATACTTAGGAGACAGCTTTAAGCATCGTTTACTAATTAGAACTTGAAAATTATTTAGTATAAATCTGCTATTCATGCTTAACCTATGCTATCGAGTTTAATAAATTCAAAGGGCAGCAAAACAAAAAAAAAGGAAAAACAAAGACGAGATGAATTGATACAGTGGCTTCAACAGTTAAGATCAAACATAGTAATTGTGAGGAGGGTGGTGGTGGTCAGGGCAGAGTTTCTTTCTGCTGTAAATAGATGCATTGACTTCGATGGCCCTCAGCAATAACAGTGATAACAAAACCAAACCCTCTGCCCTAGCATCTATTCTGAGTCCCAGGATGTGCAGAAGCAGCGATCAAGGTCCAACACACAGAGCCACCGGGGTCCCCCAAATACCCTGGTACGTAAAATAGTGACACACCTTACCATTTCTGTTTTTTCCAACTACACTTTGGTTATAAACAAACGGGTGATACGTGCTTTTTGATTCGTGTGTAATACCTAATGTTTTTCAATGTTCAAATTTCACTTCCTGGGAAAACACCGTATCATTTAAAATGCTGTATCCTTTCCCTAAAATATGCCTTAAAGACCTAAACGAAAGCAGCTCAAAAGGAAGCTGCCTTTAAAGTCAGATGTGAAGCTAATTAATGGAGAATTCTTTAACTTTTCAATCACAGTACGGATCAAATTTGACCCAGAAAACAGAAGATAAAATCATCTCAGATCAGTTAGATTTCACGTTTTGTATAATTCTGGGTGCAGTAAAAATAAAGGGTTGGAACATGCTACAAGGTCATTCTCAGAGAGGCTGGGATATTTCTGTCTGGTGATAGAACATCAGTAGAATTTTGATTGCCATTAAATTTCTCTATTTCTGACATCTGCTTCCCGTGGTTTGGAAAGTGAGGGCAGATGCGAGAATAAAATATATGACAAATATTAGTCGTGACAATCAATGTTTGGAGGTTTTGAAACCATTTATAAGAGTAGGCAAATTTTCATAGCTAAAAACAGTGGTTTGAAGTTAAAATGTTCATGTTATTTAACTCTTTCAGTCTTTTTGACAGAGATGCAGTGTGCTTGATGAGGTTTCTGAGCAGTTACATGAGTTAATGGTTATGAAATACTCATGATACTCTCACTGTAAATATTTATTGAAGAAAAGATAAATTCACTAAATTTAGCAACAAAAGAAGAGGTATTCACAATATGATAATGAAAATATGAACTCCCTTCTCTGTCCAAATTCCAAAGGGGAGATATTTGATAATTCAATCAGTTTCACTAATGGAGATATACAAATTATAATCACCAGATATCTATGTTTGGAAGATGTGCTTTCATCATGATAAAGCTTTAAGAGGAAGACAGCAGCAGGATATGATGGTTAGGTTTTATTTCCAGCATGTTGTGATAGTTAGGTTTTATTTACGATGTGATACTTAGGCTTCCTCCATGATATCATCGTATGTAGTGTGGTCAGCTCCATGAGGAAGGCGTCTATGAAGCAGGCCAGCTGTGGGGAGAACAGAGCTCTTTACTCTGGTCACATTCCTGATACCACAAAGGACGCTTTCATGCAGTGTGAGCCCTCCTCTTGGTATAAATTGCGTGTATAGAAGCTAATCACTTTTGCCACTGGATTTGTATCCTGTGTCTGGTTTGTTGACCTCCTGTCAATCCCAGGATCCGTCAGTAAACTGCTGACTTGAGATTCTTTCACCTGACCTTGGCTTCACTCAGCTCTGCATTCATCAGTCTATTGTCTTGCTGTTTCATTTTCCGGCTTCCTATTTGTCAACTCCAGCAGCTTGTTGAGTCGGGAGGAACCTTCAGTTTATACATGACCCATGGACTTCAGTTGGACTTGACTTTCTACTTCTTCACTGGTTCAAGCCATTCTTTGATATAAATCTCCTTCTATATTCAAACATATATATACAAAAATCCAGGATTTTGCAATTCTAGAGAATCCAGCTGAACACAAATGATATTTTCAGATAACTTCAAACAACAAACTCACAATGCTTTGTGAATTTCTAAGACGATATCTCTGTAGGGCAGTGGAAAGCCACTCTCCCATGGGGAGACTGGTGATTTCAAACTTCTGACCTTGCAGTTAGCAGCCAAATTCATAACCCCTACACCACCAATGTTTAGACAACACAGAAAACTTTTAATAGAGTTTCCTAAAAATGATTGCTTTGGGGTAGATTCCAACTATAGCAAATGTATAGAGCAGGGTACACTGCCCCATCCGAGCAAACAGCATATCTTTCTTTCCCAGAACAACTAATGGGTCCTAACTGCCAATCTTTCTGTAAGCAGCTCAACACTAGGCATCTCTCCACAAGAGTCTCTTATATGTGTGTACTGGTCAGAAATGTTACTGTGTATCTATGCATTGCACAAGTACAGGGTTTAAATAATAAATTGCTACATGCAGAAATTTAATATATTTTGGCAAGAATGTGTTTTTTTTAATTTCTAAAACTACCTCCCTCCATTTTCTTCAAATGAGCTGCTTTCACACTCACATTTTTCCTTAGAACGTGTCTCTTGTCAAATTCAGTGTGGAAAATGATTGTTGGACTTCATCGAATATGATTTCTTTTTGATCAATTGTTCTTGCACTGATACATGCCATTGGGATAATAAGCCATATTACAATCATTCATTTAGTTTATATAAGTAAAAAGTTTAACATAACATTTAAGAAACCTTTATTAAATGAACATATAAATAGTCAAGCTATAATTTCGCCACCTCCCTCCTCTAGCCTTATATGTGTGTGTGTGTGTGTGTGTGTGTGTGTGTGTGTGTGTGTAAAGGTCATGATTCCATCACTCTAGATATTTCCGTGGAATTCTGGGCTCTTGAATTTATGCCACGTCAAAATGGAAATTTTAGCTTCCTCAAAGTACACAAGTTGTTTTTCATATTAATATTCTTTGAGCTTTGGGATTAATAAAAGTCTGAAGAGGCAAAATCAGAATTGGAGAGAGGTTATGGTAAAGTTTTCCAGTGAATTTATCAGAGGATAACCCTTGCTACTCTGGAAAAATGAAAAAGTTTATTATCATGATGGAAAAAGAATTCTCAGTATAAAGTTAATGACTTGGTCTAATCAATGGCAGCTTCCATATTCTTAAAATTCTTCTGAATAAGCTCCAGTGAATTTCCGATGTCCTTTGATAAATTCTATGACTCCATCAGAATACTCCACTGCTCCAAACACAGACAGAGCAACAAAAAAAATCCCAACGTTCTATCCTCTCTGTTTTGGGCATGACTGATCTGACCCAAGAGTTCCCCTTACAAGCTACTGTTGAGGGAACCTTTCTCTCTGGCTCACCTGCATAAATCCAAGATTATCTTTATTCATGCTTCATTCCTAAAACTCTTCTTCATTCGCTTCTATCTTGCATAACTAAATGAAGAAAAGCTTGGCATTTTGAGATACTGACTTTTGTGTGAAGCCTTAGGCACCTGTCCAACTTAAAGCATGTTGTAGCCAAGAAAGTATCTTAAAATTAAAATACTGACCCATGTGAATCCCAATCTTAAGAGCTAGGGGACAAGTGACACATCTGTAGTCATAGACCATCAATTTGGAGACTTCAATCACAGTTATTTCATCGAGGTTAACAGTCTTTTCATGCTTTCCCCATCTTTTGGCTTGTGATAGTTAAGGGGTCGTGTCAAATTGATTGGGCCAGGATTTTCAGTGGTGTGATCATTGAGATTTAGTCATTGCCCATGATGTGACCTAACACAATGCAATCAACTCCATAATGGGGAATGCTGAGAGCAGCCAAGCAATTGTAAGAAGATTAGGATGGAGTGCAATGCCCTAAGTAGCATCACAGGCCTCTTGCCATAGAACAATGTCTCCTCTGGGTGAGCGCCCTACAGCCTAGATAAAGGGATGCTGTGGAACAATCTTCTTGATTTTTGCAGGGTCTGCCCTCTACATCTGCCTCCTTAACCTCTAGTTCTTTGCATATGAGCCAATGAGCAGTTGCATTACGTGGAGGTGTCTAGAGAAACAAAACCCTCATGTATGTATAGTAAATAACTTTATGCAAAGAAATACTTTTATATCAAGAAGAAGTACCAGCTCTGTGCAGCTCAAGTCATTAGTTAAGAAAGGAGATACGATCCTTTTTCAGACTCACGCAGAGTGACAGACCAATCACAAAGAAGGTGAAAGAGAAAGCAGGGAAATCATGGACTGACGGGTCCTGGGTCAGTGGAACAAAGCAGGGCGCCTATAGCTCGCTGGGTGGCAGACCTCATAGGGTAGTCCCTGGAGGCTGACATTAAATGCAAGCAAACCGGAAGGCAAAGGGCACAAAGAGAGAGAATGTATCCCTTGGTCTTCTATTAAAAGTTCATACACCCAAGCAGGAATCATCAGGCTATGACTGATTGATAGATTGGACATCCCCCCTACATTTTGACACAGATTATAATTGGTATAAAACCTAACCACCACACCAGCCATATTGCCCACTGATTCGGAAAGCCATTCATGACCTGCCGTCTTACCGACCTTGGATATAATCACAATCCTGACCTGCTAAAATTAGACTTATCTGCTCTCAGGCTTTGGTATTCCTGCTGATTCTGAGTTCATCCGCATCTAAACCTATGTGTGTCACGAGAAGCCTCCATCTCAATATATGACTCGTGCATGGGTTTGAAACCAAACCGAACTTGCTCATTTCTACATCTCTGGGATTTTCGGAATAGAACTTTCATATGTAAATATATATATGTATGTATATATGTGTGTATATGTGTGTGTATATATGTGTGTATATATGTGTATGTGTATATGTATATATATGTGTGTATATATATACACACACCCCACAGCTTTTCATGACTTTCTTCGAGATGCTTGATTCATCTAAAACTTGCTGTTTTACCTGAGCTAGCAATCCTATGAACCTGCTGAAAAATTTCAATAATTTGGGATGATGTCCATTTGAGTTTTGTTAAAAATACGATTTTAGCACTGACCTCGAAATCATTTTATTCTATGGCACAAAAAGTCGCCATTTGTTGTTTTTGAAGGCACTCTAATGAGACTTAAACAAGCAAGTGTTTAATGAGGGAACTTATTTGCAGCCACCTAATGACTGGAGAGAAATGTTTAAGCATTTTTCCTTTGGAGCAAACCTATGCGTATATGAACTAGTAGCAGTATTGACTTATTTAGTCTCATAAACACCATATAGTTACTATCCAAATATTTATACATATACAAATATGTTTATGAATGAATTATGCTATAGAGAGTTTGATGCCTCTTCATCTATTAATTTCTCCTAGTGGTCTTTTTAAAATCATTTTATTAGGGGCTCATACAACTCTTATCATAATCCATACATATATCCATTGTGTCAAGCACATTTGTACATTTGTTGCCATTATCAGTCTCAAACATTTGCTTTCTACTGGAGCCCTTGTTGTCAGCTCCTCATTTATTTCCCCTTAGCAGCTCCTCATTTTTCCCATATCATCATCCCCTTATTTGGTCCATCCTATCTCATTATCTCCACCCTTCCTCCCAAGTGTCTCTGTAGTTCTGGTCTCTCTCACACCTCTTGGCCATTCCCCACAGAGCTCCTAACAAACTCCCTACCACTGAATCATTCCAACTCATCGGAACCTCATACACCAGAATACAACTGCTCCTTTGGGGTTCTGAGATTGTAAATCCTTAAACATGAATAGAAAACCTCATCTTTTACCCTTTGGGTGGTGGCTGGTGATTTCAAACTGCCCACCTTGTGGTTAGCACACACTACAATATCAAGGCTTCATCCACACAATTAGACATGATTTAAACAAACAAGTAAACAAACAAGCAAACTGTTAAACCTCAAGAACAAAAAAAAAACAACCAAAAAATTTTAAAAATTAAAAAAAAGTAACCTCAAGAACAATTATGACAAAAACCCATAGTCTTAGAGTTAGTTCCCACTCACAGATACCTTATAGAATAGTATAAAACTTCCTGCTAGGCTTTCCCACCTTATTCTTACAAAACATACTGTCATTAAGCAGGTGGTGGGCTTGAATAGAGCAGGCTTATACTTGACCATTACATGTCCAGTGCTCTTTACCTATATTTTACCCTTTTGTACTACCCACATGCCACTAAAATTACAGAAGCCCTTACCTGTAGTTCCAACTTGATGTTGCCTTTTCCCTGGCTGCAACCAGGCACGATTCTGGATCACTGCATGATGTAGTTTCCTCTCTGACATCTGTGAGTATTGAATTCTGTTTCTTTTATGCCTATCCTATTCTTTTTATGCCTGCGACTCACTACCATGAGAAACACATGGCAGGATTTCCAGAAAATCCACAGGACCTTTCAAATAAAAAAGAAGTAAACACATGTATTATATTCAGTAACTGTGACTGTCTAAATGTGGCATAGAGAGATAGACAGTCACATTCGAAACTTAGTGTCTCTATTACGAAGTTTAAAAGCTGTAAAATTACAATGTTATAAAGACATTGATAAAGGTAATTCTTAGGCATTATAATTTCTTGAATAATTACCATTTGCTATGCACTTTGGTAGGGGCTTAGGACACACAGACTCATTTTGCTTTTTTCTAAATCTTATGCAATCAACATTTATACTACATTTTACAGATGATAGAGAAAACAACATGGAAGACTATAGGGGTAAAGATGCCTTTCCAAATTCGACCTCAACCCACTTCCTTCAGGGTCTTATAATATCATTAAATGTCCCAGAAATAATCTGTCAAGAGTCTGTTTTCCTTTTTCCTTGTTTTCCTTCCATCACAGTCTAATTTCATCCCCTTACAAACATTCACCTAGGCTGTTATTAGTTCATTCTCTGCCTCTAGTTTTAAATATCGCCTCTCTGCTTTACAGCCATCAGTTAGGGCTGCTCACGTTACTTTTCTGTGTAATACCCATCAGAGATGCCCTATTGTGTGAAGATGAAGAGAAGCTACTTTGCATGAAACACTAAGCCCCTTTTCAGTTGCCTCCTCCTGATCAACTGGCCTCTGTTCTGTGACTCCTCTTCTGGAACCTGATGCTCTCTCTTTTCAAAGCCATTTGTAGTTTTGTAATCTGATTGCACACAATCCTGTGTCTGAGTTCATTTTTCCCAACTTGGATTTTCCCATATTTATTCTTAAAGGTCTAAGACAAACATTGCTCTAAAAAGCATGTCAGACTAAGGTGGTCATTCGTGAAATGATCTGGCCACTCACACCATAGACCCAAATATCACAGTATGCTTTCATTCTCTAACTGCAAGAGGATACAAAAAATAAACAAACAAATGCGAACAAATGTTCAGAGCTATGTATTTAATTTTATTTTACAAATCAACCTTATCACCTTTAAAGTACTCTCCAATACACTTAATACATTTGTCAAATCTGCAATTCCATTCTTGGAAACATTTTTCCACCTATCTCTCTGCATGGCAGACAGCATCTCCCTTGTTTCCTTCTTCACCTCTTCCACATCATCAAATCATCATCCTTTCATGTCTCTCCACATTCGCAGAAACAAAAAGAAGTCACACGGACTGAGGTCAGGTGAGTAAGGTGTGTGGGTCAAGAGAGAAGCATGCTGTTTTTTTACCCAAAACTGGTGTACTCAGATGGCTGCATGAGCAGGTAAATTGTCGTGATGGCAAAACCAGTCCCCCGTCTGCCGCAATCAGAGCTTTTGGATTGCACACTCTTATGCTATCTTTTCAGAACCTCTAAATAGAAAGCTTGGTTAACAGTCGGACCTGGTGAAACAAAGTCCAGATGCACTATGAGCTGACATGTTCACGCGTTTTGAAAGATGACGATGTCCAGAATGAGGTTTGTCATCAATTTACATTTCACCTGTTTGAAACAAGAAAACCACTCAGTTACTTGAGTTTTACCAACAGCGCTGTCCTTGTATTCCGTGTTTAACATCACAACAGTTTCTGCGGCATTTTTCCAGAGCAGGAAACATTTCACAGCTGCATGCTGCACATTGTTCTCTTAAATCGGCCATCATAAAAGAGGAGTTTTGAGGGAAACTGCTTTTACAAAAAATTCACTATGATCAGAAAGAATGTTCCCAGGTGACATCACTGGGTGCACTAACTCAAAGCGAGTTGCTTGATGCTCACCTAGGAGGAAAATTGCATGCTAGAAAACTCCACGCTGCCCAGCAGGGACACCGGTGTTTTGGTATGTTTGTTTTTGGGGGGAGGGATCCATTCAAATGCCTCTGAATGTGAATTACATACCAATGAAAATATTTTTAAAGCTTATTGCCTTACATTTGAAATCTATTTTGAAATTCTAATATAATTGGAAATGTTTCTAGCTCTCTATTTAGTTAATTACTATTTTAGAAAGAGCAATTTTTATTTGAAGAAAAACACTTCTGTAACCAATGCATAATTTTAAAGTAAGATCCTTTTATGGACTCGCTTTGTAAAAAAGGAAAATATGTTTACTTTAATTCAACAAAGGGAAATTCAATTTATGATACATGAGTAGATTGGGATTCACAATTGTTCAGGCTTGGATACCGATAAAAATGTTACATTTAAAGAATAAAGAGATAAAACATATACAAGGGCTTTACATTTTTTGTGGGAAATACTCTCTTTTAATTCTACTTTTCCATAAACTTTTGGAAGCTCTCTCATATACCTCAAGAATAATTGGAAAACAGAGAGAACAAAGAGAGTGAAAGAGAGAAGATTTTTGATAATGCGACAGTTCGAAATGAAATTCCCAGTGACCTTTAAAATGCTATATTTCAGTTAACGTAGACCTAAGTGGAGATGATGTGCTTTGAAAATCTGTTCTAGATGGTCCCAAAGCGACTGCTGAGACAGCTCGGCAGGCAAGCCCCTGGTGCACATGAAAAGTCTAAGAAAACTGCTTCACAAAATTGGACTAAAGAATAACTTTATTTGAACACATTCTAGAATGATATATTGCACGCTTGTGATGTGAATCAGATGATTATTTGCCCTAAGTTTACATTTGATGGTGTCATCAACTTTTATTCAAAATGATGAACCGATTATTACTTTTCTTCTAGGGAAATAAGAATGTGTCTAATAGTCAGATCTTCGATTTTTCATATGTGGCACTTATGCTTCAATGGCCCTATCAATCTGTCCTGCTTTTTATAGACATCTTGTTGTTTTGCTTCTAATTCCTTCACAGACAGCACAAGGAGAGGCTGCGTGGTGAAAAGATGCCTTAGAGGCACAGACTTGACTGCTTCTGAGCACAGAGTGAGAACCTAGTAAATATTGCTAAAACCCAAACCCTCTGCCACCGAGTCAATGCCAACTACTAGCGACTCTAGACATGGTTACTGGGCCTGTGCATCTTTATAACAACACACAGCATCATCTTTCTCTGGAGGACTGGCTACAAGGTTTCAGCTGTCAAACTTGCAGTTTGTTAGTCCTAAAATTCACTCATTCGCTGTTTTTCCCGCATTTTCACAGTGCTTGGCAAACAGTAAATAATTGGTAAACATTTCCTAGTATGAATATATTATTTTAATTAATTTTGAATGAATATATATATCATACAGCCACTAAGAGGGGGGAAGTCTGAATCAAATCCAGATTTGATTTAGCTTGAACCTCTCAGTATTTCTATTGCTCTTGCAAAACCAGAACACGATAAGAGGTAAGTGTGAGAGCAGAAAACCTCATAAATTTAATGCGATCGATTGATATTTCTGACATTTCCTTGACACTCACTACCTTATGCACTAAATGCTAATTAACAATGCATTTCTAGGTGAGTAGTTCCTAGCTGAGCGCACACTGCCTAGTATGCGCTACTACTCACTTGGCTATTAACTTGAAATGTCTGCAGCTGATTGAATAATCGTTCACTGCCCAGAGTCCACTCAGACATTTTAAAATAGGAGAAATTTTAGATAGAAGAGAAACGACTTTATATCCATGGCATGATTAAAGCGTCTATTTCCTGCCACGGTTCCCTCCGTAACTCTCCCTGCCAGACTACTAAATGACAGACCCTGAAATACTAACCCAGCCTCATTGGATCCCTTTGGTAATAAGATGCCCTGATTTGACCAGGTATCCACTGTCAGCCCTTGTAAGATTCACCAAGATCTATTTTCATTCTCAGAATGAGATAATTCCACACACAAACCTCCGTATGCAGGAGACAAACCAAAGTAAATAATTATTCTGAATTATTATAAACCCTGATAGCTACACAGATCAATTTAATCCATGACACCTATAAGTGTTTTAATGGTAATATCCCAATTTTTCTTTATGGTCCATGATTCCTTTCCTTTGGACTCACATCCTCTTTGCAGTTCCCTACCTGTAAGAATGTCTCCTTTCTTTGAATTCAGAGCATCAGCTCCTTTTATCTCTTTTGTTGTAAGCATACGACAATGCCAAACCATTTGCCATTCCTGGTTTCTCAGTTAACATGGACATATAACTAATTACAACACAGAGTGCCACTGTTCAAATGACTTCCTTAATTCATTTGATTTGCTCCTCAGTACTATATGAAATTTATTTTTTTAAGTTTTCATTAGAATCAATAGAACACGGTAGATAGCTTGTACTATACCCTTTCTTTATTTAGATGAGTTTGTAGTCTGTAATCTTCCAGGAAGCAGGTTCACAGATATTCCTCATAGAGACTGGCTGGTGGTTTCATGTACTAGTTGAATGCTTAACTGTTAGGAATTTCTACAGCTCTCAGCACATGAATCTTGCATGCCTGACATACATCAAGATATAGAAAGTGGGGCCACTGACTGTTATTTCCAAACAAATTCACATATTAAATGTTCTGACCAGAATGAATTGAATGATCTGATCAGAGACTTAAATTTTTCCAAAGAGTTTTCTGAATTTCTTGTCTCTCAGGCTAATGGAAAAAAATGCACTTCAGCCTGGAGCAAAACTTACATTTTATCAAATTTTTATCAAAGGATAGAAAATGATTTTCTGATATTCTTTCACAAAGGCAACAGTTTTGGATTCAACCATGGTGTCAGAAAGCTTCTGAAGAAAATCAGTCCTTTAGACTGTACTCCAAGTGAGTAGTGTCTTTTCACTGACAGCTCAAAACCCAATTTGAAATGTGTTCTTTTAAACAAGAGCACCAAATATGGTTATGTTCCAACCGGTCATTCCACCAGGATGAAAGAAGAATGCAAGGCTCCTCTTTACTTTTGGAAAAGGAAAATTACCAAGAACATCAATGGATGGTCTGTGTAGACTTGCAGATTGGTTAATTTTCTTCATGGTCAGTTAAGTGGCTACCCAATGTTTCCTTGCTGCTGTGGCCTTTGGGATGGTAGAGTCAAAAACAAACACTGGAGAAGAAAATATAGGCCTCCAAGGGAATATAGGGAGGTTGGAAGACCCATTGCAATCAGTGACCATTTTTGGAGCATTAGATAAAGTCACGCTGCCATCACTACATATAGAGCTAGGTATGATGTGTAACGGCTTGGAATACAGATGTCTCCAGTCCTGAATACACAATGCCTAATGTACCGCCTCTAACCAGGGAAAAAAACTGAAAGTAGCCGTTTTCTATGTTCCACAAATCAGACAACTTATAAATGACCCACCTGCCATGTCACTAATGAATGTGTCTGGCATTTATTTGTTCTTGTTGTTAAAAACCTGCTTGAGCTCCAGAAGACAGACAAGTGGGCACTATTAGTTTGGGGCAAGCTCTTTTATTTCAGCTGCCACACGAGTGTCAAAGCCCGTCATCTGCAGAGTGACTTAGAACATTTTCCAGAGAAACTTGGTGGCTTAAGTAAAGAGCAAGGTAAAAGATTCCACCAAGATTTAAAAACAAGTGAAGCCAGATATGAAGGAGGATGGGGTGCACACAAGATGGCAGACTGCTCTTGGCCAATGTTGCTTATGCAAAATTGTCCCGGAAAATCCCATTGTCTTACAAAAGGAGCTTCTTGTTTGCCAAATGACTGGAAAGTTTGCATCAGAAATCTGTGGTTTGGGTACTGTAGATTGTTGTGTAGCACACTTTTAATTTACAATGATTCCTTCATTCCTAAAATATATTATAAAAACTACATTAAAGTATCCTTATTTTTATGGGTGAACAGAGGGCGGAATCCTATGTGGTATATACGCTTTATCTCAAAGACCAGGGTTGGTAGGGGAAAAGGGGCGCTATTTTTTTCAGAAGGTCAAATATACCCTGAAACAAGTCTAAAATGTGAGGCACCAAACGGTGTGCTGACCTGTGTGACCAGATGCATCAGTATTCCAGGATTCATTGGTACATTTGTAAGCTTTAAGCAACATGTGTTCAAAGATGCAACTAAGTTCTACAATATCTTTAAACTTTGTAGAGAAAAACCACTGGAGACACAATGAATTTATATCAACATGATGGCCCATTTCAATAATATATGACTGCGATTAGTGGGTAATGGGAACAGATTTTTGGAATACTTATGAAAAATTCTTTCATTGTTATACCACTAAATGATTTATATATTTTATCCAGATTAACTAGGTCAGTTTGACCCTGAAATTTTTTCCTAGAAACTAAGCTTAAAAAGAAACTATGGAGGTAGATTTTCATAAATGCCTATTACACTATTCCCTCATGGAAAACTAAATGAAATGCATTCAATTTAAAATAAGATATATGGTTGGCTTGTTCATTTTGTGAAGGATTTGTAGGTGAGTGTGCTTGAAAATTCATTAACCTCCCCATCTTCCCTGACTTTTCTATGAAGAAGCATTAAATGAGGACCTTTTCTCTACATTTCATCTTCATTGGCGGTCGTAGAAAAATTGTATCCTTTTAACAGGGAGCTTTTTACTTTTTCAGATGAAAATATATTTAGAAAATGAAGAATTCTAGCCAAAATCATATACATTAGAGCTTGGATATGTAATCAAATAATAATTTCTTAAATTCAATTACTCTCAAAAGTACATCATTCCTTGCTAAGCAACATTTTAAAGTGCTCTGACGCATATCATTTGAAGAAGAATTTATTTTTTTATTACATAATAAACTTATTTATAAATGTTAAAAGGGTACATTGTGATCATTGTTTGGGATTTATTCTCATCAATGGATATATCATCTAGGGAGTTCAGCTTATCTGAATGCTAGGGTAGGGAAGAATGTGGAATAATTTTTATATTCACTAAAAGAAAAGGAATGGGGAAAATAGTAAAATGACCAGACCATCCAAAATATATAAATACTGAAAGTATAAATGGTGATTTTAAAAGGTTATTACCAAGAAATTTTACTTTCCAGAGAAACAATTTTTTGAGAATTTATGTATACATTGTACTTTATACAATGTACTTTAATATGTTTACTTTATAGCTGATAGGTACACAGCATCAAAGAAAACACCGAAGAGTAAAAGGTTTAAAGCAAAATCTAATTTATCCTGGATCTCTTGCCTCACCACATAAAGTTAATCATTCGTTTTTTCCATTTCTTTGGAGATAATAGATTGGTATCTGAATTAGAACTGGAATGCTTATAAAGGTTGCTTTGGGTAGTATTTACGTTTTCACAATGTTAAGCCTACCTATCTATGGACGTGGAGTAGTCTTCCATTTATGCAGTTGAATTTTGGTTTGTTCACCACTGTCAGTTTGTCCTACTGTGGTGGTTTGTGTGTTACTGTGATGCTGGAAACTATGTGCCTGGTACTTCAGATGCAAGCAGGTCGCCCAAAGTGAACAGGTTCCAGCAGTTTCCAGACTAAGAAGAAGAAATCAGTGATCCACTCCGGAGGAAGTAGCCACTGAATACCTGAGCATGAAATAGAAACATTGCCAAATACCGAAGGCCTATTGAGTGGGAGCAGAGTGTTGTGAGAGGCAGTGCCGGGGATGGGCCCCTCAGGTCAGCAAGAGCCTGAAATATGACAGAGAAGGAGCTTTCTTATTATTATTAATTTTTCCCCCAAAGTAGAGTTGATGTCAGATGGATCTTGACTGAAACAAAGAATCCCCAAAAGATGTGCATTTGATTTCCATGGACTGTGCCAAGGCTTTCAACTATGTGGATAATAAGAAATTATGAATAAGCTTGACAAGATTGGGAATTGCAGAACTTTGCATTGTGCTTACGCAGAACTTGTACCTGGATCTAGAGGCAGTTGTGCAAAAAGAACAAGGACATATTGAATGGTTTAGAATCAGGAAAGGTTTGTGGCAGGGTTGTGTCATCTCATCATGAGTCAATTTATACGCCGATCAAATCATCAGAGAAGCTGGATTATACTAAGAGAAATGTGGGGTAAGATGATTAGAGCAGGACTTATTAACAACCTGTGATACGCAGATGACACAACCTTGCTTGCTAAAAGTAAGGAGGACTTGACTCACTTGAAGACGAAGATTAAGCATTGCGGCCTTCAATATGGATCACAACTTGATATAAAGAAGACAAAAATCTTCAAATTGGACTAGTACGTAACATCATGATAAGTGGAGAAAAGATTCTTAATGCTGTCAAGGCTTTTGTCTTGCTTATTTCCACAATCAGTACTCATGGAAGCATTAGTCATGTGATCGAAAGATATATTGCATTGGTAAATCTGCTGGAGAGACCTCTTTCAAATGTTGAAAAGAAGGGAGGTTTCTTTGAGGACTAAAATGCGCTGGATCTAAACTATGTTATCTTCAATAGCTTCATATGCATATGAAGGTTGGATATTGAATAAGGATGAACAAAGAAGAATCCATGTGTTATGGTTCTGGGGAAGAATATGGAAAGTACCATGGACTGTCAAAAGAACAACAACAACAAATCTGTCTTGGAAGAAACAGGGTCAGAATACCCTTTAGATCACTGGTTCACAACTTGTGGTTCGTGATCCTATTTGGGGTCAAACAACCCTTTCACTGGGGTCGCCTAAGACCATCGGAAAATATATAAGACTGATACCCAGGCTATACAATATTTCAAGACAAAATTTCATTTATTTTAAATCAGAAATAAATATTTCACAATATATAATTACATATTGTTTTTGTGATTCATCACTATGCTTTACTTATGTTCAATTTGTAACAATGAAAATACATCCTGCATATCAAATATGTACATTATGATTCATAACAGCAGCAAAATAAGAGTTATGAACTAGCAATGAAAATAATTTATGATTGGCGATCAGCACAACATGAGCAACTATATGGAAGGGTCGTGGCATTAGAAAGGTTGAGAACCACTGCTTTAGATGCAAGGGTAGCAAGACATCATCTTACTTACTTCGGACATGTTGTCAGGGGGACCAGTCCCTAGAGAAGGACATCAGGCTTGTTACAGTAGAAGGGAAGTGGAAAGAGGGAGCTCCCCAGTAAGATAGGTAGACACAGTGGCTGAAACCATGGGTTCCAGTGTAGGAATACTTGTCAGGATGACAATGGATGAACAGTACTTAAGTTTGCTACTCAGAGGGCCACTGTGGGTCGGAACCAACTCGATTGCACCTAAGAAAACCAAAACTCTGGTTTGGGGAGTCGTTCTGTAGATTTCTTGGTACCACCTTTTATTTTTCCTTACTAGGTTTATTCTTAACAATTTCAGCTTTGACATGGTTATGTAATTGGTATTGTTTCCTTGATGTCTTTTTCTGAACTCTTTTCACTAGTGTATAGGAATACACTTTATATTTGTGTGCTAATCTTGATGCAAAATTTTTATTTCCAACAAGTTTTTTGTCAAGTCTTCAGAGTTTTCTACTATCAACTGCATCATGAGATTTTCACATCCTCTTTTCTAATTTGGATTCTTTTAATGTATTTTTATTGTGTTATATGCCTGGCTCACTTTTAGACAAATGTTGAATAAGATTGATAAATGGGGTATCTTTTCTCATTCTCATTCCAAAGGGGAATAGATTCAACTTCTTCCCATTGAGTAAGATGTTAGCCATTGTTCTTTATCAGAAGCCCTTTTTTATATTGAGAAATTTCCCTTAGATTCTTATTCTGTTAAGTGGTTTTTATAGGGAATGGGTGTTTATTATTGTCAAATGGCCTTTTCTGCTTCAATTTATATTATCATGTGTATTTTATTTAGTATTTTCACTTCCTGACTTCAAAACTTATTATACAGCCACAGTAGTATACCAATGGATCAGAACAGAGAAGCCAGAAATCAACCCACCCCTCTACAGAAAACTGATCTTTGAAAACAAAATCTTTGAAAACTACAGGCATGCACATATGGAAATGTATATAGAACATGAAGGGAGTTGAACTATGTACTCATATCTATATGTTAAGAATTAAGGTTGCAGACGGACATTCAGCCTTGATCTAAGTGCTCTCTCAACACAAGCACATGTTGTTCCAACAATCTGGATTCTGTGATGCTCACCTTCCTGCCACCATCGCTGAAGAAAAAATGAGGGCATAAGCAAATATGGTGAAGAAAGCTGATGGTTCGTGGCTATCAAGAAATATAGCATCTGGGGTCTTAAAGTCCTGAAGATAAACAAGCAGCCATCTAGCTCAGGAGCAACAAAGCCCACACGGAAGAAGCACACCAGTCTGTCTGATCATGAGCTATTGATGGGATCAGGTATCAGGCATCTAAGACCCAGAACAAAATCATAACCAATGTAACTGAGGGGAGGCATGGAGTGGAGACCCAATGCCCATCTGTAGACAATTGGACATCCTCCTCACTGAGGGGTCATATGGATGAGGGGCCACCGTCAGGGTGCAGTATAGCCCTGATGAAAACACACAACTTTCCTCTAGGTCTTTGGTGCTTCTTTCCCCCCACTATCATGACTTAAATTCTACCTTACAAGTCAGATTAGACCAGAGCATGCACACCGCTACATATAAGAGCCAGCAACACAGGGAATTCAGGATAGACAAACTCCTCAGGGCCAACAATGAGAGCAAAGATACCAGGAGGATTAGGGTAGGGTGCAGGCAGTAAGGAGGAATCCATCACAAGGATCAACCTAGAACCTCCTCCCAGGGGAATGAATGGAAAAGTGGTTGAGGGACAATGGAGGACAATGTAAGATATGAAAATAATAGTCTATAATTTATCAAGGGTTCAAGAGGGCGGGCAGCTGGGGGAGAGAAGGGGAAGTAATGGGGAACTGATATCAGGGGGTCAAGTGGGAAGAGAATGCTTTGAAAAATGATGATGGCAGCATATGTGCAAATGTGCTTGACACACGAACTGAATGTATGGATTGTGATAAGAGTAGTAAGAGCCCCCAATAAAAGTATTTAATAAAAATAAAGAAAGGGAAAATGTCAAAAAGCATCCAATGGTAAAGAGATCATCTTTTGGTGCTCTCAAAATTAGATCACTGTCCACAGGAAAATGAAATAAGACAAATACCTCACTTTATGCGCATAAAAGTAAACTCAGGATGCACCCAAGACTTGAATGTAAGTCCCAGTGATTAAGGACCACCAATGAGAAAATATGGACAAATTTGATAGCCTTCTTGCAGGATATTACCATTGCTTTGGATTTCTTTTCATCCATGGATAAGATACATCATGAGAAAGGCATAGACCACTTTCAAAATAAAAAGGGAAACACACCCAGTAGAAGATAAAATAGATAATTGAGAATAAAAATAAGGCACTTTTTGCATCAAAAGACTTCGAATGAGTAAAAATATAACTCAGAGAGTGGGGAAAGTATTGTCAACAGCACAACTGACAAGGAATTAATCTATAGGAAGTATATGTATGGATTGTGATAAGAGTTGTATGAGCCCCTAATAAAATGTTTTAAAAAAATCTAGAGAAAATGTGATCCACTCAATGGAAAAAAAAACTATGAATAAGCCAATTAAAAATGGACATGAAACATGAACATGAACATTGATCAAAGGTGACATACAATCTCCAACAAATATAGGAAGAAATGTTCACAATCCCTAGCCTTTTAAGAGGTGTTAATTAAAGTATGTTAGTGTTGTTTCAGTGTAGTTTCCTACATGGAAACAGATTTACCAATATTTTCCAATTCTTCTATTATCAGTTTAATTGTTTACATTTATTCTAGAAATTAGTACTATCCATCAAAATTGTGAAAGTATTAAGATATTTTAATCAACTCTGTATTGTTATAGGAGCTCTACGATTATCCGGAGCACAGTGGTTAAAGCTAACTGAAGTAGGCAGTTGGAAGCCATCAATTACTGTGCTGGAAAAGAAATGACAATCTTCCTGGAAATCACTGTTGTCTTGGAGACCCTATGAAGACGTTCTAGTCTGTCTTCCAGAGTTACTATGAACCAGAACCCATTCCGTGGAAATGAATTTGTTTGTTTGCGTGTTTCCTCGTTTCTTAGGAATGCTTACATTTTAATTTTCAATATTTATTGGTTTAACTCATATTGACTGAGGTTCACTTGCATAATGTAGGCCGTTCATATTTCATTAACATTTATGCATGTCTATCATTATGTTTCCTTTGGTGTGGCTGCATGGCTGACAGTAGATTCTGACTTATGGCACACCTGTCATGTAGAATAGGACTTCCCCCATAGAGTTCTCTGCACTATACTATTACAGGAGCAGACATCAGTGAGGTTTGAACTAATGACCTTTTAGTTATCGGTTGAATGCTCAATTCAACACAATGCGTTCCTTCTTTCTTCTTACCGTTATAATAGATAAATAAATAGCATTTTTTCTACTTCAAAGTCAGTATTGATTAAATGAAAAGGAAACCAAATTATGGGATAAGGATATTTTCAAATTAGTTATTTGTTAAAGGAGTTCTATCTTAGATATTTAAAGAAATCTGAAAACTCTAAAATGTTTTTCCACAAAGAGGAATACAGACTCAAGTGATTTTACTAATGAATCTTGCCAAGCAATTAAAAATAATAATCCCAATATAATACAAAATATTTTTAAAGTAAAAATTCACTGAAATGTGCTATTATTTTCAAATATACTAACAAGATAAAATTTTAAAAATGCTTAAATCACAAAAAAAACTTGATTAAATCCAAGATTAATTTCTTAAGCAATCAGCAAATTATTTCTTAGTAAACAATTAGGTCATGATATTTCCTGAGGGACATGCTTGTGATTGGTGCACTTTGCAATGTGTGTAATATATTTCAACAAATAGTTGAAAATAGTGTTCAGAAAAAATACTTATAACTGATTAAACTTTTGGGGATCAATATATTTTTAATTCATGTAAATTTAAGATATATTACTGTATTATGTATTTTTATCATATTTCTTTTATTTATCAAGAGAGAGGACTATTTTACTAGCTTGCATGCAAAAGTAAACAAGATCACAGCTAGATAGAAAAAACAATCACATGTAAAAGTAAACAGATAGGAATAAGCCCAGACCTGTCTGAAAAAAAATTAAGACAAACATTAAGCAAAGTTGAGAGACAAGAAATGCAATGCAAGAATCTTTTACCCAGCAAGGCTCTCCATCAAATTTGAGTGGGGAATTAAATTTTTCTCAAACAAGAAACATGTAGATAATTCGTTAAATAAATTCATAGTAATTTAAAAAAACATACCAAACAGCATTACAAAAAATACTTTCCAGTTATTTATGAGCGGAAAACCAAAAATCAGAGCACACACACAAAAGACCACCTCAAGGGAAAACACCATCCAGAAACAAGCATACTGAAAGCAGTCCTCAAAACATTACACATCCAGCAGAGCAACTCCTCACTCACAGACACCACCCTCTAAAAGAGGAAGAAAAGAAAACACCAAACACAAGTAATATGAAATGACAGCAACTATTCTACAGTTAGATCTAATTACACTGACTGTTAATGGTTTAAACGCACCTATTAAAAGACAACAAGTAGTAGATTAAATTAGACAACAAAATCCATCAATCTGCTTCCTTCAAGAGACATGCCAAACTCACAGCCAAAAATAAACTGAGAGTCCAAGGATGGTGAAAATTTTATCAAGCTAATAGAAATCAAAAAGCAGGATGGCAGTCCTAACTATGACAAGATAGACCTCAAGGTAAATGACACCAGGAGCAATAGACATTCCATAATGTTGAAGAAACCCAAAACCAAGATCCCATAACCATAATAAACATGCATGTGCCCACTCCAAATCAGTCCACCAAATCCTCAAAGATAGAAAAAGAAAAATCATCAGATCAACAATTATAGCAGGCGATTTCCATACACTGCTCTCAAAAAAAATAAAGATAGACCAACAGGTAAAAAACTCAATACAGAAATCAAAAAACTGAACAATACAATAGAAAAATTTAATCTAATAGACAATTTCAGAGCTCTCCACCCAACAGCAAACAACAACAACAAACAAATAAACAAACAAATCCCCAAAGCATGCTTCTCCAAAGCACTGGTCTCAAACTCAAAAATAAGACCATCTACTGGTATACAAGCCATGCTTGAGAAAATTCAATTACATGGACCTCATTCAAATAACCTTCTCTGACAACAACAGCTTAAAGCTGGAGACCAACAATAAAAAGAACAAAAAACCAAGACAAGCACTTGAAGACTCAATAACACAGTTCTCATAAACGAACAGATATTAGCTCAAATTAGAGAGGAACTTGGGAAGTTCCTAAAGCCAATGAGAATGACAATACCAAACCTACCTGAACCTATGGGATGCAGCAGATTCGCTCCTCAGAGGTCACTTTATTGCAATAAATGCACACATGCACAGGAGAAGTATGGCACCTTAGCTCAGCACCTCCAGCAACCAGAAAAGGGTAAACAACATATTCCTTCCAAGTGCAAAGGAAAGAAATAAAAATTAGAGCAGAGATAAATGGATTAGCAAACAAGAGGACAATGGGAAAAATAAAAACAAAGGAGCCAAAAGTTGATTCTTTGACAACATCAACAAAATTGACAAATTACCAGCAAACCTAACAAAGACAAATAAGAAGCAGATAGCAATATGTAGAATAAGGGATGAAACAGAGGAAGTCATAACAGATACTAATGAAGCAAAATGATTAATTACAGAGTAGTACTAAGAAAGAGTGTATTCCTACAAATTTAATAATTTGGAGGACATGGAAAATTACTCTCTCCCCAAAGCAACGCATATGGACATTAAGAACTTGAACAGATGCATAGCAAAAGAAGAAATAGATAAGGTCATCGAGAAACTCACAACTGAAAAAGCCCTGGTCCAGAAGCCTTTACAAGAGAATTCTACCCAGCATTCAGAGAAAAGCTGACCAATCCTGCACAAACTGTTCCAGAGCACAGAGAGGAATAGAAAACTCCCAAACTCATTCTATGAATCCAACATAACCCTGATACCCAAATAAGGCAAATACCCCACTAGGATACAGAGTTACAGACAGATATCTCTCATCATTATACATACAGACATCCTCAACAAAATCTTAGCCAATCAAATCCAACAATATATATAAAAATAAGAATACATATAATGACCAAGTGGAATTCATACCAGAGATGCAGGGATGGTTCAGCATTCAATAACATCCAACACCATTCTTAATAAAGACTCACAGGTGATAGGATTAGTAGGAAACATCCTCAATACAATAAAAGCCATATACAAAATTCCAATAGCTAACATTACACACAATGGAAAGAAGCTGAAAACATTTCACTGAATAAGGGAACCCAACAGGGATCCCCTTTCCCCTGTTTCTATTCAACATTGTGCTGTAAGTCCCAGCCAACAATTGCAAGATATCAAGGGTATACAACTGGGTAAAGAAAAAGTGAAAACTTTTGCTATTTGCAGACAATATGATTGTATATATTGAGAATACTTAGGGGTCCACAATAGGATTTCTGGAAACAATAGAGGAGTTTAGTACAGTAGCAGGATACAAGATTCACAAGTAGAAATCAATTGGAATCTAATGGGAATGCAGAAAAAGATATCAAGGAATCAGCACCATCCATGATAGCCACTTGTGGAAGTTACATAATTTGATGTCAACTTTATAAATAAGTGTAGGGGCGGAGTGTAGACTGTCAATCATGCCACAGCCTGATGGTGCCTCCGCATGGGTGTGTGTGGCCTTCTCATGAATATTCTGGGAACTTTGCATCTTTGCCTTCAATTTCCTGTTGACACGCCATGTGTATACTTAAGGAGACTAGGTGAGATCCCGCACCCCCAACCCCCTCTGCTTTCCCTTTCTGTAGAAGAGCCACACTCAGAGAGCTGGGGAAGCCATGTGGAGAACTTCACCACCAATGAGATGTTTCCACTGCTAATGGATCCACAAGATTTTTCACCTACTAGCCTGTCATCTTCCTGAATTTGGCATCATTTCATGTGTTGTGTGAGTCTGAAGAGGAATTATGTATTACTATATTACATATGGGCTAATATCAGACTTAGGGACTTGATCCAGCCTGGGCTGGGATCTTTTCTCAATATACAATTGCTCTTGGATATAAAGCTCTGAGTGTCATTGGATTTGTTTCTGTAGTTCACCTAGTCTACACACCACACATGAGCAGAAATACCTAGCAATAAACTATCCCCTCAAAACAAGACTTGTATGAAGAAAATTATAGAACATTACTACAAGAAAGCAAAGGAATCTACATAAACGGAAGCAGATTCCGTGTTTATTAGACTAAATATTGTTAAAATGTCAATGCTACCTAAAGAAAACTACAACTTCAAAATATCCTGATCCAAATTCCAACATTATTCTTCAAACAAATGGGAAAAGTGATTACCAACTGCATATAGAAAGGGAAGAAGCACAGTATAGGCAAAGAACTACTCAAAAAGAACAAAGTAGGTTGTCTCCCACTACCTGATTTGCCACAGTTGGCAAAATATTCTGGTATGGCATAATAATAGACACTGGCACTAAGGGGGTACAGAAAACCCAGATGAAGACACCTGCACATAGATGACTGGTTTTTGACACATGCTCAAAATGCATTAATAGGGAAGTAGATGCTCTCTTCAATAAATCCCCCTGGAAAACTGGATACCCATGTGCAGAAGAATGAAATAAGACCCATTTCTCACCCCGTGCACGAAAGCAAACTCAAGGTGGGTCAAAGACTTAAATGTAAATCCCAAAGCTATCAGGATCATCAATGAGAAATTCAGAACAACGCTAGAAGCCCTAGTTCTGGGAATACATGAGTTATTAGCGATAACAAAAGACACACACTCCATGGTATTAAAATAGATGAATGAGACTTATTAAAATGAAGCACTGTGTATATAGAAAGGCTTTCTTAAAAGAGTAAAATGAGAGCCCACAGACTGAGTGAGAAAGATTTAGTAATGACATAACAGACAAAGGATTGATTACAAAATCTACAGTTTTACAAGCTTACAGTAAGCACCAAAAACAAACAAACAAACAAAACAAATAGTCCTCTGATAAGTTGGGCTAAAGACCTGAACGGATGATCCACAAAAAATAACATTCACATGGCTAATAAACACACATGGGAAATGCAAGTCAAAACAACTATGAAATACCACCTAACACCCATAATTACAGCCCAATTATGTTATGGGATTACTATGAGTGTCAAATAATAACACCCCCCCCAAAAAAAAAGACCCAAATTCTCTGTCACACAGTCCATGAGTACCCATAGTAATATATAACTATGGGATATAACTGCCTCTGTGAGTTTCCAAGACTGTGTATGGGAGTAGAAAGCCTCATCTTTCTCCGGCAAAGAAGCTGATGGTTTCAAACTGCTGAACTTGGGATTGGAAGCCCAACATGCAATGCACTAATGATTGATGTGTGCTAACAGTGAGATAATAAAAAGGTAAAAATAAAACACGATATACGTTCATTGCCATCTAAACTTACTCCAATATTTCTCTCAACTAGCTTGTAGGAGGAATATCCTTTGCATCTGTATTAGAATTTCTGTAAAATATGAAAAAAATAGGTTTATCTGAGGGTTATAAAGCATATAAAGTGCTAAGAATTTAGTTAGACTGTACTATCTTTAATAGACTGCACTATATTTAACAGAAAAAAGACAGATAACTTAAATTTGAATATTAGATAAACTAGTACTATAAATATTGTATTATTCTGGGCACATTAGAGAAACAAATCCACAGAAACTCATGTATAAGAGAGTTTTATATAAAGATTAAGTGCACATCAAGAAAATATCTCAACAAAGTGCTGCCCAAGTCCACAAGTCCAAGATTAACCCATTAACCCATATATCCAACACCAATCCACAAAGTCCTCCTCCATCTCACAAAACAGATGCAATGATGCTGACTACAGGAAGAAAGCTGAGACAGTGAATGTGAAAGCATCTCAGTGCTGAGACAGTGAATGTGCAAGCATCTCAGTGCTGGCAGGGGTCTCCACATGGGTGCTTCAGCACCCAGGGTTGCATCAGGGTAGGTCCTTGTAGCTTCTCCTCAGGGATGTCTTCCAGGAAGTGAGCCTTGCCAGCTAAAGCAGGGAACTGGCTAAGGCAGCTGCACCCCGGTTCAACCATCACAAAGCAAGATACCTGAGAACTAGAAAGATGAGGCTCACAGAGCCATTTATCCCTCAATTAACCCCACATGTGTTTATCATCCAGGTTGTCACAATAAACTACCACAGATATGTTCCATTTGTTGCATAGAACATACTTATGCTAAATGTTCAATCATTGTTTATATTAAGTTCTTCAAGTTTAACTGGGCATATTCCATTGTTATTTTCTAAATCTGACAACCGTGTACTGAATAAACACAGAATAAAGCTTCTAGGGTATTAACTGAGATTTTCTCTATAGGAGAAAACAGCAAACTTTCTCCACTAAATTGTCCTTGCTTCTTCTGAATAATAAAATCACTAAACCTTTTGTGTTGTGACATGTTCTATTTACTAAATGAAAAACAAAGGGGGAAAAAAACCCAAACCTGAAATTAGTCTGGCAAAATAAGGAAAAAATTGAAATGGCTATTTTACATATATTTATGCATTTTTATTATAATTGATTAATATCACAATTATTTTTCACTCTAAAACCAAAGAAAAGGAAAATATCTAGAAATATTTTTGATTGCATATTTTTAGAATTGCCTTATACTTTTTTTAGGGGTGAGGGAGCAGGCATGGAAGTCAATTGCATTGAATTTGTGTTTTTATTTGCTTTTTAAAACTGACAGCAGAGCATCATCTGATAGACCTGGGGCAATTGACCATTGCTCTTCTGGTTTGCACTGGGATGTGAAAGAATAAAAAGTCCCTGTGCTTGCTGTCTGTCTTTGTGGCAGGTCCAGATTGAATGAGGGATTACATAGAAAAAAACAAAACAAAACAAAACAAAACTAGCACCAGCTTTGCAGTAGATCAAGTTTCCTCATATTGAGAGTTAACTAATTCTTGTCTTATATGAAAATTTATTTTGTACAGTTATTTTTTCTAAATTTTCTAAATGCAAAAGCTATTTTCCATAGTTAACTTCTTTTGTATGCTTAAATTATTTTACATAGTTATTTTTCTGCTAATCTCTACAATGGAAACTCCTTATTTGAATTTTGAGAAGTCCTCTGTTGACCTGTACGTATTAAGCAGTAAATAAAGATTTTGTTGTTGTTGTTGCACTTTTACTCTGTGGTCTTAAAGACTTACATTTAAACCTGAGGATCAATTCCACTCTGTCTGATCAGGTGTTCATGAGTCCCAGTCACCTGGACAGCAGTGTATGCTTTTCAC
Source organism: Tenrec ecaudatus (assembly GCF_050624435.1). Classification (NCBI taxonomy): domain Eukaryota; kingdom Metazoa; phylum Chordata; class Mammalia; order Afrosoricida; family Tenrecidae; genus Tenrec; species Tenrec ecaudatus. The sequence continues at coordinate 138,924,606 of NC_134540.1, read as the reverse complement.
TAATATCCAAACTTGAATGAATTAACCTCTAACTTTACTAATCCAAGAGCTTTATAGATTCCATTCTTTTAAAAGCTGAATGTAGTTTCATACTAAGTCAAAGGAATACTTTATTTTTAACTAATGTCAAGCTTCCTATTCCGTTCTGAATATTCTTTCTGTCAGGAATCATATAACAAGGAAGTCTGAAATCCCAGCAAATAGGGCAGGAAGAAAATGCTTATTTTACTAGTTGAAGATTAAAAAAATGTCCCTCTCTCATATTTAAAATGCTCTACAGTGTAATTTAGTACTTGAAGGTATTTCAGCTTAGAAAATACATCTTCCATTAATCTGAGAGTATTATAAACCTTCATCAAACTAACGCATTTTGAAATATCGTTCTTCTGTGGTACTAGTTTCCTTAGAAAAGCAATAATTAATTTATAGAGGAAATATCTAGAAATATCCCAGGTACTTAAGTTAACCTAATTCATAAGATGTTTTTAAAAATAAATGAAATCATTTGTCAGCAAAATTTGAGGACACTTTGTAGATGTTGGAATATTTTACCGAACCTAACCACTGGCAGTTGGCTTGAAAAGAATATGAAAGTATTTGGGCTAACATTCAGCTTTTAAAATCTTTTCAAGTTCAATTTGTTTTGGAAGATAAGTGCGGGCATAAGAAATAAAATTGGTTTGACAGGGAGGTTCTTGAATCAGCACGTTGGATCACTCAACTATATACATATGTTGAATATATATAAACATATATATATATATATATATATATATAAAACAAAATTAAGGAATTGTTCTCTAAAAATATTAAACCATAAAAAATGTACATTAGCATTTCTTATCATACATTTTTTAGTATTTACATTTTATTGAGTATCTAGTAGATGCCAAACACTACACATTCTTAAGTATGATAGTCTTAAAACTATCATTTAAAGGATGCACATATATTTTCACATACATTAGGTAATATTTTGCAAAATCACAGCACTGATGGAATTGGAATAAGATTCCCTGTAGATGTGGCTCAGTCCCTTTTGTGTCGACTGTGTGGGAAATCTTCATTTCTCCTGGATCTGGATCCTGAGTCTGGCTCACTAGCCTCCTGTCATATTGCCTGCTAATCCCAGGAGACATCAGTGGAGTGAAAATGTGGATTCATTCAATGCCACACACAGGCATGTGCTCTTCGGGCATCATCTGTCTTCATCCTCTTTGGATAGCCCATGCAGCTAAAGAAGAAGCCTCCCCATTTCCTTCTGGTAGGCAGAATTGTGTGAGCCATTTTTTAAATATAAATATCTTCTAGATCCATGTTTATATTGTCACTCTTGGTTTTATACTGAGTGGCGTTCTAAAGAAGAAAAATCATAAAAATGAGTTTTCTAAATTGCTTTTCAAGTCTGATTAGGCAAAAGAGCCCTAAAAATGTGCTTCTGCTTCTGCTAATATAGATAACCCTGTCGCTGTTCTTCAGCAGGGTGCTGTTAACCCATAACATAACATGGCAAAGTTAATACTGAAATCGCACCACTACTAGAGGAACAGTTGGCAGGCAGCGAGGTTCTGGGTGATCATGTGTTTGGTTGTTTCCTGAAATTTTGTCAGGATGAGCAGTTAAGGAAGGCTAGTTGTTTGGTTTGCTGAAGAATGGATTGCAAGAAGTCTTACCATAAGTCATGTTGAAGCCTCAGACTGACTTTAGTATACTATAGAAGAAGGAATGCAAAGGCTTAGGAAACTTGGCATGTTAGTGTGGATTTGTTAGGATGAACCCAAAGACCCACACATGCACGTCCCCAAGAGCACATCCTTTAACAAAACAGTAGGAAACAAATTTGTGAAGGGAGCCTTCACATGTCTAAATAACTCTGTGGTTGCTATTTTGTGTCAGTGAGGTGTAACAGTAGGATTTGCCCTGATTGAATTAGGAAACTTGCTTGCGATGAGGCTGATTGGGTTCCATGTGGACAGAGGCCAGATAACAGCACTTAATCAGCAGAGACAAGGTGGGCATAGTTACCATAATGGACAGCAGTAGTAATTAGAATAGGCTGAATTATATGGACATTTGGAGCTGATTACTTAAAAGTTCTTAAGAGTTAAGTAGATGGAAAACTTACTGAATATTTACTTGGCCTATACAAGTAGAATAATTTTATATCAGGCGAAAGACAGTGTAATTTGAATCCCAGGATTGAGAGTTGTTATCCATCAATCAATGAAAAGACTTAACTTAATTGGCAGAACCACAACCCCTTGAAGAGGAGGCCAGGTCCCTTGAGGAAAGATTTCACTGTAACACCATGGTCTACACCGTGTTTCTCCAAGTCTTCCACAAAAGGGCCAATGGCTTTTCACAATGGCTTTTTTGATTGGAGCAAAAGATATAATCAGATTTTTCAGGGATCCCTTGACACTGGATCTGAATTAACTTCGCTTGGGAAGGGCTAAGTGGCAGGGCCAGTGGTGAAATGCACAAAGGCTCCAGATCTGGTCATGATGGATGGAGGGAAAGAGAAGTCTATTCTTAGGGACCTGAAAGCAAGTCTGCAAAACTAAGAGGAAGTAAGAGCTGCCAATCACAAAGAAGGAAACTGCCTACAGACTTCCAAATCATGATTTGGAGTTGTACTTTTCCTACTTTCTTAATAAAAAAGAAACAATTATAAGAACATTTTGTGAGTGCTGTGAGGTGTTTCAGTAAATGTATAAACCCAAGTGGAAGTGAAGAATGCTGAAGGGAGGGATATACCTCATCACTGATGGATTGGTAGCTTGGACAATATGAAAATCTAGAATATATTTGACACTTGCCTTAAGAATGTGTTCTGTCAGGCCTCTTACACCCTCCTTGCCACTGATTTTGGATCACTTGCTGTTCCTTGTCCCTGGGTTGGTCAACACTACCTACTTTCCCCAACCTCCCCCATTCCAATGTCCCCCCGGAAACATGGGTCTTATTTTTTTCTCCTCTGGACTGTTCATCCAGCCTATCTTATCTATATAGACCTGCAGAGATAATAATATGCACAAAAATAGACATAACAAAACAAATTGACAAAAAAAATCCAAAACAACAACAGCAACAAAAAATCAATGACAAAAGAATTAATTAAAAAAAAGAGAAAAACCTCAAAATTGTTTAAGGTATCCTCCAGTCGAGTCCAATGGGGTGCCAGCCCTGGCCCAAAGTCTATCCTTGGCACTCCCTTGGGACCTCCCTACTCTGCTTCCCCCACAGCTCTGCTACACTCCCCTTAATGTTTTGCCTTGGTGTGGTGGAGCCAGACCGGGCTAATCCTCATACCGTGTCTCCAGTGTTGTCCCCTGTGGGGCCATGGGTTAGCGAGGGATATCGTGTCTCATAGTGGGATCAGTCATATGTTCTACTCTGTTCATTGGCTGTTCTGAGCAGGAATATTGTCCTCAAGCTTGGTGGGCCATGATGAGCTCCAATGTAACTGAGAGAAATTACTGTAACCCAAATGAAGGCTGAGCATGATAGTGGGACAAGAGGAAATAGTGGAAAGAACTAAGAGGCAAAGGGTATTTATAGAGGTCTAAATATAGGCATGTACATATGTAAATATATATGAGGATAGGGGAATAGTTTTACATGCATATATTTTTAAGTTTAGTATAGAGGTAGCAGATGGACATTGGGCCTCCACTCATACTCCCTCAATACAAGAACACGTTGTTCTATTAAATTGGCATTCCATGATGCTCACCTTCCCAACATGATCACTGAAGACAAATGTGTTTATAAGAAAATGTGGTGAAGAAAGCCGATGGCTATCAAAAGATAAAGTGTCTGGGGTCTTAAAGGATTAAAGGTAATCAAGAAGCCATCTAGCTTTTAAGCAACAAAGCCCACATGGAAGAAGCACACCAGCCTGTGTGACCACGAGGTGTCGAAGGGATCAGGTAGCAGGCATCAAAGAACAAAATATCATATCATTGTGAAAGAGGGAGAGTGCAGATTGGAGTCCCAAAGCCAATCTGTAGGAACTGGATATCCCCTTAAAGAAGGGTCACGGGGAGGAGATGAGCCAGTCAGTGTGCAATGTCACAATGATGAAACATACAACTTTCCTCTAGTTCCTAAATGCTTCCCCCCCACCCCACTACCATGATCCTAATTCTATCTTAAAAATTGGGTTAGACCAGAGGATGTACCCTGGTACAGAAAGGAACTGGAAACACAGGGAATCCAGGACAGATGGTCCCTTCAGGACCAGTAGTGAGAATAGACATACTGGGGGTGGGGGTGGAGGGTTGAGGGAAGATGGAGTAGAAGGGGGGAACCAATTATAAGGATCTACATATAACCTCCTATGTGGGGGATGAACAACAGAAAAGTGGGTGAAGAGAGACTTTGGACAGTGTAAGATATGACAAAGTAATAATAATTTATAAATTTTAAAGGTTTTATGAAGGAGGGGGGAGCAGGGAGGGAGGAGAAGAAATGAGCTGATACGAAGAGCTCAAGTAAAAAGCAAATGTTTTGGGAACGATGAGGACAACAAATGTATAAATGTGATTGACATACAATGGATGTATGTATGGATTATGATAAGAGGTGTAAGATCCCCCAATAAAATGATTAAAAAAATCAAAAGAATTTGTTCTGTTCTGATTCCTATATTATCTTTTAAAAAGGTAATGAACAAAATTGTTATCTTTCAATTACATGTATGCTCACATTTTTTAAGCCACCTCATAGTTTCAGTTGTTTATATAGGAATTAGAAATGCATATGATTAGTCTATTGAGACAGCAACTTGATACATAATTTTCTAGAACCATGTCATGATAAGCAGAAAAGTTTGAAGTTGTCAAATGTTTTGTCTTGTTGAATCACAATCAGTGCTCATGGAAGCAGCAGTCAAGATACTGGGTACATTTAGTACCCAAGAACTCTCTGAAGTGTCGGAAATCAAAGAGGTTATGTTGAGGAACTCCATCGTGATATTTTTGATAACCTCATATGCATGTGAGTTGGACATTATTAAGTATGGAAGATCAAAGAAGAACTGATAGATCTGAATTATGGTGTTGAAAGAGAATGTTGAAAGAATCATGCCACATGAGCAGAGTCAAGTGATCTGGTATTCTCAAATCTTCTCAAGCCCATCCATAGTATGTCACGACTCCCACAGTCAACTGCCTTTGCATACTCAAATCACTAGCAAACATAGTTTTGGAATTATCTATTGTTAATCAATATTCATCTGACATCAGCAGGAATGATTTACACTATTTCATATTCTCTTGTGGATCTTGCCTGAAGTTATCCCAGTGTTGGAACTGCGGTGTCAATCTGTTTCCTTGATAGACTTCCTCTTTTCCACTGCCCTTCTACTTCACTAAACATGATTTCCTTTTCTAGGAACTTGTCTATCCAAACAACTTGTCCACAGTATGTAAGGAGTCTAGCCAACATTGGCTCTAAGGAGTTCTCTGGTTGTGCTTCGTTCAGACAAATGGGTTATCCGTTTAGCAGTCCATGCTATTTTCAATGTTCTTCTCCAGCATCATAATTCAAATGTATCAGTTATACTTCAGGCTACCTTATTCAGTGACATTCACACGCATGTGAGACTTGGATCAGACACATCTTGTTCCTCAAATGAACATCCTTATTTTTAAATACCCTAAAGAGGTTTTGTGCAGCAGATTTACTTTACTTAACACTATACGTATTTTGATCTTTTGACTGCTTCTTCCATGAGCACTGAGTGTAGATCTAAGTAAAACAAAATCCTTGACAATTTCAACCTATTCTCTATTTATCATGATGATACCTATTGGTCCAGTTGTGAGGATTTTGGTTTTCTTTACTTTGAGCTGTAATTCATGCTGAAGGCTCCAATCCTTACTCCTCATCAACAATTATTTCAAGTCCTCCTCACCTACAGCAAGCAAGGTTATATCATTTGCATATCACAGGCTGATCATAAGTCTTCTTCCAATCTTGATGTCGCATTCTTCTTCATATGAGCCAGTTTCTTTGATGATTTGCTTAGCATGCAGATGGAATAAGTATGGTGAGGTGAGAATATGCAAACCTTTCCACCTTCGTTCCTGTTTTAAATCATTCAGTATGCAAAGTAATATGAAATTTCAAGTGGCATTCCATCATTTTCTGGAGTCTTAATGGTGGTTAATGCCTTCCTTTCTTCCTTTCCTATCATTGGTTTTTGATCACATACTACCTCTTGAAATGGTTGGTAGTTGAATAATCATTTTTTAGAGTCATTCTGAGTATTTTTCCATCTTCTTTTGATGATTCCTGCATTGCTCAATATGTTGGCTATAGAATCCTTCAATATTGCAACTCGAGAATTGAATTTCTTCTCCACTTCTTTCAGTTCAAAGAATGCTGAACACGAACTTCCTTTTCAGTTTTCTAACTATAGGTCTTTGCATATTTATTTTATTTTGTTATGTGTAAGACAGTGCTTTATATCAAGAAGTAATTATATATCAAGAAAACAGTCTAACCCAGTACAACTCAGGTCTATAAGTCTGATACTAGAACAGGGCTTGGCCTACTGTCAGTCATTTTGACTAAGCTGCATAGCCTTAGAGAAGTTCTAGAGATTCCTGGCTAGACCAGAGGATGTACACTAGTACAGATAGGAACTGGAAGCACAGGGAATCTGGGGTGAATGATCCCTTAGGATGAGTAGTGAGAGTGGTGATACTGGGAGGATGGAGGAAGGGTGGGGTGGAAAAGAGGAAATGATTACAAGAATCATAGAACGGGGACAGGCAAGAGAAGAAGGGGTGAAGGGAGATGTTGGACAGTGCAAGATATGACAAAATAATAATTTATAAGTTATCAAGGACTCATAAGGGAGGGAGGAGTAGGAAGGGAGGGGAAAAATGAGGAGCTGATGCCAGGGGCTTAAGTGGAGAGCCAATGTTTTGAGAATGATGAGGGCAATGAATGTACAAATGTGCTTTACACCATTGAGGTATGTATGGATTGTGATAAGAGTTTTATGAGCCCCTAATAAAAATGATTTTAAAAAAAGAGAAATTCTAGAGATTCTTCACATTCATTTCCAACATTTCAGTTAGGAAAAATCAAATAAAAGTTCTAGGAATCAAAATCTTTATTTTCCATGTCCTTTCTAGAAAACAATTGAGTAAACAGCATGGTCCTTTGTGATTTCCAGCTAGCCAAAGAAGAAAGGAAAGTTTTAATGTGGAGACCATGCAGGGCTCTACTCTCCATCTTTGTGATTGCCCTCCTCACACACCACAATGTGTCAGGTCTGCTTGACAGGAGAAACAAATCCAGTGACGCTCACCTGTGTGAAATAAAGTGTTTCGAAGAAGTAATTATACATCAAAAAAACAACCGAGCCCAATTCAGTTGAAGTCCATAAGTCTCATGCAGCCTCATTCAATAACACAGGATCCAGAATGATTCCAGGGCTGGGGACCTAATGGTGGTGGCAGCATTACAAAGCTCTGGCAGCAACCACAGTGAGCTGGCAGATGGGTGAAGGCAGAGAGAGAAGCTGGCCTCCATACCTTTGCTTTGACCAGCCCTTTACCATGTTCTGTTCAGCTCTTTTACTGCATCCTTCCTTCGATTTACCTTAGCTACTCAACGATGTTTTCAGAGTCTATTCCAACATCCACTTTGAGGTTTTCTTCTTTCCTGGTTTTTTAATGACCTTTTGGTTTCCTCGTCTTCATGGTCCTGTATGATGTTCACCATGTCATCTCACTGATCATCAACGTTTTCTCATTAGTGTTCAGTGAGTCAAATTTCTTCTTGAGATGGTTTCCAAATTCAGATGGGAATGACTCAAGTTCCTAATTTAGATCTTGTGGATTTCTTGTAATTTTCTTCAATTTTAATTGAAGCTTACATGTGGGCAATTGATTATTGGTTTCACAGTTGGCACCGGACCTGGGTTTAGCTGTTGATATTGGGATTACCTATTGCCTTTTTTCCACAGATACGGTCAATTTGATTTCTGTATATTCCTTCTGAATAAGTCCATATATTTAATCACTGTTCATATTGTTGAAAAAAAGGATATATGCATTATCTCACTGATTTAGTGAGATAAACGGATAAGTGGTGGCATTTTATTTAGTAGATATAAATACAGGAACCCAAGGTCCCATTCATTTCAAGTTTTGTGTCATTTTATATTTAAAATGTTCTCAGTTCATTGGTACCATATGTAAATTAGAAAAATTAAATTTAAATACAATTATGCTTCAAAGAATTAATGAAACATAGCAGAATTTTTATGTGTTATATGATGGTATATATAATAGAATTTTTCATGTACAATAACTCTAGATTTTTTTTCCAACACTAGGTTTAAAAAGATTTTTTACTTCTTCATGTAAGTGATATTCTGAGCAGAAACATCTCATTAAACACATTTTAGTGTGTAGTAATGTCTAAAGTAATGCTAAAGAGACTTTAAGGTTAAACACCATAGAATAATTTCCTAAAATATTCCATTATTGCTAAACTAAAAACCTGCTATAATGACTGACAACTAAAATGTATTAATATTCTTTGAAATTTACACTTGACAGATTGATATTTCTATTCATCATGTGTTTTTCTAATTGTAGGAAAGCTAGCGAATATTTAGAATGGTGATTCTCTTGAGTCAAATCAAACCCTATAACATCTTGCTAAACTGTTACAGAGCACCAATTTTTCTTAATATACGGAATTAAAAGAGCAATTTATTAAATAAATTGCTATCATAAATGGAGCATATAACATTTGACCACATATGCAAAAATACATCAATTGAGCCTATTTAGAATGTTTTAACATCCAATATAATTAAATCAAGTTAATGTATTAAATCTGTTTATGATCAGTGATTGTACAGCTAAATATATCATGGAAATACATTTATCAAGAAATTGTGGCCCGCACTGCATATTGCCTATCCTTTTGTGTCTTCTTTCTTTCTTTATCATAGCCATCATTTCTAGCTAAATACTTTTGTTAAACCAACATATGTTTCCGTTATTCATGTGAAGATTCTAGAAAATGAAATATAAAATGCGTATGTTCTATTTCTCTAGAAATGTCCCAAGGAGATGTCAATATTTTCCAGATTTTTTCATGCTGTGATTTTCCTGGTAGTATATTACTGATGTGCTTATTAATATTTAGCAGAATTTTAAAATCTCAATTCATTATATAATAGCCATTTTTTCTTTCAGGAATTTTATATTCTTATATATTAAGGTGTTGCCATGTGTGTAAGAAATAGATGAAGGGGGAGGCCAGAGGGGGTGGGGGCAGCAGTAAAAAAAGGAAATAGATGAAGGTAGATTTGTCGAACATGCTACATCTTTTGCACATACACACACACACACACACACACGCGCGCACACACACACACCCCATATATATAAACAACATTGGAATCCTATTAGAATATTTAGTTCTTCATTTAAAATATTTTATTTCAGTTCTTCATTTTGTATTTCAAACAAATTGAAAATTGTGGTGAGACATGTTCAGCCATGTAATGAAAAATTTAGTTATGCTTCATAGATGTTGTCAATGGAAATAGTAAAGCCCACTCTTTTTGGTTCTATTCTAACCTATAAGGATCCTGTAGAACAGAGTTCAAATGCTCCAGAGGGTGTCTAAGCCTGTAATTATTTCTGCAGCTGATTCGTCATCTTTCACCCTTAGAGTGGATGAGCTTTTTTATTCACAGGCCAGGCTTAACCCCTTGATATACGAAGGTCCCTTGGAAATATTGTAAATTATTATTCAAACACTACTGTTAATTTACAGACTCGCAGTTATTTGCACAGAGCACTGACTCAAGCAGGGACCTGGGTAGTCCATTTGCCAGTTCCTGATGTTCGATGCCCTCAATTCAGTTCCAACTCAGAGCGACCCCATGAAGCACAGAATGAAACACTTCCTGTCCATGTACCATATCACCGGTGTTGTGTTTGAGACTGTGGTTTCAGTCACCGTTTTAATCCATCTTGTGGAGAGTCTCCCCTTTTTTCACTGCCCCTCTACTTTACCAAGCGTGGGTCCCTTTTTTAGAAACTGGTTTCTTCTAAGAATGTGTCCAACGTGCATCAGAGAAAGTCTTGCTCTGCTTGCTTTGAAGGAGCATTCTGATGGTACGTCCTACGACACAGGTGTGTTTGTTCCACTCTCGGTCCATGGTACTTTTACTGGTACAGTGACTGGGAACATCTTCCCAAAAGCCTGTCACTTCTCTGAGGGACCTGAAAAGTCAGAGCCAGAAAACTGTTAAAATCGTCTGTAGGGCTGGTAATACAGACGTCACTTCTGTGAATGCAAACTCTACATCCTAAAAATAATGTCTTTGCGATCTTTTTAACAAAAACAAAAAAGTGAAATTCTAGTAAGAATACCTAAGTTTGCTGTATTTTATTGTAAATGGTTAACAGGTCATACTTGCAGGATTTATTCAGTAGCTATGAGTGTTCTAGAGTACAAAAGAGACTTCAAAACCCAAATATAATTTTTGGAGAACATTTACCACGTTTTAAAGAGGGCAACGGCAAATACAGTTCATATGGATGAGGGAAAACATTAGCCTGAGCTATTAACAGTACTAAAGAGTTTACAGCTAGGAGTCTGTTGAATAGGACTTAGAGGGAGAGAGGGAATTGTCATAAGTATGATTGTCAACAGATCAGTACATCACAGTGGCAGGCAGAATAACTCACTGCCAGCAAGTCAATTCTAACTCTCTCACACCCCCTGTGGGTTTGCACGTCTGTAACTGTTTACAAGAATAGAAAGCACAGGGACAACTGGTGGTTTTGAACTGCCAATCATGCAGATTGCAACCTAATGCATAGCCACTACATCACAGACAAGCATGACACATAAATGATCATGAGTGGAACATGTATATTATGCTGAACATAATTTACATTAATTCAAGGTTCTCTGATCACTGTAGTCAAGGAATTACTTTGGATCCCAGTACTCCAAAATCCATCAAGGAAATACTCAGGCAATCCCCTATGGTAGTCTGCCCATCCTGGACAAATTAGTTGGGTAATAGTAATTCACTTTTCTACTGTACCTTGCCTGATGGCAATACTGTTCACACTTCAGTTGGTGGTCAGAAGGAATTCAATGGAGGCTTAATCCACATTGAAATTCTGGAAATGGATCTTGGGCTTTTTCTATTATGTACAGACTTTTAAAAACCGAATGTTCAGAATTTCAGAAGTTTGTAAGTGTTAGCAACCCTGGTGATGTAGTAGTTACAATTAGGTTGCTGAATGCGAGATCAGGGGTGCAAAACCACCAGCCACTCCAAGGGAGAAAGATGTGGCTTTCTATTCTTGTGATAGTTACAGTCTCATAAATTCACAGGGGCAGGTCTACCTACCCTGTTCCATAGGGTCATGATGAGTCAGAATCAACGTGATGGCATTGGGGGTTTTTTGCTTGTTTGTTTTTGGGGCTATATTAAAAAGACCAAAAATAGACTTCTATGAACAAATGTTTATGTTTCTTACAATTTAGGAAATGATGTGGTAGTTACATTTTTGTTAACAAGCCACATGGAAATGGGCTGATGGCAGCCAGAGCCTCGGAGGTAGAGAAGCCATGTGGAGACCCCTGCCAGTGCTAAGATGTTTACACTGCCACTGGATCCACAAGACTTCCCACCCATTGGCCTGCGATCTTCCTATATTTGGTGTCATTGCATGTCTTTCATGAGTCTGAAGAGTCCTTTATAGATTAGTATTGGATATATGGGCTAATATTGAACTTATAGACTTCATCTGGACTGGGTTGGGATGTTTTCTTAATGTACAATGACTCTTTATATAAAACTCTTTCTTTTTTAAAAAAAAAATTATTTATTTATTTATTTTTTTACATTTTATTAGGGGCTCATACAACTCTTATCACAATCCATACATATACATATACATACATCAATTGTGTAAAGCACATCCGTACATTCTTTGCCCTAATCATTTTCTTTCTTTCTTTTTTTTTTAAATCTTTTCATTGGGGCTCATAAGGCTCTTATCACAATCTGTGCATACGTCAAATGAGCAAAGCACCCTTATACATTCGTTGCACTCATCACTCTCATAATTCACCTTCCACTTGGGTTCCTGGAATCAGCTCAGTTTCCCTTTTTTTCCCCCATCCCCCTCCCTCCCCGATCCCACCCCTGGTCCCTTGATAGTTTATAAATAATTATTATATCTTATCTTACACTCCCCGGCGTCTCCCCTCACCCGCCTCCCCCTTGACAATCTCCCAGAGAGGAGGTTACACATAGATCTCCGAGATCGGTTCTCCCTTTCTACATGCCCTTCCCTCCTGGTGTCGCCTCTCCCACCGCTGGTGTTGAAGGGTTCGTCTGTCCTAGATTCCCTGTGCCTCCAGATCCCCACTGCACCGCTGTACAACCTCTGGTACAACCAGGTCCGCAAGGCAAGGTAGGATTGGGGTCATGATGATTGGGAGGGGAGGAAGCGTTCAGGAACTAAAGGAAGGTTTTGAGTTTCATTGTTGTTACACTGAATAAAACTCTTTCTTATACACATATGAGTGTCTCTATGCATTTGTTTCTCTAGTGAACCCAGACTAACAGACTGGAATTCTAAATTCAATGTGCTGATCTTTGTGTCTTTTGAACTTCTGATCCTGGATGATCTTTTGGATTGGCGTCTCGTTTCCTCATCTCTGCTGGCTTGTTTGCTAAATCTCATTTGTATTTTAAAAAAAAGATATTGATTTAAGGCACACCCTACACTAATATTACATCATTAATACAACATTGAGGACTCATCCCCAACAGTCTTATAATTATAGGCAGAAACCAAATGACACTCATCCGTGGTGAGTCAATTCCAACTCACATGACCCTATAGGATTGGGTTGGACTGCCCCTTTGGGTTTCCACGGCTGCTTTATCAGGAGGATGTTAAAGGTTTAGGATTCTCTCTAGATTCTTGTTCTGCTTGCAACAGTGCATGTAGACCAGTAACAATTTTCAGACCACAGTCAGGAAAAAGCCTCAGATGGATTGAGTGGGTTTATTAAGGAAGTACTTCAGTGTGGAATACCAAAGGGTATCCAGCTAATTAGGGGTTATCTAGAATGAAGAGCCATGTTTTTATCCAGCTGATGGTGACCTTCTACCATTGACTGACTCTGGTGGGTCTCTTGCTGTTGGCTGGGTCTTCTGCTATAGCAGCATATCTTTCCCATCCATGGTGTGTGTTCCAGAATTCCTTGTCATCAGGCTTGGATAGCAAGTCAATTCAGCAATTGTGAGGGTAATGTAAATATTCCATTTTTCTTCTTCACTGTCTGTCTCTTCCATTCATAAGGAACTGTATTTGATCTGCCCTTCACCTTCCTTTGTGTGTAGAGACCATGAAGAACCCTGCCTCCACTTCTCTTTTATGCTATAAATTCTTTCCATTGGCAACCTTTCCCCCTATCTACCTAACAGCTGTGACAAATATTTTTGAGGCACAGTTCTATATACATAAAATTATGGTTCTAAGAATCATATTAAAAGAATAATGTTATGAGAGGAAAGGGGAAATAAGACTATATGCTATTTGAAAGCTAAAACTCTTAGAAGCAATAGCATGTTCATTATAATGGAGGGATATATATATTCCATTATATAATGGAGGGATAATATATATATTTCTCCATTATAATTATAAATATATATGTGTCACCTTCGATGATATGTATTGAATTAGATATCAAGTTCTAAGCACCTTGTTTTCAAGGGACAGTGGATGGGAGTGACAGCTTGCAATCCATTTGCTGAGTCCCCACATAGATTAAACTTCCATTGACTTGTTTAATTGTGAAAAGTCACACCAAAAGTTTGAAACAATTGTCTCCTTTATATAATAAAAATAATTACAATTTTTTATTATTGCATTTTTATTTAACCATTTCATAATTTATCAGAATAAATAATCATGTTACCAAAAGAAATGAGTAATATTTTAAAGATAGTTTATAGTCATTACATCCATTGTTTTCACTCCAACTTCTAGCTTATTTGAGCATTTGGGGGCTTTATGTAAATTGAAATATTTGTCATAATTTCTTAGAAAAACATATCAGAAATTGAAAATTTAGCAATAATAGTATGCTTACATCTTATAGTGGAGTCTCAGAAGCATATTATTACTATCTGAATATTATTTGCCACTGGGAATGTTTTTAGGGTGCTGACAAAGTACCATTATAACTAGGAGGAGGAACAGGGTGGCACAAACATCCTGCTGTCAGTCAAAGAGTAAATGGGATGCGTGATGGGCCCAGGGAAGTGTGACAAAGCTGTGAGGAAGAATACAAAACTCCGGTTAAAACCACAGTTAATCTTGCAAAGCTTTTTATTTCAGAATAAAAGATATAACTCTGGGAGGGTAGAGGGTGAGTGGGTTGGAAAGAGGGAACTGATTACAAGGATCTACATGTGACCTCCTCCCTGGGGGACGGACAACAGAAAAGGGGGTGAAGGGAGACGCCGGATAGGGCAAGATATGACAAAATAATACTCTATAAATTATCAAGGGCTCATGAGGGAGAGGGAGCGGGGAGGGAGGGGAAAAAAGAGAACTTGAGGCAAAGGGCTTAAGTGGAGAACAAATGCTTTGAAAATGATGAGGGCAAAGAATGTACAGATGTGCTTTATACAACTGATGTATGTATGGATTGTGATAACAGTTGTATGAGTCCCTAATGAAATATTAAAAAATAATAATAAAAGAAAGAAATACACACGTGGAAAAGATGTAACTCCAATGAATCTCGGAGAGATATGACTTATAGAAGATACTAAGGTATTGATAAGAGATGAAAAAAATCCCAAGTGGCTAATACCAGAACAGTGGGAACACATAGATAAATGAGCTGATTTTCTAAAGTAAAACAGGAGTTCCTTTTTAGCCAATGAGTATCACTATTTTTATGAATTATTGTTGGGTGTAAAGAGTAAAGATAAATGAAATCCTAAAGATTTCTGCATTGCACCGAAAACTCTGATCATAGATAGTCCTTTCCAACAAACTGTTTTGCTACGTTAGGTGCGCTCTACAACTAGGGAGAAGAATAACCGAGTATCGGTTCCATTTCCACTCTCGGGGCCGTAAGAGCAGATCAACACAAGGAAATGCATCCACTTGTGCTTGATGCGATTACTGGTCTTCACTCTTGCTTTCAAGTCATGGCTTTATTTTAGTGTAAAATCAGGAACTGTGTTAGGCAGAGTTCTCTAGAGAAACAAAACTAGGAGAGTTATGATTACATTGATAGATGGCTGGATGGATGGATAGATAGATAGATAGATAGATAGATAGATAGATAGATAGATTTATATAGCGAGAAGGAATTAACTGCTAATTGATCCACACAGAAGTACAGAGGGTTCAGTTCAACTCACTTTTGTGGAACAGTTAGTATCTTGGAAGTCCATCAACTCATATGGGCTGAAAGGTTCAAGGTCAAGGAATCAGTCTGTGGAGTCTTCCCTCAGGCAAGGCAAGCAGAGTCAGCCTGCAGGAAGCAGACAGCAGAGTGGGTCAGCAACAGTCAGTCAGTAGCATGGGAACTTAACGAAACAGGCCCCCGTGGGACCTCAAGCCCAAGTGATGCATGGTGACAATTTCCACCAGACTGAAGCTCAAGCAATGTACACACCAGCAGTGTGGAGAAGCAGGTCTCAAAAGAGCCTCAAGCTCTAGCAACCTGAGGTGCAGGGTGGATTGACCCCCAGCTAGTGTTGCACACACGTTGAGGCAGGGAACTGTCTAAGACATGCTGGTCTGATCTCCAGGAAGCAAGAGGGAGATGCGATGCTGGCTGTCTTTGTTTATTTCAGTCTCCCTCCAATCAAGCTGCGACCCAACAAAACCCCAGCCACACGTTCCCATTGGCCTAGCTGACACAATATACCCAACTAACACAGTAACAGACTATCTCCTGAAAATATATAATATTTATATTGTTGCTGGGACTGTAAAATTGACAACCATTATGCAAATCAATATGGCACTTCCTTAAACAGATGCAAATACAAGTATGGTATCATCCAGCAATCTGTTTACTGAGTATATACCCTAAGGAAACAAAGACTATAACTATAACATGAACAGATATATGTACACCTACGTTTACTGCAGCAATTTCCACAATAGCAACAACATGGAAATAACCCAAAACTCCAACTCTCGAGGAATGGAAAAGAAGTTTTAGTACACTCATGCTATGAACTGTTATGCATCAGTTAAAAAATGACAACTTATAGACAGCTGTATAATTGGAGTCAAACCTACTTTGAGGAGGACTTGAATGTTTGCCAAAGAGTTATTTGTGTTTGTTATATTTCTAAAACTTTCAAAAGATATAATTTCAATACAACAGATGATAGATTTAAAATATTGAGTAAATTTATGATTTGAATAAATGAAGTTACATTTATTTTTTATATATGCATGGTGGGTTGGTGGAAGCTTTTTCTTAGGTGCCTAAAAGGAAAGCTCTAGTGGCACAGTGAGTAATCATTTGGTTGCAATCCATAAGCTCATCAGTTCAAAGACACCAGCTGCTCTGAAGAAGGAAGATATGTGTGTTCGTCTGGGTATATTAGAGAAACAAATCCACAGCAGTTCATGTATAAGAGAGAGTTTTATATAAAGGTTAAGTGCACATCAAGAAAACATTTCAACCCAGTGCTGCCCAAGTCCACAAGTCCAACATTAGTCCATATGTCCAACACCAATCCACAAAATCCTCCTCCATCTCACAAAACAGATGCAATGATGCTGACTGTAGGAGGAAAGTAGAGTCAGTGAGCATGTAAACATCTCAGTGCTGGCAGGGGTCTCCACGCAAGTGCTCCAGCACCCAGGGCTGCATTGGGGTAGGTGCATGTGGCTTTTCCTTGGGGATTTCTTGCAGGAAGTGAGCCTTGCCAGCTAAAGCAGAGAACTGCCTAAGGCAGCTGCATCCTGGTCCAACCATGAGAAAGCAAGAGAACCGAGAACCGAGAACTTGAAAGGTGAAGTTCACTGAGCCATTTATCCCTCTAGCCTTCAATGAACCCCACATGTGTTTATTGGCCAGGTTGGCACAATAACCTAACTATCTCAATGTGGCTTTCTATTCCTGTAAATAGTTATATTCTCTGAAACTCAGAAAGGCAATTCTACCCTGCTCTACAGGGTTAAGATGAGTGTCAGCCTTAACTCAATGGCCATGAGTTGTTTTTAGTTTTTGTTAGTTTAAGTAAACTATACATTATTTTAAACCTAAGTCCAAATAAATGAAAGAAAAAGTGACCGTTGTTTGGTCGGGGTCTGGACTAGGCAGCCCCTGTCTCCTCTCCCGCTCCTCTGGAAGATAAGCTCCATGGCCCCCATTTCCAGTCTCAGGAAGAGAAATGACCTGTTGAAGTCTGCATCTTCTGCCCCAACATTCCAAGGAGCTTATCTCTCCAGACCATGGTTCTGCAGCCCCTTCCCCAGCATCCCAGGAAGCAACTTACCTTCCCATTTGTATAGTCCCTGTCCCAGCACTCCAGGGAGTAGGTTGGCAAACAACAAAGGCACTTCCCATGGATCACATCCTGATGCAAGGGCTTACAAGCTGCAAGCAAAAAATCTCCCTTCTTGTTGTCAATGTAAACCTCCCTAGCTCTAGCCCTTTATATCTACCACCACTTCACCGACAAGTTGCAACTTCCCTGACCCGATTCGTTTTGTTGCGGTACTCATTTGGGAGTTTACCCTTGTCTTAATAAAGCCTCTCCATACTTCTCATTCCTGATTGAGCCTTATCTCCTTTGGTGCCTCTGTCTCCAACTTCTCAACCCTTCTATTCGATTTCTATAATTTCAAATTCACATTTACAATTTGTGAAGGTTAGACTGGAATCTGGAGAACTTATGATTCCAGTTTTGTGATAGGAGAAATCTCCTGGGAAAATATTCATAATGATATGAATATGAACAAGAAAAATATTCATAATGACATTATGACAATGGGTCAAACTACGCATTTTCAACCTCCTTTTTAAAATAATGCACTCCAAAGAAAAATATCCTCTTTTTGAATTAACTCCAATTGATTGAACTTTTCTAGGTACATCTGCTCTATAATATATATATTTAAATATTTAAACAGAGGGAAAGGAATATATAATGATAAGGATATAGGCTTATGTACATACATTTATATGTTAAGTATGAAAGAAGCGGATGGATATTGGGCCTCTATGCAAGTAATCCATCAACATAAGAACATTTTGCTCTAGTGACCTGGCACTCTGTGTGACTCACCTTCCTGACATGATCACTGAAGACAAAATGGGTACATAATCAAATATGATGAAGAAAGGGGATGGTGTCTAGCTATTAAAAGATATAGCCACTGGAGCATTGGTTTGAAGTTAAATAAGTGACCATCTAGCAGGGAAGCAACAGAGCCTGCATAGAAGAAGAACACTAGCCTGTGTAATCAGGAAGTGTCGACAGGATAAGGTTATCAGGCATCAGAAGACTCAAAACAATCATACCATGTGAACTAATGGGGTCGAAGTGGAAACCGAAATTCCATCTGCAGACAATTGGACATCACCTCACAGAAGGGCCACAAGGAAGGGACGAGCTAGCTAGAGTGCGGTATACACCGATGAAACTCGCAACATCCCTCTGGTTCTTTAATGGTTCTCCCCTCCACTCCCACCCCCTATCATGACCCCAGTTCTACCTTACATATCTGACTAGACCAGAGCCTGTATACTGGTACAGATAATAGCTCTAGACACATGGACTCCAGGACAGATAAACTCCCTAGGAACATCAATGGGAGTAGCGATACCACGAGTGTGGGGAGAGAAGGGGAGAAAGTGGAACTGATCACAAAGATAAATGTTTGAAACCCCCACCCCTCCAGGGGGATGGACAAAAGAACGTGAGTGAGGAGAGACAGCAGACGATATAAGACATGAAAAGAATAATAATTCATAAGTTATCAAGGGTTCATGAGCATGGGAGGCAGGGTAGGGGAGGAAGGAGCTGATACCAAGGGCTCAAGTAGAAAGAAAATGTTTTGAAAATGATGATGGCAACAAATGTATAAATGTGCCTGATTAAATTGATGCATGGATTGCTATAAAAGCGGTAAGAGCCCACAATATAATTATATATATATGTATATATATATATGGAAACTCAAATTAAATGAATGCTATTTATTAGTCAGAGCTCATGTAATTTCTAAAAGTACTTTCTAATAAGTAGGGATTTAATATCAGCCGATTTGAATTCCTTTTTTAAGGAAAGTTACTCCATATTAACCGGGGAGAGAAGAAAATAAGTTGTCGGAAAGAAAGGAAACTAATCACCCAAATCCAAAATCAAATCACTTTTTCTTCAATTGATTCTGATTCTGCAACAATATCAGCCAGAGTAAAATTGTCCCGTTTGGTTAGAAGGCTGTAATATTTAAAGAAACACATTGTCACGTCTTTCTCCCATAGAGTTATTGCAAGTTTGGAATAGCTAACCTTTGGTGAACAGTTTAACCATTGAAACAGCGGGGAACCATCAAGGAAAGTAATTGAAGATCAAAATAAAAAAAGTACATAGGAGATTTGACAGACAGAAATTCAATCAGGCTCTCTCACATGGAAGGTGAGAATTCTCCCACTGAAAGAGGTCTGCGTCTCAGAGACTGCTGCTAACATTTTTTTTCTTTTGGAGAGCAGTGTTGGGGGGATTATAGTTTAATAGTTAAATCAGCGCAGATATTAAATAGCCTAGTCACCTTCCAGTTATTTATTTATCTAGTCCGTTTATATTTCATGGTCCATCATTTTACCTAACAGCTTGTTAACAGTTGCGGTTCCTTAACATTATTCACTGTGGTCCACCCTTGACAAAACTCATTTAAACTTCCAGTTCGCCTTCTTACCTCAGTCTACCAAATTGCTAAGAAATACTTCAGATTGTTTCATTTTAAAGCTCAATGTTACTGTTCTTTCCTTCAAGCTTGCTCTCCAGTCTTTCAATATATCAGTCTCCACATTATTATACTTACATAATAGATGTTTTAAATGTTCTCAAACTTCCTGGGAGTTATATATCTTTATCAAGCCTAACATCCCTTCTTACATCAAAGAGGAAATGGAGAACAATAGGAATTAATTTCTTATATTCCTTCCTTAGGTGATTATGCCTTTCTCAAGACATACTTGGCCTTCATTCTGAACTGGAAGGGATTTCTCATGCATCAAAACCAGTTGCCAGCAGATCATGGCTATCTTTTCATCAAATATCTTTAATTTCTAAAAAAATCCAAGATTTAATCAATTATTTTTCATATCAATTTAAAAGTTGATGTTCCTTTTAAGTCATTTTAATATTTTATTGAGTAATTTCATAAACGCCATTGATTCATTTATAACATAGAGTTTACAAGTTCAACTCAAATATTTATTTATGAGTGTGGAAAGAGTATCTTTTAAAATTTTTTTAACCTTTTATTAGGAGCACTTAAGTTATTACAACAACCCTGGTTCCATTAGAACAAACGTAGTTGTACAAAATGTTTTCTTTCTTCTTGAACTCTTTAACATCAGCTTCTCTTTATCCCCTCTCTCCCCCACCTTACCACTCCCTTCAACCCTTAATTGTTATATATTATTATTATTCCATATTTTACACCACTCAATGTGTCCATTGTGGGGTTATGCATTCACCATTGCTATCAGTTACCCCGCTCCACCCCAACCCCCTCTTCCATACCATCAGGGATTGTTACTAACATTACTGTTTCTCAGGGGGCCATCTAGCTTGGCTTTCCTGCATCAAAGGATCTTATTGCACAAGTGTCCGTATGCAGGTGTAACAAGATGAGTGAGGCAGAACTAAATCCACCATAGTGGGGGGAGGAAAGATTAAAGTACTAGGGGATCTTTACAAATTTCCCCAGTGCTGTGTGATGCCCTGGATAGATCATCCTTTCTCTGTGGCCCTTCTCTGAGGGACTTTCCAATTGTCTGACTGGTGGGTTTGGGGTCACCACTTTGCCCATGCTCCTTCTCATCAATTTGATTACTTGTTTTTGAATTTCTGATACCCGTTCCCATTGAGGCTTCATGATCACACGAGCTGGTGTGCTTCTTCCATGTGGGCTGTCGGGGAGGTGAGTAATATGCCTTGCCACAATATCAGAACAAATCGTTCTTGTACTGAGGTAAGATTTAAGTAGAGGCTCAACGTCCATATGCTTCCTTATGGTATTTACATATATATGCATATATATATATATATATATATATATATATATATATATATATATATATATATATACCAACAAATACACCCATCCCTATATTTTATATATTTACACATATACATATCTATATTTATACATATATATGTAATTTTTACTTTTTAGTACTTTCCTCTATGTCTTTTCTCTTTCCTCTGTCTCACTATCATGTTCATCCATCATTCACCTCTTTGAAATTCCTCTCGGATACTTTGTTAGTCCGGGTAAACTAGAGAAACAAATCCATAGAAACTCATATATGCATAAGAAAGAGGGTTATATACAAGAGTCCTTGAATATTGAGAAAACATCCCAGCCCAGTCCAGATAAAGTCCATAAGTCTGATATTAGTCTACATGTACAATACTAATCTATAAAGTCCTCTTCAGACTCACAATACACATGCAATGATGCCAAGTGCAGGACG
This sequence comes from Tenrec ecaudatus, assembly GCF_050624435.1. Classification (NCBI taxonomy): domain Eukaryota; kingdom Metazoa; phylum Chordata; class Mammalia; order Afrosoricida; family Tenrecidae; genus Tenrec; species Tenrec ecaudatus. The sequence goes on along the minus strand of NC_134540.1, from coordinate 138,902,817 downwards.
ATCACAGGCCAGTGTGTAGAAAGCCTAACTTTCTATTGTTTCATCCTTTTTCTGAATTAGATCCTTCATATCTTGTATGACCCTAAGGACCATCTTGAAGCTTCCTTTCTGTTGAGATTCAAAATCCGCCTCCTCGATCGATGAGTGATGATAGGTTTAGGCTTTCCTCTGAGCATGCGTGTTGTTTCTCTTGCTTTCTTGTAGAGCTTGCTGCTGTAGGTTGTTGTCTGCATGTCATTTTAGTGGAGTTGGTGCCATTTTCAAGAGAGTCAGTTATCTTGGGGAGGCTAGTAAGGACCATTCTGAGGGCTACCTGTAGCCAACTATGCTTCAAGATTGGGTTGCTTCTCTTTCTCACAAGGGGTTTACTGTCTCCCTAGACAACGGGATACCTATTTGCAGAGCACATTGGGTGGCCTAGCATGGGCAGAGCAGTTTGGGCAGAGAGGGTTGTTCTGTGCAGGTTAATCACACAGGAAGCCATGGAAGTGGCGCCAGTGGCTGCAGGGAGCACCGCAGCATGTGGGCAGGGGTGCCCGTAGTGACGGGGGGGTACCCTGCAGGTGGACCGGGGACTGGTGATGTCATGAACCCTATGCCTCACGGGCATTACAGACCACAAGTCCCTGGAGTGCTGCCGTCCTACAGAGGGTGGAGGTGGGCAGGCGGGATAGTGCTGTGGGGAAGGTGTCGGAGCGGAGCGCTGGAGTGTTGCTAGCGTTAATTATAGGTCCTAGACCTTCCCCTCTGCCTCCCAGTCTCCACGTTCAAAGCTCTCCATGGAGCTCCCAATGTGGCTGTTTTACATCAGCGCCATCTTGCCAGAAGTCCCCCTTTAAAAAAATGTTTTAATTGCTTCCATCATCAACAAGCATATACATAGGATGCTATAGGAAGTCAGGAGGAACAAAGAGGCAGAGAGCAGACGCTGCTGCTGCTGTTGTTAGATGCCATTATGACAGACTCAACCACCCACGGGCAACAGAAGGGAACACTGTCAGTTCCTGCACCATCTTCGCCATTGTTAAGTTTGAGTCCGTTGTTGCAACCACGGTACCAATCATCTCATATAGGGTCTTCCTCTTTTTCACTGCCCTCTTGTTTGGCAAGCTTGATGTCCTTTCCAGGGATTGCCAGGTGCTAGAAGAGATTTTTTTTAGTATCCATAAATAAATGAATATGTAATTATGATGAGCTTCATTTCAATTACTATTATCTGTGTTTCAAGGGGGGAAAAGATCCAAAACATACTGGCCAGCCTCCTTCCTTCAAAGTCCTATGTACTCATATGTCTACACCTTCAAGTTGCCTAGCCAGAGTTCACGAGGAGACCTTCGATAGGTGCTCTGGGTTAAATCACTGGCAGTAGCTATATTTCTTTACTAAGAGAAGGACTTTGTGCTAGATTCTCCCTGAATTTATTTCAAGCTATTAGATACGTTGACTCATTAATTCTTAGCATTCAACATGTATTTCATAAGCCTCAGTTTCTGCTAATTTCATGCACATTAACATTGAAGGAGTAGTGAAAGAGGAGCTTCTTTGAGCTGACTAGCAAACCTGTACATGAATGACCCGTGGTACATTAATCCCCAATAAGTACATATATTTTCAGCTCCTACTTTCTGAGAAAACATTAACTATCTTTTTCTTTACTGTTACCTGCCTTTTTTTTTAGCATCATTTGCTGAATGTAAACTGTTATCATTGGCAATATAAATTTGAATTTACTCCGTCTGCCAAATACTACTCGCGAAATAGTCCTATCTTCTAAAATTAGCTTAGTTTTAGCCAAAGTGTAAAATTTTAGCGTTGCTTTCAGATCTATGCATTATTAATAAAAGAAAAATATTGACTATTGAAGCAGAAAATTTTGAAATATATTAAATTTTGATCGTTGTGATTAAATACATTTCTCATGTTCTTCATTACTACTTTATATAGAAAATAACACAAGAAGCATAGATTCCTGGTCTGTGTTGAGTTTTCTTTTAAATTATGTTCTAAAGTAATAATTAGGATTCAGATATACTGAGAAATACACATCAGAGGAACATCTTATTACCATGTGTTAGAGTAATTTACTTGGGCATATGCCACCTTAACCAAAAAGGCAAACTAAAATTTTTCCCAGTCTCCTTTAATTTTTGTATCTCTCAATAACACTGCTTTTCTTTCTACAGTGTGACTCAATTTCTAAATCCCCTAATTGTGTTTACATTCCATTTTACTGATACCTGCTCCTTTTCATAAATTGAAACTAAACCAACTCCACTTAATAATCCTTCTAAGAAAAACACATTTTATCATTACACAGCTGATCCAAAGGAATATCATAAATCCTTTTACATAATAAAACACTGAATATTGGCAATCAAAACTCTTATTAATTGGTATACCCTAAAGAGCCTTAGAAAACAAGATTGAAAATTGATTTCCTTGGGTAATATTTCTGGATTGCTCAACGGAAATCTTTATAGTTAAAAAGACAGGGAGGGTGGGAAAGAGGAGAGTTTTCTATCACTTCTGTCCCCATCTTTGTTTTAAAGGTGTGTAGGAATCAAGGTGATGGTGAAATTTGTCAATGATATTTCCAAAGTAAAGGCAAGCATATGTAAGTATCCATTTAAAAAGAGTTTTGGAGGGTTATTTAGTGTATACTTCACCTCCATTTAATCTCTTTTGTCCATGTGCACAATTGCCTTCTTATAGGTTCATATTTTTCATTTGAATCCTATCCGATAGAGCTAAAATATGTTGTGATAACTCACTGCTTATTTTAAAATATTGATATGAGTAACGTAGTTGTCCTAATGGTTTATTTTTAATGTCTTAATGAACACTCGCTTGGAGGACTACTAAAATCAAATATAGTATCCTTTCCTCATATATGACTATTGCTTATAATTTGTAATTCATTACATTTTGTAGGATATATTATCTCAATTATCAAATCAGGATATTTTGAGAATTTAATATCTATAGGAAAAGCAACCAAACATAAAAGTATCCTGAAACTGAGTCAGATTAATGTGTCTGTATGTTTTTGTAGTCATTAGATGTCACTGAATTGGTTCTGACCCATAGTGCCTCTATGCACAACAGAACGAAACAATGCCCAGTTGTGTGCCATCCACACAATTGTTCTTATGCCTGAGCCTATTGTTGTATCCCTGTGCCAATTCATTTCCTTGAGGGCCTTCCTCATTTTCACTGCCCCTCCATTCTACCAAACATCATGTGCTTCTTCAGGGACTAGTCTCTGGACAACATGCCCAAAATATGTAAGACAAAGTCTTGCCACCCGTGCCTCTGAGGAGCACACTTCCTATTTCTTCCAGGACAGGTTTGCCTGTCTTTTTTTTAGCTGTCCATGGCATTTTCATGTTTTTTGCCAGCACCACGATTCAAATGTATCAATTTTTCACCTGCCTTCCTTATTCAATGCCCAACTTTGGCACGCACATGAGGCATATGACCACGCTATGGCTTGGGTAAGGCACAACTTTGTCCTTAAAGTGATTTCCTGTGTCATCTGCATTTTGCAGGTCTTCATAAGCCTTGCTCCAATCCTGATGACACGTTCTCTACAGAATCCTGCTTCTCCGATTATTGGCTCTGCATGCAGTCTGAATTAGTATGGTGAGAGGATACACCACACCCAACACTTTTTCCTGATTTTAAACTATGCAGTGTTTTTTTTTGTTCTGTTCTCACAGCTAAGCTTGATTTAAGAAGCATTCGGGACATATTTAACTAATGCTATGCCTCTTGGGATCTCTTTACAAAGAGATTCTTAAAAATAAATGCTTCCATGAGGATTCATGAAAGACGAAATCCATAACAACTTTCATCTTCTCTCCATTGATCCTGATGTCACCTGTTGGTCTGGCTGTGAGGAATTTAGTCAACTTTACATGGACTTGTCATCCATAAGGAATGCCATGATCCTTGAACTTCATTAGAAATAATTCATGTCCTCCCCAATTTCAGGAAGCAACATTGTGTCCTCTGTATATTTCAGGTTGTTAATAAGCTTTTCCCAGATCCAGATGCCACACTCTTCATAAAATCCAGTTTCTGTGATGGTTTGCTCCACATGTATATTGAATAAGCCTGGTAAAAAGATATGACTTTCTCTCAAACCTTTCCTGATTTCAAACCATGCAGTTCCTTGTTCGGTTGGCACAACTGCCTCTTGAATTATGCATAAGTTCCACAGAAGCACAAGGAAATGTGCTGTGATTCCCATTCAAGGTTATGAATGTTATGATCCACATCGGGGAATGTCTTTGCATAGCTAATAAGTCACACAAAAAACCGACCTTTCTGGCACTCTCTGCTTTCAGCCAAGATCTGTCTGAGATCAGCTGTGATAGGCCTTGTTCCATCTCTGCTTTCCCATCTGGCCAGACTTTGTAGGTGCTACCTATCAATGTACTGCTATAACTATAGGTGGATCAGATTCACAAAAAATTACTTGAATGTGCTATCAGTGATATTGTCCTATGGTTTGGTATTTCATTGGGTCACCTTTCTGTGGAATGAGTACAAACATAGGTGTCTTCCATTCAGTTTTCTGGACCAGACAGCTAAGCGTTTCCAGGGTTTCATCACTTTGTTCAAATGTTTCAATTGATATTCCATCAATTTCTGGACTTTGTTTTTGACTAATGTTTTCATTGCAGCTTGAACGTTTTGCTTCAGCACCATTGGTTCTTTGTTATGTGCAAGAGCCTCCTGAACTAGTAGAATGTCAACTAGTTGTTTTGGTACAGCGATTCTGTGTATTTGTTCCATCTTCTTTGGCTGCTTCTTGCATCATTCAATATTTTGTCCATAGACTATTTCAAAATTGCAACTCGAGGCTTGATTTTTTTCTTGAGTTCTTTCAGTTTAAGATATGCTGAATGTGTCCTTCCTTTTTGTTTTTTTCAACTCAAGGTCTTCCACATTGTATGATATTTTACTTTGTCTCTTTTTTTTTTTAACAATTTATTGGGGCTGATACAATTCTTTTCACAGTTCATACATATACATACATCAATTGTATAAAGCACATCTGTACAGTCTTTGCCCTAATCATTTTTTTCTCTTTTCTTCTTTTACATTTTATTAGGGACTCCAACAACTCTTACCACAATCCATACATATACATACATCAATTGTATAAAGCACATCCATACATTCCCTGCCCCAATCATTCTCAAGGCATTTGCTCTCCACTTAAGCCCCTACTTTGTCTCTTTAAGCTGCCCTTTGAAATGCTCTATTCAGCTGCCTGGCTTAATCCTTTCTTCCCTCTGCTTTAACTACTGTACTATTAAGGAGCAAATTTCAGAGTGATTTTTTTCCATACACATTAATATTTTCTTTATTTACTGTTTTTTAATGGCATTTTGCTTTCCTCATGAATTATGTTCTTGATGTCTTCCTGCAGCCTATCTGATCTACTGTCATTTTTATTCTGTGCAGTAAATCTATTCTTGAGATATCATTGAAATTCAGGCAGAATAGACTCAAAGTCATATTTTGTCTCTCCTCAACTTGTTTCAATGTCCTATAGCTTTCATTTAAACTTACATTTGAGCAATTGATGTTCTGTTCCACGGCTAACCTCTGGTCTGGTTTTCGCTGCTGATATTAAATGTCTCCAACATGTCTTTTCACAGTAGTATTCCATTTAATTTTTGTGTATTCATTGGGAGAAGTCCATGTATATAGTCACATTCTGTGTTGTTGAAAAATGTATTTGTGATGAACAAATCATTGGCCTTACAAAATTCTATCATTCAATCCCCTAGTTTGTTTCTATCAGCAAGTCCTCATTTTCCAATTTCTGTTCCTCTTTCTTTGTTTCCAACTTTTGTATTTCAATCACCAATAATTGTGAAGTATTTGTATCTACACCGTTATAAATAATTTTAATATATTTAAATAATCAAGAGAAGATTAATTATTGATATTTGAGATTCAATAAGATTAAAAAGAAAAATGTAAACATGTAAGCTAATCTAGCTTCTAATTCTACCTCTTTATCATTTTTAATAGTATTGCCGCATCCATCTTTCTGTAATGCTGGAAGCTACACGGAAGTGTTTTCAGTGCTAGAAATGTCACCGGCATCATAGTTAAAGAGAGCTGCAGACAGAGAACAGACTGGGAAAAAGGAATAGGCTTATGAAGTTTACCCACTAAAAATACCAGAAATAGCAGTTGGATCATCAGATACAGTTACAGAAAATGAGCCTCTCAGGGCAGAAGGCATAAAAAATGTGAGTGAGTAAGACTTGCATCCTCAAAGAAAAGTAAAGTCGATTTGAATAATATGGGAGGAATAGATCTTTTAGGATCTTTATCTGCTGATAGGGCACATTTTAATAGGTAGCAAAATGAAACGAAAAACATTAATTAATAGATGTAATGTATGAAGTATAATTCAAGGAAAAGATAGAAGTTGTTAAAAATGGAATTGAAAACATAAAGATCAATACTTTAGGCATTAGTGAATGAAAATAGGGCATTTTGAGTTGGAAAATATTGTGGTGTACCATGACAAGAATGACAAATTCAAGAAAATTCCATTGTACTCATCATCAAAAGGAACATATCAAGATATTTCTTGAAGCACAATGTGTTTGTGATATGTTAATATCTCTGTCTACATGGAAGCCCAATTAATACAACTATTTTTTTTCAAATTTATGCCAACCACTATAATCAGTGGTGAAATTGAAGAATTCTACCAACTCATTTAGTCAGACATGGATCAGCAATGCAATCAAGATAAACTGATAATATTATCCATTATAATGAGAAAGGTAGACGACAAGAGGAAGTTATAAAATATAGTTATAAAAGTATTTATAAAATGTATCCTTGGTGATAAAAATAAAATTAGATAATGCATGATAGAAAGTTCCCAAAACAGTGAACTTTTTTGTGTGTGTGGGTATGAACACTTATATCCATCTATAGAGAGGATATGTATAGATCCTATGTATTTTAATAATGTAATAAACAGAGCTTAGTGGGATTACTATTTTTTTCTGAGGGTCTAAAGCTTTCAACCTTTGACAGTGTGAAAAGTCTCACCCTCTCCCCCTTCCCCCCCGCTTTTTGGAACAAAAATTGACTCTTTTTATTGAAATTTTTATTGCCTATATAGAAGCAACTGTACACCTGGAACTGGCCAGGTGCAGTAAACAAGATTTAAGTTGATTCCTACTGTGGGAAGGAATGATGGAGTAGTGCAAAATTATTAGTGAAAACAAGGTCAGGAACGGAATATGGAACAGATTCCATTCTTCTAATGAAGCTTCAGGTTGCAGTTGAATAATAGTAAACAAAAGACCACAAGCTCCAAAACATGGCATTGAATCATTTCCACCTGAGGTTATAGAGCATTTCAACAACAGATTTGGCTCATTTAACATTAATGACAAAAGACCTCATGAGTTATGGATGACATGAAGAACCTCGTATAAAATAAAGTAAAAGTTCCTTTAAAAGGCAAGAAGATAGAGAAACTCAAAGTAGATATAGGAAGAAATCCTGACACTTGTTCTTGCACTTAGAGTAACTAAAGGATATTCCAGAAAACACGAAGTAAACAGAGTTGAAGAGAACTTTTCAAAGGACTGCTTGAGTAGACAAAGGGAAATATTGCAATGAAGTGCACGGAGACTCAGAGTGAGAAAGTAAAAAACAAAGACATCCTCAGCATATCCAAGCTGTGAGAAATGAAGAAAAATTCAGACCTTGAGTTCCTATATCAAAGAACTCTATGAGCAAAATATTGAAGCATAAATAAGAGATAGGAAAAATCTGAAGTTATTATACCAAAATTATTTGTTCAACAATCAACCTTTCACAGGTAGTATATGATCAGGAACCAGTGGTGTGGATAGGATCATCCTAACTGATGGAACAACAGAGCTCCAAGAATTGAAAGACTGCCAGTGAAAATGTTTCTAACAGCTGATGGATTCAGTGCCGGATGTACACACTTACCTATGACACATAGCTGTCCAACCTACGGGACAAAAGACCCATTTTTGCCCATTTCAGAGAAATGCTATCCACCAGAATGAAGGATGCTATTAACATCACACTCAGGTAAAATTTTGATGAAGATGTTTAAAAACCAATTGTAGCAGTACATTAGAAGGAATTGCCAAAAAATCAAGTCAGATTTAGAGAAGAATGCGAAAGGACAAAAATTACTGCTGGGTACAGATGCATCATGGCTAAAATATTGAATGCTTGTTTTTTTTCATTGTACAGAGGGATTTGATTAAATAGAATGTAACAAAGTATAGGAAAATGTATGAGGAATATGAATTCTAGAATACTTAATAGTTCAAAGTTCAGTAGTTCAAACAAGAAAAAAAGGTATACTGTGTAATTTAAAACCAGGAAAGATATATGTTAGCTGGCATTGTGTTCCTTCCCCATACATATTATATCTGGATGTGTGGCAACTAACCTGAGAGACTGACATACGTGAAGAAGAACTTGACATTAAGATTAGAGCAAGATTTATCAACAACGAAAAAAAATGACTTAGAGCACCCCCTGGTGGAATTCAAACACTAACGTCCTCAACATAGATGATACCTCAACATAAAGCAAAGATGCAACTAAATCCATCGGCAACATCACGTTAACAAAGAAAAGCATGTCGTTAACAAGAAATTCACTTAACCTGGTTCTATAATCAAAGGCTATGAAAGCAGTCATCAAGAAATCAAAGGACATATTGCATTAAATGTATCTTCTATGAAAGATTTCTTTAAGGTGTTAAAAGGCAGGGACGTCACCTTGAGGACTAAGTGTCACCTGATTCAAGCTATGCATCTCCCATTGTATCATATGCATGTGACAGGCAGAAAATGAGTAAGGATAACCAACGCAGCATTCATGTCTTTGAATTATGGTGCTGGTGAACAATACTGAACATACCAAAGACTTCAAGAAGAACACACAAATTTGTCTTACAAAAAGGAATGCCAGAATGACCCTTCAAAGGGAGGATTGCAAGATTTCATCTTATTTGCTTTGGGCAAATTATGAGGAAGGACTAATTCTTGGAGAAATGCATCATGCTTAGTAAAGCAGTGGGTCTGCAATGAGGAAGACGACGCTTAACAAGATAATCACTGGGGTGGCTGCTAGCCTGCTCTCAAACAAAGCAATGATTAAGGATGACAACGCAGTATTTATTTCTCTTGTACACAGTAGGCTTACTGTGGGTATGATATGAAAGGAATCAAAGTCTCATAACAATGTAGGAAATTTCAAGAATAAAATTTGAAATTCTAAACAAAACCCCACTCTTACTTATACACTGTACTATTGAAATACATTAACATACTATTTTAAGAACTACAATTAGATAAATTACAACAGACATTAATATATTACAATTTAAGGGATTGACCTCATCTTTACTCACAGTTTTCTCTGTAAGAAACAAATTTTTGCCTCATTTATTTTCTTAAGGAAAATGTGTCATTTGAGAGCTAGTTTGATAAAAGGTATAATTAAGAACAAGAACTTTGGCACATGAACTCCAAAATGCTTGATATGTGATTTTTATGGAAGTTACCACATGTTCTACAAGTTAATTTTATCATTTATAGAATGGGGAACACAACAGTGCTCCTGATAGGTTTATTGTGCCAAGCTGGCCAGTAGTAACATGTGGAATTAATCAGGTCACAGTTTGATTAATCAGGTCAAAGAGCTAAATGGCTAAGCAAGGTCCATCCACCTTTCTCTTGTTCTCTGGTGATCAGAGCGTGCTGGAACAGGCTGTGGCTTTTGCTAGTTCTTTGCCTCAAACTATAAGCTATGGTACCTATGTGGCAAGCCAAACTGTGGATCGTGTTGCTAGAGCTTGAGGCTCCTTTAAGGCCTGCTTTACCACACTGTTGATGTGTGTATCACTTGAACTTGAGGCTGGTGGGGCCTGTCACCATGCAAGCCTTCTTAGCTAAGTTCCCAAGCTACTGACTGTTGGTGACCCACCCTGCTGTTTGCTGCCTGTGGGACAACTGCTTGCCTTGCCTAAGGGAGGACTCTGCTGTCTGCTTCCTTGACCTTGGACCCAGCAGTCCTCATGAGTTGAAGAACTTTCAGTATATTAACTGTTCCATGGAAGTGAGTTGAACTGAATCCTCTGTTCTGCTGTGTAGACTAATTAGCTGTCATATTATTTCTTGCTGTATAAATCTATCAATATAGCTAGCTAGATATATAAAATCATAAGTGTTGTGGTTTTGATTCTCCAGAGAACCCTGCTTAATAGAGCTTCCTTCATAGAAATATTAATTTGTTCATTTAATATTATTTATAGACCTCTTAGTAAGTATCACTGTGGTAGTTATGTAATTTGTTGTCAATTTGAGAGCATTAAGAGGGAAGGGGTAGAGTTTAGCTTATTAATCAAGTCATAGCTCGATGACCTCGTTTGAGGGACGAAGGCATAAATAGCTCGCTGGAGGAAAGACACAGGCTCAATCCCTGCAAGACATTCTTGTTAACAAGCCGCATGGAGACAGACTGATGGCAGCCAGAGCTTCAGAGCTGGAGGAACCATGTGGAGACCCCTGCCAGCACGGAGATGCTTACACTGCCACTGGATCCACAAGACTTTCCACCCACTGGCCTGTGATCATCCTTCATTTGGCATTCTTGCAAGCATTTCATCAGTCTGAAGAGGACTTTATAGATTTGTATTGGACATACAGGCTAATACCACACTTGTGGATTTGATCTGAACTGGGCTGGGATGTTTTCTCAGTATTCAATTGCTCTTATTTCTAAAGCCCTTTCTTATACACATATGAGTGTCTATGAATTTGTGTCCTTAGTATCTCCAAACTAACACACGTATGTTTCTTTTCTTAGAAGAAGAAAGTGAATAGTGAATGAAGTCTCAACTTTTTAATTTGGAGTTAATACGTATATCATTCCATAGTTCAATCACATAAGTAGAACTGTGCAATTGTTACCACAATCAGTTTACAAACATTCTTCTTTATCCTGGACTCCTTGACATTGCCTCCCTTTTATCCATCTAGCACTCTACCTCCCCCAACCACCCCCACTGGGACCCTTTGTTGTCCCTCTATGTTCATCCATCCTGAGTTTCTTACACCGAAACAAAGACAAACACAAAACAAAACTTCACAAGAGTGACATAATGCCTCTGAGGTACACACCCTAATATGAACAAACAACAACAAAACCAAAATACAGAAAGTATTGAAAATGAGATCAGGTCCAGCATGCATCAGAGGGAGGATCAACTGACAGTGTTTTAACTGTTCAAGGCAGCTTTATGCCTTTGATCTTCAATCTTTACTCTTCTCTTCAAGGCATGCTCTCTAAGAACCATTAAGTCTCAACTTTTTTGGTACTTCTTTTCAAGCGAATTAATGATATAAATAACAAACAAGCATATATATCAGTGTATTTAATTTAAATAACTCTATAAAAATATAGTACCAAGCTGACAAACAGAATAGGGTGTGGGGGAAGAAAATATATACAGAGATGGTGCAGAATTTCATGTAGTGAGACGCCTGTGCAGAATTTCCTGTAGTGAGAAACCTGTGTAACAAGTCACTTAGATAACTGAACATTCCAGACCGAGACAATAAGTGCTAAGCCACAGCAGGATGTATGTTCTATGATTCCCAAGAAGTCCAGCATGATGGAACATGTGTAAATTAAGTGAAGAGGTGTAAGGAGAGGAGGTTCGTAATGAATGCTTAGTTGATGATGATGACCAGGTAACTTGTGAGAATCAAATTGGGTGATAGTTTAGCACAGTTCTTGGCACATGCATGGTCAGTATTAAATAAATGTTAGAGATTTATTCTTGAAACTGCTTACATTTAGAACTTGTCATATAAAATATGCTGGTCAGAGATAACAACAGGAGTTGCTTATTCTGTTTGTGGGAGGATAAAGGTCTTAAAAGTCGAGTGTCCAGAGATAGACTTAATTTAATCCAGGATTTTGCCAAGCGTAGAATTTTTGGAGATGTTTATTCATTTGATTCTAAGCCTTTCTTGGAATGAAATGTCTTTAATCAAGGATTATCATAAAAGGCTTTGTACACCAAGGCCAATGTAACTGCTATTAAATATGGACACATGTCATAAATTGAAACAGCTCTAAATATTAGCATTTGTAAATCACTACAAACTGGTTATCTTTAGGTCTTCCTGTCTATATTTTGTCATTCAAGGGAAGAGATGCTATAGGTGCTAAATATTACACAATAACCCAGAAGCTTCTAAAAAAGGAGAGAAAATAATTTTAAAACATGTCAATATGAACATTTGATGTGCCAGTTAGGTGTTTGTGTGCCAACATGGCACCCTTAAGAAGACATGCATGGAATCTAGCCTGACAAATTGGTCACAGCCTGATGGTGTCTTCTGGAGGCCATGGTCTCCTCAGAAGGAGGGTTGGGGTCTGCTATGGAGTCACTCAGAGAGCTTCCAGAGCCATGTGGACATCTGCAAGAGGCCTGTGATGCTTCCACCATCTTTAGATCCACAAGACTTTGCATCCACCATCCAGTGATGTTTCTGCATTCTGCATCATTGCATGTGGCTGCGTGAGTCTGAAGAGGGACTTTTGGACCAGTATCAGACTTATGGGCTAGCATTGGTCTTATGGACCTGATCTGGGCTGGACTGGGATGTTTGCTTGATATATAATTAGTTCTTAATATAAAACTCTCTTTAGCACATATATATTCAATTTAATCACATCAATAAAGACACAGGTAAATTTAGTATCTCATTAGCATCTTTTTTGTAAAAAACCTGTCATTTCAATAGAATGTTTTATTGAGTCAAAGGAAATTATTATTACATAAGGATATAGATTCTTTTGGTATGAATAAAAGTCATATATTTAGGCATTACAACCTGTGAGGAAAAGTGAAATTTTTAGTTCCAAAATAAATAAAAGCTACAGATGTTCATTATAAGTGAATAATCTGGTTAAAGTATTTCATTTCTTAATAACTATAAATCCCCCTTGGGCACAAAAATGAGATCACTGGATAGCCCGTTTCCTAAAACATACGTGGCTGGTCTCATTCTCAGGTGGGATTGAGAAAAGTGAAGGGATTTACCAGTGAAACTGTATGCAATTTTAATGAATCTTCTTAACTTTGCAACGATGTACTCCTTCATCTCATATCACTAATGGTTCACAAATAATCTTTAGAAGGCAGTCTGTTAGGTAAACTCATCATGAATTCTCACATTATTGACACGATTCGTGACAAATAGATCAGAATGATATCATTTTACTCATGCCTTTTAATTTACTTATTTAACATAGTTTAAGATTCAAAGTCTCCACTAATTCCCAAGGCTTCCAATCCTTACAGAAGCAGAATGCTAATTTTTCTTCCATGGGACAATCTTGAGTTTGAACCATTAACTTTTGGGTTAGCATATGGTGCATTTAACCCCTGAATCACCAAATCTATTCAGTTTGGACATAACAAAATATCCCACTGTTACTGAGTTGATTCACGTTCAGTGAACCCCTATCACATTTCTGGAATGTAAATCTTTATGGGAAGAGATAATCTCATCTTTTCTCCAGTATGGGCTAGTGGATTTGATTTACTGACATTGACGTTCTTATCAAATTGCCTATCCCAGGGGTTTTTAGTATGCACAGAAGAGCTTATATTGATAGTGTCAAACAAAAATCCCACTGCCATCGAGTCAATTCTGACTCATGGTGTCCCTATAGGACTCAAATGAGAAGAAAGACCTAAACACATCCATCAATAGTCATCAAGTGTGGAATGTTACAAATGATGGATAGCTTCGGAAAACTAGCAGAATAACATAATTGGCTATAATGTTGGAAGACACGCAAAATATAACTGGGAAAAACTTCACCCTAAAATGTAGAGTTAAGCTTAAATGAAATTAAAAGCACATGTAAATACAATCACTTATTCCTGGATGGTAGATTTATCTATATGCATATTAATTTATTCATGTATTTATAGGACACATATATCTGAGGGTAAATTAAAAATTATTGCTAATAGCATATTACAACCTAAAGATAAATTACAGAATATTCATTAATTAAGTCAGTTTAAGTTGAAAACAATTTTATTTTAAAACACTTTTTTAAACAAAATGTTTCACTAAACTTACTTTAAATATAATAATTTAAATGTCAACATCCTTATAACCATTCGCATCTCTCTCTTTATGAGTGCAGTATGGGAGAAAGTAAAAAATATTGCTACAAAGCATAGAGACATTTATTAAACAAAATATATCAATGTCAAGTTGTGTTATCATGACATACTCTCTGTCTGCATAGATAGAGCTGCTGCTTCCATTCCGCTTACCCTCCTATGAAGAATTCTGAACAGCGTTATTTACCAGACATTCAAACAATAACTTTGGCAAATCATCTTTCTTTGAAATACACTGTGACTTTGGGGGGGGGGACTATAAAGGGGCTAGCTCAAGTCTAGCATGGACGGGATAAGATTTTCCGTTGACATTATCACATGCTATATCCCTTGCTGGCCTTCAGGAATAAGCAGATGCATTGTCGTCAGGGAAGAAAATAAACTCTGTTCAACTTACCTGACCTTTTTCTCACCAATGCAATTCCATTTTTATGAAACGTCTACATAATAAGCTCCTGAATCCATCATGAACATCCATCAAGTTTATCCTCTGAAAAGACCAAGACATTCACCATCATCGCTGCATTGAGTTTAATTGACTAGAAAAATCTCCTTGCATGTCACTGTTTGGATAGGAGTACCTAACTGAACTAAGACAAGTGTATGAGTCATCCTGAGACAACTTGTCTGCAACCACCCACTGACAGCAGATATGTGTTTCAAGCATTGGTTTGGAATAAACCAGTGCATGTAAAAACTACAGCCCTAGTATCCATACCTTTTTACTGACCTCAAAAACAGGTGTGTGTCCAATGTAAACATGAACAGATATGTATACACATAAATAAATCTACCACTTCTCTGTCAGAGTGACCTAATACTGTGGGGACTTGCATGTCACGGTGATGCTGGAGGCTATGTCACTGGTATTTCCAACACCAGCAGAGTCATCCATGGCGGACAGGTTTCAGCACAGCTTCTAGATGAAGAAGAGACTATGAAGGAAGTGTCTGTCTATATCTGAACTATTATTCACTGAAAACCAGCAGAAAATAATTAGATATAATGTTGAAAGAAAAATCCCTCTGGTTACAACTGGGGAAAAACTGCTCACTCGAAGTAGAGTTGAGCTTAATGGTGTTGATGGACTAAAGCTGTGGGGGCCTTCATTTGCGGATAGGGAATGACTCAAAAATGACAATTATCAATCATAATCAAGTGTGGAATATACAAGGTATGATCCAAGGGAAATTGAGGGTTGTTAAAAACCCGTTAAGAGGGATATCCTAGGAATTAGTGAGTGTATATGGACAGGGATTGGCTATTTTGAAGAGGAAACTCACATGGTTTACTACTCTCAACATGACGAATTCAAAAGCGATGGCATTTCATTCATCATCCAAAAGACCATTTCAAGATCAGTCCTCAAATCTGCACCCATGCCTAAGAAAAGTAATCCAACAGAACGTGCAAATTGGTGAAAAGCATAACTAATATCACATGTAAGTAAATTTTTGCTAAATATAATTCAAAACGGTTGTAGCACAGGAGGGAACTCGCAGAAATTCAAATTGAATTCAGAAGATGATGTGTAATGAGAGCTATGATTACTGACAGTACATGGAGTTTAGCTAAAATCGGAGAATATCAGAAACATCTTTACTTATATTTTATTGTCTATGGAAAGAAAATTGGGGCCGTGACGCCAGGTCAGACCCGGCTATGACAGGCCGAGACAGTGGGGGGCGTGTGTGTGGGGGGGGAGGCGGCGGGCCTGGCCTCCGAGTTGGCGATGTCCCGCAGCCTGGTGGCCTTGGCTCACCAACGGCAGCCGGGCCAGGCCGGCCCGCGGGCAGCAACAACAGCCTGGAGGCGCAATGCATCCGCAGCTGCGGCACACGTTCTGTGGGGAGTGCCTCCAGCCATGCCTCCAGGTACCATCCCCCCTCTGCCCGCTCTGCAGCCTACCCTTTGACCCTAAGAAGGTGGACAAGGCCACCCATGTGGAGAAGCAGCTCTCGTCCTACAAAGCTCCCTGCCGCGGCTGCAACAAGAAGGTGGCTCTGGCAAAGATGCGAGTCCATGTCTCATCCTGCGTGAAGGTCCAGGAGCAGATGGCCAACTGTCCCAAGTTTGTCCCTGTGGTGTCCACCTCTCAGCCCATCCCCAGCAACATCCCCAACAGGTCCACCTTTACCCGCCCGTACTGCGGCGCCCGCAACCTAGACCAGCAGGAGCTGGTGACGCACTGCGTGGAGAACCACCGCAGGGACCCCAACCACGTGGTGAGCCCCTGCCTTTCAGGTCCCTGGAGTCTCCTGCCCAGGCCCAGAGCCCCCTGAACGTGGTGGGGGGAGGTGGGCTGTGAAGCCAGACCATGCCTTCCAGATGCTGCCCTGGGGGGACCTGCGGGTCCGCCCGCCCTCCCTCACATCCACCCTCTGCCCAGCTCTGCCCCATCTGCTCGGCCATGCCCTGGGGGGACCCCGGCTACAAGAGTGCCAACTTCTTGCAGCACCTACTCCACCGGCACAAGTTCTCCTAAGACACCTTTGTGGTGGGTGGCCCTGCGCCCCTTCTCTGTAGACGCCCCCGCCCTGCCCAAGCCGCAAAACGAGCAGCTGCTCTGCTGTCCTTTCCCATGAAGTGTTCATGTCTTGAGAACCGCACCACTGTCCTCTCCTGTAGGGGTTCTGGCAGTGAAGTGGTTTGTTCACTTCCTCCCTCACGAAGCACTTCCCACCTCTGTGGCTATGACCCAGCCAGAGGATCCCAAACCTTCCCAGAAAGCTGGGCAGGCACAACCTTTCTGCAAGGCTCTGCGGGAGGGGAGTCAGAGGAGGGTGTGTGACCAGTGGAAAGTCCAAATGGCCAGCAGAGGGAGCAAGCTGTTGTCTGCAGAACTCCGCCCAGCACTCTGCTGCGGCCCCACCCCCTTAGGGAGACATTCCTGGGGTGCCCATGGGTCCCTCTGGGAGTTAGTCACAGGGCTACCCCAGAAGGAAGTCCTCACCCACTGTTTTCCAAGGGTGGTGGACACACCTAATCCCAGGGCCTAAGTACACCCCCTTCACCTCTTGGACCTCAGCTGTTCCCCTTCCGAATTAGCCCCCAGGCGAGTGACTGCAGGTTCTGGGTGAAGCTGCTGTTGCCCTGCCCCCAGGATTACAGCATCGATGAGGAGGCGGCCCTCCAGGCAGCCCTAGCCCTGTCTCTATCTGAGAACTGAAGACCCCAACCGCACAGGTGCAGCTGTGCACCCCTCCACGCTGAGGACGGCTCCCTGGCGAACCCTCTGGGAGATGAGGGGTCACCGAAGGAGTGGGGCCCGGTGGGGCAGCCTGTGACCCAGAGGAAGTGGCGTCCTTCAAAGCCACGAGGACTCCAAGGCTAGGGGGCGCTGGGGCTGGCCTGGAAGGCCCTGCCCACTGTGCACCCTGCCCCTCTGCACATTGGTACTGGTTGTGGTACCCAGAAGGCCCGGCTTTTTCTACAGTGCCCGCGTGAGACCTTTTCACCTTTTATAGCGAAAGCAGACTCTGCCTCCTCATACCGCAGTACCGTGTTTGACTAGGAATAATAGTATTTTTATGGAGCATTTACAAGATTATATTAAAAAAAAAACAACCAAACAACCCAAATGCAGCATTGTGTGGGACTGGGGGAGGGGCGGCCAGGTGGGTCTGTGGCACAGCTCTGTCCCTGGAGGGCCCCTCCCAGTCCAGTCATCAGTCGCTTTCCCTCTCAAGAATGACCTGGAATAAGTGAGCCACTGGCCTGTGCCTGCCAGAGCTGTAGCCAGCCCAGCCCAGGGCCCCCGGCCTTGTCCCCTGGGTCCCCACCCCCGCTCAGAGGGACGGAGTGCAGGCATAAGGGAGGAAGCACGGACTTCATGCATAACTTATTGCTGTCTTTTTTAAAAGTTTAAATAAAAGGTTTCAGAGCATCTACAAAAGAAAAGAAAATTGTCTGCGTTGATGATAACAAGCTTTGAATAACACTTCAAAGAATAGGAGTTTCCGAACCCTTAATTGTACTCATCTGAAACCTGTACAATGACCAGGATGTGGTAAATGGAGCAAAACTAGAAGAGGAGTACTTCCGGGTTGTATTCTTTCACCATACTTATTCAATCTATATACTGAGCAAATTATCTTAAGAGGCAAATTATGTGAAGTGCATTGCGTGAGGATTTGAATAATGCATTTGAACACAAAAGCTACCTATTATGCCCTTAATCTCAGAACAACATATGATGTCTTTTGGGAAGACTGTATTGAAAATAGGTCAAACATGGAAGTGCTAAGTGGAATTTACAACTCCATACAAGGAAATGGAATCACACACATAAAAGGCTTACTTTTCATATGTGTGGGACTAAGGCATTAAGAAACATGTAGCCCATATGCTCCTATCTATGTATTTTAAGCCAATCAAACCACTATCATCAGTTCCCATTCACAATGACTACATATAGGGTTTCTGAGAATGTAAATCTGTCTAAGAGCAGATTATATCATCTTTCTTCCACAGAACAACTGGTAAGTTTTATTCATTGACCTTTGTGTTAGTATGGGTAGACTACAGAAAACAAATTCACAGAAACTCATAGGTATATAAGAGAGAGTTTTATATAAAGGGTAAGTGTACATTAAGAAAGCATCCCAACCCAGTGCTGCCCAAGCCCATAAATTGAACATTAGCCCATATGTCCAACACCGATCTACAAGGTCCTCTTCCATGACGCCAACTATAGGAGGAAAGCCCAATCAGCGAGCTTGTAAGCATCTCAGCACTGGAAGGGGATCATCCGGGGCTGCATTGGGGTAGGTCCATGCATGCGGTTCTCCTCAGGGATGTCTCACAGGAAGTGAGGCTTGACAGCTGAAACGGGCAACTGGCTAAGGCAGGTGCACCTTGTTCTGGCCATCAGAGAGCAAGAGACCTGAGAACTAGAAAGGTGAGGCTCACTGAGCCATTTATCTCTCTGCCCTTCAATTAACTCCACATGTGTTTTTTGGCTAGGTTGGCAGAATAAACTTTAACTATCTCGACCTTGTAGTTGTTGAAACCTAGCAACAATTAGTCATTGTTGTTGTTGCTAGGGGCAGCCAAGTCAGTTCCAACTCAAAGCAACCATATATACAACAGAAAGGAGCACTGGCCAGTCCTCTGGCATCCTCTTAATTGTTTTGTGAGCTGATTGTTGCAGCCACTGTTTCAATCCATCTCTTCTAGGGTTTTCTGCTTTTGTGCTGCCCTTCTATGTCACCAGACATGATGACCACGCGTAGGGATTGGTCTCTTTGGTGAATACGTCCAATGTGTGTGAGACAGTCTCACCACCTTTCCTTCTATGGAGTATTCTGATTGTACAGCTTCTAAAATAGAGTTTCTTTGCTCCTTTCTTCGTCCATCATACTTTCAATATTCTTTGCCCGCTCCCCAATTCAAATGCCTATGTCCTTATTCATCCACCTTCCTTATTCAAGCAAAACATTCACATGCTTGTACGGTGTCTGAAAATACTCTGACTTGAGTTACCTTACCTTAACCTTCAAAGTGATCTCCTTGCTCTTGAACACTTAAAAGAGATTTTCTACAGCAGAATTACCAAATGCAATGGTGGCGTCATTTGATTTAGTGACTGTT
This sequence comes from Tenrec ecaudatus, assembly GCF_050624435.1. NCBI lineage: Eukaryota > Metazoa > Chordata > Mammalia > Afrosoricida > Tenrecidae > Tenrec > Tenrec ecaudatus. The sequence continues at coordinate 138,882,962 of NC_134540.1, read as the reverse complement.
ACTTCCACGAGTGTTGACATTGTATCCAAGCAAAGTGAAATATTTCACAATCTCAAACTTGTTTCCATGTATCATATTACTTATTGGGAAAGTAGTGGGGATTTCAGTTTTCTTTACATTGAGTTGCAATCTTTATTGAAGGCAGTGATCTTGATCTTCAGTAGCAAATACTTCAAATCCTTCTCACTTTTCAGGAAACAAAATTATGTCATTGGCATTTCAAAGGTTCTTAATTAATCTTACTCAATTCCTGTTGCTGCATTCTTCTTCATATACTCCAGCTTCTCTGATTAGTTGCTCTGGATACAGATAGAATACAGATGTAGATATGGTGAGAAACAGATAGGACACAGATATAGGTATGGTGAGAAAATACCTATCCTATGTACACATTTCCTAATTTTACACCATACTGGAGATTCTTGTGCTGTTTGAAAGTCTGACTCTTCATCCATGTACAAGTTCCAATATGGAAAGTGAGGTGCCCTGGAATTCCCATTCTTCTCCTATGCTATAAAATGCCTTCGCAGAGCCTATACACTATAAGTAACCCTTTTTTTTTCTTCTGGCATTTTCTGATTTGAACAAAGATCCATCTAACATGAGTAATAATATCCCTGGGTTCATTCCCTCTTCTGAATCCAGCTTGACTTTCTAGCAGCTGCTTGTTGATGTTGCAACTGTTGTTGAATGATCTTAATCATAAGGGAGACACAAATTAAAAAATAAATGGAGAGACCACTTCACTCCTAATAGGATTACTAAGATATAGATAGAAAGGGGAAGCATCATATGCTATCATTGATGTGGAGAAATTGGGTCCTATTTCTGTTCCGGATTGGAATGCACAATGTGAAAAATATATTTCATGTTTCCTTAAAGTGTTAAACTTAGAACTACTTTATGAGGTGTCAAATCCACTCCAACTTATCTACCAATGAGGGGTACAAGCAGGGTTGTAATGAGACATCAGTATATTCTTGTTTATTGAAGTATTGTTCCTCAAATTTTAGAAATAAGATAAATGTCCATAGGATGAATGAATCAACAGAATGTGATCTACATATACAATGGAATATTGTTCAACCATAAAGAGAGGGCGCATCCTCTTACATACTACAGCATGAGACAACCTTATATTTATATGTTAAGTACTAAGTTAGCAGATGGACATTGAGCATATTCTCAAGTAGTCCCTCAATGCAAGAACATTTTGTTCTAATAACTTGGCATTCCATGATGTTCACCTTCCCAACATAATTGCTGAAGACAAAATGGGTGCATAAGCAAATGTGGTGAAGAAAGCTGATGGTGCAAGGTTATCAAAAAATATCGCCTCTGGGGCCTAAAAGACTTGAAGATCAACAAGTGACCATCTAGCTGAGAACCACGAAAACCCATGTGGAAGAAGCACACACCAGCTTGTGTGATTATGAGGTGTTGATGGCACTAGTTATCAGGCATTAAAGACCCAGAACAAAACATCATATCAATGTGAATGATGGGGAATACAGAGTGGAGACCAAAAGCCCATGTGTAGGCAATTTGACATCCTCTTATAGAAGGGTCACAAGGAAGAGATGAGCCAGTCACGGTGCAGTATAGCACCTATGAGAGGCTGGTGGTTTCAAGGTGCTGCCATGTTAGCAGCTCAACACATAAACACTAGCCACCAGGGGCCCAAATTAGGTTAGTATAAGTTTCAGGAAACCCACAGTTTCGTAATCATATAATGATGGTGAATTGCCTACAAAATCTGTATGTCTAAGATTCTACAGAAATATCTTGATCAAAAGAGAAAAAGAGTTTCAAATTTTCATGGAATTCCGCATGGATGAAACTATTGAACCCAGATGTCCCCTCCAGCTCTTACGCTGAGCTAATTGCTTAATGAAGTTAAGAATGTTTGCCCTGAATACCGTGGTCTTTTAAATAACTAGACTGGAGCTGTAAGATAACACTAACTCAAAAACTTTGGTAGCGGGCTTAAGGGGGAGTGAGTTTATGTTAAAGAGCACAACAATTCGCAAACGAATGAGGGCACATTCGGAGGAAATGTAATTGGTGTCACTGAATTGTACATCTAGAATTGGTAATTTGGTGCATGTTCAGCTGTGCAAATTTTCAACTATAACAAAAGAAAATTATATAGAATAATGAGACAATCATTATGCTTTACTTAAAAAATCTAATATCAGAGATTCTATAGCGTTTAAATCCTCAGTTCTTTCTCTAATGGAGCTTAATTTTCCATATTTTCTATGAAAACCTGTACCCAGTGACTGAGAAATGTCCCTAGCTTCCTGGAGGGTATCATAGTTAGGCTAGATCAAGTGTGGTGACTTTGTTTTCCATGAGTTGTTAGTTAAGAAATATGCAGGTAACACAATTATTGCAATGCAACAAAAAGGGAGGGTCACCAGGTGAATTCCAGAAAGTCTTTTTGTTTTAAAAAATATACTTAAATATAATCTAGGTTTTTTTTGTTTTTTTTACTGCCTCGGGGTCCTGATGAATAAGGAAGTGCTTTCCAGACATTTCCAGGTCATCTTAAGTTCATGAGAGGCGCTAGTGAACCCTGATAATGGATAACAGAGAGATAGGAAGGGCCTCGAAGGAGGCAAGTCTTTCAATGTGTTTTCCAGCAGCTGCATTAAATGAATTATCATATCTCAAATAGTTTTTTATGTGAGATAATAAATCCCCAGAGAATTTAGTGTACTGTGCATTGTGCTCTATATTATTTTTTGCCAGATGGAAATTATTAAGAGAACATACTGCCTCATATAATTCTATGAAAGTTAATTTTTAATGATACATAAAAATAAAAATATATCTTTAGAAATCAACTAGTTGAATATTGTTAAAACGCAGACTTCTCATATTCAATAGATGATAATATTTAGAGCCAACCATGAATTTAAAAATAGTTCCAAGTACTCATATTATTTTTTCCATAACATTGAAGTGTATGATGTATAAATATAAAATGTAGTATATGTATAGAAAATAATTTGGGAAATAAACTGTCTTTTTTTAAAGGCTGTTATATAATGTTAATTATTCTTTCAATAAACCTACCTCCATTATAGTGTCTTTTAAAACAGATATTTTATTTCTATTTATCAGTGCCAATTGCAATTATTTATTCTGCAAGATTTTATTAGTACTGTTGCAACTTCAGTACAACTACAATCATTGGCCAGATAGTGAGCCTGTCTATATAAATTAAGATGTTTTGTGGTTGTTCATGTCCCTGAAGGGAGGAGGACAAAAAATTGTTAGGAAATCTAAAAATAACTGAATTTACATATTCCAAACAGCAGGATAAAATTTGAGGATTTCCCAAAAATATCGAAAAAAGAGAGAAGGTATCATCACTAATTCTAAAAGATTTTAGTTAAACTTTTGTTTGAAGCTAAATGTTATGCCATAAATAATCATACTCTCTGATTTAAGACAATAAGCAAACCAATATCATAAGAGAGTCAAAGTGAAGAGACCTGACCTTGTAATGTATGTACTGGGCTGCTACCTGCAAGGTCAGCAATTCGAAACCACTATTCAGCACTGGAGAAGGAATTCAAGACTTCCTACTCCTTACAGAGTTACAGGCTCGGCTCAGGGACTCACAAGGGACATTCTGCCCTGTTCTTGCAGCCTTGAGTAGTCTGCAATGACTCAGTGCCAGTTGAGTTTGGTATTTTCTGATTTTGAGGTATATAGATCTATGTTTATTCACTAACTTTCATATATTCACATGTAAATATTTTAGTATATGTTAGTGCTCTTTTGCATATTTATACAAACTTATATATACTTTATTTTTACGGTGGGGACATGTGTCATCTAACTCTTTAAAATGTCCTGTAATTTCCCAATTCTCAGAGATAGCTACTCTCCAATTCAGAATCACTGTAAAGAAGATTAATCTTTTAAATCACAGTTTCACAGAGATGTTAAGTATATTTGTTTATGAATAATATATGGAATGCTTGAGTTTACTTCTTATCTCTCTTGGCTTCTTTACAAAATACTGTTTATATTCCTTTAAAACTGGTGTCAACATATCTCTTCATATGCCATCATAACCCTCCTCCTCCAAATTAAATCCTCAAGCCTTCGTATAAGAATATATATACAAAAGAGAAGCCTGAAGCAATATGTTCTCAATTTGACCATAGGAGATCAAGTTCTTTAACCTTCACCCCTGGAGTGGGGACTAGCATAGAATTACAGTCTGACGAGATCTAAATGCACATTCCTTAGAGATTTCTCTTGGCTGAAAACCCATGTGATTAGACAGTCCATAATTTCCCTCCTTTCTTCTCCTGTCTTTCCTTCCATGTGGGTGAGCTTAAAACCAAGCCAAAAACCTGACATTGTTTTGCATCGATGTTGACTGTCAGAGGCCTATCACCATGAAGCCAAAACACCCAGATGGAAAATACAAAAGTAATAGCAATTGTCCAAATGTTTTCCTTTTCCAAGCATGACGATACTTGGAAACAAGGTTACGGTTGACTGGATGTTTTACTTTTAATCTAGACGCTTTGACATTATGTCGTTAGGAGTTCAGTGTGCAGCCTCTTAACAAAACTCACAGATCTTTGAAACGGTAGGGACCTATTTTTAATAATTTACTTATATCTGTATATGTATAGATAGACAGGCATATGTTGTTGTTAAGTCAATTCTCCATACATGTGGCACTGCTTAAGGTGGTGTGGAAAATAAAATGATAAATAATCATAGTTGAAAATGAGAGAAAACCATACAAATGACGAAGAAGATTCCTGGTTAACAGTATTTTGTAATATTAGAAAATAAAATATGCATATTTACATGAAACAACTGTAGACAGGAAAGAGTTACACAACTGAGCATGCAAAGTAGGAACTGGAGAGGCTTCAGTAAATAGAAGATTGAAAGGGAGAAATTAAAAACAATAAGATCCATTCAATGAGAGAATATCATTAATGCAGAACAGCGTGCAAGGCTTGGAAAGTATATCACAGAGATCAGCACACCATGCCTCCGGAGTCAACTACGACGCGCTGAAAGTTTTTGTAATTAGAGTGTCAGGATATCTGTATGACCTATGTGATAATTAAGGTTTTATTTATCATCCTGTCTGGGCCAAGATTCTCAGTGATTTGGTGGTTACGATGTAATCATCATCATGATGAAGCAGACTATAGTGTAAACATTTCCATGATGATTTATGTAATGAACAGCCAATAAGTTGAAAAGAAATTTCCTTAGGGTGCTGGCCTGCTTCCAGTGTATGTCGATCCTGTGGGAAGATTTGTTTGCTTTTTGCTGAGTCTGGAGTGTGCATCTAGCATGTCACCCTATCCCACAATTCTTTGGAATCAGTAAGAGTTACTTGAATTGATACTTGAACTTGAGATACTTGAATTGATTCTTGAACTGATACGAATTCAGTTCGCATCAATAGGGTTGCCAACTGGCCAAGTATGGAGTTCATCCAGCATACTTAATCAGAATTGCAATGGTCTCCGCCCATATGTAAGGCTGTTAGAGACGCCAGGCTGTGGAGAGAGCAGACCTAACAGTGGCTCAGTCTGACCAGATACTCTGCAAAATGAGTTTGGGGGTCCCTCCATCCCCCCTAGCCCTCCATAAATTGGGTGTTCATAATTTTTGCTATGATGCTTTTCTCCTCACCATCTTTGAATTCGTTAATTGTCATCTGTGGATTTCACAGACTGGGGCTCTTCTTCTGTGTGGACTTAATGGACTCCTCACTGAGATGGCTGCATGTTTAAATACAGACCTTTAAACCCCCAGACACTATTCTGATTAATAGCCAGGCACCATCTGCTTTCGTTACCTCACTTTGCTGTAGAACCCTTATCTTCAGTGATCGTTTAATGAAGGTGGTTATTGAGCAGGGCCATGATGTAAGAGTGGATTGTTCTTAAATTGGAGCTAGGATTGAGTGTGAGCCCCAAACCTACTGCTGGATCTATGCCCATTTTTTCTTTCAATTTGCTATAACTTGGGAGCCAATACATATCACATCATTCCATAGTTCAATCATGTCAAATATAATTGTTCTAATTTCTTCCATAATCATACATGTTTTCCCAAACATACTTTTCCTTCCTGGACTTCTTAACATCATGTCCCTCTTCTCCCCCACTCCTCTGTATTGTCCTTCCCCCAGACCCTTGTTATACATTTTCTTACCCGGTAGACTTAACATTGTCTGGGTTTCACTTACCCCCCAAAAAAGAAACAACACAGGTTCAAGAGGATGAGCCCCAATGGTGATGCACCTCTGAGATACACCCTAATATAAAGGAACATAATCAGAGAATAAAACAGGATTGCCGGGATAATAAGTATCTTAATACAGCACACAGGGTGTTGATGTACCAAGATCTTGTTTTTTTAACAATCAGCAGTACACCACTCTTCTTGGCACAGCGATCTAACTCAGATGCTGTTGGTTTTCTGGTTGAAGTTCTCATGTTACAAATGTGCCTGGGGTAGAGTCTAGTTCTCCCAGTGGAGTTCTCATTTGGGGTCTCACTGATGCAGCCTCTGGAGCGTGATGTGCACTCTGAAGATCCAGGATTCAATGTCCCAGTGTTCTGCGGCACCTGGTCTGGATTCCCAGGACACCCCCAGACATCGTAGGTGAGCTATGCCCTCTAGCAGAATTCCACTAAAGACCCTTTCTTTCTACCTAATGGTCCTCAAAGCATCCTCCGTCTCTCCTTCCTCTACCTGGCAATCAGCTTTCCTGCCCCTCTCCTCAATAAACATGCACCTATGTTCCCGGCCAAACATGACCATTCTCTCTCCCCTCTCCTGCACTGTTCCTCCCATCAGTAAGCCTCATCCCTCAGGCAGGGCCACCTCCTTGCAGGGGCACATCTCCCTAGATGCACATGACTGCCACTCAATGGACAGCATTATTGCCTTTCCCCTGACAATCTGATCCCAGCTGTTGTGAGAGGCCCTCTAGTCAAGTGACCTAGATTATACTTCCCTGGAGCCGACGATGTGTGGTTCATTGGCACTGGTCCTGCTCTTTACCAGCCTATCAGGAACCCAGCCTGGATGCTCTGCAAACTTGAGTTTGTGCTTGCTCTGCCCTTTGTTCCTGCCGCAGGTCTCATACGGTACTGGGTCTTCTGTGCTCGACAAAGTTCACTCAGTATAATGTCTTCCAGATCCCTCTGTGAGTTGAGGTGTTTCATTGCTATTTTTTAGGAATGTGTGGTATTCCATTGTGTACACATAGCAGAGTTTTGATTTTTTTTTTAATCTACCCTTCTATTGATGGGAGTGTAGGCTCTTTTTTTTTTTTTTTGGCTTCTTGCTATTGTGAACTGTGTTGCAATGAACATGGGGGAGTAAACGTCTGTTCATGATCTGTTTCTCATTTCTTTTGGGTATATGCCCCCTAATTGTATTATTGGTCATATGGTAGTTTAATTTCTCTTGGTTTTAGGTATCACCATATTGCATTCCACAGTGGCTGTATGTATTTACAAGTTCATGAGCAGTGGATAAGAGCTACTATCTCATCAGCCCTTCTCCAGCATTTGCTGTGCAACGTTTATTTGTTTTTCTTTTAGTTGTGCGACAGTTATGGGCGTTAGGTGGGATCTCATTGCTTTTTTGACTTGTATTTCCTGGATGGCTAATGATTGTAGCATTTACTCATGTGTTTATTAGCCATTCATGTGTCATCCTTTGTGAAAGGTCTGTTCATGTCCTTTGCCCACCTTCTCAGAGAGCTATTAGTTTTTTTTCTTGCTGTAGGCTGGTAAAATCAAACTCAGCAAGACAGATGGTAGGTCAGATAGTAGGCTGGTGATATCTCCCAGGGCCAGTAGGTAATATAGTAGACTGTTGACTCAGGCTTAAAGCACTGAAGGTGAATAAGCCACAGAACGAAGGTAGATTTATAAAGAAGCAAGCTAGTTTTTCCATAATGTTAATGTATATCGGCACTAGGCCACACTCCCAAGGAAACTTCCTTCCAGTGGCATCAGGGCTGTGACATGAGAACTATAGATGTACTCCACTCTAATTTTCTGACAACCACTTAATTGCTGACAGCAGAGTTAATTAAGCAGGTTTTCATACATTACATTAGTCACATCCTGGAGGACAACTACCAAAAATCCAGGTCCAGCCAAGTCAATATAAAACCTAACAATGGCATCTGCCAACCTTAGATTTATTTGCCTCTAGAGTTGTAAACCCACCATCGGACTAGCTGATCTTGGATTTACCAGCCCCTGGAGCTCTGTGAGTCAGTAAAATCCTCCAGTCTGACATCTGACCACAGATTTGGAGGTTACCTGGTTCTACAACTAAGTGAAATGTTTCCTTGATGTAAACCATTCTCTCTGTATATAAATGTCACTTTTTTTTTCTCTTCTAGAGAACCCTGGAAAGACAACCTACAATGCCAACACACTTACTATGTAGTCCGTAATAGGGAAGGAAGAAGCGGGTGGGCCCTGAGGCATTATATAGAGATTACAGTGTGTTTAGAGCTCAGAATCTCAGAATTCATGCAGATTATATGATGCTTTGGTGGATGAGATATTGAATACTCCAGAATGCTAGGGTAAGAAAAATATCAGAATGAATGCAGACTATGATCTAGTATAAATAAGTTAAAAGATCACATGTATGCTTTTAATACAAAATCAGTGGTAGCTTATGACATTGTTTTTTTACCAACATTGTTTCAAGGTCAAAAGAAACAGGATATTTTGGAAAGTGTTTCAACATATTATTAACTAAAATATTTTATAATGTTTGTATCAAATTGATGTCAATTTCTGGCAATCACATGTATTTTGTAGGATTTTCAATGGCTATGCTCTTCTAAACATAGATTGTCAGACTTTTCTTTTGAGATACATTTCCTCTAGATGGATCTAAACCTCTACTCTTTTGGCCATTTGCACAAAGTAATGAAACTTAAAATAATGATATTTAAATTAATGTAGATAGGTAACGTGGTGAATAAAGGAAGACAGGATGGATTGACTGAGTGGTTTCAACAGGGGGCTCACACCTAAGAACAACGGGGAGATTGGCACATGAACTTTGCGCGAGGACACCTAACTACAAGAGCAATACATTTTAAATGGCATTAGATGGCAAGAGTTTTGTACTTCAGTGCCCTTTTAACACCAATAATCTTTCCTCATTTATTCATCTGGTAATATCAAACACTTGCTGTTTTTAGGCTATTAATACGTTTTGCTTTTTACCAATCACAATCCTGGGGTCATATTATTTGAGATTAGAATGAGCGACATTGTGAAAATTGCTTAACTATGATATTTCATACCTGGTATCTTCATGTAAGCCAGGGCACTGATGGCATTGCTCCACTTATGGTGTCATTGGAGAACTGAGTAACAGATTCAAAGTAAAACACACACTTTCTAAATAAATATAATCCTCATTATTTTAACGTAGACACCAATGTATTTCACAATGAAGTAAATTCCAATCTGCAATGGGATTTTTCCTTTCCTCATTTCAACTCAACAACAACAAAGAAGCTGACTCTCCTATGGAGAGATGGGTGATTTATTTTTAATGTCTAAATATTTCTATCAGCATATTCAGAAGAAAAGCTAATAATATAGAGCAATAATAAAAATAAAGATAAACACTTTCTTCATGTTTTATCATTCTCTGAGCTCTGACCATGATTTACACTCTTTTTTAAATTAAAATTTTAAAAATAATTTTACTGGGGGCTCGTACAACTCTTATCACATCCATCTGTCTATCCATTGTGTCAAGTACTTTTGTACATTTGTTGCCATCATCATTTTCAAAACATTTTCTACTTGAGCCCTTGGTAGAAAGGGCTCCTCATTTCCCCCCTCACTCTCCCCTCCCCCCTCCCCATGAACCCTTGATAATTTATAAATTATTATTATTTTGTCATATCTTGCACCATCGACATTGCCCTTCACCCACTTCCCCGCTGTCCACCCCCCAGGGAGGAAGTTATATGTACAAACTTGTAATCTGTTCCCCCTTTCTCCCTCACCTTCCCTCCACCCTCCTGGTTCACCACTCTCACCGGTGATCCTGAGGGGTTCACCTGTCCTGGATTCCCTGTGTTTCCAGTTCCTATCTCTACCAGTGTACATCCTCCGGTCCAGTCAGATTTGTAAGGTCAAACTGGGATCATGATAGTGGTGGTGGGGGGTAGGGGGAGGAAGCATTTAGGAACTAGAGGAAAAATGGTATGTGTATCTGAAGACACAGCATGTGTATAAGCAAATCTGGTGAAGAAAGGTGATGGTACCCGGCTGTCCAAAGATATAGAGTCTGGGGTCCTGTAGGCGTGAAGATAAACAGCAGCCATCTAACAGAAACAACAAAGCCCACATGGAATAAGCACACCAGCTTGTGAGATCACAAGGAATCGAAGTGATCAAGTGTCAGGCATCAAAGATCAAAAAATAAAAAAATAAAAAAATCATAGCATTGTGAGGGAGGGGGAGTGTGAGTGGGACCCAGGACCCATCTGTGGGAAATTAAATATCCCCTTGCAGAAGGGCCATGAGGAGGAGACGAGCCAGTCAGGGTGTGATGTGGCAATGATGAAACATACAGTTTTCCTCTAGTTTTTGAATGCTTTCTTCCCACCACTATCATAATCCCTATTGTACCTTACAAATCTGGATCAAGAACAATGTAACTGAGAGGAATTCCTGAAACTCAAATGAAGGCTGAACATGATAGTGGGACAAGAGGAAAGTACAAAGAAATAGAGGAAAGAACTAGGAGGCAAAGGTCATTTACAGAGATCTAAATACAGGCATATATAGATGTAAATATATTTATAAATGACTAGGGAGAAATAGATCTATTTACATATATTTATAGGTTTAATATTAAGGAAACAGATGGACATTGGGCCCCTACTCAAGTACTTCTTCAACACAGAACATTTTGCTCTAACAATCTGGCAGTCTGAGATGCTCAACTTGCTGGCATGATCACTGAAGACAATAGGTGAGCAAGAAAATGTGGTGAAGAAAGTTGATGGTGCCCGGTTTTAAAAGCTATAACATCTGGGGTCTTAAAGGCTTGAAGACAAACAGACAGCCATCTAGCTGAGAAACAACAAAGTCCACATGGAAGAAGCTCACCAGCCTATCCCAATTTGATTTACACTCTATGTGGTTTTCCAAAATGCTCACCAAAGATATAATTAAGTTGGTGAAGCAAAGAATTCTAGATAAATAAAGTTATAATATTCAGACATACATGTGATCATCAATATAAAGTCTGATGTTTTCATTAATCAGTATTTTCCTTCTTTTAAATGTGTAGATACACATATCCATTGAATTTCAATGAGACAGATTTTTTAAAATGTAACAAATTATAAGATTTAAATTTTAGTTATTTGGGGAAATATGTATTTATTCTTTTTTTTAATATACACAAAATAACAGTCACAAAACTAGTCAGCTTTAACGTATGGCATTTATTTTAGAATGAAGTACCCATTCATAATAATATATACCATCTTTGAAACATATGTTTTCAAATGCCATTAACTGCATTAAAAATAGAACTAGTTTCTACAATAAAGTTGTAAGCATTCTATATTATTGGAATATGAGCATAAATGCACATACAACTGAAGTGTATATACTTTTGTTGTCAAATTGATTCTTTTTTTGACTGTCCCATAAGACAAAGGAGAACTGTCGTATAGGTTATGATATTAACACAACAGATTTCCACATCTTTTCTCCAACAGCTCTAGTGGGTTGAAATCACCAACCTTTCAGCTAGTTGCTGAGCACTTAATCATTGTCAGTAGGGTTTGTTAAATGATATGTATAAAAGCCTAAACCTACGGTCATAGAGGCAAGACCTACTCAAAGAGACCTTATGTAGGATATCCGTAGCCTCATCTTACTTTCATTGAGTGGCTGGTGGTTTTGAACATCTGTCGGTTTGGTTTTGACCTTGTGGTTAGCAGTTGCAACATTTTACTGACAGTTTTGAGTGTAAGTGCAGCTAAATGTGATAGTTTCAGATAGCTAAATGATTGGCATAAACTTGTATTTACTTATCGTCTGACTACTGTGACTCAAGATTAAACAGCATGGTATACAAGTTTAGTTCGCTTTTCCATAGTGTTCACAATGCAAGTCTCTTATGCTAGAAACAAGATAGATGTCGAGAGTTTTCTTATCTTGAGTGATTTTGGAGATCCATACATTACCAATATTTTTTTTGTGGTACATAGTGAGTGTTGATATTTCATTATAGAGACTGTGATTAATCAAATATATTGACACAAACAATATAGTGGAGGGGAGATGTTCATCTCTTATAATTGTTCCCTAGTTTAGAAATCATACTAGGAAGTAATATACTAAGTCAGGCTCAATGTGCAGTAATAAAAATTATTGAAGACATTACCAATTGAACCTCATTCTCATGGTTGGCATTCTTCCTCTTCAATAATTTGTATAATTATAAGACAGTGAGGTTTTGTGCTACATGTGTTTTCTTCTGTGAGTACTTCTTTAAATGAATGGTACATGGATGCTGGAATTTTGTGTATTTTGTTGATGACCCTTTCACCTAGTTGTTTAAAATTGTTCAACACATACATAGTACCATCTAATTTATTCTGACTCATATCTTCTGTCTTTCTGGGCTTCTGAGACTGGAACTATTATGGGAGTAAAAGCCTCATTTACACACACACATATGCATACACACACATACACACATATACAAACACACACACATACAAACACACATACACACATATACACACATACACACACATACACACATACACACACACATGTACACACGGAGCAGCTTGCAGTTTCAAACTACTGCCCTTGCAGGTAGCAGCTCAACACATAATTTCTATATTTCACTCTAAGGTAACCTTTTCGATCTCACAATGATATCTGTTAGTTCCTTCAAGGAGAGGACTCTGAATCTCACATATCACTTCTGTTCACTTTGTCAAAGCTTTGTCTCATCTTTTCTGAGAGTAGAAAAAAAAGTATCCTTTATTCTGCAAGGTTATAAGATCAGATTAAAGGTAAGAGTTATATTCCTAAGGCAAGAATAGAGCACAATACTGGGGAAAGATGAGCAGCTTATGCCTCAGTAATTTTACATTTGCAAATGGACTTAAATAAGATATAGATTCTATTTTTTAAACATTTTATTAGGGGCTCATACAACTCTTATCACAATCCATACATATACATACATCAATTGTATAAAGCACATCCGTACATTCTTTGCCCTAATCATTTTCAAAGCATTTGCTCTTCACTTAAGCCCTTTGCATCAGGTCCTCTTTTTCCCCCTCCCTCCCCGCTCCCCCTCCCTCATTAGCCCTTGATAATTTATAGATTGTTATTTTGTCATATCTTGCCCTATCCGGAGTCTCCCTTCCCCCCCTTCTCTGCTGTCCCTCTCCCAGGGAGGAGGTCACATGCAGATCCTTATAATCGGTTCCCCCTTTCCAAACCACTCACCCTCTGCTCTCCCAGTATGGCCCCTCACACCCCTGGTCCTGAAGGTATCATCCACCCTGGATTCTATTTTTATTGTGGAGTAGTGACTGCAACACCATTGCCTTGGCAGGCTGTCGTGACAGAGGTTACTGCAATGGCCAGGGACTGGTTCGTTGCACTTCTTGAGTAGCTGGTGAGGCCCTCCACCCAACCGCTTCACTTATGTAGTACAATTCGGGGCCACATCAGGTTGCTATCAGCAAGCACCAACTCAGCAGCACCTTAGAACCACACGCTAGGTGTTTCATGAAACAATACAATTTCTACTTAAGGATAAAATAGTCAAACAAGAGATTGCAATTTATTACAAAAGTAATCATTTCACCATTTTATATATAATTCAAACATAATATTGCTGTGGGGGAGAGGCCAGTCCCCATCACAAATTACGGGTTGGATAGGCACAATTGTACAGTTGAGATACACGAGAGATAGAAGAGAGATTGATTGAAATAATGGAGTCAGGCACATTTCATGGGAGCAATGCTCACCTTAGCCCCGCTTGGTGGTCCATGTGGAGAGAGGGGGAAGGGAAGGAGGGCAAGGGGAAAGGGAACAGAGGGGCGAGGACTGGAGATGAGAGAGGGAACCAATGAGAGGCCAAGAAGGTAGTCTGTGAGTCTTATTGTGAGTCCAGGCCTATATACTTTTGGGGCGACTGCAAGTCCACTAATTATAGATAAAGACATACATCACAGGAAGGTGTTGTACTATAGGTTATACAGCAGTGAGAAGGGGACAATCTAGGGATAATGGGAATAGGAGGGATTGGGGGTATACATGTGACAAGACGGTGGATCCTAGATTCAGGATGGCAGCCACTCTTTGGATGTCACTGAGCCTGTTTGAACTGTTCTCTGGATCTCCATATAAACCATTATCAGTAGGGTGCCAACCCCACCTACAGGAACCAAGCTACTGGTCACAAGCCTTTAAGGAGAAGTAGCCCATTGTCCTTAACAGCAGGGAGCAGGCCCTACCTTGGTGGGACCAGACAGTAGTCTGGCAACTGACTGCCTTCAGGGAGGATGTCTCTAAGCATCTGACCTCCCACCATATGCTGGCAAACAGCCCTTAGTGCTTGGCATGTCTTTGGGGGAGACAGAGTCTCATTATCATCCCAGATATCTCTATGAAAATGTCTTTATGTTTGAGCCTGATTTCGTAAACCACCGTGCCAACTCATCTTGTCTAGGGTCTTCGTATCTGGTGCCATTCTACTTCACCAATCTGTAGGTTTTCCTCGAGGGACTGGCCTCTCTTGATAACATATCTACAGTACATGACATGACATCTCACCCTGCTTCCTTCCAAGGAGCACTCTAATTGTACATCAAGCAAGACTAAACACAAACACACACACACACACTTTGGACCCAGGCTTTCATTTTGTCAATCACCAGTGTGCTATTGGCAAGTGCTCACTTGGGTGCCCAGAGTTTTTCTACTTCTGCAACCTCTGTAAGTACCTGACCGATACCCTGAAGAAAGCACCCTTTTCTCTGCAAGAATGGTATGATGCTGTTCTGAATTAATATACTTATTAATGAAACCCAAACTTGTTTATAACTCAAAGGAAAAAATAAAGTCTGGTTTAACTACTATGTGTTTTTTTTTTTTTCATGAACATCTGAGGTAAATGATTTAGGACGTGGTTAAGCTGACATTGTTACATTAGATACATTTCATCTGTAGGTAATTTATTGTAAAACAAAAATTAAATTTATTCAAGTTATGAAAATTGGCTAAAACATATGTTTTATATCCATTCTGTTTTGTATATACACAAACCACAGGAATTGCTTACTGACGTAAGAAAGAAGGGAAAAGATTTTAAAAATGATTTAACGATGGTAAAATTTTTAAATAAAATGGAGTGTGAACCAAGTAAATATTAATTTCTACAGAGGTTAGACACACATATATTTTATGTACTGATCATTTTAAATGTACATATTTTTATCATGGCTTAATGTGACCATAAATTAAAGGATGTCTAGCAATAGGGCAAGAAACAAAATTCAGTTGATAATGTCATGCTATACTATTAACACCTCACTTTCAAAACTGTCAAAATAGAAACCTTTTAAACAGACATTTACTGATGTGTCAAACTAACACCTTAGTATTAGCTTGAACAGACTGATTCCTGGACTAGAGCATTAAAGAGGAGCATTGGGAATGAGAATTAATGGAGACGTTAGTGTTGTGTTCTGACGGGTCTTTCATCGGGGTTACATCTGTTTTGGAATCCCTTGTGGTGATGGGTCATAGTCACACAAGGTGGTTTTGCCATCTCAGCCCAAAGGGGTTAGAAAGACACGTGGTAGGAGTTGGGGTTATTGTTTTATATAATGCTGGAGAGTCTTAAGGAAATGGAGTGTTCTCTAAATTGCACATAGGCTGGAAATGGAGAATACTGTGATAAGACGTCTTGTAAAATATTATGGAATATAGAAATGACAGAGTGAAACTAAAGCCGTGCTTTGTAAAAAAAATCACAACTTACTCATATGAGACAGAAAAGGCATCACTTGGTAATTTCTGAATTGGCCCAATTATCCAATGACAGTGTGTTGGCCTGAGTTCAGGCAAAAACATCGTTTTCGCTCCATGTAACCTGATTTCTTTCTTATTTATCAGAGACACTTTGATTAATATTGGTTTCCTGCCTGACTGTTAAAGGTCTTAGAAAGAACACTAGGTCTTACCTGCCAGTGGCAATCTAGATCTTTGTACCTGCTAATTTGGTTTCCTGTGTGAGGCTATTTTCTGTGTATCAAGACCTGCACATGTTCAAGGTTATATGAAAATATGCCTTAGGGAAGATTCTTTAACATATATGAGAATTTATTAAATATGTATACTTTAGAAATACATGTATTATTTCTCTATATATAATTCAAATATTTCACTGAGATGCTGATCTTTAAAAGTTGAGGCAAATCATTGAAAAACCATAACCACTCTCGATAGGATTTTTTCTGAGGGAATTTCTAACATTACTAATAAAACATTAAACCCCCAAAGAGCGATCACCATGGTATTAAAATGTCCATATCTATTCTAATACATGAAGATATTTGGATGGTAGTCCTTAAGGGAAATAAAGACACAAACAACTCACAAATTGGCATATAATTCCACTTTCAATTTCCTTCAGGTTTTAAATTTTCCCTAATATTATTCAAGGGAAATTTAAAAGGAGCCATGTAACACTGGCATTATAATATTTTTAACTTGAGAGCTGTATTAGAAATTGTTACATAAATGTGTGTAATTTTAGAAGTAACCTCTTGCTCATAGCGAAGGACAGTTTTATTTAATACCCACTGCCATTGAGTCGATTCTGACTCATAATGACCCTTAAAAGCAGGATAGGAAAGTTTTAGCCCTCATAAAATATTCATAAATATAATCAGTAGCAAAAATAATTCCTCACCAAAGAGAAGCAACTCCAGTCATCGTAAGAGATGTGAGTGGATTGAATGTTTGACCAGTATGACCTGCGAGTGATATTATAAGTATGCAAATAGCCGTTGGCATACATAAGGTTCTCCATTCCTGATTTAAACTGTTTCTAGGGCTGGAAACCATTACAAGGAACAATATTCTCATTGATGTCATGAAGAGTGACTGGTGTGCTTGAACCATAGCTCTGGTGGCTAACTGACCAACCCTTACCTGAACACAATTTTTATTGTTATTTATTTTTTCAAAGGAACAATTTAGTTTTACTTTTAAACAACTGCTAGGGAGTGTAAAGCGGGAGAGTTAGGACAGCTATCTAATATGTTGCTTATATTTTTGTATGGTCTTGTTTATTATCATGGTCTTGCCTTTCTTGTTTATTCCTTTACAGTCACTACCAACAAGACATAAATAAGAAATCTTAATGATTTTATCAATAATTTGTAAGTATAATCAGACTGTGTTAGTTTGGGTAGACTAGAGAAAACGAATCCACAGAAACTCACAGGTATATAAGAGAGAGTTTTATATAAAGAGTGAGTGTACATTAAGAAAGGATCCCAAGCCCACAAGTTCAACATTAACCCATTTGTCCGACACCAGTCCACAAAGTCCTCCTCCATCTCACAAAACACACACTATGATGCCTACTGCAGGAGGAAATCTGAGTCAGTGAATGTGTAAGCATCTCAGCACTGGCAGGAGTCTCCACACTGCTGCTCCAGCTTCCAGGACTTTGGGTTAGGTCCATGTGGATTCTCCACAGGGATGTCTTTCAGGAAGTAAGCCTTGCAAGCTGAAACAGGGAACTGAATAGGGCAGCTGCACACTGGTCCGACCATCAGAAAGCACCAGACCCGAGAACTTGAAAGGTGAGGCTCACTGACCCATTTATCCCTCCGCACTTCAATTAACCCCACGTGTGTTTATCAGCCAGGTTGGCAATATAAACCTTAACTATCTCAATGGACTTCATCAGATTTCCCTTGCTGCCTATTATGTGAACCTTTTTCATCTAGACACACTAAAGCTTCACTTCTCCAGGACTGAAAGAAGGTACAGCAAAATTCCACCAGAAAATTTGGAAAAATATTCCAGTCAGTTTGGGGAAGGGGTACAAAATACTGAAAATACTTACAGACAATATGCAAACATATTTATAAATGAGGATGGGAAAATAGATCTATGTGCATATATTTTTAGGTTCAGTATTAAGGTAACAGAAGGACATTGGCGTCCACTCAAGTACTCCCTCAATGCAAAAATATTTTCTTCTATTAAATTGGAATTCTATAATGCTCACCTTCCTTACACAGCCGCTGAAGACAAAGCAGGTGAATAAGCAAATGTGTTGAAGAAAGCTGATGGTGCACGGCTATCAAAATATATAGCATCTGGGTCTTAAAGGCTCAAAGGTAAACATGCGACCATCTAGGTCAGAAGCAACAAAGCCCACATGGAAGAGGCACACCAGCCTGTGCAATCACGAGGTGTCAAAGGGATCAGGTATCATGCATCATCAGAACAAAAAATCATAGCATAGTGGAGAGGTGGGGAGTATGGAGTGGAGACCCAAAGCCCATTTGTAGGCCACTGCATATCCCCTTACAGAAGGGTCTCAGGGAGATGAGCCAGTCAGGGTGCGATGTAGCAATGATGAAAAATACAACTTTCCTCTAGTTCCTAAATGCCCCTCCCCCCATGATCATGATCCCATTTCTACCTTGCAAGTCTGCCTAAACCAGAGGATGTTCACTGGTACAGATAGGAACTGGAAACACAGGGAACCCAGGAAAGATGAACCCTTCAGGACCAGTGCTATGAGTGGCCATACTGGGAGGGTAGATGAAGGGTAGGTTGGAAAGGGGGAACCGATTACAAGGATCTACATATGACTCCTTACTGGGGTATGGACAAAAGAAAAGTGGTTGAAGGGAGATGTCAGACAGATCAAGGTATGACAAAATAATAATTTATAAGTTATCAAGGCTTCATGAGGGAGGGGGGAGTGGGGAAGGAGGAGGAAAATGAGGACCTGATGCCAGGGGCATAAGTGGAGAGCAAATATTTTGAGAATAATGAAGGCAATGAATGTACAGATGCGCTTTACAAAATTGATGTATGTATGGATTGTGATAAGAGTTGTATGAGCTCCCAATAAAATGATGAAAAAATAAATAAACTTGAGTACTCTGAAAAAAACTATCATAACTATATGGCATCTCTGACTTAGCAGTAAGAAACAATTAAGGGGAATGATGGGGCATGGGGAGCAAAAGGAAAAAAAACCATCAACTTCAAAGCATGGGTTGATTTATAACCTTGAACAACCTCACTGCCACCGAGTCAAGTCCAACTCACAGAGAATCTAGAGGACAAAGTAAAACTGCCCCCACGTGTTTCAGAGGCTACATTTATGAGAGCAGAAAGCCTTGTCTTTCTCCCAGGAGCGGCTGGTGGCTTCCAACTGCTGACCCTGTGGTTAGCAGCCTAGATTAGACAGGGTTCTCTAGAGAAACAAATCCAGAACACTAATAATTATATCAATTTATCGATAACATAAAAAATACAGAGTTAATTAATCTATAAAACAGTACAAATGGCTCAGTGCAACTCACTCCCATGAGACAGCTTATACACTGGCAGTCCTTCAAGTTTAAGGGACAGTGAGTTGTCTTCTGTAGAGAAATTCAGGCTATCTGGGCACAGGCAGCAAACAGCAAGGCAGGTTGGTCACCAACAGTCAGCCAGCAGACAGGCTCCAGCAGTCCCCCACTCAAGAGATGTGTATTCCAATAGTGTGGTGAAGAAGGGCTTGAGGGAACCTCAAATTACAGGAACACAGTCCATGGGTTAGGTATCCCACAGCTAGTTTAGCTCACCAGAGAGGCAGAGAACAAGCTAAGGCAGCCTCACACTGTTCAGATGATCAAAGAGCAAGAGACAAGAAAGGCAAGGCTCACCGAGTCATGTATCTCTCCGCCTTTCAATTAAACCTACATGTGTTCATTGGCCATGTTGACACAATAAACGTTGACTATCTCCATCCACCCCTTGCCAACTTTGCACCTGTAAATAATTCTTTAGCCATATATAATTTAAGACATTAACAAAATCACACTTATACTTAACATCAAAAATGTATCATATGTATAAGTGAAAACACATTGAGTCAAAATGTATCTGCTATATCATATATGAAAAAAGGAAAGATATTCAATAAGCACATATAAGGAAAATGCACCTTTAATCACAAACCTTGCTTTTGCAATTGATCACGTGGTCTGAAGTGACAGGTAAAATTACCGGCTTCTACTACCCATTCTGTAATATCTTTGCCCTCAGCAAGCACCTCAGCTGGCTGTGGTTTTTTGCCTGGTGGGTGACCCAGCCCTTCATTCCTGAGGAGTCTGGGTCATTATAAGTCCTTACCATTAACTTTAATCACAGGGCATGGTAACACTAAGAGTCGGCCTATGGGATCTTCTTGATTCTAGACATATTCTTTACCTTCATAGTCTAGCACCAGTCCAATTTCTCCTTGGTAATCAGGATCAATAACGCCGATCAATACAGTGAGACCCTTCCTGACTTGTTGATCCAAAAGCATGAGAAGCCCAAAGTGACCAGGGGGCATTCTCAGCTGCCAGTTCAGTGAAATCCGTGCTGTGTTTCCAGTTGGTAGAGCTCCTTCCTTCGGGACCAGGACCTCCAGGCCTGAGGAACACAGGGTTGCTGAGACAGGGTACAAAAATGCTGCAAGTGGATCACTAGGAGTAATAGTGAGTAGTGCCACTCCAGCTTCCACCCCTTGGTTCCTGGAGCCATGAATTCTGGCTATTGGAGACACAGCACCATATATTGGCTGCTGGTTTAGCACATATACAGCGTCCTGGAGAACATTGCCCCAGCCCCGCAAGTTGTTGCCACCTAGTTTGTAGTTGGAAGGGTTGCCAGCCCCCAACCACTAATCATGGGTTCAATAGGCCCAGTTGTACTGTGGAGGTATATAAACAGTAAAGTCATTGAGAGCATGAGAGATAAAAGAGAGATTGAAATAATGCAGTCTGACACATTTCGTGGTAGCAATGCTCACCTCAGCCCCGCTGGGTTGTCCATGTGGAGAGGAGGCAAGGGAGGAGTACAAGGGGAAAGGGAACATGGGAGTGAAGACGGGATTGGAGAGGGGGAGCTGACGAGAGATCAAGGGAGGAGCCGAGAGAGAGCGTTCTTTATTAACCCCGGCCAATATACATCTGGAGGAGTGTGCAAGCTCACTAATTACAGGTAAAGACGTCACAGGAAGGGGTAGTACTATAGGTTATACAGCAATGAGAGGGGACAATCTAGGGGTATATGTGCAATAGGAAGAGGAGTGATTGGGGTATACATTTGACAAGATGGGCAGACCCTAGATTCAGGATGGCAGCTTAACTTTGGATGTTATGGAACCAGGAACCAATTGGATTTGTACCCTGGCACCATTATCAGTGTGGTGTGAACTCCACCTATGGGAACCAAGCTAAGGGTCACAAACCTCAGGGAGATTAGCCCATTGTGCTTAACAGCAGAGAGTGGGGCCTACCTTAGTCTGGTGACTGATTGTCTTAAGGGAGGATGTC
Organism: Tenrec ecaudatus; assembly: GCF_050624435.1. Taxonomy (NCBI): domain Eukaryota; kingdom Metazoa; phylum Chordata; class Mammalia; order Afrosoricida; family Tenrecidae; genus Tenrec; species Tenrec ecaudatus. The sequence goes on along the minus strand of NC_134540.1, from coordinate 138,861,268 downwards.
TGTAAGCAACTGACCTCCCTCCACATGCTAGCAAAAATCCCCTGATGTTTTGACATATCTTTGGGGGAGAGAAAGCGGGAGAAAAGTCTTTTTATAATCCCACACTAGTTGGTGACATCATTGTGTCTTTAGGAACCCATTTCATTGTTCTATCAAGCCAGCTGCTTCAGGATGATGAGGAACATGATATGACCAGTGGATTCTATGGGCATAGGCCCATTGCCGCAATGTATTTGCTGTAAAGTGAGTTCCTTGATCTGAAGCAATGCTATGTGGGATGCCAAGCTGGTGGATGAAGCATTCTGTAAGTCCAAGAATGGTAGTTTTGGCAGAGCATGCGTGGCAGGAAGGCAGGTCCATATCCACAGTAGGTGTCTATTCCAGTATGAACAAAAGGCTGCTACCTCCATGACAGAAGGGGTCCTATGTAACCAACCTGCCACCAAGTTGCCGGTTGATCTCCCCAAGGAATGGTCCCATAGCTTGGACTTAATGTTGGTTTCTGCTGCTGGCAAATGGGGCATACAGCAGTGGCAGTGGTCAAGTCAGCCTTGGTGAGTGGAAGTCCATGTTTCTGCGCCCATGCATACCCTCCATCCCTGCCACCATGTCCACTTTGTTCATGTGCCCATTGGGCGATAGCAGGAATGGCAGAAGAAAGAGGACCAGTCTCCACATCGCATGTCATCCTATCCACTTGATTATTAAAGTCCTCCTCTTCAGAGGTAATCCTTTGGTGAATGTTCACATGAGATACAATTACCTTTACTTTCTTGGCCCATTCAGAGAAGTCTGTCCACATACCTCTTCCCACACCTCCTTGTCACCAAATTTCCAATCATGGTCCTTCCAATTCCCTGACCATCCATCCAAGCCATTAGCCACAGCCCATGAATCAGTATACAGCCTCACATTTGACCATTTTTCCTAATGTGCAAACTGAACAGCCAGGTGCACTGCTTGAAATTCTGCCCATTGGGAAGATTTTCTGTCACCACTGTCCTTCAGGGAGATCCCAGAAAGGGGCTGTAGTGCTGCTGCTGTCCCCTTACGAGTGGCACCTGCATATCGTGCAGAGTCATCCGTAAACCAAGCATGACTTTTTTGGTCTTCATTTAAAGTATGTTAAGGAACTCCCCAGGAGGCCATAGGTAAAGACTGGGAGAAAGGAGGCAATGTGACAGGAGTGGAGACGGTGGGCATTTTGGCCACTTCTTCATGCAGCTTATGTTTACTTTCAAGTCCTGCTTTGGCCTGATCTCATATATAACACTTCTATTTAACAATGGAGTGTTGCTGCGCATGTCCAACTTTATGATTCTGTGGGTCAGACAGTACCCAGTTCATGATAGGTAGTTCAGGCCTCATGGTGACTTGGTGGCCCATAGTGAGTCGTTCAGTCTCTACCAAGGCCCAGTAACAGGCCAACAGCTGTTTTTCAAAGGGGTAGTAGTCTGCAGAGGATGGCAGGGCTTTACTCCAAAATCCCAATGGTCTATGCTGTGATTCACCAATAGGGGTCTTCCAAAGACTCCACACTGCATCTTTATCTACAACTGAAACCTCTAGCACCACTGGGTCAGCTGGATCATATGGTCCCAGTGGCAAAGCAGCTTGCACGGCAGCCTGAACCTGTTGAAGAGCCTTTTCTGGTTCTGGGCCCCACTCAAAATTGTAGGCCTTTTGTGTCACTTGATAAATAGATCAAAGTAGAACAACCAAGTGAACGATATGTTGCCTCCAAAATCTGAAGAGGCCCACTAGGCATTGTGCCTCCTATTTAGTTGTTGGGGAGGGGGAAGATACAATAGCTAATTCTTCATTTTAGTATGAATATCTCGACATGCCCCACACCACTGGACCCCTAGAAATTTTATTAAGGTGGACGGTACCCAAGTCTTCAATTGGTTAATTTTCTAACCTCTTATATGCAGATGTTGTACCAATGAATCTAGAGGCTTTGATACATCCCCTTTAGTGGATCCAGTCAGTATAATGTCATCAATATAATGGACCAGTGTGACATTTTGTGGAATAGACAGGTGGTCAAGGTCCCTTCGGACTAAATTATGGCGCAGCGTGGAAAGATTGATGTACCCATTCAGGAGAGTTGTGAAAGTGTATTGTTGCCCCTGCCAGCTGAAGGCAAACTGTTTCTGGTGGTCCTTTGCGACTGATGTTGAGAAGAATGCATTGGCCAGATCAATAGCTGCATACCAAGTACCAGGAGAAGTATTAATTTGCTCAAGCAATGTAATCACATTTGGGACAGCAGCTGCAATTGGAGTCACCACCTGGTTAAGTTTACGATAATCCACTGTCATTCTCCAGGATCCATCTTTCTTCTTTAAAGGTCAAATAAGTGAGTTAAACGGGGATGTGGTAAGAATCATCCTTCAAGTCTTTGATGGTGGCACTCATCTCTCCAATCCCTCCAGGAAGCTGCATATGCTCCAAACCAGAGGGCAATATATGGTGCTGTGTCTCCAATAGCCAGAATTCAAGGGTCAAGGAACCATGGGGTGGAAGCTGGAGTGGCACCGCTCACTATTATTCATAGGCAATTGCAGTTCTAATGGTGTCCACTTGGCCTTTTCTACCATGATAGCCTTTATTCCACATTTCAGGAATCCAACATGGGGGTTCTTCCAGTTACTAAATATGTCTATTCTAATGATGCATTCTGGAACTGGGGAAATAACCACAGGATGGGTTTGGGGGCCCACTGGACCCACAGTGAGGCATACCTGAGCTAAAACTCCATTGATAACTTGACCTCCATAAGCCCCCACTCTGACTGGCAGGCCTTCAAAATACTTTGGATCTCCTGGAATTAGTGTCAGTTCAGAGTCAGTGTCCAGTAATCCCCCCAAAGTCTGATTATTTCCTTTCCCCCAATGAACAGTCACTCTTGTGAAAGGCCGCAGGTCCCTTTGGGGGAAGGCTGGAAGACAGACTAACAGTATAGACCTTTGGTGATGTAGCAGGGTCCTCCTTCAAAGGAACCTGGCCTCCAGCTCATTGAAGGGGTTGTGGGTCTGTAAATTAGCTCAGGACATATGTTCGTGTGGGTTCATACTCCACTCTTGTACCAATTATGTTAAACAGGGTTCTCTAGAGTAACAAAACCAGAATGCTAAAAGTTTAGATAGATAGGTAGATAGATAGATAGAGATATGTAGATAGATAAATAGATAACATAAGAAACAAAAAGTTAATTAATCTATAAAGCAATACAAATGGCTCAGTGAAACTCACTCCCATGAGACAGCTAGCACACTGGCAGTCCTTCAAGTTGTGAGTCATAGGGTAGTCCTCTGGAGAGCAATTCAGGCTATCTGACCACAAGCAGCAAATGGAAAAGCAGGCAGGTCACCAAGAGTCAACCAGAGGACAGGGTCTGACAGTCTCCAGATCAAGACATGTGTATTCCAATAGTGTGACGAAGCAGGTCTTGAAGGAACCTCAAATTATAGAGACACAGTCTATAGGTTAGATATCCCACAGGTAAGGCAGCTTGCAAACTGAGGCACAGAAAATGCAAGGCAGCTGCACACTGGTCCAATGATCAAAGAGCAAGAGACAAGAGAGGTGAGGCTCGCTGAGCCATTTATCTCTCTGCCCCTCAATTAATCCCCTATGTGTTCATTGGCAATGTTGGCACACTAAACATTAACTGTCTCACACCCAACACTTAATGCCCTATGCCTCTATGGCTCCTAGGTGGGTGTAAAGAGGAATAAAGGATGCATTGGTCGTCACATGATGAGATCTGGTGTGGGCAGCAAACCAGTTAAAAGAAGATTAGAGAGGGGGAGAGCCTCTCTATGCAGATCATAATCCTGATGCAATTAAAGGAACTTCCTTTGAGGGTAGAGTACTCTTAATTACACAGACTGTTGGAAGGCTATCACTTCTTACACCAAATATTTAGAAGCTTCTTTATTCATGATTTTTATCATTATTTTAACTTACCTTCCTACATTGTCTTCACTACTCCAACTTTTAACAAGGTTGTCTCCTGCCCCCAGAGAGCTTTTCTTTGATGCCTCTCTATTGTCTCCACTCCCAACACTTTGTGTTGGAAGCATGCTGTTGCTAATTTTCTTTGTCACTTGCCATCACACTTAGGTTGGTTCTCATTTTGGTTAACCTTATAAATTAACCTTAATAATCTTTGAGTTTTAGAAACTATGAAAATATATGTTTTTTAGAATCTCCGTAAGTAATCTGTGATCATATGTGATTTTAATAAAGATGTACATTAACTTAGGAAACAATTAAAATGTAGAATCATACCCATAGCAATTCTTATTGATCAAGACAATGGGCACCATTTCTAAACAAATTTATTAGCTTATTCTAATAAAACTAGTCTATAGATCACTCATTAAGAAGCACTATCGCAAATGATATCAAGGACTCTTTATTTCTAATAGCCCATCTTTTTTATATGTAACTAGAGCTGAAAAAATGTTACATAATGGGATTTCTATTAAGTATCATTCTGAAAATTTAGAAGCTTTAGGTAAATATTATCACAGTGACCAGGACATGCACATTTGCATAACACGATATTAAGAAGGTTAAAGGTTTAGGATGAGATAGCTGTGATGTGAAAAACTATTTCTATGTGTTATTTGGTAAATAGTATATGTGGAAAGAATCACTTATTTGTTACTTTGAGGACAAAGCTGCATCTGACCCAAGTCATGGTATTCTCCATTGCTTCATATGCATGTGAGAGTTGGAGATTGAATGAGGAGGAAGTAAGAAGAGTCCATGCATTTGCATTGTGGTTCTGGAGAAGAATATTGGAAGTACCACGGAGTGCTAGGAGGCAACCCTAACATATCAGAAGAAGTAAGGCCAGAGTCCTCCTTAGAGGTAAGAATGGCAAGATTTTATCTTATGTAATTTGGACATATTATCAAGAGACAATATTGTTTGTATATTATTTCCCATAGAGTGAAATTATGGAGCACATGTTTGTATTGTTTTCCATAGTGTATATATATGTAAAATCTTTGTGCAAATACACAATTTTAGTAATTTTAAGTTTTCATTAAAAGCACAGTAAAAAGTTAGAAGCAGTCCTGTGCTAGAGGTTAATGTGTGAATTTCTGTTCAGCTATATACCTGTCAAAATATCTTCCAAGGCAGTTTAATGGACTTACTGCCTAACATTTTATTTTAATACACATTTAGAGGAAATTCACATTTATCTTTAATCTGAATTAATAGCATTCAAAATGAAAGTGCTTTACATTTGTTTTTATATCTACGCAAGATAGAAACTTGGTCTGTGCTTGCACAGTACAGTTCCACATTTTTTGAAGGTTTGCATTTTAATAGTTTTATTCATATATCATACAACTCAATGATTTAAATATATTAAAGAGTGCTGGGAATTTATCATCACAGTACTTTTTAGAACATTTTCTTCATTCAATGTCCATTATTACTAGGTCTGCCTTTCCCCTCCCAGTCTAAGTTGTCATTTCCTAAGAAACTATTAATCTAGTTGCTGTATCTATCTATCTATCTATCTATCTATCTATCTATCTATCTATCTATCTATCTATCTATCTATCTATTATATATCTATCATCTCTCTATAAGCCCATCCTGAATTTCCTATAATGAAAATCATTTTAAAAGAAAAACAAAAAAATCACAATCTGAAAGATGGCTAGTTATAGTTAGGTGCCTGGAATGTGACTCTGACCCTTAGCCACCACATGAACAACAGTCCGAAACCTTACCGCCCCTGATCCATCATCACAATTGTTCCAATACCCGAATCTATTGATGTAGCCACTGTGCCAGTCCATCTCCTTGAGCACCTTCCTCTTTCTCTATGCCCCTCCATTTTACCAGGAAGGATGCCTTTCTGCAGAGACTCGTTTCCCCTGAAAATAGATCCAAAGTATGTAAAATGAGCCCTGCATGCTTGCTTCTAAGGAACACTCTGGCCTTACGTCTTCAAGTACATATCAGCTTGTCCTTTGAGCACTCCTTAGTACATGAGAAGGACTCAGCTCCACACTTCAGAGGAAGATCGGATGCACAGTTTGAAGGCACTGTCAAGTCCTGAAAGCCTAAGCAAAGGAAGCAGGACGCTGTCAGTGACCCTGCCAGAGGATGGGCCCCTCGGCTCTGAGGGCACGCAGAAGAAGAGAGTTTGTGCCAGGGGAGTCAGCCGTGATGATGGGAGTGGGATAAAACCTGTGAGATTGAAGCCTTCGGAAATCCCCACTTGTTGACGAGGCATAATTGGAAAGAGAGACCGCTGCAGGAAGCGTCTAATGATTGTGCAAACGTCTGTCTTGGAATGGGCAATGTATGAATTTAGGAAAATTCATGGTCAAAAATAAAATGTAACACACGAAGAATGATATCCTAGGCATTGGTGAACTGACATGGACTGGTTTGGACTACTTTGAATCAGAAAGTTATATGATTTACCATGCTGGGGATTACATAATGAAGAAAAATGGTCTGACATCCATAGTCCGAAAGAATTTTGCTAAATTCATCACAAAGTATAATGATATCTGAGCACAAAATCGAGTGATGAAATTGATGAATTCTACCAGTGATTTCAGTCATAAATCGATCAAATATGCAATAAAGATACATTGATATTTATTAGTTATTGGAATGCAAAAGTTGGAAACAAAGAGGAAGAAACAGTAGTTGAAAAATACGGATTTGGTGATAGAAAGAATCTGTGGACAGAATGATATAATTTTGAAAAACAAATGACTTATTTAGGTAAATGCCTGTTTTCAACAACACAGAAGGTACCAATACTCATCGATTACCTCAGATGGCATACACAAAAATAACACTGACAATATCTAGGGGGAGACATGATGGAGAAAGTCAATACTAGCAGCTAAACCTAGGTCAGGGATTGACCGTGGAACAGACAATCATTTGTTCTCATCTGCAAGTTCAAGAAATTAAAACAGAAAGAAATCAAAACAAATCCACTGAAGTAAAAGCACCCTTGAGTGTATCCTACTTAAATTTTGATAAAATCTCAAAGACAAATTTAATGTATTGAACATTTATGGCAGAAGACCTGTTGAGCTTTGAAAGAGCATCAAGACCATCCTTCACGAAGAAAGCAAAAGGTAATTAAAAAGACAGGAAATAAAATATCAAAGTGATTGTCAGCACAGACTGTGAACCTTGCTCCGAATCATACAGTAAGTCACTAATGTAAGTGAAAGAAAGAATAATGACAAGGAACTGAATAACAAAAATTTCAAAGGCACTTTCCAAAAGACAAAGTCAAATATTATATCAGAATGTGTAAGGGACGAAAAATTGAAAGCCAAATGGAAGAACACACTCAGCAAATCTGAAACTGAACAACTTCAAGAAAAAATCGAAGCCTCAAGCTGAGAGTTTGAAAGATTCTTTAGGTAAAATATTGAACGGCCCAGGGAATATTGAGAGAATAAGAAAAGAATAAAATGATTCACTCTACCAGCGGAACTATTTGACAATCCACTATTTCAGGAGGTAGCAAAGGAGGAAGAACCAGTGGGGCTGAAGGAAGAAGTTTAAGCTGCATTGAATACATTAGCCCAAATCAATGCCCAGTAATAGATGGAACACCAATTGAAATGTTTCAGCAAGCCAAGGAAGCACTGGGAGCCCTCAGTCTTCTATGCTAGGACATTTGAAAGACAGTTGCTTTGTCAAGTGACTGGAAGAGAGCCATATTTGTGCCCACTCAAAAGAAAGGTGAATCTGAAGAATGTTCAAATGATAGAAGAATATCATTAATATGGCAGAAAAAATACACTGGCAGGGTACTACCGGAAGTTCAAGCTGGAATCAAAACAGTTAAAAAGGGTATCTCTGTTGATGTCAGATTGATCTTGGCTTAAAACAGATAATGCTAGAAAGATGCTTACTTGTGTTTCATTGACAATGCAAAGGCATTCAACTGTGTGGAACATAAAAAAAAAACCTATGAGAAATGGTAATTCCAGAACACTTCATTGTGCTCACAAGGAAATTGTCCAAGGGTCAAGAGGCAGTTGTGCTAACCGAACAAGGGCACACTGCATCGTTTAAAATAAGAAAAGGTGTGCATCAGGGTTGTGTACTGTCACCATACTAGTTCAATCTCTATGCACACCAAATCATCAGATACGTTGAATAATATAAAGAAGAGTGTGTTCTTAACATTGGATGAAGACTTAGCAGCCACCTTCCATATGCAGATGACACAACCTTGTTTGCTGGAAGTGTGGAGGACTTGACGCCTAACTAATGAAGAACAAGGATTGTAGCCTTTAGTGTATATAAAAACTCAATGTAAAGAAGTCCAAAATCCCCACCTCTGAACCAATAGGTAACATCACAATAAATGGAGAAAAGGTTGAAGCTGTCAAGGATTTTGTCTTTCTTGCATCCACAAGCAATGCTCTGGAAGCAGCAGTCAAGAGATAAAAAGATGTATTTCCCTGGGTAATTCTGCTGCGCGAGTCCTCTTTAGTGTTGTAAAGAGCAATGATGTTACTTTGAGAACTAAGGCATGCCTGACTTAAGCCATGATCGTCTCCATTTCATCATATAGAGGTGAAAGTTGGACATTTAATAAAGAAGAAGTGAAGCAATTGAATTGCAGCACTGGAAAAGAATACTGAAAGTACTAAGGACTGCTAAAAGGAAAAATCCATCTGCATTTGAAGAAAGAAGGCCAGAGTGCTCCTTAGAAGCCAGGATGGAAAGAGTTCATCTTACATGCTTTGGACATATTGTCAGGAGAAACTTGTCCCCAGAGAAGGCCATCATGCTTGGTAAGTACAATGGCGGTGAAAAAGAGGAATGACCTTGCATCCTTGGATGGGCACAGTGGCTGCACCTATGGCTTTGGGCATACAATCAATTGTGAGGATGGTGCAGGCCTTTGCAGTGTTTCATTCTGTTGCACACAGGGTTGCTATGGGTCAGACCCATCTTGATGGCACCCAACAAGAACAACAACATGGCGCTTTCAATCTTCTTCTGCAGCACTACAATTCAAATGCATAGATTCTTTTTTTCACTCTTCCACATTCAATAGCCCACTTTCACATGCATGTGGGACAATGCAGACTAAAAGCATTTGGGTCAGGAACACCTTAGTCCTCAAAGTAACATCCTTATTAGGTCTACCTAATGTGCTACATCTTTTTCTTTCTTTCTTTCTTTTTGACCTGTATCATCTTTTGAGCTCCTGAATGCTGATTCCATGAACAGTGTTGTAGATCCAAGCAAGACCAAATTCTTGACAACTTCAACCTTGATGTCACTTATTGGTCCACTTGTGAAGGTTTTGGTCTTCTTTACATTGAGTTGTAATCCACACTGTAAACTAAAACGTTTGATCTTCATCAGTCAGTACTTCAAATCCTCCTCAACTTTATCAAACAAGGCGGTCATTGGCATATGGTAGGCCTTCCTCCAAGCCTGACTCCACACTCTTCTTCATATAATCCAATTTATTTGATGATTTGCTTCTGCATGGATAGATTAAGTAACTATGCCGAGTGGCTGCTTAATGCACACATTTCCTTATTTTAAATCATGCAGTATGTACTTGCTCTATTACACAATTTCCTTTCAATCCTTTTACAAATTCCTCATGAGCTCGGCGAAGTGTTCTGGAATTCACAAGGTTAACCACAGTTTTTTTATGGTTCACACAGTCAAATTCCTTTAAATTTTAAATGAAACATAAATAGACACAAGTCAACATATTTCTGGCATTCCCTGCTACCAATTAAATTCCATCTGACACCAGCTATGATATTAGAAAGATATCTGAAAAGATAGCAGCAAGTCATAAAAACAAAAAACATGTCAAAACTAGATCAAAGTGGGGATTAATCGGTAAGAAGTTTAAATGTTAACCTAACTATATATGAAGTGGCCCATTTTCCAATGCATTCTGTCTGATCCAGATACAAGACTAGTCACACTTTTGTCAGTGGACCAAGGGAATTCATAGAAGATGAAGTCCATGCAGCTACTCTGTAAATGGATTTTGAGCTTTCACGGTCATCCATAGACTTCTGAAAATCTGGTGCTCAGAATTTAAGCTCTAATGCAGTCTCTAGTTTGATCTTAGAGTTAGTTATTAATAAACTTTTGATCACACTGGCTAGTGTGCTTCCTCCATGTGAATTTAGGTGACCTCTCACTTGGAAGGCTGCTTGTATTAAGACATTCTTTAAGAGAGCAGGCATAATTCATTCTGAGAAAAACACACCATCTGATTTATTCACCACACTTTGTAATAACAGTTACATCCTCAGTGAACCCTTAATAAGGGCAAGCATTGATCAAGACCATGACAGGGGACTTTCAATTCCCATAAAAGGTTACAGTCTCAGGAACTCATAGGGGCCATTCTACCCTGTTCTTTATGGTCACTATGAGTCAAATATTTTTGTTTTCCAATTCGTTTATTTCTCCTATAATATTTTAAAAGTTTCATTCATATATAGTTTACACATCATACAATTCAATAGTTCATTAATATTAAAGAGAATTGTACAATCATCACCACAATCAATTTTAGAATATTTCTTCATTCTTATACTCATTGTAACAAGTTCCCCATTTCTCTATAGCCAACCCCTGTCATACCACCAAGAAATGATTCATTCACTTTCTATCTAGATAGGTTTACCTGTGCTGGATTTCATATAATGGAAATCATTAAAAAAAAAAAACAAACAAAACCCTAACAACAAGAACAAAGTTAAACAGATGAAAAAACCTCACCCTAAAAGAAAGCAGCAAATATTAAAATCCAGAACAACCTTTAAATGAATCAAAAGGAGAATAAAATGATAAGAATGTTGCCTTTTAACTTAACTTCATCGCAATAATCCAATTTCTAATGCAGTCTGCACGATCGTAGGGTTTTTCATGTTTATATTCTTATTCTGTGGTCAATGGGGATTCACCACAGGTTTTATCCATTTTTATTGCCCCTTCACTTTAAAAAAAAATTTTATTGGGTTCTCTTACAGCTCTTATAACATTCATGATCAAGATACATTCAACATACATCAATTGAATCAAGCAAATTTGTACGTATGTTGCCATCATCATTTCCAAAACATTTTCTGCTTGAGCCCTTGTTTTTCCCCCTCCCTCTTTTTCCCTCCCTCCCCCACCCTGCCTCCCTTGTGAATCCTTGATCATTATATATTGTTATTATTATTTCACATCTTACACTGTCTGTTGTCTCCCTTCATCCAGAATTCTGTTTTTCATCTCCTTGGGGGGGCTGCTATATATACAACTTTGTGATGGGCTCCCCCTTTCTCCCTCTTCTCCCTCCCCAGGCATCCCCCTACCCTCATGATATTGCTACTCCCACTACAGTTCCTGAAGGGTTTATCTGTCCCTGTCCTGAATTCCATGTGTCCAGAGCTCTTATCTGTACCAATGTGTGTTCTCCTATCTAGCCATATGTTTTTTAACACTGAAACAACATTAAAATGAGTCAAAATGCAGATGAATAATAAGACATTACCCCTTGACCTAACTACATCTGCCATAATAGACTTTACAATGCTTTCTGTTTGATAATGAGGCTTTTCACATCTTTCGTCTATGACTCGCTGAAGGCTTAACCAATGTGGGTACCCGGCAAATGGACTTTGAGCTTCCACTCTCATCCCCAGCCTTCTGCAACCCAGGTGTTGACAATTTAATCTCTGATGCCATTCACATTTTCAAATTTGGCTCATAGCACTTACAATCCTTGGATTATAGTCATTGGATCTCACAGGCTGGTATGCTTCTTCCATGTGGTCTTAGTTGATGCCTCACTTAAATGATTGTTTGAAGTCAAGCCTTTAAGACTCCAGTCGCTATTTCTTTTGATAGTAGCATGTAGGACTTCAGCAATCTCTTCATGAATGTGAGCATCAAGTAGGGGCATGGCATAAGAATTCATCTTAGATGGGGGTTAGAATTAAATGGGACCACAAAATGCATTTATATATCTATGGCTTACATATTTACGTGGTTCACTTTAGAGATATCATTGTACTTTTGTGTGAGATAAAATTATCAATCATCCGCCAAAGCCATTGCTTCCGCTGCCATTGAATCAATGCTGACCCATAGCAACCCTAAAGAAAGGTAGAACTGCCTCTGTGAATTTCTGACACTGTAAATATTTACAAGATTCGAAAGCCTCATCTTTCTCCTGTGGAATTGATTGGTGGTTTCAAATTGCTGACCCTGCAGTTTCTCCTCTGATCTTTATAATTTCGGTTCACTGCTTCGTCAAAGGTTTATCTTGCTGCTCTTGTTCCAGTTGAAAGTGTGTTAAGTTGTTGGTTTGGATTACTCCTCTTTTTTGCATGTGTGTGGATTTAAATTGCCCTTTGATAAATGCTTTTTTTTGTATCTCAAATATTTTAGCATGCTGTGTTATTGTTCTCAATATTTTTCAAGGAAAATTTTACAAATTTCATTCCTTCTGTGTTCTATTATCCATTTGTTTTAAAGTAGTATGTTTCCGTTATCATATGTTTGATTGCATGCCCCTGTTTTCGGTTGTTTATTTCTAGTTTTATAAGCATTATTAGTGCCATTCGCTTCTTTCCTTCTTTCTCAGGGAAAATACAGTCGCCATCTGGTAAAGGCTCTGAAACACCATTCCTGTGGATTCTCTTTCTGAGCATGCTAGGCTCTCTTCTTCAGAGCACTTCATTTGATTTGTATGGTTTCCACTTGTTTCTCATTGCTTTTCTTGATTTTTTTGGGTGTACTTAGATGGACTGATATTCACTTGGTAATGCAGTGGGGGTACTAGTGCTGAGTGAGGTGTTGGGTCAAGTAGACATGGTTGGTTCTAGCAGATGCTAAGGAGAAGACTAATAGGAACCAGATAAGAAATTATATAGAATACGGGAAAAAAAGAAAAAAACAAAAAGAAATGGAGCAACAAGATGGATATAAGTTAGTGTAGAAAGTATGGGAGAAGGAGAGAAAAAAAAGGGGGGAGAGGCTATAGGAATGCACCAAGAGATTTATTAAAATAATGGAAATGCACTTATAGAGTGATAGAAAACTTAGCAGGTACACTGAAAATCTGCTTCACTAGGTAAATGAGAGAGGGAGCAGAAAGATAGTTGATATAACCATAAAATCAGGAAACATGGATATGTATGTGTGTAAATAATTATTTTTAAAAAATAGAAAAGAGGGAAAGAATCAGATGAGAAGAAACAGAAGAAGGAGAGGGAGGGTGGAAGGAGAGGAAGATGCAGACAAGATGTAGAAGAAGTAGGAGGAGGAGACAAAGAAGAGGAGGCAAAAAGAGAAGGCAAAGGAGATGACCTTTGCTTGAGTGGAGATACAAAATTCTGTTAGGACAGTGTTTGTATTCTCAGGGCAGGGTTGAGGTACAGTAGGAGAAATAAAGAATAAAATTAAAACAATAAATAACAAAAAATCCTCACTACTTTTAGATAGTGCTCAGTACAGCTATTGAAGGCATTGGCATGGAGTAACCCACACAGCCTATTATCTGTACTGGGCCACCAGGCCGCTGCTGTGAAAGACGCAGCTGGGCTGGGCTGGGGCAGAAGGAACACGGAGGGAGAAAACCGTGATGGGCATCAGTAGATGCAATGTTGCATTTGTGCAGGGGTGAAGGAGGGAAGAGGAGCAGTTCAGGCTGCTAGTCAGTGGTGAAGAAGAAGCATAGCAGTGGTGGTGTCAGCTCCCAGCTGAGAAGCACACAGTCCTGCCAGTGGCAGCCAACAGGTGCTACCCAGCTCTGTGAGGTTGGCTGTGCTGCATGCTCTCTTTGCTCTCTCTGACCCACAAGCACCAAATTTTAGAAACCTTGCTCTACGTAGCGTTTAACTTATCTGTCTAGCCTCCAGGGAAAATAATATTTTCTTCCCACTGGGATTTCCTTCTTCATTGTGGAGGTCTTTCTGAGCTTGTTACCAATTACCTGGTGACCATGTTCCCCAGTTTTCAGTACACTCCAGTTTGAAAAGAAGTATATTATATAAAAAATAACTATATTATAATGTTACTCAGATTTATAGTCATTAACAGGTTTTTAAAATACATTTACAAGTCAAATTATTTTTGAAACTTGCTCACAAGACAATTGTGAAAATAATTGATTAATGATTAACAAATATAGATGTACTTATTTTACCTCTTGTTTCTCCCTAGAAGGGGAAATACTAAAAAGATTCTTCGATTGTGGTAATTTTAGGAAATAATTACAAGATTGGTACAATACTATTTCCATTCTATTACATCAATTTGCCTTAAAAGATCTGCAGTAATAAACATTACCTTATTTTCAAATATCCTCATGATCGTCATTCAGGATAATGGCAGCTGAACCCTAAACAGCATAATGGAAAATAAAATCTGTTTCAGTCTACAATTATTTCATCTCAAAATAGTCTGAATGATCTTGAATGGACAGTGCAAAGCTCTTTCACAAATTGTAGTAAAGCACCCAAATTGCCAATTAAATGGTAATAACTGGCAAGGAAGTTCTTGTTTGCCAAATTCATTTTCACCAGAGAAAAAATTTATTGAGAATGCATCCTTTACAGATCAGAAATAAAATCATTACCTTGTGTCAGATGAGCTAATACAAAAAGTCAACTAATTTACAAGTTTTCTTATGGCACTTTAAGAAAAAGATAATGGTATAACAATAACTATTTTCTACTGATTATTGTAATTACATTTTCTTAGTGGTGTGAAATGAAATTTACTTTATTTGAAAAGTTGCACTGTAGAGTACACAAACATGTATTCAGCATATCTGTAAAATATGAAGCAATGAAACAACTTTAGAGGTTTCAATTCAATCGCATTTCAAACCATTATAGAAAGATGGGCTGTACTTAAGACTTGAATATCTCAAGATAAATGCCACAATCTATTATCAAATTGTCTAAAAGTGTCCTAGCTAAATGACAAAACCAAATGCTATTTAGCGATATGACCTACTTCCGAATAATTCATACCCAGCATCTCTGTGTCTCCACATGTTGCGTACACAATTATGTGTCTGTGTTTTATTATGGATTCAACGATTCAAAAGTAGAAAGAATGGGTTAAAAGTCTTAGAATATTTAACAGATTCCTTTGGGGTGACGGGAAAACTTTGGACAGCCTTAGTGAGAACGTCACACTCTTGGTTATGGTACGTGTGCACTGAAATATTCTAGGAGTGCTTAGACAATGAGCTGTCCTAGATGCTTTGGACATGTGCTGCCTAAAGACATGGTGCTGCAGAGATGATTTCTTAAGCTTCCGTCAAACTCCATTAATCTCTCCTTCTAGGCATGTATTTTTTTAGAAATGGAATTCTCAGTGATTTACTGCTGAAATAAATAGGGGAAAGGTAATGTTTTTTCTTTCCCCAACGTCCTTCATTTTAGGCATGTTTATTTTTAAATATTTTAAAAACATAATTATGCTTATACACCAAAATATTTCACATCATTTATTGTTTTGGGATTTATGCAAAGTTTTTATTCGAAGTAAATAATTTGAAGTTTGTATAATGAAACAAAGTGATGAATACTATGGTAGATATTATTTACAAAAATAAAGGAAAAGAATTCTTTGGGGGTTATGGCTTACCACTAAGGATAGGTGTCAGAAGCTCCTTTTTATATTCAATATGTGTGTTCTTCTTTCTTAAAGGAGAAACAGTGATGTCTTGTTTAATTTCCAAATTAAGCATAACGAGACAGGGATAGAAATGGCTTGCTTATAGAGCACGTGTCAGCCATCAAAACACCGAGACCTCGGCCCCGATTTGAACAACGTGAAAGAGAACCTTCTCCCCATTTAGAGTCCTGTATTGTAATGCAGGGCATCCACAAGCTACGAGAAGTTCGGCAGACACTCCTGTGACAGGTCTGCAGTGAAGCGTTCTGGGGCAGTGAAGCGAATCCTGCTTTTGACATTCTGCTGGCAGAGAAACAGTGTGACATGGCTGGGAAATACAGTAAAAGGGCCTTGGGAGGAAGCAGCAGCTCACCAGGAGCATTTTACCTACGTATGCCTGACATCGCAGAAGAAGCAAATCCCATTCCACAATGTTCTATTGGCATTAGCTACGTGTAATTGAGAAATATTTCATATTGTTTCATACCCATTCCATTAGTAATTAAGTTCATTTTGGGAAAATGTGCACGTTCCTTTTTTAATTGTTATTGTATGTATTATCTCACATTCTCCCACCACCATACAGTGGAAAGCAAACTTTTATGGGAAATATCGATCCTGCATGTGTGGGTTTCATCTGGAGGTAATATGTAACAGAATGAAGTGAGCTCAGAGTATGATTCCAAACGCACGAACTTGGTCATCTCCAAGAAACAGCACGGATTAGCTTCGGTGAGAGATGGAACATCTCCTGTACTACTGTTGCTTTAAACGTCCCAGCAAGTTGTCACTGCGGCATAATGACCTACTCACAGAACACGTTCTGAAGAAGAAAATCATTTGGGTTTTGTTCACTGAAGCAGATTTTAACTTTTCGTGATATTTTGACCCAGAAAAAACTAGTTCTCGGTAAGTATGCTAGGAAGGAATACTAAAAACCGTGTGAGTGCATGATATGAGCACAATTCAAGTAGTTCTGTTCATATAGACCCGTTTTCAGTGGTTCCGAATTTACAGTAAAAGTGAGATGTACTGAGAGAACATAAGAAACATAAATAACCATGAATGTATAACAATAATTATACAATAAAAGTATTTTTATTTTGTAAAGAATTTTCACGTTGCTTATGGTAAAATGCTTAGTACTCAGTTTAATTAAGCAAATTGTTTATTTACCTCAGACACTATATCATCTTTGTTTTCTGTCTCAAACATTAATAAATGTACTAACTTTGGTTCTAACTATCTGGCTTTTGTAATTCCACAATAATCTGCATATTGTTCTGTGCCAAGGGCAAAAGAAAAATGTAGAAGCATAAATTAAACATAAGCAATCAAATATGGTCCAAATGGTAAATTCCTCTTAGTATATATATTAGTATGAGTCCTGGTGTCATTGAGCTGCTAGCTTTGAAGTCAACAATTAAACCCAACAATCACTCTTTGGGAGAATGATAAGACTGCCTTTTCCTTAAATATTTACAGTTTCAAAAGAAATAAATACAGTCACTAGAAGTCAGAATCAACTTGCCCAAATGGGAATAGTTATAATATTAACTGTCCTTTATTTTATAGATAATGATAATACAATATTATGTATCTGTGATAGAGAGAATTTGTTTGACACAATTCTTCATAGTCTTTTCAATTCCTACAAAATAATTAAATGAGACTTTAAAATAATGTGCATAGGACTCTAGTGTGATAATTAATCAGTTTTACTGACCATAAAATAGGCCATTTCAGAAGCAGAAATAAAGGGTCTCATGATCAGAATAAAAGATGTAGGAATGAAGTCAATCTTTTGTGCTCTTAAATTCTTGCACTGTAGCTCTTCAATTGAGAAGATAGAGAAGTAAGCTATAAGTGATGAGGTGGTATAGTGATGGTATGGGAATATTGTGGAAGGAGAAGCAGTAAACCAGAAGCACAAGACAGAACACTGTTGGAGTTTTATCAGTTCATGGGATGAGTAAATCTGAGTGTCTTCCAGAAAAAAAGGTTGTTCTGTGGAGTTGGATGCCCCTCGGCACTTAAGGGAAATGAGGTCTGATGAGCCACAGTGGGAGAAGTTTTGACATAGGACTTATGGTAAAGTGGCAGGCCATCTGGACATTTGCAGAGAGCACTAATACCAGGCAAGGTAGTACTGCAGAACTTAACATCAATTTCTCATGTATATGTGCAGGTCAAAGTTGAACATTTAAACAAGTCCATAAGAGTCAAAATATGACCTTGAGTCTATCCCACATGAATTTCGAGAATATTGCAAGACGGATATGGAACACTGCATACCAATGGCAGAAGGCCTGATGAACTGTAGGAAGATATTAAGAATATCATTCATTAAAAATTCAAAAGATTACTTTAAAGACAGAAAGGGAAATAAAGCAAAAATTAGATGTCAAAAGAGACTCTGAAACTTGCTCTTAAACATAGAAGTGGAAGAGGTGAATAGAATATTTCAAATGACAGCTCTAGAAGACAAAGTAAAATACTCTAGCAAAATGTGCAAAGACCTATAGTCAAGATGGAAACACACCCTCAGCATAACATAAGCTGAAAGAACTGGAGAAAACATTTCAAAACTTGAGTTGCCGTACTGAAAGATTCTACTTACAAAATATTGAATGTTGCAGGAAGTATCAAAGAATATGAAAATAATACAGAGGAAGATGACCCTAATTAGAGAATGGGAAATAGATCTATGTGCCTATATTTATAGGTTTAATATTAAGGTGTCGGAAGGACATTGGACCTCTACTCAAGTACTCAATCATTGCAAGAATAATTTCTTCTATTAAATTGGCATTCTATGATGCCTACCCTCCCGACACAACAGCTGAAGACAAAGTGGGTGAATAAGCAAATGTGGCGAGGAAAGCTGATAGTGCCCGGCTATCAAAAGATATAGAGTCTGAGGTCTTAAAGACTTGAAGATAAACTAGCGGCCATCTAGCTCAGAAGCAACAAAACCCACATGGAAGAACACACCAGCCTGTGTGATCACGTGGTTCTGAAGGGATCAGTTACCCGGCATCAAAGAACAAAAAAATCATATCATTGGGTGCACACCTCCATGATATCATCACTGAGGACAAATGGGTGCATAAGCAAATGTGGTGAAGAAAGCTGATGGTGCCCAGCTATCAAAAGAGATAGCATCTGGGGTCTTAAAGCTTGAAGGTAAACAAGCAGCCATCTAGCTCAGAAGCAACAAAGCCCACATGGAAGAAGCACATTAGCCTGTGCGATCATGAGGGGTCGAAGGGACCAGGTATAAGGCATCATCAGAACAAAAAATATCTTATCATAGTGAATAAAGGGTGAAGTGCAGAGTGGAGACCCAAAGCCCATTTGTCAGCCACTGGAGATCCCCTTGCAGAGGCATCTAGGGGAAGAGATGAGTCAGTTAGGGTGCAATGTAGCACCAATGAAGAATACAGCTTTCCTCTAGTTTCTAAATGCTTCCTCCCCCAACCCCCACCCCACTATCATGATCTGAATTCTTTCTTACCAATCTGGATAGAGCAGAGAATGTACACTGGTGCAGATAGGAGCTGGAGGCACAGGGAATCCAGGGCAGATGATCCCTTCAGGGGTGTGAATGGTGATACTGGGAGGGTAGAGGGAGAGTGGGTTGGAAAGAGGAAACCGATTACAAGAGTCTACATGTGACCTCCTCCCTGGGGGACAGACAACAGAAAAGGGGGTGAAGGGAGACGTCGGACAGGACAAGATATGACAAAATAATAATTTGTAAATTATCCAGGGCTCGTGAGGGAAGGAGAAGCAGGGAGGGAGGGGGGAAAAAAGAGGACCTGATGCCAAGGGCTTAAGTGGAGAGTAAATGCTTTGAAAAAGATGAGGGCAAAGAATGTACAGATATGCTTTACACAATTGATGTATGTATGGATTGTGATAAGAGTTGTATGATCCCCTAATAAAATGTTTTAAAAAACAAAGAATACAGAGTCATTATACCAAAAAGATCCAGTCAATGTTTCAAGAGGTACCATATGAGCAAGAATTAATGGTGCAGAAGGAAGAAGTTCAATCTGCAATGAAAGCATTCTCCAAAAACAAAGTTCCAGGAATCAATGGAACACCAACTGAAATATTTCTACTATCCGAGTAAACACTAGAATCACTCATTCGCTGATGTCATGAAATTTGGAACACAGCTATCTGGGCAACTGATTGGAAGAGATCAATACTTGCACCCATTCTACAAAAAGGTGGCCCAGTATAATACTAAAATTATACAACAATGTCTTTGATATTACATGCATGTAAAATACTGCTAAAGATCATAATAATGGTTGTAGCAGTAAATTGGCAGCTGCCAGAAACTGAGAATTTGGAACTAGCTATCCCATTAGTGATGTCAGATGAATCTTGCTCAAAAGCAGAGAATACCAGAAATAATTCACTTGTATTTTATTGCCTTTGCCAAAGCTTTTAACTGTGTGGATCAGTTTTTAAAAAAAATGTGGAGAACCTTGGGAAAAACGACAATTCCAGAATACTTCATTATGTTCCTGGGGAATTTGTACAGGGATCAAAAGGCAATCGTGCAAACAGAGCAAGAACATACTGCATGGCTTTAGAAAAAGGAATAAAGGAAGTTGTGCTACAGGTTTGTATTCTCTCACTATACCTATTCAATTTGTTGGTACAGTCAATCAACAGAGATGCTGGCTTATAGGAAAAAGAGTGTAGCTTCAAGATGTGAGGAAGGCGAATTAACAACCTGCCACATGTAGCCGAAGCAACCTTCCTTGCTGAAGTGCAATGCAGGAGGTCTTGAAGCACTTGCTGATGAAGATCAAGGATTTGAGCCTTCAGTATGGGTTACAACTCAATGCAATGAATTCAAAAATCCTCACAACTAGACCAATACGCAACATCATGATAAATATATAAAAGATTGAAGTTGTCAAAGATTTTGTTTTTGCTCCCAAACCTTTGGTCACTGAAGCAGTGTTCAAAAGAGCAAAAGATGCTTTCCACTGTTAAAATCTGCTGCCTCTTTAGAGGATTGAAAAGTAAGGACGTTATTTGAGGACAAAAGTGTACCAAAACCAAGCCAAAGTATTTTCAATCACTTCATAAGCATGTGGACATTATGCATTGAATAAGACAGACTGACGAGGAGTTGATGCATTGTAATTTTAGTGTTGGTGAAGAATATGGAGAGAATAATGGACCGCCAATAGGACAAAGTAATGTGTCTTGGAAGGAGTATGGACAGAGTGCTCCATAGACTCTAGGCAAGAGTGGCAAGATTTTATCTTTCGTTGGTCATCTGAAAAGAGACCCGGTCCCGGAGGTGGACATCATGTTGGGAAAAGTACGGGAACAGACATAAGAGGTAGACCATCAAGGAGACGGATGAGCAGAGTAGCTGCAATAGTGTGCTCAAGCATCGGAACACTTGTGGGGCAGACATGGTGGTGCTTCATTCTGTGTGTAGAAGGTGTCAGAACAGACTCGACTGCGCCCAACAACACCAACAACAACAACAGCAAAGATTTGTAACCCTAGCCAAAAACCCTAGTGGCCAAAAAGAAGAAACTTTCATCCAGTAGTACATAAATTCACCATAGCCGGAGTCTACTTTATGGCAACTAATACGAATATAGAAAGTTTTCTTTGTATTTATTTATTAGTATAGTACATTTTAAACAGACATGGTTTCATTTAATGATACAATCATTTTTTTTAAGTTCACAAACAAACCAACCAAACCCATTTCCGTTGAGTCAATTCTGAAAATGGACTCATTTCAACAAAGTTGAAGGAATTTATTCAAATTTATACAAGAAAGCTCACTGTATGTGCCTATAAGTACAACCCTATTTGTTGTTATTATTGCTATTATTAATATAATTAACATTCATTAATTTAAGAGTTACTCTCACTGACTCTGATAACATTTTGGCATTTTAAAATGTGGACTACATTGAGTAAAACGGAATTCATCATTTGCTCTGGCAGCCTGTGTTGGGTTAGCTTCTTTAGACACCGTTTCAGGAACCCTAGAGGCAGAATTTAATAAACTGTATTTGCTGCCTGAAGTGCCTGCAATATCCTACTCTCTGCCAGCGAATCCAGCAGGATCCTAACCTGAGCATGATTTCTCTCTTTCGGAGCTCCCGCTTGCTCAGGGATATATTTAAGTGTATTTGAAAAACATGCCAGTTTTTGACATGTTGTCAAGAAACGACCAGCTGCCTTCACAATGGAATGAACATGTTCTCTTCCTTAGCACATAAGCTCATCACTATCAAGTTCCAGGCCACATCCTTAACCTCATGACACATCATCCCCACCTGCAGCCTCTCTGACACTCACATAGGTTGAATCGCTATTTTTGAGTGTACATGCTTGATGATTACAGTCTCTTACTTTCCTTAATTCAACCTAGCAATCCTCCATCCAACTCAACGAAGCGCTACTGGGTGCTGCACAATCTTCAAAACTGTTATATTTGTGTTCATTCTTGCAGCCACCTTGTCTGTGCATATCACTGAGGACTTTCCTCCTTCATGTTGACCCTCTACTTTACCAAGCATGATGTCCCTTTCCGTGGACCGGTTCCTCCTGGTAACATATGCAAAGTACCTCAGGTTGAGTTGTACTATTCTTGCTTGTAAAGGCGCATTCTGGCTGTATTTGTTACAAGAGAGCTTTCCTGTTCATTCTTTATCAATACTATACTTCTTCTGATTCAGCGTCCATCTTTCATACGTGCATATGGTAACTGGTAATACCATGGCTCTTGGGTGAAGTTCACCTTTGTTTTGAAAGTGACCTATATACCCTTTACCACAAGAAAGAGATCTCATGCAGCTGGTTTACCCAGTGCAATATGTGGCTGCATTTCTTGACTGCTACTTTCAGGAGTGCTGATTATGGATTCAAGTGAAATAAGTTGCTTGGCAACTCAAATTTTATTTCTTTTATTTTGTTGTTCCCTGGTTCAGTTGTGAGAATTTTGGTTTTCCTTACACTGAGCTGCAATCCTGCAGTATTCAATATGGTTGCAACTCATCTGTAGCTGGAGATATATTTTATTGTAAAATTTTAAAAACCCATAGGACAAGGAACAAACCCAAAGGTAAATTGCACAGTGTAATTAAATCCATCAACCATAAGTTGTCAACTGTGAAAAGTGTACTATATTAACTTAAAATAATTTCTGCTATAAAAAGAAATTCCACCCATTATCGTTAAAAAATAAATAGCCTCTGGATTTTGGAATCTAGTGACTAGTAATGTATTTAACAAAGTAGAAAATACAGGAAAATAATCAACTTGCATTTAAAGCAAATTCATGCTCCTCTAAGATATCCAAGTAGAAATAGTCAGCAAGCACTTGTGCAAACAATTTGAGAGATTCAAATGAGATTTTGGTTGGAAGTACAGATGAGAAAAATCATTGCCTCTAGATATAAAATAAAATCTTAGAAAGGAAATGTATAACAACAAAAGGGAAACAGATTAAGAAGAAAGGGGGCAAAACCCAGAAATCTAGGGGAAGTAGCTATTTTATGGTGGACAGTTTACATGCAGTATTTTATGTTATAGAGCAATACGAACATGAATCGTCCACACAGCCCAGTGCTATAGTGTACACAGCACAGTTCCACTGGGTTTAGAGATGACTAAGAGAAAAGGCAGGGAGCCCTAGTGGCAAGGTCGTTACCTGGGATGTTATCCTCAAGGTCACCAATTCGAAAACACAAGATCAGGGGTGCTCAATAAGGCGATCGTGATCTACGAGGCAATCGCAAATGTAGTGTGGGTAGATCACATGGCATTGAAAACATAGATGTAAACCTATCATCAATCCGGTCACTTCATTGATAAACAGCACAGCCAATCAGATGCAATCTTAGGTGTCAAACGCATGCAGAAACAACTGCAGCTAAGTGCAGCAAAACTGACAAGCTAAGTTATCACCCATTTTTAGACCTTGGTTTCTTTTCTCTTAAACGTAAGAAAGGGTATTAAAATGAGTGGGGGACCTGGACCAAGTAAGAAGACAACGACGTATCATGTTCATACGGAATGGGAGATTTTGACCCTACAAGCCGACATTCAGCTGAAGTCCACAGCGCATGAACCCTTCTGGAACTTACTCACAGGGGGAAAGTACCCAAACATGAGAAAGTGTGCTACCCCCTTGACTGCATTATTTGGCTCTACTTATTTATGTGAGTCAGCCTATTCCCACATAACAATCATTAAGTCCAAGTATCATTCCACCATGACTGATGATCATTTGGAATGTGCTTGAGGCTGGCTGGCAGCAGCTACCGTATGTCTGGACTATGCATCCCTGGCTCACTCCATTCAGTGCAAGTCATCAGAGTCAACTCAAGTAATGACAAAATATGTACATAGTTAACTAAGTTGTGTTGTGCAATATGGACTCGTGGTTATGCAAGATACATAAACATACATTGTTCATGTAAAGAATTCTCAATGCATTTATGAATTAATACAATAAATAAATGAATAAAATAAATATATGTTTTGCATTTTTGTAGTTGGTAGATCATTTTGACTTGATCATTTTATAAGTAGCTCACATGCAGAAAAAGTGTGAGCAGCCCTGAATTAGATGCTCCCAAAGATAGAGATGGGCTTTTTACTCCTATAAAGAGGTAAAATGTCGACCAGGGCACAGTATAGCACTGATGAAACACAAAATCCCTCTGGTTTCTTGAGGTTTCTTCACCCTACAGTATCATGACCTCAGTCCTGCCTTGTACTGCGTGCTAAACTGGAGCATGTACACAGTACAGATAAGAGATAAGAGCTCATGACACATGGAATCTAGGAACAAGAATGGGAGTAGGGATCCCAGAAGGACAGGGGGAAGGTGGAGAGAGGAGGGGAGGAAGGGGGAGCAGATTGCTATGATCCATAAATATCCCCTACACCCCCTCCCACCCCTGGGGATGAACAACAGAAACCATGGGGGAAAGGTGATAGTTGTCGGTATAAGATATGAAAATAATAATAATTTATCATTTATCAAGGGGTCATGAGTGTGGGGGTGGGTGGAGAAGAGGAACTGATACCAAGGGCTCAATAGAGAGTAAATGTTTAGAAAAATAATGATGGCAACATATGTACAGATAAGCTTGATACAGTGATGCATGACTTGTTATGAGGGTGTAAGAACCCCCAATAAAATGATCTTTAAATAATAAAAATAAAATAAACAGTTAAAGTTTCAGAAACTCACAGGGGTAATTCTACCCTGCCTTAAAAGATCACTATCAGTCTTCATTGCCTTAAGGGTGGTGAGTTTGGTTTTGTGGAAATCAGAGTAAAACTAATAAGTGTATTTGAGAGACATTGCCCTCTCTGTACAGTATAGTACTATGACATTCCATGTCACTAAAAAAAAGCAAAACAAAAGTACTCCAACCCTTACTGCAGACTCATAGTGACCTTATAAGACATGGTAGAACTGTCCCTGTGGGTTTCCAAAATTATAACTCTTTAAAAAATGTATTTATTAATAAATCACTTTATTGGGGGCTATTACATATAGTATAACTGTCCATACATTCATTGTATTAAGCAGATATGTACAAATATTTCCATCAGCAATTTCAAAACATTTTTTTCTTGAGCCCCTTGCTATTAGTTCCTCTTTTTCCCCCTCCCTCCCCACCTGTCACCCTCAAGATCCCTTAATATATTATGTATTGTTACTTATACATATCTTAGACCTCCCCTTCTGTCCCTTTACCTACAATCCTGGTATTCATCCCTTGAGGGAGAGGTTATTTTGCCATCATTCCTATCAGTTCCCCTTTCCTGATTTCTCTCCCCACTCCTTTCCTACCCCACCCTCCAGAAGTCATTACTCCTGTTACTGTTTCTGAGGGTTTTGTTTATCCCGAATTCCATAAATTGAAAGCTCTTGTCTATACCAATATATGTATGCTGGGCTAGCTGGGTTTTCGAGGTAGGACTGAGATCATAATAGTGGGGGGAGGAAAAATTAAGGACCTAGAGAAGTGTTCTGTGTTTCATCCGTGCTATACTGTGCCCTGGATGTATCTTCTCTTCCGTCTGGCCCCTCTGTGTTGAAAGTCCAATTATCCCCAGATGGGCTCTGGGTTTCTAACTCGATCCCTCTCCTTTCCCTTGATGAAGTCATTTATTTTTGAACTTCTGATGCCTGTTCCCATCAATCCCTCATGATCACACAGGCTGGCGTGCTTCTTCCATGTGGGCTTTGTTGATTGCCTGGTAGATGGCTGCTTGTTTGACTTCAAGCTTTTAAGACCCCAGATGCTATATCTTTTAATAGCCTGACACCATCTTCTTTCTATGCCACGTTTGCTTATGCACCCAGTTGGTCTTCAGTGATTGTGTTGGGAAGGTGGGCACAATAACTCTTTGAGAAGGTAGAAAGACTAAACCTTCTCCTTAAAGACAATTCAGATAATAGAAAATAGTTTTACTATTTCTTTTCTTTTTGTAGCTTGAAGTCATATAAATATTTCCCTTCCACAATTAAGTTTCCAAGACTATAATTCTTTATGGGAGTAGAAATTTCTGTCTTCTCCTGAGCAGCAGCTGGTAGCTTTGAACTGCAGAACTTAAGGATCACAGCCTAATGCACAACCATTACAACACAAGGGCTTCTAAATTAAAGAACATTAATTAAAATAAATTGAACTGACTTGTACTGAATTCATCCTGGTTCATTGTGACCCTATAAGACAGGATAGAACTGTCCATGTGTATTTCTACTCCTTATGGGAATAGAAAGTCCGATCTTTCTCCTACAAGACAATTTAGATAATCAAAAACTTTCCTCATATACTGTGGCAGTTACATTATCTCCTGTCAACTAGTAAAGGGGTGGAGTTTACTCTGTCAATCAGGTAGCAGCTTGATGATCTCATTTGGAGGCACTATAGAGATAACTAGCTCACTGGAGGCCAGATACACTCTCTCTCTTTTCACACTCTCTGCTAGACATTCCTTTTGATAAACCACATGGAGACTGACAGAGCCAGAATCCTGGAGCAGGAGGAGCCATGTGGAAACCTACATCAGTGCTAAGATGCTTCTGCCACCACCAGATCCACAAGACTTTCAACCCACTGGCCTGTGATCTTGCATTCTGCATCACTGCATGTGTTGTGTGGAGTCTGAAGAGGAATTACAGACTGGTATCAGACATAGGGGCTAATATCAGATTTATGCACTTAATCTGGTCTGAGCTGGGGAGTTTTCTTAATGTACACTTGCTCTTTGATATGGAGTTCTACCTTACATACATGAGTGCCTATGAATTTGTTTCAACCCGGACTAACACACACACACACACAGACACACACAAACACACTTTTTTTCGTTCCCCCTTTTGTAGCTGGTAGTAAGGAAGTCTTGGAACTTTAGTGGTTATGCATTGAGCTGCCATCAGCATGGCCAGCAGTTCAAAATCACTAGCCGCTGAGGGAAAAAGAGGAGTTTCTATTCTAATAAATAGTTACAGTCTCTTAAATCCACAGGGGTGTGTGTGTCATGATGAGTTGGGATTATCTCAATAGCAGTGTGAGAAAGTTGATAGTATCAATTTATTTCTCATCATTAATAGGTGGTGAAGAATGCTGCTAGTTTAATGATCCTCAAGGCATAAGTAATTTGTCAACATATCATTCCAAATATAAATAGAGTGGATTTATTTAGGATTGTTTTATTCTTTACATGAGCCTTGGTGGCACTGTGGAATCAGCAGTTGGGCTGCTAACAATGTCATAAGTTCAATCCCAGCAGCTATGCCAACAGAGAGAGATGAGGCTATCTGACTCTGAAGATTTGGAGCCTTGCGAACCTTGTGTGAGTCAAATCAACTCTACAGAAGTGGACACAGACATTGAATGTAATTTTCTAAATTTTCATAAAAAATCCAAGAGTAAAAAAGTCATTGTTTTAAAAATTAGGTTATAATGCAGACAATTATTTTGTTTGATCTAAGGTGTTTTAGAACTTCCTTTGATCTCATTTCTTTAAAAAGTTTTTTTGATCCTACAGCTATGGTAAATTCTTAGAGTAGAACATCATGTTTATAATTCCTATAGTGAAACATATTGAATTATATCACAAACATTAGAAGCAAAAATAAGTGCCTTCAAATTCTCCCATTGATCTGCTGATCTACATAAGGACATGTAGTCATAGCAGCACTCTTGACATGGATAGAACTGATAGTGGCAGGGATGCTGAATGTCCTTGATGCCACTGCATCGTATCATTCAAAACAGAAGCCACAGACTTTGTTACATACAGACTCAACCAACAGCATGGTCCATCTAACGTTGACTTATCATATATATACATCTCCTTAAGCCATATTAAATGTCCAAGTAAATTCAATAACATAATCATATTTTAATTAAAATCATATAAATACCCTTCTTAAACCAAAATTGTAATAACCTATTCATCATAATAGTATATAGATTCCTTCAGTGTATTTCACTCATGCCTTGCTATCTTATAACTTGTTTTATCCTTTCTTCCTTATTCATTTATTGTAATCATTTTATTGGGGACTCGTACAACTATCATTACAATCCATACACCCATCCACTGTGCCAAGGACATATGTTGCTATCATCATTCTCAAAACATTTACTTTCTACTTGAGTCCTTGGTATCAGCTCCTCATTTTCCCCCTCCCTCCCTGCTCCCCCTGCCTTAATGAAGCCTTGATAATTTATAAATTGTTATTATTTTGTCATATCTTGCACTGTCTGACATCTCCTTTCACCCACTTTTCTGTTGCCCATTTCCCAGGGTGGGGGGTAATATGCAAATCCTTGTAATTGGTTCCCCCTTCCCACCCCAACCTCCTTCCACTTTCCCTGTATCGTCACTTTCACCACTGGTCCTGAAGTGATCATCTGTCCTGGATTCCCCGTGTTTCCGGTTCCTATCTGTACCAGTGTACATCCTCTGATCTAGCCAGATTTGTAAGGTAGAATTGGGATCATGACAGTGGAGGGTGGGGGGGGGGGAGGAAGCATTTAGGAACTAGAGGAAAGTTGTATGTTTCATCATTGCTACCTTGCACCCTGACTGGCTCGTCTCCTCCCTGCCACCCTTCTGTAAGGTGATGTCTAGTTGCCTAAAGATGGGTCTTGGGTCCCCAATCAGTACTCCCCCTCATTCACAATGATTTGATTTTTTGTTCTTTGATACCTGATACCTGATCTCTTTGGCACCTCATGATCATGCAGGCTGGCATTCTTCTTCCATGGGCTTTGTTGCTTCTGAATTAGATGGCCACTTGTTTACCTTCAAGCCTTTAAGACCCCAGACACTATATATTTTGATAGCCAGTTAGTATCAGCTCTCTTCACTACATTTGCTTTTACCCATTTTGTCTTCAGTGATCATGTCAGAAAGGTGTGCATCATGGAATGCCAGCTTAATAGAACAAAGTATTCTTGCATTTTGAGGGAGTATTTGAGTGGAGGCCCAATGTCCATCTCCTGCCTTAATAATAAACCTATGAATATATGCACATAGATCTATTTCCCCATCCTCATATATAAATGTATTAAAAAGTTAACTATTTAATTCTATCACATAAAGTTAATATATCTTATGTTGTATGAGACAGGATAAGGGAGGAAACAGTACAAATATATTTGCTTAATATATGCGCATATACTTCCATGCACACATAGTTGTAATAAAACAAAAGGGATATATGTACTATTTCTGTCAACTTCCGTAACTGGTCATGCAGGTGTTTCTAGTTTTTTACTTACCTTCTTCCACTACAGTTTATATATTCCTCTTTCACTCAGCGGTCACCTAAACTGCTCTAGTTCTTTTCCTGGTTTGATCTAAACTTTGATTCCTGAAATTCTGGGCCATTAGTAACCCAGTCAGAATTGAGTTACAGTTCCTATCGCTTTAAATCACAGCACATGATAGAAGCGAATCACCCTTAGGGACCTGCTTTACTCTAGGCACAATTATTTACCTTCACTGGTAATAAGAATTCATGACCTTTACCCTCACCAACCAGTAGAATAAATCTTATGGGATAGTTTCCCTATTGCTGGAGAGGTATAAAGAAACATAATGACCATGTGGGATCAGACATTTTAGTTCAATAGAATCAGTGTTCTTTCTCCTGGTGGAATTCCTCATGCTTTTGGGACTAAGATATCCAGACATCTACAATATAGGTTTTTTGGGGGAAGGGGTATCAGGGCAGATGCTTGTAAGATCATTAGATGTAGTGAGGGGGCCACTTTTATTCAAATTCTTCTTTAATAAACCCAAGAAATCTGACGATGGGAGAAAAAAGAAGCTATATTAGATACTGATTTGAAGCACGATACCATTAACCCACATCCCCACGGTATTATTTTTGCCTAACCGGTGCTGTGATAGTCTCTTTGAACTTGCCATGACATGCCATGAACTTGATTTTGTAGAAAGTGCATCAACAATAATACTATGTTGAATATCATATCGGTGGACAGCACAATCTGCAAGTTCATAAATGGTAGATTTTAGAGAAGCATCATATGTCACAAAGTCAAATTATATCCAGATTAAGTGTCTATTACAATAAAAACCAAACCCTTCTTCCATGACAGAAGTGACTGAAAGCTGTTGGGTGATAATCCCAATGAATAGTAATATTCTGGGAATTTATTGTTGATCACTGTTGATTGAAGATTGTTAACTTAGCAACATGTGTTATTATCCTGGACTTGGAAACTGGGGGTCCATGCTAATGAGCCCATGAATGATCTCCAACTTTGATATCATGATTACTTTATTGGGCAGTGACAGAGAGACTGAAGGAAAGGACCGTTTGCTATTATGAAATATGCTATTATATACATTTGATTATTAAAATGCCTCACTCCTTACATCATCCTTTGATGAGATTTCTTATGGAGTGCAAGCATCTTCATATATTTTGCTCATTCAAAGATGTCTATCTATATACCCAATCTCAGAGTTCAAAAGAACTATCTACATACCCAATCTCAGACATCATTGTCACACGTTCTACTGATGTTTCTTATAAGTACATGATCACTCAGACGCATGATTATCAACAATCCAAGAAGTGCTTTGTTAGCACACTTCTTGTCACTTCTACTTCTAGAAGATTTTTTCATCACCAAGGTTTTGTACGTATAGCCCAGAAGGTGATTGCAGTGTGATGGCAGTCACTTTGGGGTGAGTCAATTAGAAGCATGTATAAACCAGAAATGATGTTTTAATTGACTCTAAAAAATGTTATTTATAAAAATGTTTCTACCGTGTCATAGGTGTGAGTGAGAGTAAGCGTTGTAGCCAGAGTTGGTCAATGAACTTTATGGTTATTTCTTCACGTAATTTACTCTCACATAACAGGCAAGCTCTATACCAATATTATATATACTGTTTGCACTTGATACCTGAGTACAGCACAAAATAATTTTCATCCTTTGTTGGTCAGACAACACTCATTTCCTGACAAATAGCTTAGCTATAACTTCAACCTGACTACTCATGGTTATGTGTTCAGCCGCTAGAGTTCCCTTTTGGACTAAACGCTATTCAGTTTTTAGCAAGTCAAAAGCTATTTCACAAGGGAAAGTACACATTTTCAAAGGAAGAAAGGGGTTGGCTCCAAATTCCCAAGGGCCTGTATTCTGATCTTATAGGAGTCTGCCAAGATTTCCACACAGCATGTTTATTTGCCACTTGTATTTCAAACACTGTTGGATCTTTTTGATCCTATGGCCAAAAGAGACCTTGCTCAGCTGCTCTTACCTTTCCTAGGGCCTGCTCTCTCTCTGGGACCCACCCCAAACTTGTAAAGTTGGGGATCAAAATTTTGGTAAACAAAGGTGTTGAATATACCCAAGTGAGACATTTCTTGTCTTAAAAGTGCAGTGGGCCACTTGGCTTTGTTCTACTTCTCCACTTATCAGAGGACCCACATGTAACAATTGAGACTCACATGTATCTTGACATCGGCACATCACAGGGGTTTGAGAAATTTAACTGAAATGGGAATTTTTGAGATTTTTGTTGAATTTAATTTCTATTCTCTGAGATGCAAATGTCGGGCAATTAAGTATTCCTTGTATACTGTATCCAGCCAGCATCATATCATCAATTTAATAATAAACCAGTATATTTTTGGTAATGAAGAAAGATCATCAAGGATGCTGCAGACTACAATAGAACATAGGCCTGGAGTGCTGCCATTACTGAGAATCTATATTATTGTATAATGCCCAGTTAATATTGATTCAGGTGGATCATATGGGATAGCATAGAGCTGCTCAGTAGGGTTTCTGTGTTGTCGTCTTTATAAGGGTAGATTGAAAGGTCTTGTTTTTCCTTTCGAGTCAGAGGATGGACTTTGGTCTGAACAGCTAACCTTCCATTCAGCAGTCAAACATCTAACTCTTGTGCCATCAGGATTTGGCTTATTGTTGGCCTTATCAGCTACTTCTGGTTTTCTTTACTAAAACCTGTCTGGGGATGAGGATATGGGTAAGCCAGATCAATAGCTCTGTACCATATATCAAGTGATGTGTTAATTTGCTTAAGCAGTGAAACTACTTCTGGAAGAGCAGCTTCAATCAAAATCATCACTTGTCTAAGTTTATAACAACATACTGTTATTCAATATATCCCTTTGTTAAACCCAGGAAACGTGGTTAAACTTCCTGAAAATGCATGCTTTGACTTATTGAGGGTAGCATTAATCATTTCAATTCCTCTAGGAATACAGTGATTTAGAATAATTCCCATATTTTCTCGGCAGTCCTGGTGGCTTCTTCTCAACATTCCTTTAAATCATAATAAGCCTCATTTCAATGTGGTATTTCTGTCACTTGTTCAGTATACGGCGTTCCGATTGTGCATCTTGGAACTACAGAAATAATCATAAGATGGGTTTATGCATACCCTGAACACACAGAGAAAGGAATCTGAGCTCAAATGTTATCGATCATCTGACTTCCAGATGTCCCAGCTGCATCTGATAAGCCAAAATAATGTTTTGTGTCTCTTGAAATTAGTGCCCACTAATCCCTAAAATGTCAACCTAGTAGAAGGTTCTAGTTTTTTTGGAGGGGAGACTAGAAACTATTTAAGAGTATACATTTTTGCAATTGGTTATTTTGCCATGGGTATCCATCCTTTCCTTCACTCAAGAAGTTGTTAACTGGCTCAACATTAGGAATTTATTGAAGAGAGTGGTTCTTTACAAAGAGGCTTCTGCTTACTTAACCTAAAACTTTTCTGTGTAAACTGATCAAGTAAATATTTAGTAGATCTCCTATCTATTAGTACGCTTCATAGATCTGTTTGAGTCAGATTATTCTTACTAGTGTTTTGGCTTAGCTGTGCATTCCAGTAGTAATGCCAAACTTGCTTTGGGGAAAAATTGCCTCCGCTTGGTTCCTCCAATCCTGAGACACAATCATCCAGGCTGTATTTAAAAGTTATGAGCACACTTCTAAAAAATGCTGGGATTACAATTTTATGTTCCTAGGTAGACACTGTGAATATGTTTCTCCCCAATCCTCCTTATTTAGTGAATGGCATAGAATTTAAAACACTACTTAGAAAACTAATGTATACATGTACATTAGTTTTTAATACTGAAATATATGTTTTTGGTTGTATAGATTAAAATCTCAAGTAAATGGTCACTATTTTTGCAAACAAAGAGGGCTTGGGATTAGGGAAAAACTTAAATTTTTTTCTCATTCAAACTTTTGTATTTCATTTTTACAAAATTTGGTTCTCTATTATCATGGAATCTGTCATACATATAGAAATGTATAGGTCACATTTTAGTTATAAACACACAGCAAATTCAGCTTCACATAAACAGCCACATTATTTTTTCACATAGGATTTCATCAGGAGATAAATTGTTTGGATCTTGAATATGCAAATACGTCTTTGATGCTTTCTGTCAACCTGTATTTTACAAAGGCTAGTCTGAAAAATACCACCACCTACAGAAGTGATAACCTTTAAGGACACTTTATAATCTCATGCCTGACTAGGACTTAAATTTAGGAAGCCAGACTGAGCTAGTCTCTTCAGAGCAATAGCATGCGGCAAAACTACTAAATTGTGAGTTTAAGGTATTTTTCTTTGGAAATTCTAAATACATGCTTTTGAACCTTCAGTTCTTGGTTTCCCCAATGGCCCAGCCATTTCGTAATCCATGTGAGAAGCAGGCTCACTCATCATCTAAATGTGTAAGAGGGAAGTTGCATACAGACGGTCTTCCTCTCTGCTTTCTTCTTTATTTTCTCCATTCCCCGTGTTGATAACTTAATCTGAAATTCCGGTCTCTGCAGTAAATCTCTGCCAGACAATTCCTTAAACTGCACCGGCTGTGCATCAGCTTCCTGCAGCCTGGGAGGGGACAGGTCTGCAGGAGACCATGAGAAAGACTATCAATAGCTTCATTTGGGGGCAGAATAAATAGAGCCACGTCCGTTAAACAACAAAGGTCCTCTGATATAACTGGAATGTTCAGAGTTTTCTTCAGAAACATGCAATCATTGGTAAATCGTTTGTTTACTCTTTTAAATCTGTTCCATCATGGCTCAGTAGAGCGCGATACCCTGCAGCCTGTCCCCAGTGCAGACACCGCAGTGCTCCACGTGGCGCCCCAGACACCTGGGCCCCACTGCTGGCCCTGCGGCCCCTGAGCAGGTGTCTGTGCAGGCTGGACTCAGTCACAACTCCTGGGCAAAACTCTCAATAACACTCATATACTAAGGCAGAACTATGCCAGTTAGACTAAGACATGGCATAACAAAGCAAGCCGAGTAGGAAACTGGCAAACAGATGGTAGTCTTTTGTGGTCAATTATTGGGTACCCTGAAAGCAAGGGAATTAAACCCAAACACAGTGACTTCTAATTCCATAACATTAGAATAATAATAATAATCTGATTCTTCTCACACTAGGCTGTTTCAACCTTAAATTAGGGCGTTTTCCAGTTCTCTAATCTGCTACGGGTGTATATAAAGTAATCCAAACAGGAGAACTATGTAAATAATAGTCAATGCTTTACCCAGTGGTTTAACCTCCTCTGAGGTAGACACCATTCATTCACATCTGGATGTGAATTTGTTTTAATATTCATTAAACACCCTGCAGTAGAAGTATTTGTTCAATTGAGGTGACCACAGAATAATGCTATATGGCAGGAACTGATTGGTTTTCTGCCTCTCCCCAAACATGTGAAACTGACCCCCGCGGAGACGAGGCCCCAGTGACAACATTGCATGCAAGCGGTAGGAAGTCCGAGATGAATCATCAGCATTAGACTGGGTTGGGAGACTGTACTAGAAGATGATGTGGCCTGAGAACGAATGCTTGCCTTTGTCTTGGACTATAAGGATAAACTGTTTATCCTTCTAATAATGGATAAACAATAATGACCCTTTTGTGAATGACTAATCTTACGTAGCATAATGGCTTCTTGGCCCAGGCATAGGATGAGGTGTTTGGTAGTTTCATCGCTGTTTTTCAGGGCTGAATTCTTTATCCATTCTACTGCTGAAGAGAGTTTGGGCTGTTGCCAGCTTCTTCCTGTTGTGAATGGTGCTGCATTGAACACAAGAGTTCATCCATCCTTTTGTGTTTTGTCTCTACTTCAGTGGGGTATCTACCCAGCAGATATGTACTGCAGCGTCACATGGGAATTCTTCCCTGGTGTTTTATCATGCCCTATTGTTCTCAGCAGTCTTCTACACGGTTACAAGCCCACCAAACACCTATGAGAGTTCTCTTTCTTCACAGCTTCAACATTTTATATTTTTTCGGTTTTGTTGTCCCTTTGTTGGTTGGTTTGTTGTCCCTGTGTTGGTTTGTTTGTTTTTTGATGGGAATATTGCTGGGAGTGAAAGATAATCTCTCATAATTGATTTTACTTGCAACTCCTGGATAGTTAGTAATTGTGAGCATTATTTCATGTGTTTGGTAGTCATTTAAACATCATTTTTGGTGAATGATCTGTTCATTCTTTTTGCCCACTTTTTAATTGTGTTTTATTTTTTCCTTTTTGAGGTGTTGCAGAATTTTACAGATTTTAGTAATTAGTTTCCTGTCTACTCTGTTATTGCTGAACATCTTTATGTCTCCCATTTTACTCTTTCTATGAATCTTTTTGCTATGCATAAGTGCCTTCTTTTTAGCCGGTCCTGTCATGCATTTGTCTTCCACTATGTGTGCTTCTTTTATTGTACTCGCTAGTATATCAACGCTTTGCAATAGGGCCTTTAAGTTTGTCCCGATTTTCTCATCAAGGAATGTACGGCATTGGGTTAATCTACTGTGCAAGACCTCTTTAGAGTATTGAAAAGCAACGGTGCTGTTTTGAGGACTAAAGTGCCCCTGACCCAAGACATGGCATTTTCAATTGCTTCATTTACATGTGAATTTTGGACATTAAAGAAGAAAGGCGAGTGAAAAATGGATGCATTTGAATTGTGGTGCTGGAGAATATTGAAAGTACTATGGACTGCCAAACAGACCACAATCTGTCTTGGAAGTATTAAGGGCAGAGTGCTCCTTAGCAGCCAGCACTGCAGGGCTTTTTCTTACACATATTGGGTATATTTTCAAGACAGAACAGTCTCTAGGGATGGACACCATGCTTTCTAACGTGGAAGGGTAACAGAAGCAAGGAAGCTCACGTAACAAGATGGATTGACACCATCTCAAGCATAGCAACAATTATGAAGATGGCACAGGATTGGCACAAGGTTGCTCAGGGTGTAACAGAGCTTTATGGTACCAAACAGCAGTTAACTTGTATCCTGCTATTTTACCAAATTCTTCCATTGTTTCCAACAGTCTTTTGGAGAAGGTTCTTTGATTTTCTGCATATAAAATGACATAAACTGCTAGTAGAGCATGTTTCTCTTCTTGTTTGCTCAATTGCCTTCCCTTCATTGCTTTTTGTTGCCTACAGGTTATGGCTAAGACTTCCAGCATGAAGCTGAATAGAAGTGGTGACACAGGACATTCACATTTGATTTCCATCCCCAGGGGAAAAGTTTTCAGCTTTACTCTCATAAGCCTGATGCTGCTAAGTTTTTCATCTATAGTATTGTGTTGAGACATTTCCTGACTTATACTTATTGTCTTGATTATTTTTATCAGAAATTGGTGTTGGATATTTCCCAATGCCTTTTCTGTATCTACGATCATTTGATTCCTATTCCTTGTCTTGATTTTGTAATGGATGGCAATGATTGCTTTTCTGATGTTGAATCATATTGTGTGACTGGTATGAGTCTAACCTGGTATGAATGGCGGTGAAATTATTATTATCAAGATCATTATTTTGATATGTTGTTGCATTCTATTGGCAATGAATTTGTCCATAATTTTGTCAAAAAAAATGAGAATCCCAAAGGCAAATAGAGTAAAAACAGCAGTCTCCTTCAAAGGAAAATGAATAAAGGTAAGCTCAAATTTGTTAGCAGAAATAGTTCAAGCAATAAAACAATATGTTCTTATGTGACACCACGTATTACCTAAGAACACATCGCCTTCTTGATTGAACAGTTTCCTGTCTTTTCCTTGGAATTGGAGAGTTTTACTATGGTACGTCTTCGTATTTTTATTTTGGAATTTATCTTGTTTGAAATCTCTCAGCTGTAAATATCTATTTTCTCCTTCTTTATGATGCATGTCAAATTTTCTTCCTGGATTTCTCATACTATTTTCACACTAGTTTTTTTTGTTGTTGTTGTTCAATTGTTTCTTATTTCTCAATGATCTGGATAAGTTGTAGTTTATTTCCTTTAGTAGTGACCCACATAATTCTCAGAACTTCTTAGGACCCCTTTACTTTTGTTGTTGTTGTTGTTTGTCTTACTGGTTTAGGTTAGAAAAACTGTCTTTCAGCTCACAGATTCCATTGTCCTTTTATCCAGTCCTCTTATTCAGGTCTTTTCATGTGTTATTGAATTCTGTCATCTTATTGTTTATCGTGTTGTATGCCTTTTGTTGTAGAGTTTTGATTTTTTCTACCCTTTCCATTGTTATCAGGAGGATTTCCCTCATTTCTTGAAGGCATCTACACACCATTCTTATGAATTCTGGTAACTCCATGACCACTTTTCAGGGCATTGCATTACATCTGCATGCTATCCCTTTGTCTGTGCTTGTTTTTCTTGATGTTTGGGGTGTAGTTCATTGGCCTGCATTCTCTGTGGCATTGCAGTGCAGCCGCTAGTGGTGGATTGAGACAGGGCAATAGAGGAGGAGGAAGGAAGAGGTAGAATGAAAAGCAAACAAGCAAACAAGGTGCCTGGATCTATAATGGTGTTAGCCTGCTTCCTGAGTCTGCCTCAGAGGCCTGGGAATCTGCAGGGAGACAAGACAGCTTAAGAGGAAGCAGTCATAGTAGAGAAAAACCAGAACACGAACCTCATTGCCATTGAGTTGATTCTCATTCACAGTGCTTCTGTAGGACAGGGGAGAATTGTCCCAAGGCATTCCCAAGACTGTAACAGAAATTGAAAGCCTCATGGTTTTCCAGCAGAAAAACCTCAGAAAACCTCAGTGAGCCTGAATCTGTGCTTGGGTTGGCCTGCTGCCACTGCCTTCCTGAAGGCATAGGGATCTGTAGGGAGGATACTGAGACTTCTTGAATACCTTAAAATGTATGGACAGGGCAAGAGGCAGATACTTTAGTAAGCTACTAAAGGCAGCCATTAGTGTTAGCGTGTCTGAAATTCTTAGGGAAGATTAACAGGCAGATTATTCATGGACATCTTACCGTCAAAATATTTAGTGTGGACGGTAATTCATATTACAGTCTTGAGAAAAAATCTTTTTTTCTTTTAGTACCCGTTTTGTTTTATGGCCTTTGACACAGTATATGCGGACTATCCATCTTACTGAGAATCATCTCACTTTTTAAAGCCAACTGATCATATGCATTAATCACATCTATTAAATACTTCCACAGCAACATTTAGTCATATTTTTGTTTGGCTAAATAATTGCCACAATGGCCCATGTAAGTTGGGGTCTAAAATTAATCTTTACAACAAAGTTTTAAGATATGAGAAAATATGTGAAATCAATTCATAGAGTAGTTGTCAACATGACCTGCCTACATGACTATGCAGTCTACTCCATCTAAGTCCCCTGCCACCCAAAGGCACTCTGCTTTCTCGCTCCCTAGGCTGGGAAGCAAGCACTCTGTCTAATGCTCCTGCTTCTGCTGCTTTTGTTCTTCTACTATGGGTTAGTACCAATAATTTAATATAAAATATTAAATTCTAAATTATTTAATTTAATTCAAAATATTAACTTCCACTGATTATCTTAATTATTTCAAATAATACATTTTATGAAACTGATTTTTGAAGTTAAAATCACAATGCTTAAAAATTATGATAAAATTAGACTACTTTGTCATTGTCATATTTTTCAGAGCAACTACATGGATGAAGTACATGTAGAATTTTGTTGTTCTTCAGAGCCATCAAGTTGGTTCCAACTCATAGAGTCTCCATGCTATAGAATTTTTGAAGTATGTAGACATTCTAAACATAGGCAACATAGGATAATACCCACCAATAAATTATATATGCATATGTATGTGAAACATAAAATATTGCTAAGCAATATGTCAGTATGTTAAGATAGTTTGTGGGTGTGGACTGATATGCTCTGACTTCATAAGTGAAAAGGAGAATCAAGCTCAATATTAGGTCAAGACAAAGTCATACTAGTTGGAAGCCAGCCATTGCTCAACCATGTACATCTCTGTCCTTATTCTGGCAGCACTGACTTTTATCCTTCTGGATGCTCTCTACATCACTGTCAGCTCCTAGACTCCACTGCAATGGACACACGGAACTCACAAGCAATAGTCATGGTTGCGAGGTTTACCAGGGAAAGTAACAGGTATCATTCAGGGTCAGAAATGCTTACGTATAGTTTTTTCCGGTCAAGAGAACTTATTCTTAACCAGGCCTGCAGCTAGGCCTGTACCTTGTTCCTGAGTTCTCAGCAACATATCACCTTGGTCCCTGCCTTGCTCTGGCAATGTGATATATATATATATACAGAGAGAGAGAGAGAGAGAGTTATTTATTTATTTATTTATTTGTTTTAGAGCCGCTATTGACCAACCCCAACATCACAGTTCCATATATATTTTTTACATGTGCCTATCCAGTCATATGATAGGTGTCAACAGTATTATAGCTAAAGTAGCCATAGCAAGTAAATGGCTACATCACACAGAGTTAGCACATTGCTTGAAAATGAAATAAAAATTTCTGAAAGGATTAGGGTCATAATAGTGGGGGGTGAGGAAGGCTCAAGGAGCCAGAGGAACAGTGTGTGTTTCATCCGTGCTATACCGCAGTCTGGTTGACACATCCGTTCCTTGCAATCCTACTATGAAGTGATATTCCAGTGTCTACAGATGTGTTTTGAGGTCTCTGATCTG
This sequence comes from Tenrec ecaudatus, assembly GCF_050624435.1. NCBI lineage: Eukaryota > Metazoa > Chordata > Mammalia > Afrosoricida > Tenrecidae > Tenrec > Tenrec ecaudatus. The sequence continues at coordinate 138,821,031 of NC_134540.1, read as the reverse complement.
ACCCCTATGTTCCCAACAATATGTTTGTTTTGGGTTTTCTGATGCCCATTACCTGATCCTGTCGACACCTCATGATTGCACAAGCTGGTGTGCTTCTTCAATGTGGGCATGTTGCTTCTCTGCTAGATGGCTACTGGTTTAATGTCAAGTTTTGAGACCCCAGATGCTATATCTTTTGGTAGCCTGGCACCATTATTTCTCTTCACCACATTGGCTTGTGCACCCATTTTGTCTTCAGCAATTTTGCTGGGAGGGTAAGCATCATGGAATGCCAGGTTGTTAAAGTGTTCTTGCATTGAGGGAGGTCTTGAGGAGAGGCCCCAAATCCATCCACTTTCTCAATGTATTACCATATAAATATATGTACCTATGCCAATACCTCTATTTTTATGAATTAATATATTTACATAAGTACATACCTATGTTTATACCTCTATTCATAGCTTTCCTTCCTAGATCTTTCTTGTTTCCTTTTACCTTCCTCCTTTCCCACTATCACACTCACCCTTCTTCTGCCTCTTAGTAATTCCTTTCAGTTAGATTCCTGTTGCTCCAACAACACCTGGATCTCTAAGTCGTCCTCATTGTTAATTTTAATTTCCTCGTTGTTCCCATCATCTGCGAGTTAGACCGGAGCATGTACACCGGTACAGATAAGTGCTCAGGACACTCAGAATCCAGGTCACATAAACCCCTCATTAACAGAAATTGGAGTAGCAATACCAGGAGGGTAGGGGGAAGATGGGGAGTGGAGGTGGGGGGAGGGATCACAAGGGAAGGGAGACAGCAGTCAGTGAAAGATATGAAATTAATCATAATTTATAATTTAGCAAGAGGTCACTAGGGTAGGCGAGGGGAAAGAAGGTAAAAAGAGGAGCTAATTCCAAGGCCTCAAATAGAACGTAATATTTAGAGAATGATGATGGCAACATATGTACAAATATTCTTGATATAATTGATGTATGGATTGTTATGAGCTGTAAGAATCCCTAATAAAATATTTTAAAAGGAAATATTTCCCACAAAAATGGAATCAAAATTTCTAACACAACATTTGTTGTCATACTAAAAAACAAATGAAAATTTGTTGTCAAAGTGATTAAATCTCTGGTGACCCAATATTTCAGAGCAGAAATACACTCCATAGGAATATCAATGGCTATGCATTTTGCAGATTTAGATTTCTAGAGCTATTGTATACAGTGCCAATAAATATGTTCAACCTCCAGCCTTTGGTAAATAGTCAAGTACAAACAGATCGTGTGAATAAGGGAGTATATGACACTTCTGCATTTTATAAATGCACGTTTTTTTAGAAACAAAACAGCTAGTCAAAGAGAATAAGAAATTTTGCTTAGAATATAAAAACCTACATATACCTAGCTCTCAATCTGATTTTATTTTGATTTTGAAAATTAAAGAAAGTTGATTTCACTTCCCCCTATACCAGAAATTTTAGGTAATACGTTTTAAAATTTATTTTTTATTTCATTTACATTATACATGATATACATTATATTGCATACATGTGAGTGTGGAATTGAAGGGAAAAGAAGCATGTGGTAACTTTAAAACCAGTTTAAAAAAATACACGCACACTATTAAGATCTGAATATTGTAGTTTTAAAAAATATATTGCAACGATTTATTTTATGTGGATAGCCACATATTTTGATTTCTGTCTCCAACATTCATAAGATTTAATTTTAGTTTTACATATGTGCATAGAATTTCTAAATTTCTGTTTAATTTGAATTTTAAATTTTATAGACATAGAATCCTACGGTGAGCAGTACATTGTAATTTATAGTTTTATTCACTTTTATCTTTCTAATTTCATATATGTTGTTGTCTGTAGAAATATTTTTAATTAATTAATTAATTTTTTGGGTAGAAATCTTTTATTTAACTTTTCTGTGCTACTTTAGCATCTGAATGTGTGATAATTATCTGCTACTCTTCCATTAATGTGCAGTTGTGCAAATTCTAATTAATTACTTCTATACAGATGCTTACTAGGAGCATTCTTTTATGTCTTACTGTGCAAACTCAGTAATTTTTATTATATAACATGTAGGGTGAGGTAGTTAGTGTATTGTGCCAACCTGGCCGATAAACACACATGAGGTTAATTGAAGGGCACAGGGATACATGGCCTTTATAGTTCTCGCGTTTCTGGCTTTCTGATGGTCGGTCCAGGATATAGCTGCCTTAGACAGTTCCCTGCTTCAGCTGGCAAGGCTCACTTCCTGCAAGAAATCCCTGAGGAGAAGCCACATGAACCTACCCCAAGGTAGCCCTCGGTGCAGGAGCACTTGTGTGGAACCCTGTCAGCACTGAGATGCTTACATGTTTCTCTGATTCAGCTTTCCTCCTGCAGTCAGCATCATAGTGTGTGTTTTATGAGATGGAGGAGGACTTTGCGGATTGTTGTCGGACATATGGGCTAATGATGGACTTGTGAGCTTGGGAAGCACTGGCTTGAGGTGATTTCTTGATGTGCACTTAACCTATGGATTTCTGTGGAATTGCTTCTCTAATGTACCCAGACAAACACATAAAGGATAGATGTTTTTAGGTCAAAAGGAGTTTGCATTTAATAAATATCACCAAATTATTATCTGAACCAAGTCACAGATGATTTTACCCATCTGTGAATATTTAACAACTTACTCTTCAACATATTCTCAATTAATTTGCTGTTACATTCCTTTTAATATATTAAAATAATGTAGGAAGCCTTTTCATCTTTGTGCAAGGCTGCTAACCCAATGGCTGTTGATGATCTTCCCAGGTGCGCTCAGCGAGCAAGGTTGGCAGGTTGCTCTCATAAAGCTGGCCATTCACCCTATCACCCGGGGGTGCTCTCCATCAAAGGAACTGGCCAGCATGGAACAACAGCACTGACGCCATAATTGTTTATGATATTGACCTTTCTTCTGTGTGTTTATTTATGATTCAATTTCCTGTCTTTGCCGTGTCATTAAAGCCTTTCATTAATTTTTTGTGTGTTATTTCCTGGTAATTATATGAATCATTGTGTATCCTTGAAGGATTTACTAGCTGTTTACCAAAGTGTAGGCTGTTCTTGTCCTGGTACATGCTTGCTTACCTTTCTTGGCTTCACCTGCAATTAAGTGTAGTAGGTTATGGAGTTCTTCTCAATGGAAAGTGTTGTGAACATACCATATCCATAGAATCAGTGGTACATGTGCCTCATTTATGGGCTTCTTTTCTGAAGATGGAAATGAAAACCTGTGTTCAATCTTGGAGAACATGGTTTGTTTGTTTTGCAGAATAATTGTATGAACAATGTCCATTATAGACTCACCTTAGCCCACCTTTTTTTTATTCCCTGTCTCAGGCATATATTCACTACTAATACCCATCAAAGCCATTGACCTTAGAACACAACACATGAAAGAAAAAAAAGGACACAACACATGAGAAATACAATTTGCAATAGATTTGCCTTCTGAATGTTGATGATTTGTTCCTACTGTCTGGCCCTCACTATCATAATTCACATATGATAAAGTGCTCATTTCTATATCTTCTTTAGGTGGGGTAACATTGGGTTAATATAAAAATTAACATTAAAATAGAGTATTTTATGATAATTTCTATTTATGGCCTAGCTTGATTTATAGCTTTAAAAATCTTGTTGCTGAAAGAATGAATTTATTGTCTTAATTTTCACCCTGTAACTCTTAATGCTCTCTTCTCTCCACTTGAGTCCTTTCATAAGATGTAAATGAGTTAAAATAATTTTCATATATAAATGATCACTGACAAGTTTGAGTAGGCATTCTCGTCCCTACTGATATATCTGTGCAATTTATCAACCATTTAATATATGTGTGGACATGTTTCTAGTTACTGATAAGATTCTTTCTTTATCTCTACGTTTTAGTGCTTATATGTATCCAGAGGGCAATTCCTTCTCGTCAGTGTCTTCTTCAGTTATAGTTTGCTGGTTTCAATGCTTTTCCTTTCCATATAAATGTTAAAGTAAATTGCTAAGGTTCCATAGAAAGGTGTCTTGATTTTCACTCATGCTTATACTCTAGCTCTTAATTTATATATATATATATATATGTATATCACATCTTCTGTTAGATATACTCTTGGATATTTTATATTGTTAACTGTTGGAGATTTTAGCATCGTTTTTAGAGTTTATAATGGAAGCTAAATATAAAGTAAAAAAAGCACACACTTTGAAAGTGTACAATAAAAAGGATTTTTAGAATATGAACAACAAGCAGGTCAGAACCATTTTTAATCTAATGCATCACATTTTACACAATTCACAATTATTTTACTCGGCTCCCAAGTGCCATGCTTAGCTCAAAGAACATGGTTTTCAAGTAAATGCTAGAACAATGTCAATGTTTTATAAAAGTGCGTTTTTATCCACCAGCAGAATGCTAACAGAACTTTAACCCTTTGTTATTGATATCTAAACCAATTATGTACGATTCTCTTCTCTTGCATTAGCGAACGTTGTGCACGCATCAGAGCAGTTCTACCCTGTCTTATTCAATGGGAACGAAGATCCAGGAAGACTAAGTGCATTTGAACGGTGGTGCTGGAGAAGAATATTCCACGTACCATGCACCACCAAAAGCACAAGTCGGTCAGTCTTGGAGGAAGTATGGCCAGAGTACTCCGTAGAGACAAGGATGGCAAGACTGTTTTACATGCTTTGTACATGTTGTCAGGAGATACCTAGTGAAGGACATCATGCTCAGTAAAGCCTTGGGGCAAGGGAAAAGAGGAAGGCCCTCGCCGACACGGGTGACACCTTGGCTGCAGCCATGGGCTCAGGCACAGAAACAAGTGTGAGGCTGGAGCAGGACCTACCAGGCATGCTTTGCTCTGTTGTGCATGGAGTCACAATGGGTCGGGAGCCCATTCAACAATGACAACAAAGCGGTCCTCTGGGGCTGCTCTGAATGGGAATCCACTTGATAGCCCTGAGTTTTTTTATTTTCTTTTTCTTGGTCATTTGGTCTATATTTGTAATAGAATTGTAGGGTATACATACATAGATCCAATTTCAATAGATACATTTTGTAAAGTAATTGTAATTGTTTCCTTCCCATCCACAAGGGGCGGAGCTTCCAGTTGGCCAACTCCACAGTAAACTCTTGATACCTTCTTTCACTTATTTATTCACTTTGGGGGGGCGTTATTTGTTTTTGTAGCATTGAACCAATTGGTGAGGAGAATAAAATAGAAACTGGTAGAGAGAGTGTCACAAAATGGATATTTTTCACATCATAGTAGAACCCATGTAAGAGCTGTAGACACTCCCAAACTCCCTACTTAGGGAAAGTGAGTGAAGACAGCATTTTAAAATTTACCATATTGCAGGATTGGCACAGCGGCTGCAACCATCAATGACAGAACCCTTATGATGGGGGCACGGGACCAGACATGGCTTTGTTCTGATCCAAATAGGGCAGCTATGAGTCGGGATCTTCCTCGTGACACCTAACAACACCATAGTCAAGACCATCAATGAATTGACTTTATTTCTCTACATTCAAAAGAAAGGTAACCACTCATATATAATAATGCATGTGTTAGAAAAATGTGATGTTTTCATTACAAGAAATATAGTGAATAAAGTAGGATAAAAAATCATCTTGCTATATTATCTAAGCTCTGTATGAACATTTAAAAAAAAAACGAAGCTTTATACAAGTAACCAATCTCTGATAGGGGAGTCAGAGATTCTACCATAACTTCACATCCTTTCAGTAAAGCAAAGAAGTAAGAAAATGAACAAAAATTGATTGGTAATCAAAGATGGAATCCAGAGCAGTCTAAAACTTTGGGACCATTTGAAGACATAGGTGTTAATTTTGAGTGGCAGTAAGAATTTCTGTTTGATTCATTCTTAAAATGGCTGCTCTTCTTAATAATTTATTTAGATCACTTTAATCCCATATTTTATGTTGGGGATATTTTAAGTATTTTATTTCATATATTTAATACTTTAATTTGATGTTGTGTTAAGTAATGTAACTTTGTTTTTGTTGTCTCGACCAGGTCACGTTTAATTTGCTGCTCAACCTGTTGGCAGTAGTATTTTGTAAACAGTGAGTAGAATTGCCCGGTATGGTTTGTTGTTTTTTTAAATTGTTTTATTGTCATAAACTTCCATATTAAACCATTTAATCATTCTGTCATATCAAGAATATTTGTACAAACATTACCACTATCAATTTCACAATAGTTCATTCTCTTACACATTATTGTTACCTCCCCATTCCCCATCTCGTCCCCTGCCAGTAGGCAATTCACCAATCCTACCACTCTCTAGAGACATAGCACTTCTGGATTTCATAAGCATGAAATCATATGGAACACAAACCGGAAGCAAGCAAGCAAAAAGCAAAATGACCAGGAAAAGCATATAAAATTCTCAATCCAAAAGAAAGCACGAAATATTAAAAATAGAAACAATTTATAAATAGATCCAAAGGGAGACCAAAGGTATTAGGGAGGCAGATCATGAACTCTGCATTCAGCAGTTCAAACCACACATCACAGTCTGCTGTGTACTATACTTCCCAACTCCCCGGAATTTCCTTCTCGTTTTATGAATCCCCAGTTTCTCTTTCACCCTAGTCAATTACTATCAAACTTCTATTGGTAGGAATTTAGGCTGTTTCCAGCTTCTTGCTGTTGTGAACACTGCTGCATTGAACACAGGAGTGCTTGCCTGCCCATATTAAGGCTCTTACTTTTCTAGTTATATACCCAACCAAAGTATTACTGACACTATGGGATTCCTTCACAGTTAGTTGAGGAAGCACCATACTGTTTCCATAACAGTTGCATATATTTATAGACCAATAAGAACTGTATGAGGGGTCCAGTCTCTCTGCAACCTCTCCAGCATTTCATGTGTTGCATTTGTTGTTGCTGTTGTTGTTGTTTTCCTTAGTTAGGCTGGCATTGCCAGTATAAGTTGATATCATTATTTTGATTTGCATTTCCATGATGGCTAATGATGTTGAGCATTTTTCATGGATTTTAGTCATTTGGATGTCATTTGTGGCAAAATGTTCGTGTCCTTTCTCTACATTTATGTTGGATTAAGTTTTGATTTATTGCAGTTCTGTATAGTTTTTTTAGAATAGTGCCTTTTCTGTGCTAACTATTTTTGGTCCTGGTCCTTAAATCCTTTCTATTCTTTAAATGAAGTCCTTTGATGGACACACTCACTCACTCGGTCCCTCACTGCCATTGCATTGATGCTGATTCACAGTGGCTTATGACAGGGTGGAACCGCCCATATGAGCCTCTAAGACTGCAACTGTTTATGGGAGAAGGAAGCCCTTCTTTCACCAGTAGAGCTGGCTGGTGGTTTCAAACTGCTGACTTTTCAGATCACAGCCAACACATAACCACTTTGCCACCAGGGCTCATTTTGATGGCTACAATTATGGGTCTAATTTTTAGTAGTTTCCAATAGTCAATTTTGTTGTCTACTGTATTGAGTTATGGGCAATTAATATGGGTCTTCTAGCCATAATGCCCCATGTGAAATATTGTCATTTTGGACTTTCCACTTCTGGAGGACATTCTTAGCAAACAGGGATAGGAGGGAATTAAGACCTGACTTTAATAGTGTGAATCAGGCCACAATCTTTGTTTCCTTGAGGAGACCTTTAAGATTCCACCTTAGAACCTGGCATGAACTCGGCCACACTCTTTGTTTTTAATGAATATATAATTGTGCCATCATATAATTCTGTAAATTCATCACCTCCTCTGGAAAGCTGGACCTCTACGTCCTTACTGAGACTCGGTAGAAGCAAGCATTTGTGCTGTGACTTCTGGACATTTTTGATGCCTGGCTCTGGATCTTGGGTTTGGCTCACCCCTGACTGACCTTCAAATTTTGGACTGAACAACACCAACCACCAAATGAGACAATTCCTCCAAGATTCACAAATTTCTATGGGAACTTGCAGAGATGAACAGAACCCAGGAAATGTGAGGGAATATACTCCAGGAAGAGTGGCCAGTGGGGAATTGGAAGAGTGAAGCTGAATAGCATCATGGGAGAGTTGGGTACCGGTGACATCATTAATCTTGAACTCCTTGAGACTAGTTGAATATTAAGTTGTCTAAAAGAGATTGTTACCACAATTGATTTCAGAATGCTGGGGCTTCATGTGACCTCCCTGATTCACTTAGAAAATATAATTTTGGGGGAAAAAGAATAAAAGGGAAAAGGATAAACTTTTGGTTGTGGAGTGGAATAGAGAACACCCATTGATTAAAACAGCTATTATGCAATGTTTCATGACCGAAGGGGACAGTTATTCCTGGTATATAGGGTTGATGGGTATCTATCTAATTCCTGAGGAACTGGGTCACTGGATGCATATGGAAATGCAGGTGATAGGGCAAGTGAAAAAATCCTAATTCCTTGGTTTCTGTTTAAAACCTTATTTCAGAGAAAAAAAAGAATGGAGGGGTGAATTGTAGCACTGAGTCATTTCCTGAACCAGTTCAGTCACAGTTATAACCCTAAGCCAATTCAGGAAGGGGAATGTGTGCAAGAAAAACAGGAACGAGTCCTAGGTCCACTGGTCATGAAGAAGGGAGGTGAGGAAGAGAGCAGGGCGAAGGAGTTGTTCTGCTTTGTAGACACAAATGGCATGGGAATCTTCTGTGGAGGAGCCCCCAGGAGCTCTCTTCTTTTCCAACAGGCCATTGTACCCACACATTCGCATATGACCTGCGTCAGCTCCTGTGGGAGGTTTCACCAGAAAATCCTGGGCCCTAGTCAATCCCTATCTTCATGAACTAGGTAGTCTTTGCGTCGTATGATCCCTGGTGGGAATTTGAATCATTCAATACCCTTGGCTGGGATGAATAGAACAGACATCTTTAAACCTCCTTGACATTGGGAGACAACAGAGGTTTCTATTGGCACCCAGCCTACTGCAGAGATGAATTTGAACCTTCCTATCAACTCCATCAATGTCTTCTGTATCCACAACCTTTCGTACTAGCCATCTAAAACTCTCTTTCCTTCTGGGAAAGACTATCACCATAGAGGTACTCTAACATGGACGTCATAAGCAAGGCATTACCTGTTTCCTCTGGAATGTTCCAGGCGGGAGAGGAGCCGTTTCACTTCTCAGAATAAACAAGTGTCATGGCAAATTTTGTTCAGTCCACCAGGTTGGCCGTCTCTTCTGGAGTAGCCCTGGGTGCAGACCCAGGATTCCCATACTATACTATTGCATCAACCCAACCATACTCTTCTCTTCGGTTTCATTCAAAAGTGAAGACATTGGCCCGGAATTAGTTACTCTCACAACAATCCATTTTAGTCATGTCTCCTCAGGAGGCTGGCAGTATCAGTTATGAGGAGCAGATTATCATGCCTTTGGAAGTGTGTTCTCATGAAGGGGAAATGAAGGGGACAAAGGGAGGATCAACACTCGGTAAGTTCCTATGTTTCTCAGGAGAGTTTGCGGGAGACAGAATATGGCAGAGAATTTTGGTGTCACAGGACACCTCTTTCCTACATCACCTAGACTTTTTTATGTTTTAACTGTCCCTCTGATAACTGTTTTTGTTGTGTCCCAAATGTTTGGTATTTTATACCTTTGCATTTTTACCTGCCTCTCAATACTATTTATGATATATGAATTCAAATATAGTCTTTATTCAAAATATTCTTAGTACATGATTCCATAAAATGCTTTTTATGGGTAGTGTTCATTAGATATTCTAAGATAAAATAGTCTCACTAATACTACTAAAATTGTAATAATGGTTACTACTTCTATGAAAAGATACTTAGTAGTATTTTGTGGGGGGGATGCAAAAAAATGAAGTGTCATTTTCTATCCACTAAGGAGCCCGTGAGGGCATACTTGCTACATGTGGGGCTGCCAATCCCAAGATCAGCAGTTCTAAACCACCGGCCGATGCTCAGAAGACGCACTGTGCTGTCTACTCCCACTAAGAGATACAGTTTCAAAACTAACCTGCCTTAGAGGCCGCTATGACACAGAATCAACTCTCTAGCAGTGACTTTGTTTTGATTGTGGAAAATGACCATTACTATAAAGACACATGGTAGTAAATGTTAATTAGGGTATCGAGAAACAGGGAACTTCATTCCTTTCTTGTAAAAAATTTAATGTTGAAGATATTCTGGAAAAGACTTTGTAAGTTTCTTTGAAAAGTTAAACACATATTTACCACATGACTCAGAAATTCAACTCTTAAGTTTATACACAAGACATTGAAAACCTAAATTAACACAATGTCTTTCTGACTGATAGTTTAAGCGCCGTTATTCATGCCGGCTCTTCATGAGCCTTAAAAACATTATGCTAAAGTAAATTTCATCCAATAAAAGTTGCTGCGGTACATTGACAGGAAGCTGCCACAGGTTCAGTGTGATTCAGGAGAAGACATGCATATGGAACATCATTGCTGACGTCAGATGGTGCTGGGCTCAAAGGAGAGAATAACCGAAAGATGTTTACTTGTGTTTCCTGGATTGTACAAAGGCATTCAACTGTGGCTCTTAATGAGCTAGGATATGAATGAGGCTTTAATTGTACTTCATTATGCTCATGTGGAATTTGTACGTGGACCAAGAGGCAGCTGTGTGTACAGAACAAGAAAAGACTTCTAGGTTTACAAGCAGAAAAGGTGCGTGTCAGGGTTGCATCTTCTCATCACGTGGATTCAATCTGTATATGGAGCAAATTATCAGAGAATTTGGATGATATGGAGAAGAATAGGGGGTCAGGATTGGAGGTAGGCTTATCAACAACCTGTAATATGCAGATGGCACAACCGTGCAATCAATCGGATTGCAACTCAATGCAAAGAAGACTGAAATCCTCACAAGTAGACCAGTAGGTCTCTTCATGATCAGTGGAGCAAAGGTTGAAGTTATCAAGCATTTCCTCTTGCCTGAATCCACCATCAGCACTCATGGAAGCAGAAGCTAAGAGAACAAAGGATGCGCTACATTGTACAAATCTGTTGGGCAAGTCCTCTTCAGCGTATTGAAAAGCAAAGATACTACTTTGAGGACCCAAGCCATGGCATGTTCACTTGCCTCGTATGCACATGAAAGTTCAATACTGAGTAAAGAAGGCAGCAGAAGAACTGATGTGCTTGAATTGCAGTACTGGCAAAAAAAAAAGAAATATTGAAAGTACCCTGGACTGCCAGAAGGGCAATCACATCTGTCTTCGAAGAAGTATTCTCAGAGGGTTCCACGGAGACAGAGATGATGAGACTCGGTCTGTCCTACGGGGGACATATTTTCAGAAAGATCTGTCCCTAGAGAAGGGCATCCAGCTTGCTAAAGTGGAGGAGCAGTGAAAGAGGAGGATCCTCAACAAGATAGATGGCCCTTCTGGCTGCAGCAATGGGATCAGGCATAAGAACAATTGTGAGGATGGTGCAATACTGGGCCACGTTTATGTGTGTCCTGCACAGGGTTGCTATGGGTCGAAACCAACTCGATGGCACCAAATAAATAAAGCGGACACAAGAACCACCTACCACATTGTTGCATGCATAAAAATGTCTCAAGAAGCAAAGGGAGAGTTACAGAAAATCTTGGAATAATACAGTTAACATTCCTCGTGTTCGCCAGTAGTATGGATGCAGGGTGTAGGATGGGGCAGAAAGTGACCTGAAAACCTATTTCACAAACTCTCAGTCTATTGAAATACTCCACGAAACCCAGTTCTTTTCTCACACACAAGGGAGTTGCCATGAGACAGATTTACTGAGCCCGCCCTTCTCTGTAGTATTTATTTATCTAGCTCCTAAACACACAGTCGGCACTTTGAAATCTCCACAGAAGAAGGAATTGGCTTTTTTTCTTCTCTAAAGAGTTAGTCTCAGAAACCCACAGGGGCATTTCTTCCCTGTCCTTCAGGGTCGCTATGAGTCAAAATCGACAAGAAGGTAGTGAGTGTGTGGTTTGCTGTAGTCTAGCGGGTCCCTGGTGTGAGCCAGTGGGCGGGGTTAGGAATTAAGAGTAACATAACAGTGAACAGTAACAGGAGATATTTGTTGGGGTGATGAAAATGTTCTAAAACTGACATATGATAAGGACTGAAAAATATAACAAATTTATTTTAAAATTTTAATTTTTCACTTTACATGAGGTAATAAAAGAAGCTTATGCAAAATGCTGGGTTTCCTATAGTATATTCTTAATGTTTTAAAATTATTTTTAAATGTCAGTGTGTCTGACCAAAATAACTTTACACTGAGATCAGTTAATTTTATATTTTTCTTAACATTTATTATTCAGATCCAAAGTGCACAATCATTTGATTTAAACATAAAAGGTTTTTCTTTAATTAGTAGATAGTTGCTTCTATTCATCTGATTCAAATATGATGCCAGATATATATAAATAAAAACGAATTTTAGCCTAAAAATGTACTATAATATCCAAAAGGAGGTTTTTGAGGCCTGCATTAGAAGAGGATTCCCACTAGCTTTGTCTTGCATATGAGAAGGAAGCCACAGCCATCGCATGGCTACGCACAATTATATTTCTCTTTTGGTCTGGTTCAGCTTGACATTTAGCTGACACTGGCCCATTCAAATGCCAAGAAACGTTGCCAAACATTTAAATAATCCAATATTGACTTGATTTGCTATTAAAATGACCTAAAGTCTGTCCTTGTCTAACTAAAATAATTAGATGGAAATCTAAACTTGCAAATTGAGAAACAAATATGTATAACAACAAATATATATGAAATGTCCATCACATAGAGGTCTAAAAGTTTGCAGACAATCATAATTCCAATACAAATTGCTGAATATAACATCTCTAACTATGGAGAAATGAATGTTCTAGACATGGCAAGTGAGGTATTGTGTTATTCGTTGTTTTATTTAGTGCAGTTGTAAGAGAAGTACATAGCAATTGTGAGGATGTATGAGGATCAACAAGTGCTTTCTCCTGTTGTACACAAGGTCATGGTGACCTAGGGCTGACTCCAGGATGCCCAACAACAACAACGACATGCTTCTGAAGTAAACCTTTTTGATTTTCCCTCGTGTCTATTTTTTTGTTCCAGTGTCATCCTTTTCCTTCCCTATATTAGAGAAGGTGCTGTTGCCATACATATGGTTTTCATTGACTGATTCTCAGAAGCAAACGATTCTCAAAGCTCTGGTAAAAGCGTTCCACTATGAATTCTCTGCTGGCAGGTGAAATAGAACAAATATAGTTTCTAGATTTGCTGCAATGCATTAGCCACCGAGGGCCAACCACTGACACTTGAGTGGCGTAATCTATCAATAGGCATCAGTTAAAATTACCGAATGACCCTGTCCCGTAACAGAGATGCAGTTTTTTAATTGCAGGGCGTACCATGCTTTTCAAATTGTTAAACTCACTTAGGTCAATTTAGAGCCAAGATAACTATGTCAATACTCCTGCTTCAGACACAGGTTAACACATGATTCAGTTAATGACTGATTCTCAATGACTATTAATGGATAAATAGTTTAAGATAGGCATTTTTATAATTTTGTCTAGAAATGTTGCCTATGTGTCAAATTTTTGAAGTTTTTCTTAAAGCTAAATTCCAGAAGGAATCATTTTCAGATCTTGAAATATTAAAAAATTGTATTCATAATAAAAAGAATAATATGAATTGATCCTATTATCTCTGTTGGTGCAGAACTCTAATTTAGTGTTCCAAAATAGCCTGTTAATCAAAACTAACCTATAGAGATTTCAATGAGAAGAGCCAATGTATTTTTCAAAGAAAATAGCTTTCCATATTAAACATGCTTTGACATGGATGGATTCATATCCCTGGGTTCATTCTATAAAATGAAGATAGAGGTGGATGTGGTAGTCACGCATATCTGCTCATGTTAAATATAACACAGATTTATTGTAGCTGCTCAGAAAGACCCATGGATCTCACTGAGTGATTAGTGGGTTCAAAGCTTTCTGCTAGTAGCTGAGTCCTTTAAGTACTGTGCTAATTAGGCTCCTATTTGCATGTATGTAAAACATAAGTGATGTTAGGATATAACCCCTCTTTTACATAGAAGACTCCAGGAAAGAGAATAATAATCACCTGGAAAATGAATTATGATTGTGTAACTAACAATTAATATATATTTGAGGAATCAAAAATAATAAATAAAACTAGTCTGTTAAGTATATTTAGGAAGTGATAAAGCCAAAATATATCCTATCCTATTCATAATGCATACATGTTGTGGAAAACATTCAGCTCTATTATTGATCACAAGCATTAACAGAGAATATTGATTTTACCTAACACTTGCCTGTTTACCTGTACAAATATTATTTTATACTATAGATGATTTCATGAATCTAAGTATAGGAATATAATTGATGTGTTTGAATGAAGCTCAACAAAATTTAGTTTGAAATTATGTGAACTTAGTGTGTGTCTTCAAGTTCCCCAGGGCACTGCATAGTTTCAGTGGTCTAAAAGACAGTGAATCTGTGGATAAACAAAATTGCATCTAAGTATTGACTCAACTGAAGGAGGAAGAAACACAGTAAATGAATTGGGATACATTATTTCATTATCTGCTGTAGATATAATAGATAGATTACAGAAACCCATTGTTGTTGAGTTAATTCCAAAGCACAGCCATCAGGGAGGAGAGAGTGAGTGAAACTTCTCCTTATGGTTGCCAAGGCTGTGAACACTTTCTGAACCTCACATACTGATTTTTCTTCCTCAGAGCTTCTGGTGAGTTTGAACTGCTGAGCTGGGAATTAGCAAAGCAGAATTTATCCTGTCACCAAAGCTCCTGTTAATTATGAATTTAATCATCTCGATATACACAACGTGCTCATAGAAATTATTTACAATGTAAATATTATTTTGATGTAAGTTTTATATAATTTGTAATTAATTATATTATGTATAAAACCACTCCTATATATTATAAAGTCTTGTGTATATGACATTCTGAATTACATAGATACAGATATCGAGGTATGTGTTTCACATGTAAAGAAATATATAAACTAATGGTTTACATGTAATATACTACAAAACAGAAGTTATGAAATGAGTGGTGTGGCATGTCAATTCCTATATTATACTTTTATGAAAACGTTTTAAACGAAGGTGAGAATCTGTGAAAGAAATTGCATAAAGCAAAAATAAAATTTAACATCTTGAGCACTTGGATTCTGCTTTGTTTAATTCCAACTTCAACACGAGCTTTCTGCATGCAACAAAAACATCAAAAGGAAATGGGATAAATATTAGATCACTCTTAGTCATCTTGTTTTCAGTTCCCTTTTTGTCAGTGTTATCATTAGCGTCATTCATAAATTTCTTCTCCCTTCTAAATTGTCTCAGTGTTTCTGATGAGTGGATTGTCCACACACCACTATCGATGTACTAGACCCACCAAGGAACCTATAATCTCAGTCCACACACACCTGATACACATGAGAGAACTTCAAAAAGTAGGGGGGGGGGAATGGAATTAAAAGATAATGGAGATTGTCCATTGATTTTTTAAATCCCTGTTTTATATATGAAACTTCCTTCACGTAATTATTGAAACTGGTTTGCTTGGTTTAAGAACTAAACAGCTTAAACGAAGTGATCATCTGAATAATTATCACCTTGTATAATATGCAATGAATGTTTTCCTGAGATATAATAGTAATTACATGAAATAATAATAAATAATATTGTCAAAAGTGAAACAGAACATTTTAATTGTTTTAAATTCTTAAACCACCTTTTCTGAAACAGTATTGGCAGGTGATTTTAAAGAAAATTCTATGTTTCTACAGTTCTACACTTATATTTAGAAATACAATTTCATTTGAGTATTGCATGACAATAAATGTGACTGATTCCTATCCTATATTTAGAACAATTCACAAAAAAGAATTTATATGATTTTTTTCTCTTCCCATTAAAAGAAAATTGATATTATTTTCTAAGCCTCATATAATTAAGATGAGGGAAAGCAAAAACACTTCTATAGATCTTCTTATAGAGGAGTATTTAACTATTGCATGGTATAAGATTCAAATATTTTTTTTTGCCTGAAGGAAGAAAATAAATCTTAAGTAAGGTTCTGCTCAAGATTCAGATCTGTTAGACATGTTAATTGTGTTGTGGTTTTTGTTAACAGTGGTTTACAACATGGGTCTGAAGGCGCTGTCACCGACTCGGCACTATTTAGAATAGAAGATATGTGGCCTTCCTGTTATTCTCTCCACTTTTCTGAGATCATTTTATAAACCTCAGGGATTTCATTGCTTTATGGAAAATTAGTTAAACTTGCAAATGTTTTGATTAGTCAGATTTTGGTAAATATGCATAAACAACTAAGATACTAGGTCAGTTTAACTTGGAAAATTAACAAGCATGCTTTAAATTATCAACTTTTACTTTGTGGATGAAAACCAGGAGTCATAAAATGGAAAAAATATATACAAAATTCAGGAGTACCATGTCACTGTGAAGGGGGTGGAGTGTGGAGTGGAGACACAAAGCCCATCTGTAGGCACCTGGACATCCCAGGGTACAGTAGAGCACTGGTGAAACATACAGCTTTCTTCTAGTTCTTTAATGCCCCCCCCCAGTATTATAACTCAATTTTCCCTTACAAATCCAGCTACAGCAGAACACATAGATGGGTACAGATAAGAGCTGAAAACACAGGGAATCCAGGACACATAAATCCCTAGGGACCAATATTGTGAGTAGTGATACCAGGAGGGTTAGGGGAAGGTAGGGGGAGAAAGGGGGAACTGATCACAACGATCTACCTGTAACCCCCTCCCAGGAGAATGGACAGCAGAAAAGTGGGTAAAAGGAGACATCGTTCAGTGTAAGACATAAAAAAATTATAAATTATGAAGGATTTATGAGGGAGGGCAGATAGGGGAAGGAGGGGAGTGATGAGGACCTGATACCAAGGGCTCAAATAGAAAGAAAATGTTTTGAGAATGATGATGGCAACAAATGTACAAGTGTGCTTGACACAATGGATGGGTGTATTGATTGTGATAAGAGATGTATAAGCCCCCAATAAAATGATTTATTAAAATTTAGAAATATTAAAATTCAGGAGCAAATAACAATAGATTCTTGCAACAAATGTATTATATAAAATTATTCTGAACCAAAACAAAACCAATGCATTTAGATAATGCCAGACTCATACATTTCCGGAATGTAGTGAAATGTTGATTTGTATTATGTCACTAATACGACAGGAATCGCAGAGGCACGGTGGTGAAGTGCCCATCTGTTAACCACATGACTGGCAGTGTGAACCCAACAGCTCCTACAAAGGGGAAAGGCATATTCCACTTCATCTGCTTGGATTCTGGTCAACTCAGTCCTATCCATTCCAGGCTAGGTCAGTGGGCACTACAGCAAGCCCCGGATGCCCCATTCCACACAACTTCTGCTTCAGACTGACCCCTTCTTAAATTCTCAACGACTCTAATTCCTTTGGGCTAGGGCATGGCATAGGCTCAGCTTTTTCTCAGCTCGTATTAAACTTCAGAACAATCAGACCATTCTCACCTCTCCTCTAGTCCCTGTGAACCAAGTCTGCTGGTATCAGTGGCCGGACTCAGCCCATCTCTCCATTGCTGAATGTCCCCCAATCCCACTTAACAAGTGGATCTAGGGAGCCTTTCAGGCATGTTCATTTCTGACGAGGACATTTCTCTCATGGGCCCAGACTTCCCCAGCACAGGTACCAGTGGCTTGCTCAAAATCCCAACATGCCCAAATCAACTTTTTTACCCCTTCTGTCTGTCAATTTCAGTTCTAATGGCATGTCATTTTCAATGCCAATGTCCTGTCACTCAAAGCACTGCATACGGCTTACCTTTTTAGGCCTTCTGTCTTTGCTTCAAACCGAAAGATCTTCCTTGCCTGCAATTCATAATACCATTTTAGCATATCTAATTACAAAGGCTGGAGATCATAGGCTTACCAGCTCTCAGATAATAATTCCCAATATTAATTTCTAAAACACATTATGTCAAAAACAGAACATGAGATAAATAAGCATTATCTTAACAGAGTCAAATCCTAAACACAATTCTTTTTAATACTCTCAAATTTAGTCCTTTTTTATCTAGACTATTGTATTAATATGCAATATGACCTCAGACCACTGAAAAGATCAAAGCAGGGCCAGACTTGCTGCCAGTCATTAGAAAAAGCAGCAACGATCGTGACTCAGTGAATTCCAAGAGGGGATTTTCCCCACTGAGCACCAACCTAACACCAATTACCTTAATTTTCTCCATTTCAGTTGTTGGTGGTAGGTACTAGCAAGCCAGTTGCAGCTCATAGAAATCCTGTGTATAACAGAACAAAATACTGCCTTGTCCTGTGACTTCCTAACAATTGTTCCTATGCTTGATCCCATTGTAGCAGCCAGTGTGTGCATCCACCGCCTTCATCATCTTCCTCTCTCATTCCCTATTATTTTTCCCAAGCAGGGTTTTCTTCTCCAAGGACAGGTCTCTTCAGACAATATGTTCAAAGTACATAGGACAAATCTCATCATCCTGGCCTCTGAGGAGCCTTCTGGCCATACTTCTTCCAAGACAGCGTCATGTGGCCTGTTGGCAGCCACAGTCCGTTCAGTATCCTTTGCCAGCACCATATTGAAATGTATCCGTTCTTCTTCGTGTTCTTTATTCACTGTTCAACTTTCACATGTATAGGAGGTAATTGAATACTATGGCTTGAGTCAGGAGCACTTTAGTCCTCAAAGTAAATCACTCCTTTCCAGCACTCTAAAGGGGTCTTGTGTGCCAGAATTATCCAATGCAGCACACATTTTGATCTCCTGCACCCAAGCAAGACAACATGGTTGACAACTTCAATCATTTCTACATTAATCATTAGGTTACTTAGCAGTCCTTTTGCGAGGATTTTCATCTTCTTTCCATTGAGTTGCAATCCATACCGATAGCTGCAACCCTGGACCACCATCAGCAAATGATTCAAGTCCTTCTGACTTTCAGCAAAGTTCTGGTATCTGCATATTGCTGGTTGCTAATAAGACTTCCTCCGATTTTGATGCTGTATCCTTCTCCATATAGCCCAGATTCTTTGATAATTTTCTCCATAGACAGATTAAATAAGTATGGTGAGAAGATATAATCCTTGATGAACACTTTTTCTGATTTTTAAACATCCCCTTGTTCTGTTTGCTCTACTGTCTCCAGATCCACGTGCAAGTATCACTGGAGCACAATAAAGGGTTCTGGAATAATCATTCTTCTCATGTAGAATAAAAGGCCACATATATCCAATGGTAAAATTCAGAGAGATTAGAAAGGACGGATGAATGCAAATTAGGAACACAGGAAAGAAGTAGCATATGTGATATTACATTATAGGGATTGTCACTAATGACATGAAACAAACTGTGTGCAGTTTTTAAGTGGAAAATTGATTTGTGCTAAAAGCAAAGACATCACTGTTAAAACTAAGATGTGCATGACAAAGTCAAGGTACTTTCAATTACGTGTGAAAACTAGATAATGAATATGGAAAAATGGAGAAGAAATGGATGCATAATTCCCATTGACTACCAGAAGTAAACAAATCTGTCTTAGAGGAAGTATGGCCATCATGTTCCTCAGGTAAAGCCAATCCCTGGAAAAGACGGACACTTAACAGAGAGTCAGTGAAAAAGTGGGAGGTGCTTGACAGGATGGAATGACACAGTGGCCACAGCATTGGCCTGAAACACCTCAACAGTTGTGAGGTACTGGAGGACCGGGCAATGGTTTACTCTGTTGTCAATTGGGTTCCCGTATGTCAGAACTGACAATGGCACAGATATCGTATGCCCCGAATCCTTAAGATCCCATTTACAATAGAATGAAATAGTAGGCATTCCCCAGGCCACCGTTTAATCACTCCTATATTGGAGCCCAGTGTGGAAGTCACCGTGTCAATCTCTCTCACTGGGAATCTTATTCACTTTTGCCAACATTCTACCTACTTCCTCGAGTTACATATTACAAATAACAGTTTTTTGGTTGCTGTTTTTTTTAAGTGTGACAATGATGTTATTTTCTTCCCCAAAGTACATGCGTGTGCTTACAGTTCAACAGTCATTTATTACCTCATAAGTCTAAAATACAGTTAGAAAATGCAAAGAAAACCAAGATTTTTGTGTACAGCTTTTGTCTGCTAGTCCCAATCTTCCTATCAGCCCCCTAGTCTGATCACAATGTGATTCAGGGTATGTTTGTTTTCCCTAAATTAAATCTTCTGAGGACATTTCTTTATCTTTGTGATGGATGGTTTTCTTTAAGAACAATAATGGTGTGAGAAAAATATAATTTCAACTCAACTTTTATTATTCTAAGACTTTTTTATCATCATATACACATCTCAGTGGCATTGAACATAAAATTATTTTTCACTAAAACTGTAAATCATATAAGTATTCAAAAATATGAGGGTGTTCCAAATGGAGGCATAACTGACAATTCAGGCCCTTGTGTTGTCTCTTTCTGGCCTTCTGCAAGAGAAATGCTTGTGTTGATATTAATTTAGTCAATTGTCTCCACAGAATGCCAGATACAAAAATTTAACATAAAGTTTTTACCTTTTCAAGGGAGACAGAGGATGGTGTAAAATATGAAAAATAATAACAACCATATATAATTTACCAAGGATTCACGAGGATGGGAGGGTGGGATAAGGAGGGGGGGAAAGGAGCTGATACCAAGGGCTCAACTAGAAAGAAAATGTTTTGAAAATGATGATAGCTTGATACAATTGATGTATGGATTGCTATAAGAGCTATAAAAGCACTCAATAAAATGTTACCTATAGCTTTATAAACATTTTATTCTACTCAATAAATGAGTGCTTAAACAATAATGTCTAATATGAACAGAATGAATGAGAGCTTTAACATTATAATGTTAGAGATCACATGCATATGATGTATTGTTAAAATGCTGAAATCTTGTCTTATCAATGAAACATAAAATACTTTCATAAAAGTCCTACCCTTTTAAATATGAAAAGACGGGAAGTTATTAAAAAAACTCTTCACCTTTATAATTTGCTAGGCAACATAGGGAAATAAAGTTTTAAATTTAAGTAGACAGAACGAAGTCATTGTGTTCACTTAATAGTTGCTAATCTTGAAAACACTGTGGTAGAAATACAATTTTCTAGAATTATAAATTGGAATTCATATTTGACGGCACATCCTGCTTAAGCAAGTTTAGTCATAGTGTTATGCTTGGTACCTAACATAAATGCCTAGTACAGTGTTTCCCCAAACTGGCAGTTCCATATATATGGAATGATCCAGTGGAACAGAACAAGCAGATATACCTATATTAGCCTGGAAAACGCGCCAGAAGGGCCTGCGTCATTGTTTCCTGAAGAAGACGTGGTGGGACAAGTAATTTGGAGACGCTCTGATCTACATAAAAGGATGCACATGACAGGACACAAAAGCATGGACACAAACACAGGGTACTCCCCATGACAGTTAAAGTTTTGTATCAACTTGGCTGGGTCATGATTCTTGATCTGGCAGTTAAGCCTAGTAATCCTCCATAATGTGATCCCCTAATGTGATCTCTTCAAAGGTACGGCCTCCTTCTAGGATAGGTAGACCCCCTTGGGAAAACTTGCTTGCTTTTTACTGGGTCTAGATCCTGCCCCTGGTTCATTAATCTTGAGTTCCTTGGACTTCATCCAATAGCCTGTCATATTTTTTGAGGATGCTGGGAGTCATCTGTGGCATTCCTCCTTAACTGCCAACCTGTGAATCATTCCCCTCTGCAACCACAAGCCTGTCACCTTCCACACAATTTCCCATGAATCAATCCCTGCTGCTAGTCCTGTCAGGAGATGCCTTCAGCCTCCCAGCTTATCCACGCACTTTGAAATTGCCCATGTCTACAATTGTGTGGACTGTTTGCTTAATATAAAGTCCTCCATATAAGTTACAGGGCAGGGTAGTACTTTGTTCTGTTGTCTATAAGGTTACTATGAATTCGAACTGACTTGACAAGACCAAGAAAGAATGTGTGTGTGTGTGTGTGTGTATAGTTTCTCTAGAGAACCAAGTCTAATATACTTGATAAGTTGTGAAATTCTAAATTTAGGTACCATTAGTCTATGAGTGGTACCACAAAAATAAATAAATAATACACTTAGCTGTAAGCTAGAAACTATCCATGGAAGCTCACCAAGAGGATGTGGAAGAATGGCTTGCTATCTGCTTCTAAAATTACAGTACTTAAAAATTCTTGAGAGTGTAGCTCTTTCCTTACCCGTAGAGTCACCGTTAATGAGGTTCAGCTCAGTGACATCTAGTTTATTGTTGAAGAAGTTTATAGGACAAAAATATTTACTCAAAATACAAAGTTCTGTCTGCCTCATTTTAATGTTGCACTTAACTGCACTATACATCCATGTATCTTTGCTTTATCTATTCCTACAGAAAAAGTCTCCCCTGTAGTCTAAGACTCCGCCTGTCAGAGGAGATTTTAAGCTGCGGTTGCGTTGTCTTGAAATCACGGCGATCGCATGTGTCAGAGTGGAACTGAGCTCCATCAGGTTGTCAGTGACTGAAATAAGTCACCGGGCCTTGGTTCTAAGGTGCTTCTGGGCAGTCAAAGGCCCTGCCTTTCATCTGATGGCTTCTCAAATGTGCACTACCTTTGCATCTAGTTGGATGCCAAGGAAAGTTGAATTTAGGCATAATTTCCACATCTGCCTGCACAGATGTTGTCTTTTCTACAAATATGACTTTTTCTGTTGTTCATTGAACATGAAAGTACACACCCTGATGTAAATCAGTTGATGGGAGACTTACCTAAAATGAGTTTAAATAAATAGATGTAATGTGCAATCTTTGTCTAAAACTTGAGGACAACAAGAGCCTGGGGAAAGGAAGCAGCAAGGAATGGCAAGGTCGAGGGGACAGACACCATGTCCATCAATCTGCTCATCATATGCAGGCATGGTAATTACCACCTCAGAGCATCATTCGAAGCTGATCTTTGATATATATTTAACAGTCCTGACTCAAAATGTACAATTAAAACTTCCTAGTGATAAGCAAGGAGACCTTGTGGGGCCACCAAAGACAAGATCAGTCATGCAAATGCCCTATCCACAGTTAGGGAGAAAGAGAGGCTTCCTGCTGCATAAAGACTATCCGGTCCTACAGGGCTGCTTCGGATCAATGTTAGGGAGATTTTGGTTTGAAATGAGAAGGATTTTGACTATTCTAGTGGAGGAAAAAAAGATGAAACTCACATTCCTGAGAGTAACAGAATATGGCCTCTGTAAGTCTGTACAATTGTACAAGTTGTGTATTGGAAAAATTCAGAAAGATCTACTCATGGAACGATGCTGTCAATAATATGCATGATCACATGCAGTGTCATATGCAGTGCTCCACTCAATACACAGCAAGCAAAAGGAATGCTGTATTCTTGGCCTTCAGTGATCACCCAATCTGCCCATGCTAATTTTATAAATCAACTCTTTCCTTCTTCTTATCGCATCGCAGATGTTCTACTACTGTCTTTGCTTAGATTTAGGCACTAGATTCAGCCACTAGAAACACCCATCAAATTGTTTTGCATCTACTTAAAAACCGTCTCTCTCTCCTTTTTCGTTTTGAAGGCTTAAAGATAGAAAAAAGCGGAAGTAGGAGAAAATGGAGGCATGGGTATTTCTCCACAGTTCTCCCATAATTCCTTCCAGCACCACATGTCAGCCATCATTCCTGGCTTGTTACGGAGATTGACTAGCACTCAGGAACAAAGAACCAAAGAGAAGAGGGAAAGAGTTTAGAAGAGAGGGGAGTAGGAAGAAAGAGACATATGTAAATACTTAATACACATTTTTCTTTTTAGCATGCATTCTTTGAATACGTGGTGCTCTATTCTCTTAATCAGAACATGTACAAAAGGTCACAGTCAAAATGCATGTGCTCACAATGCATGTTTCTGTCTTCATCAAGGATCGTGGGCTGCTATGGCTATGGGTCACTGCGTTCATTTTCTACTCGGCAATCCCGTCTGCAGTGCATAATTGTCCCAAAAGCTGTCATCTTTTTTCCTGGAGCAGAACTGCTGAGTGGGTGCAAAGGGCAAACTTTCCACTGTTAAACACTTAACCTTTCCTCTACCAGGGTTCCTTAAGGAGTATCTACTTTCAAATAAATAGTTGATCGCAGGTACTATTATGGTTAATGATGTCATGTAGAATTACCTAGCTCAAAGGATTGTGGTAAGGCATGCCAGGGATCTTTCATAATGTTACCACCATCAGAGAAGTGTTAAGCTGTAGCCACAATGTTGGTAGTTCAAACCTGTCAGGTGGTCTGAGGGAGAATCATGGGACTACCTACTGCTGTGAAAGTTACAGTCACTGCCAGCAACTCAGTTCTGACTCCTGGGGACCCTGTGGGACAAGATAGAACTACACCTGAAAATTCCCCACACTATCACTCTCGATGGGAATAGAAATCCCTGTCTTTCCTGAGGAGTGGCTGCTGGTTTGGAAATGTTGACCTCGTGCAGCTGAACTCGGAAAACTGGGTGTTCAGAATGTAAAGTCTAATACATCATCCTTGGTCAGGTGGAGGGGCAGTGACAGCGACGCCCCGCAATGAGATAGACTGACACTGGGGTGCAGAAAATGGACTCAGCCATGGGTACAATTTTAAGGATGGTGCAGGACCATGCAGCTTTCTTTCTGCGGTGCTTAGGGCGCCTATGGGTCATCATCCACTTGACAGAACCTAACGACAACAATAGTTCCTTCCTCAGATCTTGGATCTTATTATTTACACTGCTTGATTCACGCAGGCAAGGGATTAAATCCCTTTAATCTGCCACAGGTGTGTTTGGTTATGGAACTCAAGTTTGCTTAGTGGGGTTTCTAACTCTGATCCTTCTGGCCTTCCCTGTAAAAGTTGCTGTGTGCCTAAAAAAAACAGAGTCGACTGTCCCAGTTCTCTATAGAACTGTGCCTGCATCACATAGAGCTGCAGAGAAACTGGGTCAGAAGTGTCCCATTAAGAACATCATAAGATTGCATTCTCCCAGTTAGGGAGATTTTTTCCCCATTGTTTTCTTTTTGGTTCATTTATGTCTCCATTAATCTTCATTCTATCTTGTTGGTTGAGGGTTTACACTGTTGCTTTTGTTCTAGTTGTTGAAGATGTATAAGGTGTTGATTTTGGATTGCGCCTCTTTTTTGCATGTGTGCACTGATTGCTGTAATTGCCTCCTGATAACTACTTTTGCAATATCTTTAAGGGTTTGGTAGGTTGTCCTATCATTCTTCTTTGTTTGACGTAATGTCTTGATTCTATCCCTTTCTTGATCTGTTACCTAGTCGTTTTTCAGTAGTATATTGTTTAGTCTCCATGCCTTCCAGTATTATGTGCTTGTTCTTTTTATTGCTTATTGTGAGTTTTTATGGTATGGTTTGTAAAAATGGATTGTGGAATATATATATGTGTATATGTATATATATATTATGACTTGCTTGGTGGCCTAACAAGAGTATATATCATGTGCACTGGTGAAGGATCCCTACTGCACTGTTGGCTGGTGAATGCTCACTATATTTTTAGGAGGTCCAATGGGTGGAGAATCTCTTGTTTCTTTGTTTCGTTTATTTACTGATGATCTCTCATTCATTGAGCATGGTATCTTAAAGCCTCCTACTCTTACTACCAAGCTATTTCTCTCTTCCTTTCTGTTAGAATTGGGCCGATGTATTTCAGTCAATGGGAAATTTATTTTAAATTTATTTTTAAAAACATTTATCCCTGTTTTTTATTATTATTAGAAGTAGTAGTACCTTGGCATATATATATATATATATATATATATATCCTACAACATATTAATTTTGCTATATTTATATTCCATCACCCTCCTAATATGTTTATTTACCACATGCTTCATCGTAGTACCCATTTTCAGGAGCTGTAAACATTCTCAAAATGTAAATGTGAGCCTGTTATTCCAAGGCAACTCTATATTCACACAAAACTTGTAGATGTTGAAAGGTAACTACTCTTCTGCAAACTCTTCAATAACACAGTATAGTTGGAGTGAAACTTACGAAGCCTGTTTTGAAGAGCTCATTTGAAATTTTCAAAATACAAATTTAAACAGTTTCTCCATCCAGCCTTGAATATTCGTTTCTTCCCCTGCTCAACTCCATTTCTCACTTTTTGATCATTTCAACCCTTCTTTTACTGAAACTTAAAAACCAAACCATAAAAAGTATAAAAAAAGAAAGTCATGTGTCCTCCTCAGTCAAGTCTTAATAAAATTTTACTTATATTCACATTTATTCCATTCTTCTTACAATGAACTAATTTCTCAAGGTTCCCAAGGATTTCATGTCCATATTCACTGTTCATTTTTTATATTTCTTTATTTTTCACTAATTATTGGCACAGTTGATCCCCCCTCCCTATTTCAGTTTGTTCTGGAGTGGAACACTTTTAGCTTTTTTCTTTTCTGAAAATCTTATTTTAACCTTTTTTTCCAAAAAAAAAAAAAGGGGGGGGGCAGTCCAGCAGTCCAAGTGCCACTTTGTGTTTTTACGACAAAAGAATCTTCTACCACCTTATATAATAGCACAAATGAGGTTCAAAAGCAAAAAAAAATCCAAATGAAAACCTTAGATCTAAAATAATATATCAACTATCTTTGTTTTCAGAGGGAAATGAATAATAAAAGTATGAATGTGTGCCTACAAGGTTTTGACTCATAAGAGGCTAAGGCTTTGGCTCATAAGAGGCTAAGGCTTTGGTTCCAACATTGGACAGAAAATAAGACTTTGGGCTTGGACAGCTGGCTCGAACTGAGGTTCCCAAATATAGATCACATTTTGAAGTACAGTTCTCTCAGTCATGGGAAGAGAGAGATCAAGAAACAAACAATACACACTAAATAATTAGTACAGGACATGAGAAATCCATACCCACCAAGCCTTGCCTCTGTCTCCTGTGACTTCTCAGTCCTTGTTTGGACATCTAAGTGAACTATTACTCATCGTGACACACAAGGATAAAGTGGAAATGCTATGCAGGCTTTTTGAGACTGTACTATATTTTTCCCATGATGTAGCTGGTGAGTGATAAAGAACTGTCTTTGCAATGAATCCTTCCGGAATGTCCATGAATAACAGAAACAGCAATAACAAAATTATTAGGGCCCAAACTTGCATATAAATAATTTCATGTCTGATGGAATTATTTTATTGGCCGCTTCCACATAAAAGTAAAAACATCATGTCTGAAAGCATTTTCCCAGAAACCCACACCACAGAATTTTGGAAGATTTAAAAAGGAATTTAAAATATGAAATTTAAGATTGCACAAACATTCAACAAAATATTCTCAGAAAATATGGTAAATAGAAAAATTAGAGATACTTGGTATTTGTTTTGTGGTATTCCTATCAGAAAGTATTATTTAAGTAGTATTTAAAGGCAAAACATAAACTAAAATAATAAGCTATAAATTTGATGGAGATAAATCTTAAGAAATAAAATATATTGGAAGATTAATATTAGGAACTTAAGTATATTAAAAGTAGTGTACCCGCCCCATGTATCCTTTGGAACTTCTTTGAGGGTAAACTCAGAGGAATGATCAAACCAATGTATAGATTGTTCATTTAGAATTTTAGAACATAAGCTTTCATCCGTAAGCAAACAATAATTATAGCCTCCCTCGGCAAGCATGTCTATGTGCACAAAAGAGCATATAGACACAAGACCCCCCCCCCTTGTCACAAAGTTTGCTTACTGTGGCACGGGTCTCAATGGAAAATATAAAATTACAAAGCTTCTCGATGAAAACCTGGAAGGAAATCAGGGTGATATGCGGTCTATTAATAGTTTGTGCATACATGAAATGTAAAATACAAATAGGTAAGAATATGTTAAGTTGGAAATCATTAGAATTTGTTTTTCAAATTGTACTACTAAGATAAAAAGGACAAGATGCAGATTGAGAAAAAATATCTTAAAATACATATTTAGCATGGTACTCTTAAGACTCAACAATAAAAGTAAATGACCCAATTAAAAAGTGAGCAAGAGGTTGAACCAATAACTTATCATGTAAGAAAAACATTGGCATGTAAGATTATGAAATGATGGTCAAAATAATAGAACCTTAAGAAATCATATATTAAAGCACAATGGGTCGCCAACTGCACACATTAGAAGACTAGGATTTCTATTCCCATAAAGAGTTACAGTCTTGGAAACTCCCAGAGGCAAATTGCCCTCCCATATAGAGGGTGGCCATAGGGTTCTCTTTCTTTAAAGGACATTTTCTTCATTCTGTACTCATTGTTAGTAGCTCCCCCTTTCCCTCAACCCTCCCCTGCAATATGGGCTATGAAGGTGTGGAAGAATGGGCCATGTTATGTTCTGTTGTGCATGGGAACAATGTAAGAACAGAGTTCCTAAAATAGGAGTAAAAATTCTATATCTCTAGCCTATGGCAGATCAAAAATAATTTCTATATATTTATTTGTTCAACTTACGAGGTTTTCTTGAAATGAATTTGAAGTTTACATTTAGACTTTAAATATTTAGGCACCGCCTAGAACCAAATGGAGCAAAAAATCCACTTGTGATATTTTAATTTTAAGGCAAAATGAGTAACAGTTTTTATTCTTCTAGAAAATTTTATTTTCCAACATGCAAAGAAATAATGGCCCCCAACCAATGGAATATTTTTATTGTTCCAAATATATTCTGGATAGGTCCCAAGCTAACTCAATATTATAAATCAAGAGAAAAATGGAGTGAAGACGACAGTTTGAATTCCAGCTATCCCAAAGGTTAAAAAACTTAAATATTTAATTGGGGTCAATGTCAAAAATTATTTCCTAAGTGTTCTGTTACATAATACATTTATGGTCCTTGAATATACTTAGTATATAAATGGAGAACACAGGGCTCTTATAAGTAAAATAACTTTTAAAATAAAAAAAAATGACAAACAAATCAAATTAAGTTAAACATATCATAGCATTTAAAAATAAATACTATTGAAAATACCTGTTTCCTAAGATGTATTCTGCTGTACTTTTTTCAAGATAAATTTATTCCTGCTTCTGGATATTCCTGATATATGTGATATTTTGGGCCAGCATGGAAATTCAAAAGAATAAATTCTTCTTTGAAGTTCCCTTCTCATTGTCCAGTTTTCATATGGATATGAATAAGTCAAAGTTTATAGTAAATTTATCAAACTTTATAATTTATGAAGTACTGATAACATAAATGCTCGTGGGAACACTAGGCAGGAGAGCAAACAATGCATTGAACTGAGTCAATCTGCTACCCAGAGCTCTTCAATGTTCAGAATATCAAGGATTTCACTATGAGCACTAAGGTGTGCCAAACCTAAGCCATAGTGCTTTCAATCACCTCACACGCATGTAAAATTTGGACACTGAATGAGGAAGATTAAAAAAGAACCAATAACCAATGCATTTGAATTATGGTGCTGGAATTTCAAAAGAATTTCAAAAGTACCATGAACTGCCAAAATAACGAACAAAATCTGTCTTGGAACAAGTACAACCAGAATGCTCCTGAAAGCAAGGCTGTCTTAGAATCAAGGGCAGCAAGATTTGTCTCCTAAGTGTTACAGCTCTTTTCGAATTTGGCTCGCAGGTTTTCTGGTTTTTCAGGGAAACCCCTAAAAAATAGATTTGTCTCCTATACTTTGGACAAGCTGCATGGAGAGATAATTACATGGGAAAGAACATCGTTCCTGGTAAAGAACTGAAGCCCTTCAACAAGAGGGGTTGTGGCACAGGCTCCAACAATAGGTTCCAACATCTGAACAATCGTGAGGCCGACAAAGGCCTGGGTGATGTTTTCTACTGTTGCACACGGGTTTGCTTAAGTGGGATCTGACAGCATGTACCTAACAAAACACAACAATGCAAACACTGCTATTACTAATTACTCCCAATTTCTTTCAGAGAAAAACATTTTACATAATGATTGTACATTAAGGGGGATCAACACCAAAGAATAGAGCAACATTGGCCAAGGGATTCTTGAAGAGAAATCATAGGATTTGGGGGGTGGGGTGAGGTAGGGAGGCGGGGAAAAAAAGCTATCTAAATAAAAAATCTAAGCATTAATACACTTTTTAAATCAGAATCAAAAAAAGAAAAAACAAACAAAACCCGTGTAAGTTGAGATCCTCGAAGGAGGTGATCTGGCGTATGGATAAACTGGTGAATTTTTTTCCTGGTAAATGGTGAAAAAAAAAAGTGCTTAAGAAAACCTCAGATTTTTCCTCTCAAATAGCATTTCTAATATGTGTCTTGACTATAACAAGCTCTTGGTAATCCAATGCCAATAATAAGAAGAAAGCATGATTTGTAATACGTTCTCATTTCTAAATGTGTGCACATGCACACTTTCAAAGACGTCCACCTTCTCAACAGCACATCTAAAGTTCCTACAATAGCTGTTGAAAAGAGAGAAGAAAGGTTACATACTAGGTCACTGTTACTTTCAGAGACCATAATGACAAAGTAGTGTGGTTCATTTCTACGGTTTTAGCAAAAGCTTTTTGAGTCTCTCCCAGTACCAAGGTACTGGATTATATAACAACGAACACATGGTTATGCTGTTGGGACAAAGACAACTCATAGAATGAGGGAAGGTGAAGACCTGCACCATCCGTAGCCTCATTTCTATGGCTGAGCCATTGCTGCAGCCACTTGTCAATCCATCTCATTGAGGGGCTTCATCTTTTGTCTGACCCTCTATTTTACTCAGCAGGATGTCCGTCTTCAGTAACTCCTTCATTCTGGTAACATTTTCAAAGTACAGAAGACAAGTTTCCCCGGGTCCCTCGTTAACACCGAGTCCTGGTTTTACTGTAGGGTAAGCATTGCATGCTGGCCTTGTGGTTGGTGGTTTGAACCTAGCAGCTTCTCCTTGGAAGAAAGACGGGCCTCTCTGCTCTCAGAAATATTTGCGGTCTTGAAAATCTTCTAGAACTATGCATCAGAATCCATTCTATGGCAGTGCGTTTGGCTTTTGGGTTTGGTTTTCACTTGGGTTGGTGTTGGAATTGGATTTCACAGCATTCTAGTTGTACTTCTTTCAAAAAAATGTATTTCTTCCTTGGTATTCATTTTGATGATCATGTTTTTATTGTAAAAGTTATATATAATATATATGACTTTCATAGATATATACTTTATATATACAACACATTGTTGAGAATTGGAAGAAGCAGTAAAGGATAAAGAATGGATATAGCTGATGACCCCTCTCCTTGAAAATCTCAATGCCATTGAATCGATTTTGACTCTTACCGGACAGGGTAGAACTGCCCGAGTTCTACAGGGTACAACTCAGAACCCCATGGGTGTCTGAGACCATAGCTTTTTACAGGAATAGAAAGCCCGGTCTTTCTCCCAAAGAGCAACTGGTGGCTTTGAACTGCTGGCCTTTGGGTTAGCTGTCCAATACAAAAGCTTTATACTACCAGAGCTTCCACAGATAGCAAATAAACTCGTTAACATCTTTCCTTATTTACTTTCAGAGATCTTTCTATTTTGAAAATGTTGATATTTACTCTTTTTGACCTACAAAAATGTTAATTTTATATTGTCCAGCCTAATTTGTTTGCTTAATGTCATAGACATATTAGTTTACATAAAATAACCGCATCCTCATAATTGTTCTTGTATTTGAGTCCATGGCTGCAGTCAGTGTGTCAATCCATCTTGTCGAGGACTTCCTTGCCATTGGATGGCATATTCAATGATATCCTCCATCCGAAATAGAACTATCTTACAGGCTTTCTAATTTTCTAATCTAATGGGAACGCTTGGCAACTTTCATCCACCCATCTTTCCGCTAGCATCTAGCACTTGAAGCACTGCGCCTCCACTATATTTATAAAGAGTCTGTAAAAGTTCTTCTCAGCAGAGTCACTGCTTCAGGTATGAACTTTTCTCAAATAAAACATTGCATATGCTTTTATCACACTGTACTTTAAATACAAGGTTTAATTGTTTCTTACCAAAAGTTTGGTAGATTGGGAAATTTTCATACAGATGCCTTTTTCCTGAGCAATCTGATTCTTTTTCTGCTTCGTTCCACATGTGTCTGTCTTGTATGATGTGTAATACTCATTCCAATTCGGATCGCACTTAGCTGTGTGGGTTTTGTTTCTCACAAACAGCCCTGGGAGCACAAGGGTCAAACTCTGGGTGGCTAACCAAAGGTGGGCAATTGGACCCCACCAGCAGCTTCCTGGGCATACAGTCCTGGTAATCTGTGCCCCAAAGATGTACAGCTGAGAACAATCTATCCTGCTCTATATGGTAATTATGTGAATGGCACATCACAACAACGAACAATAAAAATTCATTAAACATCCTGTGAATTAGAAATCTGCCTTCTCTTGCCTGCTTTTCCACTGTATCCAATGGAGTGGAATAAGGTCCCTAACATTTTCAGTTATGTTTCTGTAATTTACCCTGAAATTTTGTACTTTGAAGACAAGATTTACTGCATAAGCCATTAGCAGGTCCATGTTACACCAAGAGAATGGGTGTATTCAATCTAGATTTATTAGTGATGAATGTGCTTTCTTTCTGCATCTGCGATCTCTCAGTTTGTTCAAAACCTTGGCAAGATGATCCGACTGCTAATTGGCCCACCACCTCTGCAGGACACATTAGAAGAGAGCACAGGGATAAACCTCCAGGGAAACCAGGACGCAATTCTCTCTGACATGGAGAATGCTCCTTGATTTTGGAAATGTCGCTGTTATCACAATTTCTGCATCATTTGAAGAGACTTTGATAGATTAATTATATTTAGACCCCATACTGTGTACCTCAGTCTAAGATCTGAACCATTAGAAGATATTTTGTCCTAGGTTGTAGTGCACGTAGGGCCATGGCAGGTCTTAAAAATGAAAGCCTGGTGGCTTGTCTTCTATCAGCTCCTTCTGTGGCCATACTTTAGCAACCTATACTAAAATATGTGAGGAGTCTTATTTGTGTAGTCAGCTAAACAGTGAACTGCTGAATCCAAGGTCAGTGCTTAAACACATTAGCTGTTCTGCAGTAGAGGAAAAAGATGAAGGTGTCTATTCTTGTAAAGTTTTTAAGTCTCAGAAGTCCAAAAGGATATGTCTATTATGTCTTAAAGTGTCACTATGAATCAGTATCAACTTTATGACAGGGAGGATTAATATTTTTTATGATTCAGGGGGAAGCAGAAATCAGTTTTCCTCACAGATTTTTGATGGATAGTATAAATTTAATATATGCATAAAGTAATTATGGTTTCTACATTAGAATAAAATTCACTTGAACACAAACCCTGTGAAAATATACTAAATAATCACAATCTGGCATTGAAAAGCATTTTAAAAATATGGTAACTTGAATGACTTGACTTTTCAGAAGCAGAGAATAATTTTCAAGAACACCAGATAGTTTTTTGTTTGTTTCTTTGTTTTCTGCAGAATAATATCTGATGTTTAAACTAGGACCTTAGCTCTACAAACACCAGAAGACAAATTCAGGAAGTAATTGCTGATAAAAGAGAAGAGGATCATCTTCAAAGAGTCTGACATCTTCAGAAATCAAACTATATGTTCACGGGAAAGAGAAAGAAAAAGTGAGAGAGACTGATTTAGTATTAGGAATTGCTAGAACAACATGAAACTAATGAGAAAAAAAGTAAAATAAAATATAACCAGTAGGCAATACACATGGGGAAAAATGGGAGACAAAAAGCTAAGGTGGAGATTCAACAATTCTCTCAGAGAAAACTGCAAACCAAGAGAAAACAGTAAAGTTTCCTCTCCAAATATGTGTGGATTCCCCAGAAAGGGCCCTTGTGCCTGCCATACTGGAAAACTATACGACTACAATGAACAATACTGTAAAGATGTAGTTGCTTATAAAAAGGTAGGAAGATAATATTCTCTCTAAGTACCTGATATGATGGCAGGTGAGACTCAAGGTCCTTCACCTGTGGACAGTGATGTTTATATCGAGATCCTTATGCAATCAGTGAAATAGATATGCAGGTGAAGACCCAAGAATGACAGGGAAAGCGACTCTAAGTGTTATCTAGCGTGATAGGAAATGAACGGAAGAAAGACATGTCAGTGTAATTAGCCCTTACACAGTGGGAAATCGGTTCCATTTCTAAATAATGTGTACTTTTGAGTTATCTAAAGTTAAAACACCACATCTGTTACTAGTGTTTAAATTATATATCATTTATAGGGAACTTTGATGGAGGAGATTGGCAAAAGACTCTTAAACAACCTGTGAAACGGAGGTGCTACAACCCTGTTTGTTGAAAATGAAGAGTCTTTGAAGTAGTTACTGATGAAAGTCAAGCACAACAGTCTTCAGCATGCATTACATCTCAACGTAAGCACACCTGGACCGATAAGCAACAGCATGATTAAAGAAGAAAGTCATTGTCAGGAATTTCATTTTACTTAGATCAACAAGCAGTCCTCCTGGAAGCAAGAGCTAACAAGTTGAATGGGGTATTTCACTGGGGTTATTTGAGGCCTAAGACTTCTTTTTTATAAAAAAGCATTTTATTGGGGGCTCTACAACTCTTATCACAATCCATCCATCTGTCCATCGTGTCAAGCACATTTGTACATTTGTTGCCATCATCATTCTCCAAACATTTGATTTCTACTTGAGCTCTTGGCATCATCAGCTCCTCATTTTCCCTTCCCTTCCCCCAACCCATGAACCCTTGATAACTTATAAATTATTATTATTTTGTCATATCTTATACTATCCAATGTCTCCCTTCACCCACTTCCTGCGGTCCATCCCCCAGGAAGGAGGTTATATGTAGATCCTTGTAATCGGTTCTCCCTTTCTCCCTCACCTTCCCTCCACCCTCCCAGTATCACCACTCTTACCACTGGTCCTGAGAGGATCATCTGTCCTGGATACCCTGTGTTTCCAGTTCCTAACTGTACCAGTGTACATCCTCTGGTCCAGCTAGACTTGCATGGTAGAATTGGGATCATGATAGTGGGAGGGAGGAAGCATTCAAGAAGTAGAGGAATGGTGTGTGTTTCATCATTGGCTTGGGTCAAGAGCAATTTAATCATCAAAGTGACATTGCTCTTGACCCAAGCCATGGTATTTTTAATCACCTCATATGAATAGAAAAGCTGGAAAATGATTTAAAATGATCAGAGAGAATGCATGCCTTTGAATCACAGGCTAGTACCGAACACTGGAACACTGAATGCATCATGAACTGTCAGAAGAATACACATATCGATCTCGGGAAAAGTACAGGCCGCATTTTCCTTGGAAGCAAGGATGGCAAGACTTGTGTCATTTATTTTGAACCTGTTCTTAGAAGAGATTAGTCATTGGAGAAAGACATCAAGCTTGATGGATAGTGACATGGATGGAGTCCTTTCACAGGATGGATTGACAGGAGATCCAAACCGCAGACTCAAGTATAGAAGCAATTGTGAGGATGGTTAAGGCCTAAAGAGTACTTCTTGCTGCACATGGGGTCTCTATGCATCAGAATTGACTCACTAGCATTTAAAAACAACTTTCTGGAAAAGACAAAACAAAAAACACCCCACCCTGGTAGCATGGTGGTTAAGAGATTGACTCCCAACTAAAGATCAGTAGTTTGAACTGCCAAGACACTTTATGAGAACAAGATATGGTCAGCTTCTCTAAAGATTTACACCCTTGGAAAATGTGTATGCATTACTACTGTCAACTAGCTTGCTCTCAGTCAAACTTAGAGGCAACGGATTGATTTGATTTGATTCTAGAAAAAATATTCATCTGAGAACAGATAAAAATAAGGGGCAAATTTATACTTGATGTTTTGAAAAACAAGATATAGACTAGAGGTATGGATGGAAAATTTAATGAAAAAATTCAAAGTACACTTATACAAAGAAGGACATGGTAAAATTTGGGGACATTAGGAAATTGATGATAAATACTTTTGTTTTTACCTTAAAGAATCCAAAGGCCTAGTTGGAGAACATATAATGGGGGTTATCCACATTATAAATTTATGAATTTTGCTAATCCGCTGACTGGATATCAATGTCATGTATACCACTCTTCTTGTATATATGATGACTATCTGTGAATTGAGGCACATTATGGAGTAACAGTGTATACTCTTGTTGTGCTTCCTCTTAATCTACTTATCTAATGAATTCTCCCTAGAATTACTCATTCTATTAAAAATAAATGCCACTGGAATTGTAGGCATGCAGCTTTGTAAAGAAAAAAATTATGAGATGTTTGAAATAATTACATTTATCTGTCTACTGAGTTCTTGTGAACTTAAAAGTAAAACATACATGTTCCCCTTCAATTGACTCAGGTGCACAAATAGAGATATTATGTAAACTCAGATTCTATTGAATGACCTTGTATTCCAAGTGTTTTAATAGAGACCATTTGATAACGTTTACTGTATGATCTCACGAGTGCCCTAGAACTAAGAAGGATACAACTCATGGGACTCTCAATAAGAGAATCTTAAGAAAGATAAGAGCTCAAATATAGTTGAATTTTAACATAGGAATCCAGTCACTATTTCCAAATTGGAGGATGGATCATTTTTAGGATGGTAATGCATGACATGACTTCAGATGCAACCCAAAGAAGATAAAAACAAACAAAATTAATACAGTAACAAAGCATTTAAATAAAGCCTACAAGTAGGCTCTCAAATGTGTGAGTAACACTATTGTGGGAACATTGTAGGAACTCTGTACCTGTTCACAAACTCATCAAGGTCTATTTTGATCCAGGTATAGAAACAAACATAATTATACTCAAGACTCAAAATAACTCAAAAATGGTGAGAAAGATTGTCCAAAATAAAACAAAACAATACAAAGAGAAAGCTCCCGAAACTGAGCACAAAGAGGAATGAGACTACATAGAGTTAAAGAACTAGTCTCACAGGATAAAGCAACATGCAAGTAGAAAACACTTTTCTCCTTTTCTATTCTGTTAATACTAATTTCTTTATTGCTACCTCATTCTTTCTCTGGTGAGTATGGCAAGACATACCACTAACTTTTGTTCTTAACTAGAGACCAAAAAAAGCTCATCTATCTGAGTATGTTGTTAATGACCTAACTGAATTGAATCTTTTATCATTTTATTGCTTATTCAAGTTATGGTATGAAAATTCTGTTTGTGTACATCGCATCAATAATATACTGAGACCATTGAAAAGATCAGTATGAGGTTAAGAGTTTCCATTTATGAAATGAGTTTTAAAACTTCACTAGCTATAGATCAGATAGATTTTGAAAGAGAGTTCTTATTGCATTTAAGATTTGTAAATCAGACTATGAGGTTGGGATATAACATTGAAAAACAATTCCTATGAATAGATCATAAGAAACTAGATGTGTAACCTCCTCTCTGGGAGATGGGCAATGGGGAGGCGGGTGAGGGGAGACGCTGGGGAGTGTAAGATAAGATATAATAATTATTTATAAACTATCAAGGGACCAGGGGTGGGATCGGGGAGGGAGGGGGACGAGGGTAAAAAAGGGAAACCGAGCTGATTCCAGGAACCCAAGTGGAAGGTGAATTATGAGAATGACGAGTGCAACAAATGTATAAGGGTGCTTTGCTCAATTGATGTATGTATGGATTGTGATAAGAGTTATATGAGCCCCAATAAAAAGATTTATTAATTTAAAAAACTATTGCATCTACTGGGAAGTCTTGGACCAGTCAGCCTTAAGGCACGCACCAGAAGCTTCTCTACTGCTTCAAGCTCAGTCTTTCTCCCACATGAAAGCACAGCCGACATAGAGCTTTTGAGGCAGTAACATCTTTGTGGGCGCAGTCATGTCCTTCTCAACAGGAGTGCCTGGCAGCGCCTCGTGAGTAGACTTCCCAGGTCTAACCCGCTGACAAATCATGGCGGTTAGAGAATCAGTTTCTCTCACAGCCAAGTTGAATGCTTTAGTCTAATCCAGCGTCCTAAACTGTACCACCCAACCTTAAAAAGATACTTTTAAAGATTTATTCTGCTTAACAGATCAACATGCAATCCAGGAACCACAGTGGAAGAGTGGGCAATGTATGGGGACTAACCATAAAGTCAGCTCTTTGAACCCATTGGCAACTTTGTTTGTGGGGGGGAAATAAAAGTTTTCCTTTCTGGTAAAGCTGCTTTAGGACCAAGGATAAGGTGAATTTATGGTCAGAAGTACGGAGCCCTTGGATGATGCATCTAGAGGTAGAAGAACGGGAAGCAACGTGACAGAAGTTCACCGAGAAGTACAATGCGAACAATTTTATTTACATACTTGAAGCTGGGACAGAAGTAAAATTTTCTGAAAGAGGTGATTGTTTTTGTTTTGCTGTTAATGAGCCAGAAGAACAAGGGAGCAATAACTCCTTCTCCATTCAGCATTAGCACCTTTCTCTTGGATGGACATACAGATCATAGCTTTCTCATTCTCTTTATCTCCATCTCGTACTTAGATCATTTGCTAGGCCTAAATGATTATGTTATTAAATGTTGACTTCAAAATTAATATATGCAAGTAGAGCCTTAATAAAATTACATATATCACATATATGAACATAATACATAGTATATAATGTGTACAATAATGCATTACTATTATATCAATATATAATATATGAAATCTATAAATATAATAATATATTAATACATAAAATATGTAGCATGGTGTATGCCTATATAACAGATGTATGCTGTTGTGGTAACATGTTGTCATGCGAATTTAGACTAAGGAAAATTCAAAGTGACAAAACCAAATTGTTCCACAAGTTTTCCTAGACAAGTTTAAGGACACAGTTCTTTCTAGGAGCTCTGCAGTATTCAAGGGACCAAGTGTTTACTCTTGTGGAGCATCCAGTGGGTTCAAACTGCCCCCCTCTGGTGAATGAGGAAAACTTCACTAATGCCGGACCTGAGAACGCCAAGATGTGCTCCGGAATATTGTTTTCTTCATTACTTTGTATTTTCAAAATGGTGGAAGACTGATGAGATCTTTAAAATAAAATGCTGCTTTAATTTAGTTTATCCAACTTGGTGATTTTGAAAGACTAAATGAATGTAAATATGTTCTATTAATAAGTATCAACTACTTTATAATCATAATAAGGAATTCAATCAGTGGCTTTCTACCTTTCAATTTCTAATATAAGTATTATATTCTTAAGAAACTAATTTTCTCTCTAATTATTTTAGTCTTATTCCAGTGGATTATTTTTAGGAAAACTATATTCTTAGAAAGGTAAAAGAAAACATTACAAAATGTTTACTAACTTAAAAAATATTTTTGCATTCTTTTAAAAAATAATCATATCTTCTAGTATTAACCACAGATTGTTGTAAATGCTTTATGAAACTTAATGGGATAACTGTCTAAATATTTTTCCCTTAGGAGTCCCAGGAATATCTAAATATCTAATAGGAAGAAAAATTCAGATAAGCAAAACTGGCAGATGAAAAAACAGTTGGTCAACACTACTGCCCATGCTAAGCATTTGCCAAAACCTGTGAAAATGGAAGTCTATTTTGGACACATTTTATGGAGGAATGAATGTTTGCTACCTAAACAAATATTTGAACTATTAGGAAACACTCAAATAAAACATTTCTTGACTGAAATAAATATTTTTCTCTGGAAAGGCCATTGACTTTAATAACATGCCATTTCAAGGAGCCAGACCAAATCCAGGGATACTTATGGTAACCAAGTAAAAAGGGGGGGGGACATAATGGGTAGCAGGGGCACAGGGCATTAACCCACCAAAGGGGAGGGTATTGTTTATATCTCCACAGAGAAACAGGAAACAGACTTCAACACAGTGCTCCAAAATGTGAATGCAACATGCTGGCATGACGTAGGGAACCAGTGGAGAGGTCTGAGGGGCCAGCCTCCATCCCAGGTTTGTGGATACCTGCCCTCCCCCCAGGATAACTTATTTCAGAGGATAGCACTGAATCTGCAACTCCAGGAGAGGGACATGTCTGATCAGAGCACACGGGAGCAAATGAAGGGAGGCTAAGAGACAGTGGAGCACACCCTGACCCACCAAGCCTTGAGGATGATATCCCCTCTCAGAGCAGGCAATCCACAGAGAAGACCATATGACCAGCCCACTATGAGACACGGCATCCCTCATTGACCCATAGCTCTAAAGGGGACAACACTGGAGACACAGTGTGGGAATTCCACCCGATCTGATCCCACCACACGGAAGCAAAACACTAAGGGTGTGGAACAGAACAGCAAGGGGAACAGAGCAACGAAGTCCCCAGGAAATACCAAAAATAGACTTTGGGGCCACAGCTTGGAACCCCATCATACTCAACCGGAAAATACTCCTAAAGGCCAACAAACAGTCCTTGAACTAACTACAAGCTTGGTTTTACTCTGTCTTGATTTTGTGCATGTTATTATTTCTGCAGGTCTGTCTAAATAAGATAAAATGGATGAACTATCTGGAGGAGAAAATAACGGGACTGACAGTTCCGGGGGGACATGGGGGAGTTGGGGAGAAAAGAAGTGGTGTTAACAAACCCAGGGACAAGGGAACATCAGGTGACACAAATCAGTGGTGAGGAGGGTATAGGAGGCCTGGTAAGGCGTGACCAAGGGTAATGTAACTGAAAGGAATTAATGAAACCCAAATGAAGGATGAACATGATAGAGGGAAAAGAGTAAAGTAAAAGGAAATAGAGGAAAGAGCTAGGAGGCAAAGGGCATTTATAGAGGTCTAAATAAAAGCATGTACCTATGTAAATATATTTATATATAAAGATGTGGAAAGAGATCTATGTGCATATATGTATAGGTTTAGTATTAAGGTAGCAGATGGACATTGGGCCTCCACTCAAGTACTACCTTGATGCAAGTATACGTAGTTCTATTAAACTGACTTTCCATGATGCTCACCTTCCCGAAACAATCACTAAAGGCAAAGCGTGCACATAAGCAAATGTGGTGAAGAAATCTGGTGGTGCCTGGCTATCAAAAGATATAGCATCTGGGGTCTTAAAAGCTTGAAGGTAAAAACGCAGCCGTCTAGCTCAGAAACAACAATGCCCACATGGAAGAAGCACACCAGCCTGTGTGATCACCAGGTGTCGAAGGCACAGGTATCAGGCATCATCAGAACAAAAAATCATATCATTGTGAATGAAGGGGAATGCAGAGTGGAGACCCAAAGTCCGTCTCTAGACAATTGGACATCCCCTCACGGAAGGATCGTGGGGAAAAGACAAGCTAGTTAGGTTGCATTGTAGCAATGATGAAACATACAACTTTGCTCTAGTTCTTAAATGCTTCCTCCACCCCACCACACCCCCTACTATCATGATCT
Source organism: Tenrec ecaudatus (assembly GCF_050624435.1). Taxonomy (NCBI): domain Eukaryota; kingdom Metazoa; phylum Chordata; class Mammalia; order Afrosoricida; family Tenrecidae; genus Tenrec; species Tenrec ecaudatus. Next base: position 138,779,510 of record NC_134540.1, on the reverse strand, counting down.
TAATTCTACCTTACAAAGCTGGTTAGACCAGAGGATGTACACTGGTACAGATAGGAACTGAAAACACAGGGAATCCAGGGCAGAGGATCCCTTCAGGACCAGTGGTGAGAGTGGCGATACTGGGAGGGTGGAGGGAGGTGGGGTACAAAGGGGAACCGATTACAGGGATCCACATATAACCTCCTAGCTGGGGGATGTACAATAGAAAAATGGGTGAAAGTAGACATTGAACAGTATAGGATATGACAAAATAATAATTTATAAATTATCGAGGGTTAATGAGGAAGTAGAGAGTGGGGAGAGAGGGGCAAAATGAGGAGCTGATGGCACGGGCTTATATGGAGAGCAAATGTTTTGAGAATTATGAGGGTGACAAATGTACAAGTGTGCTTTACACAATTGATATATGTATGGATTGTGATAGGAGTGTATGAGCCCCTAATAAAATAAATTTTTAAAATTTAACAATTAAAAAAACCTATTATCAAAAAAACATACAATGCATAAAGAATAGAGAAATAATATCTAGTATGCATTTGCATAGAAATATTATTCATATTATAACATATATTTCAGCAGCATATTAAAAATTGCCAAAATTTAATAAAACAATTCAGTTGTATTACAATTATTTTCTTATTCAGTTATGTGCGTCGTCTCTGAGTCAATTCTGACACTATAAAACAGGGTAAATTTCCCCATATTTATTGACACTATTTCCAAGACTACAAATCTGGATTGAGCATGAACACCAACTCTTTCCTCCACAGAGAAGCTTTGGGGTTTGAATTGCTGACCTTTTGACTGGCGGCCATGCGTTTAAACCACTGAGCCATCAGGGCTCCTCTGTTAACTTAAACAGAAACTATAAACAAAGCAAAATTATAGCAATAGCCTAAATACTGTGAGAAAATCAACAACTTTCAAACAAATTAAGGGAAGTGCTATGTGGCCCTCAAGGCTGAAATAAACTAACTGATTAATATATTTAAATGATCTAATTAATTTGCTTAGCAATCATTCTACACGTGCATATTGAAATTTATCTCTGAGTGATGTAAGAGAGCTTTTGCTAATAAAAATCCACTCACTTTTTGTATTTCTTTGGGCCTTATAAAACTTGAAAAATGAGTTAGGCATGTGGGTAAGATAAGCTTATGTAGATAATTTATTATTCTTCTGTTAGAAGTATATTATACAGAACTTCAAAGGTACTGAGGGGATTTAAAAATCAATCTAGCACAATCTACTCCCTAATTCCAGAGGAGCAAATTGGGTTCTTGAAAGGTTATTTGCCTAAATCGTATAATAAATTGGTCACAAATCCCAGAAAAGAATTTCCATCTAATTCTTAAAGTAGAATTTTTTCAATTGAGGTTGCATTTTTGGTTTCATTCTTTTTCTCTGCCACTTACTTTAATAAGCAGAGAGGTCAGTGAAATGTTTGTGATAAGTCATATGGTACATAAAAGCCACTGTGAAAAGACATACAATTTTGATATGCATGCAGTATTCCATATATTTTACTATAGTGATCTATTTTATTTATAAACTGATAGGGAAAAGCAGATTTAATATTCTAATAGTGTCGTTTTCAATCCTTACTGATATTACACTTAGGAAAATAATGATGGCTTTAGTTTTAGTTCAACCTCTGAGTAGATGGTTTTTTCTACTGCTTTTTAAGCTTTTTTTTTTCTACTGCTTTTTAAGCTATATATACAATGAGACAAATAGTTGCTATGCAGGAAAGAGTTAAGCTTGCCATTTGTCCTCAGCTCTTGGGAGGTGACCTCTAAGCCCCTGCAATTCTCCTCCTGATAAGAGTGCCCAAAGGCGCTGGATCCTGTGGGGTAGTATGTGCTAGCAAGTGACAATTTCAATTTTTTTATCCAGCTTGGATCAATGATCAATGCACGTAAAAAGTCTTGAAGAAAAAAAATTAAATAACTGCATAGTGTGTTTGGCATATCTTTCACGCAACATCTCTCCAAGTGTTAAAAGAAAAGATATCGCTTTGAAGACTAAAGATGAAACTGTCTTTTCAAATGCCTCTCAAAAGAAAATAGTTAAAAGAAATAGAAATCAAACCTCTCTGTTTTGGAGTTGATGCCGACTACACGCGACTTTGTAGGTCAGGTTCAAGCTGCCTCGGTGGGCTTCTGAGACTGCAACTCTGTACAGGAATGGAAAACGTCTTCTCTTCTCCCTTCTCCCTTGGCGTAGCGGGTGGGTTTCTAACTGCTGTCCTCGTGGTTAGCGGTCCTATGCCTAACGACCAACCAACAGAGGACCTTCATCCCAACACTGGGTTCTAATAGATCAACACCATGAGGATGTGCGGGGCAGGCCAACGTTTTGTTCTGTTCGATATGAGGCTAGCAGGAGTGCTAGGACTGCTTCAGGTGATGTCAGAATGGATTAGCCCAAAACTAACAATGTCTTTCCAAGAATGTGATTTGTTTTTATTGTGTGGACACTTCATATCAAGACTAACGTTGAAGACTATCATATAGACAGTAAATGAAGCCTCTGTGGATGAGTGATAATAAAAATTCTGGACATCACACTGGGCAGCTAGATTCTGGGGATCTTTCTGGATTGGCCACGTCCTCATCATTGCCATACAAAGTAGCGGCTACCCTAAGAAGTCAACTGGAAGCTCTTACTTTGCTTTCTTCTGGACATGACCACTGTTCTGATTTTAATGTACCTTCGTAGCTCTAATCCATGTTAAGTGTAAGAAGAACAATTTTCTTTCTGAGCTTTGTGTGTCCTGCCAACCAGTTGCTAACCGTGAGAGTGCCCCTTCAAGCTTGCAGCTGCTTTAAAATGAAGAGTTCAAACTTTGAAGGTCCTAAAAATAAATAAATAAAGTTTAACTATTACCAAATCAAAAATCTGTAAGAATAAAGATTTAATTTGAAATGATAAAATGTGTTTCAATTAAGAGCTAGATTATTTTAGGCTGGATTACTTCAGGCCATGCTTCACAAAAAGTCACTCATTATTTAAGGACACTCAGCAGCTACTTGGCAAGAAGTCTAACATGACCAAATTGAATGGCTGATGTACCATATGTACAACATATATAGTCTGCTGCTGTTGTTAGTTGCACTCGACATAGTTCTAACTCATAGAGACCCTAAGAACAAGAGAAAAAAATAAAATTTAAACTACCTGCCTCACATGCACGATCCTCACAAGTGTTACTTTGTTTGAATCCATTGTTTCAGCTACAACGTCAATTTTTTTTTTGCTTACCCTCGCTCTATATTATCAGCTATGAAGTTTTTCTCCTAGGCGGGTCTCTCCAGAACCATGTTCAAAGGACTTGACACAGGATCTCCCCATCCTGACTTCTAAAGAGCAGTAAAGACGTGTTTGTATTTTGTTCTGGAAACCCACGGCACCTTTACTCTTCTCCACACACTGACCTCCATCTTCCCTCTTTCTTGTGTGGGCTTCCTTATTCACGGTCCAACTCTCAAATGCGTGTGAGGCCATTGAAAATGCCCTGCTTTGAGGTAGGAGCACATTAGTCTTCAGAGTGACATCTTTGCTTTTCAACATTTTTAAACTGTTCTACTGTAAAGAGTTACAATCTCAGAAACCGACAGTGTCAATAGTTCTACCCTGTACTATGGGTCGCTAAGAGTCGGAATTGATTCCCTGGCAGTGAGTTTGGTTTCTGAGTTTTAGTGCCCCCCATTACCCAATACAATATGTCTTTTGATTTCTTGACTGCTGCTTCCATGAATATTGATTGTGGGTACAAGCAAAATTAAATTCTTGACAACTTCAATATTTTCCTCCATCTATCACGATGTCATATATTGGTCTAACTGTGAAGATTTCAGTTTTCTTTACATTGAGTTACAATCCATATGGTTCTTTTTCTTCATTAGCAAGTAATTCAGTACTACTTACCTTTACCAAGCACACTAGTGTCCTCCGTGTCACACGTCGATAGTAAGCCTTCCTCCAATCTTGATGCTGGGTTCATCTTTATACAGCCCAATTTATTAGATTATTTCAGCATAAAATTCAACATAATTGTTGACAGGACACAGCCCTGACACATACTTTTCCTGATTTTAAACGACTTTGTACACCTGTGTTATGTTCAAAAGATTGTATTTTCGTTTGTGTACACATTTTGCAAGAACAAACTGAAGGACAAAATAATAATAATTTGTGAATTATGAAGAATTCATGAGGTGGAGGAAGTGGGGAGGGAGGGGGAAAATGAGCAGCTGATATTAAGGGCTCAAGTAGAAAGCAAATATTTTGAGAATGATGATGGCAACAAATGTACATGTGCTTGACACAATGGATGTATGTATGGATTGTGATAAGAATTATATAAGCCCCCAATAAAATGACTTTTCTAAAAAAGAACAAAATGAAGTGTTCTGAAATATTAGCTACTCAAAATTTTATACATAGTTTAGTTTGTTGTGATAAGAACAACAAATATGAGGCTTTCTATTCCCACAAAAAGTTACAATCTTGGAAACCCACAGAGAAAGCTCTAACCTATCCACTGGGGTGGCTATAAGGTGGACTTGACTCAATTGTAGAGAGTCTTTAGGGTTTTATTCATGTGTACCTCTACCCTTGAGATCTCCATCAAGTCCAAGTGTCTCCTAATACTATGACCTAAATCCAGTGAATTCTAATAACTGGCAACATACGGAGAGTAAAGTATGATTCTTTCAGAGTCAAAGCAAACTGAAGCGCCCCACCCCCACCCCCAATATAGAGGAAAATAAATGTTCAGGATCAATTACTGAATGCTTATCTCCTTCAGTCTGTTGTCTTTTCTGTACCATTGATGCTCTATCTGGAACAGCGGAAGTCACAAGTTAACAAAGCTTCGTTTAGGCCTCTATAGTCTACTTCTAACCTCCTTAAGCCATTTGCCATTTTCACGGACTCTACAGAGAATGTGTTGGCATCAAGAATTTAGCATTTAGTTTGTCTTTAATAAAAGCAGTAAAAACAGCCATCTCTTTTGGTCCAACATTTTTAAAGCGACCAATAAATGCTGCCTTCAATTTTACAATATTAGATAGAGTATATGCTTAAGGAAGATGTAACTGCCTCATGCAATAAGTACTTAGCTCTTCTGATTGTTATCTAAATAGTCACTTTAGTTGCATCAATCATTTCAGCTCCAAATTCCCCAATTTAAACATAGGCAGCACCTTTACATTTTTATCATAGGTTATGAAATTAGAATTTTTGTGTGCATGAACCCCAAGAAATTTTCTTCCCCACCCCTGGCCATTGTATCCACACTCATGCATATGGCACCATGTCCTCTATTAGTCTCTGAGCCAAAAAATCAGTCTTCATCTTGATTCAATAGCTGCCACTCTTCGCATCATAGGTGTTGGGCAAGAATTCTCATCACTTGGTGGAAAAAATAGAATTAAAAAAATATCTTCTCTTTTACATTTGGGGAACTAGCAGAAGTTTTCACTGTGCCGCCAGACCTCACACAGGACTGCATTAGAACCTTTGCATCAACTCTGCCAAGGATCATTATATTGATCTCAATACTTGGTAAACATGCAAAACATTTGCTGTCCCGCTGGGATATGCTTTTTGTTTGTTTTAACTAATTGATTCTTCACGGTATTCTATGAATTATCCTGAAGTGTTTTGTCATCTATAAAACCCATTTTTGGAAGGTGTGCCTCCAAATCTGACGTGTCTTCTGAGATTGTGATTTGTTTTACATAAGGTTACATGGGTTGCCCTTGATTAATGAGGATCCATTTATTAATAGATTTTCCATTACCTGTACAAAAGACATGCTCATTAGATAAACATCCTGACATCAGAAATCCATTCCAACATTGTTTCCAGAGGCAGCACACTAACTGCTTCCTCCTGCATGCTCCATTAGGTATTCAGAGGTGAAGAGGGACAGTTTCCTTCTTCAGGCTGACCGGATCGCTAAAAATTCCATCCAATTCACCAGGCTGGTATCCCTTCTGAGTTAACCTTTCATGTAATCAGATAAAGGGTTATCTTGCCTGTCGGTTCTAAATCTATAGTGAGTTATGGACCTTATATCAACACAAATATGTTCTTCCATTCTGCACCATCTAAACTAACACAAACCATTCAGGTTCCTAGCAACTTTACAAATAAGTAGAAGATCTCTCTACTGGACAGAAAAAGGAGCCATGCGAAAAGCTCATTCTTTGGACCATGAGAACCGTGCGGTGCACAGACTCAGCCCTGGAGTCAGACAGTTGTAACTCCCGAGGACTAGCGAAGAGTAATAGAAGAATGTGAACAGCAGGAAATAAGGAGGCAGCGCAGGAGACAGGTGGCCGGCTTCTTGGTTCCTCATGTAAGTAGAGATGAGTGTCTTTACCGGAAGCTTGTAGTGAAGTAGGTGCCTCCAGGCACTTTGCTGGAGTTGCTAAATGGTCTGACCCACAGAATGAGAGCTGTCCGTCTTTGGGTTGAAACCTATAATAGAAAGGCATGTACTTTGCTATAGTCTCATAACACTTCCTGAGCATAGTAGACACCAAAGGGCCACTGACTGAAGCTGAGGACCACCGAGAGACCTGAAAATAATTGTCCTGATTGCAAGGAAAATGTTTAGTGAGCGTTGCTGATTCTGAATTGTAACTTATTAACTTTCATGATAAATCCCATACGCATTTGTTCTGTCTGATTTTTGTATGCCCTTTGCAACAAAGTATTAGGCCCAGAAGAGAAATAAGAGTATGTTGTGGGAAGGTCAGATAGTGTAAGAAATGGTTAAAAAAATAAGTCGGAGTGCGGAAAGATGTTTGACACAGAAATTAGTTTTGGGTTGAAGAGTTGGATTCTCCTTCCCCCTTATGTCATAGAAGAAGGCAAGATGCTCCCCATGCCACCCCCATGCCATTCTTTAATTAAATCATTTTGGAAGCCCACTGTCTCATCTTTGTCCTACAGAGACTTGTGGCTTTGAACCACTGGCTTTGGGTTTAAATATCCTTATATATTTGACACATACTAACAATTAAGTGGCATATTTGCACAGTGATATTAGGGCACAGAACTACAACAGTTGTTAACTTTATCTTAACCATGTGGATGTCAATCTTAAACACTTATGGATAAATTTTATTTTAAAATAACTTTCTTTAGCTTTGAGTAGTACACACACATACTTTTTAATCTTGTATAAATGCTTCATTTCTACACTGCATTACTCATCATAAATCTTTCCATATATATAGATTATGTCATGGATCTGTTCAAGTATAGGCCTAATTTATTTTAAAGTGTTAGTAAAATGTTATGAACTTTTTTCCCATTCGGAGTTTTATTTGTTTCAATGCATCATGCAAAAAAAGAATATATATATATGCATATATGTATATGTGTGTGTGTGTGTGTGTGTGTGTGTGTGTACACACACACACACACCATAGTGAATGAAGGGGGAAGTGCAGAGTGGAGACCCAGGGCCCAAGTGTCGGCCACTGGAGATCCCCTCATAGAGGGGTTTAGGAGAGGAGATGGGTCAGTCAGGGTGCGAGGTAGTACCGATGAACACAGCTTTCCCCCAGATCCTGGATGCTTCCTCCCCACAACTACCATGATACAAATTCTACCTTGCAGGACTCGATAGGGCAGAGATTGTACATTGGTGCATATTGGAGCTGGAGGCACAGGGAAACCAGGGTCGACGATACCTTTAGGACCAGGGGTGTGAGGGATGAGGCTGGGAGAGTGGAGGGTGAGTGGGTTGGAAAGGGGGAACTGATTAAAAGGATCCACATGTGACCTCCTCCCTGGGAGATGGACGGCAGAGAAGGGGGGGAAGGGAAACTCCGGATAGGGAAAGATATGACAAAATAACAGTCTGTGGATTATCAAGGGCTCATGAGGAGGGGGGAGCAGGGAGGGAGGAGGGAAAAAAGAGGACCTGATGCAGAGGGCTTAAGTGGAGAGCAAATGCTTTGAGAGTGATTAGGGCAGAGAATGTATGGATGTGCTTTATGCAATTGGTGTGTGTATATGAATGGGATTGTGATAAGAGTTGTATGAGCCCCTAATAAAATGTTTAAAAAATGTTATGAACTTTATTAAGAAATCCATGCAAACAAATTTTGTAGCTGGATCCAAAAGTAAAGCATCTGTGCACCATGTATATTTATATCTACAAATACATACACTTGTTTGTGTAAACATAGTTAATGCATACACATGCATATATCCAAAATATAGTTACAAATGCATATGCAGACATAACAACAGATAGTTCCTTTTAAGAAACCTTGATGGCACAGCTAATTGTTACACTGCCGCTTAACTAAATGGTTGGTGCTAGGAACCCATCTGGGCTCTGAAGAAGAAAGACCTGGTAATTGCCTCCAAAAATTATGGTCAAGAAAATCCTATTAAGTAGCTGTGCTCTTACACATTGGGTAGCCAACTTTCAGTGATCCAATTCATATCTAGGTTTTTCTTTGACCTCATTCTGCGTGTGCCTTTCTGTAGTGGTTATTGTGGCATAGCTGAACCTCTGAAGCTTGACCAAAATCTATGCCGAAAATCAAATTTGTAAGCAGACTATTATAAAATGTGTGGAAATTATCCAGAGATCTTGTTTACTATTTTCCTAGTTCATTATTGACCTTGTAGTCAGCAACCCAGAGTGTAGCCCAGTACCCCAGGACTCTTGTTCTATTTTATAGTGTGTGAATTTTTTAAAAATTCTCTGTTCTTAAAATAAACAATGAAGGAACATTTATTTATTTAAGAGGTGAAGCATAACAAACAAAAATTATTTTTCCTGAAAAAAATTTCCTAAAACTATACACAAATGGTAATTGGGCCCTGCAGCAGTTAAAGGGGGCATTCAGACTCCGTGCAAAGGTAAGAATGACCGTTACAATAAGGCTTTAGAAGGATTTTTATGATCAAATGTACTTGTCTATATTATTTCAGCATTCTTGAAGCTGAACTTGGCTTTGGATTCCTCTCCTCTCTGTCATTTTCTTGAAGACAACTTTGAAAGTAAACTTTGCCAAGGACACAGCAGGGTGGAAATTCATCAGGTGCTCGCCAGCAAGTCACAGAAAATTGTTGCTTGCCTTGTCTCAAAAGAATTTTGTTTTTCTTTAAACTTGTAATTATGTATATGTGCCACAGTTTTACTTAGTTTGGTAATTTGACTCCTGAATTGTTGAGCAGTCCCTGACTCAGATATTCTGAAAGGGCAGCACATTTTAGAGTAAATTTAACCTGAAATTCTAATTGTATGTAATGTATATAGCACAGTAGAATATTATAAATATAGTGGTTAGGACCCATATTATGGACACAATGATTACAATAACCTGTCAGGAATTAAATTGTGCCACCCCCCAAAAAAAGATGTGTCAAATTGGCTTGGTTGTGTTCCCAAATATGCATTTATTTAGTTAGTTATTTGGTTTTGAAATTCAGTATTTAAATTGCAGGTGTAATGTGTTGTAAATTCTCATCTCTGCCTGTTTTGTGAGGTGATAGAGAGGCATGTTCAGTTTGTGTTCACTATGTTAATGAGACAGGATGAATAGGGATGACCCCCCCTTTCTCAGGTCACAGCTTGGAATTATTTTAGGAAGAAACATGGACATCTTCAGAGAGCAGTAGATACACAGATTTCGCAAGAGACAGGGGGTTTCCTCCAGAGCTGTCACACAGAGAAAGTGTTCTCTGAGAGTCAGTCACTCTGAATTCAGATTTGGAGTATCAAAACTGTGAGAGATTAATTCTCGTTTGAGGGATTTTAAAGCTTTGTTTGGTAATGTGAACTTAGTTTTTCACTCGTTAATTCATATACATTGTGATTTCATGACACTGAGGTTCTAGTCCCCGCAATGCGATGTCACTCTGCGCATGTTCTTCAATCTCCATTTGCTCCACATCTAACATTTCCATTTGATCTTCTCTATCCATTTTTGCCTTCTGAGTTTTTACCCGGGGCATATGGTGCCCCTTCAATATTGGCATACACTGTGGTTCCAGTTTGTGGAGGACATTCCTCTTTTTCAATGCCCCTCCACTGTACCACATATGCTGCCTTTCTCCAGAGACCCGTTTCTCCTAATAACATGACCAAAGTCCATGCTTTCAAGGAACATTCTGGCTGTACTTCACCCAAGATGGATGTGTTAATTCTTCAGTCAGTTCTTATCATGTTCAGTACTCTCTGCCAGCACTATAATTCAAATATAATGATTCTTCTGCAATCTTCCTTATTCAAAGTCCAAATTCTTATGCCTGCGAGGTGATTTAAATACCATGGTTGTGTGTCAAGTGCTCCTTAGTCCTCAGAGCGATATGTCTTCGCTCCTAAACATTTTAAAGAGGACTTGTAAAGTATATTTGACCAGTGCAGTGCTTTTTTGAAACGTTTATTTCCTGACTGCTGCTTCTGTGAACATTGACTGTGGAGTCAAGCAAGTGGAAATCCCTGAGAAGTTTCATGTATTCTCCTTCGACTATAACATAGACTATTGGTCCAGATGTGAAATTTATTTTTTGTTTACACTGCATCACAGAACACATGGAAGCCTGCAGTGCTGTTGTAAGTGCTTCACGTCCTGCATGTCTTCAACAAGCAAGATTGTGTCATCTGCATACCACAAAGTGTGCAGAAGACCTATTTGGATGCCTCAATCTTCTTCATGTAATCCAAGTTTTCATTTATTTGCTCAACAAACAATTTGAATAAATATGGTGAAAGACTATAACCCTGGTGGCTTGCCTTTCCTAATTTTAAATGATGCAGTATTTCCTTTTTCTATTTGGAGAATTGATTCTTAATCCATGTACAAGTGTCTCGTGAACACAGTGAAGTGTTCTGGAATTCCAATGCTTCTCAGTAATATTCCGTTTATGATGATCCACACACAATTGCATGTTTTTGCATAAACAACAAAACACAACTAAACATCTTTCTGGTATCATCTGCTTTAAGCCAAGACGCATCTGACAGCAGCAGTGATATCCGTTGTTCCATGTCGTCTTCCGAATCAGACTTGCATTTCTGGCAGGTTCTTTTAAAATGGCTGCAATCATCATCGAATGCGCTTCAGTAAAAATTTCCTGGCATATCACATTGTGTAATAATTTCCACGTCATATCGGTTCACCTTTCTTTGGGATGGATACAAATATCGACCACTTCCAGATGTCTTGGCAGGTGCGTGGTTGCTCTCAGGGCATCATCGTGATGTGGAAAAATTTCACTCTCTTTTTCAAATTCTACTCTGTCAATTATAGGCGGCTTGTTTTTTGCAGGTTGGATATCTTCCTTCTGTAGCAGTCATTCTTGATTCTATTTTACCCTTTAAAGTGCTTAAATGTCAGCAGAAAGGAAAAAGAATTCCTACTCCCAATAATAAATTTGTCCATGGTTTGTCAATATTATTAATCTTATCGAAGAACCAACTTCTTTATTCTTGCTGTTATTTACCAGTTTTCTGTTTCATTTACTTCTGCTCCCCCCACTATTATTTTCTTTCACCTTGATAATTCCATTTTTTTCCCTTGTCCTTTTTCTCAGTTTGGAATTGTTGAGCTACTGTATAGATTTGACTTCTTTCTACTTTTTAAATTAAATGATTATTGCTATAAAGTGGCCTCTGAGCACCGCTTTTGCTATGTTGCATGGTTTTAGAATTTGTGCTTTAATTCATTTTTCCTCTTGGAATTTTAAAAATTTCACATTTCATTGGTTGTAGTACCCAGTAACTTTTGTTGAAGATGATATTAAGTTTTTATGTAACTGATTTTTTTTATCCCTGCTGGTCTTCCTATTATTGATATTCAATTTTATAGCACTATATTCTTTGTTTATGTTTTGTATTATTTCACTGCTGTTAAAAGTATTGAGACCCACTTTTTCATCTAATACTTGATCTACTCTGAAGACTGATCCACAGATACTGTAAAATAATGTTTATTTAGTCTTTGTTGTGGGAACTATTTCTTTCGTGATGTCAAATGTTTATAACGTCAAGTTGATTGATTGTGTTATTGAGATTTTCGGTATCTTTATTGAGTTTCTTTCTAGTTATTCTGTATTTATACACCAGTGATGGCTAACAACCTCCTACTATTTTATGGAGTTGTCTATTTTTCTTTTCAATACACCAATTACATTAATGCATTATTTATGTCTTTAAGATTCATTTATCCCATGCTTATATATTGAGTATGGTTCATCATCTTGAAAGATTAACATGTCTATCTCTTTTGGTGTTCTTTTCCTTTAATTTATGAGATTTTAATGTTTCTTCTATTCTGTTTTGGGTACAGGGTGATTGACACATTTCTTTCCACCCTTTGATTTTCAGTTTATTTCTGTCTTTGGCCTCTATTATAAGGAGATTATTGATGGCTCCTGTTGTCTGGTCTATTTTACCACTCATTTATTTGATAGGGGCATGTATCCTGGTTATATTCAAACTAATTAATGACATAGATACATTTTATTGTTGTCATTCTTTTGTGGTTTTTACTGTTGTGGAGATAATTTCTTTGTTTAATAATTTTTTCTATGCTAATTTATTTTTATCAGATTTTGTTTACAAATGTTTAATTACTGTTGATTTTGTATTTACTCATTTTTATTATTTTCTATTTTATTTTGGATTGAAATGTAGTATCTTTCTTCATGATTATTCTATACTTTTTTTCATCCTCTTGAGTCTTAATAGTATATTCTATTTTGATATGTCCTGATTTACTTATCCATTGGGGGTTCTGAAATTATATAACTATTCCCTCTTTTTCTTTGAAGTTGTAATTTAAGATTTATTCCTTTGGTTCTCTACTTTTAACCTTCTAAACTTTATTTTATATATATATATATATATGTTTTTCTGTCTAGTTTTTTATGTATATCACAGCATTTCCGTCAAAGCATAATTTCTGCTGAGAAAATAAAACAGCCTTATTGCTTACAATTTGCAAAAAGCAATTCATTTTTTCAAGCTGTTCTCAAGATTCTTTATCTTTGAATATGAAGTTGTATCTTAATATATAACTTAATATATCTTAATGACTTTATTTGAGGTCTGTCTTTATGGTTTTCATTAAAATTTTGGGCTAGAATACTTTTTGTCTCATGCTATTGGGGAAATTTTCTGCTACAAAATCATCTACAATTTTCTGAGTTTAATATATACAAATAACTATATATAAAGTTATTTTTCCTTCTTTTCTTCAACAGTTTTATTGACATATGATTCACACATCATACTTTTCAATAGTTTAATAACATCAGGCAGAATTGCATAATCATCACCACAGTCAGTTTTAGAATATTTTCTTCATTTGTACTCACCTTTATTAGTGCCCATCCCTGCTCACAACCTTCCGTGCCGAAACCCAAGAAAACACCGATCCAGTTGCTGTTTCTATAGATTTACCTATCCTGAATTACATATACAGAAAATCATTAAAAAAAACTATCAAGAATAACAAAGTAGACATAAAAATGCCATCAAAAATAAAACAGAAAATACTTAAAACTAGAAAAAATTAAGTGGACTATGAGGGGGATTGGATTTTAACTTTACATCTGTAATAATCCACTTTCCAATACATTGTGCATGATAGTACGACTGCTCACCTCTCTGTTGTATAGTCAAAAGGAATTCACAAGGGGCTTTATAAAATGTATTTTCCCTTCATTTTTTTAACTGATATAGCTTTAAAATGCATCAAAAGGGAGATCAAATGATAATGTACTATATTTTGACTTAACTCCAGCTACCATAATTGACTTTACAATGTTGTCTTGTCTGACCACACAAGCTTGCCTCCTCTTGTTTAGAATCCCGATCACACAGAATTTCTTCCTGTGGATGCAGTTTGATGTAATTTTGGTGCTTTCTTTTGTTTGTTTTTTTTCATTTTGTAATTTTCCCATTCACCACTCTGTTCTTTAGTTGATTGTATCCTATTCTTTTGTCCTTCCAGGGCATTATCCTTCTCTGGAAATTTAGGGTTAATCATATGAATTTCTAATTGCTGACATATGGTTTCTAAATCTACATTTATTTTGTTCATTTGCTCATGTACTGCTTTCCAAATATCTCTGGGCTTGTTTATGCTTTTCTTCACTTTGTTTTGCTAGCTACAGCATCTGTCTTTCCCTGGGAAATTTTAAATTTCTCTATTTTGGCCACTTGCTCTACCACTTTATTCTATTTGTTTGATGTGAAGTTGTCTGTTGTCTGACACAGTTTGAAGCTATTGAATTTATTGGTTGATTATATATTGATTTATGAAAACTGGACTCTTTATTTTAATCTATCTAGTTAGGAGTGTGAACAGGGTGTCCTAGTTTGGAATCTATTTTGGTAGATTGGACTTCTTCTATATCTAAGTGGGCTGGCTGATCAAGAAGACTAGCTGCAGGTTAGGTGTTCCAGCAACATTGCCACTCCCATAACGCATGGGAATTCGTGCCATTTTGTTCTGATCAAATTGCTGTGTGATAAAACCATCAATCAGTGGTATTTCCATTATAGCACCACTAGATACCAAAGATGATGCCTAATTTACTGAGTCAAAAGCTTTAGAAGCAAAGCCTGAGAACATTATTGTGCAAAGAAACTGATCAGGTAATTGTTATGTACATTCATCTTAAAGAGCCAATGCTGAGCACTCATTGATTGGAGTACACTTCACATTGTAGGAAGTGTATCATGGAAAGATGGCGATGTACAGTTTTTATTGACCCTAGACTCAAAAATAGGAAATCAGGGATTTCTCTTTTAAACCATCAGGCCACTAAGTGAAGCATTCTGCGATGGTATTTTAGACTGCAGAGCTGAGTAAGACAGCATTTTTCATAATCTGTCAAAGGCACAAAGGGCTCTGGTGGTATCATCATTACGAGTTTGGCTGGGATCTTCATGGTCAGTAGTTTGAAGCCACCAGTGACTGGCTCTGCCAGAGCAATAGGTGGCTTTCGATGCTTGTAAAGGCTCGTTGAAATCCACAAGGGGAATTCTATCCTGCCCTATGGTGTCCTTTTGAGTCAGCACTGACTTGAAGACAGAGGGTTTTGTTGTTGTTGTTGTTGTTGTTTACCAAAGGCACAGAATTTGTGTGCCTGGATGCACGTGGCTCCTGTTTGGGCAAGTGATGATTTACTGGTTACTGTGAAAGGAGGGTGTAAGTGGAAGGCAATGAAGGTAAAATTTTAGGACAAATGGTAAACAACAGGCCTTAGAATAGAGACCACGTGGGCACTTAGTTTCTACATGGCTTTGCATAATGCATAATGAGAATCTTGATGATGATTAAAAATCAAAACAAAACACACTGCCCTCCAGTCAAGGCTACCGCACAGTGATGCCTCCTAGGAATTTGGGGGACTGAACTGTTTATGGGAGTAGAAAGCCTGGAGTTTCTCTTGTGGAGCTGCTGGTGGTTTTGAACTGCCAGCATGCAGGTCACAGCCAACTCCCAGCCAGGACACCACCAGGCTGCCTACTTTGATGGTAAGAGCCAGGCTTTGTCTCGACTTGCTTTTGTCCAGGATGAATTCCTTATTGGGGACCTCCTTTGTATTTCCCATTAACTATTCCCTTTTTTCTATTCAGTTTCAGGAAGAAATTATATTCTGGGTTCTTGGGCTTCCAGACTTTGCCACATTCACCAGTAGAGGCTTACAAATATCGTCTCTATGAATTGACTCCTTTGCAAATGAGTTTCTTCTTTATTTTTCCCATGTCATCACTTTTTGAGACCATAAAATCAGATTCCCTCCAAACTGAATAGAGAAAGGGCAAAGTAAAAATACCCATATTATATAAATACATGGTGAAAAAAGTAAAATAGTTCATCTTATATAGCTTGTAATAACACTACATATCATTTGAAATTTTAATGTCAACTTTCACTGAGAGTACAGTTTCTACACTACATATTTAGAGGAGAGTAAGTGTTGGAATAATGTTTGATTCATTTCAGCAGTAAAACTTGTGCTGTGATTTAAGTATTCCTTTTTTGAAAGCTATCTATTTTTAACACGGTCATAACATTACCTTCTCTGAACCTATTTTTGCATTTTCAGCCAATCAACAAACCACAATCTGATTCATTGCTCGCAAATGTAACAAAAGACTGCCTCAGAATAAACTCACTGAAGTCATCTTCTTAAAATGTTTTTAACAGAAACTCAATTTTATTGTATTTTCCCTTTATTATGAAGGGAAACTGTATAATTAAAAGGTTGAAATGCTCAACTATAAAAATAATCCTTGGTATATTTTCGACCTGAGCATAATCAATTACAGTAGTGTGTGCACAATTAGGACACTATAAGAAAACCAGATGTTGTGTTAAGTGAATCTGGATAACTTAAGACTTCTAGCACACACATCAAAGGGTATCAGATAATTTTCTGGACTATAGTACATGTAGACTAACTGAATAGATTATAATTCTAAAATATTTCTTAAGTTCCATTTTTCTTAGCAATGTTGGCATTTAAAATAAGATGAGCAATTTTAACAAAATACTCAAAAATTTTGCTTAATATAATAAAATAAATATGTGTAAAAGATAAATATATTTAATATTTTAATTACATATTTAGTTTTATTCTCTGAAAATAACCCAACAAATAAATTAATTTATCATAATCTACTATGAAACATATACGAAATGAAATTCTAGTCAAGGAAAAGAATGAATAATTGACTCTGAACTAATGTGAACTTTTAGCCTCAGTAGTTTGTAGCATAACGCACATTTAGCTATCCCAAATGGATTGTATGATCTCATTTGACATTCAGTGAGACTTTAAGATTGATCTATAATGTAATTTATCTAATTTTAGCACAATAATTACTTGGAACTTAGTTTTTAAAAAGGACTTCTTTTTATTTTCTCTTTTACTGGGCCCTGAACTAAAAGTGGCATCATTGAATGCACTTCAAAGAATCACATTCGGTTGGCAGAGGTTTAAGTACGTTGCAGGGCATGTCCTCGAGGGAGCCCAGTAGAGTGGTGACTCCCAGGGTGGACTGCAAACCAGAGTCAGTAACTAAACTCCACCAGCTGCTCCGTGGAGAAACAGGGAGCTTGCAGCTCCAATACAGATATATGATATTAGAAACTCACGGAGGCAGCTCTACCCTCCCCAAGAGGCTCACTGTGCATCCAAATAGATTCAATGGCAGGGGAGTTGTATGTCTATATGTAATATAGGCATATTAGAATATAATATGCACCCTAAATTTATTTTTTCTTTTGACTGTTTTAAGTTCGAAATTTACAGATATTTGATAATATTAAACATGTAATCAATGAGGACAAATAAAACTACCTTCTTATTAGCTCCTCTTCAAAATCTATCCAGGCAAACTGAATTTTAATGCCAACAATTGTTGCCTAGTTATTTTATATGAAATAATATCCATGCACTGGTACAGATAGGAACTGGAAACAGGGAATCCAGGGCAGATTATCTCTTTAGGACCAGTGGCGATACTGGGAGGATCGAGGGAGGATGGGCTGGAAAGAGGGAACCAATTATAAGGATCTACATATAGCCTCCTCCCTGGGGACGGACAACAGAAAAGTGGATGAAGGGAGACGTCGGACAGTGTAAGACATGACAAAATAATGATTTGTAAATTATCAAGGGTTTATGCGAGAAGGGGGAGCGGGGAGAGGGGAGGGGAAAAATGAGGAGCTGATGCCAAGGGCTTGGGTGGAGAGCGGATGTTTTGAGAATAGTGAGGGCAATGACTGTACAGATGTGCTTTACACAATTGTTGTATGTGTGGATTGTGATAGGAGTTGTATGGTCCCCTAATAAAATGATTTTTTAAAGGAATATAAGTACATGACATTTTATAATGTGTTGTTTTTCATATATAACTGCTGTACATATTTTTATGCAACTTGGCCTATAAATTTGTTTGTCTCTGCATTTATATACAAATTAGTTTTCTGACTATGGAAATGAACTAGATAAAATTCACACTGCTAAGTTTTTGAAATAGAATTGTAAAACATAGTTCACAATACTAAGTTTTGGAGAGTCAATAGGAATATCTTATACATTTCTGATGAATTTTCAAATTCATGGAATTACATCAGAATAAATAGCATTATCTTTTTGTGTTGATTAGTTAATCCACTAAATTTATGAGCTTTCATTTCTACTACTAAATATATACCCAACAGAACCTCTGGTTTATGTTTTGGAGAACAATTTGGATAGCATACATAGTAACTTGCTTCGTATATATACTGGGAACAACCAGACCACTCTTCTAGGAAAACATGAATATTATATTTATAACATTCTATCACAGTTATTCTATAAGTCATCAACTAATAAGTGAAGATCCAGCTATATCTCTACCCTTCCAGGCATCCCTTGGACTTGTTGTCAGGAGAAATGAGTGCACGGAAAAGAGCACGATGCCTAGCAAAGAGGAAGGTCAGTAAAAAGGAGGAAGACTGTCAGCGGAAGATTGAGACTGGCTGCAGCAATCGTGAGGCTGTGATTGGTTCTGTTGGGCAGAGGGTCCCTGTGAGTGGGAGCTGGCTCAACAGCACAGAACCACACAATGACGACTATCCGGGGTATACACAATGTTCAGGTGGCGCAGCAGTGAAGTGCTTGATTGCTTAACTGAAAGGTCCGAGGCATTGAACCAACGTGGCTCTCTGCTCTGTGAACAGTACTGTCTTGGAAACACTCCCATAGAGTTTCACCCTTCCTCAATGTTAGCTATGAGTCAGAATAAACTCATGGCACAGATCTTAATTGAATTTCCTTTAAGTTCAAAGGTCCCTGAAGGCGAGGATGGATCTTGAATTTAATAAAGCTTTCAAAGTTAACTATTAATGCTCACTAGTTTTAAAATTTATTTATATATATATATATTCTGCATTAATTAACAAAGCAAAATGCATAGATTATCAAAGAAGCTAACAATAAGATACTTTGTTTTCAAATTCAGTTTTATTTATGTGTTGTACTTTGACAATGTCCCTAGAATTATTAAACAAAAATGATAGCACACCTTTACACCAGAAGAATTATGACAACAAATAGATTAATGTGGGAACTCATTTAGATAATTGTATGCACAGATGGTAATACTAATGCTTATCCCAAATAGAAAAAGTACACAAGACCATAATTTTAAAGAATAACTTCTTATGAGTGGCTACATTTTCCCAGGGACAGTTCTATTCTATCTGATAGGGTCACTATGCTCTGGACCTGACTCGTGGCAGTACGCTATAGTTATTTTAGTGTGCGTATAATTAATTGTGTGTATCTAGTGCTTATGAACAAAAGGGGAGAATTGGCGTGTGCGTTCAAAGCAATTGAGCACCTTTGTGAATTTGCTGTTACAACTGGTTCATATAACTGATACTTCTCTAGGCTGATTTTTTTTTGTCTCAAACACATTGTCATCGAGTCCATTCTGGCTTATGGTGACCCTGTAAGACAGGGTAGAGCTGCCTCTTTGAGGCTCTGTCGTTGTGAATCTTTATGTGAGCAGAGCACTTCATCTCTCTCCTGCAGAGAAGCTTCCTCTAATTGCTGACCTTGCAGTTGGCCGTCCAACAGCACCAGGACTCATCCCATTTGCTTACAAATCATAATCATATTATGATGTCTAATTCCAAGAGATAAATTTTACTTTCTTCAAAAACAACCCTTGGTGAATGAGTTGTGAAATAGCAGTTCCTAGCATTTTGAAAGATGCCTTGGTAATGTACCGAAAGGTCAGACCACGTGCTCAGCAGATGGAAGCCACAGCCATGGCAGTTCATTCTACTTGTTCAAGTATTCGAAAATCCCATTTCCTTTCTTCATCTGAACATTTGGATCAATGAACAGTTAGGAAACGTTTACCTAAATCATGATTTCATATCAAGCTACCTTGCAGGCAAAAAACATCAGACACTTCAAGTGTGTTCCTCTTCTGGATGAACCGTACCCAGGTGTGCTCCAACTGTGCTTTCTTGTCATAACATTAAGACATTGTTGTTTTCTGTCCTCAAGTCAGCCCAGATCATGGTGACCCACTTACACCAACGGAAATGCAGCGGTTGCACGTTATAATGTGGAACATGTGGGCTAGTTTTCAGAAACAGAGCAGCAGCCCTTTCTCATAAACTTTATAGTGTGCTCTAACTGGCCTGTCTGTAAAGACTGGTCTAAAGACTCAAGAGCAGCAAGATGGCTTTTGTAGTTCAAGTTTAAACCATGTATTTGTAAAAGCTAGGAAACCTGAGCGGCGCCGTAGGGCATCCACTACTAAGTAAAAGGTGGATGATTTGAATTCATCCAGAATTGGTTAAGAAAAAGGAGAGAGAAAAAGAGAGAGAGAGAGAGAGAGAGAGAGAGAGAGAGAGAGAGAGAGAGAGAGAGAGAGAGAATGAACGGTCATCTACTTCTTAAAAGTCAGCTATTTGAACCCCGTGCGGCACAATTCTAGAAAATAAGGATGTCAGCTATGAATTGGAATGGACTCTAGGCCAACTGGTTTGGTTTGATTTATCAAAATGTTAAGAAAAAATGCTGTTTTATTGTACGCTATGATTTCAGTAAGGCTTTAACCTACTGAAATTCAATGAACGCTATCAACCCAATAGTAAAGTCATAAATAATATACTATGCATGAAATCCTACATTAAATTAATTTGTCTAAGGTTCATTTATACAATGTGCTTGAGGATTTCAGGCTGATAAGCCTTAGTTATACTAGCTTTATGCATGCTTATATAGAATCATATTCCATCTGTTTTCATTTGTTTGCCATTGCTGATATGTTAGTTAAAAAGTAGAATTGTACAGCTTGAAACTGATGGTCACCATGTAGCTATTATTATTCTTTTTATTTATGGTTGTTTTTAGAGATGTTGGAGCTGTACATGGAGGATACAAACTTACAGAGTTTGGTGATACATTTCACAATAGAAGCCTTTACATTTTAAAAGTACAGTGAGAACAACATTTTCCCCCCAAAATAGAACTAGTCTGAAAATGAGAGCTATGCCTCATTATATTTCTGAAAGGACTTCCCTTCTTGATGACTGAGATAGCATCACACTATTATAGTCTGAATTTTATCATCTAAAAAAATAAGTCTGGATTTTATCAGAAAAAGAAAATTAGGATATCTGTCTTTAATATGGCTATCGGTACCATAACAGGTTACTGAAAAAATGCTTTCATTTCTATAATTCAATGTCATATAGAATTTCAGATGTCACAATGCAGTTCAAAAGTATATGCCTTCTACTATGTAATAAATACTTTTCTAGCAAGAATAAATTCGGATGATTTTTTCAAAGAAAAGAAATTCTGTCCTGTTTAGGAATGGTCTTCAAAAATGGTATATGAGACATAAGAGTTTTTATAGCAAAGTTTGACCTGAATACATGTATTTTGTAGATAGTTATGATACATTTAGCAGAATAAGATTGTTAAAATTAAATTTACATGTTTAAATATATAATAGCACTTACATTAAAAAGAATGTAATATTCTTTTCAAATATTTGTTAGAAACACATGAGGGTAAATAAAAATCATTGCCAATTATTGAAATCATTTTACCAGTGCATGGTTTTATTCCAAATAAAAAAAGTTGGAACATGACTTTGTAATCAAATCAGGTTCGTACACATTCCCTTGATTTCAGCTCCCTAACGTGCTTATATTCAAAACTGGCTTCCAATGAGATTTGTTTGGCCAGTTACATTTACAGTTTAATATGAAGATATTTAAGAAAATTGAAAATTACATTAGAGCAAAAAGGTCATAAAAATGCATAGAGAATTTTTTTCCCTTCTCAAAAATTGTACCTGAATATTTTTAAAGGGTAGAAAAAACTGTCTGAAGAAAATGTAGCAGCATCTGAGAATCAGAGAAGAGGGACTATGTGAAGAAGAATCTGGCATGAGGATTGGAAGAAGACTCAGTGAAAACTTGCAACATACAGATGACACACTCTTGTTTCTGGAATGGGGGGAGGACTTGAAGCACTTGGCCATGCAGATGGAGGGCTCTAGCTTTCCGAATGGGTTAAACCTCAGTGTGAAGCAAACATCCTCACCACTGGACCTAGAAACTCTATCACGGTAAACAGAAAAAAGCAAATTAACGTTGCTAAGGAATTCCTTTAGTTTGTATCCACAATCAACATTTAAGGAATGTCAAGGTGCATTTTATTTCACAAATCTGCTGCAAAAGATCTCGTTAAAATAGTAAATAAAAAGATGTCATTTTGAAGGTGAGAGTGTTCCACATGTAAATACTAGTATCTTTCACTGTCTCATATGCATTTGGAATCTGGGCAGTCAATATGGAATAGGCTGTACAGTGAGCTGCTAATGATATGGACAGCAGTTCAAACACTCTTTCTACTCTCTAGGACAAAGAGGAGGCAGGCTACTCCAGTAAAGAAGTAAAGTTTCAGAAACACACACAGGGAGTTTAAATCTGTTCACCAGAGTCACGATAAGGTCACTATAAGACAGCATCTACTCCATGGCTGTGGTAGTTACATAATCTCAAGTCAACTTGTTATGCTACAGGGGTGGAGCCGAGCCTGTCAATCAGGTCACAGCCTGATTGATGCCTACTTGTGGGCATGGCCTTCTCCTGAGGATGCTGGGAGTTTTCCTCTCTTTCTCCCTGGAGGCAGGACACATACTCGCTCTCTGCTTCAAATTCCTGTAGACAAGCCACATGGAGCCATACTGAGGACAGGCAGAGCACTGGAGATGGAGGAGCCCTGTGGAGACCCGCCCCTAGGGTGAGAAGCTTCCACCACCACTGGCTCCCTCAATGGCCTGTGATCTTCCTGCATTCAGCATCGTTGCATATGCTGCATAAGTGCAAGGAGGAATTAATGGATTAGTATTGGGCATATGGGCTAATATCAGACTTATGTGCTTGATCTGGTCTGGGCTGGGATCTTTTTTCAATATATAGCTGCTCTTTGATATAAAGCTCTCTTATTACACACATGAGTATCACTGGATTTGTTTCTCTGGTCAACTCAGCCTAACACAATTGCAAAGACAGTTGGGGCTATAAGGAGATTTTGACCCCTCCCCCAAGAATAATTCATTTAAAGGAAGGCATTGAATCTGAAGCTCCAGGAGAGGGACATATCTGATTGGTGCACATGGGTACAGATGAAGGGGGAAGATGAGAGAGTGGAGCACCCCCTGGCCCACCAGGCCATGAGGATGATCTTCCCAATTAGAGCAGACAGTCCACAGAGAGGACCAAATGGCCAGCCCCACTATGAGACACGACACTCCTCACTGACCCATAGCCCTACAGGGGACAACACCGGAGACACAGTGTGGGAATTGCACCCGATCTGTACCCTCCATGCCAAGGCAAAACACTAAAAGGGTGCAACAGAACAGCAAGGGCATGGAGCGGCGAGATCCCCAGGGAATGCTGACGGTGGATTTTGGGGCCAGGGCGTGGTGCCCCAACAGACTGGAGTGGAAAACACTCCTAAAGGGCAACAAACAATCCTTGAACTAACTACAAGCTTTTCTTTCTTATTGTGTTTTGTTTTGTTGCCATTGGTTTGTTGTTGCTGTTTTGTTGTATATTGTTGCTTGGTTTTGCTCTGTCTTATTTTTGTGCATGTTATTATCTCCACAGGTCTATCTAAATAATATAGACTGGATGAACAATCTGGACGAGAAAACAACTGGACTGATAGTTCCGGGGAACATGGGAGATGGGGAGGTGGGAGGAAAGGTAATGGTCTTAACAAACCCAGGGACAAGGGAACAAGTGATCCAAATCGGTGGTGAGGAGGGTGTGGGAGGCATGGTAGGGGCATGATCAAGGATAATGTAACCAAGAGGAATTGCTGAAACCCAGGTGGGGACTGAGCATAATAGTGGGACAGGAGGAAAGTCAAGGGAAATAGAGAAAAGAACTGGGAGGCAAAGGGAATTTATAAAGGTCTATATAAATACATGTACATATGCAAATATATAAGCACACCATCCTATGTGATCATGAGTTGTCTAAGGGATCAGGTATCAGTCATCAAAGAACACAAAATCATATCATTGTGAATGAGGAGAAATGCAGATTGGAGACCCCAAACCCATTTGTAGGCAACTGGGCATCCCCTTACAGGAGGGTCACAGGGAAGAGACAAGCCAGTCAGGGTGCAGTGTAGCAAAGATGAAACATACAACTTACCTCTAGTTCTTAAATGCTTCCTCCCCCCCACATCCCCTATCATGATCCCAATTCTACCTTACAAATCTGGCTAGACCAGAGGATGTACACTGGTACAGATAGGAACTGGAAACACAGAGAATGTAGGATAGATGATCTCTGCAGCAACAGTGGTGAGAGTGGCCATACCGGGAGGGTGGAGGAAACGTGGGGTAGAAAGAGGCAACCGATTACAAGGAACTACATATAACCTCCTCCCTGGGGGATGGACAAGAGAAAAGTGAGTGAAGGGAGATGCCACACAGTGTAAGATATGACAAAATAATAATACTTTATAAATTAGGAAGGGTTAATGAGGGAAGGGGGAGCAGGGAGGAAGGGGGGCAAATAAGAAGCTGATATCAAGGGCTCAAGTAGAAGGCAAATGTTTTGAGAATGATGATGGCAACAAATGTACAAATGTGCTTGACACAATGGTTGTATGTATGGATTGTGATAATAATTGTACGAGCCCCAATACAATTTTTTTAAAAGAATACTTTTTATATAAAATTACATAATTTATTCCAAATTAGTAAGTATAACATTCAGAATATGAATACACATCTGTGCAATTAGAGTGATATCACCATGCAAATTTCTAAAATAACACAAGAAGCAATGGTGAGTCAAGGCATAATTCTGTATTAGCACTTAAAAAAAATCAAAGATATATATGCACTCAAAATCAAAGAACTCACAACCATGGAACCATTTATGACTCATAGTGATTCTATGGACACAGTCCAACTACCCCAGTGAGTTTCCAATACTACTTCAACTCTGCAGAAGTAGAAATCCTCCTGTTTCTTCATACAGCTGTGCACACACATGCATACACACATATGCTGTTTTGGAAGCAATATGCTCAGGATGCTCCTTTGAGATAAGGATGGTGAGACATCACACTTGGAGAAGCGGAAGGGCAGTGACAGTGGAAAGCCCTCTATGCGATGGATCCACACAGTGGCTGCAGCAACGACCTCGAACATGGCAGCCATTGTTAGGCCAAGTGGTGTTTTGTTCTGGTTACTCAGGGTCGCTATGAGTCAGATCCAACTGGCAACTAAAATAAGGTGACCAGACGTCCGGCTTTTGGCGGGACAGTTCTGATTTTTAACAATTTGTCCTACATCCCAAGGCGTTTTTTAAAAAGTCCCGATTTTTGCAAAGAATGCACAACAAGCTAGGGAACGGCGGGAGAACGAGAAGGGAATATACATAATATATAACGCCATTCAAACAGCTGCTGATTTGTTGCCCATAGATGTGGAAAATATTGCTATTAAGATATATTTTTAGGATACAGTAAAACACGCTGGTTAGCTCTTTTGCCAGCTGTAGAAAGAATTTTTAAAATATACAATCCTTTGAAATGCTACTTTCTATCACAGGATCAATATCCTAGAATTTTAGAGGAGTTTTTTGGAAAAGAATCTTTAAAAATTTGGCTAGAGTTTGTACACAATCAAGCAGCTCTTTTCCAAAAGGCTATAAAACTTATTGAAGGTGACAGCATTTCGATAATCAAAGTAGCAAATGAAGTTAATAATTTAAAATTTCAGAGTCAAGAGCTGTTAGAAAATAATTTTCTTCCATTAACTATTCATAATAGTATAAGCCAGCTAGAAGAACAAGGTGCAATACATCGTGTAGATATCATGAAGTACATTAAAAAGTTCTGTAGTAACTGCATAGATTATTTAGAAGAGTGGACGGTACATTACAATGATATTGAACATTTTCATTGGGTTACATTAAAACAAGAACTTATCGGAATGATGTGCAAATATCACTCGATCATATCACTCAAAATTTCCCATATAGTAATATTTCTGAAAATGATCTTTTTCATTGGTATCATTATTAAAATATATATATTGATAGGAAAAGATTAAATCTTGGGGATCAGCAAAAATCACAATAGAGAACAAATGGTTAGAAATATTTCATCATTTTGAAACAAACCATGTTCCATACAATAATGCACTAAAAATTGTGGAATACGCACTGTCCTTACCAGGAATTAATGCTGCATCTGAACAAGTTTTTTCTATGGTAAATAAAGTGTGGACATCAGAAAAATAACAATTAAGTGTTGAGACTTTGAAAGCCATTTTCTGTGTGAAATATAATTAAACAAATTCTTGTGAAAAATTTCATGACCTCTTAAACAACGACAGCAATCTACTAAAAACATCACTCAAATGAGAAATATGCCAAAGAATAAAATGCTATACATAATTTTATAATGTTTTATATTTGTAAATTGTACTTGCCTTGAAATTAAAAAAATATATATTACAATGCTATTTTTGTGTTCTATGAAATTTTTTGTTGCTCCATATAAACCAAATTGTTAATCAAGAAACCCCCCCACTGTCCACCCCTCGTCAATGGTGTCTTGCTTTACCAATGTTAAAATCTGGTCACCTTAAACTAAAGCAACTGCACATATCTATCCATCCATCCATCTATCATACCTATCCATCCATCTAGCTTATCTATCTATCCATCATATCTATCTATCTGTCATCTATCATATCTATCTGATATATCTGGGGGGGGCATGTTTTGTTCAATCTGTACTCAAAATATTTTTTTTATGAAATAGCGTATTGTTGTTGTTGTCTTTGAGTCTGCTGTACCTTGGGTACAGCAAAAGGAAACCATCGTCCTTGCAATTTTTATACTTGAGCCCACTGTTACAGGCTCTATATCGATCCATCTCCTTCACAGTCGTGTTTTTCATGGACCTTCTAGTCTACAAACCATGACATCCTTTTCAAGGGACTGGTGCCTCCTGATAGCATGTCCACGCGTGTGAGACAAAGTCTCTCCATCCTTTCTTCTAAGGAGGATTCTCAATGTACTTCTGTGATAGATTTGTTCATACATCTGGGAACCTATGGTATTTTCAATATTTTAACAGCACCATAACTCAAATTCATCAATTTTTCTTAGCCCTTCCTAATTCATTTTCAAACGTTTACATTCCAATGAGGTGATAGAAGAAACAATAGCTTGGGTCAGGCATGCCTTAGTCCCCAAAGTGCATCTTTGTTATTCAAAGCATTATAGGGTTTTCATGCAGCAGATTTGCTGAAAGAGCTATGCAATTTGATATTTTGACTGCTACTTCCACTTCCCTAAGCAATAATGGTGGATCCAAGGAAAATTAAAATCTTGAAAAGTTCAATCTTTTCTCCATTTATCATGATGTTTATCATGATGTTGTCTCCATTTATCATGATGTTGTCTGTTGGTTTATAGATACCATCAAACTATTCATATATTTGAGTTCATCGTTAAAGTCATTTTTCTAATCAATCGTATTGAGCAAAAAAGATTTTGCATTTTTTTGCTGATTCGGTACTTTACCAGTTGTCTTTCTTGTCAAGTGCTGCTGTAATAGAAATATCACAAGTAGATGGTTTAACAGGCAGGCACTCAGAAGCTGACATTCTGGGAAATCATCATTTTAAATTCATCATGCCTGTTTTCAAAGAACGCTTAGTGGGTGCTGGGAGGTCTTTGTCTCTTGTCAGTATTTGTGAACCATGTTTACCTTGGAATTCTAAATGCATATATCTTGGTATCAACCTTCCTGTGGAGCTATGGGGGTCTCAAGACATGTGCTGAACTATGGGCCCTTCTTGATTGGTGGTAGCCAGTACCCTTCCTCTTTGATAGCTGATCTTTCTTTTAGTCTCATTAAGATAAAAAGAAATGCTGATTACACAACAAGGAAACTCCACTTATATCAGAATTGTAACGTGACAATTGACCACATCAGATCACATCACAGGAGGATGCTTTCATTAGTTAGTTTTCATCTGATTACATTACATAACTGCCAAACCATGGAAACACCATATCCCAGCAAGTTGGAGCATATATGGACAGACATAATTTAAGCCTCAATATTATGTAATAACTTGGTTGAAAAATCATCATATAGAATGAGTTTCATGACATTTGAGATCAAAGACAAACTGAACAATGGCTATAGCTATATAAGTAGTTACTATTCTTCAGAAATAATAAAAAAGTCAGTCCCCATCAATTTAAATCATGAGTGATTTCTTCCATCATCCCCACTCCCCCCCCCATGCCCCCCCCACCCTTGAAGGGGTCACAGAAAATAAATGCATAAATTCTCATTCTACTGAAATGAAAGTCTATAAAAATCTATCCACACATAAACATTTGGATTTTTAAAAACAGGTACTTATATAAAGGGATTTATGATATCATAGTTGAGCCATGTCAATTGTTATCTGTGTATATGTGTTCTTTTTTGGGGGGATTGTCAAATCGCATACAGCCATTACTCTGTAATATTGGACAAGGTTATATTAAAAATATTTACACATAACTCCAATAAAGATACTTTCACTTATAAAATTCTCTTTAATAGCAAAGTAAAAGTAACCTTTATTTATTGGTATCATTTTAACGAACTATTTATGAGCTTATTTATTTTCTCCTTTTGTATAATGAATAGATGTGGTACTTAAAGTCAAAGGCTTTATTCTTTGTTTTTTTGAAAATGAAGATAGGCTCTTGAACATGTAAGGGAAAAAAGGACAATTATACTGCAAGGGAATAAAGCTAGTTAATAGTTTGATGAAAGGACACCCTAATCATCCAGCCATCTCTTCCTTTGACATCTAGAAGTCTTCTTTGTGAGCTTAATGATGAAGGCTTTGTTCTGAGGGAACACTTTAAGCTGCTTAAAGTGAGGGCACCTGCCATTTTTATGCTTATGTGGCCTTACACAAAAACTCCCCTGTTGTTTGCCTGAAGGGAGACCATACACCTCTTCTTTCAGCAGGGAGCTCTGCTGAGAGTTGAAACTTCAAATTGCTTTGCCAAACAATGCCCCTTCCATGATCAAAGTAAACCAGGGATTTGACATTCAGGTTCATGTTCAGCATACTTACCCTACACTGAATAGGGAGAAAGCCTTTCATTCTAAATAAATAATTTCTTTAGTATCTGGAAACTGGCATTCCACCAAAAATGACAATGACCAACAAAGGGAAAGCAGCCTTTATTTTGTTGGCATTTTAGTTACTTTCTGCCATGCCCACCCTCTCATCCTTTCAAACGCGGTGCCTTAGGAATCTTGGTTTTCCTTGAGAAAAATCTTTAAAGTATCCCCCAACTTCATTAAAAGGACTCTGTAATTATACGCTCTTTATGCATTTCCCAAGCTCTTTATAGCACCAGAATTTGACTTAATCACCTGGCTCCCCCGAGATTGCGCTGCGAAGGCTAGGGACTTCCCCCAAGTGATGGCAGTGAACATGTTCACCTCTCCCAGCACAGCATCTCAGGACCATCGGTCACCCGGGTGCAGACCTTGCAGCCGTCAGCGTATTTGATGATATGACTCATCATTTCTATCTCCTTGATGGAGCGAAGATAAGGATTTTTTAAATCAGTTATCACAAATATTTAAGTCATAAGTAAATAAATGTCCGTCCGGTACGTACAAGAATTTAAAAAACATGTAATCATGAGCAAATGCTGATGTGATAAAATCACCTGGTGTCCTTAAAATCCTCCTTGCCTTCTATGAGTACATGGCATTTAACTCTGAGATAAATTCAGATCAACTCCACCTAATGGGTAAGTGGTAGGAATAATGAAAGGGACTCTAGTCTAAGAGCCTTACTGGTCCGTGCAAAATCTGCCACTTTCTTTCCTTCCCCCATCAGTCTCCCCAGCCAACACTGACAGGCACTGCAACACCAGAAAGCAGCCAGAAACAATGACTCTTCACACGGAGGGCAATGACCCTGGAGTGGCAGGTACTATTAAAGAAACTGGGTTTTTGCAAGAAGTAGGTCTCTTTTTCTTATTCCACTGAGATTGTGACACGGTTACCAAAGACGGATCCTAGTGTAAGGAAACAATCAGAAGGATGCTACCAGGTGATTAGAGAGCGGATGATGAACTTAAAACACCTGGGGAATTCAAGGAGTGAAAGCGCATGGCTGCCAGAGAGGATACACTGACTGGGAAGGAAAGAGGTCCTGAGAAAGCACAGGTACACAGCAGTCAAGCATCACAGGCCTGCAGAAGGGGTCTTATCATGGCGTCCGGAAATGCACAGCTGCCTGGAAGACATTCCCCAGGGTTCTTGCTCAACTCCGTTTTCCTTATAAAGTCTTAATAACATTTGTATCTTTCCACATTTGCACGGGAGCTGCCAAAACAGGGATAGGCAAAAGTTCTAGCAGTATGTAGCGAGAGAGTATCACCAAATAAGTCTACTCGTATTCGTTAAGCATCCCAGAAGGAGAATGGCAGTTTCACTTAAAAGTGTCCTTAAAATATGTATGCATATATGTGTGTATATGTGTGTGTGTGCGTGCGTGCGTGTGTGTGTGTGTGTGTGTGTGTGTGTCCTAGATACTGAGCAAACTGCCTTTTACTATCCTATGGGATACATTGGGAAGACACACAGGCACTTCTCTCTCAATAGAAAAGCCTTTGTGTGGCTAAGTTGTGAGCTAAGCTTACATGGAATGCCTTCTGCATTTGTCACAGTGCCTGACAATTCTCCTGTATTGTTACTGAGTCCATTCTAACTCACAGTGACCATGGAGGACAGATTAGCACCCCTCCCCCAGGGCCACTCCCCTGAGGACTTCCAAGTCTCCAGTTTTTGACTGAAGCAGCAAGCCTCCTCTTTCTTTGTGGTGGTTCTGAATTACTGGCCTGGAAATTAATCAATCAGTCAATCAATTAATTAATTAATATGCTAAATAACCTAGTATACCACCACTGCTCCTGCCATTGAAAGTTGGTGTAACGTAATTTGTTCACTTTAGGTATTTAACATATAATATTTAGGAATGAATGCAGCAGGCAGATCGTCTCAGGAAAATAACAATATGCAAAACAAGTAAATATGCAAAGGCATGTTTGAGAATGTATTATTTAATAGTACAAGTGTCCAGTTATGTAACTAAAAACAAACGAGCTTTATCACCACCCGATTTAGACTTCACTTGAAAAGTGAACATGGAGAAACATAAAATGTATTTTAAAATGTTACATTTAAGCTGAAAACGTTAATTTCTTAGGAAGAATGCCATTTCACTTAGTCCTAAATTTATAAAACCCTTGGTCATTATTGACCCTTGGTCTAATAAATGGAACATAACTATTCAATCTGAAAAATCAATGTGTGTGTGCACGTGTGTGTGCGCGCGTGTGTGTGCGCGCGTGTGCGCGCGCGCGTGTGTGTGTCAGAGAGTAGAGTAAGCTAGAGAGCAATGATGAATTGGTACATACTATGTAGAATCTTAGTAATATTAAAATGGTGGTGAATATTTTTAATTGGTCCTTGAACATTAAATTTGTGGAGAAATGTCAGACATAAATCAGACACATTACATAGTTATTAATAGTCTGTGAGAAGATCAGAGACCCTGGATCAGTGAAGATCCCTTTATTTAAATAGACCCGTGACCATAAAATCATTTTAAAAGACCATTAAAGGCTATGCCAATGGGAAATCGCATTTCCCCAAGCTAATTAAAAACAAACAGACAGTGTCTAAGAGACATTTCCTGTATTTCTACAAGTATGAACTGGCATGGGCATAGGTTTAATTTATCTCTGTGGTATTCTTTAATGCTGAACGATGGGGAAGAGCTCAATTTTCCCCTTGTGAGTTGATCTACAGTGACACCGCAATGAACTACGAGGGGCTACCCCTAAAAAACCCCAGAAGGAGCAGAGTTTTCATTGTATGCATTTTCCCCTCTAGGCCTGTATCCAGCAACTCCCGCAGAATTAGCGCACCCAGTCGTGTCGCCTGGGAAAGTGCTCTCTGGTCACAGTGCATTTTTTCATACAAAGCAGTTTCGCTCAAACCTCTTTTTTCATTCGGACCAGTTTAAGAGAAAAGCGCGCAGCTATAAAATTTGATTCACTCTCAAGAAAAATACCACCGAATCCGTGTTGATGTTGAACAGCGTTTACAAGGACAGCGCTATGGGAAAAACACAAGTGTATGAGTGGGTGTTCTCATTTCAAAAAGGGTGAAATATTTGATGATAAACCTCGTTCTGGATGTCTGTTAACTTCCCAAATGGATGAAAATGTTGACTGGTGGTGCATGTGCAGTTCATTCCACCAGGTCAGACTCTTCATCACGCTTTCAATTTAGAGGTTCTGAAAAGATTGTGTAATCGTGTGCTACAAAAAACGTCGTGGTTTGTGGCAGACCCCGGACTGGTTTTGCCACCAAAGCAATGTACCTGCTCACTCAGTGAGCCAGTTCTGGGCGATAAAACAACAACAAAAAACAAACAAACAGCATGCATCCCTTATCCTAGGCTCCTTACTTTCTTGACCTCATTCCAAGTGAGTTTTTGTAATCTTTAATATTGAATTTCAATCAGTTGCCATATTTTGTTCCCTTATGGGTAATAAATATTAGTTTTATTTTACAGGGTAGCTTCCCTCTCTCTCTCTCTTTCTCTCTCTCTCTCTCTCTCTGTATATATATATATATATATATATATATATATATATATATATATATATATATATATATATATATGCTAGCTTGTTAAAAAAAAATATATATATATATATTGTTTAAATAGAGAACTAGAATCAGAAGAAATTCACCTGGAGACTCTTACTCTCTCAGTATGATAGTACGGAGAGAACTACACAGGTAAGTGCTAACGTGTACATACAATGTTCCATGTGCTCACCCTCCAAACATCTCAGATGGATAGTCTCCTAAACCACGTATTGCCAAGGTATACAATATGGAAAGCAACTTTTAAAATTTTCAATATGTTCATTGGCAATAAAGAGTGATTCACTTGCTACAATATACGTGGTGGTTCATCTACGTATCATAGGGGTATCATCTATCACTTGACCACTTATATCTACGTATCTGTCTCTCAATAAGATCACTTTCTACTTTCAAATTACTCTCAAAATAGAACCAAATATATACTCAAAATATAATTTAATTTATCTTTTGAATAAATCAAAATTTGAGGCTGTTTAAGGAACAAAAGTCCCTCTAATATTATAATTAACTTTGTAAAACAGGAATCATATCTAGAGCTAAAGAGAAGAGTATAACTTACGTCTATGAGCAAATGGCATGCCAGCAAAGAAGCAGATCTTACTGATCCTACAAGCATTGCATTCATTGCTGAATTGAATTTATTCATTTCTCAAGAGACTATCTATTTGGAACATAGCAAATAAGACAACATTAGGGATATAACATTTTTTGAATCAAAATTATTTTTGCTACTGAAAGTATAGAATACAAAATAATGCCAGTAAGTAATAGGATGTACATTTAGGTCAAAGGTCAAGTATTCATACATTCAAAGGTCAAGTATTCTCCACAAATTTTTTATGACTCAGTGTGATACCAACTGCACACTAATGTCTTACAAGATAATATTTGCTCTTTTTAAAAAAGCTTTCTATTATAGAATGCTGCTGCCTCAGCAAGAAACATTTGGCCAGTATTCAATCAAATAAAAAAAATACCTATTCTGAGGAAATATGCTGTTACTATCTAAAAACTCCACATGGCTCTCCTGCTAAGCTGGATGGGAGAAAAACAGACTAGTGACAGTCAGCTATGTACAACAAAGAGCTTGATATCAAGAAGCAAGTGCGCATCAAGAAGATGGACACTTCAGGTGGACCCTAGCCCAGTTCCATTCAAGTCCTCAGGGCCAATGCTAGCCAAGACCGTCTTCATACTCCCATAGCTACAGACAGATGGCTCCTAAAGGTGAAACAGGAAGCAGGGATCTCACAAGACAGTGAGTGCACACAAGTGAATCAAGGTTGGTGGAAAGTCGGTAGGACACTGGCTGCTCTCAGATGTGGGTGGCTCCAATGGGCACCCTGGAAGCCACACCGAGTTTCAGTGAGTGAAGTTCGAAAGGTGCAGTGGCAGACAATAACAGTCTCCATTTGATCTTGCTCTTTCACAAAAGGCCACACTTCCAAGGAGGTGGCTTCAAGTTTCTACTTGATCGACTGGATGAACTCAGGACCCACACCAAGAGTGTGTAGTTGCCACAATATCTAATGACCAATACTCTCTTCTCCTTCCCTTGCCCCTGTCCCTCTTACCTGCTCAAATAATTAGAAACACCTAGACATTTTTGACTTTCAATACATAAAGTTGTTAAAGTATTTTTTTTACTTTTTATGGTTTTATCATATTTTCATTCTTCTTTTTAATTTTGTTTCCTTGTCTCACTCCACTCCTTTTAGAACTCAATAATGTACAGTATTGATTCACTGACTTATTTGACCTACCACTCCCTTTGTAAGGAAAGAATCGCTCAGCGCCACCCTGGCAACTAAAAATTGTGTACCATTGCCCAAGAGGATTACTCCAGGGGGCAGTATTGTCCACTTCAGGAGCCAGTGGTGCAAATGAAAGGCGATGAATGATAGTATGAAACCAGTGTTCTATTTTCAAATGGAAGGTCTCAAACTTGATAATTTCCAAATAATTGAGCTTAGCAATGCTTACTACATAGAACTGCAAGAAAGATATATAATTTGCCATGTTACTTTAAATTTGGTAGAATATAGTTATAGAACACTAAGCATTTACACTTACTGTAAATACACATACATAATTGTCTTTACATTTTCTAAAATAAAAGTTTAGATAGTAATTTACCTGACTTTCTAAGCAAATGTTAGGTATTTATAACAGTACCTATTTTATCACTGTGCCAAATCAAAAAGTCTGCCGCATATCAAATTTTATGTTTATTTCCTTTCTTTTCTTACCCCGCTAAGCCTTAAGAACTACAACAGGAATAATAATATATAGTAGAGTTACACACAGACCTATTAAAGTTTAATGATCTTGATAGTGCATATTTTTTTGAGGGGGCAGATGTTAAGAAAATTTATTCAAATTAAAGAAATAGGATTGTATGCCTTATACATTAATCTTATTTCACTCAATAGATTGTTATCTTAATATCTATTTTCCCCACTTGCTTGCGAAGTTTTGTGTATAAAGATTGTGCTTTATATTTTTTGCCTAATTTCTAGTATATTGTTTCTCATACAAGCATTTGTTGCATCAATAAAATGAAATAACTTGTAAATAACAGATTAAATTACTTTATAAGTTTCCACCACTGATGAACAACACTTTCTTAATAATCCTCATTATATTTCTATGTTATATTGACACCTCAAAAATATTTTGAATATATATATTGAAACTGTGGAAGGTCAAATTGTTTGATAGTGCATATTCTTATTCAGAATTATAACTCCATAATTCGTCATTGAAATGGATTTGAGTTAAAGTTTAATCTGAAAGGTTGCACTTGTAATTTTAATTATTAAACTGTAAAAGAACCCTATTTAACTAGTTTTGTGACCTTATATGTAGCTTAACAATTTAAACTTTAAACAAAGGGAGAGAAATTTTGGATGGATGATTATTTATCTCGGTTTTAATTAATATTTCAGTACAGACACAAATTGTTCAAGTAGAAATTTGATTTCTCTTGTGACTTATTTCAGCTAAAGGAAAGAAAATCATTTTGCTGGGATATAGAACAATTAGTTTAAAACACTGCATGCCACATTAATTTTACTGCATATTGGTCAACATCATATTAAAAAAATAAAATCTTTATATTTCCACATCAAGCCATTTAAATTGACTGCTATACAGAGGTCGGCCTAGGATGATGTTGTGTGCCATTCCTCCTTTACTGCTCTCTGTCTTGGGATCTGAACAAGGACCTCAAACAGAGAAGACCAGGGACCCTCCCCCTGATGGTGAAATGAGACAAATAGAACAAACTGTGACCAGGAAGGCTGAAAAACAACTAATTATCATTTTAAACCCGAGAGAGCCCGGTACATGCTCTCTATCTATTTTCCCATGCTTATATCTTGCCTCACCATTCTTTTCCTGTTTAAAATTTTTATTTTGAATTTGGAGAAAATATACAGAAGAGATTCTCATCAAATACTTCGCTTGTGTAAGGGCTTTCTTTTTTATTTTATATTGATTATTCTAACACTTGCTGAATTCATTCCCCAAATTGAAAGGTGACTGAAGGCCATCGTCTCAGAAGTACCACAGTTTTCCGTCAGACCTATGAGCCTCCTCGCTTGTATGATTTAGGATGGTGTGACACACTCTTCTCCCACTCTACCCAGGGCCTTCTCATGTGATTCTTTTCAGAGAACTTGGTAGTAGTAGCCAGGAAACATCTAGTTCTTTTAGTCTCAGTGTCGCGGTGATCCATGTATGCATGATCCATCAGTGCACTGCACTAATTTTTGACGGTTTCATCACACATCTTTGCTTTGAGCAGGAAGAGACTAATAATAGTATTTTAGGTGACTGCTGTCAAACTTTGATTATGTCTAAGAAATTTTTGTAATTGTGACCTCTGAATGCTCCATCATATACAGGAATATGCTTGAAGAACATATACAAGGACACTTTGTCAGAATATATATATATATATATATATATATATAATTATCACTCTCCTTGTTCAGCCTGCATGCATGCTCAAGCATCTTCTTGTTTATCAGCACTAGTGCAAGCTGTTATTTACAGCATTTGCCTCTGTTGCTTTTACCTCTTTCAAATTACCAAGTATCTTCCCCTGCTTCCATTATAATTTTGCCAACCCCCCTCTGTACATTGCCTTTCCTTTCACCCAAATTCAGACCTGCATACCCTCTAGTCCATGTTTTTCCCTTCATCCCTTGACTTCCCTTTATCTGGTAACCATCAAGTCATTCTTGTGGTCCAAGGTCAAAGAGGTAGACAGTGGAGTCCGTCCTCAGGCAAGACCATTGGAGCTGGCCCCCAGATAGCAGACAACAGAGTGGAGAAGCAACAGTCAGTATCAAGGGAGCTTAGCTAAACAGATGATGCGATCCACCACTGGTGAAGCAGGCCTGGAAGGAGCCACAAGCCCTAGGGATGCACAGCAAGGCAACACGATCCGCAGGTTGGTTCAGTCCATAGGTAATCAAGCACAGGTGCTCAAGCAGCAGCACACTGGTCCAATCCCCAGGGAGAAAGAAGACCAGGGGTCTAGCCCTCGAAAGCCATTTATCTAGTTGCCCTGGAATCAAGTTGCGACCTGATTGAATCAATCCACATGTTCCTATGGAAGCCTAGTTGGCACTATAAACCCATCACAGTGATCTAATCTTGAAGTAGAAAATAATTATCACATACTTAGGACAAGAAAGGACTTAAAAACAATGGTCAAGAGAAAAGGCAAATTGGCCCTAGTACTCCAGAAGATGAAACAACTATAAATTTTCGTAATTATCTTTATGAAGAGAGATTTCATGCGCGAAGCTATTTCTATATCTTAAGATTTAGGAAGGGGTGAAAAGGCTGTGTGGGGAAAAATAAGGTTTAGAGAGAGTACATCAAAATAAGGTTGATACATACTAAATGAATAGGTGCAAGGAATCGTTTCCTCATCGGCAGTCACTACGCCCCTTTCTCATTGAGTAAAAATTATTAACATTTAAATAAGAATGTGCAATATTTTAATGTATCGTGGTGGCTTTTGTGTCGCTCTATTGCTAAAAGCTAAGTCACTGGTATTTCAAATGGCAGCAGGGTCACCCAAAGTGAAGTGCTTTCCGTGGAGCATCCAGACAAAGAGCAGACAAAGAAGAAATACTCAGCTCCCGTTTCAGGGGAAGAAGCCACTTAAAATGTTATGCATAGTTTGAAGCATTTTCAAATACTAAATGCCTCAAGAAAGGAGACAAAACGCTTTTGGAGATATTGCAGAAATATGGGCCCTTCATCTTGGAGGCCACTCAAAAAATGACTGAGGAAAGCTGATTTCCTGGAGGGCAGTTGGCCATCGTGACACGAGTCAGGCAAAGCCTGTGGGAGCGGAGCCTTTGGAATCTTTGTTTGCTGATGGGAAGAAATCAAGGGACAGAAAAACAGATGGGAAAAAATATTCTAGTGATTGGAACTTGAATGCATAAATTATTGATTTACAAAAATCAGAATTGGTGAAAATGAAATGGAACACATGAAGATGGCTTTCCTAGGCATTATTGATCTGAAAGTGACAGCTACTGGCTATTTTGAATCACAGTGTCATATGATTTACTATGCTGGGATCGAGAGGAATGGCGTGGCATTCATTGTCAGAAAGAATCTTGCAAAATACATCATGAAGTACAATGCTATCTATGATCCGATTATATCTATTTGCTTCCAGGAAATCCAATTTATAACACAACTATAATTCAACTTTATAGGCCAGCCACAAAAGCTATTGAGGAAGAAATTGAAGAATTCTACCAAGGACTTCAGTCAGAAATGGATCCATTATGCAATCGAGATGCATTAAAAACTATTGGTGACTTGAATGTAAAAGTTTATAAACAAGGAAAAAGGAGAAGTAGATGGAAAATATGAACTCGGTGATAGAAATGAAGCTGGAGATCTCATGATAGAATTTTGCAAAACCAATGATTTGTTCATAGTAGTAACATTTTTTCAACACAGGAAAGGCAATTATACACGTGGATTTCCCCAGAAATCGAATTGACTACATCGGTGGGAAGACAGAATAGAGAAGCTCCGTAGCAGCAGTTCAAACAGAGCATGGGCCAACTGTGGAACAGACAATAAACGCCTCGCATGCAAGTTCAGGATAAAGGTGAAGGAAATAGAAACAAGTCCACAGGAGCCAACATACGACCTTGAGTCTGTTCCACTCATCTTTTGAGAACATCTCAAGAACAGAATTGAGACATTGGGCACTAATGACAGCAGACGTGATAAGCTGCCAGAGGACATTAAGACCATCATTCACACAGAAAGCAAAATGCCATGGAAACGACAGGAAAGAAAGAGAAGATGAAAAGGGATGTCAGAAGATACTCGGAATCATATCAATCATAGAGTAGCTAAAGCAACTGGGAAAAAAGGATGAATAGAAAATTTCAAAGGGCAGCTTCAGAAGCCAAAGCCCAATAAATATTATACCAGAATGTGCAAGGACCAAGAAATAGAAAACCAAAAAGGAAGAGCATGCTCAGCATTTCTGCCAGCTATCAAAAGAGATAGCGTCTGGGGTCCTAAAGGCTTGAAGATAAACAAGCAATCATCTAGCTCAGAAGCAACAAAGCCCACATGGAAGAAACACACCAACCTGTGTGATCACGAGGTGATGAAAGGATCAGATATAAGGCATCTTCAGAACAAAAAAACATCTTACCGGAGTGAATGAAGGGGGAAGTGCAGAGCGGAGAACCAAAGCCCATTTGTCGGCCACTGGAGATCCCCTTGCAGAGGGGTCTAGAGGAGGAGATGAGTCAGTTGGGGTGCTATGTAGCACTGGTGAAGAATACAACTTTCCTCCAGTTCCTAAATGCTTCCTCCCCCACCCACTATGATGATACAAATTTTACCTTGCATGTCTGGATAGAGCAGAGGTATGTACACTGGTGCAGATAGGAGCTGGAGGCACAGGGAATCCAGGGCGGATGATACCTTCAGGAACAGGGGTGTGAGTGGTGATACTGGGAGGGTAGAGGGTGAGTGGGTTGGAAAGAGGAAACCAATTACAAGGATCTACACGTGACTTCCGCCCAGGGGGATGGACAACAGAAAAGGGGGTGAAGGGAGATGTTGGACAGGGCAAGATATGACAAAATAATGATTTATAAATTATCAAGGGCTCATGAAGGAGGAGGGAATGGGGAGGGAGGGGGAAAAAAAGAGGACCTGATGCAAAGGGCTTAAGTGGAGAGCAAATGCTTTGAAAATGATGAGGGCAAAGAATGTACAGATGCTTTACACAATTGATGTATGTATTGTTTGTGATAAGAGACGTAGGAGCCCCTAATAAAATGTTTAAAAAAAGAAGAACTAAGAAAATTTCAAGCCTCTAGTTAACATTTTGGAAATCCTCGATAGGCAAAATATTGAGTGATACAGGAACCATCAAGAGGAGATGGAACCAATGCACAGAGTTACTGTACCGGAAATAATTAGTTGAGAGTCCACTATGCAGGAGGCAGCATATGTGTAAGAGCCAATGGCTGAAAGAAGTTCAAATTGCA
Organism: Tenrec ecaudatus; assembly: GCF_050624435.1. NCBI lineage: Eukaryota > Metazoa > Chordata > Mammalia > Afrosoricida > Tenrecidae > Tenrec > Tenrec ecaudatus. Next base: position 138,739,089 of record NC_134540.1, on the reverse strand, counting down.
CTGAATGCATTAGCCGAAAAGCAAAACCCCAGGAATGAATGAAATCCCATTGAAATGTTTCAGCAAGCTGAAGAAGCCTGGAAGCACTAACTCCTATATTCCAGAAAATTTGGGAGACAGTTGCTTGGCCAACATACTGGAAGGTAGCCATATTTGTGTCCATTCCAAAGATAGGTAACCCAACAGAATGATGCTCAAAATATCTCACACAAGGACAAGCTTGCTCAAGGTCATCTAACAATGGTTGCAACAACACACTGACAGGCAACTGCCAGAAGTGCAGGCCAGATTGAGAAGAGGAAGTAAAATAAGAGAAATCATTGCCAATGTCAGATGGATCCTACTTCGGGGCAGAGATTACCAGAACAATGTTCTTATATTTCATTTTTATGAAAAGGAATGTTATTTTGTGGGCCCTAATAAGCTGTGGAAAACAATGAGAAGAATAAGAATTCCAGAACAATTCATTGTACTCATGTGGAATGTGTTAGTCTGAGTACACTAGATAAACAAACTCATAGACACTCATATGTGTTTATGAAAGAGCTTGCTATACAAGAGCAGTTTAACATTGCGAAAACATCTCAGCCCCGTCCAGAAAAAGTCCATAAGTTTGATCTTGGCCCATATATCCAATACCAATCTGTAAAGCCCTATTCAGATTCACTAAACACATACAACGACTCCCAATGCAGGAAGATCACGGGCCAGTGGGTGGAAGTCTTGTGGATCCAGTGATGGTGGAAGCAGCCCCACGATGGCAGGGGTCTTCACATGGCTCCTCTGGCTCCAGAGTTCTAGCTTAGCTCCATGTGTCTTTCCAGCAAGTATTTCTTGTGCAGAGAACCTGTGAGCCCCCCCCCCCTCCGAAAGCAAGCTATTTATCTCTGAATGCCTCCAAATGAGGTGATCAAGCTGTGACCTGATGGACATGCTAGACTCCACCCCTTTATTCTGAATCCTCTCAGATAGACAACAGATTAGGTAATTTCCACATAGAATATGTACATGGAAAAGAGGCAGTTGTAAGAACAGAGCAAGGTCTTATTGCATAGTTTAATATCATGAAAGGTGAATGCCATGGTAGTATATTTTCAGTATATTTGTTCAATCTATATGCTTAGCAAAGTATCAGAGAAGCTGGTGTGTTAGTCTGTGTTGACTAGAGAAAAATTCAGAGACACTCATATATGTGTAAGAGACAGCTTTATATCAAAGAGCAATTGCATATTGAGAAAACATCCCAGCCCAGTCTAGGTCAACTCCGTAGTCCAATATTAGCCCCTATGTCCAATCTCGTCTATAAATTCCTCTTCAGACTCACACAGCACATCCAACGATGCCGAATACAGAAAGACCATAGAATGATGGGTGAAGTCTTTTGGATCCAGTAGCAGTGCAAGCATCTCAGCGCTGGTGCAGGTCTCCATGTGGTTCCCTCCCCCAGCTCTCTGGGTGTGGCTCCTCCACAGGAAGGTAAAGCAGAGAGTGTGGCCCACATCCAGGTAGAAAGGGTGGAAGGTCCCAGAGTTCATGAGAATTCCACACCCACCAGGAGGCTTCATCAGTTTGTGACCTGATTGACAGGCTATCCCCTAACCCTGCACTTATTTATCATGTTGAAATGAAATGATGTAACTATCACAGCTGGATTATATGAAGACGAGTGCAGTGTCAGGAAAGTTAATAAACAACTTGTGATAGACAGTTTACCCAACCTTGCTTGCTGAAGATGAGGAGGAATTCATGCACTTGGTTGCAAAGATCAAGGATTATAGCCTTCTCTATGGAGTAAAATGCCTTATAATGAAAACCGTATCCTCACAATTGGACCAATGGGTAATATGCTAAATCGAGAAAAAAATGGAAGTTGTCAGGGATTTTCCCTTGCTTGGATACACAATCAATGCTCATCCAATCAATAGATCAAAATCAATAGATCAAAATATATCTTTCATTAGGTAAATCTGCTGCACAACACCTCTTCAGCATATTGAAGGGCAAGATGTTACTTTGAGGACTAAAGTGTGCCTGACCCAAGCCATGGTACTCTCTACTGCATCGTATGCATATGAAAGTTGGGCATTGAATAAGAACTACCATAGAAGAGTGAATGCACTTGAATTTCAGTGTAGGGTAACATTGAAAGGACCACTGCTAAAGGACAAACAGATCCCTATTGCAAGAAGTAAGGCCACATTGCTCCTTAAAGGCAAGGACAGCAAGATTTTGCCTTACACTTTGGACACATTGTCAGAGGAAACTAATCACTTTTTGTCCAGTGGAGAGGTGGAGAAAAAGAGGGAGGTCCTTGACAAATTAGATTGACACAGGGGCTGCAACCACGGGCTTCTGCATAGCAACAGTTGTGAGGATGAGGCAGGACTGGGCAGTGTTGTCTTCTGTTGTACATAGAGTCAGTGTGGATGGCACCTAACAACAACAATATGTCACATATATGTGCCAGTGGTCATATTCAATAGTTCCACATGGAATTTGTATAGGATAGCCTTCCAAAGAGAAAAATATTGGTCCACAAACAAATTTATAGATATCAATAAAATAGCGAGGGAAAAGTTAACTACAAAGGGACAAGGGTAATCAGTATCCAAAATAAAAATTATTGTTCATCTCAATCATAGTACTTATGAACTGTGAATGAGAAGGGGAATTCTTCCCTATATTAATAAAAATATTAAAACTTACAGCAAAAAAGACATCTCCTTATAAAGTTACTTACACTCGACGATAAAATTGTTACATACACTCCATGCAGTGAGGCAACGGCGCAGGTATACACTACAATGGGTCCTGAGAAGTCTCAGATGAATGCCACTCACACTGAATTATAAAATCCGTATCTCCTCCATAGGAGACAGGCTTTCAAAGAAGTTCATTTTCGTTAGCATTCTGTCAGCCTAACAGGGGCATTCATCTCTTACGTGTTTTTTTTCCCTGCAGCTAGATCCTCATTTGTGAGTTTTCCTGTGATTCTGGTTTTGCCGTGCTTATTTATTAGCGCAGCAATTGTATGCATTTTCTACGTGTAAATAGTATTTTACCAGCCTGCCATCAGCTCCTAATCATCAGCAATGTAAGTGTATTTTTCAATGCACCAAAATATCAAATAATTAATGGACATCTGAGGAACACAACGCATATTTGAAAAATATTGCAATACTTGGTAAATGCTTCAAATTCCTATTTAATTATTTTATACACTTCCTAATCTGCTTTACATTTCTAAACATTTTCCTACTTTTCTTCTCGTTAAAAAAAAAACAAAACTAGCTGTATGTAGGGCATACTGTTCCTTTGAGGCTGGGGTAACTTGTTCTCAAAGGCTTCAATTTAATTGGATCTAGCTAGCCCATGATATGTTTTACAGAGATCTAAGCTCCCCGAGATCTGGCTTTCCTTTCAAGGCCACATGCTGTTTCATATTGAAGAATTTCAGATAAATCTTTTGAATAGAATGAAAATTTAGGTTAACATTTCTTTAAAAGTGGACACTTTATTACTCAATTCAGTCACATGTGTATAGTGTACTATCTGCTTCATTTGCTATTTAATTCCCTTTAATCATATGTGCAAGTCCTCAATAATGTCTTTATCTCTTCCTAAAATACTTAAATTTAATTTTGTGCAAAAAGCAATTATTTTAACAGTATTGAAAGAACATTACATTTAAATAGATTGCTTTTGCGGGGTGTGATATCAAAGCAAGTCATACTGTCCGTAAATAGCATGAATTTATGTATAAACAAGCTGCACTTTGATGACTGGACTTCACTTTGATTATCAAGAAAAAAAATAGCATGTAGAGCGAAGAGATAAATATACCATTTGTATTTCAAAGGACAATCTACAAAATGTTGCTAGTTGTTCACACTCAATTTAATTTATTCGGAGCTAATGAATCCACGTGCGACATTTTGTAAAGTCATATAAACTAATGCATATTCACTTAATGATAAACGGTATATCGGTTACCATAAACCAAGTCAAATAAAATGGAACAATTATTTAATTTAAAATATGCATGTAGTGAGTATTCTTCAATTATCACATTTAATCTATCATTTGTTAAATCTGAGACAAATATAAAAGATAAGGTAATATAATTAAAAGTATATTGTAGCTCTTTCAAGTAAACTAATACCACAAAGTGCATTTCCTCAGGTAAGAAAGAATGTCTTACAAATGGAAGTTTGTGTCATTTTCAATCCTTCAACATAGTCACAAAAATGTTTTCATAGCAATTATGCTCACCCTACCTAGTTACCATTACAACGGAAGATAAAGGAACCATTTTTAACTCATTGAAGATATTTTAATGGTTTATTATTTTCATGTGTGTTCCTGAGAAGGATTTGTCATTCAATATAATGAAGAATATAAATATTTAATGTAATTTTCTTAAAACACAACTGTGAGCTTTAATCTCAATCTCCTCGGGAACTACTGTTTTCCTTATCATTTCACTTTTTACTATCATTTTCATTTGCTTTTCAGTCTCATTTTCTTTATTGCATGTCATCCACATCAAAATAGACAGAAATTGGACAGCGCTATCTCTAACTAGCTAATATGAAAATGTCCCCAAGAACACATGAGTTCTCCCAAAGAGTTAAATATTGGCAAAAATCTCCAAAAGCCCAACACCAGCAGAGAAATTACTCTGGCAAAGTAAAAATAATTCGAGTTAATTATTCAAACAAAAACTATCATTTAACAACTGATAATCAGTGATGGATTCTACGCTTAGAACTATTTCTAGTCCTGGGTTTAAAGAAATAACCTGATTGGGTCTCATGATGTCATAGTATTTGACTGTTCAGGTGGAATAATGGATAACTAGCCTAGAAATAGTGAATGTTTGAATAAGTAAAAATGTATACATATACCCTCTGTGTTAGTCTGTGTTAGCTAGAGAAACAAATTCGTAGACACTCACATGTGTATTAGAAAGAGCATTATGTGCAACAGCAATTGAATATTGAGAAAACATCCTAGGCCAGTCCAGATCAAGTCCATAAATCCGGTATAAGCTCATATATCTCATACCAATCTATAAATTCCTCTTCAGACTTACGAAACACATGCAATGATGCCAAATGCAGGGCAATCACAGACCAGTGGTTGGAAAGTATTGTGGATGAAGGGGCAGTAGGGGCATCTCAGCACTGACAGGGGTCTAAAGTGGATCCTTCAGCTCCAAGGCTCTGACTACCATACACCTGTCTCACTGGGTCTTGCCAGTTTCACTGTCTCCCATTTTCCAAGTAGCATGTCCCCATTTCCTCTCTATATCACATTTTGGAAGTTATCATAAATTTTCAAGCTTTGCCCATTTAATAGACGATAGTATAGAGAAATTAACAATTTTATATGCACGAGAAAAAATACATTTAATTAGCTCTATTCAACTATTTACAAGATCTGGAATTAAATCCTCAATATATCTGAGGTATAACTGCAATTGTATCTTTTAAACTGTGCTAATCAGCACACATTATCAGGAGAAACCAGGTCCTGGAAAAGGATATCTTGCTGGGAAAAGGTGAGGGTCAGAGGAAACGAGGAAGATCCTAAACACTATGGATTGACATAGTGAAGGTCTTAATGGACAGAAACATAATAGTTGTAAGGACAGAGGCTGTATTAGTCTGGGTAGACTAGAGAATCAAGTTCATGGAGACACGCATATGCGTATAAGAAAGAACTTTATATACAAGATCAATTGAATATTGAGCAAAGATCCCAGACCAGTCCAGATCAAGCTCATAAGTCCGATATTAGCCCATATGTCTGATACCAATCTATAAAGTCCTCTTCAGACTCATGAAACGCACAAAATGACTCCAGATGCAAGAAGATCACAGGCCAGTGGGTGGGAAGTCTTGTGGATCCAGTGGTGTTGTAAGCATCTCAGCGCTGCCAGGGGTCTCCATGTGGCTCCTGCAGCTCAGGACACTAGTGTAGCTTTATGTATCTTATCAGTTGGAATAACTCCCAGGGAGTGTGCCTGTGTCCCACATCCAGAGACCTATTTATCTCCGTGGCACCTTCAAATGAGATAATCAAACTGTGACCTGATTGACCCTTAAGTCAATCTTCACTCTGAAGTCTCAAATTGACAATAGATTATGTAACTACCACCCATAAGTATAAGACAGTGTTTGTTTGTTTGTTGGGGTACATAGGGTAACTATGGGAGCTGACTTGAAGGCACACAAGAACTCACAGTCCTTACACAGAAAGCAAATTAATAGCTGCTTCAATTACTTCAAATGAATTCACCATGGAAATCAATGGCAGTAATATTTTCTTTATTTCCAGTCTGTGGTCAGGTACTCATTTCATATTGTCTAAACTTCTTAGGAATTAGTTCCAAGTTTGGGTATCATATCTGTTCTACATGCCACTCACATCTTTTTACCAGTAGATAATTAAGGCAAGGATTTCTCCTGACTAAAAAATAGGTATGTAAGAAGAGACAAGCCTAGACATGTAAGCAATTATGAAGCATTTGCTTACTATGACTCAGTACACTGGCCAAAGTAAAATACACTGCTAAGAAGAAAGGTACATATTGAATAAGCACATGAAATGATAATACACGTGAGAAAGGAGATACAGAGAATGGTATATAAATCGGTAATTTTTGATAAACTATTAAGGAATCAATTTCACCAGAGAAACAATAGAATTATACTAGGTAAACACTAATACATTCATTTGAGAAGCCTAAAGAAACAGGTGGAACAAGCTGCCATGTTCCCGGATAGGCAGACTAAACATTGTAGTCTTTACATTGAATTGTAATCCACACTGGAGGCTGCAGCCTTTGATCTCAATCAGCAAGTGCTTCAAGTCCTTTAGTGTGTCGTCAATACAGTGGCTATTTTCCATTGTGTTCTGTAATGTATTTACAGACTCTTATAGTAGTACCAAATGTACAAAAAAAATAACAAAAAATACCCAAAATATAAATACTTGTATAAGGGTCGTAAAATTGTCCATATTTTTAATTGATATTTATAACTATGTGATTTATATTTAGATACTTTTTCCATCTTGAGTTCATGTTTGTGCATAGTGTGAGATATGGCCCCTGTTTCACTCTGTTAAAGGTAAGATCCAGTTTTCGTTTTGGAAATGGGTAAATTAACTACCAATTTATCTGGAAACAAAAGAAAACTAGTGTTTTATTCACCCTAGTGTATATATATATATATATATATATATATATATATATATATATATATATATATATATATATAGGAAGACTTTCAATCCCAGACTTCAAAGGCTACTACATCACCACGACCACCCTGGTACTGGTACAATGGGAGAAATGAAGACCAGTTAGTTAGAATTAAGAACCCAGACATAACACCAAATTGCTATAGATGGAACACACATGGTAGTCCGGGTATCCAGGGACATGGCAACGTGTTTCAATTGTTTCCATTTATTGTGGTGTCTTCAGGAGTGTTTTGTTGTTTCTCTTGTATGAGTTTTTTTTGTTTTGTTTTTCTGGTAAGGGTTATTCTAAATACTATATTTTTCTGCAGTTATTATAAATGGTGGTGTTCTTTTAATATATTTTCTAGAATCATCATCTTTAGTATAAAATAATTCAACTGATTTCTCTAAGAGGATCTTACATTCTGCTGCACTGCCAACTTTTCCAACTACTTCAAGCAATTTTAATGAAATATTAGATGTGTTCTGTATATAGGATTATGTCATTTGCTAATAAAGAGACTTTTTATTTGTGGATACCCTTAGTATCATTACAAAAATTACTTTAAAATTATGCACAATTCCAATCAAAATCCTATCACAGTTTTTCAAATAAATGGACAAACTAATTGCCAACTTAAGATGGAAAACTATGGTAAATAAAAGATGGTTAAAAATTCAGAATGCAGTAGGGAGCCTTTTACTATCAGACCTTAAAACCTTAAGACACTAGATTCAAAACACCCTGGCGCTAGTATAACATTAGATAGGAATATCAATGGATTATAAATTAGAACCTAGAAATAATACCAAGTCCCTGTAGACAGTTGGTTTTTATTTTAGACACCTAGACTTTGATAAAGAAACAAAACACATTATATTGGCAAGTGATAGCCTTTCCTAAAACAGTGCTTGAAAACTGGTTCTGTCGTGGCAGAAGTACGGCCAGAAGGCTCATAGCGTCAAGGATGGTGAGAATTATTGTTATGCCCTTTGAACTTGTCGGGAGAGACCAGTCGCTGGAGGCAAACCTCATGCTTGGTAATGTATTGGGGCAGTAAAAAAGAGGAAGACTTTTGACCAGACAGAATGACACAGTGGCTGCACGAATGGTCTCAAACCTAAGAACAATGTTGAGGATGGCACAGGGTCTATCAACGTCCCCTTCTGTTACGTATGGGTGCTGGTGTCAGATGGAACGGAATGGAAGGCACCTAACAACCGCAGTATTTTATTTAGGAACAGTACATAAAATAGGGATACTTTTTATATAAAATAGGGATACTTTTATAAGTATAGGTGTCAGGAAAACATGAGAAGGGAGGGTGTGAACAGTTCAAAGTGCTGTGGTTTTTAAGGACTCTAGGCCATGTCACTGGAACTGTACTGTACAAGGGGGAGCAAAGCTCCACTGGCTGGAGGTTTCATAGTATGCATTCTTCCCACTAGGTGAGCATCCAGCAACTCTCTCTGAGTTAGCGCACCCAGTGGTGTTGCCTGGGAAGGTTCTCTCTGGTCACAGTGAGTTTTTTTGTAAAAGCAGTCTCACTTGAGCCTCGTTTTATGTGATGGTGAATTAAGAGAACGGCATGCAGCTGTGAAAATTTGCTTTCTGCTGTGGGAGAAATCCGACAAAAACGGTTGTGATGTTGAACACAGCTTACAAGGACAGCACTTTGGTAAAAACTCAAGTGTATGAGTGGTTTTCTCATTTCAAAAAAGGTGAAATGTCAATTGATGGCAAACCTATTTAAGGGCGTCTGTCAGTTTCCCAAAGGGACAAAAATATTGACTTGCAGTGCATTTGCAGTTCGTTCCATCAATTCACAGTGTTAATCGAGGTGTCTATTTAGAGCTTCTGAGAACATTGCATAGCAGTGACCAAAAGGCCTGGTTTGTGGCAGACAGGAGCCGGGTTTGCCCCCATCAGAATGCACCCGCTCACGCAGCCATCTCAGTGCGCCAGCTAACCAAGTGTCCAGTTGTTACATTTCTTATACTTATTTTGAACATGAGTCTTAAACTGAAGCTAACAGAGCCACACCATTTTAACATCGGCATTGATTATTAATACTTTGTATCACAACATCCATAATATTACCATCTCAGACATACATGCATTTAAACATTTTAAATTAAATTAAACATGTGTGATTTATAATCTGTTTTCACTTTTTTGATCATCTAACTGAAATTTAATTGCAATGGAAACCTAGATTATTATTGTATGAATTGAAAAAAAACATGCATGGTACATAAAAATATTTTAAATGTCATTATCAATATTAGATCTATTAAGAAATACTAGTTTCATTTAGTATCTAATTTTGAAAACCTTGATGTATCATGTCAAGGAGAAGTTCAACCTTACTACTTCTTTGACAAGAGACCCATTAGCCAGAAAGATTTACGGCCCCAGAACCTGTATAAAGGATAGGAATGAGTTGGAATCCATTTAATGTCAGTAGGCTTGGTTTTAGTTGTGTTCATGCAATATGTTATTCATCAGTGATGCAGCCATTACATTAACAATTATTGAGAGAAATTAAACCTTTAAAAATCACAATGTTGTTTATACATGTAAAAGTATCATCACAATTGGTACTGCCCATTTTTATTACACTATGTTGTACTACGATAACATCTATACTAAAATAAGGAAATTTAAGGAAAATAAGAAAACAAAGTTTTAGAATATTCCACATTGTTTGTATAATGTAAAAACAGATTGTGAATACATGCTTTCAGATATATAATTGGTGTTTCAATTTAAAATGTATTGTTTTTGTATCACAATTCATGAGTGAATAAAAGAATGTTTTTACTAGTAAGAAGTAAGTCATTACCTTAGGAAAACACATTTAAAGTTATGTTTAAGTCAACAGTTAAATGACAATAAAACAGTATTAATTTACTTTACCAACAACTACATGAAATAGAGGACACAAAATTAGATACAGTATAAATCTAAGACCAAGAATTGTTCATTTTCCGTATAATTCTTTTAACTCTATTCTTAATAATTCTTAATAATCTGTCCTATCACCCAAACCTCGGTATTTTTTATATTTTGTCAATGTTTAAGGTGAAAATCTACAATGTAAGTGGTAACTTAGGATCTTTCTGTTTTTGTTATTGTTTTTCTAAAATTATCCTTTAAGATGCTTTCTTGTATAAATAGTATTTGTCCAAGTGTAACTGGGTTAAGCGAAGCATGACCTTGTTTGTTTTCGTGTTCATTTGAATGAATTTGTCACTAGAGATCTCAAGTTCAGATCCACTCTACAATATTTTTATACTCACGCACCTGCATCCAGCTGTGCATAGGACATGCTTCAACACTGACTTCCTGGACTCTTTGACTTCATTCAGACGGTGCAAACACTTTTGTTTTCCTAGTAGTATATTTTCTTTGCTTTTTAAAACCATTTTATTGTGGGTTCATATGGCTCTTATCACAATCCATACATACATATACTGTATCAAGCACATTTGTATATTTGTTGCCATCTTCATTTTCAAAACATTATCTTTCTACTTGAGCCCTTGGTATCAGCTTATCATTTTTTCCCTCCCTTAACCACTTTCCCTCCTTCTTGAACCCTTAATGATTTCTAAAATATTATTTTTCCATGTCTTATACTGACTGATATTTCCCTTCATCCACTTTTCTGTTGTCCGTCCCCCTCAGAGGGGGTTATAAGTAGATCATTGTGATTGGTTCTCCCTTTCTCCCCCCACCTTCCCCTTTCCCTCTCGGTATCCCTACTCTTATTGTTGGTCCTGAGGGGGTTATCTGTCCTGGATTCCCTGTGTTTCAAGCTCTTATCTGTATCCATGTACATGCTCTGGTCTATCCAGATTTGTGAGTTAGAATTGGGGTCCTGAGAGTGGGGGAGAGGAAGAATTAAAGAACTAGAGGAAAGACGTATGTTTCCTCGGTGCTATCCTGCACCCTGACTGGCTCGTCTCTTCCTTGAGACCCTTGTGTACAGCGATGTCCAATTGTCTACAGATGGGCTTTGGTCTCCACTCCACACTCCTCCCATTCACATTGATATGATTTTTGGCAAACATGTTTATCTTTAATGTTTCAGGATTATCTTCAGAATGTCTTTCTTCATTGCCACAGGTGGCTATCAGGAATAAGCTCTGTTTTTATATTCAGGCAGACTAAAAATGGCAACAACTATTTTGTTTTAAATCCTGAAGCTATTCTTAATTGAGTCATCTCTAATTTCCCTGGAATATATTTCATTTTATTTATTTATTGACAATAGTTTTATTGATATATACATAATGGACATACTATAAAAATCACTCTTTGGAAGTGTACAGTCAGGAGGTTTTATATATTTCTGTAGTTGCGCAATTATTGTCACTACCTAATTTCATAATATAAAAATGTTATTTTAATGAAGTGAATATTTACAGAGAAAATCATTTTTTCCATTAACCTATTCTTACCAACTTGGCTTCCTGTCATGTATTGCCATCTCCACAATGTCTCATAACTTCGCACATTCAAAATTAGTTTCCACTCCCCATTCCTTTTTTCCTACACTTTCCTACCTTCTGAACTTTGTCCTTAGGTAAATGCTAGACTTTTGATGTCAAATGTCTGATTATTTTGAGTGGCATACACCTCTCTAGTGTTTGTAGTTACCATTCAAGAGCCTTCTATTTTTGGCTGAAAATTGAGCTACAGAGGAGAATTCATTTCCAGACCAGAGGTGTGGGAAACAGAAAGCTTTCTCCCAAGTTGTCTTCCCCCAGATAGATGCCAAATTTAGCTACTTTCTACACGTGGCAATGACTATGCACTTAAAGTTCAACAGAAGTAGGTCAGGGGTTATTCTCCCTAACAGTTATCAGCTATCTAGAGCAAGAAATCCCTACTGTTTATCCCACAAGTAGGACCCAATCCTTTCTGATAAGGATAGTAGTTGACTATTTCCTTGTAGTAGACCCCAGAGAGGTCAAGCCCACCCAAGGGTGACCAAGGTTAGGCCGCCATCATGAATCTAGGGTCTGCCCTTCTTGTCACATGTATACCCCTACTCTCTCCCCTTCCTATCATATGTACGCCCCTAGATCATCCTCTTCCTGTTACACGTATGCCCATTATATATCTCCCTCCTATTGCTTGTATGCCGATTGTACTGTCCCTTCCTGTGATATGTGGTTACCTGTAATCACATCCCCCTAAGTAGATATAACCTTTGGTAAGCAATAAATGGGGTCTCCAGCCAGCTGCCAAGTCTCTGCCCCACCTCACCTGACCGGTAAGATCATGGCCATTTAGGAGGTGAGCATGGTGCCATGACTCCACTATTTCAATCTCTCTTCTATCTCTCATGCTCTCGGTGACTATATATATATACCGTACAATTGCACTTACTGAACCCGTGATTTGTTGTGGGGGGCTGGCCCTTCCCCCCACACGGAGGGGTGTCTTAGCCAGTTCCAACAGTCTGTATTCAATCTGTATGCCAGGTCTTTATTATGACGCTAATTTTGTTCCATATTTTTCCCACCCTGTCAGAGGATACAGTTAAGAGTCGTCAGCAATGGCATTGGGTCATCATCTCAATCTTATGCTCATGAATCTTGAATTCACTGTGCCCATGGGCTATCCCCACAGAACTGGACAAGGAGTAAATAGTGTAATAATGGAAGGAGGCCCACAGAAAAAGGAGGTGGATGCCGCCCCTGCCACCCCCCCCCCACACATTCCCGCAGTACAAAGAAATGAGAAGATGCATTTCCTTGTTGATGGAAATCATAGTGATAATGAAAAGGTGTCAGCTGGAAAACACAGGAGATTCATATTATCCCCCAAACGGCTGAATTGACTCTTGGGTTGGGGAACGTGGGGACAGGGACAGAAGGAGGAACACTGGGATACAGGAGTGCTCGTCACTGGAAAGGGGAACTACTGAAAGGCAGTCAGCAACCAAAAAGCCATTGGGAAGCTTATGGCGGCAGGTCTGCCTGTAGTAGAATAAAACCCAACTTTTCATTTTGTGTCACCCTCATATCAGCTAGGGGCCCTTCACAACCAAAAGATCTCTTCGAAAAACTTATTCTTTTCATTCAAACATTTTCTCTGGCTCTCATCTGAATTCTGTCCCTTTTCTGAATCCTTTCTGGTGAGATGGACAAAAACAGAGGGGAGCGCCTCAAAACCTTGCGCTGGCCCCAGGAATTCGCATATCTTTAGTGTTCTTCCCTCTTCTTTGCTCTGGATGGGCAGAGGCCCGTGTGTGCGGTTTTAAGACCCTACTGAATACTGACAAAAATAGAACATTGCCTTTTTGAACTGTATTTATGCCACTTGATCCTGATATCCCGGGAGAGCCTGGGTCCACGCTTCCAGAACAGAAAACAGTGAAAGCCGGGGAGGATGTGGAGTTTGGAATGGTCATACGTGGCTGCAGTTTTGCAGAATCATACAGCGACTATGGAAAAGAGTCGGGTGCTTGCTTAAATACATACTAATTGAAGGATCACATAATCTTGCAATCTCTCTACATGGTATATACCCTAAAGGAATACAGAACAAAACATATTATAGGTATACCCATGTTCATTGCAGCTATTTTCGTAATATTTTTTAAACATCCTTGTATGTGGAAAAATGGATAAATACTGGTACATACACAATGGAATATTATGCATCCCTTAAAAGCAATGATGAGACTGTCAAACACTTTATGGCATGGACAAAATTGGAAGACTTTATGTTCAGCACAAATAGTCAATTTCATAAATATAAATATTTCATGACACCCTTATTATTGTTTTTTAAATGAAAACAATGTATTTTATTCCTGGGGGCTAGGTGGAAGGGGAGGGAAGGGACAGGGAGGGTAGAGGAACGGATAGTGAGAAAAGTCACCAGGAACTAGGAACGTGGACGGCAGAGACCGGTTACCCGCGCTGGCGCTGTTCTCATGCAGGGGGCTGTGCAACTGCCTGTCCGAGGCTTTCCTTTGTGTGTGCTATTTTCCACAAAAAGTGAAAATTTAAAAAAATCAAATTTTAAAGAAGAGGAATCACAGCCCTTAACTCGATACTATTTTACTCAATTGTACAGTATATTACTGTTTTCACTCATGTCACATTGTACAGAAGTTGGGCATTATTTATTTCCACCCGTTGTACTACTTTTTTTTACCTTGCTGATTCTCTGGGACTATTTAGTCCCATGCCCTGAGATGTTTCTTCCTCAAAGGTTGATTTCATTCAAGTAAAAACTGTGTCTCTTGTAACGTACCCCATTATAAACTGAAAGCAATGTATTATACTGTTTTCCATTAAAATGACATTAATTTTAGACTGACAATTGATTAATATCATGTACTTCGCACAAAAATGGCCCTTTTCAAGATTCACACATTTCAATATTAACCCAATTACCAAATCCTCAGAGGGGCAAATCTAGTCCCATATCTTATTTCATTAAATAGAAATTACATACTACCTTTGGGAGAAAATGATCTAAAACAGTACTTGAACATAAGAGGCATACAATTAAAATGATTTGCTCATTTTTTTTAAGTCTATAATGTTTATGTACTTACTTGTGGCTGTTAGTAGGTGATGAGCAGTGGCTTCTGACTTTTTGTCACCTGCGTGTACAATAGGACAAAGCACCACCTGGCCCTGAATTGCTCTCATAGTTGCTGTGTTTGAATCATGTCTCTCTCTCTCTCTCTCTCTCTCTCTCTCTCTCTCTCTCTCTGTCACTCTCTGACTATCCTAACAAGACTGATGTCCTTTTCCAGAGACTGGTCTCTCATGGTAACATGTCCAAAATAAGTAGCAAAATTGCTGGTGTTTCAAGAAAAATTTGTTTGTTCTTATGGCAGTAAATGGTATTTTCAATAGGAGCAAAAATAATGAGATAATGTCTACTGAATTTTGTATACAAATACATAAGAAAAGATAAACTGCAAATATAAATTTATTTGAAATATATTCTTTAGGGAAAATCTAAATCAGGCAACAATTAAAACATAGTATCATCAGCTTAAGTATTGTTCATTCTTATTTACGGTAAAACTTTTTTGTTTATTCAAGTCCTACTTTAGTTGTTTACCTTAATTGTATATTTATAGAATGTCATGTCCTAATGTACACACTTAAATATTTTGGACCATAAATGTATACAAGCATGTTACATAATCTGAAATTGTTGTATGCAAAGCAAGATAGTTAAACACTGGTTTCCAAAAAAATTAAGCTACTCCAAGAATCCCCATGAAGCCCAACACATATATGTATTCAGTTTGCATGCTGCATGCCAGAACGATTTACATGATTATCTTAAGGGTGAATTTTATAACTAGCAATACCAGCTGAAACAACTGCAATACAACTTTTACACAAGTATTTATTTCATTTTTGTGAAATTATACACAACAAACATGTACTCATTCAATAAGTTCTACATGTAAATCATGTACATATTTGCCTTCCTCCTGTTCTGCCATCGGTCCTGTCAGAGTTGAGATAGAGCCTGCTGTCCTTAATCTTTACATCTGTGATTTAATGTTATTGCTGTCATTTTGATCTTATATAAGTGATTGTTTAATAAATGGTCATGCTCAAGATTATTTTAAAAAATTAATTCAGATAAGGTGTTGATTGGCTAGAAATGACATCAGTGGATAATTTTGGTTCAAAGATTAAACATTATCTGAAAAGTATTAGATTCTCAGTTTCAATGGATCAGTAAGTCTGGATTATAAACTAATTATAAAAACTGATCCACATTTCTCCCTCCTAGTTATGATCCACCTACTAAATCCATGATCCACATATTTAGTTATCAAACTGGGGAATCTTTTGGTATCATGGCAAAGAAGGCAGAGATTTATGGAGACTAAACAATTTTTTTTTATCCTTACTAGGGGTAGAGGCAATGATTACAAGGAGAATCCACAGAAGAGGAAAATTTGTTTTTGATACTTTATATTAAATCAATATGTTACACTAATCCCAGGGAATAAAATTGGCTGTAACTAAAGAGACCTCAACCTGTAGTGGGTTAGGCTTAGGGCTGCTACCCACAGGATCTGCGATTCAAATCCATAAAGATTTAGTCTTGGGAACCATAGGGTAACTGTGGTAGGTAGATACTGCATGTCCACTTGAAGATGTATAAAATTGTAGGGATGGCATCCAGCCTGTCAATCAGGTCACAGGCTGATGGCGCCTCTGGGAGGGTGTTATCTTCTTATATGGAGGAACCTCCCCTCTGTCTGCCACTTTCCCTTCCTACCTACGGGCCCTCTACATTGACCCTGAGAGCTTCCAGCATCCTGCCATTTTTCCAGCGATCTTGGATCCACATGACTCTGCACCTGTTGCCCTGTGATCTTCCTGCACCTTGCATCATTGCATGCTACTGTGTGACAGAGAAAAGAGAGGGACTTATGGACTAATATCAGACTTGGGAACCTGGGTTGGACTGGACTGTGATGCTTTCTTGATATGCAATTACTCCTTGATATCAAGCACTTTCTTATAAGACTCTGTCTAGTCAACCCATCTAACTATGAGTCAAAATCCATCCGATGACAGTGGGGCTAGTTGGTTTTGATATCTTCATAATCATGGCACAGTCATTTTGAAAAGTGGCAATCTGTCTTAATTGTGGTCCCTCAGAGATTACACTGTTCAGCTGCAAACTGACGGGTCAGTGTTTCAAACCACTCTGCAGAGAGAAAGAGGTGTCAGTATGCTTCCATTAAGATTGCAGTATTGGAAACCCATTGGAGTAGTAGTTTCACTATATTCTGTAGAGTCATTCTCTGCTGTAGAATACTATAGAATCAGAATTTACTCTATAGCAGTGGGCCTGGGTTTTAGATTTTATCTGCCATCAATGTGCCTTGACATCAATGGTGTTAAGTAAATATGTCTTTGTGTATGTACAATGTCCAAATAGCAAAATCCCAGTGAAGTGCTGCTTTTAAAAGAAAATTTGAGGGAGGGGCGAGCAGGGAAGGAGGGGAAAAATGAGAAGCTGATACCAAAGGTTCAAGTAGAAAGCAGATGTTTTGAGAATGGTGAGGGCACCAAATGTACAAATGTGCTTGACACAATGGTTGCATGTATGGATTGTGGTAAGAGTTGTACGAGCCTCAATCCAATGATTTTAAAAAATGAAAAAAAGATAATTTAGGAAAGATCTCTATGAGATAGTGAGCATATAGGGTTTCTTTTTGCTTAGCTATCAATGTATTTTCAGATAAAATTGAAGTATTCCATTAAAGAGCTGTTTGTAGGTTAATATGAGAATAAATGGAAACAGTTGAAAATTCCAAATTAAAAGCACACATGAGAACAGGTTTTACTGTATCCAATGATATGACTTTCATAGAATGTGCATACTTATAATGGAGAAAAAATTGAATACTTAAAAGAATTGGGATAGAAAGAATGAAAATCCACAAGAGATACTACTCAACTACGTGCAATAGAAGTTTTTTGCAGTAATGTTTTATGGTAAATGTATTGTTCTTAGTCCTCAAAAACTTCTCTCAATATTCCTGGTACTAAAGCCTAAAACATCCATAATTTCAGTTTCTAGTTCTGGATTGAGATAAACCCTTCATGTTAGTTTCTTCTTAGTTTTGGCTTCTAGAGAATGTTAGACTCATAATTATGACCCTTTCAGTTTCTGTGCCATCGTTCAAGATGTTTAGAGGGAGAAGACTAAGTACAATTCATTTTTCCCCCCAAAATAAGTTATGCTGAAATGGGCAAATTGTATTTTCTTTTGATTTTTGAAAAAAGTTTGATTGTATTAGCTCTAACTCTTCATAGTGTATAAATGTTAGAAAATGTTAATAATATTCTAAGGCTGGGCTTCACCAGGACTCTCGAGAAAAAAAAATATTTATCTGTCAACATTATTGGAATGCTGCTCAGTCCTCTGATCACTGCTTACGGTACGATTGTCAATAATTAAACAAAGTAGCTGCCTGCACAGACTTAAGAGAAACAAATAAAGCATCTTTTCTCATTCAAATTTGCTTATTTTTTACAAAGATTCTATTTCACTGCTTAAAGTTTGCTTCATTACTAATTAAATTTTTCAGAAAAAGGATGTCTGAGTCAAATAATACAGCATGTGTAGGAAACATGCGTTTTAACTTAAAATACACACCAGCGATTTAATGATTTGGCAGTTGAGCCTAGTTGAGGCACTTACAAGAAGGGCATTTACCTTAATAAGTCAAACCAGTCACAGGTTAAAAAGAAATATGCTAAATCTAAAGATCTTTAGATATGTCCTTATTTTAAGGCACCTTCAGCCTTCAAAACAGGTATTTATTCATCTAGCCATGCATTTTGCAAGCAAATTATTTCATTTGTACAGTAGGAAGTTACATTGGTCAAATATAAACATTTCACTTATTCTTTCCTGAGTTATTATTGTTGCTTGAGGTTGTTTTTTATAAAGGTTAAAGTTTGATGACCCCTTGGCACTGCGTCCATGCTGATTCTCAGTGACCTCAAAGGACAGGGTAGATTTGCCTCTGTGAGCATCTGACACTGTAACTGCTCACAGAAGTAGGAAGCTGTCTCTTCTGCGGCGGCTGGTGGTTTCTAAAGGCCCTCTTTGCAGATGGCAATCCAACTCTTAGGTTACGTCTACTATAAAAATCTTCTGATATACCTGCTGATTACAGTCATGGACGATATTAAACATATCATAACATGAACAATTGGTTCTGTGAAATAGAATAGTATATACATTGGAACTGTGTAAATGCCTATTAAAACCTGGAGCTGCTTCTGGACGCTTGGAAAAGAGCTCTGCCGAGAACACAGCCAGACGCAGTCATGGAGAGGGAGTAGCGCGCACCCCGGCTCTCCCTGCCCGAATCGTCCGCGTAAACTGCTGGACCAACTGGAGTGTCCAGAACATTCCCTCCCTTACCCAGTGGACAAGGCCTGAGCCTAGAGGCAAGTTCTCAACCTCCTCTGCTCAATCCCACAAGTGGCTCATCGATGCAAAAAGAGAACTATTTTCCTTTAAAAAATCCTTTTCAGATTGCAATGTATATGCAGTAAGAGGTCTCCAGACCTGGACCCTAACCCTAGCCCCATAATGCCGAGCGCGACGTTTCTGTAACATTTAATTGAAATGTGTCTGGTATCGAATTTACGTAGCTTTTGGAGCCAACGATAATGTCGACGAAATTGTTGCACTTTCCTAGTACAAATGCGTACCGCGGGTCACGCATTTTAGCGGCAAAACGCTTGAATAGTGGCATGTTTTGATCGATTATGCGTTTGAGGTTAAGTCGTAGTTGGCGTTCAGTGCATTTTGCAATAATTTTCAATCTAGTGAAGTTTTAGTGTTGATATTTTTTGTATATGTTCATAAAACTGTAGTTTTATGTCTAATGTGTAATACTCATAAAAAGAATCATATTTTTATATATTTCCGTTTTATCTAAATGTAACAAATTCGTTATGTTCGTCTTTTGAATCAACGGTGACAAAAATATCGCAGCATGGATTGTGATTTGTTTTATGGAAAGTGGCGAATTTATGACCTAGATGGAAGCAGTACAAACTCAGACAAAGAACCAGATGCTCTTATGGATGAAATTGGTAAATAAAATGTGTATTATACGTTAAAATTTTGATTTTACAATATACAATTTTAATTATATTGCTGTTCAAATTATTTGGATAAATATATTTTCCCATGATATGAAGTGACTATACGCCCCACTCTTCTGGCCTGGATGAACTAGAAGACCTCGTAATGACAACCCTACTGAAGATGAGCTAGAAACATCCGTTGTTGAAGCTGTAGAATCAGTTCCTATAACAATGAAAACTTCAAAGCGATATACGTCAAGACATCAAAGAATTCCTCTTTGGCAGCACATTTCTGGAGATGGTACAGCTAGACCTATGCCCGAGTGGTTAAGACAAGTAGATTATTCTAGGGTAGTAAACCGTCCTGTTGAGTAGTTTAGACATTTTTTCTCGAAAGGATCTCAATGCACATATTGTAGACCAATCAAACCTTTATGCAATCCAGCAAAATCCCAATAAGCCTCTTGCACTGAGTAGCCAGGAACTTGACCAATTTTGGGGTACACTACTTGATTACACAGTACAGAATTTACATCGGATTGAAAAATATTATCACAAATTATTTTTTTAATTTTGTAGATGTGACTGTTGTGAACTACTTTATCTCTACTTTATCGTTAAGACTGTGAGAGCCTTCAGTTTAAAGACAACTACTCCAAAGTCTACAAGAGCTCAAAATGAACATCACTGAGGCTCATCTTTCTGAAGAAAAAGGGAATAGACCAACCAAAAGAGGCAGCCCTTCTACGAGCTTTACTGATGCTGAGTTTGCTGACAAAAAGAGAAGAGGTCCTGCCACCAAACTCATCCCTGCAAGAGATAGATACCCGTTTGGATGGTCTTCACCATTACCCTGAGGTCACAAAAAGGGGAAGATGCACAAATGTAAATTGAAAGAGTGCACCAGTTTTTTCTGCAGCAAGTCCAAAGTTCATATTTGTATCACAAAAGGAAAAAATTGTTTTGTTCAATATCACACTAACTACAATTATAAACAAATAAATTTTGTATTAAATCTTATAAATAAAATGTTTTCAGTTTTTTTATTTAATAATAAAATGAGATGAAAGATGCATTTTTAATTCTTGTATTATAAATCCATTGACGAATGTGACAGTTTAAAAACATTGCAAATTTTATATTTTGAAATATATTGTGGTTGTTATAAGTATTTATAACTATTAAAGTAAAGAATAAAAACAAAATTTTTTTTCCTGTAATTAAAAATTCAAGCGTTATCGGCTAAGTGCCCATAGCTATATATCCTTCTGAGGTTTTCATCATCTCTTTGAATCTGTACTTAACTGAATCTAAAGTTGCTTTTCCAAAAAGTGGCTTATTTCTTCTCATAGCATTATCACTATATTGCAATACACTGGCCCCTTATATTTAGTCACCTCCTTCATCAGCCTCTGTAATTCCTACGAGAAAATGCTGAGTGTTTACTTTTTGTTGTTGTGTTTCCTTTTTTTCTGTACATTATGAGATTGTTACTTTTGAAGACAACAAGATCTTAATTTCAAGTTTCATCAGTAATTGCAAAAGCTAAACTACTTCAAATATATCTATGGAGGCTTTGATGAATTTTAAACTTAATTCTTTTAAAAAATTTAATGTTTCTGAAGAACAAACTGCAGGGTAAGTAATTCTCTAAAATATATTCGGATGACTCAAAGTGAAATTAGAAACTTAAAGTAAATATATTCATTAGGAATGTTTGTTTCTCAATTAATTTCTCAGAAATATACTAATAGTTTTCAGAGAAATCTTAATGAACAATTTTTTAAATTCTGTGTTGCAATACAACTTACAATTAAAATTACTCCTGTAAATATAATTGGTAATCTGGTAAGTGAAACCCTAATAAAAATATAAATTAGCTTTAAAAATGAAAAGAGAAGGGACATGGAAAAAAATGCTATGTGTACCTCTAAGTAGAAGAATATTTGTTTCCTGTAAAAATGGTGGCAATGACATAAATTTTAAAAAAAAGAAAGCAGATATTCATTCGCAGAAGATTGAAGCAGAACACATAACACACCACATACACAAACAAATTTAAGAAGAACCAAAGACATGGGCATATGTAAACCTTAGAGCAATAAAGAGTGTCACGAAAACTATAGATGCAGTAGGAACCCTTGTGAATCTGCATAAGTGCACGGTCAAACACAATAGAAAACACAAAAAAATAGACCTCCTAACATCAGAGACTTCTGTACATCAAAGGATTTTGTGAAAAGAGTATAAAGGGAACCTACAGACTGGAAAAAAATAATTGACTATGATCTATCAGATACAGGAGTGATATATTGATATACAGGAGATTACAAGAGTAATCTCTAGGATTTATAGAGAGCCAAAACCTCAATGAAAATAATCAAATAATACCATTAAAAATGGGAAGTAGAAATGAGCAGACGTTTCACGTAAGAGATTTTCAAATAGTCACCAAATGTGAAGAAATGTTCCAGATCATTAGCCAATAAGTTATACAAATGAAAACAACAACAAATGCTGGTGAGAATGTGGAGAGATAAGAGCACTTGTAAACTGCTCAGATGACAGTAACATGGTGCGACCATTATGGAAAATCGTATGCCAGTATATCAAAGATTTGGGAATAGAAATGTCATTAGAATCATACCAATAATAGAGATACCAATGCATACCAAGAGGAATGTCAGAGAAACATCTATTCTTGGTATATCATTTGTTGTTATTGTTGCATGCCATCCAGTTGGTTCTGACCCATAGCACCTCTGTGCGCAACAGAACAAAACGCAGCCTAACCTTGTGTCATCCTCACCATGTTTCCTATGCTTGAGTTCAGTGTTGCAGCCACTGGGTCAATCCATTTCATTGAGGGTCTTCCTCTTTTTTTTGCCCCTCCATTTAACAAGCAAGAAGTCTTTCTCCAGGGACTGGCCTCTCCTGACATGTCCAAAGCCCCAAACAAAAAAGACAAACAAACAAACAACAGCAACAAATCACTGCCATAGAGTCAATGTTAACTCACAGCAACCTTATAGACCAGGGTAGAAGGTCCCCTTTGGGTTTCAGAGACTGTAACTTTTAGGGAAGTAGAAAGACCCAGTCTTTCTCCCTTAGAGGCTGGTGGTCTTGAATTGCTGACCTGGAGGGTCAAAGCTGAACGCATAACCACTATATCATTCTGGCTCCTCTTGTCCAATGTGTATAAGACAAAGTCTTAACGTCCTTGTCTCTAAGGCGTTCTTTGGCAGTATTTCTTCCAAGATAGACTTGTCTGTCCTTTAGGCGGTTTACAGGACTTTCAATATTCTTCACAAGCAACATACATCAAGCATATTTATTTTCTTCAGTCTTCCTTATTCAATGTCCAACTTTCACATGCATATCAGGCAATTGAAACTACCTTGACTTGTGTCAAGAGCACCTTATTGCTAAAAGTAACAGCCTTGTTTTTAATACATTAAGGAGATCTTGTGCACTACAAGGTAAAACGATGTGTGGGTATTTCTATCCTAGAGAAATAACAGTCACAATATGAATAGACATCTTCACATCCATGTCCATCGCAGCACTATTCACAGTAGCAAAAAGATGGAAACCACATAAACTGCCATATAGGGATATACAAATTTTGGTACATACATACACAATAGAAAACAATGCAATATTAAATGAGGACTATTCTGTGAAACACCCCACAACATGAATAAAACTGGAAGACACCATGTTGAATGAAATTAGCCAATCACAAACGGGTAAATGTTGTGAGACTACTGTCTTTAAAAACTCCAGAAAAAGTTTTCACACTACAAGAAGAGTTTTTTGATAGTTATTAAGGAGAGAAGAGTAAGTAGGCAAAGTCAAACAGTAGAGTATAATTACATGTGAACTTGAGGGAAAGGAAAGCAATATACAATAACAGGTGTGGTGGCAACAAAAATGATAGAGAAAGGGAAGAACACCTGGTGTAATGCAAAAGTTAAATGTAACAAAGGTAAATACCATCACACACAAATTCTTGCAATAATGATGATCAGCATATAGTTGCATGGAAAAACATGTGGGATGAAAATGGATGTGGATGGGAGAGTGGGATTCTATCCATAAATATGAGAGTGATATTATATCAACAAATAATGTTTGGAAGAGGATGTTTGTATGTGTGTATTTATATTTGATACAAATATTTTTGTGAATGTAATGAGCATACAGGTAGCAAATTTATGAACATTTATTCAAGCTAGTAAAAAAGTTAGAGGGTCTCAGGACTGTGATCTCAGGGACACCATGGTGAAGTGGAATAACACAAAGAAAATAGTCCTCGTACTTGGATGAAGAGCCTGGAGCTTCATAAATTCATGAGTAGCAACCGAAACTGCAACTTACTATATGTCTCTCCCAGGAAAAAAGAAGAATCATGAAATTAGAGACACATGGAAGCAAAAGATTAGCGAGCAATGCAAACATCAGTCTTAACCCTCACACGTGGGTAACTGGCTCTTGCCTGTGGTTGGTGCCATCAAGTAGGTCCCAAACCATTGTGACATCATGCACAACAGGACAAAGCACTGCCCAGTCCTACAGGATCCTCACAATTGCTCCTATGCCTGAGCCCGTTGTTGCAGCTTCTATGTCCATCCAACTTGTTGAAAACCTTCTCCCTTTCACTGCTCCTCCATTTTAGCAAACATGACGTCCTTCTGCAAGGACTGGTAGTTCCTGACAACATGTCCAAAGCATGCAAGACAAAGTTCCGCCATTCTTGTGTCTTAGGGACACACTTCCACGACAGATTTGTCAGTTCTTTTAGCAATCGGTGGCACTTTCAATCTTCTTTGCCAGCACCACAATTCAAATGCATCCATTCTTCTTCCATCTTCCTTTTTTTAAAAAAAACATTTTATTAGGGGCTCATACAACTCTTATCACAATCCATTCATATACATACATCAATTGTATAAAGCACATCTGTACATTCTTTGCCCTAATCGCTCTCAAAGCATTTGCTCTCCACTTAAGCCCTCTGCATCAGGTCCTCTTTTTTTCCCCTTCCCTCCCCCCTCCCCCCTCCCTCATGAACCCTTGATAATCCACAGATTGTTATTTTGTTAATCAGTTCCCCCTTTCCAACCCACTCACCCTCCACTCTCCCAGCATCGCCCCTCACACCCCTGGTCCTGAAGGTATCGTCCACCCTGGATTCCCTGTGCCTCCAGCTCCCATATGCACCAGTGTACAATATCTGCCGTATCCAGTCCGGCAAGGTAAAATTTGGATCATGGTAGTTGGGGGGAGGAAGCATCCAGGATCTGGGGGAAAGCTGTGTTCTTCATCGGTACTACATCGCACCCTGACTGACCCATCTCCTCTCCTAAACCCCTCTATGAGGGGATCTCCAGTGGCCGACACTTGGACCCTGGGTCTCCACTCTGCCCTTCCCCATTCATTCACTATGATATATATATATATATATATATATATATATATATATATATACACATATATATATATATATATATATATATTTTTGCATGATGCCTTATCCAATGTCAAACTTTCACATGCATATGAGGCAATTGAGAATACCATGGCTTAGGTCAAGCATGTTTTTGTAATCGAAGTAAGATACTTGATTCTCAATACACTGACGAGGTGTTGCTCAAGAGATTTACTTTCTTCATTGCCTCTTTTGGTCTTTTGACTGCTGCCTCCATGAGAATTGTTTGCAGACCCAAAACAAGACAAATCCTTGACAACTTCAACTTTTCTCCATTGATCATGTTGTTACCTATTGGTCCAGTTGTGAGGATTTGGGTTTTCCTTACGTTGACTTGTAATCCTAACTGAACACTGCAATTCTTCTTTTTTTAACTCAAGGTTGCAATTCTAGATCTTCATCAGCAAGTGCTTCAAGTCCTCTTCATTTTCAGTAAGCAAGGTTGTGTCATCTGCATATTGCAGGTTGTTAAATAAGCTTTCCTCCAATCCTGATGCCAAATTTGTCTTCATATAATACAGTGTCTCTGGTGATTTTCTCAGCATGAAGTTTGAATAAGAATTGTGGGAGGACACACCCCATGCATACCTTTTATGACGGGAAACCCTAGACACTGTATCTTGTGATAGCCCGGCACCATCTGCTTTCTTCACACTTGCTTATGCACCTGCTTTGTCTTCAGTGATTATACCAGGAAGGTGAGAATCACAGAATGCCAGTTTGTTAGAAGGAAGTGTTCTTGACCATTTCTTCCATGAGAATTGGTTAAGAATCCCAGCAAAAAAAACAAAAAACTTTAACAACTTCAGTCATTTTTCTACTAATCATGATGTCTTATGTCACAGTTGGGAGAATTCATTTTTCTTTACAGAGTTGCAACCCACGTTGAAGGCTGCAGTCTTTTATTTTTATTAGCAAGAAGCTTCGAGTCTTTTTAATTTTCAAAAATAAAGGTTGTGCCATCTCTAAATTGTAGGTTGTTAATAATACTTACTTCAAAAAAAAAGGAAACCGAGCTGATTCCAGGAACCCAAGTGGAAGGTGAATTATAAGAATGATGAGTGCAACAAATGTATAAGGGTGCTTTGCTCAATTGATGTATGTACAGACTGTGATAAGAGCCTTATGAGCCCCAATAAAAAGATTTTTAAAAAAGAAAAGAAAATGATTAGGGCAAAGAATGTACAGATGTGCCTTATACAACTGATGTATGTATATGTATAGATTGTGATAAGAGTTGTATGAGCACCTAATAAAATGTTTTAAAAAAAACAAAAACAAAAAAAAACTTACTTCAATCTTGATGTGAGCTTCTTTACATAGTCCAGCTTTTCTGAGTATTTGCTCCACCTAAACATTGGATAAATATGGTGAAATGAAACAATGTTGAAGAACACTTTCCCTGATTTTGAACTACATATTATTCCCTTGCTTATTTGGGATGCTTTCTTCTTGGTACATGTTCAGGTTCCACATGAGCACAATGAAGTATTATGGAATTTCCATTATTTTCTCTGCTATCTGTAGTTTATTATTCACACAGTCAAATTATTTCGCAGAGTCAAAGACACACAAGTAAACATCTTTCTGCTATTCTCTGCTTTCAGCCAAGATCCTCTGAAATCAGAAATTGTTTCTTCCAGTCATGTCATCTCTGAATCTGGATTGAATTTCTGGCAGCCCCTGTTTGTTGTGCTACAGCAATCATTTTTGGATTATCTTTAGCAAAACTGAACTTGTCTCTATACAAATGATACTGTTTCATGTTTTCTGCAATCTGATGGGGCTACTCTCCTTGGAATTGTCACAGCCAGTTGGCCAGGTATTTGTTTTCCAAATGTCTTAGCACACACAATGAGCATTTCCAGAGCTTTATAACCTTACTGAAATATTTCAATTGGTATTCCATCAATTCCCAGACCCTTGGTTTTGTGGTTGTTGTTTTTTAATACCTTCAGTGTAGCTTGGATATCTTTTAAAAAATATTATTTGGATAATATCTAGAGTAAAGAAAAATGTAAATATTTAAATATATATTGTGATCCTATAAGGAGAGATTTATTAATTCCATACATATAATATTTGATGTGTGATATAAGTCTACATATATTCTTTTCTAATTCAAAAAATAATAGTTATTTCTTCTCTGACGTCTTCATAGTAGGTGGTTTTAAGAACCTATATATTACATCTACTCACAGTAAAATATAACTAAGCACACTGCCAAATTACATCATAAAAATAAAAGATCCAAGAAAAAGACAGGTAAACATTAGCGTTAATGATTCCCTTAGTTTTAATGAAGTGTCTACTGAAAATGTAAACCACAATAATATTTAATATTAATTGATGTTTGAGTTAGTGATAGGATGCCACTTTCAAAGGAACAAATGTGAGTAAATACAGGTCTGCCCTTTTATTATGATAACACACATTTAAATATTTTATAGTAAAATTTCATTAGATACATAACTTCATCTTATAAAACATACTACTATTTTCTAAGATTCATATACTGGGCATGTTCAATTCCTGAAGCCTGATACCACACAGGCCACTCAAGCTCCATTTTCGGTTGACCAGTTCTCATCTGTGGTTTGTAAGGGAAGATGGCCGCCATGCAGTCATCCAAAGCAAGATCAGCTCATTTTGAAATCACCAGGGATTTCAGGGAAACTTTTCCATAATCATTTCTATTATTTGGCATAATTTCCTTTTCGTCTTTGACATTTTCTACCATATAGAGAGCAACAGAATAAATTAAGGTTCAGGATTATTTTCAACTGCCTAGGTTACTCAGACAGATTACCTTTGGAAAACGTACATCAGAATGCCCATATAGATTAAAAGGAAGTCAAAACTCAATGATTCTCTTATCTTGGAGATAAGAAAATTGTCAATTACTGGAATTTGTTAATCCACAGCCTTTCCCCATTTGAGAGGTTATTCAGAAGGTGAAGTAACTTTTCTGTTTCTTCTATCATTTGTACAAATTTTCCACAAATAGGGATTTCAAATGAAGTGCCTAAACATATTAAGCACTCTGACATAGTTTAAATATGTATGAATATGACATCAGTAGCATGTTTCAAGTATATATGCACATATAGATACACATTTACACAAATATATGCACGTGTATGTATAGACATATATGTATGAGTTTGCACTTGCATGGCAGACAAACTCTTAATGAACACTATTAAATTTTCTCTTCCATCTTTATTCCTGAGTAAATGTATTACTCATTTCCTCTGCTCACAAGACCACTGAACCGTGACATATGTTCCTCTAACAGACTCTGTTAGTTTGTTGCTGACAGTGTTATCTAGACAGCTGTGCCAACCTCTGCTTCTGTTTTAATTGCTTTCCTTTTGTCCATGTACAGTTGAAACTTGCGAGATAAATTGCAATTAAAATATACAAATATGTTAAATTTTAATCGCTAGTTTTTCTATGACAGGCAAAATAATGAGAATTTGGCAATATTAAATGAGTTGATGTTCCATTAGGTGCAAATTATATCAGTAACCTTTTTCCCCAGTGATAGTTTATAATACATTAGAAATGGTCTTCAGCAAAATCGCACAAAAGTTGCCTATAAATTGAATGGGTTTGAGAGGGTACAATCTTCAAGGAGAAAACTTATTACAAAAGTCGAGGTGAAGAGGTCGTGCAGTTTAGACACTCCAGGTGCTGTATTAGGAGCAGGCTTAAATACTTTCGCTGTATGTACCCTGCAACACATTACAGGTTTATGTCCCAAGAGACAGTTCACAATTCTTTGAGAGTAGACAAAGGAGCATTAGCACTTCAACCAAGTTGTACACAGTTAGGGGGTTGGGTAGGGGGAGGTTGGTGAGGCTAGAAAATTGAAGAAACAAAAAATTTTACCATAGTGAATGAGGCAGGGAGTGCGGAGTGGAGAACCAAAGCCCATTTGTAGGACACTGGACATCCCCTTACAGAAGGGTCTGGGGGAGGAGATGAGGCAGTCAGGGTGCGATGGAGCAATGATGAAACATACAACTTTCCTCTAGCTCCTAAATGCTTCCTTCCCCCTACCCCCACCCCCAACTATCATGATCCTAATTCTACCTTGCAAGTCTGGATAGACCAGAGGATGTACTCTGGTACAGATTGGAACTGGAACCACATAGATTCTGGGCGGATAATCCCTTCAGAACCAGTGGTGTGAGTGGCAATAGTGGGAGAGTTTAGGGAGGGTGGGTTGGAAATGGGGAACTGATTACAAGGACCTACATGTGACCTCCTCCCTGGGGGACGGACAACAGAAAAGTGGGTGAAGGGAGACGTCGGGCAGTGCAAGATATGACAAAATAATAATTTATAAATTATCAAGGGTTCATGAGGGAGTGGGGAGGGATGGGGGGGAAAATGACGACCTGACACGAGGGGCTTAGGTGGAGAGCAAATGTTTTGAGAATGATGAGGGCAATGAATGTACAAATGTGCTTTACACAATTGATGTATGTATGGATTGTGATAAGAGTTGTATGAGTCCCTAATAAAATGATTTTTAAAAAAGAAAATGATAAGCTTGCAGATTGGTGCCTTCAGCAGTTTTAGTAACACAACAGGAGACATGTGTCATTTTAACTCGGGCAGAGAGACAGGCCAGCCATTGCTTCCTCAGCACCCATGACTGAGCCAACAGCATTCTCCCACAGCCCATGGGCCATGGAAGATGGAAGTTCTGCCTTTCTTGCCTAAGGAGTCAACAGCTTTTCTCTACACCAAGTGAAGCCCGGCTGTAGGATGGTTGGGGTGAAGTCGGTCTCTTCTGATTCACACGATTATGCATTTAACCACAAGTGTGGTAACTAATACATGTTACAACGGAAATGGCAGCTTCCCAAGAAGCTAAGACATTGAGAATATTAGTGGAGAATGTAGGTTCAATTTGTGACAAAAGGATTAAATCGAATAAGGTCAACTTTCAAATGTATGTTTTCCTGAAAACAAAAGAATACAAGATCTACATGTTGTCAGCTTCCATTGTTAGAGACTTTCATAGTAGGAAATGATTGTGCATAGTTCACTCCAAAGGTTGCTGTGCTATTATGAATTAAATTACAGCACTTTCGAGAAAGGTACGATGAAGGACAAACATTGCTCCTAAGGCAGAAGCCCTACAGGTAGTTTCTCTTTCATCACACGTGACTTTTTCCAAATTTCTGGAAGTCATCCAAATTAAAAATTTGGGCGTTAACCTTGAGTTTTAAACCTGGACATTACCAGGCAGTAAGAAAGAGATATCACGGAGGCATTTTGTATGGAATTTACAGCCAAGCCAGAAAAAAAAAAAGTCATATAGATTTTACAGCCAAGCCAGGAAAAAAAGCCATATCAAAAGTAGAACAAATAATTCATGTTGAAGCGATCTCAGAAATGTTTTGTGTGTTTTGTGACTGCTATTAGCCATTTACCAGACATAAATCATTCTCAAGGGATGAGGGAAGTTAGATATGTCAATTTTTCTTTTAAATTGCTGATAAAGATGAAACAGGCAGTAATTAGTTGTGAAGTAATATTTTCTGTCTATTAATAATGATAGAATCCTTAGCTGAAAGGGACAGATTTCTTTCTGGCAGACATGGGCAGTAAGAGAAAATTCAGAGCACGGAGTTACCGTGAATGTACAGTTATCGCAGACAGCCGTCCTGGTTGTGGGTCTGACAAGGACAACCAAGGGCCAATCTGATTCATTGCCAAACACCATCGTTGTTCATCTTTTTGATGTTCTTTTGGTTGCAAAATTAAACATAGGCTTAGAGAATATTTGAATTATAAAACCTTATCAATATTTAGGGAAACTGGATTAAGAATGGTGATTTATATACTTTTTACAGATATTAATTGTATAAAGTCATATCTAGGCTTTCCTCCCTACAAGCAAGTTATAAATGTTTTCTTCCCCACTTTGTATAGACATTTTTAACATCTGCCATTCAAGAGCTAGGATTTATTGAACAAAAAATAAGTTAAGAATTTATTTTCTGAGTAGGCCCTCAGGACCCAATTGATTTATTTTTCCTTTTCCTGTTTTTCCCACAGAAGTGTTGGCAAAAGGAGAAACACCTCTAAAAGAGATGTTTTAGAAGAATTTGTTTCCTAGGTTTTTAAAACTTATCCTGACCAGACAGTTGGCTTAATTACAAAAGACAGAACTCAATGAATACATTTAGGTGTTCACGATCCTATTGTAAAGGTTTTTTTTCCCTTATGCCATCTCAGATTAAAATTTTGTTAGCACAAACTGTCAACTGGCCAATTGTTTTTTCAAGATGCACTGGAATATTATATTGGTATTATTTTTCAAGTAAATATAGGGATTTTTTTCAACATCACTTTTTGGATTGTGGCACAGAAAGCTTTGTCACAACTTAAATTATATTTTATAGATGTCAACCGTGTATTTAATTTTGGGAAACAAACTTTGGAGCATATCTCTAATAATAATTTGCCTGTCCTTATTTGGGTTACACCTCTACAAACGAGGTTATAAAAGATGTTAATTTTTATTTGTTGACTTATTTTTTTTGTTATAGCCATTCCACAATCCATAATAATAGCTAATGGATCAGACTACAGTGGTAAGGCATTTTTTTTCAACTTGCAATGCCTGGAAAAATAATCGTTTTCCTGGAATCCTTTATAAACCACGGTGACAACCTGCTTTTGAATATGCTCATGGCACCCTGAAGATGCAAATACCAAAAGCAAAAATTGGAGAGAAGAAGGCAGTCTCTGCCCCAAGGGATGCATTGTTATTAATATTACCCTTTGAAAAATGGTTTCTTTGTCAAAACACTCATATAGCACTTATACGGAAAAGCATTTTTATTTCTCTCTCCATCCATTTTCTAGACTTATGAAGGTGTGGTAGAATATATTGATGGGAACTACATATCTGAATCTTGCTCATTCAAGGGAAGGGTTTGCTTATATTTCAGCAGGCAATGGAAGGACTGTGTGGCTGTCTTTCTGATGTGTCTGACCACAAGGACCATGTGCCTGCATTAAGTGCTTTGTCTCCAGAATTTCCTGCAAGGATGGTCTCAATCCGAGACCTAACAATTTGTCAGAAGACTCATAAACAAATGCTTTGGGCCACGTAGGCGGTTCCTGTTATTTCACCTGCAGTAAGTGTCTATCACCCTTATTGGGCTAACATTTATCCTCCACCACTACCACAAACGGCTGGGCGGCATTTGCCAGGACCTGTGGTTTCCACCAGTGATGCTCAATGGACTTCAGGACCATGGGTAGGCTGAAAAGTTGCTTGCTCATTGAGGAAGGAAGTGCTTTGAGCTTTACTTTGGGTTATGACTCTTAACCACTGTGTGTGAGATCTGCAATACGTTGTCTTATAGCTAAAACACAAGTGTGGAGGTCTCAGATACCTGATAACCAGACTGTTTGTAGATTTTCCTCCCTAGTCATTCCTCCCTAGGGAATGGCTTTTGCTGAAGAGAAAAATAATATTACACACTTAGAGGGATAATGAATTTTGTGAAATGGTCACTTTTTGTAAAAGTGTACAAAGGGAGTTTCCTTGGTTACACTGACAAGGGCCACGTGGAAAAGATGTAATTTATCACTGAAGATAGGGTGTATCAGCAAATGTGGCAAAGAAAGCAGATGGTGCCCTGACACCAATCAGAATAGGGCCTGGGGTCTTAGAGGCCATTTAGCAAGAAATCAACTAAGTCCACCTGAAAGAAGCACTCCAGCATGAAGGAATCAACTAGTCCACGTGGAAGAAGCACTCTAGCACGTGTGATCCGAATATGTTGATAGAAAAAAGTATCTTAGATAAAATTGTAAACACCCAATTTTGTGAAAGGCCATGGAGTACTGTGGAAACCCACAATTCATCTGCACGGTAGTTAATTAAGATGGCCACACATGATCGAAAATATTTTTTGTTTAATGTTTAGAATTTTATTGATTTTTTTTACTTATAACTTTCATAGTTATTGAAATGTTTCTGAAGAGTTGTTTGTTTGTTTTTTAACTATTGTGCAATCAAGTGATTGTGACCTATTTCAATTTGACTCTGTTTAGAAAATAAGAACGGGGGGATTTTAGGGAAAAGCTGTTTACCACTTTCCATGGTCCACGGTGCTGATGGCTCAGCCATAGGAGCTGGTGAAGCAATGGCGGCCCGCCTCTCTGCCTGAGATAAAATGGACACGTGTCTGCTGTTCCCTGACTAGAACTGCTGAAGGCAGCAACCTGCAAATGTCTCAGTTACTTCATGTTCCCAGCTTCACCCTCCAGGCTTGTCTGTGAACAACTTGGTTGAAGTGCTAATGCTCCCTTGTCTATTCTCAAAGAATTGTGAACTAACTGTCTCTTTGTATGTAAACCTGTAATGTGTTTAGGCTGCATACAGGGAAAGGATTTAAACCTATCCCTAATAAAGCGATGGGACCTAGCACGTCTGTACTGCTGGGACCCCGCACCTTGACTTTTGGCTAGCCCTTTTGCAGGTAAATTTTCTCCTTGCAGGTGTATGCCCTTGAACCCATTTGATTTTTAAGAAAAGTGCGAGTATCTACATTATCTTACAACTTGGGATAGATGTATCTCATATAATTGTATCAAAATCTATATTACCCCCAAATGTTTCCTTATTTACACCATGCCTTTCATGACTGTTTCATATGGCATTTTTGTATATGTGTATTTATATAAATGTGTCGAAATTCAATGCAGAAAATAATTTGGTCACAGCAGTGTTAAAGAACAAATGTATACATCTATATTTTATATAGATTTTTTGGCATTTTGGAGATAAAAGTTGATAGGATTTCCAAAGATGAACTTGATTTTGATTTATTAATTGAAGACTAATTGACAACATTAATGTTATGAAAGACCTAACCTTAGTTAAGAGCTGGTATAATGTCAATTTAAAAGTGTATGTGGAGATTTCTAATAAAATGAACAAGAATGATCAATTTTGGCAAATTGTTCTTCTGAAAAATCTATGACTAATTAATCTTCTTTGTGTTGCTATATCACCTAGATTGTACCACTTTCGTCTCTAAATCCTAAAACTAAATTATGCATATTATCAAGATGTCTCATTAGTATTAAGCTTTGTCTAGTTACTATTATGTAGTTTGCCTTATTTTCCTTATGAGAACATATGTAACTGACAGTTATAGAAAGCAAACAATCTTCTGTGTGTTCCAAAGCTCTTTGAAAAATTTTCTGCCGCATTTACGGTGTCTTATGCAACAAATACTTACTGGTTTTCTATTTTGGTTCAGAACACGATTATGGTGTTTTTCTAATTAATTATTATAAAAACGGGGGGGGGGGATGGAATCACTCGGAATGCTGTTTATTAACAGATCAGCACATTTCTAGTATTTCCTCTAATCTGAAACCAGAAATTTTAAAGTTGGGCAAAAGCCAGAGAAGCATGCAAACCAAACATGTTACACTATAAATTTTATGCTGTACTTTTAATTTCCTAATATATTACAGCAGAACGTTATACTATCTGAAACCAAACTCACTTCCATCAAGTCAATTCTGGCCCATTGCAACCTTATACAACAGGGTAGAACTGCCTCCAACTATTCACGAGAACAAACAGCGTCAACTTTCCCCCACCGAACACTTGGTGGTTTCAAACTGCTGACCTTGCATTTAGTAACCCAATGTGGGACTACATAGTCACCAGGACTCCTGTTATACGAGAACACATTCATTGTAGTTTATTATTGAACAATCACGGTGTAACATGCTTAACATGCAAAAACTGAGAAGATAATGCTGTTCAACTTTTAAAAGGGGGCTTTTGCAGGGGGAGTAATTTTCGAGATGGTAAACACATGTTATTATGTCACTTTGGGTGCTGGGCAAGTTAACTATTAACCAATTAATAGATTGGCTCATAAAATATGCAATATCATATTGGAGAATTGTGCTTCATTTCAATAATCATCTATATTAAACCAAAGAGACAATACATATTTTGAAGCCATCCTTTTAAAAAAAATTCATCTATCTTACACTAAACACTCAATTTTAGCCTAAAGCAAATATTGGAATCAATTCAAGGTAAGAAGGAAGCTTGATTGATGGAAATAGAACAATGACAATAGAAATAATGTGAAAACTGACACAGTAAACAGAACAAAATGTATTGAACAACATGCATAGAAATCTCTAAATGAAATACTAATTTGCTGTATAAATTGTCATTTAAACACCATATGTTGTACCTTACTTTATTATTTAATAACATTATACTCCACCCAAACTGTCCACCAATAGTTGTCAGTGCCAATGATGTAGCTTTCTTATACATTTTTTCCCAAAAGGTAGAAAAATTTGCTTTTATAGTTTGAGATATAGTGAAAGAGACTGAAAAATGTCAATAAAAGAGAAATTATTAATTTGGAAAATAATAGCTTTTAAATATCTACCAACTTTATTGAGTAAACTTTCTGCTGGGAATTCTTAATGTTTTTTTTTCATTTTCTTTTAAGATTGATTACTCAAGTCCTTTCTATAATATATTTTTGTGAGTGCCATGCATATATTATAACATTACATCTTAATCTGTAATTTTCCCTATTTCAGAAGAAACCAATGCAAAGAAGTTGAGTAACTTTTACAAGACCACATTCTGATGAGATAAAACAAATTGGAGGCTTAGCGACATCAGGGGCCAACTCATAAGTTTAACCACTCCTTTCACTTTTACTAACCAGGTCTCTAAGTTCTCTGAGGTTGAGGTTACCACTTTCTCTTCTCTGTTTTCTTTTTAATAGCTCTGTTTTTCGCACAATGCAAACTTTCACTTCTTTGGTAAGTTGGGCAATGATGAGTACATGTTTCACATGTCCCAACATGTTTTATTCTGTATCTCCAAAAGTCTGTTGGAGAGTTTCCCTTTGGTCTTATGGGTTTAACACTTCAAAATCAAAGTGTGTTGATCAATTAAAGGTGAAGTGGCTAAGGTAATGTCAAGATTGATATTTTGAGTATCCTAATTCAAGCAAATCTATCCTTTCTTTTCCTGTTCTTCTGGAATCTGGTTATTCAAAATAATGGAATATTTGTTCTGGAGTTATACTTGAATCTAGTTATCCAAATACCTGGCTAGACATTAAATTACACACACACACACACAGAGATATATATATAATTTCCCCCCCCCCTTTTTCTTCCTTCCTTCCTCTTTGTGTGATTCTCCTTTAGAAAAAATATACTCATTAACTCTCCGATTTTACTTTCATTAGCATCCGACTTCACAAGTCACTTAATCTTTTTTACAATATACTGTCATTTTTGCATGCTTATTAAAACATTTTAAAATTGTATTTTGATTAACATAATTATATCACTCTCTTTTAAATACTCTTTTAAATTCTTGCCAAGGTTTATGTGTAAAATCCTGGAGTGAGGTAAATGTATTACAGAGAACTAATAGCCATTTGCCTGTCAGTTGGCTGTACTGTAGTGTTTTGTATGTTGCTGTGATGCTGGAAACCATGTCATTGATGTTTCCAATGCCAGCAAAATTACCCAGAGTGGACAGGCTTCAGTGGACTTTCCAGACTAAGAAGAGGCAAAGAAGAAGGCTGCCCGCTGCAGACGAAGTAGCTTCAAATCATCGTCAGAAGGTGAAGGCTTACTGAATGGAGCGGAAGATTGTTAGAGAGAGTGCCAGCAGATGGGCCCTTTGGCTCAGAGGCCACCCAACGCATAACTGAAGAGGACTGATTTTGCAGAGTGAAGCTAAGCTTGCTTGAATCCAGTCGAAACGTTAGGAGTGGTGCTCTCAGGATGTTTCTTTGTTAGTGGAGGCTGACTCAAGGTGAGAAGAAACTGCAGCAAACATCTGCTAATGATCACATTTGGAATGTTCAAACTATGAATATAGGAACATTGAATCCATAAAAAATGAAATGGAAAACATAAAGATAGGTTTCCTGGGCATGGATAAACTGAAATGGACAGTTATTAATCATTTTGAATCATAAACTCATTTGCTTTACTATGCTGGAAATAGCACCATCAAGGGGATTGCATTGAATTCATTGTCAAAAAGGATATTGCAAAATCCATTGTGGAGTACAATGCTGTCTGTGATAGGATTATTGGTCTTCCTTCAAGGAAATCCCATCGATACATATATTGTTCAGAAATATGCTCCAACCATTAAAGCTAGTGGTCAAGGATTTCTACCGACATCTGTGGAATCATGGTCCACTGATATTTATTGGTCATTAGAATGCAAAAGTTGGAAACAAAGATGGGATTATAGTTGGGAAATATATACTTCATTATAGCAACTAAGCTGGAAATCACATGATAGAGTTATAAAAATAAATGACTTATTCATTGCATATATATATATTTTTTCCAACTAAACACATGGACTTCTCCCAATGGAATAGATAGTAATCAAATTGAATACATCTGTGGGAAGAGATAATGAAGAAGTTCAATATCAGCAGTGAAAACCAGGCCAGGGTTTAACTATGGAAAAGACCATCAATTACTCATATGTAAATCCAAATTAAAGCTGAAGGAAATTGTAAAACATCCACAAAAGCAAAAATGACTTTAAGTGCATCCCAACGAAATTTGGAGAACATCTCAAGAATAGATTTCATGCACTGAGCACTAATGACAAACGACCTGATGAGCTGTGGGAAGATACCGAAAACATCAGAATGAAGAAAGCAAAATAGCCTTAAAAAGATAGGAAAGAAAGACAATTCCAAGTGTATGTCAAAGTCTCAAAGTGACTCTGAAACTTCCTCTGTATCACAGAGTAGATAAAACACAGAAAAGAAAGGATGAAGTGAAAAAGCAGAATAGAAAACTTCAAAGGGTGGCTCAAGAAGACAAAATAAAATAATATAATGAAATGTGCAAACGTCTCTAGTTAGAAAACCAAAAAGGAAGCTTGGGATATCTTAAACTGAAAGAACTGGAAAAAAAAAATCCACACCTTGAGTGGCAACCTTGAAAGAGTCTACGGGCAAAGTATTTAATGATACAGGCAGCATCAAGAGAACATGGGAAGATGTGCTTTACACAATTGATGCATGTATGGATTGTGATAAGAGTTGTGAGAGCCCCCAATAAAATGTTTTAAAAAAAGAGAGAACATGGTAAGAATTCACAGACACTGTCCCAAAGAGACATAGTCAACATGTCACCCTTTGGGGAGGTATCACATGCGAAAGGACCAATGATGCTGAAGTAAGAAGTTCAAACTGCACTAAAAGCATTAATCAAATCAAAGGCCTAGAAACTGATGGAATATCAGTTGAGACATTGCAACAAGATAATGAAACACAGGAAGCACTTAGCTGTCTCTGCCAGAAAATTTGGAAGAGAGTTACCTGGCAAACTGACTGGAAGAGATCCAAATTTGTACCCATACCAAAGAAAAATGATTGCAAAGAATGTTCAAATTATAGCCCAATATCATGGATATCACATGTAAACAAAATGTTGATGAAGATCCTTCAGCAGGGACTTGCCAGAAGTTCAGTCTGGCTTCAAAAGAGGATGGGTAACAAAGACATCTATACTGGTGTCAGGTGGATTTGAGCTGAAAGTGGAGGATAGCAGAATGAATTTACTTGTGTTTTGTTGGCTGTGCCAAAGCATTCGACAGTGTGAATAGTAACAAACTATGGATAACTCTGCGAATAATCGGGATTTCGGATCACTTCACTGTCTTCTATGGAAATCGTAGATGGAAAAAGAGGCAGCCGTAAAAACAGCGCAAGGTTCCAAATCAGGAAAGGTGGGCAACTGAGTTGTATCCTCTCACAATACTTATTCAATCGCTGTGCTGAGCAAATCATCAGAGAACCGACATACAAGAAGATTGTGGCACCAGGATGGGAGGAAGGCTTATTAACAACTTGCACTATGCAGATGGCACAAACTTGCTTGCTGAGAGTGAGGGGGACTTGAAGCTCTTGCTGGTGAAGATCACGAATTGCATCCTTCAGTACGGATTACAGTTCAATGAGTAGAAGGTCAAGATTCTCGCAATAGTACAATAGGTAATATCAGGAAAATGGCAAGAAAGGCTGAAGTTGTTAAGGATTTTGTCTTTCTTGGATCCACAATCAATGCTCATGGAAGCAACAGCCATGGGATCAAAATAGGTGTTGTATTGGTTAAACCTGCTGCACAAGACCTCTTTAGAATTTTGGAAAGCAAGGATGTTACTTTGAAGAGAATGGTGTAGCTGACCCAACCCAGCATATTCTCAATTGTATTATATACATGTGAAAATTGGACATTGAATAAGGGAGACTAATTTAAAATGGATGTATTTTACCACTCTCACCACTGGTCCTGAAGGGTTCATCTGTCCTAGATTCCCTGTGCTTCCAGTTTCTATCTGCACCAGTATCCATGCTCTGATCTAGCCAGATTTGTAAAGTAGAATTGGGATCATGATAGTTAGGGAGAGGAAGGATTTAAGAACTAGAGGAAAGTTGTATGTTTCATCGCTGGTACACCGCATCCTGACTGGCTTGTCTCCTCCCCGCAACCCTTCTGTAAGGGGGTGTCCAGTTGCCTGCAGATGGGCTTTGGGTCTCCACTCTGCACTGCCCCCCTCATTTACAATTATATGATTTTTTTGTTCTGATGATGCCTGATACCTGGTCCTTTTGACACCTCGTGATCGTACAGTCTTGTGTGCTTCTTCCATGTGGGCTTTGTTGCTTCTGAGCTAAATGTCTGCTTGTTTATCTTCAAGCCTTTAAGACCCCAGATGCTATATCTTTTGATAGTTGCGTACCATCAGCTTGCTTCACCACATTTGCTTATGCACCCATTTGTCTTCAGTGATCATATCAGTAAGGTGGGCACCAGAAGGTGGTGGGAAGGTGGGGTAGAAAGGGGGAAATTATTACAAGAATCTACATATAACCTCCTCCTTGAGGGATGGACAAAAGAAAAGTGGGTGAAGGGAGACATCGGACAGTTTAAGATATGACAAAACAATAATAATTTATAAATTATCAAGGGCTCATGAGGGAGAGGGGTGTGGAGAGTGAGGGGAAAAATAAGGAGCTGATACCAAGGGCTCAAGTAGAAGCAAATGTTTTGAGAATGATGATGGCAACAAATGTACAAATGAGCTTGCCACAATGGATGGATCTATGGATTGTGATAAGAGTTCTATGAGCCCCCAATAAAATGATTTAAACATTTTTAAATGGATGTATTTCTATTGTGGTGCTGCAAAAGAGTATCGGAAATATCAGGGGCAGCATCAAGGATATATCAATATGCTTTAGAAGAAGTACAGGCGGATTTCTCCACAGAGGCAAGGAGGGCAAGACTTCACATCTCTTACATATTTTGGACATGTCAGGAGGGACTAGTCCCTGGAGAAGGACACCCTGCTTGGTAAAGTACAGGGTAGTGAAAAAGAGGAAAGTCCTCAAGGAGGTAGACTGGCACCACGAATACAACAATGGACTTAAGCGTAGGAACAATTAGGAGGATCATGCAGGACCAGGCTGTGTTTCATTCTGTTGTGGAGAAGGTCGCTGTGGGTCAGAAAGGAGTCCATGGCACCGAAGAAAACAACAATGACAAGCAGCCTAAATGTTGGTCGTATCTGGAATAAATATCTAATGATTTGCTCTTATAAATACTACATTCAAAAGAACCTTGTAGAGCATTTATACAAGATTTCCTTTACGATAAATTTGAAAACAGTTACTTGCTTTTTTAAAAATACTTAATCTATCCCATGTGACATAAGTATCAAATTGGAGTGCCATTATTATTTATAATACTTCATCCTTGGTAAGGTCACAGGGGTCGTTGTCACACCCTTCTCCAAGTATTCCATATTCATTATATTACTCATATATATTCTTCCTCTAGACAGCTAGCTTACATTTACCTTTGGCGTTATAAGTCCTGGAATCACCATTAAGCCTCTGGCGCTGATTCTACCACACATGTACCTTCTCTCTACACTCTTGGATTGCTTAACACTAATATAATCTACTTATTTGTCTTTTAGCATAGAATAGACAGTTTTCTGTATACGTCCATTTTAGGTTCTTCCACATGATGTGAGTATGTGTGTGCATATGTAATTATACTTCACACCCCATTCACCAGCAGGGAATTTAAATATAGTAAGTACCTAATAAAAATTGCCTACATACAATACACATTACAACAAAATTAGCAGGATACATAATAGTCATAAACACACCCATTAAGAAGGCTTTGAGATGGATGTGTTTTAAACAAATAGTTCAAAGATGGATGATAATTGATAGAGTTGCATAGTTTGAAGGTGACTGAGGAAACAGCTGACTTTAAAATAAAAATGCTTTGTGAGACAATGTTGCTATTTCAAGTTTTGTATCCACAACTAATTAACCATGAATAAGTATTTCAAAATGTGGCAACAGAATCAACCGGAATAAGAAAACAAAAGGCAAAGGTTTGCAGAACATGAATTTGGGAAGAAGAGTCAAGTCAGTTTTGTCCAAGGTTATTTAAAATGACATTGGGACCTAAAACACAGTTTGTTTTTTTTTTCAATTCCACCATGTTTCTATATTTTATTTTTCTAACCTGGTTATTTTGTAGGTAAAGCATTTTTTTCTTTTGCAGACTAACTATTTAGAATTTTAAAATGAATTTTATTCATGGAATGAGTGAATTACTTCAATGTAATTAGAACCTTAATGAAGTTTAGAGTTGAAAAATGTTTTTCTATAAATTAGCTTATATATTTTACAGGATGCTACAGTAGAAAGTTGCATGGATTTTGCAATAAAAAGACTAAATATGATTTCTGCTTCTTGTTTACTATCTATGTAAACTAAGCTATATTATTTAATCTTTTTGGACTTCAGTGATACTGTTAACATCTGGTGTTTGTTATTTCCAGATTTGGGGTGGGGAAAAATAAGATAATGAGTGTGAAATCATACAAAATAATTCTTCTAGAGCTGCTTAAAAACTATTTCCTTTGAGTCTCAGTTTTAGAATGCATCGAAATCAAAGATTAAAATTTATAAAGCAAGTTAACTATATTTTATTATCCATTGGTCCATCTATGTTCTAACTCTAAAGTACTGTAAAAAATAATTATGTTTAAATGATCTGATATGATATTGTATGGTACAGAAAAATCATAAGATAAATTGTGTTTTCCACATCATTTCAATGACTATTATTTTATTCTGATACCTTGGAACTTGACATTTTTATTAGCATAACAAATCATCATTCAATTCAAAAGTAAAATTATATACCACTCTGAATTTTTAATTTAATTGAGGAAACCACACTAGTAGTTATGTCTTTAAAACAAATGGTGGAAAATTAAAATTGTATTTAAGAATTGCTTTCATTGTGAATTTTCATGTATGTTTGAATACATGGTAGGCAGACAATGTTTTGACACTGCCATGGAAAATGCTCAAGTTCAATGCACTATTTCTAGAGGCTGTGCAAAAGTAGACAAATATTAGTAGATAATATCTCTGCGCTAAAATGCAAACTAGTGAACTTGTACCCTTTCCTTAATGTGATCCATAATTTATATGTTTATAATTAACTAATACAGTGCAATCTATGTAAAACATTCTCTTCAAGGATGTAGTGTGAACATATAAGGATGTAGTGTGAACCAGTTTCTAGCCTATAACATGCAATCATCAAATGCTTTTAAATCTATAATATAATTTGTTGTTTTACCTGAAACTTACAATCTAAATCAATCATTGCTTTTGCCAGAATTTTTTTTCAATGAAATACTGAGCACCATGACTCTAGCCCAGAGTCACACTCTATGTTTAATTAAGCACATGAATTAGTAAAGGTCATATAGAGTTAAATTGCAGAGTGAGGACATATTTGTCTTGATTTTTCTCCTAAAGCATCATTCTACAATGCTCCAAATGCCTACAATCCTTCTCTATGTATATCTTCAAACCTTCCTTCCTCAATGGGCATTTTCAAGTGCAAGAAGTCAATATGCAAGAGAAATCCATCAACACATATTATGATTCACCTTTTTTGTTTAGATCCTATTAACTGCCTAGAAGAGAGCTACATTAAGAGCTTGTTCCTGCCCAAAGTAATGAAAAACATACTTCGTATTCCTACATGATATGGATGAAACAAATAATACAGAAGGTCTGGTGGCAGCATCGTAAAGAATGCCAGAATGCTTTAATCTGCTTACATGGAGATATTAAACCGAATTCTATAAGGATATTTTGTCGGTAAGAAACCTTGGTAGTAAAGTGTTTTGATTGTTGGGCTGTTGAAAAAAAGGTCAGCAGTGCAATGCTGGAGAAAAATGAAGCTGTCTGCTCTCCTAAATATTGATATTCTTGGAAACGCAACGCGGCAATTCCACTCTGTCACTTACAATCAATAGGAATTGAGTTGCTGGCAGTGTGTTTGGATTTTTTTGGTTTGTGTTTCAAATGGAATGTAAAGAGTCTCTAATGGGTTGTGTCAATGAGCATGCAGCTACCTTTCCAAAGATCGTATAGCTAATATTATACCATGCTATATGATGTGGATAAATGTAGCTGTTGAGTACAAATGATATGGTTTTTTTTTCTTTGATGCCTGATACCTCAACCTTTCATATCATATCATTGACTGCACACCTCCATGATAGGATCGCTGAAGACAAATGGTGCAAAAGCAAATGTGGCGAAGAAAGCTGATGGTGCCCAGCTATCAAAAGAGATAGTGTCTGGAGCCTTAAAGGCTTGAAGGTAAACAAGTGGACATCTAGCTTAGAAGCGACAAAGCCCACATGGAAGAAGCACACAGCATGTGCGATCATGAGGTGTCAGAGGGATCAGTTTCAGGCATCATCAGAACAAAAAAACATATCATAGTGAATGAGGTGGGGGAGTGTGGAGTGGAGACACAAAGCCCATGTGTAGGCCACTGGACATCCCCTTACA
Source organism: Tenrec ecaudatus (assembly GCF_050624435.1). Lineage (NCBI taxonomy): Eukaryota > Metazoa > Chordata > Mammalia > Afrosoricida > Tenrecidae > Tenrec > Tenrec ecaudatus. The sequence goes on along the minus strand of NC_134540.1, from coordinate 138,694,710 downwards.
GAAGGGTCTCAGGGAGGAGATGAGCCAGTCAGGGTGTGATGTAGCAACAATGAAACATACAACTTTCCTCTAGTTCCTAAATGCTTCCTCCTCCCCCATTATTATGATCCCAATTCTACCTTACAAATCTGGCTAGACCAAAGGATGTACACTGGTACAGATAGGAACTGGAAACACAGGAATCCAGGGCAGATGATCCCTTCAGGACCACTGGTGTGATTGGTGATACTGGGAAAGTGGAGGGAGGGTGGGGTGGAAAGGGGGAACTGATTACAAGGATTTACATGTGACCTCCTCCCTCGGGATGGACAACAGAAAAGTGGGTGAAGGGCGAGAACTGACAGGACAAGATATGACAAAATAATAATTTATAAATTACCAAGGGTTCATGAGGGAGGGGAGAACAGGGAGGGAGGGGAAAGTGAGGAGCTGATGCCAGGGGCTTAGATGGAGAGCAAATGCTTTGAGAATGATGAGGGCAATGAATGTACAAATGTGCTTTACACAATTGACGTATGTACGGATTGTGATAAGAGTTTTATGAGCCCCTAATAAACGATTAAAATAAAAAATGTAACTGTTGAGACTTGAGCATTCATTAAGGGATTATTCAAATGTCAAACCATTATGGTATGGTAATTTATGCAAGTATGTCTTTATTCATTTATGTCTACATTTGGCCTTAATTATTGAAACAAATCATTTGTGAGTGTACTACTCATATTGAAAGGCATACTTTCAAGAAAAAATTATTTTCAAGATTCTAGGTATCACTCACTGAACTCACTACCATTAAGTTAATGCTGACTCCTAGCAAACACTACCAGCAGAAAGTATTCTAAATGATAATAAAGATATTCTATGAATCAGTTTATACACACACCAAACCCGTTGCCATCAATTAAATCCAGCTCATTAAGACCCTACATATGTAGGTTTCTGAGAGTATCAATCATTACAGAAGCAGACAGCCTCATCTTTCTCTAATAGAACACCTTGAAGCACAATTTTATGCTTAGCATATACAAATTATTTTTTATTTATTTCTAAAATAATTGTGCCACATTCTTTGCCAGGTTTGTTCGCTTGCCTTGCTTCAATTAGCCAATTTCTGAAAGCATATTTGATACAGTTTGGGTTTAAGTATAACCAATCAAATAGTTACCCATTCTTCCTATCCCCTTGATTTTTTTTATTCCTCATGACTAATGACCTCTATAATGTTAGATGATAAACTATTATAAGTTGTGAGTTTTCCAACTTATTTTGTATTTTTCTTGCATTCTTTGATTTAATGATCCTATTGCTTTAGGTAAAATCAAGGCTCATGAACACCCCCTCACAGCTATCCTTCCTGTTCTCATCATGGACTTTAGCAGGTCAGCCACAACCCATCCTCGTGGAGGATGCAATCACTCGTGTAATTTCCAATGATGTTGATGCACTCAAAAATAAGTGCATCTGACATCTCTGTTGAGGTCCAAAATCAAAGTATGCAGTAACTCATTTTCTTTAGTTTTATGACGTGAAACAGCAATCTGTAGGAAATAGAATATTGAAAATTACACGTGCAATTCTGTATTTCAAATGTTACATTTTATACAATCTTCGTGTTTCTTGAGTCTCATTATTCAACATTTTCATGCTCAAAATAAGATTTTTTTTATTATGTTGTACCTTGTTTTGGATCAACATTATCTACAGAAACATAAGAAGAGATATAACCAGTAAAAAAGTAAAAATGTTTATAGAAAATACTTAATACTTTTGTGATTGTGACGATTGGCAAGTCCACCACTTATAGGCCAGGTCGCAAGCAGGTTACTGGATAATGCAGGTATGAGAACCTAAATCTGTAGGGAATTCAGAATACTTTTGTGATTGTGACGACTGGCAAGTCCACCACGTATAGGCCAGGTCGCAAGCAGGTTACTGGATAATGCAGGTATGAGAACCTAAATCTGTAGGGAATTCAGGAAATGGAAAGAGTAAAGAGATAATGTTCCCAAGCGAACTGTTTATAGTCTAAAAGTAGAACACACCCTGAAACAAATTCTTTCCAAATGATTGCTTTTATTCTACATTACATTGCATATGGAAGGTCCCTGTGCTGTGCTGGGCTGTGTTGCATTGCTTTGTATTGCACTGTATTACACTACATCATACTCTACTATCCTACATCACATTACGTATATTAAATTATGGAACAGAAACTAATCTAGTATTTGACCAAACTAATGAAAGCACAGCCTCACCAAACTGACTAGATTTCTGAAAAGAAAATAGCATAAAATATGAAGAATGTAAACATCATTTTAAACACAAACACACCTAAAATGCACAAAATTCACAGGGCTTATATATTGAACTTCTTCATTGTTTTGGATATATATGTACTCTAATCAGTACAGAGGGAAAGAAATCCTTAATATATACTTTCCAGATTTGAATGAATATTGTTCAAAATGAAGAGTTTTACTCGTTAATACAATTAATTCAGTCATCAATGTCAACTTTTTTTAATTAGAAGAGTGTTATATTAAAAAAAATAAAAGTAGTAACCACTCAATTGAAATTGAAACACTGTTGTGATAAAAAAAATCCCAGTACAACCACCACCAATAATTTAAGAAATAAAGTAAATGAAGATATTATGCATTTTTTCTTGAACATAGTGATGCAAAATACTTTTTTATATCTATTAACTATCACCTTCGTATATGAAAATGTCTCATATTCTGGAAAATTGCTTTTCCTAGGATCATCACCATATGCCCCTTCTTCCCGGCCTCCTTCAGGACTAGCCCCATGAAAGTGCATCCTGTGCTCTTGCATGGGATCTGATGATTTGTCAGTCCTGACACTGGATCTAACACTGTCATCAGATTGAAATCTTTTTGAAAAACTGTATATTTTCACGTTGCTTTGGACATCTCAAATGGTGTAAACATTACTGCTAACGTCTTTTATCTATTTTATTTGTTCACAACTAAAATCCTTTTGCCACGATCAGGGAAGCAGTGGACTTCCCAGCACAAAGTAAGCAGGGCAATCCCAGCTGCCACACTTCTGAAGAAAGACGGGTAAGCTGCCCTGGTAAAGACTTAGAGCCTCTGAAACTCCATACAGGGTCACTACGAATGATCATCTTCTCCATGCTAGAGGACTGTATTTTGTTTTGTTTTGTTTTTAGTTCAAAACTAAACTTGGCCAAGTATAAAAGAAATACCTTTCAAAGGAGGACAAGAAAGCTGGCTAAGTTAGAGTATTTTTTTTATCATTTTATTGGGGGCTTGTACAACTCTTATCATAATCCATACATAAATCCATTGTGTCAAGCACATTTGTACATCTGTTGCCATCGTTATTCTCAAAACATTTGTCTTCTACTTGAGCCCTTAATATCGGCTCCTCATTCCCCCATCCCTCCCCACTCCCCCCTACCTCATGAAGCCTTCACAATTCATAAATTATTATTATTTTGTCATATCTTACACTTTCCGAGGCCTATCTTAAGCATGTTGAAAGGATTTGAGTTCTGTTTTGATTAAAAAAACAAACAACAACACAGAGGCTGCAGTTGAATGCATTTTGTAGAAAATTTAATGAAGAAAGTCAAAAGACCTCTGTCCAGTTTGACTTTTCCAATAACATTTACAGAAACTTCCATTTTAAAAGCAATACTATAGGAGATATTAATTTCCCAAAATGGAAACATTTTTTACCACAGGAAATTTCTATAACGTGCTTTCATGTTTCTTTCAAATGTTGCATCCTGAAACATCAAAGTCTATGAGTTGGGGAGCTAACTGCAAAGTTACAGATTTGAAATCATCACAACTATCAGGGGAAAGATGAGACTTTCTAGTCCCATAAAATATTGCATTCTGCTCCATCACCACCTGGGTTACAGCTATACCTCTTCGTTACGTTATCTTACCCTTGATCATTCCCTACCAGGCCTGCCACTCCCACCTCACCACCAATTTGGATCCCATGTTGTTCGCTTGTCCCTGGGTTTGTTAACACCACTTCCTTATCCTCCACCTCCCCCTATCCCAAGTGCCCCCGGAACTGTCGGTCCCATTGTTTATCCTCCAGATAGTTCATCCAGCCTAACCTTATTTAGACAGACCTGTGGATATAATAGCATGCACAAAAACAAGACAGAGGAAAACAAAGCAACAGTATACAGGAAAACAACAACAAACCACTGACAAAGAACAAAAGAAAACACATCAAGAAAGAAAAGTTTGTAGTTAGTTCAAGGATCGTTTGTTGGCCTTTAGTTGTGTTTTTCAGTCCAGTCTGTTGGTGCACCATGCCCTGGCCCCATGTCCATTTTCAGCATTCCCTGGGGACCTTGCCACTCCATTCCCTTGCTGTTCTGCTGCACTCCCGCAATGCTTTGCCTCGGTGTGGTGGGATCAGGTCAGGCGCAATTCCCACACGGTGTCTCTGGTGCTGTCCCTTGTGGCGCTATGGGTCAGTGAGGGACAGCATGTCTCATAGTGGGGCCAGCCATGTTGTCCTCTCTGTAGACTGGCTGCTCTAATCAGTAACATCATCCTCACGGCCTGGTGGGCCAGGCTGTGCTCCACTCTCTCCTCCTCCCCGTTCATCTGCTCCCGTGTGCTCTGATCAGATATGGCCCTCTCCGGGAGCTGCAGAATCAATGTTGTCCTTTGAAAGAAATTCTTCTCAGGGGAGGGGCAGGCATCAACTTAATATTTGGTACTGGGACCAGCCTCCCAGACCTCTCTACTGGTTCCCTACTCCACGCCGGAATGTTGCATTCACACCTTGAGGCACTGGGTTGAAGTCTGGAGTGGGGCAGGAGGAAAGTCAAGGGAAATAGAGGAAATAGCTAGGAGGCAAAGGGCATTTATAGAGGTCTAGACAAAGACATGTACATGAAAAAAATATATATGAGGGTGGGGAAATAGATCTATGTGCCTATATTTATAGGTTTAGTATTAAGGTGGTGGAAGGACCTTGGGCCTCTACTCAAGCACTCCCTCAATGCATGACTACTTTCTTCTATTAAATTGGCATCTATGATGCTCACCCTCCCGACACAACTGCTGAAGCCAATGCGGGTGAACAAGCAAATGTGGCAAAGAAAGCTGATGGTGCCTGGCTATCAAGAGAGATAGCGTCTGGGGTCTTAAAGGCTTGAAGATAAACAAGCGGCCATCTAGCTCAGAAGCAACAAAGCCCACATGGAAGAACACACCAGCTGTGTGATCACGTGGTCCCGAAGGGATCAGTTATCAGGCATCAAAGAACAAAAAAATCATATCATTGGGTGCACAACTCCATGATATGATCGCTGAGGACAAACGGGTGCATAAGCAAATGTGGCGAAGAAAGCTGATGGTGCCTGGCTATCAAAAGAGATAGTGTCTGGGGTCTTAAAGGCTTGAAGGTGAACAAGTGGCCATCTAGCTCCGAAGCAACAAAGCCCACATGGAAGAAGCACTCCAGCCTGTGCGATCACGAGGTGTCAAAGGGATCAGGTATAAGGCATCATAAAAAAAATCATCAAAAAAAAATCTTACCATAGTGAATGAAGTGGGAAGTGCAGAGCGGAGACCCAAAGCCCATTTGTCGGCCACTGGAGATCCCCTCACAGAGGGGTGTAGTGGAGGAGATGACTCCGTCAGGGTGTGAAATAGCGCCGATGAATACAGCTTTCCTCCAGTTCCTAAATGCTTCCTCCCCCCCACCCCCCATACTACCATGATCTGAATTCTACCTTGCAATTCTGAATAGAGCAGAGGTTGTACACTGGTGCAGATAGGAGCTGGAGGCACAGGGATACCAGGGTGGATGATACCTTCAGGACCAGGGGTGTGAGGGGCAATACTGGCAGGGTAGAGAGTGAGTGAGTTGGAAAGAGGGAACCGATTACAAGGATCTACATGTGACCTCCTCCCCGGGGACGGACAACAGAAAAGGGTGTGAAGGGAGATGCCAGATAGGGCAAGATATGACAAAATAACAATTTATAAATTATCAAGGACTCATGAGGGAGGGGGGAGCAGGGAGGGAGAGGAAAAAAGAGGACTTGATGCAAAGGGCTTAAGTGGAGAGCAAATGCTTTGAAAATGATTAGGGCAAAGAATATACAGATGTGCTTTATACAATTGATGTATGTATATATATGGATTGTGATAAGAGTTGTATGAGTCCCTAATAAATTTTTTTTTAAATTAAAAGGAGTTACAATCACTTAGAAGCTATATATATATATCAGTCTGGGAAGCCTGCAGGGGCAGCTCTACTCTATTCTGCAGGGTCTAGGGTCACTATCAGTCACAATCGAGCCCATGAGAGTGAGTTTGGATTTTCAGGTGAGGGTTCATAGGTGGCCTGCGGAATGTCTCTAAAGGGAAGTGATATGTGTGAACAGGCAGCTGCGACTTGGAATCAACTCGATGACAGTGAATTTAATTTGGGAACACTAATGGAATTTCCTACTTAAATTTCATTTCCAATCTAAATAAGGTCTTTATTTTTGTGTAGAATTATGGCTAAATTACAGGAGAAAGAATTGGTTGAAAACAATAGGTTTATTGAAATACAAATATACAAAAAGAAATACGTTGATGAAATGGAAGAATTGAACAAAAACATCCTCTTTCCCCTAGTATTAAGATGGTCTTAAATTTAGGAATGAAGGACATTTTAGTGTTTGCTCAAAGGTAGGAAAAGACAATAGAATCTTAAAAAATTACAAGGCTGCTTTACATGTGTTCCGCTAAGGACTCTAGTCTCTTGTACTTTCAACATGTGCCTTTCCTTTAAAGGAAATGATTGCCATGTGGTTTTGAGTCATGAACACATAGCTCATAAAGTATTACATTTTAGAATGTATTTGATGTCCCCAGATCCACTGAGTCTTTTTATGCATCATTTATTAAAACCAGGAAGTTACAATTTACTAACATTTGAACTGACATACCAAATGTTTCATCGTTAGTTGAACACACACAAATCTGTGAATGGATATATATTGCAGAATGATGTTGTATATCTATTTTCTTGCTTATAGGATTTAATCTACCATGCTTAGTAAAGTAGGGAGTTGAGGGAGTATTCCTGTAGTCAGATTTGAAACTTTTTGCTGGACTATATGTTTGCTCAGTTTAAAAAATTTAAATCTTTTTGTTTTAATTGTCTGTGGTAAACAGGAAGTGCAGCCAGATCCCATTTAGATAGTTGGTTCTTAAGCCTAAAGATAACATAGATAGGAGGAGAGGTTGGGAGAAAATCATGTCAATGAGGATTGCCTCCTCAAATTTGTCATGGTTTTCAAAAAGCTACCTAATTATTTCCCTTGATAATATATTAGTGTCATTTTACCTGAAGTCATGGGAAATTTTCTGACAGTGTTCTAGAAAATACAAGCAAATACCTTAATTCATTTTTTCTTAATAGCTTTGTGGTTTTTTCTTTGAAACCAGTACTGGTAATTGTCAAATATTTTATCTGTATTTTAACTTTATTTAAAAAATCATTAGAATTTAACTTCCTTTCTTTAAGCCCCCACAATCATAATAAAGATGATATTTAGAACTAATCATTGGGAAATGTGTTAAGATAAAAACAAGAGTGCTAATACATTTAAAATGTAAATGAGATATTCTAGAAGCAGAAGTACTTTAAATTCATATTGTGTACTAAATAACTAGAAAAAATTATAACCTTAAGATTAAACAAGATTCTCTTTCATGCATGGTAAACTATAAATAGTCTACATAAATGATGACTTAGGCCATCTGACAATTACTGGATCTTGAAGAGTGGTGTTATTAATAGTCTGGTCATCCATAGCAGCCTAAGTACTTCAGTGTGATAAATCAGTTGTTTTCGTAACCATGTTAAAGGAATATCATTATCTACATAAAGTCTTTAAAGCATGGTATAAAATATAAGTTAAAACAATAAAACCCATAAGGAGAATTTATTGGCATTTTTGAAATATTTGATAATTTAGGGCACATGATTTTTTTCGTGTGAAGTTGAGTCATAACCTGAGAGCACCTTTTGTCTTGTTCTCCCCCGCTTAGCTCCCCAGCAACAATGCAAACCACAGAGCATTCCTACCAACTCACAGCAACACTGCAGGACATGTACAACTGCCCCTTCGGGTTTTCTGGTGTTTACATTTTGACAAGAGCAAAGGTCTCATCTTTCTTCCCAGGAGGTACTTGTAGGTTCCAATGACTAACCTTGATGTTGGCAGCTCCATTCATAACACACGACACTGCCTGGCAGTAATGTGTTCATGGTTGCCATGACAGCGACAACAATAGCGAATAAATAATTGCTGGAGGAATAAGTTTGCATTAAGCAATAAAATGAAAAATATAATCATCACTATTGTACCACTAATATATATATATATACATTTATAATATATGCTAGACTTTGGTTTATGTTTTTAGCTAAAACATACAGGAGGATGATTATATTTAATATTTTAAATTGTTTTGTTTTTGAGTCTATTCACGGCAAAACATACACCAATTACATATACCACTCTTTTAAGTGGTTGTCATCAATTTTATCCCCAACAGAAAAAAAGCATAATTCTCAAGTAAGACAGATTTTACTAGTCATGCTAAATTATTCTTTGTTTTCAAGAAGAAGGAGATCTTCTAGGTTGAAGTTACAAGACTATCTCGAGGCAGCATTGTCAGGGATTCATCCAAACTCTATGGCTCGAGGAAGTTCAAAGTGCATGAGAATTTGAACGCTTGTTCTGTGTTTTTCTGTTTGATCAGAATTTCTCTGTGGAATCTTAATTAAAATGTTGGTAATTATCACCAAGCGTCATTCAGGTTTTCCAATTTCCTGGCAAAGGAGGCAATGCTCACGAAGGCAGTTAGTGAGACACTCCATAACCTCTTGATATTCGTTACTCTCTTTTTTCCTTTCTGGTTTGGTGAATTACTATTTTTAATAAACAATGTTTAAAAATATATTTAATAAAGATAGATATGGACATGAAAGCCAATGATTAGATTTTCATATCAAACTTAAAATATAAGAGAAGTCTTGAAATAATAGAAATTTTATGGATTAAAGTAGACATCATTAATTTATATCTACTCCAAAATAGATCATAAATCCAGAAGAAATAGGATAATTTCTGAAGTTAATTCAAAACAAAGGTCAAAAAAATTAAGGATGCATTTTTCAATGATACTTTTAGTAAAGTCAGATTGTTATATAAACTGTCAATTTTGGGTTGGTTTTTATAGTATGGTGATGATGGTTAATTTTGTTTTCCACTGGTCTAGTCTATGAGTCCAAGTATGATGGGAAAATTAGACTAGCTGCTATGTTAGTGGGTCATCTTCCATAATGTAATCCCTCGATCTGTCGGAAGTAGGGTTTCTTTAAGATTTGGTCTTCTGCAGGCTATAAAGGGGTTTTGGTGGAACTCAATCTCTTTTTCAGCTCTATATGCTTCCAATACCTGGTCTTCAGATTAATCTGTACAATCTGTTTTCTGGCTTACCGATTTGGGTTTTGCCATTGCTTATAGTTGCATAAGCCAATTCCTTGAAATAAATATATAATTATATCTGTATGTTGATGTCATTGGTTATATTATGTTTCCCTACAGACACCCAAGACATAGTCTTTGTGTCACTATCTTGATTGTAAATTTTACTGAGCAAATAGTGATTTTTTTCAATTTGAAAATCTGTGGAACTCTACGTATGTTAGTGACAGTCGAAAATCCCATCCAACCCAACACTGTAGAGCAGATTGCAACTCAAAGTGACCCAATATAGGACAGGTAGAACTACTCGATAGGTGTCCAGAGATCACAAATCTTTACATGAGCCTCATATTCTTCCCACAAACATTTAACCAATGTTTTGCAGCTGGATGCTCAACTCATTGTGCCACTGGGGCTCTTTGCAGCAGATCACCTCCTTTCCTCTGTCACAGAGTCCATTTCAGTGCGTAGTAACCTCTAAAGACAAAACAAAGTTGCTCTCTAGGGTTTCTTTGCCATAGTAGATGGCTCCAACCTTTTGCTTCAAAGTGTCTGGTGAGTTGGAATCACTGTTAGCAGCCTAATGTTTAACCTGATGTGTGCCCAGGACTTGCTTAAAGTAGCATTGGAGATGTTAATCCATAGGCGAGAAAAAAACAAAAACTAAAAAAAAAAAATCAGAATATAATATGGTTCTGTTTGTTTAAAAAGACTGAGTTCTATGAAGTAGCACTGAATTAAATGAAAAACTTAATATAAAATTAAGTTTGAAATGATTATCATGCGAATGGAATTATTACATTTGAAAGTTTTACAAAATTATTATCGATATCACACACATACCTATATTTCTCTTTTCATGAACATCACCTTTTAAAGTTATCTACTTTGCTTTTTTACTGCAGATTAGTTATCTTTGAAAAAATGAAAGGAAATATATACTTATGTGAAACAATTATGAAATAATTTGGAGATGATTAAATATATGAAACAGTTGAATTCGTTTAACTTTTCTCAGGACATTAAAAATCCTTTCATTCAGTTGCAAATGATTTAAAAATGGTATTTTTTAGCATCTATAACACAGAAACACAAATATTTTCTTCCTATTTCTTTTTTAAGAGTTAGAAACAGTATCTATAAAAGTTTTACTTTTGTGCAATTTTTATATAAGACATCTAGTTATAGATAAAAGAGTTGTGCTGATATTGTTATGAACAAATTATGACACAGAAAATATAACATATTTTGTTGTGGTTGGCTTTTGCACTTCAGCTTTTTGGTCCCTATAAACAGATTATAGATTCGGCAAAGACTGTTAACAGTCAGCTAGAGACTGGAAGCAAGGAGCTTAAAGAACCCCTTGTATTTCTTCTGAAGGTAAAAATAAGTTTTCTTATATTTCTCCCTCACTAGAGGGAGAAATGTACCTTCCCCTCTTCAAAGCATGTGTCATCTTAAAAAGAAACAAAACAAAAACCTCTGAGCAATGTGCATTTGCACTCCCAGGAAAACATGCAGCACTATTGCCTTCAGACACACTTCTGCTTTCAAACCCTTACTGGACTCTCGACCAGCATGTTCATCTGGATCCTGTAGGGACCGCAAACCACACACATGCATTGCGATGTTGGTTGTTTCTTATTTCCATAGGAAACACAGGACCAATGGTGTGGTCTGACTATGACCATTTCCAGAGGGCTGAGCAGTAGTCTCCCTCTGTTTTCAAGCATCCTCATCCATTTGCTGACGGAGGAGACAGCTAGAATTTAGTAAACTTGAGGATGGAGGAGAAATGCTAAATACGTGGACCATGTGTCATAAACTTACAAAAGCACTTACACAGAAAAACACAAACAAAAGAGAAAAGCCCTCAGATGTTGTCAATGCACATTTTACAAAAGTCTTTGTTGTCTGTTTTAAATTGCTGAAAATAGCTTAATGTGAATCAAAAGCAATTCCCGAGTAACTGCTGCAAACTGTTTCTTTTTTTTGTTTGTTTGTTTCTTTTAAAATATATATATGCAAGGTACAAAAAGCATCGGCTCAAAAGTCCCATGATGCAGGTGTGTCTGGTCACATCTGTGAAATGATCTGCCGTCTGCACGTCTGTCAGGTCAGTTGTCCAGAGGGACTGCAGACCACAGTCGGCTCAATCTCACAAAACCACATGAGCCACGAGCACGTCACGTCTTTGTCACCATGCATCATGACTGCGACTGTCACGTGTGGAGCTTGTCGTAGGCCGCCTGGAGCATCTCTTCCCGGTGACTCACCAGATTTGTGCTTAACTTCTGTCTTCTGAATGTTGTCTGGGAATGGGCAGAGCTTTGTAAACTGGAGTCGTTCCAAGTAGCTTTTCATTTTCACTCACTTTTCTTGGAGGAATGGCACACGGACAGGAAAACAGGCCCAGAAGTGCCTTAGAAGTTCTCCGGCAGCCACACACAGATGTTTCAATCCGGACTGAATGCCATTTGCCACCCACCATCTGGCTTATGGCTTCCTGTGCCCCTCCCTGACTAAGTCTAGGTGACAGGGATGGGATGGCATTACTAGCGGCACGACTTGAGAGAACCTGAGTTAATTTGGGTGTGTAAGTTTCCATTCCTTGTCCAGATACGTTGAAAATGAATTACGGTAACACTGTCCTGACTGGTTGCATACTGAAGTACTGGATTGGAGTTGGACCCTGAGAATACCTATCTGACTTCTTCAGCTTTAGTGCAATTTTTTGATGGAATTAATTTTTTTCCCAAGTCTTCGTGTTCAGTGAACTCTTGTAATCTCGCCCCTTTGACTGCTGGCTGAAAGCAGCCTGCATTTCAGCAATGTCCATCCACGCTGAGGCGCTCACCTTTCTGTTCATTGTGTGCTTCTTGTTTCCGGAGACCTGCTGCCAACACCATGGCACTGGGGTGGTTAAATCTCTTGATAATGATGCCATTACTCTTCCCCTTGGACTTAGACTTGGAAACAGACGGCACAGAAGAAGTGCCACCGCCCTCGTCTCACGGTCTATTACCCAGAGCTGTCAAATCCAGGGGTGGGTTTTTCACTCCCAATGAAACCATTGTTGTAATCCTTTCTCATCTGTTTCAGGCACATTCTGCAGAGGCCTTGTGGCCCTGTTTTTAGCCTTTACCTGTGAAAATAAAGGGACCGGAAGAAACGTGTCCAGAATTCCTTTTCTGTCGTGCTGTGTGGGGAGTGGGGGACTTTTCTGCATATTTCATTTTTACAGCTAGATGGGTCCTAAATATGGACTCAGTGCTCTCGGTGGTGAAATGGTGTCTCAGATCATCAGTTTGAGGCTGGACATCAACCTGATATGCCAATGTGCTGCTTCTGATCAGACGCGGAAGACTGTCCGCTGTTTCATTTTTAAGCCATTGGCCCAGAAATCCTCATTGCTGATCACTGGACTCACAACAAGGTCTTTATGAAGCTGAAACCAAACAGGGTCTTCTCGCACCATTCTGTGTTTTTTCTTCCAGTTTTTTATTTTCTTTCCTCTGGAATTTGAGAAGCAAGAGGAGGAGAAGGTCCTTGGCGGAGTCTCGCCCCTTCTCTGCCGCACTGTCATTGAAATGTGGAAGTTTGTTGTGTCCCGTGCAGGCAAGGCCAGCTGAAGCTAAGTGTTAGGTTTTCCTTCTGGACTGAGTTTTCTGACATTGAATATCCGCGGACATATGGCCAATTGTAAATCTACCGTTGCCTTCAGGTTCCGAAGCAATTCTGTCAGGAGGCGCAGTGCTCCGTCTTGTGTCTTTGGCCACTCTCTTTACATCAGTAACGCTTCTTCAGATGAAGTTATGATGGCGGGTGAGCTAGGGCTCAGGTCAGGGTCAGGGACTGCACGCCACTGCAATTAGAGCTGCTGCGAGAAGTCCAAGGGCACCTTACTGGAAGTACTGTGGTGGGCTGGTGGAGCACGTGGCGCAAGCATGGCTGCCTTGAGACCTTCCGCTAGCTTCCTCCTGATCCCGCCCCTTCCCACCTACGTCATTTCCCCTCCCGTCTCAAGTGGTGACACTGGGGATGGGTCTTGGGAGCCTGGCTGAACAATCCATTTGGCCCAAAGCTCCTCCAGTCCAGATTGGCGTCGCATTTTCTGCCCTCCAGGGACCACTGTCTGTAGGCCATCGAGGTCATATTTGCAATGGGGGCCTTTTGCTTCCTCTTGCTTAGATGGTTGCTTGTCAGCGATTTCTTCGACATAGCACACTTAACCCCAACATGGTGCTACGCCAAGGGAAGTTTTCGAACTTTTCTTTTGAATTTCCACGCTACAGGGAATGTATCTCACAAGTTGAGGCAGAGAACTAGCTAAGGCAGCCACACACCAGCCTGATCGTCAGAGAGCAAGAGAGAGGGAGGTGAGGCTCCTGGAGCAATTTATCTCTTTGTCCTCCAATCAAACTACAACTTGATTAATCCCACATGTCCTTACTGGCCCCGTTGGCACAATAAACCTACCTATCACACATGGCTTATATGTTTTCAATCTATAGTAACAATAAAAAAAATAAAGCCTGCGACATGGATGCTATTCTTAAGGTTTATAGAGTCAACATATTTTATAAAATCACCGACGTAGATTATGGAATCAATTGTAAGCATAACATTTATGATTGGAGAATTCCAAATTTCAAAGTGTTTCATGAATGACTAAAATTTTTCATTATGGATTGCACTCCAATAGTCTTGTGTACAAAGTATTCATATAAATGTCAAATGACCAAAGGGCATAGTTTGAGCATTGGAATGTGCTGGCTTTGTGAACCTTTCTGGATGTTTTCATTTGTTCATATTTACTCAGGGGAACCTTATCTGGCATGTAGAACCACTAAAGCCTTTTAATGATTGATTTGCTGATAGGATTTAAAAGTGTTACAAGTTAAATACTGTAGTATTCAACGTAGATCTGTTACGAGAGATTTCCATTTTACCTTGCCATCCTATGCCTTACAAAGGACACACCTTGAACTCTTGCTATTCGACATAAGATGCCATTATGCTGAAGAAGTCGCGGGACTAGGGTGGGATCATAGGGGATTTGTGTAACACTCCTGGATAGCAGAGAAAGGGATGCAGATGTCAAGAGTGGAAATCGGTAATTGATTATTCAGTGAAAAGAAACCATAGTCAATCGGGTAAGCAAAATGATTTTACTACATCCAGAAATATCCGCATTCTTTTAAAACATTGGAATAAACCTTACCTGCCCCCATTTCAGGTTGTTTTCCTGCAGGCTGCACGGTTTTCATGTAATTGCTTCCTGCACCATGATATCAAACACTAAACATAGACTTGCAGCCCTAGCATTAAAGCAAAACATCTGTTGCAAAATAGAAGGCTGCCTTTGGATTTTCAAAAATAGACTTTAAACCTGTAGTAAGAAAGTCTTTGAAGTTTTTTTCTCTTTGTCAAAAAGAGATGACACGCACATACATGCATCTACATATACATGTCCCATATATTTATATAATTGCTGTTTACCTGTCTGTAGTAATAATAAATGGATATAGAATATGGAAAAATTATATATATGGTACTTAGAACTTAAAATAATTCATAAACCTCAGATATTGAAATGGAATTGGATTACACTGATTCACATGAATTTTAACTGGTATTTTTCCTCAGACCTCCCCATGAATGCTAATCTGAGACTGGTGTTAAGTAAATTTGCCAATCTAATATTTTTTCTCAAATATTTAAAATATGCATATTTCTAATTACTGACTGATTTTGATCAGTAAGTCAGACAATGTGCAGTGCAAAAAAAGAAAAAAGAAAATTCTAATTTTTTTCTTCATTGTTACCTAGGTTTCACTTTTAAACCCCTGGTGCGTAATAGTCCTGTATATCATGTAGGAGAACCTACATCTATGCATTTAATTCATCTAATCTGTATGGTGATTTTTCTATGTTAGACTCTGTTCTAATACTGGGGACATAAAACTGAGCAAGACAGGACTTGTGTCACGTGGATAAAAAAACAAATTGAGGAAGAGAAAATCAAGTGAAAGGTATTGATAATGCTGTGCTAATTATTAGGGCAGAATAGTAAAGTGCAGACAGAACAGTGACTATTTCCTATTGGGTAACCAAGGCACACTTTTTGAAACTGACATCTGAATATTAAGAAAGATTCATCTATCTGAATTCAGAGCCTTTTGTGGTGGCTGAAAAAAATTGATGGATTCCATAACCATTCACGCCCCTCCAATTTTGTCCTCATGACCCACCAGTTACTACAACCACTGCTAAAGCAACCAGCTTTGTGTAAGTACAGAACTACTCACCACAAACTCTGGTTCTCTTCTGCGATATTAGATGCCCCGTTGTGGGAGCGTTTTATCCCTGCGAGAACTCCTGGCTCTCTGGCACCTGAGCAGAGAGCTGTAATGCAATGTGATTAGCACAGAACTCATTATTTTTCACTCTTTGTTTAAAAATAAAACACCTTTGTTCACTGCTATTTTATTTCCCGTCTCTCCAGCAAGTATTGTCCTAGAAAAAAATGTAGAGTAAAAAACCATATCCTCTGGCTTGTGAAGGCCTTTCAATTTAATTGCCATTTTGTTGCCTGGCTGGATTTGTGTTTTTCACATACATGGGTTAGAGTCTGACTGGAGTTTCTCCACGTTCAACTTTAGGGTTTTATTTAATTGAATGATCATTAATAATTAATTTTTCTGTTTCAGACTAATAACTCCTTATCCAGCTGTACGAAAACATAAAATAGGTGTTGTGAGAAAGCATCTTTACACTATCTTCTCTCTATTTTCCTCATTGTCGTGACCTGGCAGCCCAATACTATAGGTTTATCAGATGGAGATATTGGAATAGAAGACATTTGGGAAGAGATTAAACTCTGAAAGAAATACCACAGTCGACAGATCCCTTCAGATAATTAATGAGAATAGTGGGCCGGTATCTTTTTGCAGAATCCTGATTTTTATCATCCCCTGGTCTGTTAGGTGGAACCTAATTGGTTCTGACTCATAGGGACCCTGCATACTAGAGAACAAGACAGCATCCGGTCGTGCTTCATCCTCCCAATTCACCTAGGGAACACATCATTAGTATTCTTGCATTCACTGCTGATTTTAATTAGAAACCTTTGGGTCCTATCCAAGACCAAGATGCAATCAAAATTATCTATTAAAGTTAAATAAATTTGAATAGCAATTAATAAATTCAAATATACGTATATGAATATATGATCTGGTGGACCACTTAAATTCAAGGCAGAGAGGTTAGCTGAGAAAATTCTGGACACTATGCTTTTAAATTCCAAAGGTAATTTTAATGTGTTTCCTCAAATGATACAGAACACCCATGAGAGTATCTTATGAAAAATTTAAGAACATTTTAAAAACTCCAATAATGAAAAGAATAACCAGGAAAGTGACATGAAATAATTTTTTCCCCATAAGCCCAGAGAACCTATTAATTCTTGGAAGTAAGAGTCATTCTATTCTAATTTTGCTGGGAAGCCTTATCTCATCTACCTGAAATCCATGATTTCCCCTATTCCGTCTTCTTTCTTTGTGATAAAACTCAAATAGAATTTAAAAGAAACATGATTTGAGTCTCCCAAGGATGCCAACCCTTCTCTTTTGACGTGCGGTAAATTGAATTACAAGTGGTTCTTTGGGGAAAGATAGAAAAATGGAAACAGCTTTTAGAAGGAAATAGACCTAGATGTAGGATGCGGTGAGAAACAGAAGCTTGGCGTTTTCTCATTTCTGTTTAATGTCTTGATGATTTTGTAGCAATAACTTTTGACTTATCATCATTTATATGGAAATATATAAAAATATACATACGTTTGCCAAAGTCACAAACATGCTTCATGTACATAACAAGCAAAAACAAACCAACCTGATGCTGGAATTGAAAGTTTGTGTTAGGACATTACACATCATGACTTTGGGTAATTTTCTTCATTTTGGCTTTGGAGGAATTTTTTCAGTAATCATGTTCTTCTAGAATCTACTCAATTGGTTACCACAATGGTGAGAATGGGACCCATGCAGTCAGTTTCTATGAGTGGCTCTGCTTTTCCCTTCAAATTGTTAACCATAATGACAGTTCATTAGCAAATCTACAAAGAGATTTGTAGCAAAATTACAAAAAAAATTAACATTTTTAATAGTATCCAACCAAGATGCTCTATTCACTAGGTTGTCAAGAAATATCAGTAGCAAAGTGAGCCAGTCAGACCTCACTACCCTCTTTGATCTTTATACAAATAAAAATTGCCTTCAAGCTACAGACACTTTTTATAAGCTTATAATGGTTCAGAATAGTCCAAATGGACTCTGTCTTTAGACCTTTCTTCGGAAGAGAAATCCGGCGTGAATCTCTATGTAATGACCCTCTTGGCTGGATGAGTCAAAGTTTAAAAGAACAATCAGGCCAGCATTTCTATTCCTTCTTATAATGATACAATTATCCTTCTGCTCTTGTGATTTCAGTACCCACAGAGATGAGAATACTTTCAGTTTACAGTTATCATTGCACAGAGGGTAGAATTGACTCCATAATGGTACGGGGATGATTATTTCCTTAAAAACAATTCAAATGAATTTATAAATCTAAGTTTTGAAATGAAGAGTCAAGCAAATAGCTAACCTGAAATAATATTAAAAGATATCTGTTTACACGATAAAACTGTTAGCTTTATATTCTTGGCTTTTAGTGACTTCCTTTTTCTTTATAGCAATTTTTTTTCTCCCACCTTGAAACATCATAGTCTCACAGTTGAATCACTTCTCAGGGATTTTATTTCATTATTTTATCTCATCTTTTTACTTAAAACAGGAAAAGTCTGTTTGAGCCCTCCTGCTTGGCACTGAAGCCAGGATTTAAACTTTAGAATGTTCAAAGAAAACAAGAATTATCAGAAGAAGCCTTGGATTTATAGAGAATCTTTTGAAGAACTCAAAGTATGAGCATCCTCTCCGACGGTCAGGGTTAGGTTACAAAGAGTGCAGTATGTAATTTCTCTGTAATGTCGCCAGCCTCTCATTCTTCTGTATGATTCTAAAAGTATCTTGATGGAAATGGTAGGTACAATATTGGTGGAGGCCGCATCAGAAAACAGTTTTTCACTTAGATGTTTCAAAATGCATTACTAAAGGGAATAGAGACACTGGGTTCTGTAAAGAAAACTGAGAAGGAGTGTTGAGAAACTCCAAACAAATATGTCTCTTTGGGTCATATATCAGAAAAGAAAATAGAAGAAATCCAAGCTAGTGGAGGTCAGTCAGAACAAAAGCCTGGAGGGCATTTTCATGAGACAATGGAGAGCGAATTGGGCACAGAATGGACAACAGAATCAGCCAACAGAGAATGTTGCCTATAGCAAGTGGATAACTGAGAGATGTCCACCTTCTCCCCTTTATTGCTTCCTACTGCTACTAACTGGCGTTATAAAAATCTGTGAATCAGCTTCCTATGGAACAAAGAAGAACATTTCATGGGCATGAAGAGTATAAAAGGACATTAATTTTTATTATGATTTGCCTTTACTCAGAGTAAGAAACCCAACTCAACAGGAAGATTGAGCAATTCTAATCAGTCATTGTATTTTGGGGGGATAATGTCAATTAAGTCATATTATAATTAAACCACTAATTATAGCACCCAGAAGTAGTTCTTTTATTTAAATGTAATTTAATCCTGATTCTTGCTTTCCTGCATTTAAGTATCTATTTGATTTAATAGAGGGCTTCATTCATACCATACAAATGGGTGTTGTTAAGTATTAGACTGACTCTTTCTCTTACTGGAACACTTCAAACACATCACTTAGTCTTTCAGAGTAATTCTTCAGTGGATCCATGTACCGGGAGGAAGTAGCGCATCAACCTCATTGCGCATAACCCAGTAAGAACTCAAGACTTCAATGAATCAACAGAGAAAATCTTTCGAACAATGTCCAAGTATTCATTCTAATACATTAAAGCATCGATACCAGTGTTCTTATACAATAAATTCCACCATCTTTTGTCCTACATTGTACTCTCTTTGTTGTCATGGTTGTTGTTGAGGACCATCTAGTCCAGGGGTCCTCAAACTTTTTAAACAGGGGGACAGTTCGCTGTCCCTCAGACCCGTTGGTGGGCTGAACTATAGTTTGAAAAAGAAGCTATGAACAAATTCCTATGCACACTGCACATATCTTTTTTTTGAAGTAAAAAAACAAATGGGGCACAAACACCCAGTGGGCTGGATAAATGTCCTCGGTGGGCCGCATGTGGCTGCGGGCTGTAGTGTGAGGACCCATTGTGACACCAGATACATCTCAAGGTGACATTACCAGCCCTGTGCCATTCTCACAGTGTTCCTATGTTGAGCTCCTGGTTGCAGTCAGGATGTAAATCCACCTCCTTGCTTCCCCTTGAAAGTTGCCCCTCTAGTTTAGCAAACACGACATCCTTCTCCAGGGACTGGTCTATCCTGACAGCATGTTCAAAATACATTAGACAATTGTTGACCATCCTTGTCTGTATTGAATACCCTGACTGTACTTCTTCCAAGACAGATTGGTTTGTCCTTTTGGCAGTCATGGTACTTTTCAATATTCTTCAGCGGTAGCACAATTCAAATGTATTCATTCTTCTACTTATTTAATGTCCAACTTTCATATGCATAGTAGGCAATTGAAAATACCACAGCTTGGGTCAAGAGCCTCCGTCCTGAAGGTGACACCTTTGCTTTTTAAACCTCTGAAGCTGACTTGTGCAGTGCTTTACCCAATGCAGCACATCTTCTGATCTCTTAACGGCTGCTTCTATGAGACTTGATTATGGATCCAAGCAAAACAAAATCCTTGACAACAACAGTGTTTTATCCATTAAACATGATGTTACCTATTGGTCCAGTTGTGAGCATTTTAGTCTTCTTTAGATTGAAGTGTAGTCCACACTCACGGCTGCCATCTTTGATTTTCATCAGCAAGTGCTTCAATTCCTTCGCACGCTCACCGGCAAGTTGTATCATGTTTAATAAGAACTTGCTGGAGTCCATGTTTACTTTTGCTTTCCTGAGTCAACTGATAGAAATAAGAAAGGTCTTGAAACTTCTTGGATCTAATTGTAACACAAATAAAGTCTAATTAAATAAATTAAAATTAATGTTGGAGCCTAACTCTTACCAACCTCTACAGATACAGGGTGGGAAGTTTGGGTCTTAATGAGAATAGAATTATTTTTTATGTAAACAAAATTTTGAAAAGTTTTATTGAAAAGGAGGCTATCTTTCTCAGACATGGATGAATAGGATACATCCGTGTCTGTATAGATAGCAGCATCCCATTCCTTAAGGCATCTTTATATACCTTGCACAAGAGACCAATATACCTACCCCTCACTTATCAAATATCTTGTTTTTCTACTATTGCATTAAAACAATAGTTTACTGAAATCACCTAAATCTAGGTAAGGATTATTCAGCTTTGAATTAAATAATGACTCTTTCTTGATTCGTAAGTCTTTGAGCTCTCATATTCCACCCCTCTCCCAAGTAACAGATGCAAATACAATTTTAAAAGAGAAGAGATTTGAATGCCTATTATCATTCATCTCTCTATGCTCTGGGGTTAGCAGAATTCCAAAATAGCCTGGGGTTGCTTCCTCAGTCTCAGCAGGCCTGCTGCTTTAGGAATGAAGTTTATATGGAATTAGTAAAGAAGTACAAGCATACACCCAGTGATCACTTTACTGAAGACAATGATTCACAATGTACATGGTTGGAAGTGTTGGTGCCAGCAATGGTCATCCTAGGTAGGTGGACTTCTCCACGAAAAGCAAGAACTGGGAGTGAGTTGTGGTGGGGTGGGCCCCTCCTGGTTGCAAATCCTCAGCCAGTCAAGTCTCTGTGGTTTGAAATGCACGAGAAGACCTGCCTGAAATATGAAAGTCCTACGGAGATATTGTTATCCTTGTGGAGCCTTGCGGTGACCCTTGAAGACCAAGGAGCAATTGGTTGCTGAAGATTTGCATAAAACTGAACATTATATAACAACCTAGTTCAGGGAGCCAAACCACGTAGATGAGTGTGAAGTCTGAGTATACACTTAGATGAGTATGCATGTCATTGCTGGCACCTTTGCTGAGCCTTCACTAAGCTATTCCACCAATCTAGCAAGCCATTTGCCTGTTAGCTTGGGGTAACATGGTAAGATTAGTGAATCTTGCTGTCGATAACCCGTTATCTGATGCACTTTGGAATATAAATATAATCATGCATGAACTTGAGATTGTGTCCGTGGGATAAGATGGTCATACATCAGGCACTCTGTAAGCACTATAACCATGTAGCTGTTAGAGGTGCCTCAGACAAGGAAACCAAATTCTCTGCTTGCAGTATATACTGAGGGCTAGAAGGACCTGTTTTTTATCTTCAAGAAGGAAATGGGCTCATTTAATCCAGCTGACACCAGATTGATTGTAGCTAGATGGTATTTCCAGGGATTATGCAAAATCGAGGGCTTCCTTTTTGTCTGTTCTGCTAATAGGACTGACAGATTTAACAAAAACTTGCAGGCTGCCAAGGCAAATTTGAAATTCAAACATAGGGACAACATTTTATTTAAAAAAATGTATGCCACAGGAAAATATTGACTTATTGACATTGAAAAGCTGTGTGTATTTATTTAAGATACTAATGTAGGTAGGAGCCCAGTGTTCTATCTGGCAATGCCCCAAACTGCCTAGTTGACAGTCTAATGTTCTATAGTCAAATTGGCTTGGGGATGGGATACTCAGCTTAGAGTCCATCATTTACATCCGTCTCTGCTCCTTACTTGAGGTTTTTTCGATAAGCACTAGAGATTCAGAGAAGAGGCTCTAAGCTCGAAGTGGTACCTGTGAGGCAGGCTCTTTTGTTCAAGACTGGCTATGTTCTTGGGGAAGCTAGGACTAAATAAAAATGTAGCCTTCTTTCATAAAATTACTAAGAATTACACAATGAAGATGAAAGAACTAAAAGTTGTACATGCCAGACAATCTTGAAACTGGACCTAAAGCCACCCATATAAATATGGAGGTATTATTTCAGGGTGAGTATTATCTCATATCCATGCATGTAAGGAAAAGGTTACACACATTTTACATCAACTGTGATAAGCCTACACACATTGCTGTTTTCAATATGTCTTGATTTGGATCGTTGAGGGGGTTTCTTTCTTTTTTTTTAAAGCTCCTAATACAACTGATAAAGCTAACTTTCACTGTCTATTAGATCTGTATTTCAAGGCATGCTAAATTAAGGACCAAATTTATTGTTACAGATTGTTAAGTGTAAAGATTTCCCGTTAACGCTTCCTTTTAGAACTATGAATGGGGCTGTAATATTGGAGAAGTTCATTTTAGCTGGTGCTGAAATATTAAACTAACCCATCTGTTATCCAAGACAGGTTGTCAAAGAAAAGTCTCAACAAGGCTATGTGTATTTTTCAAAGCAGAAAATCTGAGGAACTTGATGTAGGACTCTGAGTCATATATTTATATAATTTATCATAGCTTCTGGATCCCCGTGGGCTCAGCTTCTTAGGAAGGATGCCTAACACGCAATGGATCTCAGCTGTCATTGCACGATAAAGACAGCAGGCAGCTCTAGTTGTACTCGCTTGTTGTCTTTATTAATTGCTGATGGAATGACAAAAGGTATTTTTTCAAATAGAGGGAAAAAAAGCATACATAAAATACATTATCTTGTTGGAGAAGCCTAGGATTCCGTGATGTATTTTAATGAGGCTTGCTGGTGGCTCCACACAGCATGTTTACATATCACTCATATTAACCCACAGAAAGTACATTGTGCCATATTGACTAAAGCCAGCTTTCACTTAGTGTACTATTTCTGGATCCCATGCTAAAAATAACACTTGAAGAATTTCTCAATAAATGAATCTTAAATTCATTTAATGAATTCATTTCTTACCTTGATATGTCCTGTTTACAAAAACTAAAATGACTTATCAGGTACCAGTCCTCTTTCTTTTTTATAGGACTTTTTCAAAGTGCATAAACTTGTCCTTGATCATAGAGAGCTTCTTCTGACACATCACGACCTACTGGACTCCTAATAACTTCATCAGAATGTCTAGCCATTGGATCTTTAATACATTTTTTTGTTGCCAATCTCTAGCACATATTTATCTTTCTTCACTATAATAGAATTTGCACTTCCACTTATTCAATCAAATTATCATGATATCATCAAGATACTGAGCCAGTGGAATGTCCTGTGTAGTATCAAGATGATCGTGGTAATTAAAATCCCTATTAGGCAGGGTTGTGTCGATGTGGGTTAGTCATTAGGCTGTTCACAGTAAGGTTAGCGGTTCAAACCCACCAGTCTTCTATGTTGCAAAACTATGAGATTACCTTGTTCCTTAAAGATTGACCAACTCCAAAATCTTACACAACAGCTTTGCTCTGCCCTATATGGCTGCTGAGAGTCAGAATTTACCTATTTAAATGGGCTTGTTTGTAATTTTGAGGAAAGAAAATGATTGTTTATGACTGTCCTCAGCAAGTATCAATTAAGTCTTTGATCCTTAAAAGATTTTGTCTTGTTTAAATCCACAGTCAATTCTCGTGGAAGTAGTAGTCAAGAGATGAAAGGAAAAGTTGTATTAAGTAAATATGTTATACCAGACCTCTTTAAATTGTTGAGAACCAAGGAGTTATGTTTAGTTTCCAAGGTGCACCTGACCCAGCCATGATATTTTCAAGATCCTCATACGCATGTGAAAGTTGGACATCAGATAAAGTAGACCAAGGAAGAATTTGAATTGTGATGCTGGAAAAGAATAGTAAAAGTGCCATGAATTACTGAAAGGATAAATCAATCTGTCTTGGAAGAAGTACAGCCAAGAGTGCTTCTTAGAAGGAAGTGCATGTGGCGCGACTTCATCTTACACGCTCTGGACATATTGTCTGGATAGACCAGCCATTGGGGAAGACCATGGTGTTTTGTAAAGTAGTGGGGCAGAGACGAATAGGAAGGCCCTCAAGGGGATGGATTGACACTGTGGTTACAACAATGAACTCAAGAATCGAAGCAGTTGTAAGGATGGTATGGACTGGTCTTTGTTGTGTGGGAACTGACTTGAGAGTCCCTAACCACAACAATAATAACAACTGATCAATTTAGAAAAATAAATTATTAATGAATAGTTCACACACATAAAAATTGTCAGAAGCAATGTTTTCCTGTAACCACTAAAGGTATATCTAATACTGCAGCTGCAAATAGGGCTAACATTTTAGTTGTTTCTGAGTTGCCCATTTTTATCTATGATTTTTACAGAGGCCATGCAGAACTTGAATAGGGTATATACTGAGTACTATCATGCTAACACTATTAGCTACAAGTCTTTGTATGATGCATTATTAGTTCTAAATTGCTATGCTGCCCAAATCAGATTAAATGTCTTAGGGTGTTACCTAGTTCTTCTTACCCATTTTAGCTTCCTCTACATATCAGCCAGTAGTGCTTTCCTCTTATTGCTGGATGCTAAAAGTCAATGTCAACTCATTATACTTAATATGCTCAGAAGCTTCTAATACATCAATTTTAATTTATATTTTAATTTGAGGGCAGGTGAATATTTGGTAGCAGTAGTATCATGTGGTCGCTGCAAACTTCTAGCTGCCTGAAGAACCATGGATGCAGTGTCCTGACACAGTGTCAAAGACAATTCATGAAAATATCTCTGAAATACTTTATATATATATATATATATATATATATATATATATATATATATATATATATATCTCACATGGCAAAATGACTGCCTGTCCTTTGCCGTTACACAACTCTTCCTCAAGGGACCTAGTCTCTAATTCAACAATGAGATATGGATCTGTGAACTAATATAAGAAATACCAGGAAGCCAAAAGAAGAATCATCGGGTGTTTTTGTTGCTTTCATTTATTTAGTTGCTTTTGTTTATATAAATAAAGTTGTACCTTCATTGGCTACAATTGAATCCCTCTGCTATGAAAACCATTATCTAGTTAGTCATCAACACCAACCAAGTAAACCTAAAGCCATTCCTGTCTGATCAATCAGAATAGTAATTTTGTCCTCCTTGTTCCTAAACACAAAAGGCTTCCAACTATTTATACTGTCTCCAAATCCCCATATCCATTTTATTAAGTAATCCAACTTCTACCCACAACCTAAGCACCCAATGGACAACCACCAAAGACATCTGAGTCACAGAGATGTTGGTAACCAAATGAGTACATTTCTTATCATCTACACAACATGAATAGTATTTAGTTACTAATGTTTCCTTAAGTAGATGGTAGGTTGTCTGTTTTGACATAATACCTTCATGCTACAACTTCTCCCTCACCCTCCTTTAGAAGTCTTTCTCAAAAATGTGTCTCTCTTACTCAATATATTGAAAATATTCATTGACTCTAATGCAAAAGGGCATTAATTACTTTAGAGTCAATTTCAAATTCAGGTTATCCAAGGATAGAGTACAATTACTGCTTTGGATTTTCTTGACTCTATTCTTTGTAGAAGAGGACCAGTTCTCCTCTCACTTACCCTAACACTCCAAGTGATCAGGTATCCTTGAACTGCCAAACTTTAGATTAGGAATTTGCATAAATCATTTGTGACACCAAAGGGTCTTACTAAAGATGTACAAGACTAAGGATAATGAACATTGTATCAACCTGGCTCCAAGGAAGTATCAATATTTAGTGTACAATAGCCAACAATTTTGTGGAAAACTGAACTTTTATTTTCCACTTCGCTGTTCAAAGAGATTTGACTTAAGGAACTTGGCATATAGGTGTGTTTAAGTTTTGAGACTATATAGCACATTGACTATCTGAGCATCGCTAAAAGCTTCAGCTGTGGGCCTGTCAACTCTCTCCATGAGAAGGAACAACTTTCAAAATAATTCCCCAGGGAAGGAAGTGGCTAAAGAGATTTATCAAAGTGGTCACAGGTTTAAGGAGATAGTTTCTAAGCTATACCAATAAATGATTGATAATCAGAAAATCAAATGCCAAGTCATAAAAAATGAAACAATGTAGAAAAGTAGAGTAAAAGATTATTGCGTGCATCCATTCAGCAATGGCTTGTAAATTAAATTGAAAAGAAATATTTTTTTTCAAATCAATGCTGAAATGAAAAATCAAAACTGTTCACATTTCAGAAAATACATTAGCAAATGTAGAGAAAGACTAACACATTTTGGCAGGTCTAAATATTAGCAGTGGAAAGAAAGTTTTTCTCCTTAGTTTATCTCTTTTATGCATTTTATGGTTGCGTTTTCACATGAGTGCATCCCAACCCACTTCGATGCAGAAGTCTCTGCCTAGCAACTGTGCGTAGGGTTTGCCAGGTAGTAAACATGGACAGCAGTAGGTAGCCTCGTCTCTCTCTCTGAAGTGTCTGCTGAGGGTCTGAGAGAGCCGCCTGGCTAGCACACCACGTAGGAGCACCTACTACACTGCCCCATACAAAGAAGGCTAACTTCAAAACAACATCTAAGCAAATTCCAACTCTACCATTTTTCACAGAAAAAGAATGGAAACAAATTTCATTGTTTTTAATACGCTATTAACTAATCGTGTAGAAGATTTCAAAAAAAATATGTAAATCACAAGTCTTTTAATTAAAAATTTCAACTGATTTTTAATGTCCTCTCTAGCACAGAAATAAGTGATAATTAACCACTGCCTAATTTTTGTAACATTCATTTCCTTACTGAGAATGCATAGAAGCAGGAAGACATACTCTGCCTTTTGGACATATTTTACTGTGGCCCTGGACCCTGAATACAGCTTTCCTTGTGTTCCAGATCTTTGAATTTGGAATTTAACTATATTCAAAACCATGGACACAATTTACTTACAGCAATAATATTAGTCAGCACTGAAACTCCACCCGTGTTCTATGTAAATGTCCCATGCAAAAGAGTTTCTGGGGACCTAGTTGCTAGGTTACAAGTAGAGGAAGACCTTCTAGAGACAACTTAAAACACTCACACACATTTAAAAGGAAACCTTACACTTTCAGAAAATAGCAAAACAAATGAAAAGATCAGGAGAGTAAAGTTTCTCAAAGTCTGGGTTACCCTCACACCTGCACAGAGGCACCGGGCGTAACCACTAATCCCAGCAAGGAGCTTCTCTTTCTTAGCTCCCACTGTCCCCCGACTCAGCTTGCCTGAAAGACTACTGTGACCCTGCATGGATCTCAGCTGGTGCCAATTGCTGGGCATAGAATCTCTTGCTCTCATTCCATATTGTTTCCTCCAAACAGTGCTTGCTCTGTTTACTGTTTTGTTTTCTACCTTTCTCCTCCTGTGTAACACCCACTTCCAGGACACACATGCTCCAGGGACAGATATGCACACGAATGCTGATACCCCACAGAACTGTGTATTCCACATCAATACACATTTTACTCCCGTCTTCTGTCAGTGCAACCTCAATAACACAGATTCATGTATACACATTTTCAAAGCAACAGAACTTCACCTCCACAAGTCACACCTGGCCTATAAACTTTTTCTCCTCTTCTTCTCTACCTTTTACTCTTTAATTATGTTCCTTTTTTCTCTTTAATTTTCTCTCTCTTTTCTAAGTACTCTCCATTACTTAATAAATTTGTTATATCTGTGATTCCATACTTGGAAATATATTTCAAACTCATCTGTTTGGATGGCAGACAGCAATTCCCTTTGTTTGTTTTTTTTTTCTTCACCTCTTCTATATCATTTGATCCCTCTCCTTTCATATCCTTCTTCATTCGTGGAAACAAAAGGAAATTCACAGGGAGCCAGGTCAGGTGAGTATGGTATATGGGACAAGAGAGGCAAGTAGTTTTTGTCAAAATCTGGTGCCCTGAGAAGACTGTGTGACCTGATGAATTGACGTGGTGGCACAGTAAGGCCCCCATCTGAGATAAATTAGGTCTTTTCTGTCACACATTGCTACAAAATTTTCAGAACCACTAAATATAGAGCTTAATTAAAATTTTGACCTGATGGAAGGAACTCCAAATGCACTATCCCCCGCACATAAAAAAAATACAACCTTTGATTTCAGTTGATGGATTCATCGGGGGAAGGGCAATGATGGAGTTTCCACTGGCTTGATTGATGTTTGCTTTCACAGCCTTTACCTTCCCGGACATAATTGCTGATGACAAATGTGTGCATAAGCAAATGTGCTAAGAAACTAATGGTGCCTGGCTATCCAAAGATACAGCATCTGCGGTCTTACAGGTTTGAAGGTAAACAAGCAGCCATCTAGCTGAGAAGCAACAAAGCCCACATGGAAGAAGCACACCAGCCAGTGTGATCATGAGGTGTCTAAAGGATCAGATATCAGGCATCAAAGAGCCAAAAAACAGATCATTGTAAATGAGGGAGAGAGCAGTTAGGGAACCCAAAGCCTATCTGTAGGCAACTGGACATTCTCTTACGGAGGAGTCACAGGGAGGAGAGGAGCCAGTCAGCATGTGGTGTAGCAATGATGAAGCTACACCTTTCCTCTAGTTCCTAAATGCTTCTCCCCCACCCCACTCCCACCACTATTATGATCCCAAATCTACCTTACAAATCTGGCTAGACCAGAGGATGTACACTGGTACAGATAGAAAATGGAAACACAGAGAATCCAGAACAGATGACTCCTCCAGGACCAGTGGTGAGAGTGGTGATACCGGGAGGGTAGAGGGAAGGTGGGATAGAAAAGGGGAACCCATTACAAGGAACTACATATAACCTCTTCCCAGGGGACAGACAACAAAAAGTGGGTAAAGAGAGACATTGGAAAGTGTAAGATATGACAGAATAGTAATAATTTATAAGTTATCAGGGGTTCATGAGGGAGAGGGGAGCAGGGAGGGACCAGGGAATGAGGAGCTGATAGCAAGGACTCAAGTAGAAAGCAAATGTTTTGAGAATAATGTACAAATGTGCTTGACATACAATGGATGTATGTCTGGATTGTGATAAGAGTTGTATGAGCCCCCAGTAAAATGTTCAAAAGAAAAAAAGAATAGCACCCTTTCTTGTCACCAGTAATGATGTTCAAAAAATATTCTGGGTCTCTTCAGAGCTTTAATTTCAAAGCACAGCATGTTTCCATGTAAGGCTCTTTTTGCTGGTCAGTCAGAGCCAGAGGCACACATTTCACAGCGACCCTTCTCATTACAAAATCTGAACCAAGCTCCAAGATACCCCAGATAACATCGCCAGCTCTTCAGTGGCCCGGTGTTGGTCTTTGACTACAAGTGCATGGAATCTGTCAACGTTTTCATCCATTGTGGAAGCTGATGGATGTCCAGAATGAGGTTTATCATCAATCAATGTTTCACCTTCTTAAAATGAGAAAACCTCTCCTTCACTTGAGTTTTTCACATACCAGTGTTCTTATAAGTTGTGATCAACATCAGAGCAGTTTCTGTATCATTTTTCCCAAGCAAAACCAAAATTTATGTTCTTTTAAATTGGCCATCAAAAAAATTAAGTTTTCAGCGAAATTTCTTTTATAAAAAAATTTGCTGTGAACAGAGAGAATCTTCACATAAGATGCCACTGGTTTCAATAACTCAGTGAGTTGTTTGATGCTCTCCAAGTGGAAAAATGCATACTAAGGAATCTCCTCCCAGCGGAGCACTTTTATGGTTTCTTGGGGGGTGGGGGGGGTACACACTTGTGTGTGTGTGTGTGTGTGTGTGTATCAAACAGTCGAGTTTCAGGAAAAAGAATTGAATCCTGAGAGAAACGAGGGAAAAATGAACATTCACCTACAAAGGTAAATCCATAAGAATAAGGTTGAATTTCTCAACAGAAACCATGCAAGCAAGAATATTGAGTGGCATATATATATAATCCTGAAATAAACTCCCAATATCCTTCAATTAAAGGCAGAAATAAGGTATTTCCTGCACCTCCTTCCCCCAATAAAGATTAAAAAACAAAATAATGGTATAAAGATAAGACCAATTTTATCCTTTCCGACCCAAAATATTAATGGAGACAATATGGACAGAAAATCAAGAGCAACAGCAGACAAACATGAGAGCAACATGCAGGAAAACACCAGCCAGAAACCTACCCAGTACACACAGCTCTGCAAAGAACACAGAAATAGAGGAAAAATAGATACCAAATTTAAAAAAAATCAAATATAAAAGAAATGGCAACACCAAACTGGATGTCTCTAAAATAAAATTGAATGCTATGGATCAAATGTATCAATAAAGAAGTGAAGAGTAGCACACTGGAGTGAAAATTGATTCATTTTTATGCTGCCTATGGGAGACAAAACTAAAGATCAAAGAAAAGAACTGAAAACTCAAGGGATCAAGAAAAGTTTGCCAAGCCAATGGCACCATAATAAAACAAGAATGGTAGTACTAATTATTTTAAAATATAATTCTAATGATATCATGAGATATTAAAATGTACTCTATACAATAATTAAAGGAATAGTACAAGAATTTATAGCCATGTTCCACATATATATTCCCAATTAAAAACACTTGAAATACATCAATCACATTCTCACAAAGGGGGATAAATTAATAGCACAACAATAATAGAAAATTTTGAAATACCATTTTCAAGAAAAGACACATAATAAGGAGGAAAATTCAAAAAAGAAACAGAAGAACTAAACAACACAGTCAACTAGACAGATACAGAAAACTACACTGAATACAGTCAGTGGCATTCTTGTCCACCACAAATGGTACATGCTCTAAAATAGACCACAAAACAACTTTCATAAATTGCAAAGCACTTAGACCCTACAATCTATTTCCACCTACCTAGAAATCAACAGTAGATAGAATCAGGGCATAAAATCAGGCACAAGGAAACTGAACAGCATAGTATTTAAACAACTATGTAATAGATAAGTGATAGCAATATTAAAATTCCTTGAAACAAATGAGAACAAAAACACAATATACCCAAACCTTTGAGAAACAACAAGAACAATCATCAGAAGACACACACGATAAAAAGAGGAGAAATCATAAATCAACACCTTAAGACATCTTCAAACAACCAGGGAAAGAGTAACAAAATAAAGCCTCAGCCACCAAGAGAAGAGCAATCATAAAACTTAGGTCATGATACATGCTTTGGAAAAGAAGACCAAAAAAATGGTTCTTTGAAAGCGCTAACAAAAGTAACAGCACACTGGTAAGTTTAACAGAAAAAAATGAAAGATACAAATACCTAGAATTAGAGATTAAAGTGTGACATCACAACAGATCCAACAAGATTTAAATGGACACTGTAACCAACACACATACCCAAATTAATGCAAATTGACAGGGTGAACCTCAAGAGATGCATTACAAAAGAAGATATAAAGTGAGTTAGCAAAAACTTTGAACCAAGAAAATTCCAGGACTAGGTCAAGTGACAGGATAATTCTATCAAGTATTCAGAGAAGACCTGTCGCCAATTCTATAAACTACTCCTCAATACAGAAAAGGACACAGCATTATCAAACTCATTCTACGAAGTAAGCAAAATCCTGATACCTAAACAAAGACTCCAGAAGAACAATATCCCTCATGAACATGACAGAATCATTCTCAACAAAATCCCTAGCAATAAAATCCAACAGTACAACAAAACAATAATGATAATAATACACCAGGACCAATTAGAATTTGTATGGGTAAGCAAGGATGGCTCAACATTAGGAAAAACAATGAACCACCACATAAACTAGAAAAGGAATGAGAACCTTATAATTATATAAATCACACAGAAAGGCATTTGACAATATCCAATACCCATTTCTGGTAAAAATACTCAATAAAATATGGATTAAAGGGAAATTTCTCACCACAATAATAATAATAAAGGACATATATGATAACCCATTGACCAACATCTCCCTCACTGGGGGGAAAACATTTCCACTGTGAATGGGAACCAGAAAACTATGCTCTTTAGCAAATAAAGGAACAATAACAGAGTAAAAGTGTTATCAAGTCCATTTTGACCCAAAGCAATTCTGTAGGGCAGGGTAGAACTGTCCTGTGTGTTTCCAAGATTGGAATTCTTGAGAGGAGTAAAATAAAATGCTACACTTCCCTTAACAACTTAACAACTTAGGGCAGAGGGGCAGCTGGTGGTTTCAAACTACTGACTTTGATGTTAGCATCACAGCCACCAGACTGTCCTGGAGACCCCTCTGATTCAAAACCAGGCCCAAAGTCAAAGCCAGAATCATTACAGAACAAAAAGAAATCAAAGGTGACAATAATAAAGTTCAAATGTGATGAAGCAGAAAGTATTGTAGCTAAAATTGTGAACAACCAGTTGTTAGGCTGTGGAGGACAGAGGGAACCCAAAACCCAACTGCAGAGGGTGGGTCATGACCCCTTTGGGAGCCAAATGACCCTTTTGCAGGGGTTGCCTGATTCATAACAGTAGCAAAATTACAGTTATGGTGTAGCAACGGAAATAATTTTATGGTTGGGGGGTCACCACAACATGAGGAATTCTATTAAAGGGTCGCAGCATTAGGAAGGTTGAGAAGCACTGTCAGATTAAGCTACTGGCAGATCCCCTCTAGCCATGGGGAAAGGTCTAGAACCTCCCCCTCTCTTTGCCTTCACCTTCCTGTTGGTGAGCACAGTTGAGACCTGCCTGAGTCCTGTGATGCTTTCAATGTCGTTGGATACACAAGATATTGCACTCGCTGGCCTGTGATCTTCCTTCATTCTGCAACATTGCACATAGCTGTGTAAGTCTGAAGAGGTGTATATGGATTCGTATCAGACTTCTGGACTAGTATTGGGCTTATGGACTCGATCTGGACAGGGCTTGGATGTTTTCCTGCTTTATAATGATTTTTCCACTTGAAGCACTCCCTTACACATGCATGACCGTGTCCGGATTTGTTTCTTTAGTCAACCTGGCATAACACGGGATCCAAGTCAGATAAAATCCTTGACCACTCAAATGTTCCTTCATGTATCATGATATTACAGATCAGTCCAGTTGTGAGGATTGATTTTTGCAGCCATAATGTTAATCCACCCCCTTAAGGGCCTTCCTCTTTTTTGCTGCCCGTCTACTTTCCCTTCTCCAGGGACTGGTTTCTCCCTTCAAAATGTCCAAAATAACTGTAAAAGTCTCATCACCCTTGCCTCTAAGGAGCCTTCTGACTGTGTTTTATCCAAGGTAGCTTTGCTGTTCTTTTGACATCTCATGATATTTTCACTATTAATTGCGAGCACCATAATCCAATGCGCCAATTTTTCTTTGTTCTCCCTTATTCAATGCTTATGAACTATCACTTCCTTATTTGTATATTTTCAAAACCATTTCCCCGTAAAATGCCTCACCTCAACTAGGTTCTTTTTTTCATATCATGGGGAGAGGGAGAGAAAATTCCTGCCACATAGCATTACCTAGGATCACCCCAAATAAATATAAGCTCCTACAATGGTGCTAGCTAATTTCTATGGAAATTCATGACCAGAAAAGGCTGGGTACTTCTGTCTCTGAGCAGGTTACATATTTGAACACTGTTTATAGGTGTGCCCGACTTGCTAATCTAGAAAAAACAAATTCATGGACACTGATATAGGTATAAGAAAGAGCTTTATACACATGAGCAATTGAATATTGAGAAAGCATCCCAGCCCAATCCAGATCAAGTCCATAAGTTTGATATTATCCTGCATGTCGATACCAATCTATAAAGTCTTCTTCAGACTCATGAAATGCATGCAATGATGCCAAATGCAGGACGATCACAGGCCAGCAGTTTGGAAGTCCTGTGGATGCAATGGTGTTGTAAGCATCTCAGTGCTGACGGGTCTCCACATGGCTCCTTCAGGTCCGACTGCCTTAGGGTAGCTTCAGAAATGCCTCAGAGGAAATGAGCCTTGGCTATAGAGAGTCTCCAAGGGAGTGAGAAACGAAAGAGTGTCTCCTGCCTCCAAGGAGGAAATACAGGAGTTCGCAGAATCCTCAGGGGAAGGCCATGCCCACACACAGCCCTTACTGGTTCTATCCCAATTGACAAACTAGACACCACCCCTTCACTCTTAATCCTCTCAAGTCCCGAATTGACACCTGATTATGTAACTGCCACAGTAGGTAACTCAAGTCTGGGCACATGGCATTGGGAAAAATGATTGATTACTTTGGTAGACCTCCCCAGTGTGAGAATCCAGCCATGAGTTATGTTCCTGTGCATGCATTTTTGACAGTGTCTGTTCAGTCCTTTGCGAACCAGGCCAAATGCTGTAAGCAACCTGGATCCTTGAGTTTGTTTTTCTAAAGTACACAGCACTCTTCATAGGCCACACCAGAAGGATTCCATTAGGAAAGCCCACGAAGGGAACCAAATTACCTTAAATACACCTGTAGCAGATTAAATGAATTAAAGTACTCGTTTGGCCTTAAGGCTGAAACAACCTAGTGTGAGAGTTACGTCACTGCTATCCCAAGAATGTGAGTTTATAACTCATTGTACTTTGGTCCAAATTTCTTACTTTTGAGGGTGCCCAATAGTTAGCAATTTAAGACTACAATATATTTGCTACTGTCATACTCTCTTGGCTGGTTATGACTCG
Source organism: Tenrec ecaudatus (assembly GCF_050624435.1). NCBI lineage: Eukaryota > Metazoa > Chordata > Mammalia > Afrosoricida > Tenrecidae > Tenrec > Tenrec ecaudatus. Next base: position 138,659,555 of record NC_134540.1, on the reverse strand, counting down.
TCAAAATCCTACAGATGCAAATTTGACATCATGAATTAAATTGTTGCCTTTTGCCCAACCCTCACTGTTTTCCTATACTGTGTTCAGTCACTCAAGATTTTAATGTGTACAAGTCAAATATCTGTGTAATAGGGTCCTCAAAACTTTCATACTTATATATTATTTTTGTCAATATTTTAATGATTTTACTATTGGTTAAATTTCTGATATTATTAGAATTACCAAATGTCCCAAGGAATTTGTATATTTTCTCAAGAACTGATGATGGTGTATCTGAAGTGTACAGGGGGCATATATAAATTTTAGATATACTAATGGATATTTAGTTCATACTTAACAATAAACCTTATCCTTGAACAATTAGTTCTTACAAGTGGCCTTGCTCATTACTTTTCCTCATGTAGTGATCGCTGAAGATATGATGATGATCAGATATTGCCTGACTATGACAAAGAAGAACATTTTAGGTCTTAAGAGCTTGTATTTAAACATGCATCCATCTAAGTCAGGTATCAGCTAAGTATTCATGAAGAATCAAACCAGGCAGTGTGATAATAGGATTATTAAAATAAAATCCAAGATCAGAGAGGAAGATTATGTTAAAACTTAAATGCTGAGCACCTTGTTTGAAGGAGGTGAGGAATGACAGTAAATGACAGTGAAATCCATTTTCAAAGCCCCATGGTCTAAGCATCCTCAGAACACCTTCAGTACATTTACCAAGGTTATGAGTAGTCTTGTGCCTGGACACAGTGTCTTGAAAGTGCATTACTGAATACACAGATTACAAATTTCATTTCTTATTATTTGTTTTCCCTTGTAATCCATTTTTTTATTTTCTATTTTTTATTTATTCTGCTATATTTAAATTGAAGATTTTATGGGTTTTCTTTTGTTTCTATTGTTGCTTTTCATGATTTTCTTTATATGAAACTCAGGATAGTTAATCTAAAGAGAAAGCAACTAGATTTATAATTATTTGGGTTATGACGGGAGATTGAAAGAGAATGGGTAGCTAATAATACTGGATATAAAAATGAAGAACATATAAAATTGATTGTGATGATGAATGCTGAACTCTCTTTAATATATTAAAAGCATTTAATTTTTAAAAAAACTTTATTTGAACTCATATGTAAAAAATCAATGGTCTGTTCCGCAGTCAGCCCTGGCCTGGTTTGAGCTGCTAATATTGAGATTCTCCATCGTGTTTTCCCTTTGCTGTAGGCAATTTCATTTCTGTGTATTGCATCTGGAGAGGTCCAGGTATGTCGTAGCCTTTTTTGCTCTTGAAAAAAAGACATTTGCTATAAACAAGTCATTTGTCTTGCACAATTTTCTCTGGAATATCCAGTTTTGTTTCCATCACCAAGACCATATTTTCTAACTCCTGTTCCCTCCTCTGCTTCTAACCTTCTCATTCCAATCACCAATAATTATAAATGTGTCTTGATTTCAAGTTGATCAAATTCTGACAGAAATGGCTGGTAGAATTATTCAATGTTTACTCACTAGCTTTTGTGGTTGGTGCATACATTTTAATAGTAGCTGTATTTGGTTGTTTTGTTAGCTTGAAGGCTAATGGATATAATTCTATTATATACAGCATAGTACTTTATGATTGATTTTGCAATATCCCTTTTTGGCAATGGATGTCACACCATTCTCTTGATTGTGTTATTCCTGGCATAGTAAATCTTATTATTTACAGACTCATGCTTTATTATTTACAGACGGATGTGAGACTCCACTTCATGGTCTTCATGCATTCATCATCATTAAGGGACTAGTGCCTAGAGAGGGACATCATGCTTGCTAAAGTGGATGTCAGCCCCACAAGGGCATACTTGAATGAGATGTGTTAACGCACTGACTGTTACAATGTGCTTAAATATTAAAACAATTTTGAGGAATGTGCAGATCAAGAAGTTTTATTGATTGATTATAAATAGGGTTGCTATACGATTGAATCAACTCATCAGTACCTAACATTAAACACATGTTTATGAAATAGTGTGAGTATTTTATTGTTGTGTGATGTGTGTATCTCAAGTAGAAATAATAAAATCCACGTTCTGAATTATGATGAACAAAAATGTAGAGTTAGCTAAAGCTGGCTTGAGGACAGCGAATAATAGTGCCTCTTTAACACAGTAGATGTGCTTTTCATAGAAATGAGTAAGCTTTTTACTATTTCTCCCTACCTTAAAAGTTTTGGATTTCTGACATCATAAACTTGGAGAAATCTTTGATGTAGTGAGTAGATATAAGAAGCAGTATCAAACAGGAAAGGCATTCCAGATGAGAACTATAAAGAGAAAGAAAAAAGTAGATTTATAGCTCTGTTAAAAAGAATTTAATATTCTATAAAATTTACTAATTCAAAAGAAGTAAATTCCTGTTGAAACTTCTTCATAGGGTTTGCTACTTCTTCACTCCATCTTTTAATATTACAGATTGAAAACTAATATAAAGATTAGATGCTTCACATTTTATAGACTGAAATATGAGTCATTTTAGTCAACTTGCATGCATAAAGGTATCCTGATTTGATTCTCTTCTTTGAAGGATTTGGAACACATCCTTCAGGGGCATGATAGTATTCCTTTGTTTGAGTTTAGCAATGCTTTTCAGATATATGGAAGAGTAGCTAATGATGTGTCTCTTAAATATGTAACAAAATTAATAGGGATATAAAACAACAAAATAAAAACATTTTCGGACAGCTAAGTACTAGAAAATGAATACATACTTATTCCTGTTGCTCTGGATTTAAAGGCATTTCATTCAGCAGAGAGTTGACACACAGCAGGAAACTACAGTGCACACAGATGGCCCAGCTTCCTCGTCAGCACCAACATCAGCACCTACTCATTGAAGAACCCAGCACCTTCTTCTATTTTCCATGGTTTCTGCATATTTATTTGCAATGTATAAAGAAATGTTCATTTTCATTTTATCTCAAACATTTTAGATTTTATTCATCCGAATGCTTTGAATCATAGTTATGATTTCACTGATATAAGAAAGCCTCACTTTTTCATCACTTAATTTGCTCTTCTCTGTAAACCTATAATGTAGTTAGGGGAAATTGTCCGACAGGTGTTGGGCCAGATTGTCTAAAGAAACAAATCCAGGGACACTCATCGAGGTTAAAGATAGAGTTTTATAACAAGAAATCATCCCAGCCCAGTCCAACTCAAGTCTGCAAGTCTCATGCTAACCCAATAGTCGCTCTTCTGACTAATGCAGCCACATACTTGTGACCCTGGAAGATGACTGCTGATGGCCCAGGCAGTAGGAAGATTATAGACCTGTGGATGCAGTTTCATGGCTACAAAATCAGTGGAGACATGGCTTGGCACCAGCAGCTCTCAGTCAGGCGACCTACATGGGGATAACCCAGGAGATTTCCGGCAGGGAAGAGAGGGAAGGGTTAACTGTGGGAAACAGAAAGATTTCTCCCAAGTCATCTCCCCCAAATAGGAGACTGCTTGTAGTTAATGGTAAACTTCCCTGAAGACAGTCAGCTACCAGACTACTGTCTAGTCCCACCACTGGTAGGCCTGCTCCCTGCTGCTAAGGACAATGGGCTACCTCTACTTAAAGCCTTGTAACCATTAGCTTGGTCCTTGTAGGTGGGGTTCACACCCTCCTGATAATGGTTTCTATGGAGATCCAGAGAACAGGTCAAAACAGCTAAGTGGCATCCTAAATTAGACTGCCATCCTGAATCTAGGATCTGCCCTTCTTGTCACATGCATACCCCCAATCCCTCCTCTTCCTATTGCTTGTATACCCCTAGAACATCCCCCTCACATTACTGTATTACCAATAGCACAACACTTTCCTGTGAAGTATGTCTTCGCCTATAATTAGGGGGGTTGCATATCCCCAGAGAATATAAAAGACTTGGTGGGCATTTAATCAATCTCTCTCTCTCTCTCTCTCTCTCTCTCTCTCTCTCTCTCTCTCTCTCTCTCTCTCTCTACCACCAAACGAGACTCAGGTGAGCATTGCTACCATGAAATGTGTCTGACACCATTATTTCAACCACTCCTCTATCTCTCATGCTCTATATGACTTTACTATAATGTTTACTTAATATCGCGGTACAATTGTGCCTACCCGACCTGTAATGATGTGTTAGGGGCTGGATTTATCCTGACAGTAGAGAAAGAGTATTTCCAGAGGTTCTAGCTCTTATACAAAAGGCCACACACCCCAAAAGATGACAAACGACCACTTGATTAGCAGCTTTGACTATACCCCTAGCAAGGAATCTCTCCAAAGAGCCAAACTCCCTGCCTTGAGCTTGATGCCACCTTATAGCAAACATATAGGTCAAGGTAGAACTGCCCCTGTGAGTTTCTGAACTTGGAAATCCCTGTCTTTCTGTGTCTCCCACACAAAACTTAGTTGCTTGGAACTTCGGACCCTCTAGGTCACAGTCCAGTGAGTAAACAATACATCACCAGAGAGTGTCTAGTTGACATAAAATCATCTGTCGACTGCAATACATATGCAAGGGTACCAAAATTAACCCAGAACTCCTGGGTGAGCCGAGATTTCGGAGTATGGATTCCCACTAGACAAGCATCAAGCAACTCGTTCTGAGTTAGTGCACGCAGTGGCATCGCCTGGGAAGGGTCTCTCTGGTCAAAGTGACTGTTTTTCATGCAAGTACTTTCACTCAATCCTCATTTTTTGTGATGGCCTATTTAAGAGAACAGTGCAATTTTTTCTTTTCCTTTTTATTTTTTTTGCAATTTTTTTCTTTCTCTGGAAAATGCCCCAGAAACTGCTGTGATATTAAACACAGCTTACAAGGACAGTGCTATGAGAAAAACTCTAGTGGTTTTCTCATTTCAAAAAGGGTGAAATGTCGATTGATGACAAACCTTGTGCTTTAGATCCGTCAACTTCCAGAATGGACAAATATGTCAACTCACAGTGCATTTGGAGTTCGTTTCCAAACAGAATTCCAAATAGAAACTTTTTGCCTTTTCCTGTCTTTTCACATTCTCTGGACCAGTTTTCAAAGCTTACTTTGTATTCTTAGTTTGTGTAACTTACTTATTGTAGTTAGCCAAAAGGTATCTTCAAGAAAAAATGGAGAAAACGTGAATGTTGTCAAAGATTTTATCCTCTTTTCATCTACAATCAATGCATGTGGAAACATCAGTCAAAAAGTCAAATACATTTCATTGGGTAAATCAACTGCAGAAGATCCCTTTAAAGTGTTGAAGAGTAGCAAAAGTTCCTTTAAGTATTCAGGTATCCCTGATTCAATAATAATATTTACAATTGTCCATCTGCATGTGAAAATTGAGTATTAATACAGAAAACTGAGGAAGAATCAATGCATTTAAATTATGGTGCTGGAAATAAATATTTAAAATCCAGGGACTCCCCAAATAGCAGACATATCTTGGAAAAAGTACAGCCAAGTGCTCCATAGAAGAAATAATAGTAACACTTTGTATCTGGTACTTTGTATATGTTATCAGGAGAGAACAGTGCCTGGGAAAAGACATCACATATCTTCATAAAATATAAGGGATATGAAGAAGAGGAAGACACTTGACAAGGTAGATTGACATAGTGGCTGTACAATGGGCCCAAGCAGATGAACCTAATTTTGAGGATTGCATAGGGCTGGACAGAGTTTCATTCTGCTGTACATAAATAGCTATGATTTGGAACTGCTGAGGTGACACCTAAATACACAATTATCCTTTAATATCCATTCTCTCACCTTACAGTAATATAACTCTATATTGTTAATTATTTGAATGAATTGGAGATATTGAGCTAGATATACCATTTTCAATGTCCTTTATAAATGGAGTATAATTATGTGAATAATTAATGTATTTAAATTTTCACCAATGAAAATTAATACGAGTTTTGTGTGCAAAAGTTGCTTTAAACTATAAAAAGAGCTTAGCAAATGCAGAGAACCAGCAAAGCTTCCTGCAAAACACAGATACTTGGCAACAAATGATACAGATAATATCAAAGAAACATCTATTATATAAAATACAATAACAAATGAAAGAATAGAAAAATAATAGATAAACCAATTCAAGAGACTCTGTTGGGTGAAAATAATTTTACAATAAAAGCACAGAAAACAAAGTGTAAACATAGGAAATCATTTTTAAACAATTTCTGATATGTGAAGAAATGTACTTTATTTCATAGGGAAAAAAGCTAATTGTTCAGGATCTGTCAAGATATTTCTAAACTGAGTTGTACAATTCATCACAAAATCACTGGCCATACAACAGAGACTAATTTTCACATAGTGTTTTCATACTATTAATCTTTGCAGGAGCAGAGTGCTGTATCTTTCCTCTGTGGAAATGTTGGTGGTTTTGAATCATACATTTTGTAGTTACTAGCCAAGTACACATAATGTTTTGTATGTTTTGTTTGTACATAGAAAAGTACTCTTAAAGCTTTCAAAGACATTAAGCATGCCTTAGAAGAAGACATTCAAATGATGCAGTATGCACTGTCTGCAACACATAGCAAATGGGTGGAATACTGAATGAAAGTAGCATGTAATGACTATAAGATGGTACAAACCACACCAATTGCTATAAAACTACTGAGAAACTCTTTCCAAGGTGTAATATACGTTACTATGAAAGTACAGCATAATTCTAAGTTAATTTGTAAATGTAAGAGGAAAATAACATTTTCAAATAATATTTTTCAAGAACACGTGATGAAGAGTTCTCCATACATATTTCGAGGGATACATGAATATCAGCAAACAATAGAAGAGGAAAGGGAGAAAGAGGAATGTTCTGAAAGCACATATTCAACCAAAATTTAAATGTAAAGTGAACATTAGTATTCACTAATGGAACATAATTGTGCATAAACATAATGAATACAAGTAAAAGAAGGTTTTCAAAATGTATAGGAGAGATAATTGTGAGAACAGAGTTATAGCACTAGTGATGGTAAAATTTAAAAGATAGATATGCATTTTGAAGGTAGTAATATTAGGGATGAGTTCTGTTAGCATATTGAGCAAGATGATTGAAATAAATGGGTTAATGGTCAGGGATGATACCAAATTGTTGCCTGTTTTTGTTTGTTAGTTTACATCTTACGGTTTTTGTTGTTTTTAACCAGAGGAAATTTAAGGTGAAATTGCCGCTAAATGAGACAAAGCAATCTATAAGGAGACAGACTATAAAATAAATGGAGTAAAATCTTAATGTCTATTAAACACTGAAGTGAGACTAAACCTATAATTGACATTTAAATCCAGAACACTAGAAACACCTCCAATATTTTGGGAGGAAGTAAAGGAGAAGAGAGGGAAAGAGAGAAGAGGAAAGATAAGGAATCAGAAAGTTAGGAAGGCACGTGTGCGTATCCTAACACATGCACACACAGACTGTTAAAGTGGGCAGGAAATAAGGAGGGGCATTTGTACTAAAACCAAAGTAAACATAATTTTCAGGAAGGCAAAACATTGCCTGTGTTGAATCAAAGTATGGAGTAACATTTTTAATGATGTAAGATTCCTTAATTAGAATTAGGATTATTTAGATTGACAAAGGCACTTTTGACAGATTGATAAAAGAAAGATGTTTTGTGTGGATTTACAAAAATAAATGTTAAGGACACATTATGAGCAGATAACTTCAAGTGTTTGGTAATAAAATGCAGAAGAAATGTTGCATGCTAGCTTGAGAAATAATTGTGGTGAAAATTTCCATTAATGAATACATTTTTAATAAACATGGTTTGTGTTATCTAGTGCCTATTTATTTTATTGCCTATACTTTTTTTTAAGTTCTCCAATTCATTAAAAATCTTTCCTTTATTTCATGATTTCATTGTTTATTAACTTTTCTCTTATTTCTACAAAATTCTTCCTAGATGGTTTGTTATGGGTATATCTTCCCTTAAAGCTAACTGTGTTTTTCTTGGGCAACAAATCTCCCACTAGCTATAATATATCTCTTGTATATTTTTTGGTGTACATTTGAAAACATTGTAAATTAATTAAGATAGTGCATTTTTAAAGGGAAAGACAATTTGCTCTTTCAGAATATTGCTTCTAACATTTGGGGTACCATGCCTTGAAGATCACCAGCACAACCCTCTTTCTTGTGCATCATCCACAAGTCTACCTACGGATTAACTCTACTGGACTTTGTGGAAAAAGGAGAAACCATGCGATTTTCCTGTTGCCCCACTTAAATGATACAAATTCTCTTTCAAGACAATTTTTCTAATACTTGATTTAGATTACTGAAATATCTTCTTCATACCATAGTAATGTATTAGATGTCCCTCTTTTTGTTCTCAAATATGCAATCAACTTTACTAACTTACCAATTTACATTAGATTATTCAAATTTGTACATTTATTATTAACATATTTAAATACTATTGGTTAATGACTATTTTAAGAGAAAATATGGATAGTTTCTACAAACACGGTGCTCTGACTAAACTGAATTCCTTGACTCTATTGATTCTTTGGGATTTTAAAAAAACTTTGATGCAAATAAACAGTCTGTAGATGACAGCAGATGCCCCAAATGCATTCTCAGGGGCCCACAGAAATAAGCTTCCAGTGAAGCCCCTCGGACCACAGCCTAGGAATGTGGTTGGCTTTGCTAACAGACAGAGAGAACTAGAAAGTGGATGGTGACAGATGTAGTTAGGTTAAAATGTAACACATTATCCTTTCATCTCCCGTTGGCCCTTTTAAAATATTTATTTTCAATGTTTTCTGCTTTCATTTACACTGATATTTCGCTGTTGTGTTTTGTCATGGTTGTTTTGTTTGTATTTTGCATGATTTTCTGTATATGAGATCCAGGATGGGTAGATTTACATATACAGTAAAGTGGATTAACAATTACCTAAGAGAGTGGACCTGGGGAGCTAAACACAATAGGATAACATGTTCTGAAACTGATTATGGTGATCACCACACAACACATTTTTAATATGATTGAATGATTGAACTGTATGTGAATTGTCTGTCAAAGAAATGTAATAAAACATGTAAATAAGAGATAAAGTAAACATAAAAAAAGAAGAGAAGGGAGAATGGCATTTTTATCGATTATAATAACACTTCATCTATTTCAGAGAGTCCAGAAATAACTACATAATCTAGTGTAGGTTGTTAATCAAAAAGGCAAGAACTAGGAGCCTTATAAATTATCCATTGATATGGGGGTCAGTATAAAGCACATTGTGGTGAAGAAACTAGATGGTGTCTGGCTATCAGAAAGATTAGCATCTGGGGTCTTAAAGGCTTCTTTTTAAATAAGCAGACATGTAAGTGCAGTGTCAATAAAGACCACATGGAAGAAGCACACTAGCTTGTAAATAATAAAGTCCAAATCTGAAGGAGGGATGGTATTCAAGCTTAAATTGTGAACACCTAGTTTACCAAAGTTATGGAGAACAGTGGAAGCCTAACATCCATTTCCAGGTCCACGGATGTATTAAGTCTCCTGTGAATACCTTCTGATCACAGTTGCAGGATGTGAATAAATCTTTTTTATCAGACAAAGAACATTGTAAAGCCAATTATCTTAGACATAGGTTAAAATATAATAGTTCATCATTTGACCGCCTTTTTTTTTTTTTAACACTGTCGCAGAGTGTCTTCCAATCACCAGCTACTGAGCAAACTGGGAACGGAATGGGTCTCTGACAGGCTTGTTTTCCCTCCCATCTCCGAAGCTGGCAGAATACTAGCTATTCTCCAGATGCGATCCTGGGAGGTCCATTTGACCGCATTTTTGACCCATTTAAAACTCTTTCCGTTTTTTGTTTGTTTGTATTTTAAGTGAAAGGGAAGCACATGGATTAATCCCCAGGGATGTGAATAGTCTTCTTTTCAAGCAGAATGGATCAGAAACTGGATTGTTGGGAATGCAGTCAGGTTAACATTTAGTACCCTATCATTTGATCTCCCTATGATCCATTTAACTTTTAATATTTTTGCTTTCTTTTTATTGAGAGATTTATCTGTTTTACTTTGTGATGGTCATTAGTTTTTTGTTGTTGTTTTGTAATGTTTTCTGTATAAGAATGTGAGACTAGGCAAATCAATAGAGGCAGTGACTGTAATAATGGTTCCTTGTGGGTATAGCAGTGGAGAGAATAATTAACTAGAAGAATGAATTATGAAATATGTAAATCATATGTAAATAATAGTGAAAATAATAATGAATAGATGAGTAAATTTTAACATAACACTAGGAGATTTCAATAAGTAACTTTCAACTACAGATTGATCAACTAGAAAGAAAATCAAACCTTAAAAAAATAACTCAACTTAATCTCAAAGATATAAACAATTTTACCAAACAAAAATTCATTTCACTTTCTTCTATAGCGCCCATACTACCTGTTCTAAAATGCATAATATTTTAAGTAATAAAACAAACTACAGAAGATTTAAAAAATGAGATAATGCAAACCATCTTCTCAGATTATTATGCCATACAATTAAAAATCAACCAAAGAGCAATCAAGTCCAAACCAGCAAATATATAGAAATTTAACAACACTCTACTTAAGAGCCAATGTCTAATTGATGAAATAAAGAACACAATCAAAAGGTTTCTTGAAAGAAATGAGAATGAAAATAAAGCATATCAAAACCTTGAGAAACTTGAGACCTGCATACATACAACTAATCTTTGGTCAACTCCAAAAACCATAAAATGGGAAAAGGAGTTAATAAATGATGTTGCAAAAGCTAGATATCCACTTGCCGAAGGAAATAAGAGTCATATCTCACTCCACGCACAAAAACAAACTCAAAAGTGGATCCAAGTTCTAAAGGTAAAAACCAAATTTATCAGGATCTTTAATGAGAAAACTGGGACAAAACTGGAAGCGCTTTTGCAGGGAATGCACAGGCTTTCAAAACAAATACGAAAGGAAACACAATCCATGGAAGGTAAAATAGATGAGTGGGACCTATTAAAAATAAAGCACCTGTGTACATTGAAAGACTTAATTAAAAGAGTAAAAAGAGAGCCCACAGACAGAAATCATATTGAGTAAGAACATAACAAAGAACTAATTATCAAAATCTATAAAATTTTAGAAGTTTACAACAAGAAAACTTGTAATAGTCCTCTTAGAAGAAGGTGGGCAAAAGACCAGAACAGAGCATTCACAAAGGATGACACTTGAATTGCTAATAAACACATGAGGAAATGCTCCTGGTCATTAACTATACCCAGAATGCAAGTCAAAACAACCACGAGATACTACTTAATGCGCATTACTGTAGCCCAATTAAAAACAAAATAACCCCCAAAACAAAAAAAAAAAAACCAAAACCCCTGAGAATAGCACATGTTTGTGAGGATGTGGTGTGACTGGAATTCTCATCCACTGCTGGTGGACTTGTAAATATGTACAACAACCGTGAAAGGCAATACAGCAAAAACTAAAGCAGAGGACAGTATAATTTTCTGTTGTCAGTAAATGAATCCCAGAAACGTTGAGCCTATAAGGAAAGCAAAAAGAACACAGGTTTCTGGGGTAGGGGAGATAGAGGGGAGTGTGGGAGATAAAGAGATGATGTCAAGAAGCCCAGGAAGGAAAAGTATGTTTGGAAACTGATTCTGGAAGCAATTGTACAATTCTGCTGATGTGATTGAACTATGGAATGCTAAGACATATGCATTAATTCCCAAGTTATAGCAAATTAAAATTAAATTATTTTTTTTTAAGTTTTGATCTGGAATGGTTTGGGGGCTCACACTAAATTCTAACTCCAACTTAAGAACAATTAGTTTTGCATCATGGCCCAGCTCAATACTTGCCCTCAGAAAGGCAACACAGAAGATATAGGAGCTATAGCAAAATGTGGTGAAGAAATTAGATGGTGCCTGTCTATCAGACATAATAGTGTCTGGGGTCTTGAAGGCTTGTCTCCAAACAAGCAGCCATATAAGAGCTAAGTCAACTAAATCCACATGGAAGAATCACACTATCATTAGTCACCAAAACTTCTGGTCCACATAGTTTCACTGGGGAATTCTATCAAACATTTAATGAAGACAATAGCAATTTAATGTAAACTATTCCACAATATACAAGCAACCAATATGCTGCCAAACTCATTTTATGACAAAACTATAATTCTAATGCCTAAATCTGGCAAACGACATTCCTTAGAAATGAAAATTATAGACCAATGTCTCTCAATATATACCAACACCTTCAATAAAGTCCTAGTCAACAAAATTTGACAATGCATAAACAAACAAACATCTTGATCAAGTGTTGAGGTAGTTAGTTTATTGTGCCAACCTGGGCGATAAACACATATGGGATTACTTGAAGGGTGGAGAGATAAATGGCTCCGTGAGCCTCGCCTTTCTTGCCTCTTGCTCTTTGATCACTGACCAGTGTGTGGATGGTTTGCTTGTTCTGTGCCTCAATTTGCAAACCACTACCTGCAAAATACTTAACTCCTGGACTGTGTCACTGTAATTTGAGGTTCCTTTGACACCTGCTTCGCCACAAAATTGGAATATACATCTTTTGAGCTGGGGACTGTTGGACTCTGTCATCTGGCTGACTGTTGGTGACCTGCCTTGCTGTTTGCTGCCTGTTCCCGGATAGCCTGAGTTGCTCTGCAGAGAACTACTCGGTGGCCCTCAAGACTTGAAGGACCGCAAGTGTCTCAAAACTGTGTCACGGGAGTGAGTTACACTGAGCCCTTTGTACTGCTTTATAATTTAATTGACTGTTTACTTCTTTTGTTATACATCTATCTATCTGTATATAATGTATTATAATTAATAGTATTCTGGTTTTGTTTCTCTAGAGAACCCTGTCTAACACAATCCTCCACTGAAGAATTCTGCCCTCTTTGATTTACATCACATCAAAAAACAGTCTTGGTGTGTTTGAGAGACACACATCTTGTCCGTTTGAAGTTTCCCTTGTGTGTGAGGAAAAGGAGTTTGAAGGAGGAGATGGCGCTGTAGCGTGAATGGGGTGAAGCGCTCCAATGAAATTCTCATAGTACAGTTCTTGCTAATCTCAAAAATGAACATCAGGATGGTGTGGGTAGGGGGCGAGGGAGGGAATTCCTCTGCATATATTCACTTGTTTTTTTTCTCACCAATGTAGTTTCTAATTTTCTAAAAAATACTTAATCATTAGCATGATAATTCTATGTCCTTCACAAAAATCTATGAAGATGAACCTTTGGAAACTCCTTAAAAGCAGGTAACCAAACTGAACAGTTAAATGCTTATTAGTAGCTTTATTCCATGTGCAGTATATGTTAGTTTCACTTAACATATAATATAATATTGTTAATTCAATATTATATTCAGCCACTCCCATCGATATGATCATCTAAATTTTTTATCATTTAAATTTTTATGACTAGGCTGTGTAATAGCATTTATAGTTGAACTACCACTACATAGTCTTCATCTATGATTACCAAAAGCCCATGTAGCCGCCGCTATTGCAGGCTCAGTAATACTTGCCACAATCCATAGCATTGGGAGGTTACAGAATACTACGAGTCACTGTTCCTCTTGATCCAATAATATCACCCTCACTAACCTTTCTTAGCTCACTTCTATATTTTGAACTTTACTAGTCCCACAGATTCCCTAATAAGTCACTGTTATGGTTGGATTTTATTCTCTGGATTGTATTGGCAAATTCAAGATTTTTCTAGGTTATTTCATTGTATAAAAGTCTCTTCATTAGGGATCAGGCATCATCAGAACAAAAAATCTTACCATGGTGAATGGAGGGGGGGAGTGCGGAGTGGAGACCCAAAGCCCGTTTGTAGGCCACTGGAGATCCCCTTACAGAAGAGTCAAGGGGAGAAGATGAGCCAGTCAGGGTGCAGTATAGCAACAATGAAACGTACAACTTTCCTCTAGTTCCTAAATGCTTCTGCCTCCCCCACTATCATGATCCCAATTCTACCTTAAAAATCTGGCTAGACCAGAGAATGTACACTGGTACAGATAGGAACTGGAAATGCAGGGAACCCAGGCCAGATGATCCCTTCAGACCAGTGGTGTGAGTGGCGATACTAGGAGAGTAAAAGGAGGGTGGGTTGGAAAGGGAGAACAGATTACAAGCATCTACATGTGACCTCTTCCCTAGGGAGACAGACAACAGAAAAGTGGGTGAAGGGAGACGTCAGACAGGACAAGATATGATAAAATAATAATTTATAAATTATCAAGGGTTCATGAGGGTGCGGAGAGCAGGGATGAAGGGAAAAAACTGAGGAGCTGATGCCAGGGGCTTAGGTGGAGAGCAAATGTTTTGAGAATGATGAGGGCAATGAATGTATAAATGTGCTTTATTCAATTGATATATGTATGGATTGTGATAAGAGATTTATGAGCCCCTAATAAAATGGCTTTTAAAAGTCTCTTAATTAATTCTGTTATTGATTAAAAGACTGATAGAAACATGAGCTTTATAAAATTGTTTCAGAGCTTCAGTTCCTTTAGAAGATGTCCATTTGAGTTTTGTTAAACATTGTGTTATTCCTCTTCTCAAGGTCATTTTGTCCATGAAAAGTATCCTTTAATATTGGTTGGGGAAAGCTTAGGAGAGAAAGATAAGTGTATTTCTGAGAAGAGTTGTCTGTAACCATCCACTTATCACAGTCCTGCTTTGTGAGTGGTTACACTTTTGGCTGTTAACTACAAGCTACAGCACAAAAATGGGGGTGACTCCACAGGAGAAATACAGGCATTTATATTCCTCTAAAGAGGTACCGTCTCAGAAATTCACAGGGGCAGTTCCATCCTGTCCTATCGGTACACTTTGATATCGAAATCCAATCAATGGCAGTAAGTTTGATGTAGCATTCGGTCTCTGTTTAGGACAGAACAGGGGGCTCCTGCATTCTAAAGGAATGCCAAAGGACCCTGCGAAACAAGCTATGTGCAAATGACTCTGGAGAACTGGCTTGGTCAGCACCTGATGGGGCCTCAGGGAAATCCTGACAGAGGACTGTGCCCACATGATTTTTCTGAAACACCCCGACCAAGCACTGGCCAGATAAGCCTGAAGGCAAAGATGCATGAGACCAAAGGAAGAATTAAATCGCTCAATAGAAAAGTGCTTGACCATCAGTAGAACTGTAGCCTCCTCTACTAGACAATGTCCCTTCCCAACTCTCAAGGAGAACATGCTTCATGTCCGAGGCAGACTCTCTCTTATCTACCTGTGAGAGGGAGTTGCTTCCTTTCTGTTGAAGTGATTCTTTGCTGTAATAAAAACAGTGGATTAACTATATGGTGCTGTGTCCAAGTTTATGTGAGCATTGCTTACCTTTGGGCCCTGAAAAAACACATTTGATCGGAGTTTGCTGGTTCCTTATGGGTGACAGCGTACGTGCTAAATTTCATAGTGCCTACTGGTAGCAGAACCATGTTTAAACATGTTGTGCAGAATTAACTGCACATGTATGTACTGAGTCCCTAGTATCCATTTTTATTACATTCATAAACACATCACTGAAATATGTGTTGTTAGGGATCCTTATTATTAGGTATCATCAAGGAGGCTCTGATTCATCGTCATCACAGGATGAAACTCTTCCCAGTCCTGTGCCATCCTCAAAAGGGTTGGTAAGTTTGAGCCCGTTACTGTAACCGCTATGGCAATCCATCTGGCGCGCTCCATTTAGAATGCCTCTACGCATCATCACCTATAAAACGGAAGCCCTATTTTTCACTAGAACGGGATTTCTAGCATCACTCTTATATATTTAAGCGCATAATGGATAGTCACTTTTACAAACCTCTTTGTAATTCAATTGAGAGTCCACAATGACACAGACTCCAGACTGATGATGCGGAGTCTTTTCGACAGGTTCTTGGACCCCCTAAAAGGCAGCGTATTACCTGTAGGAGGTTAATGGCTGTGTGTTTTGTTTTGTGTGTTTGTGGCTTTAATTTCATCTTATCCCATTTTATGAAAATTGTCTCTGTTAAATTATTTAGGTTATTAAGATAATGCTTTCTTTCAAAAACTGTTGAGACTATGGAATTTTAAAGATATGTTCCAGGAATATACAGTTTTCATTATTCCCCCACTGTAATATGCATTGCCATTCCCCATAGAAAGAAATTAATGAAAACATACCCTGACACTGTGATCATAGACATCTGCTTTTGTTTGCATTCATCTCAGTTTAATCCAGAGCATGTCAAAAAGGAATGTTGGGCAAAAAATTGTATATCTTTCAGTTTTGCTTTCATTGCTTAAAGGGGATAAAAAAATCATTGTGCTTCTTGGGTGGTAAGGCTTTAGCTGACGCATGTTATAAAGCAAACAAAGTTGAAAAGAAATGTTTCATTGCTCCTTTATGGGCCATATGAATTTTTCTTGTTCTTATTATTGTTTTGCTATTGTTGTTTAAATAATTATTACTTTGAAATGTCTGGAACTTCACCAAAATTTGCATTTGTCCCAATAGAAAGCTAACACTTGAAGTCCCCCACAATGTTCATTTTTGTGTTGCCAAGCAAAAGAAACCACACATGTTTGCATAGCACTAGAAAAGCCAGAGTACTAAAAATAAAGGAGACAAAAAGCTGTTTTCTTATGAAAACACTTTAATTGCTTTTGTCCTTGTAAAAAAATTGCACGATGAAATGATGAGAATGTTTTGATAAAGAGTCTATCAATATAGTAACAGATTTATTTCACTAATATGAAATATAGTGCTAATGTGTATGTGCTAATGTGTATGTATATTCATATACATAGTCACATATATGTATGTACACAAACAGTTGATTTTTTTAACCTAGGTAGGCTTCTTAAATACTTAATAATTCTTTTTTTAATTGAAGTACATTTGGAATCCAAAGCTCATATTTTTGCAATGATTGTCTTATTGATATGTATATTTCCAAAAGCCGATGTTATTTGACTTCAAGGTTTTTAAATAAACCCAACCCAGAGAATCATCTGGACTCTTTTTGCATTTCTCTGCTTCAATTTAGAATATGAAGTCAATCTCTAATTTCAAATATTTCTACTAACTAGTAATTTTCTTTTCAATATAGTATAATAATATAAATTTTATGGATTTAAAAAATTTAATAAATGGATGACAGCAATCAGCGTGCTATCTTTAGAATTATTATATTGAAACTTCATCTATTAATCAAAACGACTGTTAATGTTTTATGCATAACTATTCATTATATTAGATTGATTTTCTATTTTAGGGGAAAATATATCCTATTCTGAAACAAAACAAAGAATCTCTGTAATAAAATATAGAAGCATGCAAATTTCATCCACTTCTAATAATGTTTTGATGCAATTTAATCAAGTCACAATCTAGTTATTGCTTTTCTGTAAATGTAGTTCTCTGTTAACCTAGGAAGATCGGGTTAATCAGTGCTAACATTCTCAACCTCCCTGGGTAACTTTAAGTTGTGTTGATAGGTCTACAGTGGATGACTGAAATTTGAATTGCTTTTTGCATTTCATCAGTGGATGACTACAATTTGAATTGCTTTCTGTATTTCATCAAGAGTGTAGCTATGTTTCTGAAGATACTAAGCATATATCAAGAAATGCACAGTATCTTTATATATATATATATATATATATATATATATAGAGCGATGCCAGAACGGCTATTGCTATTATTGCTATGTAGGTTGTTGCTGTATTTATTTATTTTGCATAGAGCTTTTGCTAGTTATTATCACTTGGTTTTTTTTCTTGCTTCTTTTCATATTTTATGGTGTATTTTTGGAAGACTAGTAATTTAGTCCTCTGCTTTCTGACAAGAATACTCAACTTTTATGACAAAATTCAAAATCCTTGCTGTACTAGAGAAATTGAATATAGACCAGTTCCTCTTTGTCCTTTAGGGAACCAGATCCAACCAACCAGATGCCTTCCTGTATAATCTGACACCCAGAGACCCAACGGGGCAGAGTTGAAGGACACCATATGCTTCTGAGGCCTTCAGGAGGCCTTTATTCCTGTAGAGCAGCTGCTGTTTATAGTTTAGCAGCTAAGACCTTAACGGCTGTGCTCTATGGTGACGCTTTCAGGGAAACTGAAGCCAACTCAAATCCGCTGCCAGGCATTTGGTACTGACTCATCGCTGCCTTGTATAGCAGTTTAGAAATGCTCCCTTGGGTTTCTGAGACTATGATCTTTAGTAGAGCAGGCAGCCTCCTCTTTCCCCGAAGGAGCCACTGGCAGGTTTGAACAGTCGACCTTGTTAATTCTGTACATCCGGGGTCTTGTGATAGCTATGTGCAAATAAAACAGCAGAATTTAAGCCAGTGAGCCCAAGGGCTCAGTCGGTTAGCAAAGGGTTCCTTGAAATCCCCCTGTGATTGTTAGGCTTTTTGTCAGTTGGGCTGGGTCAGCGTTCTCAGTGGTTTGACAGGCATGGCCTAGTAATCCCTCATATGTGGCCGTTCACAAGGTAAACAGCTTCATGACAGATTTGCTGTGAGTAGTGAATCCACTGTGAAATTAGGGTGGAAGGTAATCACCTTACCCAGGTCCTAGCACTGATGGAATTGAAAAGGAGGTTTCCTAGGGCCTGTGGGCTACTTCCTTATAAGGGTTCTGTGGGAGAGCATTGTCTTTTCTTTTTCCTTGGCTTGGACCTTGCATCTGGATCATCAACCTCTGGTTCTTTGGACTTGAAGCAACTGCTTGCCATATTGCCAGTCGACCCCAGGATCTATCCACAGGTCCCCCCACCTACCCAATCAACCTGTGCTCCGTCCCTTCTGCAGTCACAAGCCTGACCTGCTGACCCAGTGCTCATCGATGTCTGAAGTCGGCTATCAACCTGTGATCAGGCTGAGTTGTGTTCATCAAACTTAATGGGAGCACCATAGAACTTTCTTGCAAGACATTGAGCCTCCTCAAAAGAAGCAAACACAAGAAACTCCATTTCAGAGAAGAAATAACATGTAACATGAGGGCCCAGCCAAGAAGTTGGACCATCGCCAAGAATGAACAGCTGGTCCAAGGAGCCACCGCAAAAGTGTGGGGAACCCCAATAAACTTGGCTGAACTGGACCGACGCCCAAAACCCAGCTGAGCCACCTAAAGTGTGGAGAACTCCGATAAGACTTGACCGGGACAGTGAATACGTCAAAGAACCAGTCAAGTTGTCCATTTAAACCTGGGTAGAGACGGACACTGACTTTTTAGAGAGCTGGGGACCAAGGAGACATCAACTCCTGCTCTGCTCTCTCCAACTCTACCCGGGGTGAACGCACTGATGAAGGCAATGCTTGTTGGGACTATGATGCTAGAATGATACGTGTGCAGAGTGCTGTTATTATGGTCATACTTAGGATCACGCTCGCTCCAATCCTTTTATCCTTAGTAGTTTGAGTTATTTTTAGATGGTTTGATGTGTGTTTTCAGTGAATAAACCGAGCATTCAAAAATGTCTAAGAGCATTAAGTAATTATGTATCAAGAGAAGGCTCCAGCTTAATATCTGATCCTTGGAACTTGGATTGGACATGCTAGCTACTACAACTTTATAAGACACTTTATAAATGCACACATTTATGTCTCTGTGTTATCTATCTATCTATCTATCTATCATCTATCTATCATCTATCTCCCTTTGTGTGTGTATTTTGTTTTCTTCCTCTAGATGACTCAGCCTAAGACACCTCCTAAATCACACGCAACCTTCATCATTGCGAAACAAACTCTAGAATGTAAGGCCCACTGAAAAGTGATATAAAAGGTCCTTTCAAAAACCAAGAAAAGTTCCCTTTTAAGTACTAAGGTATTAAATGTTTATCTCTATGTGACTTTTGTGATTTTTGTTTCTTTCCTTACTTGATATTTAATGTCATAAATAAATACTCAAATTTCACAATTCAGCTTTATATTGATTTCAAATGAAAATGTAAATTCTGTAATTCTTATGAGCAATCATGAAAATTATACAACTATTAATTTATAGCTTATAAATGTGTACGGAATACATTTTTATGAAAACTACCAAGACAAAATCCTAAACTAACTCAAAATCTTATTTCACTGCTTGATACATGCAAACTAAAATTACGTTCCATTGTGGGCTTACTGATGAGTTAGAAATAATTAAAAAGAAAAGAAACTTTAAATGGACCTAGGGAACTTTTTCTTGTGATATTATTTTATCATAAATTGTTGCTAATAAAGGAAAGATATATTGGGGGAAAAGTGGAAGTGGGTTCTCTAGTTTTTCCTCTTTCTTAGAATAGCATTACTTCATTCATATGTTGAAAGCAAGGTCCAGTTTAAACAAAAGTGTCCTGGGTGTTTCAGTGCCCTCCTTAATCCATCATAAAGGTAACAGATTTACACAGAACTCTCCTGCATCTGCTGTCCTCTGAAATTCTGCACTTTCAGGGTAATGTGGTAACAACTAATAATTACCCACTTTCAGAAATGCATATTTCACATATCTTCTCTGCTCATGTGCATAAATCATTGTACAAGAGATTTTCACTGACCCAACATAAGTCGAACATAAAAGTATTAAGAATTCCATGAGAATGAGTTCAGAGCATGAAAAGCAAGTTTAAGGCCCTTGACGTGTGATGCCATACAAGTAGCATGCACAAAGCCTAGACCTGACTAGTCAACAACCTATTGACTTTTACTCTTATGTTCAATCGCTACACCTCATTGCCATGCTCCATCACCAAATGTCAATATAGCGTAACTTTTAAGACTAAGCTACACTAAAGGACTTTGAACATAGTCAAAGCCAGGCATTGATGTCCCTTGGTCAAAATGCTATCATTTAAGCAAAATATGGAAAACTTCATTTAAGACATAAAACATCTACTTTACAATATTTCACTGTTTTTTTAACTAGCTATCCAATCTCCATTTTTCTACATGTCCTATTTTTCTATTTGTCTCATCATGTTCAGTTAGTGGACAAAACCCAGAGGTAAGTATAAGATAGGAAATTACCATGAGCAGTTCTCAAGTGGGCAATACATCTATTAAACAGTTAATTATTTTAAAAGCAAATGAAAAAGACTTACTTAAACTCATAGAACTGGGTGAAAACAGGAGATATAGAAATACTAAAAACTTGAAGTTTGTTGGTAAAGTCTAAGGAGCTGAAGTTCAAAGCTCTCAGATGTTGTGTGCTTTTAGTACAGCTTCCTTGACCTTAGAATCCAAAAGCCTTCTCTCTCCTACTATAGACTGACGTGGTTTATGATCTCTTCATTGAAATCAGCGGCAGACAGGAATATACTGGGAACCAGTAGTATTTACCAGAAATCATCCTGTAAATTTTCTGGTACCTGAATACTCTAGAGAGTTTCTCTCTAGCTTGGAAAAAAAATGAGGGAAAAACCAATTGTCACATAAAAATCTATGCTGATATTGTCATATTGAAGAAGTCATCCAAGTAGATGTAGGTACACCCAAGTAGTAACCTGGCTGAGCTTGTAGGAACCTTTAGCAATATAAATGGGCAAGCTTAGATATCAATCCATAGTGCATAAAATGCTTGCTTCAATACAAGCTTAGTCTTGCACCAATAAAGCAAAATGAAACAACAACAAAATAATTATTTTTCAAATCTATGGCTAATAAATTGATACCTACTCACAGGGTTGCTCAGAATTGAAATCGACGTCGTAGCAGTGAGTGGGGCTGGGGATATTGTTTTATAGAGCTTGGTGATGTTGTAGGTTAAAGGACCAGCTGCTAATTTCAAATTTGCAATCCATTGGCTGCTGCATGGGAGGGAAATGAGATTTTCTGCTTCCATAAAGATTACGGTCTTGGAAACCCTCTAAGATCACTAAGAGTCACAATTCACTTGTTGACAGTGGTTTGGGTATTGTTTGGTTTAAATAGGGTGTCAGAAAATCTTTGCGACTTAAAGTTTAAAGATTACCAGGGCAATAATCTGAGGGGTTCACTCAGACTCAGTAGCTCATTAAAAGCTGGAAATGAGAATGTTTTACTTTTGATCAGTAGTCAATCTTTCATCAAAATGCTCAGTAATTGTACCAGCCATCATTCAATTCTGGTTTCTTAGCAAAGAAGGCAGTTGGTTGTTCATAAAAACAATCATTCGTGTATTCCATTTCTTTCTCTTGACTCTCCTAAATGCCCTTCAGATCCTTTAGCTTCCTAATTTTTTCATACAGACACGATTTTCCATCCATATGAACTTCGGCTCCTCTCTTAAGTGGCTTTTACTTTCTACTTCAGATAATTTGCACAGAGATTTACCTAAAACAAAGTATCCTATTTGTTGAGTTCCATTTTTTAATCTCAGTAAAACTCCTTTTATAGTTCTAAGTAAAATAATATAATTACACATCAAGGTATATTGAAACGATGGCAATGAGTTTGCTCATTTTGGATGAACAAAATGATTTCTTTCTTTTTTTTTTTAACAATTTATTGGGGCTGATACAATTCTTTTCACAGTTCATACATATACATACATCAATTGTATAAAGCACATCCATACATTCCCTGCCCCAATCATTCTCAAGGCATTTGCTCTCCACTTAAGCCCCTTGCATCAGGTCCTCTTTTTTTTTCCCCCTCCCTCCCCATTCCCCCCTCCCTCATATGCCCTTGGTAATTTATACATCGTTATTTTGTATGTATGTGTATATATGTGTATATGTATATATGTATACATATATCATATTAAATGAAGGGGGAAGTGCAGAGTGGAGACCCAAGGCCCAAGTGTCGACCAATGGATATCCCCTCATAGAGGGGTTTAGGAGAGGAGATGGGTTAATTAGGGTGTGAGGTAGTATCGATGAAGAACACAGCTTTCCCCCAGATCCTGGATGCTTCCTCCCCCCAACTACCATGATCCGAATTCTACCTTGCAGGGCTGGATAGGACAGAGGCTGTACACTGGTGCATATGAGGGTTGGAGGCACAGGGAATCCAGGGTGGATGATACCTTCAGGACCAAGGGTGTGAGGGACGATGCTGGGAGAGTGGAGGGTGAGTGGGTTGGAAAGGGGGAACTGATTACAAGGATCCACATGTGACCTCTTCCCTGGGAGAGGGACAGCAGAGAAGGGGGGAAGGGAGACTCTGGATAGGGCAAGATATGACAAAATAACGATGTATAGATTTCTTTCTTTTGTAATTGGGATTTAATAGGTATATTGTATCAAGAGATCAAAAACCATGTATTTGGTAAATCCGCTAAACAAGACCTCTCTATGGATTGGGATGCAAGGCTGTTATTTTGAGGACTGAAGCGCAGTCCATAGTATTTTTAAGGTCTAACATGCATGTGAAGTTTGACATTGAATAAGGGAGATGCAAGGAGAGTGGACCCTGTGAATGCTGGTGCTGGCGGAGAACATTGAAAGTACCACGGAATGGCAAAGGAACCAATGCAGCTGTCTTGGGAGAAGCTCAGCCAGAGTACTCCTTAGAGACAAGGATGGCGAGACTTTGCCTGACATTATTTTGGACTAGTTGTCAGGAGAGACCAGTCTCTGGAAAAGGACATCCATGGTTGGTAGAGAGGCAGTGAAGGAGCAGAAGGCCCTCAAGGGGATGATGCATAGTGGCAAGGATGGCTAGACTTGTCTCATGAACTTTGCATTTGCTCTCTATTGAGACTAGTGTCTGGTAAAGGACATCATTCTTGGCAAATTGATCGGGCAGCCAAAAAAGGGAAGGATTTGATTAGATAGATTGGTAAAGTGGCTGCACTGATAGGCTCAAAAAAAGTGAAAAATTTTGAAGTTGGTACATGACGAGGCCTTGTTTTGATGCGCTTGTTATGAGTAAGAACTAACTAGATGGCAGCTACCAACACGGGCAACCATAGAAGAACTGTTCTTCATTAGTGAACATGAATTCACCTGCTTGCTCAGCATACCAACTGGAATGCTAGGTGTTATCAAATTTTAAATGGTTAAACCATTCCTTAAATGGTTAAAGTGGACATTTTCAATTAAAGGACTCAGTTTTTACTCCATTCACTTTTTTCCTTGTGGTTATCCAAACTAAGCCAGTATTCACCTTCGTGTTTGGTCAGAAAGCTATAAATCAATCGCCAATCATTCCATGGGGAAAAGAGGAGGCTTTCTATTCTTCTAAATCATTGCAGTCTCAGAAACCCAAGGGCAGCTCTACCCTACCAGTCGGGTCCCAATGCATCAGAGTATACTTGATATCAATGAGTTCGACTGCTTATTCTCCATTGGATATGTTGTACTAAAATTCTCCTTAGAGGGAAGGATGGAGAGATTTTGTCTTCCATCATTTGGACTTGTTGTCGGGATAGACCCGTCTCTGGAGAAGGACGTCATGTTCCCTGAAGGAGAGGAAGACGCTTCAGGAGATGAACTGCCACCGCAATGCCATAACAGGCTCAAACATAGCAACACTTGAGAGAGTGGCGCGGGACCGGGAGGGTTTCGTTGCATTGTCAAAGGTGGCGATGGGTGCTAGTTGACCCGATGGTTCCAAAAAACAAAGCTGGGGTCAAGAGCCAGCTTCTGACATCCGCTTTGATCTTTCCTTTCTTTCCTGCGTTTCTAACGATCTTTAGCTTTCTTCATGAGTGATGTTGTTGCTGTTTTTGCAATAAGCGTTTTAATGTTACGCTTGTTTGGGGTTCATGATGACAAATAATGTTCAGGCTTATTTTCTTCCCTTTAAACAATAGGTATAAGCTACAGTAGTTGTTTCATCTCAGAAGTAGTGGCTGCTGTGGGAAACCTCCCACTTGCTTGACTGCTAGGCAGGAGTGTGGGCTGGAAAACTGGGCGTGGGGCGGACAGGAGCACTTTCTTAGGGAGCACTATCATGCAGCCTGGAGGAATCAGGGAGGACAGGCTCTTGGAGGCATCTTCATCCACATTTGCCTGGTGGCAGGGCATGGCTCTCCTGGGCTGAAGGTCAACAGTGAGAGAATCCGTTCCCTCGGAGAAGGGATGGGAGAGAATGAGCCATCATGTCACAGTAAAGGTGAAGTCCTGTCATCTGTTTCCACAGGAAGCCCTCCCCGAGGTCCTGCCACCCTGAGCCCCAGCCTTGTGGAGGGGGGTGGGGGTGGGGTGGGCCCTCCTACGTCCAGGCTAGGAGACTCACTTGTCTGTTCACGGCTGCTCCTTTTCAGGAAGGCCACCAAGTTGTCGTGTAGCTTCATCTGGCAGCTGTCTGGCAGCTCCCACCCTTGCTGGGGTGATGCTTCGCCCCAGCTGGCCAATTTCTTGGATGACGTCCACGCAGTAGGACGTTTTGCTCAGACGCTGGAAACGGCACACGTAGCCTCCCCCGCACCCACGGCTTCTTGGCACCGGTAATCGAGATGAGGTTCCCACGATCCTCCACCACAAATTCACCCCAGGAGAACTGCCTCTGTCATCGATGGAATCACTCTTCCGTCCTCCTTCCTTTCCACTTTCAATCAGGTCGTCGTTTCTTCTTCTTTCTTCAGACTCCAGCTCTGCTGAGCTTTCTGGCTTTCTCTCTTCCTTCAGTCTGTGAATTTGCCAGTCTGTAGCATTTTTTTTCCTTGAGCTTTTTTCTGATTTTTTTTTTTGTTTGTTTTTTACCCTTAAGGAGACTTTGAGGTGAGGTTGGTTATGGCTGCATTGGTGCTTGTGTGTAATGAGGAGTGGAGGTTTTTAGAAATTCTACTGCTTCATATTTTTGGATTGGTAAAGGGTTAAGGGGCATTCTCCTGGCATCTCTGAAGTTTTGTACCTTAGACATCGCAGGGCTGCTGATGACATTCGCAATGTTTCTCTTCTCTTTTCAGTTATATTCTAGCTATGGTTTTCCCCTGGCATTTGATTTCCTGGGGTGCAATTCTGGGGAGCATATCCCAAAGCATCTGGTCAGGCTTCTGCAGGAGTAAATCTTGAATTGTCTGATAGACAGGATCTTGTAGACCCTGCACCCTCCCTGCAATTGGCGGGCCATCATGCTGCCCCTACTGTGGTTGCCACCACTACCACAGCTCTCTACAGCCCCAGGAGATGATTGGCAGTGCCCCAAGGCACCTCCTGCCCCATGGCCTTGGAGGGCACTCTGCCGTGCCCTGTGGCACCTGGTAACTGCGAGCCAGATCAGAGGATGCATGAAGAGGCCTGAGGGTGGCCAGGAACCTGGATGATGTTCTTGATGGCATTCCACAGTTCACCAAATCTTTTCTGATTAGTATTTAATGTATCATATCTGTTCTTGAGAAGTTGTCAGAAATCATGGTATTTTGACTCTCCTGAATTTGTTTTAATTTTCTTCAGCTTCAACCTGAGTTCACCTAGATAGGAACAATTGATGAACTGTTCCACAGTCAGCCCCTGACCTGGTCTTAACTGCTGACATTGCGCTCTGTGATGGAATCTCCGCAAACGTGTAGTCACTTTTATTGCTGGTTATTCAATCTGGAGAAGTCCACATGTATAGTTATGCTGTTGACAAAAAATATTTGCTCTGAAGAAGTTGTTGGTTGTGTAAAATTTTATCACAAAATCTCCAGCATCATTTTTAATCACTAAGACCATACTTATCAACTACTGTTTCTTTCTCTTTATTTCCAACTTTTGCATTCCAATCACCAATGCATCCTATTTGCATGTTTGATTGATTTCAAACTGAAGATTTTGGTAGAATGCATTCATTTCTGCCCCCTAGCTTTAGTGATTGGCACCTAAATAAGAATAATAGTTGTGTTGACTATATTTCCTTGTATTCAGACGGACATTATTCTATCATAGACCCCATTATACTTCAAGATACATCTTGAAATGCCCCTTTGGACAGTGGGTATGATGCCATCCCTTTTGAAATTTTTATTCTTGGAATAGTGTTATATTTGATCATCTGATTCATTTTTTGATGACTTCTATTATTTCTAGATTTAAACTTCGTGTATGCCAAATTCCGTTTGGTAATAGTTGTGGGCAGCTTTTATGGTTCTTCTTCTCATCTTGAGTTGAGCCCCATCAGCAAATGAAACGTCTGAAGGCTTTCCTTACCCTAATTTGAGAAGACGGCTTCCTTCCCCAGTGGTACATTCAATGTCTCCCAACCTGAGAGGCTCACCTTCTGGCAGTATCTCTGATAATGTACTGCATTTATTCATGATTTTTTTCCAGTATCGGATAAGGTTTTAATGCCATGCTTAAGGTTTTCAGTGACATGGTGGCTACACGTTGTTACACATTGGGGGTACTAACCAAAGGGTCAGCAGTTTGAAACAATCGGCTGCTCCTGAGGAGACAGACAAGGTTTTCTACTCCTGCAAAGAGGTGCAGTCTCAGCAACCTACAGGGTCAGTTCTATCATGCCCTATAGGCGCACTGTCAATTGGACTTGACTATATGGTGCTGAGAATTCCTCAGAAGTGTACAGGCTATTTATTCTTTATTCACAGTCTGTTCTTAATCTGCAAGCTCCACTGAAACCCGCTCACTTTAGGTGACCCTGCTGGTATTTGAAATACTAGTGCCATCACTTCTGACATCCCAGCAACACACAAACAACCACAAAGTGATAGACAAATGGTAGTATTCTATGGCAGATAATCCATAGACATAAGAAAACCTTGCTTTGAAGGGAAAAGAGGCAAATAAAAGTTTAAATACAAACGCTTTGAAAATTATTAGGGCAAAGAATGTACAGATGTGCTTTAGACAATTGATGTATGTATATGTATGGATCGTGATGAGTTGTATGAGCCCCTAATAAAATGTAAAAAAATGAATTAAGAGTTGACAGATGTATTAAGTAAAATGGAGTACACTTGAAGGAGTACTTTCTTGAAGGAGATATGGTTGTTTTGTAAAAAAATAAAAATATATCGCTTTGAAAAAATATATATATATTTTAAAGTACAAATATAACTTGATAACTTTTTAAAATGGGATTTAAAAACTATATTATATTAAATTATATTATAAGAAGAAGAATGTGGAAGACTGAAGAAGGATGAGTGCATTTGAATTACACTGCTGATGAAAAATATTGAAAGTATCATGGACTCTCAAAAGAACCAAAAGGTCTGTCTTGGAAGAAGTACACTCAAAATGTATCACAGAAGAGAGAACGATGGGACTTCCTTTCAGGAACTTGGGCATGTTATCAGGACCAACTGGTCCCTACAAAGGGGCATCATTCTTGGTAAAGTAGAGGAAGTAGTGACAAAGAGGAAGACCCTCTATGATATGACTGCAAGTGAACAATGGACTCCAGCATACGAACAAGTGTGAGCCTGGCACAGGACCAAGAGCGGTTTCATTCTGCTGAGGAAAGGGTTGCTCTGAGTTTTAACTGACTCGGAGCGCATACCCAAGCAAAAACATATTATACTGCTCATATAACTATACTGTGCACATTTGTACAATTTGGATACTGATTAAAATTTCATTGCTATAACAATAATGTCCCCTAAAAATAATAAACAGATAAAATTCGTTGGTGTAAAATGCTTTCTATAGTAGTCAAAAATATAGAAAAACATATATTAGTTTCATAAATGTTATTTAAGACATATTTGTATTGTTGAGTTACTTTTGCAGCGTAGAATATTAGTAAATTTGTGTCACACAATGATGGACCTCAAAATACCCTAAAGTATTAGAATACATTCTTATGTTGTATGATTAAGCTATTTAGTTCTAGTAAAGCCAACTCCCTTTCACATTGTTACAAACCTCATTGGAAAGTTTAAGCTAGAAAATTCTTATGTGGATCCTCATTTGCTTCCATTTCTATGACATTAAATTCCTCAGATAACCATTATGAGATAGCAGATAATACAATTTTTAAGAATGTAGCTTATGGAAAATGAAACAATAAATGAATTCCACTTTTATAAACGTTGTCATAATTCATAGTTTATAGCTACTTTTTGAAATTGCACGTTTTGAAATGCCCAAACTGTAACCAATGTAAATCTGGTATACAGTAGATTGCTTCATGACATCAACTCAAACTCATTGTATTTATCTATACAATCTAGCCTAATATGAACATTGGCTAAAAAGTCTCAAATCATTATATGAAAGAACTTTACATCAAGAATTAATTTTACTAAGGATGCATCCCAACCCACTACAACTCAAGACCATGGTTTTTTTTCTTATTTGAAGTCCTCCTCAGACTCATGTAGCTGCAGGTTGCTGAAGTGCAAGGTTAAGTGGAACACAGAGAGATCTTAGCACGGTGGGTGAAGAGTGGCTTGGATCCCTGGTCGATGGGCACATGGTGCCATGCTAACAGCTCCCAGGTTGTTGGCCAACACAGGGCTGTTCCTGGAGGCAGACACAGGATATACACAAGCAGGAAGAGGAAGGGCAAATGATAAAGAGAAAGAAATTGTCACTGTCTCGCTTATAAAAAATCTCCACCTGCCAACGAAGCATCCCCAGGCCACCCATGTTGCACTCCGCTCCTGCCTCCATGCCAAACAAATACCAAACCCACTGCAATTCGGTTGTGCAGACACATAACGACCCAATAGATACTGTGAGTTTCCAGGACTGTAACTCTTTACGGATGTAGAGACCCTTTTGTCCTGTGGAGCATCTGGTCATTTTGGACTGCTGATGTGAAAGGGCTTGCTTTCAACACAAACTATCATCCATTTGGCATAAAATCTAACCAGAAAATGTTTCAATATAATTCAGGATAAGTGAACATGACAATTTAAATATACTGAACAAATTTAGCATTGATTCATTCTCACTGAAGGGTCTAAATATCTCTCATCTATCAATTTTATTAACCATGGTGATCATCTTAAATGTGAATGCAATATTGTCTATAAAATATCAAATTATTTGCAAGAGATAACTATGGAACCAAAGGTTATTTTTCATTTTAATAATAAAAAATTACTCAATAAATTATGGATTCAATAAATAACATTTTTGATGCATGCCTATGTATACATACTGTCTTTAGTTATAGACACTGACTGATAATGAGGTCCAGTTTATGCTTGTTATGGGAAAATTATCAGAAAGCTCCAAATTTTCTGTTTCCACTGAGCTGATGAATCATATATTTTCATCATCATTCTACTGCAACGTGGAGTGCATTCGGTATGTCATTTGCATAAATAGTTTATTTTCAATGATAAATAAATGAGCACTATCAGCTAGGATTATACTTGAAATTTCTTTTGTTAAAGAAATCTGCAGGACATTGGGCTCAATTAGAAAATGTTTTGGAAATTCTGATGGCAACATATGTACAAATATGCTTGATACAATTGATGTATGGAATGTCATAAGAGCTGTAAGAGTCCCCAATAAAATGATTTCAAAAAAGAAAAAAAGAGCAAGATTTGCTTACCTTTTTTATACCATTGTATCTAAAACAAAGCAAAAGTCTCTATGCCTAAGTTCAACAATGTATCAGAATCCCTTCCTACTCAGGGTGAAAAATGTTAATTCCATATTACTCACCATATTGAATTGTCAGCCTTGTATAATCTCCAGTGGATTTACTTTACTATATTGTCTACTGATCCACAAGCATGTGATATTCTTCCATTTGTGGAGGTTACGTTTGGTTTCCTGTAGTAGGGTTCTATTGTTTCCTTGTATAAATATTTTTTAGTTAAATATATCTCTAGATATTTTCATTTGTTCTTGGCTATTTTGAAGAGTACTGCCTTCTTGATCTCCTCTTCCATTTTATTGGGGGCTCATACAACTCTTATCACAATCCATACATACATCCATTGTATGTCAAGCACATTTGTACATTGTTGCCCTCATCATTCTCAAAACGTTTGCTTTCTACTTTATCCCTTTGTATCAGCTCCACATTTTCCCCTCCCTCCTCACTGCCTGCTCCCTCATGAACCCTTGATAAAGATCTAAGTCTTGCCTAAGGCACTTTATAAGTTTAGCACTATCCCAATACAAATACCAGCAAACTTTTTCAATGAATTAGAATAAAAAATGGATCACCAATTTCATAATGGAGAGAGAAGGAACCCAGAAGTGGCAGCGAACTCCTCAAGAAGAATGACAAATTTGGAGGGTTTGCTTTAACTGACTTTAACACCTACCACCCAGCCACAGTGGTCAAAACAGTGTGGTAAGAGAATAATGACAGTTACACAGACCAAGGGAAAAGAACAGAGAATCCAGAAATAAAGCCATCAGCATATAAATAACTGAACTTCGAAAAGGACCCAAAAAGCATCAAGTGGGAGGTGGATGCCTTCTTTAACAAGTGGTGCTGGAAGCAATGGATATTCATTTGTAGAAACTGAAACAAGATTCCTATTTCACCCCAGACACAAGAACAAACTCAAGGTGGATCACAGACCTAGACATAAATCCCCAAACTGTCAATACTATCAATGAAGGAATCGGGGCAAACCTAATAACCTTGACTCAGGGAATACATAGGCTACCTGCAACAACAATAGGCTAACTTCAGGTACACACAGGGGAAGTTGAAGTCAACAAGTAGGATACACTAGGTACAAAACAACTGTGTGCATAGAAAGACTTCACTAATAGAGTAACAAAAGAACCCACAGAGTGGGAGAGGATTTTTAGCAATGACAGGCCACACAAAGGGCTTATTACTAAAATCTACAATAGCCTCCTAGGCAGCAAAAAAGAAGAAACCTCCCTGAAGTAGTGGGCAAAATACCTGAAAAGAAGTTTCATTAGGGAGGAGACTGGAATGGCCAAAAAACAAATGAGAAAATGCTCCTGATCAGTAGTCATCAGAGAAATGCAAATTAAAGCAACCAAGAGATACCACCTAACACCCTTGAGACAACCAAATCAGAAAATCAAAGAACAACAAATGTTGGCAGGGATATGGCGTGATAGGAACTCCTCCACTGCTTGTGGTTGTGTAGATATGTACAGCCTCTGTGGAAAGAGAACAGGGGGTATTTATATAGACATAGGAAGCAAGCTCGAGGAGAGAGTAATGGAACTCATGATTCCAGAGGGATCTGTGGGAGGAAGAGGCAGGGGAAGGGAGTAGTGAGTAAGCAACACCAAAGACAGGGAAACAACTAGGGAATTAAAATCAACAAGAGGGGCATGTAAAGATCCTTGGGGTGTTGGCACAAGAGCAATCGAGCTGATAGGAATTACTAAGATACGAAAGAGGGGCAAGAGTGATGGTGGGGCAGGAGGAAGGTAAATGGAGACAGAGGAGAGCTAGAAAGCAAAGTATGCCTAGAGGTATAAACGTAGGTGGGTACATATGTAAATATATTAATTCATAAAAATAGAGGTATTGGCCTATCTACATATATTTATATGGCAATACATGGAAGTAGTAGACATCCTTTGGGCCCCTGCCTCAATGCAAGAACACTTTGTTCTAACAACCTGGCATTCTGTGATGCTCACCTTCGTGGAATGATTGCTGAAGACAAAATGGGTGCACATGCAAATGTGGTGAAGAGAGCTGATGGTCCCAGGATATCAATAGATACAGCATCTGGGATCTTAAATGCTTGAAAGTAAACAAGCAGCCATCTATCAGAGAAGCAACAAGCCAACAGGGAAGGAGCATGCCAGTCTGTGTGATCATGATGTATAGACAGGATTGGGAAACAAGCATCAGAAGACTCAAAACAAACAAACAAACAAAACATATTGTTGAGAATGAGGGGAAGTTGGAGCAGAGATCCAAAACCCTTCTACAGACAGTGGGACATCCCATCATAGAAGGGTCACAATGAAGGGAAGAGTCAATCAGGGTGAAGTATAGTACTGATAAACCCACAATATTTCTGTGGTTACTTGAGGCTTCCTCACACTACCCCATTATCATGACACAAGTCCTGTGTTTTCTTGTAGTCTAGTCTGGAACATGGACAGGTTTCATGGAATCCAGGTCAGATAACCCCTTAGGAACAGAACTGGGAGCAGCAATACCAGCAGGGCAAGGGGAAAGTGAGGAGAGGAAAGAAGAGGAGAGGAGAGGAGAGGAGAGGAGGAGTGGAGGAAGTGGGGGACTGATTGCAATGATTGACACATAACCACCACAACCCCCATCATTCCAGGGGGATGAATAACAGAAACCATAGGGGAAGGGGGACAGCAGTCATTGTAAGATATGAAAATGATAATAATTTATAATTTATCAAGGGGTTATGAGAGTGGGAAGGTTGAAGGGGGGAGGAAGAGGAGCTGATACCAAGCGCTCAAATAGAAAGTAAACATTTAGAAAATGATGATGGCAACATATGAACAAATATGCTTGATACAATTGATATATAGATTATTATAAGAGCTGTAAGAGCCCCCAATAAAAATTATCTTAAATAAAAGATGATAGTATCTAAGGCACAGGTGGGATAGGCGGTTTTGGGTAATAGAGTGAATTAATATTTCAAATGTATGGCTATAGATGGAGAGAGAATGATTGTTAGAAAATTCACAAACTTTAGTGTTTTTAATGTTTTACTTTTTAGTAAAATAAGTATCAAGTGTATCATCCTCGAGACAGATGGTACTGAAAGCTTGAGGGAAAATGATAGTGAAATGCAGCTTAAGCTGAAAAGAGAAAGTTATTCAAAGGGGTGCAGTATATTTCCCAACAAGAGTGCATAGTAGTTTTGGTAAAACTCTTGACTACAGAAAAATTAAGATAACAGTGGTTTTTTTCTCCCTTGTTATGATATATTCAGTAGCTTGGCAAAGGAGCAGAGAAGGAGACAATTTGGATGGAATTCAGGCTAACCCCAGAGCCCCAGTGGTGTCATCTGGTAAGCTTTGGACTGCTGACTCAGAGATCAGGGTTCAAGGCCACGCGAGGCTCTGTGCTACAGGTCAAAGATCCGCTACTCTGCTCTTGTCAAGATCAATGAGCTTGGAAACCCTCATCCGGTAGCTATAAATTGAAATAAACTTAATGACAATGGGTTTGGCTTTTAGTAAGGCTATCACATCAAACAATAAATTGTTGTAGAAATTAAAATATGTAATAAAATTTGCCAACTTTTTAGATTCCACTCTGAGATATGCAATATTATTGCAGCTTTTGATAGAAACAATCTATACATGAATAAGTATTACTATTCTTTTTCATTTTAATTGAGAATAAATGAAGTTAGAAAAAACAGCATGTGTATTTAAGAAAATAGCATCAAAGAATAAAGCATACAAGAAAATATTCTTTTTTATTGAATAGTACTATGATCAGAGCAAATAGGTAGGAGTCATACAATTGAAGAAATAATAGAAGAAAATATCCTAGAAAAACACAGGTGGCTATCCATCACTAAAAGCTCACATTAGGATGAATTGCATTTTTATATATACAGTATTTTTTTAAAATCACTTTATTGGGGGCTCCTACAATTATCACAATCCATACATACATCCATTTTGTCAAGCACATTTGCACATTTGTTTCCCTCATCATTCTCAAAACATTTGCTTTCTACTTGAGCCCTTGGTATCAGCTCCTAATTTTCCCCCTCCCTCCCCGCTGCCCCTCCCTCATGAACCCTTGACAATTTATAAATTATTATTATTTTGTCATATCTTACACGGTCCATTGTGTCCCTTCAACCACTTTTCTGTTGTCCAACCCCCAGGGAGTTGGTTATATGCAGATCCTTGTAATTGGTTCCCACTTTCTACCCCACCTTCCCTCCACCCTCAAGGTACCACCACTCTCACCACTGGTCCTGAAGGGATCAGGAAGAACAAGCATAGTAGACAAAATATTGTGGAATTTTACAATAGCCTAAAGCAAACGCTTATATGATGGGGGGGGGATGGCTAGAAACGTTATAATCTAAGCATATCATATTTCTGACCAGAAAAAATAGTTGATAGATGTAGAAAGCCAGGTGATTAAATATGAATTAAAAAGATATAAGAATGTGAAGATAAAATGGGGCACCATTTATTATTGTTAATAAAATATTTTTAAAAGAAATTTTCAATATGTTATTAGGCAAAACGAAACACTGTGGCCGTACTTCAAAATCCTGTCTTTCCCTTGCACTCCCCTAAGGGCCAGATGCTGCTGTTAGGAACGTCGCTATGAGAAACTGGTGTACTGCCTGGAAATAAAATGCCTCCAAATGTCAGGGCATTGGCTCCCGATATTTCTTGCTCTCTAATTAGACTGAATGCAGTCTTCAGAAATTCATCAAAATTGCCATGCTTGTGTTCTTAACAGCTGTTAACCTCAGTAGTTGTCCCTTCAGATAAAGTCCTATTAGATGCAACTTTGTGTAATCTTCTTCAGAGACATACTTTCAGGGGGAGGTTCACCCAACAGTTTCCATTATTTGAAGAATTCAGGTAAAAAAAGTCACTGGTTTTCAATTTTTCTGAATTTTATTTCTTTTTGAGAGGATATCAATGATAACTATTAGGTGCTTTATATATTTATGCTGAAATCAGAGGCCCAAAACTTTAAAAACAATAATAAAATATGTTTACCTCAATTTCAATTGCCACCTAAATGAAATAATGATTATTCTTTTAATCTCTTATTTACTTGGAAATAATGACTCAGGCTTAAAATTTATAATCCTATTACTTCTCTGGAATATTAAAGAGGAAGATAAGAATTTAATTTTGTTTAGAAATTACAATGATAAGAACCACTATTTAAATTCCTACTATACTTTGGGACTGCTATTATCTTTTAGAAATTTATAGATTTATTTCAGCAATCCTGTGTATTCTTACTATTATCTACACTTTGTAGATAGGTGTCTCCTTTTATTTTGTGTTAATATTTAAACAGATAAATTATTTTACAAGTTCACATAAGAATCCGCCTAAGTTTAACTAAAAATGCTTAATAGTCTGATAAACTATTAGGATACTTTTCATTTATTATTTTGATTAGATCACTTTGAGTTGGTTCTGACTTATAAGTACTGTAAGTGCAACCTAACAAAACAGTAATTGGTCCTCCATCAGTCTCACAATTCAGGTCTGTTGGTCACAGATTTTTCATCTGATATTCACAATTGAGGTACATTGTGACACAATAAAATTTTGCACCTTTATTTTTTTACTATTTACTATTATCAGATTTGTTCACTGTGCTTTGAACTATATTATGAACTTTTATGAACTTCACAGTGCTTAAATCATTAAATAATCCAGCAATCTGATCCTGAGCAAATGGTTCAAGATCATGAACAATGTTAAGGCAATGAAAAAAGACTACAACATATGCTTTGTTTCCAGTGTCCATACACAGTTAAATTTTTCTTAAAAAGAAATTGCTAAAAACAAAGTATTAGAGTTTGTGTACAGTTTGATTACATTTCATGTTTTCAACAAAAACATAGAAGTGAAAGATATGCCAAAAATAATAATACTTTATAAATTATCAAGGGTTCATGTGGGAGGAAGAACAGAGAGGAGGGGGAAAATAAGGGGCTGATACCAAAGACTCAAGTAGAAAGAAAATGTTTTGAGAATGATGATGGCAACATATGTACAAATGTGCTTGACACAATGGATGGATGTATGGATTGTGATAAAAGTTGTATGAGCCTCCAATAAAATGATTTTTTAAAAGATTAATTACATAAGATATTTGGTCTGCTCTCTGTTAATAAAAATATTAATAAAAACCCATAACAGTTTAATAAAAATAAGACGAAGGTTTAAAAAAAAGCAAACGAAGAAACAATAAAATAAGCCATTCCTGTCAGTTTTGTCTGATTGTGATGATGTGGGATACAGAGTCCAACTATCTCATAAGGATTTCTTGGATATAATTTTAATCTAAGTATATCCCCAGGGGTGTGTGTGTGTGTGCGTGTGTGTATGTGTTGCTTATGGATGGGTTTGAACTGCCAAACTTTTGATTAGTTGTGATTGTTTTTGTTAGGTGCTCAGTCTATTCTCACTCAGTGGGATCACAAGAACAACAGAACAAAACAATCCAGCTCTGAAAGTAAGACGAAATCTTAACACACTTACCACTGAAGCACATTCTGACTGTACTTCTTTCCAGAAAGATATTTGTCCTTTTGCTAGTCCTTGATACTTCCAATTTCTTCACCAGCACCATAATATAAGTGCATCAATTCTCTGTCTTCCTTATTCAATGTACAATGATGCATATGAAGCAATTGAAAATTGAAAACGACCACTTGGGTCGGGTTCACCTTAGTCTTCGAGTAATATCATTGCTATCAACACTTTAAAGAAGTCTTGTGTTTACCAATGTAAGTGTGTCATTTGACCTCTTGATTGCTTCATCCGAGAACATTGATTATGGATCCAGGTAAGACAAAATATTGACATCTTAATCTGGTTCTCCATTTACCATTATGTTAGCGCTTAGTCAAACTGTGAGGATTTTGGTTTTCTTAACATTTAATTACAATTCATACTGAGGGCTGCAATCCTTGATCTTCATCAAAATGCTTCAAGACTTCCTCACTTTCAGAAAGCATGGTTGTAGCATCTGTATTTACCAGGTTGTTAATAAAACACTTCCTACAATCCTAATTTCACAGTCTACTTCATATAATCCAGTTTTTCTGATTATTTTCTCAGCATACAGATTGACTAAATACGGTGAGATGATGCAACTTTGATGTACACATGTCCTGATTTTAAACCTTGTTCTGTTTTCACAGCTGCCTCTGGATCCATATACTATTTCCACAGGAGGTCAATGATGTGTGTGGAAATTTTCATTTTTCTCAAGATTGTAATAATTTATTATGATCCACACAATGGGTGCATTTTCATAGTCAGTGAAACACTAGTAAACATCTTGTGTCCTCTGCTTTCCTCAAGATCCATCTGACATGAGCAATGACACCTTTGTTCTGTATCCTCTTCTGAGTCTGCCCTGAACCTTGAGCAGCTCCCTGCGAATGTACTGCTGCAGCCATTGTTAGATGATCTTCAGCAAATTTTACTGGTTTGTGATATTAATGATATAAAAAAATTTAAGCATTCTGTTTCCCAACAGTTTTATTTGCATGTAATTTACATATCTTACAGCTGAGTAGTTCCATTTTTCAGTCAAATCAAAAATACAACTACCACCAAATTGATCTTAGAGCTTCCAATATTTTGCCCACAGAATCTTTCGATATGGCAATTTGAGGCTTGATTTTTTTTCTTTACTTCTTTCAATTTAAAAAATGCTGATCATGTTCTTCTTTTCAGTTTTATAATTCCTGGGTTTTGCACATTTCATTAGAATACTTTATTTTGTATTCTCCAGAGGCCCTTTGAAATTGTCTGCTCAGCTCTTTGACTATCATTTCCTCATTTTACCATGCCATGTTGTGATTAATTACAAGTTTTAGAGATTCTTTTGACAAGCACCCTGGTCTTTATTATTATTTTTTTTCTTTCCTTTCTATTTTAGTGACACATGAATCTTCATGGTGAGGTTATTGATGTCACCTCACAGCTCACCAGATCTTCTGTCATTGGGGTTCAATGTGTCAACTCTGTTCTCGAGACATTCGTGAAACTCAGGTGAGGTGTACTCAAAGACATAATTGGATTCTCATAGACTGGTTTTGATTTTCTTCAGCTTCAAACTGAGTTTTTATAGGATCAAATGATAATCTAGTCTACAGTCAGCTCCTGGTCTCATTTCAGCTGCAGATATTGTGTTTCTCCATGAACTCTTGTCACACATGCAGTACATTTAATTTCTATGTGCTTCACCTTGGGAGGGCCCCGTGTATAGTCACCTATTGTTTTGTTGAAAAGGGGTATTTATTGTGATAAAGATACTGGTCTTGTAAGATTCTAGCTTGTGTTCTTCAGTTTCATTTTTATCATCATGGCTGTATTTTTTAACTACTGTCGCTTCTTTTTTTTCTCAAACTTTTGCTTACAAATTACAAATAATTACCAGTGTATCCTTTTATTGCTGTTGTTGTTGTTCTTGATTTTTTATTATTGATGTATTTTTACTTATAATTTTATTGGCATATAATTCACATAACAGACAATTTATAGCTCAATCATATTGAGCAAAGTTGTGCAATCACCACCTCAATGCATTTAAAAATATTTTCTTCATTTTCATATTCATTTCTATAAACTCCCCAATTCCCTGTAACCACCCCTGCCATGCCATAGGTAATTATTAACTCAGTTACTATTTCTATATATCTACCTGTCCTGGATGTCATATTAAAAAAAAGAAATAAACAAACAACAACAATAACAAAACACAAGGATGACAAAACAGAAAAAACACAATTAAATGAACATATTAAAACCAAAACAACTTGAAAATGCGCCAAAGAAGAGATCTAATGATAAGGTATTATTTTTATGGTAACTACATCTGCCATAATCTACTTTAGAATGCTCTTTGCCTGATAGACTTTTCATATACCTGATTAATGGTCAGAGGAGATTCACTTGAAGCTTAATCCATGTTTATCATGCTGGACCCTTGGTCCTTTTGAGCTATTTCACAACCAGATCACTTCTAGAAAAGGTTACAACGTAGGAAACTTTATAAGAAGGTTTGATTTGGTTCTATATGGTTTCTAAGAATCACAATAAAATATTCAACATTGACATATTTGTAGGTACAATCTTATTTGGAAGTAGAATTTTATTTAGGTTAATGAACCAACTAAGAAAAAAAAACCATGTTAATATAGCATGTGATGTAAATGAATTAGTTCTTTGTTACGAGGAACAGCATGAACAAAGATAATGTGGTAGTAACATAATCTGGTGTCAATTTGAAGATTAATAGTGTAGGGATGGAGTTTAGCCTGTCAATCTGGATATAGCCCATGAGGCCTCTGTGTCGGCATGGTCTTCTCCTAAGGATTCTGGGAACTCCAGTATTTCCTCCTTGGAGGTGGGAGACCCTCTCTCTCTGACTTACTCCCTGGAAGATGCTCTACTAACAAGACACATGGTGCTATGGTGTGATAGAGTCTGTGCCCTGGGAGATGGAAAAGTCACATGGAAAAATCCCTGCCAGTGCTGAGATGCTTACAATGCCACCGGATCCACAATACTTTCTCCCCGCCCCACTGGCCTGTGACCTTCCTGCATTTAGCATCATTGCATGCGTTTTGTGAGTCTGAAGAGGACGTTATAGATTGGTGTGGGACATATGGGCTAATATCGCACTTATGGAC
This sequence comes from Tenrec ecaudatus, assembly GCF_050624435.1. Classification (NCBI taxonomy): domain Eukaryota; kingdom Metazoa; phylum Chordata; class Mammalia; order Afrosoricida; family Tenrecidae; genus Tenrec; species Tenrec ecaudatus. Next base: position 138,619,424 of record NC_134540.1, on the reverse strand, counting down.
TTGATCTGGAGTGGGCTGGGATGTTTTCTCAATATTCAGCTGTTCTTGTATATAAAGCTCTTTCTTTTTTTAAAAAACATTTTATTAGGGTCTCTTACAACTCTTATCACAATCCATACATATACATACATCAATTGTATAAAGCACATCCGTACATTCTTTGCCCTAATCATTTTCAAAGCATCTGCTCTCCACCCAAGCCCTTTTCATCAGGTCCTCTTTTTTTTCCCCTCCCTCCTCGCTCCCCCCTCCCTCGTGAGCCCTTGATAATTTATAGATTGTTATTGTGTCATATCTTAAAGCTTTCTTATATAGTTATGTGTCCCCCTGGATTTGTTTCTCTACTCTAACCAGACTAACTCAGATCCCAAGTACAAAAAGTTAGCGAAGATAGATTCCTGTCATTATCTATACAGAACCAAGAAACAAAATGAGAATCTTCCCCAATCAACAGAAAATAGCTTTCCTTTAGAAATGTTGACCTGAATTTATACTTCTAGCCTCTTCCACTGTTAGAAAATACATTTCTGTTGTTTGTTTTTAAAGCCAGTCAGTTATACTATTTCTGTTACCATGTCTCTGTTGTTAGGTATGGTTGAGTTGGTTCTGACTCATAGCGGCCCTAAGTAAAACTGAAGAAAACACTGTCGGTTGCTACACCAGAATCACAATTATGTTTATGTTATAATCACACTAGTGAATTAAGATAACTTAGCTTTCTCTTGATCACATTCATCCAGGATATCTTTGTTATTTTCTTCTATTAATTTGTTACCTTTATGGTTCTTTCACTTGCATTTTATTCTCTCTCTATGTCTTTGATTTTTTACAAAAAAATAGATTTTCATTCAGAAAAAATTTGTGCTCTCAATTATTTTTTCTTCTACTTTTAGTTATCTGATATTTTTCCAAAATCTTGTTTTGATATTCAGATACCAGTACCAAAACATACTAGTGTTTATTGAGTTAGTCACTAATATAGGAATAAAGTTAAGCTTACTAATATGTATTGTTGCTTATATATAATTTAAAACTAGAAGCCCTATGTTTATTATTTGTTTTCTTTCTTGTGGCTTGCAGTAAAATATTCCAATAAGTTGTCAGTAGTTTAACTGAACACTAGATATTTAATAAAACTAAAACTGAGCTGATTTTCATACATAAAATTAAATGTAATTCAGTAAAGAATAGCTTTAGTATAATAATCTCCATACATTCTTTTCTTGATATGTAATCTGTCATATCATTTTGTAAAATTTCTATCGTTATTGGCACACATTTACAGTACATTCCCACGTATGCATTAATTGTAGTTCATCATATTTCTCAATGGCAATGAAACGCATAATTTAAAACGACACATATTTGACAGGGCACAATGAAGAATGAAACAGATAGATGTCATGTATTTTATCAACATAAAGAAAAGATTGACTAGCATTCACAGTACACCAACTAACTGATGAGTTACTATCTCAAAGCATTTTCTCAAAAGCCTTGAAAAGGTCTACTGCCAGGTTACAAGCATTTAAAAAGGTGGCAAGGTAGTAAATGGTAGCTTATACTTCAAAACAATTTCTCATTAGTAATAAATACATAAAAGAATTGTTTTTAATTTGATGGGTTAGCAACAGCTAAATATGGGAAATGATAAAGATCTGGCTGAAGGAAGTTCAAGCTGCGCTGAATGCATTAAACAAAATCAAGGCTTCAGGAATTGATTATATACTCATTGAAATGCTTCAGAAACTGGAGAAGCATTGGAAACATGCATGGTCAATGGCAAGAAATTTAGAAGAAAGCTAACCGGAAGAGATCCATATATGAGCCCATGCCAAAGGCAAGTGAACCAGCAGAATGCTCAAGCTATAGAATGATATCACGGATCTCACACAGGAGTAAGAGTCTATTTAAGACCTTCCCACACCAATGACTCCAGCACATTGACAGGGAGCTGCCAGAAGTTCAGACCCGATTTAGAACAGGATGCAGAATGAGGGCCATAATTGCTGGTGTCAAATGGACCTTGATTCCAGACAGAGAATTCCAGAGAGATGTTTACTTGACTGTGCAAAGGGCATTCAACTAGACAGCCCATAATAAACTAGATAATCTCAAGATGACTGAGAATTTTAGAACTGTGCTCAATCAGAATTGTACATGGGTCAAGGCGGATGGCAACGTTTTAGAATGTGATTGAAATCCCAGAAATCATAAGTAGAAGGAATGAAATTCCAACTTAGGCCATCTGCTTCCAAAACTAAGTACATTATCTCAGTGACATGGAAACATTTTACATTTAGATTTTAAATTTTGTTTAACATAGTTATCATGAAAATGGATGTTATTAGGGACCCGTGAGTCATCTCTGATTCCCAGTAATTGTACGGACCACAGAAGGAAATACCATGTCTCTACCTTATTAGAGGGTAATCCTTTGTCATCATTTGATAGGGTAAAAAAATATAGTACCACCTTACAGATCTAGCACATGCTACTCACCTGGAAAGCCATAGCGCTATTTCCTGATTATGTTTTTTGTAGAAGCAAGATCTGCTGTGACTTTGGGGCACTTTTGCCTTCTAGCTCTGGACCCTGCATTTGGCCTACCTCTATCTGATCTTCATAGATTGGATTGAACAGCACTCATCACCAATTGAGATATGTCTTCAAATTGTTTAAAGTTTTGTGGCATATTGTAATGAATCATATATACATTGAACAACTGTGGTGAGAGGATATGAACCCAAAGCACATCCTTTTTTGATTTTGGACCATACAATACTCCCTTGTTCTGTTCACACAATTGCTTCTTGATCCATTTACAGTTTTACTGACATAAAAAAATACTCTGAAATTCCCATTCTTCTCAAGCCTGCCCTTCATTTGTTATGGTCCACACAATAAAATGCCTTTGCAGAGTCAATTAAACAAGAGGACGTAGCAATCTGGTTTTCCAGCTTTCAGTCAAGATCCACCTGACATCAACAATGACATCATTGTTCCACGTCCTCTTCTGAATCTGACCCGCATTTCAGGCAGCTCCCTGTTCATGCATGACAGTAACAGTTGTTAGATGGTTGGACAAGCAATATATTACTTTCATGTTATGTATGACAGGCTTGAAACCATAGTCTGCAGAGATCAATGCTAGACTGTGGCTATTGAATGATCTTTTTATGCAAAGATTTTGCCAATATTTCATGGAGTCGAATGGTCTAAAGAATACGAACACCGAGTCGACACCCTGAGTAAACCCTGGACTGCTAATCAACGCACTGATGTTCTGAACCACCCAGAGGTACTTTGGAAAACAAGCCTGGAGATGAGCGTCCAAAAGATCCTAGCCTTGAACGTCCCTGGGAGAAGTTCTCTTCTCCATACGTGAGTCTCTAGGAGTTTATAGCTAGATGGTAAGTAAACTAATAGTCAATATCATGTTAAATAAAGGGCACTAGTGGGCTGAACATAAAGATGTAAGAAATATAATGGTCATCCAATCTTGCAATATATATCCTCTTATGTTATCAACATTTTCAGGATTAAATAAGAAATATATTGAAAATATTGACTTAATCGCAATGCAGGATACCTCTTAAACCTTGATCTCTGATCATCTAGACATTGTTTTTTTCCCTTAATTAATTCTAGTAATATGCATCTTAATGTGTTCTAATATTGCTGGATAAATATATATATAAATTTTAACCTCAAGAAGCATAATTTTCTCACAGTTACTTTTTACACATATAGCTGGGTGATTTTCTTGCCTTCTAAAGCTGTTGAGCTTGTCTCTCTGTCATCTAGTTCATGGAAAGCTACTCAAGACCTGTATTGTTCTTTTAGATTTAAGAAAGCACACAGAACTGACTGCTTAGAAATTGGTGTATCTCTCTGGAATACTTTTCATTAAAGTCATGGGTATCTATTCATATCCAATTTACAGCTCATTTGTTGTGACATTTGCAAATCTAAAGAAATTTGGCAATAAACTCTAGCATGGAAAAACATTAAGGCCTTTATGATTCAAAGGGATGAAACTTTCCCAAATGATTACCTCTCTAGTGTATCGCAGAACCTCTTTTTTATGCCATTTGTTGCCAATATAATTTTGACCGTATTTTTCTTACATAAAGCCCTGGTCTCAAGTACAGTGAAATCAACATGATAAATGTCCAAAAACAACAACAACAACAACATCACGGCCATCGAGTTAGTGCTGACTCATAGCGAGCCTGTAGGATAGGATAGAATGACCTTTGTGACGTTCTGAGACTACAACTCTATCAGAGAAAAAAAGCTCCATCCTTTAGCTTCTCTTCCACCACACAACCAAAATTCCCCTTCCAGAAAGCATCATTATGGACAGGCAATTTTTGTGAAATATATTGTTTTTCCTTATCTTCTTATTATCTGGTTTTGTGGATTCAAAAAATAAGCTGCATATAGAACTGTGCCTCAGGTGTATTTTTTGTGGTGGTTGTTAGTGTTGTTTTCCATGGTTTTGCTTTGTTTCTTCAAAATAAAAGGAATAATATTTCCTCAAAGAAAAATGCAGTCATTAATTCTCCAAACTAAAAAAATTATCTTAGTGATTTTTTTAAAATACACGAACCTGTTCATCAAAGCATCAATTTTGCAAATTTCCTACTTCATATTCCACACAGTGTACCCTGTTGTGCTCATTTTTTTATACTAGCATCTTGAAATATTTAAAAAATACTCCCTGATATGTTGACGCTACTTCCCATTAGGGACTACCCGAAGATGGTCGATTTGATATGCCAATTAGGGCTGCATGTTGGTGCATTCCTGTCTTACTCCAGGAGGGCAGTAGTAAACCTGGAGAGTGGGCAGCTGAAAAGGACGAAGAATAGCTGATTGTCTAGTTTAGCTGGTCATTAACATGTCTCCTAGGAAATAGCCTTTCAACCAGGTAAAGGTATACTAAAATTGCACACTTATTTACAGTTATTATGGAAAAGACCATGCATAAATCACATGGACATTTTTAAAGAAGGAAGGGTGTTTTTATGCTTTAGAAACTGAAAAGAGGCTAAAAGACGTAGTTGGTAAAAGAGAAAAATAATTTAAGTTTTATTTGAAGAAGAATGTAGAACATGTAGTTTGAAGTTAGTATGATATATTTGAACTTCATTCAGCTAGAAGGACAAGTTATAAATCTTCTGATAAAATATATGGATGCCAGGGACTTAAGTGGAGAGCAAATGTCTTGAGAATGATGAGGGCAACGAATGTACAAATGTGCTTTGCACAATTGATGCATGTATGGATTGTGATAGGAGTTGTATTAGCCCCAATAAAATGTTATATATATATATATATATGGTATTATTTACATTTTAAAAACCATCCCTATAATGCTTATGAGTAATAAATAAAATGGTGAGTAAGAGTTTGGATAAAATATTAAAAAACTGAACTCACAGACTTGTTTAGTTTACATAAGATATGAAAAAGAGGAAAAGATAAAAGAAAAGAAAGAACCAAGATGATGCCAGTTATCAACCTGAAGAAAATACTGAAAGATATATATAACTTAAGAGTAAGAAGCATACATAAGAACTTCAAAAAAGTTATGCAAAAACTATTATTAAAAATAAAAATAAAAACTTTATTGCTCAACATAAGCATCATGGAAACAGCATTTGTATTCACAATTATACTAAACCTTTATATCATCCCTGTAGAACTTGAGAACCATAGAAGTTTAAATGCACCAATGCATTGTTTTCTATATTATAAATTGGGGAAAACAATAGGTCTCCTTTAAATGTTTTCTTAAGATTAACAAGCCCAGGGACAAGGGAAAAATGAAGGACCCAAAATCAGTGTCAAGGAGGGGGTGGGAGGTATGGCAGGGCTGGATCAAGGGCAATGTAACCGAGAGGAATTCCTCAAACCCAAATGAAGGCAGAACATAATAGTGGGGCAAGAGGAAAGTACAAAGAAACAGAGGAAAGAACTAGGAGGCAAAGGGTAGTCATAGATATTTAAATATAGGCATATAAAGAAGTAAATATATTTATATACAACAAGGGGAAATAGAACTATGTACATATATTTATAGGTTTAGTATTAAGGAAACAGATGGACAGTGGGCCCCTGCTCAAGTACTCCCACAACACAAGAACACTTTGTTCTAACAATTTGGCAGTCTGAGATGCTCACCTGCCGAGCAAGACCATTGGTGACAATGGGCGCAAAAGCAAATGTGGTGAAGAAAGCTGATGGTGCCCAGCTACCAAAAGATATAGCACCTGAAGTCTTAAAGACCTGAAGATAAACAAGCAGCTATCTAGCTGAGAGACAATAAAACCCACATGGAAGAAGCACACTGGCCTGTCCTGACTCGATTGATGAGGACAAAGTGGGTGCATAAACAAAAGTTGCAAACAAAGCTGATAGTGGCCAGCTATCAAATGATATAGCATCAGGGATTTTAAAGGCTTGAAGACCATCAGGTGGCCATCTAGCGAAGAAACAACAAAATCCACATGGAAGAAGGACACCAACCTACCCCGATACGAATGCTGAAGACAAAATGGGTGCATATGCAAATGCGGTGAAGAAAGCTGATGGTGCCCAGTTGTCAAAATATATAGACTCTGGAGTCCCATAGGCTGACAGATAAACAAGGGGCCATCTAACTGAGAAACAACAAAGCCCACATGGAAAATGCACACCAGCCTATGAGATGACAAGGCATCTAAGGGATCAGGTATCAGACATCAAAGCCCCAAATATATATATATATATATATATATATATATATATATATATATATCACAGCATGGTGAATGAGGGAGAGTGCAGAGTGGGGACCCAGGGCCCATCTGGGGGAAATTGGCTGTGGGGAGGTGACGAGCCAGTCAGAGTATAAATTAGCAGCAGTAAAACATACAATTTTCTTTTAGTTCTTAAATGCATCCTCCCCCTGACTATCATGATCCCAATTTTACCTTACATAACCAGCTAGACCGGAAGATGCACACTGGCACAGATAGGAGCTGGAAATACAGGGAATCCAAGACAGATGAACCCCTCAGGATCAGTGGTGAGAGTGGCGATATCTGGAGGGTGGAGGGAGGATGAGGGAGAAAGAGGAAACATATGACAAGGTCTAAATATAACCTCCTCCCTGGAGGTTGGACAGTGGAGAACTGGGTGAGGGAGACGTCGGATGGTGTAAGATATAATAAAATAATAATTATTTATAAATTATCAAGGGTTCAGGGGGCACAAAAGAGGGGAAAATGAGGAGCTGATACCAAGGGCTCAAGTAGAAACCAGGTGTTTTGAGAATGATGATGGCAACATACATACAAATGTGCTGGACACAAATGATGTATGTATGGATTGTGAAAAGAGTTGTATGAGCCCCTAATAAAATGATTATAAAAAAGGAAGGAAAAATAAGTAGAGCAGAGCCAAATCATAGCTATAGGATGAACACAAAATCTATTGGGTTGAAACCCTTTCACAATTTCCCTAGTTTGGTGAGTGCGTACAAGGGCTTTTGGTTGGGGTGTGGGTTTTTTGTGTGCCAAAACTTTGTGCATTTTCTTAAAACACTTTCCTAATAAACAGATTTTATCATTCTTTGACGCTCCAGAAAGTCAACAAGCACATTATCTTAAGCATTCACATCACAAATTGCCATGACCTTGTTCTTGACCGACCAACTTTTGCTTTTACTAAACCACTTCTACTTCTTGGTAGCCATTATTTTGCTTGTGCTTTGGTTCAGCATTTTGGCTTCTCTTTTGGTACAGCATTATATAGGAAAAAACATGTTTCATCTCCTGTCACAGTTCTTCCAAGAAATGCTTCAGAATTTTCATTTCATTTGTGTACATTTTCCATTAAAATATATGCTCTTGGCTGTAGTTGATCTGGAAGCAAGAATTTTGGGTCCTGTAAGCAAAAAGTTTGTGCAACTCCAATTTTCCAGTCAAAATTGTGTAAGTTGAACTAGTTAAGCTATCTATGATGTTGGCTACATTTTTCTGCTGTTAATTTGAAACAAGAATATATTTTTTATTTTGCAAATTGGTGTGGAAGATCTGCCATCTCAAGTTTCATCATCACCATCAACTGTGTTTTACAAACTGCTCATCTCTTTGAAGCATGGTCCCCTAAAGCTTTTCATTAGCATCAATGGTTTCAGAGTTTTTCCAGCCAAGCTGCATCACTGACATTAAAATGCAGTTTTCTTTACAATAACCTACAGGACCATACGAATTCTACTTTTGCCTCCCACCCCAGTCGGGTTGGGCTGTTTGTTTTTGTTTCTTCTTTCTGAATAAAGCTCCTACCTCAATGCCTTTGTGCAAATTCTCTCCTCTGTACATTACTAGACAGCTAGCACTGTGGATCTCTCATGTGTTTCTTTAAATAATTTAATCCTATTAAGAATAGTTTGGCAGTCGTCCTATAGACAGGGCCGCCACTGGTGGGTGGTTTTGGAAAAAAAAAAAAGAATAGTTTGGCAGTCATCGACATAATCAATATTAGAACATTATCTTCTTTCTTGAACTCATTGTTGACTCCCTCTCCATGCTATCTCAAGTGTCTATTTCCATACCTTCAGCAAAGTATTGATCCAATTACTGTCTCTATTGATTTACCTATCCTGAATTCCCTATAAGGAAAAACACATCAAACAAAGACAAAAAAAGAATCAAACAGCAATGGCCAAATAAAACAGAACAATCTCACTAAAACTAATGACAAAAAATATTTTTCTGAAGTTATAAATATTTGTAGGTGTAGACAATCTCAAGTTTCTCCTGTGGATGGTTAATGACTTTGAACTTCTGACCTTAGTTGCCAGTCCAATAACTATCCAGCAGAACCACCTGTGGTCCTTAATAAAAATAATGTGATGATATCACTAGTAACATGTGTAATAATTAAAACCTCACGTGTTGCTCTCCGTTTTGTTTTTTCTAAATGGGGCCATCATTGTGGATATAATTATATATATCAGGGTTGTTTTTATTTACATATCTCACGTGCTTGTTAGCCTTTTTAGTGTCATTTTTGGTGAGCTCTCTGTTCATGTCTTTTGTTCATTTTTAATTGAATTATTTGTTATTGAGAGCCATTGAGCAATTCTATAGATTTCAGTGATTAGTTCTTGTTAAATCGCTGCTGAAGATTCCTTTTCCCCAATCAATGGGCTCCTGTTTTACTCTTTGTGATGAAGTCATTTGATGTACATAAGTATCTTATTTTTAGTAGGTCCCAGTGACCTGTTTTTTCTTACACTGTGCATATTTCTTTTATTATATTTGCTACTATGTGTATGTCCTACAAAAGGCCCTTAAGATTGTCCTGATTTTCAAACTGATAGGTCTCTAATACAACTTGAACTTGATTTTAGTGCATGTGCATGGGTGAGGTATGGGTACTGTGTCCTTCTGCAAGATGTAGATCCAATTTTTCCAGCACCATTCATTCATTTGGTTTCAGTCCTTTGTCAAAAATCAGTTGTAGTTGATTTTATTCCTGGGTCTTCTATTCTGTTCCATTGGTCTATGTATCCTTCACTGTACCAATACCAGGCATTTTTCATTACAGTGATTGCGTAATATATGTTGATTTCAGGTAGTGTGATGACTTTTAGTTTGCTCTTCTTTTGGAGTTTTGGCTTATCCTTGGTCTCTTTCCTCTCCACATAAATTTGTGGATTACTTTTTCCATTTATTTAAAGAATAAAGTTGGAATTAAGTTAGGAAATTCACTGTATATAAATTTCTTTAGTTATTATTGATATTCTTACAGAGTTAAGTCTTCCTATCCATAAACATCGGATACTGTGGCATTTTTGTGGAACTCTTTTGCTTTATTGCACTAGTCTTCTGCAGTTTTTTGTATAGCTCCTTTGTTTGATTCTGTTTATTCTTAAGTACTACATATTTTGTATAGCTACAATTATAGCATTGTTTTCTTGAAGTCTTTTTCTGAGCTCTTTTCTTGGGTATACAGAAATTTAGTTGATCTCACGGTGTTGATGTTGCTCCTGCTACAGTTGGCTGGAAACTGGTACAATAGCAACAAAATGACCTATTCAGAAACCAGTTACAGCCCTCCAGGAGAACAACCTCATGCAATAGTTTGCAATTGGTAGAAAACATCAACAGTTTTCCCAAGTGTACTATCCAGTACGAGGCTGCATGAAGGATTTCAACAATCAGGAGTAACAGAGGCCAGTTATGCTACTGACAAAATGGCATGCATACCTGTAACAAAGAAGCCCTGTCAATCAGCAACCTGAGTGGCAAGCTATATCGGATCCTTCCCAAACCAAAAGACTCAAGCTCACTGCTATCATGCCAATTGTAACTCAGAGAGACTCTACAGCACTTGGTAGAACCGCCCTTTGCGTTTCCAAGATTGTGAGCTGGTGTCTTTCTCCAGCGGGGCGCCTGATGGTTGCTTCAAACTGCTAACCTTATGGACTGCAGCACAGTGCTTAATCACTAGGTCACCAAGGGCTCCCACCAGACCCTTGGCCCAATAACATCTGCCACTGAAGAAGACCCAATCCACGAAGCAAACAGCTGCCCATGGGAAAAGTGACACAGTTGATGGCATAGGGCCTAAACCAGAGGAGGCCCAGCAAACAACTGGCCTACGGTAACCACCCCACCCCCCAAAATGGGCCACAGTGGCTACCTAGCAAGCAACAAATAGCATGTAGTTTGATTGTGGGAATGGGTGAAACAGCCAAAGGGCAAAACTAAGGGCTGCCTGAATGGTCCTAATATATGATCTAGCCTGGCTCTGCGTTAGACAGCTGCTGAACAGATAGCATATAGGTTCAATCAAAAATCAGGGCATCAAGGACAGCAGAGACCATGGGTCATTGTCAAAGAAATGATCCTGCCTCTCAATAAAGCAAAACATAGACATTGGTAAGAATTGCCCCGGTTGCTTCCTGGGAAAACACAAGTCTGTCTCCCCAAAATTTAGCAAATTAGACTAGGCAGATCCCCTAACGCATGTCCACACCCACTGCAGTACTCACTTACTCGACTGGACATGACTAATGGACCAGTCAACCTGCATAAGGCCAAGGGCTGCAGAAGGCCAGGAGAATTCAAATTTCTGGTACAGATATAAGATGCCTCCTTGCCACTGCCTGGATACACAAAAAAATCTACCATTGCTGCTACCGTAGGTCCAAAGCCTGGGGACTAGTATTTCTCTCCCTTGGGCATGACCATGAACTACTCCGTGGTGTGCTATTTTGACCCCTTGTGTAAAAGGGCTAAATTTAGGCCTGTGGGCGGTTCATGGACTCCAACCACTGTTTGCGATTTGCGTGACGGCCATGATTTACACACAATCAGTGTGTCTCACTTCCCTGTCTTTCCACACCTAGTCTTTCCAGTAATGTCTTCCTTGCCAGATGGGCCTCAATGATTGCTGCTGTGGAAAACCAACCAGGCTGTGGAGAAACCCTACCATTGTCCACTGCCAGCCTGCTGCGGAAAGTTGCTCCAGCCAAGGTCAGAGTCTCCATATGCCTACTGCCCTGTGAGAACCAGTTCAGACTGCAGGTGGTCTCCTTTCCCCTTTTCAAGTTCTTTGTTCCCTTGCCTTCAGGTGGTCTTTCATTGTGGGATTTATTGTGTCTGAAAGTCTCTTGCATCCACGCTCAAGGGCTGACTAGGAAGAGTGGCATATAAGGGACCTGGGTTACAGTGCAGGGTAAAAAGCATTCCCAGATGCCTCTCCAGACATAGTGTCAGACCTGACTGCTGAGAACCCTTTAGCATCAAGGCTGTTCCCAGGCAGTGGCCATGGGAGGGTCTTGGAGGAGCCTTTCCAAGGGGGGCCTTAGCCAACACAGCTGCTCTTGACCCATCTCATTGATTTCCCCTTTCCTTCCTGCCTTAGACAGTATAAAAACGCATGCTTGTTTGGGTGGTAGTGCCAACCAAAGCCTAGCACTATCAGCCACGACAGGGTGACAAGCACCACAAGTAAGCTTCTCCTGGAAAACAGAATCCATGTCTCCCAGAGTCACCCTTGGTCTTTTTTTATTATTTCATTTATTTTTAAATTATTTTATGTTTTTTAGTTTTTTATTTAATTTATTTTTTTTTTTTAAATCAGACAGGAGGAAACAGGATGCTGCGAGTCCTGCTCACAAAGAGACACTAATCACGTATCATGAGAGCTCACTCTTGGTCTTTTTAAAACATTTTTTATTGAGTTATTTATGTGTGTGTGTGTGTGTGTATATGTGTGTGCTCACGCCTGCGCACTGTGCTTTGGGCACCTAGTAACTGAAAAGGGTGGTCCCTCATCAGGGGCTCACCTCACAGGGGTGCAGGTCGCAGGACTGCTCCGAAGCAGCATACATCGCTGCTCAGCTGTTAGGGGGAGGCAGAAACACTCAGGTGACACTGACTCGTGTTCAACATAAAAGGAAAATAAAAGACAGATACCTGGTTTCTGGGGGTATGTTTGACCTATGTCTGCCCAGGCACGGAGTGTATCCACAGGGGTTGAGGACCACACACAGAGAGGACAGAGAGAACACAGTCTGAAAACCAAGACGTATCTAATAAAGTCAACGTTTCGATGGGGATTCCTGCTCCCTTGGCAAGGATGCTGTGTGCCTGGGTGCACGGGTGCAGGGCAGAAGCTGCATGCTGGAAAATGTGGAGCTGGCTCTGAAGCAGGCAAAGAAGGCCAGAGAGAAATCTACACTGGCGAGAAGCATTCCTTAGGCTGCAAAGATGTCTGCGCCATGCTGCTTACCAGGTGAATTAGCAATCCCCGTGGACTCCCAGAAGCCATTGCGGCTTTGGGGCTAGAAGGATTGGAACAGGAATTGGGAGGAATCAGCTCTAGCCTATGAGAGAGGAACGCTTGGAAGTGGCTCCAGAACCAGGCAATGGTGAAGGGCAGTCAGTAAAACTCAGCCTGGGCTGTTGAGAGCCAACTTTACGCATTTGAACTTAGTGTACCTGGTTTTTACCTTTTCCTGCTGACTTCCAAGAAGCAGAGGACCCTGTCCTGGTGGGACCTCTCTGGCAATGGCTGAGTAGCTCCTAGCATTCCTTACAATGAATAGCATGCTCATTATTTGCCATTCTGGTGATTCTGTTTCCACCCAACTAGTTTCTGTCCCCTTTTTACTCTTCTTTGTTTTAAAGTAGTTGTAATTTTAAAAGGGGCACTGTACTTATGGATGGTATATATTATTATTTTTTTTTAGCTGACATGTTTTTTAATAAAAAGATCATACTAAATGGGGATACTGTAGAAAAATAGAATAGTGCATGCTGAAAAAACCCTGAAACAGCTGCATAATTCTAATAACAGCATTGTTTTTAGTGCTCTCTTAGGTCGTGGTGTTGCTCTTAGAATTTTTATGAATCAATTCTATTGTAAATTAGATAACAATTCAGAGGTCAGATCATTATCAAATACAACAATCCATCAAATATCCCTTGTGTCCTGTTTCAATAAATTTTTGCCCATCTCCCTCTAAATAACTATCTTTCCCTTCACCTGGCTTAATGCCTGCCTACCCCTCAGTCTGTGATTTCCTCTTCCCTCCCTCCCTTCTCACCCATATTGACTACGTAAACCTATTTGTTTTACTCTGAAAACAATACCCTCTATAATACTTGTCTTTTGTAATTGGCTGATCTCTCTCTGCGCAATGTCCTCAGGCTCATCTGTGTTATCAGGTACTTTAGAGATTTCTCATTATTTTTTAATGTCTATTAATATTCAATTGTATAACATAAAATTTTATTTTCTCATTCTGCCACCAATGGGCATTTACATTATTTTCATCGATTTTGCTATTTTGAATAGCGTTTCTCTGAACAAATTATGCAGGTGAACAATGAGTGCTCTGGAATTCCCATTTTCAAGATTATTCATAGTTTATTATGGTCCACACAACCAAATGCTTTTGCATAGTCAATAAAACAAAAGAAGGCATCTTTCTGGTTTTTTCTGCTTTCAGCCAAGATCCATCTGACATCATCGATGCTATCCCTTATTCCACTTCTGGCATTTCCATGTCAATGTATTGTTGGGTGAACTTCAGCAACTTTTTGCTTGCATGTGCTATTGAGGATATGGTTCTCCAATTTGGGTATTCTGTTGGGTCATTTGTCTTTGGGATGGGTACACATATGGGTTTCTTCTAATCAGGTAGGAAAGTAGCTGTCTTCCGCATTCCCTGGAATAGAGGATAAATGCTTCCAGTGCTTCCTCAACTTGTTGAAACACATCAATTGGTATTCCATTAATTCCTGGAGCCTTCTTTTTGGCTAATGCTTTCAGTAATGCTTGGACTTCTTCCTTCAGCACCACTGATGCTTGCTCATATGCTGCCTCCTGAAATGGAATGTTAGCTAGTTCTTTGTGGTAGTTTGACTTTATTCTTTCTATCTTCTTTATGCTTCTTGTATTATTCAATATTTTGCTCATAATTCAGTTTCTTTTTGAAATCCCCTTTGATCTTTTCTTTCTTTCCGGCCTGTTTGGTGTACTTTGGGTTTCTTCATGAATGATTTCCTTGGTGCCGCCCCACTCTGCCAGAGCATCAGATCTTCTGTCATTAGTGTTCAATGTGTCAAAACTCTTCCAGAGATTGTCTTGAAGTTCAGGTGGATAGACTCAAAGCTACCTTTTAAAGTTTTTAACCTTGTTGCTTTCTTTGTATAAGTCTTTTGATTTTCTGGTTATACTTATTCTGCATCTTTATGGTTACTATTTTGTTTTATTGCTATAATTTTTAAAGTCCATTTTATTTTTTATTAAATACTTTTATTGGGGGCACTTACATCTTTAATCACAATGCATACATTCATTGAATGGGTTACACACATTTGCACATATGCTGCCATCATCATTTTCAAAGTATTCTCTTCCCCCTGATATCAGCTCCCCATTTTGTCCCCCGGTTTTCCCCACCCACCCTCACTCACAAACCCTTCGTAAGTTATAGATTATTATTTTCATATCTTACATTGTCACCCACACCTTCTTTTCCACTGTTTGTTCCCCTTAGAGGGGGTTATAGATGGATCAGGTGATCCATTCCTGCTTTCTCCACCCAGCCTCCCCTAATCCTCCTGGTATCTCTACTCTCATTGTTGGCCCTGGGGGGACTTATCTATCCTGTATTCCAGTGTTGTGGGTTCTCTTCTGTAGCAGTGTGCATGCTCTGGTCTAATCTGATTTGTAAGGTAGAATTGAGGTCATGATAGTGGGGTGAAGGAAGCACCAAAGAACTGGAGGAAAGTTGTGTGTTTCATCAGTGCTATACTGTACCCTGACTGGCTCCTATCTTCCCTGTCACCCCTCTGTGAAGAGATGTCCAACTGTCTACAGATAGGCATTGGGTCTTCACTCTACACCACCACCCCCAATTCAACTTGGGTATGATTTTGTTCTGGGTTTTAGATGCCTGGCACCTGATCCAATCGACACCTCATAATCACACAGGTTGGTGTGTTTCTTCCATGTGGGCTTTGTTGCTCCTCAGCTAGACAGCCGCTTGTTTATCTTCAAGCCTTTAAGACCCCAGATGCTATATCTTTTTTTTTTAAATGCTAGCTCTTGTGATAACCAGGCACCATCAGTTTTCTTGGTGACCATTTAAATTTTTTCTTGATTTCCTTTTTTTATAGCTCTCTTGGCAAGTATATACCAATTCAACTGATTTTTTGCTTTTTTTTGTTTTTATTTAATTAAACATTTTATTGGGAGCTCTCACATATAATATTCCATGAGTCAAGTAGATGTAGCATAATTGTATAATATGACAATCAGCCACCAAACATGTTCTTTCTTCTTGAACTCTTTGATATCACCTCCATTTTAACCCCTCCCTCACCCATTATACCCCAGAACCCTTATAATAATAATAATATCAAAATAAATACTAGTAGTAGCAGTAGTAAATTGATTTTTAAATGTTGATATCGTACCCTGTTACATTGCTGAATATCTCAATTATTTCCAGGAATTTGTTTGTTGAGTATTTGTGACTGTCTATGCATGGAATAATATCATCTGCAAGTAGAAAAATTTACGTCTACTTTTGCCAATTTTATGAGTCTTTTGTGCTAACTCATTCCCTAAAATCCTTAGTCAAATATTTCTATAGTAGAGGTTTAAGGGATATATTTCTGATTCCAGAACCTGTATCACTTCACCACTATAACATTGTGCCACACAAGAAAGAAAATGCTCCTGGCATATTCCAAATAGCAATCATATTTAGAGCTGCCCACAAATCACCTGGCTCGTGCTGGGTCCTGGAACTCCAAAATCACAACATAGGGATAGTCAAGATAAGTCTTTATGAGCAAACGCATCAAAGAAGCTTTCCAGGAAACCTGATATATGGCCAGTGGTAAAAACTCTGGGTAAAAAGGAGACACACAAATTTTGCTTAAAAATAAATCATGCGGTTAAAACATGTTTTATTCACTACAATGATCAAAATTTAAAATAAAAAGAACAAAATAAACTATCTGCTGATATGTGTGTCACTTCACAAAATCGTTTTCCTACTTTATGACATAACAATAGCAGGAATAAGACAAGAAATAAACAATCATACAACTTGCATAATAATACACTACTGTAAGGAATTCGTTTTTTAACTTGCTAAACTACATTTTACATACAAATTTACTAAAATGGTTTACAGGATAGAATATCTAATGTGTGTTCAAAGGCACTTGAAGGAAAATGGCTTTTATTCTATCTTGTGCAAATTATCAGTGAACAAGAATAACACAAATATACTGAAAAATGTAGTTACTATGGCAACAAATGATTCAGTCTTTCAACATATTTTCATTATGCACCTCTCCAAAGCTAGACACTTTAATATCAAATATATATAGAACACTCAACGTGTGTTCAAAATTAAATACTAAATAAAATAGGTATTAGCATTTAATATTAAATACCAAGGATATTAGTATTTAATGACAGATGAAATATGGTAGAGCATTTGAATAAGCTGTGATGTAAATATAAAGTGTGTTATAGAGTTAAATACTGGTGTCACATGGAGCAGAATATGTATAACAGCTACCTTTGTGGTAAGTCTGACATTCACTAATATGCAGCCTCTACATGTTTAGTATTCGTGCTACCATGTTTGGTTGCATGTGCCACTTATTTGATATTATATTTCCAAGCTTCCTTATTCTTTGGTATTATGATGTGGTCAATGGGATAGAAGAGCAAATCCACATCCATGTGTACACTATCTAGTCTTTGCTCCTGCCCAATGAAACAAGGAATGAACTCATCCATCCTGGCTTCAGAGAAGAGAAACACATTTGAAAATGACTCTAACTGTAGCAACCATGCAACTTTGGCTCTTGTTTAATAATCACATATCTGTACTATTGCTTGAGTCACTCTAGTTCCAGTTCCCCTTTTTTGAACAATATAGGCACTTCTATTACTAGCTCATTAATTACCAGGAACCATACTGTCTCCAAGGGGTGTGTGTGTGTGTGTGTGTGTGTGTGTGTGTGTGTGTGTGTGTGTGTGTGTGTGTGCGCGCGCGCGCGCACGTGCACATGCATCTGAGTGGATATCCCGCCCCTAAACAGAAAAAGCTCCACTGGACAGCGCTTTCGAAGTACACATTTTTCCTGCTAGGTGAGCATTGAGAACTCGCTCTGAGATAGTGCGCCCAGTGGCATTGCTTGGGAAGGCTCTCGCTAGTTACAGTGAATTTTTTCATGAAAGTAGCTTTGCTTGAACCACGTTTTATTTTGTGATGGTTGAGAACAGCATGCAACTGTTAAATTTTGTTTCCTGCTTAAGAAAAAAATGCCACCAAAATTGTTGTTGTGTTGAACAGAGTTTACAAAGGTAACGCCACGGGAAACACTCAAATGTGCAAGTTGCTTTCTCATGTCAAAACATATGAAATGTCGATTGAGGGCAAACCTCATTCTGGACATCCATCAACTTCCCAAACAAATGGGAATGTTAACAAAATTCATGTGCTTGTGATTGATGAAGGATCATTGAAAAGATAGCAAAGGTACCTGGAGTATCTTGGAGCTCAGTTCAGTGAATTTTAATGGAAGATTTGGGGATGAGAAAGGTCATTGTGAATTGTGTGCCTTGTTTTCTGACTGACCAGGAAAAAGAGCATGGATTGGAAACATGCCATGCTTTGAAAGACCCGCTCTGAAGTGACCTAGATTTTGTTTTCCTTGGCTATTACTGGTGATGAGACATGGTGCTATTCTTACGACCCTGAAACCAAATATTCATCAAGTCAGTGGGAGATGCCATCTTCCCCTTGTCCAAAAATAGCTTATCAAGTACAATCAAAGATCAAGATAATGCCCATTTGGTTTTTGTTGATATGAGGGAGATAGTGTATTTGGAGTTCATTCCATCAGGACAAACTGTCAATCAAGCTTTCTCTTTAGAGGTCCTGAAAAGATAGCATAGCTGTGCAACACAAAAGGCCTGATTTGTGGCCAATGGGGGACAATTTTGTCATCATGACAATGGACCTGCTCACACAGCCATTTCAGTGTGACAGGTTTTGGCAAAAAAAACAGCATGACTCTCTTGTCTCATGGACCTTATTCACATGACTTACTCCATGCAACTCCTTCTTGTCTCCACAATTGCAGAAGGACATCAAAAGACAGCAATTTCATGATGTAGAAGAGGTGAAGAAAAGTACAAGGGAGTTGCTGACAGCCACCTGAACAGATGAGCTTCACATATGCTTTTAAGAATGGAACCACAGATTTGACAAATGTATTAAACGTCAATGGAGAGTTCTTTGGAAGTGACAAGATTGTTTTGTTAAAATAAGTAAATAAATAAATACAGACTTCGAAAATTTTCTGGTATTTTTTTGGGGGGTGCTATCCCATGGTGTGTGTGTGTAAAACAAAAAAAAAAAATTTAAAACCTCATTGTCATCAAGTCAATTCGGACTCATAACAACCCTGTAGGACAATGTAGCACTGCCACTGTGCGTTTCAGAGATTGCAACTCTTTATCAGAATACAAAACCTCTTTTCCCCTGGGATCAGCTAGTCATTTTGAATTTCTGAAGTTAACAGCCCAATGCAAAACTACTATGCCATCAGGGCTTTGTGTGTGTGTGTGTGTGTGTGTGTGTGTGTGTATCTTGTACAAATTATAAAATAGTTGTTTTCATATTATATGGTCCAGATACTATCTTAAAAATCTTAACAATGTCTTAACTTATGCATAGTTCTTAGTAGGCTATACTCAATAAATGTAAACAACATAAGTTAAAATGGTTTTGCCTGTCCAATACTACAAATTACAAATTTTACTTGGCAACATACAATTTTATATGGAAAATATTAGATATTTAAAATTTTAAAATAAAGATATTAGAGACATGGACATTAAAGGAAAATATATGTTGTTTTCCTTTCCCTTTGTTATATTTTTACAAATATGTATTTAATACCTATTGCATTATTTTTACCTACATTAATTTCTATACCACCCTTTTTTATCTTTCAATCAAGAGCATTTGGGTATTATCCCTTTATTTTGATTTAATGTAAAAGTATCGATACATAAGAGATACAGTAAAATATGGTATTTTCCTAAGTCCTAATTTATTCTATATAATTTATATTGTAATAAGACATTTATGATATTTTACTTTTAGCTTTGTTTTCCATTTTTATTTATACATCTCCTGAAATATAAATTCAGAAGTGAAAGAACGTTACAAATGAATTGACTAGCGAGATCATTTAAATTTTATTTTAAATAGTACATAACATGTTTTAGAAATAATAAATTAGTATCTTATAAACTAATACAGATAGTTACCATAGATGTCCTAACTTGTACCTCAATGTTCTTCTACTTTAAAATACTGTGATTATTGCTAGACACATATTTTATAATGGCAATAAGTAATGGCCTGGCCTTCTTCTAAAAATACATGGTATTTCAGTTGTTAAATTATGGACATGTTTTAGGGTTTTAATATACTGACAGCATTATATTAATAGATTTTCAGTTTTATGGGAAGATGCAGCATATTATACTAATTTGTTTGCATTGACTCACTCTGAACATATTTGCAACCACTAAATTTTTCTACATGAGTTAATAGATGAGTGAGACTAACTTGAAGTACTTAGCTGCCATGGTGTCAGAAAGGTGAGGAGGAAAAAAAAAAAAGAAAGGTGAGGAGGTGGATTAAGACAAGCCATTATATTGTGACTGTGATGTCTGAAAATAGGAATCAGAAATCAAGATCCTAAAAAGAAATTCCTACTACTTCAAAATTATTTCTACAATGAGACATACATAACTTAATAGGTACTGAAAAACATACATTTGTGTGAATAAGGATGAATATTGGTATTACATTAAATTCATAAACATGGGAGATTAACACCTATTTAAAGTGGCTTTTTAAATGGCCATTTTCCTGAGAAATCAAATGTTTATTGTTTTCATTTTATTTTGATCCATTTTAATAGTCAGTTTAATTTAAACATTAGTACCTTACTTGATCTCTGCTGTACAGAATAACTTGAAAATAGATTACCTAGAGTAACAGGTTTTTCTATTAATTGTGATGATTTGTTACTCACATTGAACCAATTCTGACTAATTTAGTAAATAGGAAGAGTTTCACTTGAACCTCATATATGTGAATAAATATGTCGTGACATTGTATTGCTAATCCTATATAAACATGAAATTATTAGAGCATAATTAGATAATATTTTTCCTTAAAAATCTGAAGCAATTGAAGAAGATTCCCATTCTAGAGAAATGAGGTACTTCATTTATTTTGCCAACCTGGCCAATAAACACATGTGGGGTTAATTGAAGGGTGGAGGGATAAATGGCTCGGTGAGCCACCTTTCTAGTTCTCATGTCTCTTGTTTTGTGATGGTTGGACCAGGGTGCCGCTACCTTAGCCAGTTCCTGCTTCAGCCAGCAAGGCTTACTTCCTACAAGACATCCCCAAGGAAAAAAAACTCATGGACCTACCCCAATGCAGCCCTGGGTGCTGGAGCACCCGTTTGGAGACCCCTGCCAGCAATGAGATGCTTACACATTCACCGACTCGACTTTCCTCCTGCAGTTAGCATCATTGCGTGTGTTATGTGAGACGGAGGAGGACTTTGTGGATTGGTGTAGGATATATGGGTTAATGGGTTAATGTTGAACTTGTGGGCTTGGCCAGCACTGGGTTTGGATGTTTTCTTGATGTGCACTTACCCTTTATAGAAAACTCTCTTTTGTAAATGAGTTTCTGTGGAATTGTTTATTTAAAGTACCCAGACTAACACAAAATAGAAAGATATTCAGTAGCTGAATGTCTCCATAAAAGAAATAGCCTGAAGTTAGGTTACATATCTTCTCAGCAGTAATCACTTCTAACCACTTTCTCCATCCTCTTCTCTTGCTGACCTGTATAGTTTTCGGGAAACCAACTGCATCATCAGCTTCTCTGAGAAAGCTGAGTTTGACTGGATTCTAAAACATTCTGTGTGTAATTTTATCATTTTACATTTACATGTGACCACTGGGTAGGCTGTACTTATGTTGGGTTTTGATGTTAGGTAGCTATTATGTATTTTCCCAACTGTTTCAGCCTGGAAAGCATGCTTTGCTTATTGCAAAATATCAACAACTGAATTTGTTGCATATATACAAACTTGCTTATCACAGTAATAGGGAAAAATAGGGAAAACAATCAAGGACCACTTAGAAAAAGTTTAAACTATTTGGTTTTTATATTTGTCCCTTTAAGAATTTAATTTTGCATAAGTCATGAAACCAATATATATATATATATATATATTCACAACAATATAATCTCTGAACTACTCACACATTATGTTTCAGTTTTAAAGAAAATGTATCCAACCTGTTTATCCATAATCTAGTTAAAATAATCCAGGGAACCTATTAGTGGACAGATAAATTCATTGCTATGAGGTTATTACTAAGAACACTGTGACACATGCCCTCCCCCACCCATGCCCATAGAAATACCTTTGTATGCCCTCCCCCACCCATGCCCATAGAAATACCTTTGTATGCCCTCCCCCACCCATGCCCATAGAAATACCTTTGTATGCATGAACATAGGCACAGATGTATACACTTTTTCTATTTTAATTAATTCCTTATCCTTCTATTTTAAATAATATGTTTTCATGTCTATTTTTATTTTTTAATCTAGTGTGTCATAGACACCAATAACATGTGCAGTCAATTATAAATTGATTTAAAAAACCATGCATCTCTTAAGACTAGGACATTTATATAATGTCGTGGTGTTTCAGTCTGGTCAGAAGGCTGGAAACATATATCCATGCCAAGAAATTTGGAAGAGCGTTAACTAACAGTGACTCATATTTGTGTTGATGCCCAAGAATGGTTAACCAATGGGGTGGACTCCTAGTGATTCCGTAGGACAGGATAAAACCACGCCTATGCGTTTCCAAGATGACCACTCTTCACTGGAAAGCAAAGCCTTATCTTCCTCCCACAGAGAAACTGGTGTTTTCCACCTACTGTTTTGGCAGTCGCAGCCTAACCTGAAATCATTAGGCTACCAGGGTCCCTGCACTAAGTGATGTCTCAGCATGTTAGCATTTTAAAGAGTTGTTTCTTGTTGGTTACCACAAGGTCAGCAGTTTGAAACCTCCGACCACTCCATGGGAGAAAGGCAAGCCTTCCTACTTTTTAAAAGATTTAGTCTTGGAAATTCACAGGGCCAGTTCTACCCTGTCCTATAAGGTCGCTTTGAGTCAGAATGGACTAGATGGCAGTGAATTTGCTTTGGGTTTATTGTATTAAATTTACCCAGTACAGTATGTCCTTTAATTTCTGGATTGATGTTTCTGTCAGTCTGGAATATTCATCTAAGAAGAATTAAATCTTTGAAAAGATTCATTTCTTTTCCCTTTTTTTCCTTTTTAAGCATTTTCCATTTCTGTATACTGAGATGTTTCCCACACTGCAGAGTGTGGTCCTTGGCCTTTGTCAGTCAATGATTCACATCTCTTCACTGCAGAAGCAAAGTGAGTGGGGTCATTTGGGTATCTAAGATGGCTAATAAAAAGGCCTTTCAATGCTGATGTCATGTGCCCCTTCATATAGCACAGCTTCCTGGATTATTCTTCAGCATATAGATTGAATGACTGAGGTGAAAAAGTGACAATCTCTCCACATAATTTTCCCTAATCTGAAACTATGCACTTCCCCATTGTTTTGTTGCAGCAACCATTGGGTGTCCCCCCCCAATCTTTTCAACATTATACATGGTTTGTCATGATTCGTATCTTCAAGTGACTCTATGAGTTTGATAAAACAAAATAAGTATTGGGTTTTACTTTTGTTGTTTTTTAACCCTGATAATTTCTACCTTGTATCAATATGTCTTTAACCTCGGCGATAGCTCTCATTCTCTCTCTTCTGGATTCAGCTTGAAACTCTGGTTCCCTATCAATGTACACATGAGGGTTCGTGTGAATTACCTTCAGCAAACTTGTATGGACATCTGATATTAATGAACACGTTCAATCATTTCTGCATCATGTCTTACCACCTTTCTTTGAAGTGAGCACATTAGAAAAATCTCAACTAATCAGATTTCCAGGTAGCTTTCTTCCAAATTCCTTAACATAGAAAAGTCAGGGTTTTCCAGCAACTCATCTGTGTCTGAAAACATCTCATTTCATATTCCACCAGTTTCTGGATCCTTGTTCTCTGACCAGGGCTTCAACTGTATTAGTGCTTTTTCTTTCAGTGCAGGTGGTTCTTGATCAGCTATCATTCCTTGATATTTCTGAAAGTTCTGTTTGGCACAGAGACTTTTGCATTTCCACCATCTCCTTCTGATGCTTTCTCCACTACTCAATAGACTAAATAATCATAGACTTTAATACTGTAGGGTTCGACCACATAAGCAGGACTTATAAAATGTTTTTATTGTTATGACTAACTACAGAAATAGTTTTATTAAAAAACAAGACACTTCTGCTGAAACACAAAATAATAGTTTTATAGCCAGTCATTTGTGATCGTCCCGTCTGACATTTCAGCTCAGAGGCACCTAGAAGGTAAGCGGCATGATGGTAGGTAGGCGAGCCCTGGCTGCTAAGGGAGAGGTTGGTAGTTTGAATGCAGAAGCTGGCGGTGTCTGCACCACTGGTCTTTAGTTTAGCAGCCCCAGGGTTGACCACAGCATCACCAAGGGTCCTTTAAATACACATATGGTCCTTCTTAAACTGCACAATTACATCGCATCCATCCACAGAAGGTCAAATAATGTATACATTTATGCATGATTCTAAGATGGATTATCTTCAAACACCTTACTAAGGAAATATATTTTATGCAAAACATGATAAATACATCATGATTATTCGATGAATTTAATACTGCTTTTCATCAAATTTGTACAAGGAATGTGTTAAAAAGCACGCTTTTCTTAAGTATATATAACGATATTTTAAAATTTAGTACCAGGATACACACAATTCACCTGTTATACCCAAACATTTAAACTTATCTGAATATAGAAATATTTTGATTACTTCAAATTGAAAACAACAAGAATATGGAATTGTACAAATATTTAAATCAATTCATTGGTTTAAGATTTGCTTGTCAAACTGCTAACAAAACTCTATTATCATTATTAAAATAATCTCTGATAAACTGATTATAGGAGCTCCATCTTAGCATACAAATGTTTCCATTTATTTTAACATTTTTATTAACAGTTTTTTATTAGAAAATTGCTTAACATTTTTCTGGCACCAATGGAAAAAGTAGATGAGAACCCTTTCACTTTGATATAAAATATGATAAGAATAAGACACTTCTCTACAGGGTTAACAAGCTGACATGTCATTGTGTAGACATCTTCTGATTAGCAGCCCAGTGAGTAACGGACCGCTGCTCCACACAGTGGACTTCAATACAGCCAAGCTCACCGCCATGGGGACAACTGAAGCTCAGGCAATCCTGTACGACAGGGTCGAGCAGCTCCTGTGGGCTCAAGGTAGTAGAAAACCTTGTCTTTTTCTCCTGAAGCAGCTAGTAGTTTAACACTGCTGACCCCGCAGCTAGCAGCTCAATGCATAACCACTGCATTAGGACTCTTATGCAGTATCCTCATTGCCACCAAGTTGATTACAACTCACAGTGACACAGTGGGACAGGGTAGAACTGGCCCTGGGCATTTCCTAGATTGTAATCTTGCTGGAAGAGAACAGTATCCTCTTTCTCCCCCGGAATGTCTGGTGGTTTTGAACTTCTGACCTTGCAGTGAGCAGCTCAATACACAATCCACTGTGTACAGTAACTCTTTAACACAGTATAGTGTAGTATTAACATAATAAATATAGTACACTATAATATACTTTGCTGGTTAAATAAATCGCCATATAAACAAGCTAATAAATAATTTGCCCTTCCTGGCACAATGTTTTTATTGTTGTTATTTGTAACTCAGTTGATGCCAGTTGATAGTGCACATTATATGAAAGAGAAGAACTCCAGTCCTTGGCTTACTACATTGAAATCTTTACAGATGCAAATAACCAAGTCTTTCCCTTATAGAGTAGCTTGTGGGTTTGAACTGCAAATCACTCATTTACTAGTGGAGCATTTAACTATGATATCACCAAAGCCCTTCATAACACATGATTTCATCCTCGATCACTATCATATGTATTATTCTTCTCTATGTTACTGCGAGCTATTCAGCCTTACATAGGTTTTGTACATTAATCACTTTTAACAACAGCATCGTCCAAAATAGAAAAGACACTTTGTTAGCTATCAAATTCTCTAAACATTGAGACATATTTTCCTATTGACTTACGTCTATTTATATCTGTAAGTTTAGTTTTTTTGCATTACAGTTATTATTGTGAACATATCAAGGCTATTTCATCTTACACGAAAATAATAAAGAGTCTCAATATTCTATTTTGTAGGACCTTGGGAACACATTGCATCCTTTCTGATTTAAAAAAGAAAAGACAAGTACACTTGTGGTAGATTTTCCTTTACTTTGAAAAGTAATATGCTTTTACTTCATTCCAGGTTTTTATTTAAAGTATTGGTTTTTTGTTTTGTTTTAAGTTTTTCAAGCCTTTAAGAAAGCGTATCTCACACTCATCCCCCTAGCAAATTCAGTCTTCTCAAAACCATTTATAATCGTCATCTAAAATAAATGGTCCAATTTCTAGTGACACTCTTTCTGATGTGTTTGCTGAATGTTATAAAACAACCACATGTGGGAAAGGAGGAAAGTCAAGGGAAATAGAAGAAAGAGCTGGGAATCAAAGGGCATTTATAGAGGTCTAGAAAAAGACATATACATATGCAAATATACATATGAGGATGGGGAAATAGATCTATGTGGCTATATTTATAGGTTTAGTATTAAGTTGGCAGAAAGATCTTGGGCCTCTACTCAAGCACTCCCTCAACACATGAATACTTTCTTCTATTAACTTGGCATTCTATGATGCTCACCCTCCCAACACAACTGCTGAAGCCAAAGCAAGTGAATAAGCAAATATGGTGAAGAAAGCTGATGGTGCCCAGCTATCAAAAGATATCGTGTTGAGGGTTTTACAAGTTTGAAGATAAACAAGTGGCCATCTAGCTCAGAAGCAACAAAGCCCACATGGAAGAAGCACACCAGCCTATGCACTCACGAGGTGTAGAAGAGATCAGGTTTAAGGCATCATCAGAAAAAATAACTTACCATAGTGAATGAAGGGGGAAGTGCAGAGTGGAGACCCAAAGCCCATTTGTTGGCCACTGGAGTGCCCCTTGCAGAGGGGTCTGGGATGGGGGGAGAGGGGAGATGAATCAGTGAGGGTGCAATGTAGCAACGATGAAGAATACAGCTTTCCTCCATTTCCTAAATGCTTCCTCCCCCCCCCCCCCACTACCATGATCCGAATTCTACCTTGCAAGTCTGGATAGAGCAGAGGATGTACACTGGTGCAGATAGGAGCTAGAGACACAGAGAATCCAGGGCGGACGATACCTTCAGGACCAGGGGTGTGAGTGGGGATACTGGGAGTGCAGAGGTTGAGTGGGTTGAAAAGAGGGAACTGATTACAAGGATCTACATGTGACCTCCTCTGTGGGGGATGGACAACAGAAAAGTGGGTGAAGGGAGATGTTAGACAGGGCATGATATGACAAAATAATAAGTTATAAATTATCAAGGGCTTATGAGGGAGGGGGGATGGGGGAGGGAGGGAAAAAAAGAGGACCTGATGCAAAGAGCTTAAGTGGAGAGCAAATACTTTGAAAATGATGAGGGCAAAGAATGTACAGATTTGCTTTACACAATTGATGTATGTATGGATTGTGATAAGAGTTGTATGAGTCCCTAATAAAATGTTTTAAAAAATAAATAAACAAACAACCACATGCAATCTATCTAACTCTTTTCTTATTCTTTCTATGTTTTAAATATACTTATAAACTTTCCATTTATTCTTGATGGTTGCTTTCACTATTTTGGGGGGTGGGGGTGTTGGTGCTCTTTTTTCTTTAACGTCCAGAAGGTAATAAAATAAGTAATCAATATATATCGCTTACCTGACTAAACTCAAACTTACTACCACCAAGTGGATTCCAACTCATATTGATGAGAGAGGATGTAGGAGACCATCCCTGTGGGTTTCCAAGAATATTATTCTCTATGCGTGTAGCAAACCTCATCTTTCTCCTGCGAAGCCCACGGTGGTCCCAAACCGCTGCAGCTGTAGTAGCAGCCCACCGTGTTATCACAAAGATAAGCATGACTTTGACCTAGCTTTACCTAGTCTCTAAAATACGGTGATTTCTATGTTTTCTCTTGATTTGAAATAAAACTTTGTAGGAGTTGTGGTTGGTGGTTGTTTAGGATACTATGTTATAATGAAGAGACTGTTTAGGATAACTGGTTGCTCTTTGCATCATATATAAATTCTTCACATTGTTGACTAAGTAGAACATTCTATTGATTTATTGGCATCCTAATGTAGAGTTCTGATTTAGTGATAATTCAGCAGTCCTTATTAATTTGATGCTCTTTCCTCATTTTCTATATCTAATCACATATTTTCTTTAATTTAAAACTATAAATAAAACCTACCCAAAGCCTTTTATTTTTTGTAAGACCCATTACTTGGTGATAAAGATTGGTGCCTCTTTATGGGGGAAGAAAAGGATCATAATTGATTTCACTAAGGAATATAAAATTCTAAGCTTTGTATTTAAATAAATAAATAATCGAAACAAAAAAATGTTTGCTAAAAGTCTTTCACGATTAAAGTACAATTATGTTGAAAGACTCTTTAGTGAACTATATGATAATGGAATTTAAGAAAATGTTTATCTAGCATGTAAATGAGCCAAAGGAAAATAAAAATAAAATATGTGGGTTAGGGTTAGGGTAAAAAAAAAGAAAAGAAAAAAACCGAAATAAATAAATAAAATATGTTTAAAGAGTATTTTTTAATTTATAGCAGGAGAATAAAACATAGTTCCTATCCTTTATTTTTAGAACAACTACAAAGACAAGGGATTTTGTAATTTTACTACTTTTAAATAAAACAATCATAAAAATTAAGCAAATATTTTCATATTTTTAATAGAATTCATGAAAAATAAGCCTAAAAAGGTGAATATGAACAAAAGTGAGAACTTGCTAAATACTTGTTTTGTTGTTAATTTAAAGTTTTAAGATGATTAATATATATTATCCTCTTAACAACCTTCAAAATATATACTTTAATTTACTTGTATAGCTCTATAGTATAGAAATATTTAATTAATTGTCCAAAACATTATATTAAGGAGTCAAATCACTATCTTAATTCAGAAAATCTGACTAATGAGCTGACATGAAATACTGCTGGTAAAAATAGAGTTTTCAGTCATTCTGTTTTGCATTTTTCATCATAAGATACTCTCCTAAAATTGTAGAAAAGCTAGATATTAAGTTCAATTGCCAGTGACTAATTTCATCTGTATGTCTTTTACCTATTCATAAAGATTGGCGATCATTATAGTGAACAGAAGGTTCTATGACAAGAAAACCATCTCCAATCTGATTAATTTGCAACAATAGTAATCAGTTATGCTTATCACCTTCTCCACTGTCTGCACAAAGTTGTTTCTTAGGGAAATATTATTCATTTGAAAGAGTGTATGGATACATTTACCAATTGGCTGTCAGCATGTAGTATTGCGGTGGCTTGTGTGTTGCTGTGAAGCGGGAGCTACACCACTGGTTATTCAAATGACACCAGGGTCATCCAAAGTGACCAGGTTTCAGCAGAACTTCCGGACAAAGATCAGTCAAGGAAGAAGGAAATTGGCCACCCAATTAGGAGAAATTAGCCTTATGAAATTAATGGAAACATTGTCAGATACTGCTGATGCAATGCTAATGACTGGTAGCAGGACCTGGGTGGAGATGGTGCCAGAAGACTGATGCAGAGCGGAGTCCGCAAAGCAGTCAATCATGGTGACTGAACGAAGTAAAGCTGGAGGGAGTAAAACAGGGAGACTGAGCCAGTTGATCCCTAGTCTGCATGGTGATACCGAATTCTTGTTGAGTTCATGAGCCTGCTGTTAAAATGGGCCCTGTCATCGGTTTCTCACCAAGGTGGGCGACTGGGCAGCTGCAAATGTGGAAATTACAAAATGACAATTTAGGAAAAAAGGTAAAACATACTAGCAAAGTTTGATTCTTTAAAATTTGCCAGTCAATGATATTTGCAAGAAAGTTTGAAAGAGTACCAGCCACACAGGTAAATGAAAGGACAGCTCACAATAACTGAGATGAACCCATTGGGGAATGATTATCTTGGTTTTGAATACAATTCAAATGCAACTGCCTCAAAGAAATCGTATTTAACAGCAGAACAGCATATTTATTTGTCCTACAAATAAAGAATGTAATTCATAACATTTTTCGATGTCCGCCCCTATGTGAGTAAATCTAAAGCATGTGTATGCATAATTGAAGATGCAGAAAAACCTATAACTAATTTAGCCTTTTCTCTCCATAGGCATCTTAAAGAGATTCCATCAGTGAAAACATAGCATTCTTTCCCCAGGAAACGTCTAACAAGCCTGTCTCTGTGCCATTTTCCATGCCCTGTGTACCATGCACTGTTTCTGATTATATGTAATGGTGTGTTCCTGCCTGTCGCTAACCATCTATGGTTCAATGTTAAAATTAGTCACTATGGTACATGATTACATCTCACATCTTTGCACATTTGAAGTTGGCTAAACAAAGACATTAGACAAGCCCTAGATGTTAAAAGAGAAATAAAGCACATTTGAAATAAACAGTATAGCAACTATTCCCAATCCAACAGAGCTAATAAAGATTCAAGAGCAAGGAGTAATATTCTTCTTATGAAATTGTTGATGTCTTTTTTTTAATTGCAAAAGAATTACAACTGGTTATTTGTTTTAACAGAAGCACGAATGATTATCCTTGCAGGGTATTATCTTTAAATTAAAAAAAGAAGAAAGGACAAAAGGTTGAAAAATTTAAAATGAAATAGTGAGAAAACTTGATGAGATGAGTTCATGAACTGATCATTATTAGTGACTTGTATAAAAAGTTGGAAATAAAAATGAAGGAACAGGAGTTGGAAAATATGAAGTTCGTGATAGAAATCCTAAAGTATGTGAAGCAAATGAAAGAATGATGTCAGAGAATTGAATACAAAATTCTATTATGTGATCTGTAGCTTCATTTCTATCACCTAAATCATATTTTCCAAATATTGATCCGTATTCTTTGTTTTCAGCTTCCACATTCCAATCACCAGTAATTATCAACGCATCTTCTTTGTATGTTTGAACAATTTTAGAGTGAAGAAGTTGGTAGAGTGTGTCAGTTTCTTCATTGCTGACTTTGTGGTTGGTGTATACATTTGAATAAAAGTTGAATTAACTGGTTTCTCATGTAGGATTATGGAAATTATCCTATCACAGATATCACTATATTTCAAGATACATCTAGAAATGTTCTTTTTGATGCTGAGTGCAATACCATTCCTCTTCAATTTGTCATTTCCAACATAGTAAACCTTTTATGACTGGGTGACTCAAATGGCTACTGCTCATTTAATTCAATTCATTAATGCTAATGTATCCGTTTCCCTAGCTTCATACTTTATATGTTAATCGTTCCCTTTATTAGTGGAATTATTGCTTCTCATTTTGAGACATGGCCCATCAGCAAATGAAGGTACCAACTAGGGCTTCTCTCCATCTAAGTCATGAACTTGATTATACCTTGAGGAGACAGCTCTTCCATCGTGTTTAGAGTGCTTTTCAGCATGAAGGATTCTCTTCTTGCACTGTAGCTGACAAT
Source organism: Tenrec ecaudatus (assembly GCF_050624435.1). Classification (NCBI taxonomy): domain Eukaryota; kingdom Metazoa; phylum Chordata; class Mammalia; order Afrosoricida; family Tenrecidae; genus Tenrec; species Tenrec ecaudatus. The sequence goes on along the minus strand of NC_134540.1, from coordinate 138,587,962 downwards.
GCTCTGCCACTTTCAGTGACTACTCATCAGCATCTCAAAACCACTATGTTAAATAGAAGAAGCTGGACAGAGAGTCGAGTGTTTTTATTTACATGATGTGTGATTTCTTTTACACATTATTCTAGAAAATGTGATTTAATCTATAGTTACAAAAAGCAGATAAATGGCAGCCTGGGCTTAGGGGCAAGGAGAAGAGAAGGGTGGGGAGGGGCAGGAAGGAGGAAGGAGGAAACTATGGGGACAGAAGTGTTCATTATTTTGACGGTGTTGATGATTTCACTTACGATGTACACGTATGTCAAGTTTATCGCTTTGTAATCTTTAAACATACTCAGTTTGTCTCAATTATAAATCTCAATTACACTGTTTTATATAAAAACCTGTTATCTAGGAAGTCTAAGTAAGGATTTAGTGTTTCTATGAACAAATGACTTTCATCAATGCAACAATACAACTAGTATGGTGTATTATAGCCATTGCAAGAAACTAACTGACCAAATATAAAAAAACCTACTGAAAATATTCAAATAAGACAATAGAATTCACTTTGAAAAAAAAGAAAGAAAATTTCAAAGGACAGCTTGAGAAGACCCACAAAGTATTATAATAAAATATGCAAAAACCTACAGTTAAGGGACTAAAAGGGAAGGACCCACCAAGCATATACAACACTGACAGAACTCAACAAGAAATCCAAGCCTCCATAGAGATGTGTCTTCAATTTCTTCATACGCGTGGGAAAGTGGGGCATTGAATAAGGAAAACAGAAGGCTAATTGGTGCCTCTTCATTGTGGTGGTGAAGAATATTGAAAGTAACATAGAGTGCTACATGGACAAACCCTTCTGAGCTGGAAGCAACATGACCAGAGTGCTCTTCAGAGGCCAGGGTGGCAAGGGTTTGTCTTGCACACGGACCTATTGTCAGGGACAGTCTCTGGAGAAAGACATCAAGCTTGGCAAAGTGAAGGAGCAGACACAAAGAGAAAGACCCTCAGTGCGATGGGCTGACACAGTCACTGCAACAATGAGCTGATAAATAGGTGCAATTGCAAGGATGGCGCAGCAGAGGTAGAGTTTACCTCTGTTGTGCCTGGGGTCACTGTGGGTCCTAAGTGACTGGATGGCATCTAACAAGAACAGCAAACGCAGAGTGGCATTGTCAGTTAATAAATGTTAACAGTAATGTGCACACCTCTAAAATATGTAATTGGCAAGAATTATAGGATACAAACAGTAGTAGAAGCAGAATACATAGCATGGTATGAGAAAAAAGAAGAGAAAGTTGAGAAACAAATCAGAAATAAATCCCAATATGGAAAAAAAAATAACCCACATAAAATGTTGAAAACCAGTTCTGGCCCAGTGTGTGTCGGAGTGAGCAACAAGTGACAAGGTGTTCACCACGGCTAACTGCATCTCGCCATACATGAATTATTCATCTGTTCAGAATCAGTCCTTTCGTTGATGGATGCTATTTACACCAACCATGGAGATATTTGCTTTGTAAAGCTTACCATAATGTTCACTTAGCAAGTCAGAGGTGTGCTGGAATAATATACATCTCTTAAGTCAGCATGTATGGCACAGACATGGTAAGTCAACGTTGGTCCTCCATACGCTTAGAATAACTGTCAGCAGCTGCTTTAACCACCTTGAATTTTCGTTCTTATGTCTCCAGGTTACAGGTATGTTTAAAGTGGAGCCCAGTTCACAAAGTGGAGTTTCCACCTCAGATCCTTCTGGTGTGGCCCTCAGGGCATGTTGCACACCTTGAAGATCCAGGATTCGATGCCCCGGTGTTCTATGGCACTTGACCTGTGTCCCCAGGGTGTGTTCAGAAACTTGGACCAACATGACTTATTGGGTGCCTATTACCAGGGATACTCCCTCCTTAGGATCCTCAAAAGTATATTTAGTCATTTTTCCCAAACCTGGAGGCCAGTCCTCCTCCTGTCCTCCTGTTTATGTAAATAACCATCCACTTAGGTTCTCCCAGATGTATGTTTTCCTTCTTCCCCTCCTGACTTCACTCCCATGGCAGTATCCTTTCTCCCTTTCATAGAAATGTCTACTCATCATCACTTTTCACAGTAGCCACAAAGTGGTCAGGTTTCCTTGAAAATCTGACCTTTGCTGTTGGTAAGAGCTCTCAAAGCATCTAGAGACGATGGTGCATGGCTCGTTGGTGCCAGGCAGGCTCTCTACTAGACTGTCTGGCCACCAGGACCAGCAGGGTGCATTTTTGCCTTTTGTGATTGATTGAGTTCACTCAGCATAATGTTTTCCAGATTCCTCCATGTCATGAGGTGTTTCATGGCTTCACCACTGTTTTTAGGGATGTGTGATATTCTTTTATTTCTTTAGGGTACATGTCCAGTCATGGTATTGCTTGGTCATATGGTTTTTCTTTTGCCATCTGGTTTAGGAGTCACCATGTTGCTGTCCACTATGGTTGTATGTATTTATAAGCCCAACAGTAGTGTCTAAGAGTTCCAATCACTCAATATCCTGTCCAAAATGTGTTGTTCCCTGCTTTTTGTTAATTGGGATAATTTTGTGGCTGTTATATGGTATCTCGTTACTGTTTAGACTTGCGTTTCCCAGATGACTACTCAACAAGTCCATTGTTTTCATGTGTTTCTTGGCCATCTGGTATGATTAGTCTGGATTAACTCAATTTACTTTCCCCTCTTCTCAGGGGGTTATTTGTTTTGTTTTTGTAGACTTGCAGTACACTGATTGGGGGCAGCCATCTTGAGTTTTTGTCTTCTGTATTTATTTTTTCTTGGTATATGAAACCCAGGATTGATGAACATCTAGAGGCAACGAGTAGACTGAGGTCTCTGGAGTGTGCAGTGAGGCAGTGGGGTAACAGGGAGCCGATATCAAGAAGAACATGAAGGAAGAGAATGTTTTAAAACTGATTGTGGTAGCAATTGTGCCATACAGCTTGATTTGACCAAACTACGGAATTATATGATACATATTATCTCCCAAAAAATGATTTTGAAAAGCAAGCAAACAATAAATAGAATAAGAACCCTAATCGTGAGAAATAAAAATCCTTGGAAAAACAATGTAAGCAGGACCTCAAAATAAATATGGATTTTATTACTACAGAAATAAAGACTACTTTCTAACTTGGAGGTATAGAAATGCTTTCACTAACATGAGGAAAGACTAGATTTGAAATATCCAGAAAGTCACCAAAGCTGATGATACAGTGGGTAGAAAGAGGCTGATGATACAGTGGGTGGAAAGAGAAGGCTGAAATAAAATGAAAATAAATGGAAGCTGAGAGGGACGTTGAACTAGAAATGTACAGGTCATTGGCTTTGCTCATCGATGCCTTTTGAGTACGGAAAGATGATAAACATTCATACTCATGTCTGCTCTGTGTCAAGTGAAAACATAGAAACTTAAATTAATACTTGCCGAAAATATGCAATTTATTAAGAGCTATAAACATGTGAGTACACGCAGACACACACACACAAAAGCGCATGAGCACATTTTGTCAAATCTTAGAGCAGTCGAAAAGTGCTGACTGCAAACGTCATAGGTATATTGGTGCCATGGTGTGATGGTGTGTGTGATACGGGTCCTGAGTTTGATGTGTGCAGTACCTCCTCACAGGCAATAGCACTACCCAGCCACTTGCCATTTCTCTCCAAAGACCACATGGAGGACTGAATTTTGGGTTACAGTGATGGAAAATGTGAATTGTTTAGAGTACACATGATTTATCCTTATGATTCCATCTGCTTCCCTCCCCTAACCCCTCTCCATCTTTGGAGGAGAGAAAGCAAATGGTAGTTTTATACACACACACACACACACACATATCTATCCCATTGCTTCCATATACATATCCTTTACAGTTAGTTTATCCTTTGGTTAAAATCACACGTTACAGTTGCCACATGTCATGAACCCACACATAATGAACATCATTATTAAACAAATGACTATACATTATTTAGATTTCATTAACTTTTACCTCATGTCCATTTTCCATTACAGAATTTTCTCCATTAATTTTATGTCTCCTTTGACTCATTTTGGCTTAGTTTTACTGGTTTTTGTCCCACCCCACCCCTACAAACATTTTCTGGCTTTTTACAATCCCTATAGTTTTGAGATATACAGAGGAGGTATTTTGTAGAATGCTCCTTTAGTAATCTATGTCATATTTTTCTCATACTTAGATTGGGGTTATGAGTTTGGGGGAGAAAGACCACATATGCCATTTGTTTTCAAAATATATCGAGTGTATACTATCAGTCTGATTTATTAGTACAGATTTCCAATTACTTATCTTCCTGAGATAACATTTGACAGTTTTCTCTACTGTAAGCCTGCTCTTCTATACTTCTCCATTCCACGCTATACTCTTTGGAAGGATGCTACTATGTGAAAAAAACAAACTTAGGGAGTTGGGAGTTACGATGTACCTCACAGAAGAATAAGCATTGTATGAATCCACAACTGTAAGGATTAACACGGAGAAAAGTGCAGGCTTATGCTTCCGGTTGATATTGTCTTCTTTCTTTTGTTTGTTTGTTTTTTAAATCATTTTATAAGGGGCTCGTACAGCTCTTTTTACAATTTGTACAAACATCATTTGTGTCCAGCACATTTGTACATGTTGTCTTCTAAACCAATCTCCCACACAATGAGGCAGGGAGTCTCTCTAGTGACCATGCACCCCTTGCCATACCTTCATCTGAAAACCGCTTCCACAGAGTAGACCTCACCTCAGCTGCGCCCCCATTTTTCTGGATGTGGGGAGAGGGAGGCTGTTCACTTGCTGCCATACAAAATTGGGCTAAGGTCACCCCAAATGAACAGATGTGCCTACCAGAGTGATCAGCAAAACCTACTGTCTATTCTAGTCAGCACGGGGCATGAATGTCTCAGTGAATGAGATGACATTTCCTTCGGCAGGAAAATCAGGAGAAGTAACCACCCATCAGGGGAAAAATGCTTACCAATACTTACAAGGGGGTAATATTCCTGGTACTATGTTCCTGATTAGACATTTTTCACCTCGGCTCTATCCAGCCCTTGGTAACCCAGGCTGCTTCACTGGGCCTTTAGAATCTATTCTTTCAAGGTGCACAACCTTTTTCATAGGCCACGCCAGAAAGACTCAGTGTGGAAACCCCACTAAGTCAATGGGCGTTTACCTTGAGCTCACCTTCAGCCCTTGGAATCATGGCTCAAATTCCCTAGTGTTACCAGAAGCAGATGACTGCTATACCAGGGGTATCATGGGAATTGGTGATCAATGGACTTTGGGTTGGATCTCTGGCCTTGAGGGTGCCCAGTGAATTGTGGTCTGGGACTATCATATACTTACTGTTTTAATGCCCTTATTATTTATTATTCCATATTAATCTGGTAGGTGTAGCTCGGCCATTTTTAATAATATTATTGAAAGTTTTGTCCTATCACCAACCCCACTGTTTCTGCAAGTGTTCAGTCACTTAAGCATTTAATCTGTACACGTCAATATTCATACATTGTAGTTTATAGCTAGTCTCTTCTTGTTCTTTTTGCTATTCTGAAAAGTTTTAAATTCTTTTAAAAAATTGTAGTGTTTCTGTAATGAGAATTTTTCCTTTCCTCATTTAGTGATTTATTTGATTGTTATATCAATGGGAACATGAGTGTTTTTATTTTACACTTTAATTTACAGTACTCCTATACTTATTGTGTTCCTGAAATTATTATAGCTTTATCAAATGGTGAGAATGTCAGTTGATTCCTGTCTCCCTTTGGTATACTCCTGTCAATATAAATGTGAACATTTAGAATTTTCTTAGTTTCTGCAAAGAATCCTTGATGGGAGGCACAGGGCTTAACTCTTGGGTTGCTAACTGACAATTTGACAATTCTAACTTGTCAGCCTCTGCATTGGAAAAAGAAGTGTCAGTCTGCTTCTGTAAGGATTATATGAGTCAGATCAACTGGATGGCACCACAAGACACAGACACGACATCCTTCACTGACCCGTAGCACTATGGGGAACAAACTAGAGACACAGTGAGGGAAATGTGCCTGATGTGACCTTAGCACACCAGGACGAAACACTAAGGTCATACAACAGAGTGTCAAGGGGACAAAAGTGATGAAGTCCCCAGGAAATACCAAAATTAGACTGGGGCCAGGGCATGCCACCCCATCGGACTCAATTGGAAAACACTCTTGAAGGTCAACAAACAGACCTGGAACTATTTAGAGACTTTTCTTTTGTTGGTGTTTTCTTTTGTGGTTTTGTTTTGCTCTGTCTTGTTTTTGTGCTTATTACGGTCTCTGCGTGTCTATCTAGATAAGGTAGGTAGGATAAACAATCCAGAGGGAAAAACAATGGGACCGACAGTTCAGAGGGGACATTAGAGAGGGGGAAACAGGGGAAAGGAAGTGGGCATTAACCAACCCAAGGAAAGGGAACATCTAATGATCTAATATTGTTGGCAAGGAGGGAAAAGGATGTGTGGTGGGGCTTAATCAAAGACAATGTAGCCAAGAGGAATTACTGAAATCCAAGTAAAGACTGGACTTGATAGTAGGACAAGAGGAAAGTAAAATGAAATATAGGAAAGAACTAGGAGGCAAAGGACACTTATAGAGATTTAAACACAAGCATGTACATGTGTAAATATATTTACATATAATGATAAGGAAATAGATCTATGTTATATATTTATATGCTAAGTATTAATGTAGCAGACGGACATTGGGCATCTACTCAAGTATTCCCTCGACACAAGAACACTTTTTTCTAATAACCAGGAATTCTGTGGTGCTCACCTTTCTGACATCGCTGAAGACAAAATAGGTGCATAGCAAATGTGGTGAAGAAAGCTGATGGTGCCCAGCTATCAAAAGATAAAGCTTCTGGGGTCATAAAGGCTTGAAGTCATCCAGTTGAGAAGCAACAAAACCTACATGGAAGAAGCACACCAGCTTGTGTGATCATGAGGTGTCAATGGGATCAGGTATCAGGCATCTAAGACCCAGAAGAAAAATCATATCAATGTGAATGAGGGGGAGCATGATTTGTAGAAAATTGGACATCCCCTTACAGAAGGGTCACAAGGAAGAGACAAGCCAGTCAGGATGCACTATAGCACTGAGGAACATACAACTTTCCTCTAGTTTTTAAATGCTTCCTTCCCCCCCACTCTCATGACCCAAATTCTACCTTAAAAATATGACTAGACCAGAGCATGTTACGGATACAGGTGAGAGCTTGCAACACAGGGAATCCAGGACAGATAAACCCCTCAGGACCAATAGTGAAAATAATGATACCAGGAGGGGAAGGGAAAGGTGGGGAGAAAACAGGGCAACCGATCACCATGATCTACATATAATGCCTTCCCAGGGGATTGGACAACAGAATAGTGGGGAAATGGATACAGCAGTCAATGCAAGACATGTCAGACATTAATGATCAAGGGTTCACAAGGGAGGGAGGCTGGGGGCAGGGGGGAAGGAGGAGCTGATATCAAGGGCTCAAGTAGCAAGAATGTATTTTGAAAATGATGATGACACGTACAAACATGCTTGACATAATGGATATATGTATAAATTGTGATAAGAGCTATAAGAGCCCTCAATAAAATGATTAAAACAAAAAAGATTATATGAATCAGAATCAACTGGATGACAAAAAGTTTGGTTTACTTTACAGAATTGCAAACTGCTTTAGATTCAGCTCTTATTTTCCTAATTAAATGTTTAAATTAGTTTATTTATAACAGTTTCACTGATATAAAATTGACCCATCATACACTTCAATAGTTCAATCATAGTCACCCATCACCATAATCAATTTCAATACATTTCTTCTTCCAAGTACTCCTTGTTGTTAGCTCCCTATTTACCATCGGTCTCATCTGTCGTGTTATTATTATTTTTTTTAATCTTTGACCCAGTGTTGCCGTCATTGGTTTACCTATTCTGGGTTTCATATATAGAAAACAAGTACAAAATACAAACAAATGCCACTTGAATATTTTTAAACCAGTCCTCGAATTATATATTTTTCCATGTTACACTGAATCCTTTTCATGGAGAACGGTTTGCAATTAAAGGTGGAGGTGTTCAGAGTACTTTTCCCTAGGGAATCTATTTGCTCGTCATTGACGAGGAAGAAAATATATGTCAGTGTAACCATATCAATCTATGTGGAACCATCTGTGACTACATTAAGCTAAAATAATTTCATAGAGTTATCTCTAAATCTAAAACATTAATATCATGTACCGTATACACTTGAATATAAGCTGACCCAAGTATAAGTCCAGGTAACTAATTATTACCTGGGAAACCAGAAAAAAACTGATTGACTCGAGTATAAGCCTAGGGTGGAAAATGCAGAAGCTATTGGTGAGTTTCAATAATCAAAACAAATGAAAATAAAATTTCTAAAAAATGAGACATCAGTGGGGTAATGTATTTAATTATTTATTTTAAATAAAAGGACAAGTCATTTAACATTAGTAAACCAGCACAGTAAGTGGAAAATAGGTTCAACACAAACAGTAAGGTATCAACAATGATACCTTAAGAGTACTATTCCCTGAGCTCAATCAGCAACCAAGCTAAAATGTAGAGTTAAAAGCTAAAATGTAGAGTTAAAATCATCATCCTCCATATCCCAATGCAGAGCTTCAGCTGGTGTGAGGTCATCATAGACGCTGTCCTCACTTAGATCGCCGTCATCACCATCACTGCTGTCGTTTTCATACAAAGCGCAGTCTTCACTGCCATCCATAGCATTACTAATACTACATTTCTGGAAGGCACGTGGCACCATGTCTTCTGGAATGTCCTACAATGCATCTCGTACCCACTTTGCTATTAACTCTATATCAGGCTTCATGAGATTTCCTCCTTTTGTTAGTCAGGCATGACCAGATGACATCCATTCATGCCACTGACCCATGTTTAAGCGTATACACGGGCATATACGGTAGGTTATTAAAAGTCTTGCCCTTGTCAAATAAATAGGTTTTCTTTTGATGATCTCATAAGATCCTAAAGGCTTCAAAAGTGCCTTGAAATACCTCTTGCATCTGTCTTTTTTTCAAAAATGCCAACCCAATTATCCTTGTGAAATATCTGTTTCTGAACTATATAGCCACTCTAAGTCTTTACTATTTTTAACATAGATATTTGTACTCATCCATCATCATTCACACTTGAGCCATTTTTACAGCCACGTTTAATTCTGGCAATGTTTTGCATATTATGTTGTAAGGTATTCCTGTTCAGCTTATGATTCAAGTATAGATCAACACTATGCAAAAAATTAAGAATTCAAGAATATTGTGCTTAAAAGGATAGTAGAAATGTCCTGAAATAAAGGGAGATTATTTTTATGAATTTTTTCCAGATGTCTGCGTGAATGCATTGTATTTTTCACATTACCTTTCACCATATTAGTTATGGAAATTATTGAGGTTATTAGGGAGAACAAGTTTTTTAGAATTAAATTTATATTTATGTTACTTTTTAATTTTTTAAATTAAAAAAAAATCATTTTATTGATTTGGGGCTTATACCATTCTTTTTTTTTGGAAGGTGATTTTTAATTAAGAAAGCATACTGCAGGCTCATCAGGGGGGTGGAGCCAGATCGTGTGGTCATGGGTGGGGGCAGGGGGCTGGGCTGGCTACACGAACTGCTGCTGTTTCTTGGTGGTTGCCTTGCTGGCAAGGTCCTTGGCCTTCTCGGTAGCTGCCAGTGCCGTCTCCTTTGCCTTTTCTGTGGCTTCCTTGGGGGTTTCAACAAGAGTCTTAGAAGGGGCTTCACCTTGCAGCTTGGCCAGGATGTATTCAAAGCCCTACATAGTCTTGGTCACATTGCTTTTAAACCGAGCCAGACCAAATTCCATGAGTCGGGTATGGTTGATGTTCCAGGTGAAGGTGGTCATGGTCTGATTCTGTGGGTCCACAACGGAGTCCTCCAGGATGTACACCGAGTGAGCGACATTGGCAGGAAACAGTCGCTCGGCCCAGCGGGGCATCCTGTTGGTCTTGGTCAGGAGTTGCCTGGAAGGAGCTTCTGGTCAGGGGTCACCTCCCGGTGCACGATGTCTTCTGTCAGGACTTGCTTGCTGTAGGGATTCGGGTACCGCTGCCAGAAGGCGGCGAACACTTGGTCCCAGGAACTCCGGAGCACGCTCTGGCCCAGGAAATACTTCACCATCTTCCGGGCCAGAGAGGGCTCAGCACCCGCGCATCAGCAGCATCAGGGGTACGGAGCCCAGGGGCATGCGGAGGCCAGGCCCGGGCTCGGTGCTTGCCCGCCAGCCTCGCAAGTCAGTGACCGCCACACCATGCCCAACCAGCCGCCACCATGAGGTGTGGTCAAAGGCGCTTGTACAATTCTGATCACTATCCATACATACATCCATTGTGTCAAGCGCATATGTACATTTGTTGCCATCATCATTCTCAAAACATCTGCCTTCCACTTGAGCCCTTAATATCAACTGCTCATTTTCCCTCTCCCTTCCCACACCCTCCTACCTCATGAACCCTTCATCATTCATAAATTATTATTATTTTGTCATATGTTACACTGTCCGACGTCTCCTCCTGCCCTCTTCTCTGCTGTCCATCCCCCAGGGAGGAGGCTATATATAGATTCTTGTAATCAGTTCCCCCTTTCTACCCCACATTCTCTCCACCCTCCAGGCATCGCCACTCTCACCACTGGTCCTGGAGGAGTCATCTGTCCTGGATTCCCTGTGTTTCCAGTTCCTATCTGTACCAAGGTACATCCTCTGGTCTAGTCAGATTTGTAAGGTAGAATTGGGATTGTGATAGTGTGGAGGAGGAAGTATTTGAGAACTAAAGGAAAGTTATATGTTTCATCATTGCTACCCTGCACCCTGACTGGCTCATCTCTTCCCCACAACCCTTCAGTAAGGGGGTGTCTGGTTGGCTGTCGATGGGCTTTGAGTCTCTAATCTGCACTCACCCATTACCGATGGCCTTTGAGTCTCCACTCTGCACTCACACATTTGCAATGATAAGATTTTTTTCCTTGATGCTTGATACTTGGTCCCTTAGACAACTCATGGTCACACAGGCTGGTGTGTTTCTTCCATGTGGGCTTTGTTGCTTCTGAACTAGATGGCCACTTGTTTATCTTCAAGCCTCCAGGACCCCAAACGCTATATCTTTTGATAGCCAGGCACCATCAGCTTTCTTAACAACATTTGCTTTTGCACACGTTTGTCTTCAGTGTTTGTATCAGGAAGGTGGACACCCACTGATAAGATTTTTAGTTCTTTGATGTCTGATAACTGGTCCTTTCTACACCTCGTGGTCAGACAGGCAGGTGTGTTCCTTCCTTATGGGCTTTGATGCTTCTAGGCTAGATGGCTGCTTGTTTATCTTCAAGCTTTTAGACCCCACATGCTATATCTTTTGATAGCCAGGCACTGTCAGCTTTCTTCACCACATTTGTTTATGCACACTTATTTTTCAGCTATCATGGCAGGAAGGTGTGCAGCCTGGAATGCCAGTTTAATAGAACAAAGTGTTCTTGCATTGAGTAAGTACTTGAGTGGAGGCCCAATGTCCAACTGCTGCCTTAATACTTAACCTATAAATATATTTACATAGATCTGTTTCCCCACACTCTTATATAAATATATTTACATATGCACATTCCAGTCTTTAGATCCCTGTAAATACTCTTTGTCACCTAGTTCTTTCTTCTATTTCCTTACACTTTCCTCTTGTTCCACTATCATGCTCAGCCTTCATTTGAGTTTCAGTAATTTCTCTCAGTTACCTTGCCCTTGCTGAATCCCGACCAGGCCTCTCACACACCCCTTGCCACTGATTTTGGATCACTTGTTGCTCCCCTGTCCCTTGGTTGGTCAGCACCACCTCCTTACCCTCTCTTCTCCCTCTCCTGTGTCCCCCCAGAACCATTGATCCCTTTGTTTTCTCCTCCAGACTATTCATCCAGTCCATCTTGTCTGGATGGATCTGTAGAGATAATAGTATGCACCCAAAATCAAGCCATAGCAAGATAGGTGATGGGTGAGAACACAGCGATGACAACAAAAAAGGAAACCAATAACCCATAGAAGAATAAATTAATTAAAAGAAAAATATTTTAAAGGAAAGAAAACCCTGTAAATAGATAAATGTCTGATTTTTGATCTCTAGGCGTGTCCTTCAGTCAGGTCCCATGGGGTATCATGCTTTGGCCCCAGAGTCTGTCCTTTGTACTCCCTCAGGGGCTCCCTGCTCTGCTCCCACGGTTGCTCTGCTGCACACTTTTAGTGGTTTGCCTGAGTGTCACAGAGTCAGTCTGGGCCAGTCCCAGCCCTGAGTCTCCAGTGTTGTCCCTCTTAGGGCCCTGGGCCATCAAGGGATGGTGTGTCTCATAGTGGGATCGGCCATATTGTCCACTCTGTGCATTTGCTGTTCAGAGTGGGGATATCATCCTCCAGGCCTGATGGGCCAGGATGTGCTCCTCTCTCTCTTCCTCTCCCTTCACTTGCTCTGATCAGACATGCCCCTCTACCCTCGCTGCAGCTTCAGTGCCATCCTCTCAAGTACATTCTTCTGGGGTGAGGGACAGTTGTCCACATAGCTGGTATGGGGACCGAGCCCTCAGGCCCCTCCACTGCCTCCCCACTCCTTGCAGGTGCACTGCATTCATCTGGCACTGGCTTTATGTCTGGTCCCTCTTTCCCTGTGGAGACACAAATAATGCCCTCCCCTTGGGTGGGTCAGTGCCCTGTTCTCCCATTACACATCTTTTTTTTCCTTTTCCCTTTCCTCCCTCCACCCCCTGGGAGAACTATTTTTATTCCTGAAAACTTTATCCTTCAAATTCCATATTATGAGGGTTTGGGGTTTCAATTTATAGATTATCCCACAAAGCTCTTCATCTTTCCTTTGCACGAGCACACTGCCACCATACTTCCTATTCTCCTCCCGTGGCCTGTCTACTTCTCCATGTGGCCTTCCTTTAACCCAAGTTCACGTCTTCTTATATTCAGATCCCGACATTCTGTAATACTACTTTTTTATATACCAGTGTACTTGAAGAGATAATTTCATTTAGGAACATGAAAACAAGACTAGGCCTAAGAAGGAGGAGGTTAAATATACCCCCAGAGTCCCACATTTCCAAACTGCTATATCACTCCATCACTTGTGACATCATTGGCAATTTTCACCCCTTGTTATATGTCCTTACATCTCAGGGTTCTGCAATTCTCTGCAATCACCACCCAGAACATACAAAATAAAGGGAAGTACTCACATCTTGTGGGTGCCTGCATTTCCCAAATTCAAGACTCAGACATCCATCTGGAGGATCCTCTCCATTTCTAGGAATGCTCAACATTGGTGAAATCGGGTCAGGAGATAGACCACAACCCAATGCCCTAAAAGAGTGTTTATGAGAGAAAGGCATACCAGATGCAGGGTTCGAAGGATACACTCTATTCCTGGGTCTCATCTCTTGCTGGTAGTAGAATCCCAACCTTGGCTTCTTATTTGGCTCACCCAACAAGATGAATCTTGTTAATAAGCACCGACAACTTGGTCCTACGAGTAGCTCCCCACCTTCTCTTACCCAGCCTCATCAAGAAAAAGTCATTTGGTGGGAGTTATAGAGATGATATCTAAAAGGTCCATAAATAATTCACTTTACTGCAGTATTTCATAACCTGAAGTAGAATTATGCAGACAGAAAATAACCACTGACAATTGTGTAGTTATGTGATGATCTAATGTATGAATAGACTTTCCATAAAGAGAAGACTAGCTCAACTAACAAATCTAATATATGGAGGTATGTCAAAACGTATTGTCACTGGCATTCCAGTTCATACTTATGTGGATTTATTTCAAACAAAATATGTGTAAACATCTCCCTATGACACAAGAATGCCTCTCAGTATTACACCTGTTTTCATCACCTATGGTGACTTAAAAAAATAGAATTTCAAGCAAAACAATGACTTCACATGTGAGCTACTGGGCCAGTGAAATTGACGGCAGAGTGATCAACTCAGACAGTTACGGTGACTGTTTTCTCCACTCCTCCTCATCCTCCTCCTTCTTTTTAATTTAAAACTACATCACTGAGGAGAAAAAAGCCAGGAAGTTAACACTAGGGACTTATACATTAATCCTCCAACACAAAAGATGAGGTGATTTTTTAAGGGTAGCAAGTGCTGTCCTTTGAGACTTTGGGTGGCAAACCATAACCAATCCACCCGATAGCACTGATCATTTTGCTTCATACTTCTGTTCTGAAAGTTCAAGGAAATTTTCAAAGGAACACGATTTAAATCCCAAGAAACACGATGTTAACAGCAGTTTTGACAGGGTGCAACTGAAACGGTACAAAATTCTTCAGAGATAGAGATTGTGATAGTTACATCATCTGGTGTCAATTTGGAACTTGAGAGGATTAAGGGTGAAGGGGTGGAGTCTAGTGTGTCAATCAGATCATAACCAATGAGGGCTCTGCATGGGCATGGCCTTCTTCAGAGAATTCTGAAACTCCTGTATTTCCTCCTTGGAGGCAGGACATACTTCTCTCTGCTCACTTTCTGAGAGACTCTCTAATGATAAGACCCATGGCCCTACGTCCTGGGAGCTGGAGAAGACACATGGACCTGCCCTGGCGCAACTAGACCTCAGAAGCTGAAGCCACATAGAGACCCCTGCCAGTGCTGAAATGCATACAACCCTACTGGATTAAAGACTTTCTACCCACTGGTCTGTGATCGCTCTGCACTCAGCACCATTGCATGTGTTTCATGATTCTGAAGAGGACTTTTCAGATTGATATAATACATATGGGTTAATGGTGGATTTATGGGCTTGGACTGGACTGGGTTGGGATGCTTTCTTAATGTACAATTACCCTTTATATAAAACTCTTTCTTATACACATATGAGTTTTTATGGTTTTATTTCTCTAGCCTATCCGGACTAACAGAGAGATACAAACACTAATTTCAAAAGTGTGTAGACATAGATACACACACACACACACACACACGGAAAAAAAAATGTCTTGCAAGGAGATTCACAACATGGGTACCACAATGGCTTTAAGCAAGAGGACAATTGTTGGGTGACACATGACTGGGAAAGTGTTTCCTTTTGTTGCATACAGGGTCACTATGAGTTGCAGCCAACTCAATGGTACCAAAAAACAAAAACAGCAACAAAAATAGCACATTGAATAATTTCTAATTCTTCGAGGCAGTGAAAGTAGTAGAGGAGTTTAAATAGTATTTAGATATAACTAAAATGAATACAATGAAATCAAAACTCACCATGTGCTAGTTTGTTATTCTGTGATGACTTGTGATATAGTTAATTTATTGTGCCAGCCTGGCCGATAAACACAAGTGGGATTAATTGAAGGGCGGAGAGATAAATGGCTCCACGAGCCTCGCCTTTCGTGTCTTGTGCTCTTTGATCATCGGACCAGTGTGCGGCTGCCTAGCTTGTTCTGTGCCTCAATTTACAGGCTACACTACCTGTGGGATGCCTAGCCTATGGACTGTGCTGCTGTAAGTTGAGGCCCTTTTAAGACCACACGATTGGAATTTACATCTCTGGAGCTGGGGAGTGATGGTTGGTGACCTGGCTGACTATTGGTGACCTGCCTTGCTGTTTGCTGCCTGTGCCGGGATAACCTGTATCTCTCTACAGAGACTACCTGGCGGCCCTCAAGACTTGAAGGACTGCCAGTGTCTCACAATTCTCTCACGGGAGTGAGTTGCACTGAGACATTTGTAGTGCTTTATAATTTAACTGTTCATTTCTTATATTGTGTATCTATCTGTATAAACAGTTCATTTCTTGTGTTATCTATCTCTTTTTAAAGAATATATATATATATATATATATATATATATATATATATATATATATATATATATATATCAGCAATTTGGTTTTACCTCTCTAGGGAACCCTGTCTAACACAACCTGTGTGATTCTGGAAGCTATGCCACTAGTATTTCAGACACGAGCAAAAATCATCCAGAGTATACCAGATGAAGCTAAGATAGACTAGCAAGAAAGGCTTGTTAGTACACTTTTAAAAATTAGCCAATGAAAATGCTATCGATCATAGCATAGCATCATCTACTATGTGTTGGAAGACAAGTCCTCTATGGTGGACTTAATCATACAAGAAAAGTATTAAAAAGGTACTGCTAAACTATTATAGATGGTTGTCTGTAAGAATAATTAACACTAAACAGAATTTCAGTTAGAAGTTAGTAAAAATATCTATATATTTGTATTTCCATGTTATTGATAGTTGATATTATATCCATACAGATAATGAGGCAATCACCACGAATTAGAATCAACTTGAAGAAAACCAGAAACAAACACATAACAGAAGCATGCTCCTCATTATTTTGAATTGTACTCCTTCTCAGTCTACT
Organism: Tenrec ecaudatus; assembly: GCF_050624435.1. Taxonomy (NCBI): domain Eukaryota; kingdom Metazoa; phylum Chordata; class Mammalia; order Afrosoricida; family Tenrecidae; genus Tenrec; species Tenrec ecaudatus. The sequence continues at coordinate 138,571,484 of NC_134540.1, read as the reverse complement.
TTCCATCTGGAACCAGAGTTAACTTTTATAAACCAAAGAGGACTGTGTTAGTTTGACAATATCTATTCCTTATCTTCCTCCTCAATTCCTCAATTGCTTTGTGCTTGTCTCATTTTTAATGATTATGAGTTAACACTCTTTGGAAAAGCTTTGGATATCATTAGGACTATATTTATGAGTTTAATATCAAGTGTCAGTGCTAAGAAGTAGGTGTATGCTTCTGGGGGAGGGGGACATGGAAAGGGTGGTGGGGAGAGGTTATACTGGGATACCATGAATAGCAAAATTCCTTTGCCTGTATTATGCTCTACTTCCATACAGATGGTTTCCCTTAAGTTTGGGTAGGAGGGAATGTGTTGATTTGCATATTTTTCTACATTTTTAGGTCACAATCATAGCTTTTTAAAATTTACTGCTGGGCGACATCAAAGTGTATACTTGAAACAGCAAAAGACATTGGGAATCCATTTACATCTCAGATGACTGTGGTTGAATGAAAATTGGTGGTTAAATAAAAACATTTCAGATTTTTTTGAAATGCTTATATTTTAATTGAATAAAAAAACCACTGATGTATTTATTCCTTTTGGAAAGTGAATGTATTCCTTGTCAAGCAAATTTTACATAATAATAATAGCAATAAAATCCTATCTGTTCGAAGAGAAATTCTCCTGACAGTTTCGGAGAGTTAAAATCTCTGCCTCTGTTACCACTGTTGACACTGCAGCCACCTCACCCTCCTTCCTAGCTGACTTCCCCACTATCAATCACATAGCCACTGTAAGCCCATTAGATACCATGATTGTACATACCTGTTGATTGTTGTGATCTGATGATTATTTGCTGGGTCCATGACATATGTGAGCTATTTTAAGGTTTCTCATATTTTTTCTATCTTAAACTAAATTAATTAATTTCAAAATAAATTGTAATGCGGAAGCATCTTCCTGTCCTAAGCTAATAGTTCAAGAGGTGTGCCTTATTTTGTATAACTGACATTACGGGAATTGCTAACACCACAAAGGGCTGTCTTTTTTCTTCACAAAGTGAGATCATACTTGGGTTTTCTAATAGTTAGATTTGGTCAGGATCCTCAGTGACTTGGCATTGATATCTCTTCCATAGCATGTCAGTGATAGAATCTGTTATGACTCAAGCAGTCACTGAACTCACGGCCCTGATGGTAACATCCCAGGTTGTCAACAGCAGGGTGCTAGTCTATTTAATGTTTAAGTAGATGTTCTGGAGGGCTTCAGTTCTTGCTGCTGGCCTGGAAGCAACATTAATTTCATCCATCGTTGGCAGTTGAGCATACAGCATAGCCTGTGAAGCTTGAAGCTATATTGCGCGCTAACCCTGGGAGACATCAGAGTCTCCCACGTTGCATTCATTGAAATCTGCTAGTCACGGGCCGGATCTGATGGCATCCACCAGTCCGGGGTTTTCTAGCTTTGCTTTCCTTTTTCCTGGCTCATTGGCCCCCAAGAGCTGTATGGTTCAGGAAGATCTTCACTCTTAAAATCTAATCTCTAACTTGAACTGCTTTGCATTTACCCATTCTACAAGTAATTGGGTGAGTCACTTTTTCTGGATGTAAACATCTCTTTTTATATAGAGATATAAGTGGGTTTGCTTCTCTAGAGGACTCAGCCTAACAGAAGGAGTCATCTAGTTTAACCAACGTTTACAAAAGGTACCAGCATTCTCGAAATTCCTCAGAATGACTTTAGTTAAATTTGTTTACAATGCCACTTGTAAACATTGTTGGCGATAAAAGCACTATGGTTATACGAAATGTAATGTGACGTAGTTTCTTCTAGCATCAACTTTACTCCACCAATTTTAGGAAGAGAAACATTGAATATCCAAATAAAGAAGGTTATGTTTGGAGTGCATATCTTACATAGAAGGATAAATTATTATTATCATTCAAAAAGGCTTTGCTATGGTATTGGAAGCAGATGAGATATAGCAAATCAGATAAATTGTTCTTAGCTTTCTCTCAACTTGCTATTTGGGATAAAATAGTGGAAATATTTGGTAAACACTATGTGAAATAGAAAATAAAAGAAAGCATCCAGCAAGCACTATAGCAAACAGAAATAAACTCTTTGTAAACATTGGCTAAACCAGAGGATTTGATTTATAAGCAAGCATTGAGTTTACATTGTCCAGACAGGGTATTGTAATCACCGGGAAGTGGGGCTTGTCTGTTGATTGTTTGTATCATGAATATAAATAACCACATTATATTTCTTCATATGCCCCAAACACACACACACACACACACACACACACTATGCCTAGGGAGAAATGGAAAAAGGAATGTCAAACACACACAACTATTCACACATTGTATTATGTACTTAGGTTTTTTTCCAAAAGTTTGTGGGAAAATACCATTTTCTAAAAATCAATTTTCCATGAATTTTTGAAACCCCCTCATACATACACACTTTATTTTGAAACATACTTTTATTCAAAAGTCCCGTGCAAGCAAGTAGTAGACACGAGCACAAAAAAAGCTCCCTTCCTACCTAGCAGCAAACCTAACAATAAGTTTCTTTGAAAATCAATGTCAATCTCCTATGACTTCTAAAGTATGTTGCAGGCAGAGTATTCTATGTATTTCTACAATTCTCTGCTGGAGTACTTTGCGAAGTCTCGGAGAGGCACAAAGGGTTACATTTTTGGAGTCCCAAGTCGAAGGCAGGCAGTTTGAGTCCACCAAAGAGACCTCTAAAGAAAATCCTGGGAATCTATTTCTGAAGGATGGCAACCATTGAAAACGCAGTTCTTTCCTGAAGCACAGGCAGTCTCCATGCGTGGGAACATACTCATGGGACACTGTCTTTGTAATTTCAGATAACTAATATAGAGTGGCCTAAGAACTTTTGTTCATAGAAAAATACAGTAGCAACTTTTAAAGATATAACAGGAATGAATATGAATACACATTTTTATTAAAAATTCACAGATATTTTTGCAGAAACTTTTATCTTTCAAAATGTTAATATTCTAATGTGCTACCTATCACTGCTAAATAATTATTTATTTATCGTGCTTCCTTCATTTTTAATTAAAATAAATTTGTTATCTTTATTCAATCTCTGATGCGCTCCCCTTCCTTATGTAGATCTGACTTTCTGATTCATGTTATTTTCTTTGTCTACATAAAGCTTCTTTGACCACTTCTTGGTTGGAAGTTTTATTATAACTAATGTCCTCCAAGGTTGCTTGGAAGCATCCTTATTTCTTCATCACAAATTCCCCTGGGTCAATGAAACTACTTCAGACTCACCTTGAACTTGGGGTCTTAAGTTTGAAAATGCAAGGTGTCTGAGGCAGCAGAAGACAGCTGTACCAGTTTTGGAAAGCTGTGGTAGACAGACAATTAAGGTGTTCCTACATCAATGCCCTATATGTTGTAATAAAATAAGTATTATTCTGATGAATGTGAGACAATCAATAAATAGTTTTTAAATACTTTATTTTCCACTTTTGTTTTTGTTAAACTATTGTCTATTTCTTTATGATCATATGACAAAACATTCCATAGAAAACAATATAATGAAACATTTGTGATAGATCACCATGATATGATAATGTGATATGTGTGATGTCTATGTGTTCTTATTTCTCTGGAATACAAATGTGGAAAGACTCTAATGTACTCATTTTCCTTCATATAAATAATCTTATTTAACTCTATCTGAATAAAAAATGTATTCAAATAGACGTTTTCTTTTTTGGTAGTAACTCCATAATCCAATGACATACACCAGTATAGCTGTGACAAATTTAGCACTATTTTACATTTTCTCCAAAAGCTTAAGAAAATCATGGTTACTATTTTCAATTAACTAGAAATTGGTTATTTTTCTAAATTTGCATGAATATATGCAGTTTTAAAATAGCAAGTCAGTAAATCTAGTTATAAAAAGTCAATTTTAGATTATGAAATACATTGGGCAGACTTTCAAATTTAGGAGCATAAATGAAGATATCACCTAAGGAAATGAAATTATTTCTAAGATATTTGCCATGAAGGTAAATGTAAATGTTTAATGTAGTCCAAACTTTTTAGTATAAAATAAATTATTTTGTATTAAATTACTTTCTTCTAAAGTGATCGAACATCAACGGATTCTTTTTGGTATGGTGACTGCATTTTCTTTCCATTTTGTTTTGCTGCATCCTAAAATGTTAAACTTCTTGTCCAGATAATCTTTCAATATTGCCCTCAATGTTGGATATTTTTCTTCACTTCTTTCAGCTTGAGATGTGGCAAGCATATATTTCATTTTAGTTTTTTAACTCAACATCATTGCTTATCTCATTATATTACCTTATTTGCCTTCTTGATCATCCTAATGAAATTTCTGGGACTCTGCTTTTGTTGTTATATTTTCTGTTTTCAAATTTCACTTTTCCTTTCTTTCATTTTAGCTATTCTACATCGAAGAAAGGCACCCTCTTCCGACACCCAGTTTGGTCTGTCGATTTTATTTCTCTTTTGAATGACCTTACGTTTTCGCCATGTCATTGCACACTCATCTTGTCTTCATTCACTTGGATTCAATGCAGCCATCTACTCCTCAGATGATCTCTGTCCAGTGTGTCTATACACAAGGTTGTTCTTAGGCTCCTGTATTTTAAAAACATCTCTTCAGCTTTGACTTGAACTTGTACGTAAAAAATTGGGGATCTGTTCCATAGTCAACCACTGGTCTTTTTCTTACTGATGTTAATGAACTCACCCCTTTGCTTTTCCCCCACAAATGTAGTTCATTTTAATCATTTGTGTACCATCTTACGAGTTCTATAGGGTGACCACTGGTTATGTAGGTAAAAGAAAAAGTGTTTGCAATGAACAAGTCATTGATCTCACAAAATTCTATCACTCAATCTCCTGTGTCATTTCTATTACCCCTCATTGCTATCAATTGAATTCTGACTCATACTGACACTATAAGAGAATAGAATTTCTCTGGTGGATGTCCCAGATTATAACTCTTTATGGGGACAGAAAGCCTCATCTTTCTTCCACAGAGCAGCCAGCAGTTTTGAACAGGTGAACTTATGGTTTGTGTTTTGGTCTGGGGAGACCAGAGAAACAAATTCATAGATACTCATATGTGTATGAAAAAGAGCTTTATGTACAAGAGCAATTGAATATTGAGACAACATCCCAGCCCAGTCCAGATCAAGCCTATAAGTCCGATATTAGCTCAGATGTCCATTCTATAATGTCCTCCAGACTCACACAGTGACACTGAATGCAGGATGGTCACAGGCAAGTGGGTGCAAAGTCCTGTGGATCCTATAGCAGTAACAGCAACTCAGCACTTGCAGGGGTCTCCCTGCATTTCCTTCAGCTACCAGGGCACGGGCTCTATCACGCATCTTGTCAGTAGAGCATCTCTCAGGCATTGAGCAGAGACAGAGTGTCTCCCAACTCCAAGGAGGAATACAGGAGTTCCCAAAGTCATTATAATCAATTGAATTGTCAAATTGACACCAGATGATGTAACTACCACAGTTAGCCACTCAACACATAACTCCTTATACCACCTAATCCTCACTTCTCTTCCTTCGTTGCTTTGTAAAATAGATGATGAATTTTATTTAATATAAAATTCTTAAGTTGTTATAGTTTCTACTAGAGAGTTAAAAATGTTTCAAAATATACAGATAATTCACAGATTGTTATACTCCAACTTATTGCTAATAATTTTACATTTCCATGGAAACAGAGCCAGAATTGAGTTCAGAAAGCAGCTATTGTCATGCAGGATTCTGAGAACATTTTATTAAAGAACAATTTGATAATTATTTCTCTTAAAGCATAGATCCTAATATTTTATTTGTAACAGCTTTTGACATATAATTTACATATCATACAATTCAATGGTTTAATCATATTAAAAACAAGCAGTCATATAGCTTAAATGCAACAAAGCCCACATGGAAGAAGCACACCACCCTGTGTGATCACAAGGTGTTGAAGGGATCAGGTATCAGGCATCATCAGAACAAAAGTCATATCTTAGTGAATGAGAGGGGGAGTACATAGTGGAGACCCAAAGCCAATTTGTAGGACACTGGACATTTGCTTACAGAAGGGTCTCAAGGAGGAGAAGAAACAGTCAGGGTGTGATGTAGCAATGATGAAACCCAACTTTCTTCTAGTTTCTAAATGCTTCTTCCTCCCCTGCTATCATGATCCCAATCCTACATTACAAATCTGGCTAGACCAGAGAATGTACACGGGTACAGATAGGAACTGAAAATACAGGGAATCCAGGGCAGATGATCCCTTCAGGACCAGTGGTGTGAGTGGTGATACTGCGAGAGTGGAGGGAGGGTGGGTTGGAGAGGGGGAACTGATTACAAAGATCTACATGTGACCTCCTCCCTGGGGGATGGACAACAGAAATGTCGGTGAAGGGAGACGTCGGAGAGAGCAAGATATGACAAAATAATAATTTATAAATTATCAAGGGTTCATGAGGGAGAGGGGAGCAGGGAGGGAGGGGAAAAATGAGAAGCTGATGCCAGAGGCTTAGGTGGACAGCAAATGTTTTGAGAACGATGAGGGCAATGAAGGTACAAATGTGCTTTACACAATTTATGCATTTATAGATTGTGATAAGAGTTCTATGAGCCTCTAATAAAATGATTTTTAAAAAGTGTTGTTCATTCATCACATTAAATTTTAGAACATTTTCTTCTTTCTTGTATGCATTGTTAGTATTTACCAATTGATCCCTGATCTCCCCTGTAATAGTCCAAAGAAACTACTCATCCCATCACTGGTTCTATAGGTTTACTAAACTGGATGTCATGTAAAGAAAAACATATAAAAACAGTAAGAATGATAGCAAAATAAAACAGAAAAATGTAAAGGAAAATAATAATAATGAGAACAGATTTGAAATGATTCAAAAGGAGCATCAAATGAAAAGGTGTTCAATCTCAACCTAACTGCATTTTCATTTATTTACTTTCCAATGCACTCTGTCTGAAAGGAAGGCTTCTCACATCCCTGGTCAATGGTCAGAGGGATTCAGAGGAGACTTAACCCATGTGGGGATCCTACACCTAGATTTGTGGCTTTAACTCTCCACCACAGACTTCTGCAAGCGAAGTGCTCAGAATTTAAGGTCTAATATCATTCCTTCCACTGTCTTAAATTTTATTATTTACTAACCTTGGATCAACCAGAATGCTCCTTAGAGGCAAGGGTGGTGAGACCTAAGTACTTTAGACATGCTGTCAGGAGAGACCAATCCTTGAAGAAGGACATCCTCCTTGGTAAAATAAAGGGAAAGAAAAAAAAAAAGAAGAAGAAGAAGAATGCCTTTAACAAGATGGATTGACATTGGCTGCAACAATGGTTGCAAATATAAGAACAATTGTGAGGATGTTGGAGGACAGTGTGTCACTGCGTTGCATAGAGGGTTGCTATGCACAGAGCCCACTGCACGGCACCCATCAGCAATAACCTTGGATCACACAGGCTTGCGTGCTTCCTCCATAGGGACAGTGTGGACATAGCTGATGCCCCACTTAGTTGACTACTTGTTTGAAGACAAGCCCCAGCTTCTATTCTTTCTGATAGTCAGGCATCATCTGTTTTCTTCACCATTTTTTAAAAACCTAGACCTTGAGTAATCTCTTTATTAAGGCAAATACCAATCTGGGTGATGTCATAAGAACTAATTGCTCTTAGATTAGAGCTAGAATGAAGTGCAAGCACAAAATCCATTCACTTACCTGTCTCCACGGAACACACGATGATTCTATTGATAGCATCATTAATTTAGTCAGTGAGATAGTAGTGTAAACACAGTTTAGCAAAGTATATATGTAGGTGACCGCTTTTTAGAGTAAAATACATGGATTGTTGACTTTACAGATTAAAAAGTTAAGTGAGGGCATAGTATAAAAACAATGAGGATTTGTGATAGGACAAAACTTTCAACAGCTCTCATTCACAAAGGCAGAAGAATGCCTGCTGGACTAAGACATGGTGTGAAAAGCAACGAGTATGAAAATAGCAAATATATGCTATCCTTGACTTGCTATTTATTAGTCCCTCAACGTAAGATATTTGAACCAAAGTGCAACGACTCTCAAAACCTTGGGATAGGTGGCATCTCTTCTTCTCTCCTAAGGGCATGTAGTCAAAGGGCATGAAATAAGGTCCTTTAGCCTGCTACAAGTGTGTTTAAAGATGAATCTAGTGTGTTCAATGGTGTTTCCAAATCAAATCCCCTGGTTTGGCCTAAGAAAGATGCTGTGCACCTGAACAGGACAGGATCTAAACTCACAACTGTCTATGTCACCCGCCCTAGGTCACACAGTGCTGTATAGAGACTAGGTCAAAATTGCCCAAGTATGAACATAATAATGGGCATAGTATTCCATTGAGGTCTATATCAATAATATTAAGTGGTTTTGTTTGTTTTTTCTTCCAGTGGCAAGTTGCACCACATGGTTTACCCACCAACAGAAGAGAAATCACTTTCTCCAAAAAAGCCATTCTCACCCCTCCCACTTCTTCATTTATTACAACATAGTGTGTGAAAAATATGTATCTAGAAAAATTGGAAAGTTTCAAAATCCATTGGGATGGATAAAGTTTGATATTTTGGGCATTAGTGAGCTAAAACAGATAGGTATTGGCCATTTTTATCAGACATTCCTATGATTCACAATTCCTCAAATGGTATAATCAAGAGGAAGGAAATCACATTCATCATCAAAAAGGACGTTCAAGATCTATCTTGAAGTATAATGCTGTCACGTGATAAGATAATATCTATAAGAAGAAAAGGCAGTCAGTCATAGAAGTGTTATTCAAATTTATGAACAACTCCTAAATCTAGCGAACTTCTACCAAATTCTTCAGTCTGAAATTTATCAAGCATGCAGTAAAGTTGTATTGGTTATTAGTGACTCTTGGATGCAAAAGAAGGAACAGTATTTTGAAAATATGTCCTTATTTATAGAAAGAACACTGAAAATTGCGGGACAGAATTTTGCAAGACCAACAACTTCTTCATTCAAAAACCCCCATTTTAACAATATAATGGCGACTATACACATGCACTTTACCAGATGCAATACACAGTAATACAATTGACTACATTTGTGGGAAGAGATGGGGGAAAAGGAGACCAGTGGAGGAGAATGTGGAAAAGATTAACTCTTGTTCCCATGTAAATTCAGGTTGGAGCTGCAGCAGACTAAAACAATTCCACCAGGAAAGAAGACCTAATAAGTTGTGGGATGATATAAAAAATGCACATGAAGACAGCAAGTCATTAGGAAAATAAAGAAAAACAAAAGCAGATATTAGAAGAGACTGTGAAATCGGCTCCTGAGCACAGACCAGCCATAGCAAGCGGGAGAAATGATGGGCAGACAAAGTTGAAGGGCAGTTCTGAGGTGGTTGGCTGTTTACTGGATTGCTTGCTTTTTCAGAATGTCGCCGCTGCGCCATCATTGTACCGGTCACATTATTATGCGGCTTTGTATTCCTCATTAGGTTTTCCTCAGTACTTTATTTTCATCTGGGTACATTGAGCCATCGAATTAATATATGTTCGGAGACAACTGACCACACGGAAATATTTTTGACTAGAGTGCATTCCTCTTGCTACAATTTAACATGAATTGGGTAATGGGTTACAGATTGCGCTACTAACAGTTTCAATTAACCAGCTGCTCTGCAGGAGAACGATGGAGTTTTCTCTTCCCCTAAACAGTTCCAGTCTTAAAAACCCACCCGAGCAGTTCTGCCCTGTCCTAAAGGATCAGTGATGGCTTGATGGCAGTGAGTTCATAACGAGTGTTTGGATCCCTGGTGGCACAATGGGTTAAACCTTGCGTTACCAACCGTGAAGTCATTGAGTCAAACCCACAAGCCTCCCCAAAACAGAGTGATAGAACTGGGGGTTCCCTTTCATTTTTTCTTGGAATTCTAAGAAGCAGTCCTCCTCTGTCCTATAGGGTACTGCGATTCAGAAGAACGCGCGGATAGTGAGTTTTAATGAGTTGTTTACTGCTGATTTTTCAAAGTGAACCTGTTTAATGACGATAATGGAAAGACTTATATTATGTTTGTTACGTGGCTAATAAACTAGGTATGTATTGAAAGGGGGTAATTGGTCCAGCCTACAATACATCAAGCATTTCATTATTAATGAATCAACTGTATATTATAAATGTTCCTTGTTTTCTATGCCATGTTACAGTAAAATATTGGAGCTTGAAAGCCCTTATTTTAATTACTAGTATCTCTCCCGAATCTGTGCACTGTGTTTATTCTTAGCTGCTGTTAGCAACACATTTGGTAAATCCGTGCATTGTTTAATAATCCCAAAGCTAACCAGCTGGCTTGACAGAATCTCCTCTTGAGTAGATTGGTTATTATTATATAATTCCTATGTGTTAGTTAATTGTTGGTGTATTGGGGACCAACGGTTAGATTTTAGTTGTGGGATGTTGGTTAAAACTTGTAAGATTTAGTACACACACACACCCAATAAATTGTAACAGAGTTAGCTTTAGCAGTACAGAGAATAAAGATTACTATTTTGCTTTTTGTGTAAACTGTAAACCTCACCTTGGGATTGTACACTCTACATTATTTTATCCCCCCCAAAAGCCATTTATTATATGATCTAGAATGTTTCTGTATACCCTCCTCTTTTCTTCCTTCTCTTTATTCACTTTTTTTTCCTAAATTTAAATGCCTTGATAAGTTCTGCTATCTAGTTTTTATGTTATTTTGTTATTTGTGTGAATCAGACACATTGGGTTACTAATACTCCCCAGGTTTTTCATTCTACACGAAGCACATGTGTCAAGTGAACTATGCCACATGTATCCAAACTCCGACTTCTATTGTCACCTATGGTTCTCCAAAGCTGGCACCTGACATACTGACTTCTATGCCATTCTGAGGCTGTCCAAGAATTTTCCCTCTTGGTCCCTCTGAACACCCTTTGAAGTGCCACATGCAGCCAAAGAAAACCCTGGGACACATCAAAACATTACAAACTCCAATTGTAAGCTAGCTTTAGGCAGAAGCTTTAGGATTGGGAAGGGATCACAATATGCCATCCAGCGAGTTAATGTAAGCTTAAGATCAAGGTCACTAAAGGGCAAAACAGAAGGCAGTGAGTTTAAAATATCTGTATAGTACTAATTAATGTATGAAATGGCTAATAGCCAACTGCAGGGAATGCTAGCTTTTGTGATACTCTTATGCAAATAAATGGCAAATAAAATGAAAAAATAGCTCAAAATCACTGCATTTAGTGTTCATTAAAATGTGTTCTCCTCCCCCACCCACACCCCTCCTTGCTTTCTTTATCATCATTAGCTCACCTTCACCTTAGTTCTACTTTTGGATATAATTCCAACTATATTTTTAGGAAAACATCACTGGCAACACAATAGAAACAGAAACACAGAGGATACATATTTACAGCGGAAATGGGAAAAGTTTACAAATAGTGATCACATACAGGTGCTTGACAAGTCAGTCCATAAGCTTGTTCTGAAGGTGATGGAAGGGCATATTTTCAACACGTCACTCAGAAAAGCACTGGCAAATTGTGACCTGGATCTATTTGGCCGAGGTCCTAAAAGTTATGTGCATTGCATGTTTAACGGCATCAGAGAATTGACTTCTGTACATACATTATATCTCATCATAAAATAATTGCCATCCAGAATAATGCATACCTACTTCAGAAATATTTGAACCTAGAAATATAAGATAATGGAATTTTCTCATGAACTGTTTTAAGACGCTTCATTTGATACAAAGAAATCCCTCGAATACCACTTTGATGCTCTGTTAGCACCCTGCAGCCTGTAAGTTACACTTACAAATGTAATTGGCAGCCTCTGGGCACCTTGGAATCAGAGACCGGGGGGATGGCAAAGGGCTACAGGGCAGTGTATTCAGGCCTGTGTCTTCAGGAGTCATCAAATTGAGAGGTGGTTAGTCGACCACGTCTCAGCTCAAGGGAGAGCTGAGGGAGCCAAGCTCTGTAGCAAACTCAGTGCCCACCCCCATCTTCTGGAGTCCTTCCAAGTGAACCTTTCCTCTTTGTATTTGGGATGCGTGTCAGTAGTTGCTGGGTTGTATGCTATGTAGTATATGCCTGTAAATTGGTAATGAACTTGTAATCTTGTAACTAAGCATATTATTCCTCCATTTTTTCTAACTCTCTGTATTTTGTGCAGTACCTTACCCTCATTGTCATCCAGTATGTTAGATAACTAGACCAAGAACTAGGGTGCTTAGAGGTTCAAGCTCCCAGCCAGGAAGCTAGGTGGGTGTTATACCCGGGTGAGCCCCATCTGGGCCAGATGAATTCACTTCAGCCAATGGGGTCAACCAGGATCGTTGAACAGCCTCCCAGTGGAGGGACTGAAAAGGCAGGATCCAGAGCCCACCTCACTTTATTTCTCTCTCAATCTGCTCCTTGAAGATGTGGGACTGCGTCTCCTCTGGCCTCAGGACACCATGTGCTGGGGTGAAGTGCCTTGAAAGGTGCCTGTGTAAACCTGACGCTTCTTCTATCTCTTATAAAGCTCCCTTGGATCACAATCCAGACTTCCAATAGAATTCTTTCTAGAGCAAAGCCAAAGTCTGAGGTATTTCTTACAGGAGAGCAATCTAACAAGTGCGTGCTAATGCATAATGGCACTGTGGGATATAGTAGAATTGCCCTTGTGAATTTCTGAGACTCTAACTGTTTAAGAGAGCCCCGTCTGTCTCCCATTTCATGCACTAGAACTTACTAATATCTCTGAAATGTAGCATATATTTACAATAAGGAAAATTAAGAAGCGTTCTAATTTGTTTCACTTCAGAGAAAGTCAGATATGATCTAAAATGAGTTGCCACCATTTTCGTTATCATGTCTCACAGTGGAGAAGAGGGGGTGGACTTATCTTAGCCTTGTAGACGTTATACAGAAGAAAAGCAAGTGGTGAATCTTGAAATCTAAACAACTTTGTGGTACTCTTTCCAGAAATTCCTCTGATTGAAGCACATCAGGACTAAGAGATGTAGAAAATGACTGTATAACAGTAAGTATTATTAGTAAAGATACTTGAACCACAGTGCTTTGGTTTGATTTTCGTCTTCTCTATGTTGTTAATTATGTGACCTTGAGCAAGTTAATTTTCTCTTAATCTTGATTTTGTCAATTGTTAATTAAGGATACATAATAAAGAATCTGATGAGTTTTTAAAAATGTTTAAGCTTCACTACTTCTTCCTCTCTTATCTGTGGAACCAATACAAAACCTGAGTGCTCTATCCTTTGGCGCCAACAGATTTAACACATTCAATCCCCTTCCCCTGCACAGAAATCCTCACCAAAATCTCACAATAAGAAAATCAAGACAATATTTTATGCGTGTTCATTCAAGTAATTTTAGATCTGCTTAAGACACATTTGCCAACCCACCATAATATTCCCCATCCCCTCCCCAGAAATGTGTTATGTGAATTATAATCCTTTTTCCTCATCTTCTGTCATGTCTCAACATGTGAACCATGCTTTGGTTCCAATCCCATCCTGCAGTTACAGTATTCACAATGATGTTGGCATGAGTCAGTTGCTAAAAATATTAAAAGTCGGGAGGGAGGGTGGGGAAGAGGACCTGATGCAAAGGGCTTAAGTGGAGAACAAATGCTTCGAAAATGATTAGGGAAAAGAATGTATGAATGTGGTTTATACAATTGATGTATGTATATGTATGGATTGTGATAAGAGTTGTATGAGCCCCTGATAAAATGTAAAAAAATAAAAATATTAAAAGTCATCACCAACAGCTTTTATTTCTGACTGACTCTGTTGCCTCCTGGCTATTTTGTGCATTGTTCTGTGCTGTGTTACACTGATGGCTACAGAGCCTTGGTCAGAGTTTTCTAACCTAAGGAGGAAGTATTGTATAAGAGAAAGAGAGGAAGGAAGGAAGGAAGGAAGGAAGGAAGGAAGGAAGGAAGGAAGGAAGGAAGGAGAGGGGAGGCAGGAAAATGAAAGAAGTAAAATGGCATATTTTTAGGAAGAGAAAATGGCTTCTGTGGATAAGCAGAATGAAACAGACAAGCTCATCTCACCACAGTTAACCGGAACTGTCCAGAGAACACTTTCCTTGAGGTCCCCACCCCCCTCCCGACTAGCTCATCCTGGCCTGAGGTCATCTGTTTAACATGGAATGCACATTTTTTTGGAGTCCTTAGAGCAAACTGATATCAACATACAAAACACCAACACCAAAACATCAACTTCCTTAAAGCAGCACTCAAGATACATATATTTAGAAGACTGAAAAAGGGTGGCCAGAGATTTTTCTACCATGAAGATAATTACAGAGAAAATACAGGGAATTTTAAATATATGAAACATCCAAATGGAAAGGCTGTCACAATGTTCGTAAGATATAACAGAATGTCTTAAACTTGGGAAGAAAATAATAAGGAGCAAGATAATCTCAAAAGAAATGAAAAACCTTCATCAAAATTTAAAAAAGGAAAACAAAAATATCGACTGTACAGCAAAATAACAGTAAAATAAAACATGACAAGAAAATCCACAAACAAAAGTAACTCAGTACAGAAATTTACAACAAATAAAATAACAACACACAGGCAGTACATGCAACATTAAAGTCATGCTTAATAATGACACTGACTGTAAGCATATTAAAGCATCAATTAAGGGACAGAGTAACAGATTGGATTAAAACTACAACAAAAACAGGTTCCATCAATATTTTCCTTAAAAGAAACACTCGTCAGACACAAAGACAGATAGACTGAAAAATAAAAGGTGGCAAAAAAATACCCACCTAATGACAATTTTTCTTTAAAAGTGGATGTGGAAATAATCATCTTTGAGAAAATAGATTTCAATTCAAAATTAATTATGAGATGCATGATCATTTTCTTATGATTAAAAGGATAATTGAACAAAAAGACAAGCATAATAAACATCTACACACCCAAGTAAATACCCTAAAAATACATTAACCAAAATCAGAAATGAAAAGCAAAATAGACAACATTGCAGTCCTAGTTGGGGAAGACCTCAATATGCCACACTCAATGTAGGACAGAATTATAATGACATAGAAGGTTTAAACAGCATCGTTAACCAACCTGACCTCCTAGACATATACGATAGCTTCAAAATGTTCATTCTTTTCAAGTGCACACTAAACATTCTCTAGAATGGAACACATTAGGGCACAAGCCTTAATAAATTAAAGACTCCCCTCAAAAAAATCCAGATATTAGAAACCATTTCCTCAGACCACAACACTACAATGCTAGACATTAACAGTAGGAAGATACAAGGGGGAAACGTCAAACTCATGAAAATGGAACATCTTGCTTTTAAAATAATATTATTTGAAGAAATAGACAATGAAGTTTAAAATTCTTTGAAACAAATGAGAATGAAAATACAACATCAAAAAGTATTGAGTGGGTAATTTATAATAATAAAAGCACATATCAAAAGAAGAAGACAGCCAAGGTGAATACCTTACCACAACTTCAAAAATCAGAACAGAGAAACTAACTAAACATGCACTCATCAAAATAAATCATTAAAATTAGAGCAGAAAAAAATAATAAAGCTGAAAAACAATAAAAATCAGGCAGTAAGTTCTTTGTAAGGACTAACAAAATTGGGAGGAAAAAATTGGAAAATTCACAAAAGAAAAGGAGATAACAATATCCAGAACAAGAAATAAAATGGGTAGCATCACAATAGAATGTGCTGAATTTAAAAAGATAATGCTCTGTCTCCCAAAGAAATCTATACTATATTCAGGTCTGTCTTCCACAATTCTATTTTTCAGGTAAGTTCCATAAATCATTGCATTGGTTACATAGAAAACACAGACACCACTCATTACTATGGAACTTATTATGAACATAACCAGGTTACAATCCAGGTGAAAAATGCTCAGAATATACTTTGTCAGCCAGGATATATTACAAAGTCCGTTTATGGCTGCTAATAAACACCCCAAAGACGTCCCACTGTACTGTGGCCTCAGTCACCAAGGCACTTGGTTCTAGCCCTAACCACAAGCACAGCTCCCTGAATTAAGTGTCAAGAGACTCCCCACTTCACAAGCCAGCCTCCTGCCCCACAGCATATAGCTTCACATGCTCTGTGACCGGGAAAAGCCACTACTTTTTCTCACTCCTGAAGAAATTTGTGGGATTGATACCCATTTGAAAGATGCTACTCAAGACAGTGGTGAGGTTCAACTTGATATTGGTATTAATAGCAGAGTTAAAAAGAGAGAAAGAAAGTTAAGCTTCAAGTGACTAAATCCATACAGGTTCCATCTAATTCTCATCCAGAAGTGCAATATATGTTACCAATATTTTGCTTTACACAACCTTGTTGATCTTTAGACCCTTTGTAATCAGATACAGAAGGAATTTGATTTCCACAATGAAGAATATTTATCCTAGAAATTTTTCATGTGTGGTATCCTGACAGTTGTCATCTTAGGTAAAGTCCATATTTTTAGAAGCAAAGCAGATTATACTCAATACCTGTTTTCCCTATATCTAAGAATTAATTAATTTTTAAACCACTCCAATACAATGTCCTTTATTCCACTTCAGATTCCCAACATTTTTAATACAGGGAAAAGTACAGAGAAACTTTAGGACAGTTTAAGAAAATAGAGAGTATACAAGATCAGAACAGAAACACTGGAAAGTCAGTCCTCTCTCACGCACACACAAGAAAGCAGTTTATGCTAAGTAGGGCTATTGAGGTTGGCTATGAGAGATGTAAAGGCACACCCCAAATCAAGAGAGAGGCTGAGAGAGATACAGAAATAAATTTATCTAAATGGGTTCTCTCATGTTATAAGGAAGAGACTCAGAGTTTGAAGTCTCTCCGCTTCTCCGTTCTTGCCTCACTCAGAAGATTTCAGGTGAGGGACAAAATTCAGAAAAGTCACATAAAAAGTTTTGAATTGAAAGAGTGAGTTTATTGAACAGGAATACTTTATAAAAGGAGCCCAAAAGGTCTTTTGCTAGTCTACAAGGCCTGGCAAAAGAGCTGGACCTTGTATTCTGCGAACGGTGGATTTCTCAATAAGAATAGCTTTCTTGAGGGCCTTCTGTTTTTCTGTTTATTGGCTGGTCCTTTAGTATTCCTCCTCCTGTCAGATATATATATATATATATATATATATATATATATATATATATATATATATATATATATATATATATATAATATATATATATATTAGCACATGATCAACCCAGTATCTAGATTTCATGCTGCACTATTGCTTCAGGCCTGAAGATCAATAGAAGAAATAGACAGTTTATTAAGGGATGACAAACAAAAAGTCCCCCAGACCAGATGACTTCACAGGATAATTCTACCAAGCATTCAGGGAAGAACTGACACCAATCCTACACAACTTTTCTAGAACATAGAAAAAGACAGAAAATTCCCAAGATCTTTCTAGAAAGGTTGTATAATTCTGATACCTAAAGGGGGCAAAGATTCCACAAGAATTGAGAAGTACAGACCAACATCCCTAATGAACATCGATGCAAAAATCCTTAACAAAACACTGGCCAATACAGTACAAAAACATATTTAAAATTAATTCACCATGACCAGGTGGGATTCATAGCAGTGATGCAGGGATTGTTCAACATACAAAAGTACATTAGTATTATTTGCCACATTGACAGGAAAATTATAAGAACCACCTGATTATATTGATAGATGTAGAAAAAGCATTCAACAACATCCAACACCCATTCCTGTTTAAAGCACTCAAGAATATAGCAATAAAAGGTAAATTACTCAATATTATTCAAGCCATAAATGAAAAGCCAACAGGCAATGTCGGAATCAGTGGAAAAAAGATGAAAACAATTCCACTGTAAAAGGAGACCAGACAAGGATGCCCCTTGTCCCTACTCCTATTTAACATTGTACTGCAGGTCCTAACTAACAACATAAGACAAAGAAAAGACATCAAAGGTATTCATCTGGGGAATGAAGAGGAGAAATTATCATTATTCTCAGATTATATCATTTTATACACTGAAAAGTCCTGAAACCCCACAAGTGGAGTGTTGGAAGCAATCAAGGAATAAGGCAGAGTGGCAGGATACATGATCAACAAACCGAAGTCTATTGGACTGCTCTACACATCAGACAAGATCACAGAAGAAGCAATTAAAAAGGTAGTACCCTTTACAATAGCCTAGCACAAATTGAAGTATCTAGGAATATACCTGATTAAAAACCAAAATATTTGTACGAGGAAAACTACAGAACACTATTGCAAGAAACCAAAAGTGACCTTAACAGATGGAAAAATATCCCATGTTCGTGGACTGGAAGACTCAATATAGTAAAGCTGTCAGTTCTGCCCAAGGCACTATATGTTTAATGCTATCCTGATATGAATATCATCATTCTTCTTCAAAATATTGGAAAAACTGATTACCAACTTCATATGGAGAATGAAGAAGCCCAGAATTCCTCAAGAAGAAGGACAAAGTGGGAGAGCTTACTTTACCCAACTTTAGCATGTATTATACGGCCACAGTGGTCAAAACTATGTGGTTCTAGTATAATGACAGATATTAAGACCAATGGAAAAGAGCTGAAGACACAGAATTAATACCATCAGTATACAGGCAACTGAATTTTGATAAAGCCCCCAAAAATATCAAATGGGAAGCTGATGCCCTCTCCATAAAGAGGTGCTTAAAAGTTGATATCTACCTGCAGAAAAATGAAGCAATATCCTTACCTCACTCAATGCACAAGAATAAACTCAAGATGCATCACAGACCTTGAAATAAAACCTCAAACTATTAGGGCCATTAATGATGGAATAGGGACAAACCTGTGAACTTTGCCACAGGGAAAACATAGGCTATCTGAAATAGGAAAGGATACAAATAAAGAGGAGTCACAAATAGACAAGTGATATACACTGAAGATTAGTCACCTGTGTACATGAAAAGAATTCACCAAGAGAGTAATAAGAGAGCCTACCAACTAGGAAATCATTTTTAGCAATGACACATCAGACAAAGGCCTTATTTCTAAATTTATAATACTTTACAAGCTTATAATAAGAAAATAACTAACTGCCCACTAAGGAGAGGGGCAAAGGACATGAACAGAAGTTTCACAGGGGCAGAAATCTTAATGGCCAATAAACATATTAGAAATCATTACCGATCCTTAACCATAAGAGAAATGCACATTAAAACAACTATGAGATACCACCTAACACCCTCAAAGATAGCCCAATTCAAAAATTCTGAAAGTAACAAGTGTTTGAGAGACTGTGGAGAGATAGAAACGTTCGTCCACTGCTGGTGGACCTACAGGTATATACAGCCAAGATGGATATCGATTTGGTGATATCTAAAACAGATGAAGATTGAGCTACCATACAACCTAGCAATCCCCCTACTGGGCATATAGCCAGACGAGGCAAGAAGCAAACCACTGCCAGACATCTATACTCCAATGTACATTGTGGCACAGTTCAAAATTGCAAGGAGTTGGAAACAACCCAAATTTCCATCAACAGACAAATGGATCAAAAAACCATGGTACATACATACAATGGAGTAATACATGTCCCTAAAATGAAGCAATGAACACATGAAGCATATTGGCACACAGGAAGAATTGGAGAAAATCATGCTAAGTGAAGTAAGTCAAGCACAAAAGAACAAGTACAACATGAGTCCACCGAGGTAAACTTAAAACAAAAACAACCCCCCCAAAAAATAGGGGCATGGGGGAAAGCTACTATATACATATATCCCTGAGGTGAGGTCCAGCAACTATGACAGGTCCAAATCCAAGCCAGGGTACACATGGCAGCCAACTAAATAAGAGGAGGGAAGAAAGAGAAAAGCCACGAGTGTGGCAGGGCACTAATGCACCCAAGGGGAGGGTATTGTTTATAACTCCACAGGAGAGAGAGACCAGGCTTCAACCTGATGAGCTAAGATGTGAATACAACATACCAGCATGGAACAGGGAACCAATAGAGAGCAGTGTTGCATTAGAGTTCATGGGAGGAACACAAAGGGATGGAGAGCGAGGAGAGGATATCATGGTCCACCAAGCCCTGAGGACAATGTTCCTCCTCAGATCAGTCAATGCATGGGGAGGACTGTAGGGCTGCCCCACTGGGGTACATGTCATTCCACAATGAACCATGATGCTGTGGGGACAGCACTGGAGATACAGTGTGTTAATACTGCACAGTGTGGCCCTATCACGCTGGGGCAAGGCACTGAGGGCATGCAGCAAAGCAACAGGGGGAACAGACTGATGAAACCCTGGGGAGTAACAAAAATAGACTTGGGAGACAGTGTGGCACCCCATCAGAGTTGACTGGAAAACACTTATAAAGGCTAACAAACAGACCTTGAACTGTTTATATGATTTTTCATTTTTGTCAGTGGCTTTCTTTTTATTATTGTTATTTGTATTTGTTTTCTGCTGTTAATATTGTTTTGTTGGTTTTGACTTCCTTTGTTGTTTTATTTGGATTTGCCTGGTTTTTGCACTTATTAATATATCTGCATGTCTATCTAGATAAGATAGGTGAGATAAATAATTCAGAGATGAAAAGAACGGAACCAATGCTTCTGGGGGATATGGGAGAAGGGGAGGTGGGAGAAAGGAAGGGGAGGGGGCACCAACCCAGTGACAAGAGAACTCAAGTGAACTAATATCAATGTAAGGAAGGTCGTAGGATGCGTAGTGGGTCTCAATTAAGGGCAATGTAGCAGTGAGGAATTACTAACCCCAAATGAAGGCTGAATATGATACTGGGACATGAGGAAAGTAAAAAGGAAATAAAGGAAATAACTAGGAGGCAAAGGACATTTATAGAGGCCTAAATACAGGCATTTATATGTGTAAATACATATATAATGAGAGGGGAATAGAACTATGTACTTATATCTATATGTTAAGAACTAAGGTTTCAGACAGACATTGGAACTCAACTCAAGTACTAACTCAACATAAGAACACTTTGTTCTAATAATCCAGCCTTCTGTGATGCTCATCTTCCTGACACGATCATTGAAGACAAAACGGGTGCATAAGCAAATGTGGTGAAGAAAGTTGATGGTGCCCGGTTATTGAAATTTATAGCATCTGGGGTCTTAAAGGCTTGAAGATAAACAAGTAGCCTTCTAGCTCAGAAGCAACAAAGCCTACATGGAAGAAGCACACCAACTTGTGTGATCATGAGGTGTTGATAGGATCAGATATCAGGCATCTAAGACAGAATAAAACCATATCCAAGGTGAGTAGGGATCAGGGGACATGGAGTGGAGACCCGGTGCTCATCTTTAGACAATTGGACATCTCCTCACAGAGTGGTTACAGGGAAGAGATGAGCCAGTCAGGGGGAAGTATAGCACCAATGAAACATAACTTTCCTCT
The DNA here is from genome assembly GCF_050624435.1 of Tenrec ecaudatus. Classification (NCBI taxonomy): domain Eukaryota; kingdom Metazoa; phylum Chordata; class Mammalia; order Afrosoricida; family Tenrecidae; genus Tenrec; species Tenrec ecaudatus. The sequence goes on along the minus strand of NC_134540.1, from coordinate 138,549,940 downwards.
AGTTCTTTGGTGCTTCCTTCACCCCACTATCATGACCTAAATTCCACTTACAAATCAGATTAGACCAGAACATGCACACTGCTACAGATAAGAAACTGCAACATAGGGAATCCAAGATAGATAAACCCCTCAGGCCAACAATGAGAGCAGAGATATCAGGAGGAATAAGGGAAGGTGGGGGAGAAATGGGAAACCGATCACAGGGATCAAACTAGAACCTCCTCCCAGGGGGATGACTAACAGAAAAGTGGTTGAGGGGCGACAGAGGACAATGTAAGATATGGAAAAAAACAATCTAGCTTATGAAGGGTTCATGAGGCAGGGTGGTGGGAGAGGGAGGGGGAAGAAATGGGGAGTGGATATCAGGGGTTCAAATGGGAAGAGAATGCTTTGAAAATGATGATGGCAGCATATGTGCGAATGTGCTTGACATACTAGAGGAATGTATGGATTGTGATAAGAGATGTAAGAGCCCCCCCAAAACAGTTTTTTTAAAACATGTTATTAGGGGCTCATACAGCTCATCACAATCCATGCATATACATACATCAATTGTATAAAGCACATCTGTACATCCTTTGCCCTAATCATTTTCTTTTTTTCTTTTCGTTTTTTACATTTTATTAGGGGCTTATACAATTCTTATCACAATCCACACATATACATACATCAATTGTATAAAGCACATCCGTTAACAGTTTTTTTTTTTAGAGAGAGCAGGGTTATAATGTTAGAAATATGAAAGTCTGTAAGAATTGATTCTCATTAACTGCCTGAGGGAGTCAGTTTATTGTGCCAACCTGACTGATAATACACATGTGGGGTTCGTTGAAGGGAGGAGGGATAAATGGCTTGGTGAGCCTCGCCTTTCTAGTTCTCGGGGCTCTTGTTTCTGATGGTCAGACCAGGGTGCAGCTGCCTTAGCCAGTTCCCTGCTTCAGCTGGCAAGGCTCACTTCCTGCAAGACATCCCCAAGGAGAAGCCACATTGACTTATCCCGATGCAGTCCTGAGTGCTGGAGCAGCCGTTTGGAGACCCCTGCCAGCATTGAGATGCTTGCATGTTCACTGACTCGGCTTTCCTCCTGCAGTCGGTGTCATAGTATGTGTTTTGTGAGATGGAGGAGGACTTTGTGAATTGGTGACAGACATATGGGCTAATGTTGGACTTGTGGGCTTGGGCAGCACTGGGTTGGGGTGTTTTCTTGATGTGCACTTAACCTTTATATAAAACTCTCAATTATACATAAGATTTCCTGTGTATTTGTTTTTCTAAAGTACCCAGACAAACACTGCCTTAACCTGTCCTTTCTTGACCAAGGGAAATGGAGGAAAGTATACTAACCTTATAGTGTCAGTTGATTTATAAAAAGTCTTAAAGTTGTTCTTTCAGAGTGAAGCCCATTCCTCTGGACCTTAAAGATGACATCTGAAATCTAGTGAGTGATCTTCAAGAATGTCAGGGAGTAACTCAACTCTGCTCAGACATCAGAGGTGACCTCAGTCCCACATCAGTTTGATCCCCTTTACTATAGCTCTCTCAGATCACTACCATCTAAGCAAAGGACTCATAATAATCTACCTCTGCTCATTAGCCTGATGGAAACAGGATCTGTGAATCCATACATTCTTATGTCATTTCCTGAACTGGCTCTTAGCCTTTTGAAGCCCTTGTTTTTAATCATCCTTGTGCTTATGTCTTGCCCTGTTTCTATTTAACATCCTAGTAACGCTTGTGTCTCCCAAGGTTCAACAGTGTCACATAAAGATGATGCTTTGAGTGACCATCAGTCTATTCTTACATGAAGCATCAGTCTATTCTTATATGATTAGGCTGAAACTACCTTCCTGGAGGAAGAGTGATACCCTGTTTGATGGCTCATTTTGCCAGCAGGCAAAGGGTTCAATAATAGGATCAGGAAGAAAGCAGATCCATAGGGCAACTAAGCTCCCAACTGAGATTGCAGCTTGAAGCAGCCTTCATTTATTTCCCCTAAAGGATTTGCGTTCCTGCTTTCTTCTGGGGAAAATGACAGGGACAGAATAGGGATTTCTGCCCTGTCTTCTAAGGGGATGAACAAAAGACCCCGTGAAACAAGTAATGAACAAAAGATGTTGTGGTAACTGCCGTGTTAAACACCTTAACCTTAAAACTAGGCCCCAGTAAAATTTTGCACAGGATGGTTCTCGAAAACTCTTTTGAGACATGCGGAGCCAAAGCATCAGCCCAGCCAACACTGGAAGAAACAATGTATGAGACTCAAGGCAAACTGAGTGACTGATTAGAAAGCTTCTTGTCCATCTGCAGAGTGACAACCCTTTCCCCTTTGATAGTGGAACCGAGAATCATTGTCCTAGACACCGTCTTTATCTCAATTCTATAGGGGGCCCCACTCATCTAGGAGAACTTGCGTCACCTCTGGAGCGAAGTGTGTTTTATCTAAGGTTAAGGTAGTCCTTCTCAACATTGAGAGGAGCCTGCTTCATTTCTTTTGATATGATGTCATGCTGTAATAAAGTGGCTTAACTCTTTGCGGCTATGGATGGTATCTCTGGAGCTTAATAACCCAAAAGGTTTTGGTCTTGCTGTTTCCCTGTGGACCACAGCCAGGAACTGAACTTCCCAGCCAGCAACTCCATTCTTTCTCCAGGGTGGCTCGCCAGAAATGTCACCTGAGCTTCAGATTCTTGCCTTCCCAAAATAAAGATTGACTTTGAGACACACAGAATGTGGCTTCTGCGTACAGAAATTTTATTAAGAATCTCCCAGGAGAGAGAGAGGAATCACCACACAAGCCTGCATGACTGATCGCTGGTTCTTCTCTCTGTCTCCCATGTGGAAACAGGTTTTAAATACTCAAAAGGAAGAGTAGATTCCACTGGGAGGAGAATGGGTTTCTGGGCAATGTGGTTCCAAGATATTGAAGGGATTCAGCATATGCTCAGTCTAAATATCCACCTTTGTTCTCATGCCTTATCACAGAAAATAACTGATGACTATTTCGAACTACAAAGTACATTGGCAGTTAGCTGGCAGAAATTCAAGCATGATTTCTATGAAAATATGATCTGAAGAATATCATAGTAGATGTCAGATGAATCTTGACTCAATGCAGAAGAGATTCGAAATATATTTACTCTGTTTTATTGACTACACAAAGGCATTAGACTGTATGGATTATAACAAATTTTGGAAACTATTGAGAGGAATGGGATTTCCAGAACATGTAATTGTGCTCCATGAAAAATGTACATAGATTAAGATGAATACTACATAGTTTGGAATCAAGAAAGGAGTGCATTCAGCGTTGCATTCTTTCACCATACATATTCAGTTTATCTGCTAAACTAATAATCTGAAAGGTAGGATGATATTAAAACTATGACATCAGGATTTCAGGAAGGCTTGTAAATAATCTGCCGTATGCAAATGACACAGCTTTGCTGGTTGAACTCAGGGAGGCCATAGATCACTGGCTGATGCAGATCAAGGATTGCAACCTTTAGGATAGATTGCAACTCAATGTAAAGAAAGCCAAATTTCTTACAATTGGAGCAAGAGTTTGCATCATGACAAATGGAGAAAAGATTGAAGTTGAGAGAGTTTTCTCAGGTTTGAAATTATCTGGTAAGACAACAGCATAGATTAAATTAAAAAGTGGTGTTTAAAAATATGTAATTAGGTGTAATATTATTTATTGTTCCCATACCTCTTTTAACTGTGCAATCGTATGTGAGTTAAACCTATATTTTAATACAATGCTTATTTTATATAATGCCCTGGCAACTCTTCAGCTTGGAACTTAAGGGAATATGAAAATAATAAATGGTTCATTGTGTTTTCCTTTTTGCATTGCTGTATTGGGTTTGATAATATATTAAATTTCTAGTATTTCATAAACATATACCAATTATCTGTTACTTTTAAGTGTTAGCAATTAAATAATACCTCTATAAAATTTAAGTCTAGTTTAAGTGTACTCGTTAGTACTAGATTGAGAATTCCCAATTAAAAATAATTTGGACTCTTCAATGTAATATTTTTACTGTATTTTATTACAATTCTTATCATAATTCTATGTTAAAAGTCATTAAGTTCATCAGCGCATTTATGAATATTTTTAAAAGTAGAATTAATAAAATGTCTTGAGGCAGTGATTAAAATTACATATAATTTCCACCATGGATTTAATTGATATGTAGAAAGTGACTCAGTCTTGTTTTCAAAATCGATAAAATTTGGTATTAGAAAATCAGAGTTATACAAATGCAATATTATTTGTAATGTATGGAATGTATTGGACAGCTACATGTCTTCATATGACATTATTCCAAGTTATTCATTTGCAGGACATAAATTTCATATTGTGACAATTTTATTCATAATATTAAAAAATATGCTTTTTTACTAGAAATTTGTTGTACCTTTTTGGTAAACTCAGTGAAGATTTTCTTTTTTTATTTCTGCAAACTTTGGTAGAAAATGTCAGAATATAAAGTATTCAAAAAGTTCACAACATTCTCCAAATACTCCCCAAATTCAACATCATTTACTGCATCTTATATAATTAACTAAGTTGTGTATGCAGAACACTTTATAGCAGCCAATTTTTTCTTGCACACTTTGTTGCTTTAGCCATACTCTGAATGATTAATTTTTAATTGACAGTCAAAGCACACTAAAGTGTTCAAAATAGTGAATTGGCCTGACATTTGCCAATAATTTCACTATAATTTCTGAGCAAATCAACAAAGTAAGTTGAACCCTTATTTGTGGTTACAAAATAAATTTATTGCAAACCAATGTTTTTCTCTAAATTTTGATACACAGTGCTCTTTGTTATTTCTGTTGTTTTTTTAATGAACCAACGTGTATGTATTTCTTTTAATTACATTATTTCTATTATCAGCAGATGTATTTTACTATTTTTTGAGTGGAGTTTCAATTTCTACAATTAATCATTTCAATCTATACACAATATCAATTTTTAAAATAATATTAGCATTACCAAATTACTACCATTTTATAAAAAAATTTTAAAGACCAGAGAAGTATCTTTTCTCTAATATTTCCTGAATTGATATTTAAAAATTAATTATGCAAAGCAATCATGCAATTTAAAATGTACAAAATCCTGAATATTAAATTATTTTGAGCAGAAAGCAATTTAGACTATCTAATTGACTGCATACATTAACAATTTTTTCCTTCTATAATTTCAACTTAATGCACTCTGGCACAGCAAATTTTGTTTTTCTTTATTCTTTCTTTGTTTACCTGGAACACTGCTGACAATTTCCTCAGTCTTCCTCTCTTCCTGCAATATCCTCCAAGGATTCATTTTTTTGACGACCCTTCAAAGGCCCCTCCAAATTTGATGCAGGATCTTCATGCATCTCTGTGTTTCAAACTGTACATGTGTTTTTATTTTCCTTTCAAAGTTGAAAAATTGTCATCATGTATTTTCCCTCACTTGTTCCATAGTACAACTAAAGGTATAATAGGTAATATTAACATCAAGGCATTCTTTAGTGTCACTACAATACATTATAGTGTAAAATGTCTTAAAATTTAACTCCATAAAGAGAATAGAATGCATAAATGCATTTGTAGAATTGAAAAGAATGAATAATTGTTTAAAAGCTTCTAGGCATGGATTGTCAGCATATTAGAAAACTCTGAAGCACTTCAATTACATATTTGCTGGGTTTCCTGATTTATTCTATGCAGAGACCTATTTTATAGTATTCTCCCACACTTATCCGATGCTCTTTGAAGAAGACTTTCAGTTACTATCAAGTTATTTTCATTGAAATAATGGTTTATCACTATTGAAACATGCTCTTGCTATTTGCTGACTTTTGTTTCCATTTTGATTTGGGAGATTAATAGCATATTGAAAATATATAAGTACAAAACTATATGTGACTTTACAGTCTAATGAAATTGAAGAAAATTATCCAAAATGTTTATACTGCTTTCTATATTTGAATATAAATAGCACAGTGGATAATATGCATTTAAAATGTTATGCTCACCTGACAAATTTTGGTTCACATGAAACTGCTTAAAACTTAATGCAGTTAGATCCCCTCATAGAGGGGCTTAGGAGAGGAGATGGGTTAATTAGGGTGTAAGGTAGTAACGATGAAGAACACAGCTTTCCCCCAGATCCTGGATGCTTCCTCCCCCCAACTACCATGATCCGAATTCTACCTTGCAGGGCTGGATAGGACAGAGGCTGTACACTGGTACATATGAGGGTTGGAGGTACAGGGAATCCAGGGTGGATGATACCTTCAGGACCAAGGGCGTGAGGGACGATGCTGGGAGAGTGGAGGGTGAGTGGGTTGGAAAGGGGGAACTGATTACAAGGAGCCACATGTGACCTCTTCCCTGGGAGAGGGACAGCAGAGAAGGGGGGAAGGGAGACCCCGAATAGGGCAAGATATGACAAAATAACGAGGTATAAATTACCAAGGGCATATGAGGGAGGGGGGAAAGGGGAGGGGGGGGGGGAAAGAGGACCTGATGCAAGGGGCTTAAGTGGAGAGCAAATGCCTTGAGAATGATTGGGGCAGGGAATGTATGGATGTGCTTTATACAATTGATGTATGTATATGTATGGATTGTGGTAAGAGTTGTTGGAGTCCCTAATAAAATGTAAAAGAAGAAAAGAGAAAAAAATGATTAGGGCAAAGACTGTACAGATGTGCTTTATACAATTGATGTATGTATATGTATGAACTGTGAAAAGAATTGTATCAGCCCCAATAAATTGTTAAAAAAAAAAAACTTAATGCAGTTAAATCAGCTTTTTCATATGAAGAGTTTTCTCAGTGTCTGGGTGTTTCTAAACTTTGGCAGATATGGTTTTGCTACTGCAGAAGAAGTCAAACAGAACAGAAACAGAGAAGTCCGACTTAATGGTAACTTGTCTTGCATAACAGCAGTCATCACCTGAACCTACAGCTGTCCAAATGGCTTGTCAAAGAGATGAACTGTGTACTCCCTGCTTGATGCCAGATACAAGATGCCACATACAACCCTGCTCAATATGCTCATTCATTAACTGATAACTGAAGATATGCAAGCTACAACAGGTGTGATGAAGCAATGAGATGATGTGTGGCTATTAGAAAGAAGATGTTCTTGGGTATGAAAGGTTTGTCTTAAAACAAGTAGACATACAGTGAAGTGTCAGTTAAGACATGGGAGGAGTTATGATATGGTAGGAGAAAACCAGACCTGATGATCTAAAGATTATAAATAATAAAATCCAAGAACAGAGGAGAGAAGAACATTAGACTTAAATTTTGAGCACGTGGTTTGCAAAAGGCTATGGATGACAATGAAATCTTAAAATCCCTCTGCAGATTAAACTTAAAATCCAAAGCAGTTAAGCCTCCATCGAGCTCCCTTGTATCAATGACCAGGTCTGTGAACACTCCTATCCTTAGACAAAGACATTGGAAATTGGATCATTGTTAGCAATACTTGTCATTTGTTCTCTCTTTTGACCCAGTTTTAAAGGGTGATCATTTCTATTATCTTCTGTTTCTCTTGGATTGAGGTTTCTTCTGTATTGTCTTTGTTGGTCTGTTGGAGTTTTTGTATGATTTTCTTTACATGAAACCTAATAGAGGTAGACTCATAGCAACAGGACTAGATTAAGTTCCTCTGAGGTATAGCAGCAGAGGCGGGGTGAGGGTAAGGGAAAACTAATTATAATGGGTACAAGAATGAATATTTAAAAAAAAATTTCTGTGATGACTGCAACACTGTTTAATATATATAAAACATTAAATTGTATGATGTGTGAATCATATACCAATATGACTGTTAAAATATTATATATTGTGTATTTCTATTTATATCAACTGCTCATAATTAATATATGCATAGAACTGGCAGGGGCCTAAGGAATTACTGATAATAGGTATAATATTATGAGTGGGTGATGAAAATGTAAAGAAATTAGTGAGGATTTCTGTAGCAATTTGTGAATTGATGAAAAATTATTAAACTGTTCAATATAATAGGATAAACTTAATTGAATGTGAGTTATGACATTTTAAAAATTAGACAAATTGTAAAGTATCTCTATACAAAAGTAAAGATTCTATTGTTAAGATCACATGTAATAACACATTATATTTGTCATAGAAGTTGATAAAACTTCAGAAGATCTCTCATGCTTTACAGTAAAGTATAATTTGTGATTTTAATGATTCATGTGGAGTTAATGCAAAATCATGCGGGTAGTTCTCTTCTCTTCTGAGAATGTTTTGTACTATACCGAGATTTAAATAGTTTAGGAATCAATCAGATTAATGAGGGTTTATACTCCTTTTAAAAAACAAATTTAAACCAAACAAACTATGAACATAAACTTTGCCACAATATGGTGCTCTTGTTAGGAGCTAGTAGTAGGTAGATGATTGTATGTTAACTTGAAGATATATAAAATTGTAGGAGTAGAATCTAACCTGTCCATCAGGTTACAGCCTGATGATGCCTCCCTTGGGGTTGTCACCTTCTTATAAGGGAGTGTGGTGTGACTGGGAACCTCCCTCTCTCTGTCCCTTCACCTTCTTTGTTGCTGGGACTTAGCCATTGACCCTGAGAGCTGCTGGTACCCTATCAGGTTTCCTCGGACCATGGATCCACACCACTCTGCACCCACCAGCCTGTGATCTCCCTGCATTCTGCATCATTGCATGTAGCTACATGCACCTGAAGGAGGACTCATGAGATACTGTTAGACTTATGGACTTGAGGTGGACTGGGCTGGGAGGCCTTCTTCACATATATAATTATTTCTTGATATAAAACACAGTCGTATACATAGATAAGTATCACTGGATTTCTTTCTCTAGACAACTCAGCCTAACACAACATTGTTGAGTTTTCCTGACACATAATGAGACGATGTACAACAGAATGAAACAGTGCCCAGTCCTGTGCCATCCACACAATGTGGCTATGTTTGAGCTCGTTTCTCTAGTCACTGTGTCAATCCATTCATTGTTGATGGCCTTCCCTTTTTTTTGCCTCTCAACGAAGCATGATACCATCCTCCATCGCCTAGCCTTTCCTTATAACATGTTCAAAGTTCATGGAACAAGTACATAAAGCCCTGCCATCCCTACCTCTAAGGAATATTTTCATTGTACTGTCAGGATATAGGCTCTGTCAACTAGGAGGATTGCATTTATAAAATAGCTCTCAAAAGAGCAAAAACAATGAATTTAGCAATATAGAAATATCTTAATCTGATTTGTGACAATCTGGTTATTTTTGGTGTGTGTGTGTGTGTGTGTGTGTGTGTGTGTGTGTGTGTGTGTGTGTGTGCTGGGAGAGAGATAAGGTTGTCTGCTCCTGGAAAGATTATTTGCAAAGCTTCATAAACCTATTTCGTGTGACTGTGAGTCAGAGTTGACCCTATGCCAGTGCAGCGTTTCTGCTTCGCACAGGTAAACACACACTAACTGTTGCACAGAATCTAGGGTCTCAAATACTTTACAGACAATAAATGAATGGCTGGTTTAATAAAATTTGATTGAACTCTTCAAATGTATGTATTATATGTACACACATAAGTATATATATATGTGTGTACATACAGATACATATATGCCTGTGTTGTTATTGTTAGTGCAGACTTATAACGACCTTATGCACAACCGAAGGAAGTATCTCCCTGTTAGTAGCCGTCCTCACAATTGTTCTTATAGTTAAGGCTACTGTTGCAGGCACTGTGTCGATCCATCTTGTCAAGAGTCTTCCTCTTTCCAGCTGCCCCTACATTCTACCAAGCATGATATCATTCTCCAGGGACTAATCTCTCCTGAAAGCATGTCCACAGTATGTGAGGTGAAATCTTACCACGTTTGCCTTAAGGAGTATTCTGGTATATACATATAGATGTTCACTATGTACCTGTGAGTTTGTCTCATATGGTGGCTTGTGTGTTGTAGTGATGGCGGAAACTAAGTAGCTTCTATTTACAGCAGCAGGGTGAACTAAATTGAACAGGTTTCAGCAGAATGAACATGTTCTCCATTTCAGGGGAATCAACCACCAAAATCAATGAGCAGTAGCAGAACATTGTTAAAGTTAGTGCCAACAGATGAGCCGCTCAAGTTGCAGGAAAGGCGTGTAATGAAACTAACATCAATTTTTATAAAGACACTAAATAAAATAGGAATACAAAGGAAATTACTCAAATATTAAAAGTAATATACACAAAATTAAAGACCAACATTTCACTCAGTGGAGTGAAACCTAAAGCATTGCCTCTCTGAATAAAAATCAGACAGAAATGCCCTTTATCACCACTCATATTTACTTATTCCTGGAAGTCTAAATCAGAATTATCAGCCATAAAAAGGAATAAACAGCATCCAGATTTACCACAAAAAGGTAAAACTATGTTTTCAAGCAATATTATTTAAATTTAGAAATCTCCAAAACTTGAAAAGAAAATTGCATGAACTAACTGAAAAAAAGAAAAGATGATGTGACAGGTGTTAAGATTAAAATGCAAAAATTAAAATTAAGGAAACATATATTAAGGACGAGAACTATGAAAAGAAAATTTAAAATATATAATTTACAAATATATAACTACTCAATAGTAGAAGTACTTAGGAATAAACCTATGCAGATCAAAAGGAATTTTTTAAAATGTTGTTCAAAGAAAATTACAAAACACCACTCTAGGTAACCAAAAGAGGTGTTCTTAAATGGAAGAATGTTCAATGTTGATGTTTAGGAAGATGTTGGACAGTGTAAGACATGACAAAGATGTAATAATAATTTATAAATTATCAAGGGTTCATAAGGGAAGGGCACAGGGAGGGATGGGAAAAATGAGGAACTGATGCCAAGGGCTCAAGTAGAAAGCATATTCTTTGAGAATGATGATGGCAACATATGTACAAATGTGCTTGACACAATGGATGGATGTATGAATTGTGATAAGAGTTGTAAGCGCCCCCAATAAAATGATTTTTTAAAATCTCATTAAGACTAAAAGCACTCTATAAAAATAATGCAAATCCAATCCAAGTCATAACTATTCTTCAAAGAAATGGGAAAAATGCCAACATAATATGGAAAGGTAAGAAACCCAGGATAAGCAAAACACTACTGAAAAACAAAGTGGGGTCCCATTCCCTAACATCAAAACCTACTACATGGTCACAGTTGTCAAAGCAGCTTTGTATTGCTATGCAGACATGTAGACCAATGGATCAAAAAAGAGAACCCAGAGATAAAACGAAGCATATTCATAAACCTGAATTTTGATAAATGAGTAAATCACATTAAATGGGGAAGAGAGAGTTTCTTTCAATTAATAGTGCCTACAAAATTGTATCTGTGTGTACCAAAGAATGAAACAGGCCTATACCATAATATATATATTAAAAACTCAAGAAATATTAAAGTCTTAAATGTAAACCATAGAACTAAAGAGATCATCAAAGAAAAAATTAGGAATAAACTTAGGGGTTATAATACAGGCAACAAACAATGAAAAAAGCACCTCAGGAAATGAAACGAAGGTCTGGCACTTTCTCAAATCATGGCATTTGTGTACATCAAAGAATTCATAGAAAAAGTACAAAAAGAGCACATAAATTGGGGCATATATGGCAATTGCAGATGGGATAAAAGGCCCATTTAAATGATCTTTAGTCACATAGGACACTTCAATAAGAATAACATGACTAATCCAATTAATAAGCAGATAACATGAGCAGACAATTCACCAAGATGATATCAAGACAGTCAAGAAACATATGAAGTAATGCTAAATTAAAACAACTATGAGGCATCACTTCACATTGGCATGGTTAGTAAATTGCAAAAACAGAAAATTACAAATTATGGAGACGATGTGAAAAAAGGAACCTTTATGCACTGCAAAAAATTTCAAATCCAAGAAACACTGTGGAAAGATCAGAACCCTCATACATTGCTGATGGAATTGCAGAATTATACAGCCACTATGGAAAACACTATCCCTTAAGAAATAAAGAACAAAGCGGAATAAACATATATTTACACCTATGTTTTATCACAACACTATCTACAATAGCAAGAAGATGGAAACAACCAAAATATCCATCTGTGGAGAAATGGTTAAATAAATTTAGTACATGCATAAAATGTACTCCGCATCTCTAAAAAAATTAGAAACGCAAACACCTTGTAACATGCATGGGTTTAGAAGAAATGTACTCTGAAAAATTAGTCAATATAAGAGACAGATATTGTATGGGACTTCTACTATTAAAATAAAAAAATCAAGAGAAATAGTTTTCACACCCAAAGAAGCAGACTTTGATGGTTACAGGTGTAAGGGTCTCTAAGAATTTATGTTAGGCCTGGTTGACTAGAGAAACAAATCCGGTAACACTCCTATATGTGTAAGAACGAGCTATATATCAAGAAGCCATTATATATATATATATGGAAAACATCCCATCCCAGTCCAACTGAAGACCGTAAGTCTGATACTAGTCCACAAGTCCCTCCTCATACTCACATAGTGGCATGCAATGATTGAGGAAGCAGGAAGATAACAGGCCACTGAGTGCAAAGTCTTGTGCGTTGTATGGTGGTGTGTGCATCTCCAGGGCCCTGACAGGTCTCAGAATGGCTCGCAAGCAGGAAAGTGAAAGGAGAGAGACGAGGAGGGTACCAGTACCCTCCTTTTGAGAAGACCAGGCCCACAAGGAGTCATCAGGATGACCTAATCAAAAGGCTAGATTCCTAAACTTTTATATAGCTTCAAGTTGACGCAAAATTGTGTAACTACCACAAAATTAATCCCAACTAACTGCTTTACATTGTCTTTCATTAAAATTCAACAAGGGAAGTGAGGGAGGTTCATTAACTACCTAGGCTCAGTATACTCATGAGGCCTTGAAGTTGTTCTCTCGGATACAGTGTGGGAAAACCCATTTTCTTCAAAGATACCAGGTGAATTACAGGGACTGTCATCAGCAGGAAGGACATTAACACCTACAAGAAGGTGAGGGGCAGCTGGAATTCTTCCTCACACAAAAGATAACCTCAGCCGCCCCTCCTTTTCACCCCTTTGCCTCCTCATGAAATGCGTGGGCTTGAAATCAACTGTGATGGTGATTTCTTGGGCTTCTAACCCACCACCTCAAATGGCCAGTTTTTGAATTAAATGCTTGTGGAAAGATTGTATCTTTGCCTCTGTTCTTTGCTTGGTAGTGACAGACAGCACAAATCGGCAAATTCCACAGGCTTCTCAGGGAGGCCCTAGGCAGGAGGGACAGAAAACTGTGGGTTTCGGTATTGGTTCTCTCTTGATAGCAACTCTAAAGTACATCAGACAAGTATCATCATCCAGGCTTCTAAGGAACATTCTGGCTGTACTTCTAAGACAGTTGTGCTTGTTCTGTAGGGAAGTACAGGAAAATATCTTCTTCAGCAGCGCCATGATTTGGATGCATTGATTCTTCTTCAATATTCCTTATGTACCAACCAACTTTTACATGAACATTAAAAACCTAAACATAGTGTAGCTTGAGTCCAAAACATTTTAGTCATCAAAGTGGCATCCTTAATCTCCAACACTTTAAAGATTTCCCAAGTTAGAAATTCAAAAATAGGAGCCCTGAGAGCAGTGATTATTTAATGGGCTGTGATCTTCTGGTTGTGCTCTTGAAAACAACCAGCTGTTCTGCGGGAGAAAACTGGGGCTTTCTATTCCCATAAACAGTTCCAGCCTTGGAAACTCAAAGAACCCATTCTATCCTGTGCTGCAGGGTCACTACGAGTCTGCATTATTGGATGCTAGTGAGGTTTAGAGTTATGAACAGCAGATCCCAAGCTGAAAGAAATGAAGAAAAGTTTCAAGACCGGAGGTAAAATACTGAAAGTTTCTATGGACAAAGTATTGAACGAGGTATGAAGCATCAAAAGCAGGTTGAAGGAATACACAGTCATCAAAAAAGAATAGGTTGACATTGAACCAGATGAAGAGGTAACATATGATCAGGACACAATGGTACTTAAGCAAGAAGTCTGAGCTGTATTGAACTTACAAGCTAAAAACAAGACTCCAGGAATTGCTGGAATACCAAATGAAATGCTTCATCAAGCTTACAAAACACTAAAAGAACTCCTTATCTGCCAATAAATTGGAAGACAAAACTGTAGACCAACTGATAGAAAGAGGTACATCTTTGTACCCATGCCCCCAAAAGACAACTCAATTGAATGCAGAAATTATCAAACAATATGATTGGTATAACATATAAGTAAATTTTTGTTGAAAGAAGGATCAGTATCAGAGTCTAAATTATGAGACACTAGTGTGGAGAAGGACACGGTGACAGCATTTGCGGAAGTAAATAGGAAATAAGACTCCGGAGAACTCCCCCTATCTAAACTGGAGGGAAGGGAGAGACACGGTCACTAAACAGAGTGTGTGGGAGAGGAGAGTATAGATCAAGGGTATAACTCCAACTCGAACAGTTCAAACGTGGTCAGTAGATTCCTTCTTTCTGTATTTTGGTGTGTAGTTTGTTTATTTGTGTTTGTTCATAGCAAAGTATATCTCAGAGGTGTTGTGTCTGAGAGGTCACCCTCTTAAAGCTGTGTTATATGCTTTTCTGTTTTTGGTATATGAAATCCAGCACTGATAACCTATAGGGACAACAAGTAGCTTAAAGGGTTCTCGGGGTCTGTGGGCCAATGGTGGGGGAGGGGAGGTAAAGGGAGCCGATGTCAAGGAGTCCATGTAGAAAAAGAATATTTGGAAATTGATTTTTATAGTGATTGTACCATCATACTGGACATCATTAAATTTATGGAATGATATGATATATGTATTAATAAAAAAGAGAAAGAAAATGGCTGAAATTAAACATTGGCAGAAAACTGATATAACTTCAAGCTGGATTCGGAAGACATGCAATGAAGAATAGTATTGCTGCTATCTGTTGACTATTGTCTGACATCAGAGTATATCAGGAAGATGTTCACTTGGGTTGTGTTGAGGAAGCAAAGGCATATGACTGTGTAGATCAGAACAAGCTATGGCTAGAATTGAGAATAACTGGAATTTCAGAACATCTCATTGCGATCATGTAGAATCTGTCCATAGACCAAAAGGCAGTTGTTTGAACAGAACAAAGGAATACTGCCTGATTTAAAATCAGGAAGGGTGTGTGCCATGTTTGTGAGCTTTCATACAACTTGTTCAATCTGTATGCTGAGCGAATAAGTGAGAAGAGGGCCCATATGAAGAAGAAGATGAGTGCATAAATAGAAGGCCCTTAATAAACCTAGAAAAGCATATGGCACAATCTAGCTCAGTAAACGTCTGGAGGACTCCAGGAACATTTTGAAAATCAAAGAATGAATTGTGACTCAACATAAAAAAAACCACAACCTCACCAATCATCCAGTACGCAACATCATGACTGAGAGACAAATGACTAAACTTGTTAGGGGCTTCATTTTAGTTAGAAGTGGCAGTCATGGAATTAGCTGTCAATTAATCAAATACCATGTTTAATTGGTTGATGAAGCTACTGCATGATACTTCTTTAAATTGTCAAAGATCAAAGATGCAACTTTGAATACTACAGTGCACCTGACACGAGCCATGATATTTTCAGTTGGGTCTGGGGCAGTTCAAGCTGAAAAATGAATAAGGAAGGCTACAAAAGGATTGATTCATTAAAATCACGCTGGTGGCCAAGAATTCTGAAATTACCATGAAATGCCAAAGAATGGATATTTTTCTTGGACATCCAACCAGAAAGCTCTTTAGAAGCCAGGAAGGAGCAAATATAACAGAGGAAGATGCTCAATGAAGTGGATTGACACCGTGACGGCAACAACGGGCTTACACATAGTAACAAGTGTGAGAACGGAGGACAGTGTTTGTTCTGTTGCGCACAAGTTCACTATAAATCATACATGATTGAAAGAAACTTAGCAACAACAAAGATATATATCTATTTATTTATATTTATATATTATCATTTGATTAAAGATGAAAGTCTATGATATACTGTGCAAGAGAGAGAAGTCCTATGACATCCACAGATTCAATCTATGCTTCACATAAAAATGCTTTTATAATTCAACTAATATATCAATATTTATATATAGATATATATAGGTAAACACATTAGTTGTATGGAACAATTTAATACACAAGTTATTTCTAGTAACTTCCTAAGAGAAAGGTTATGTTTTAAAAACTTTCAAAATAGAATATAAATGCATTAACATTTTAATAATTTTGTATTACTCTTCAAAGTTAAAAATAGGTAAAGTTACTTTTCTTGTTATTAAATTGTCAAGACAAATATACAAATATGAAGTATTTAAAGATAAGTAAGACTACAGTTCTTATAGAGGAATGCATTATATTATATTAAATAAGTAGTATATTTAGAATAAGTTAACCCAGAATAGCAAAATCATATCTTAATTGGTGAAGGAAATTTGAGAATAGTGGAGGTTCAAAATTAAATCATTGTGGTCAGATCAATAAATCTATTAACAAAGAAAACTATTGCTTCAAAGTGCTAGTATAACAGTAGTTGCAAGTAGACTTTTAAAGCAGTACATGAGTATAGATATTTTCAAGTGAATAAATTTCCAGAAGATCGATTTTCCTACATCTACTC
This sequence comes from Tenrec ecaudatus, assembly GCF_050624435.1. Taxonomy (NCBI): domain Eukaryota; kingdom Metazoa; phylum Chordata; class Mammalia; order Afrosoricida; family Tenrecidae; genus Tenrec; species Tenrec ecaudatus. The sequence goes on along the minus strand of NC_134540.1, from coordinate 138,533,246 downwards.
TTCCTAAAGATTTGCCTTTGTTGTTCAGTCATTTTCTCTCTCCTTTTTCATAATAACCCTTCTCTTTCCACAAAAGAACTTGAAACTCATTTTCAAGCTTCTAGAGTCTTCTAGGACACCACAGAGGAGACTTGTTTTTAAATTTAATTTCTATTAGAGCAGAGCAAGAAGGATTGAAGGAGAAAGTAATTGACTTAATAGAACTACAATATCATGGCAAGTATATGCTTGAGCTAGTAACTAGCTACATTAAAGTCAGAATTCAAAGTAATATTATAGTCTTTCTTTCAACCACATACTACCATATTTATTTGAATTTTAACATGCATTAAGACATTCGTGTATGGTTTTCGATTTGTGGCAGGTCCGATCCCATGGGCCTCTCACAGTGTCCCATGGCAAAGCAAACTGTCACCCCGAACCATTGCCTGGCTTTACCCTGTGGGCTTCAGGCACTGAAGCGGTTTGCACAGTGGGGGGAAAAAAAAAAAAGATATTCACTGATGCAAAACAAGTCCAATTTAAGTGATCTGTTTAACTATTATGACGGGTCTTGCTAATTATTCAATATGATCAGCATGTTTTATAAATGAGATAAAATCTGCACTGAAATGTTAATAAAAACTATCCATATAAATTATATTTTATATTAGACATTGATTTTACTTCTTTTTAAAAGCATAAACATTTTAGCTAGATTTGTGAAATTGTTTACGATTATTCCCATTTCTGAAGAGATGAATATAAAAATGCATGAAGACCATTATCTGTGTTCTTTAAACATTTTAAGGTGAACTAAGACTGAATAGTTTTATCTATTTGTCCTGCAATGTGATTTACTCTGCCTGAACTGAATTTATTAAATGCAATTTAAAAAATTAAAAACAAAACAGAAGAGTCTATTCAGGGAAAAGTAGGATATTACATAAAGGCAGTGAAATTGGATCAAATATATTTAGGACATCGAGAACAATTAAATAATGAACCATTGAGCATAAATTGGATATAAAAAGTGGACAAGGTTTCTGATATTTATCCTTAATGCTCATTGTAAGAATAGCAGTGCTGATTCTACAAAGTACTAGGAAACCATGATTAATTCAGAGAGTGGAATGGAACTTTTGGAACATCTGGGAATCCAGACTCTGCGACAGCCATTCAGGGCCATGAATCTCCTTAATTGTGGGCTACTTATTGACCTAGTCCAATTGCAAACAGGGTATCCTGCTTGTATAAGAACTTAATTTCCAGATAACAATTTCGTCCTAGGTATGTATTTTATTTGGCAAAGTTATACTTTCTCAAAAGTATATGAAATGGTGGCAGTTATTTTCTATGTCAACAGGATGTTGCCTGCTTGAAGGCACGGGTGGAGTCCAACCTTCAATCAAATGGTCACCTGCTGCCACGTCCTTGGTGTGTGACCTTTTATAGAAGAGTGAGAGACATTGGCAACTGTTCTCACTTTCTGCCCCTTCGCCTTTCTGCTCTCTTTGACCCCACCCTGAGAGCCGCCAGCACACTGCCACCTTGCCATGAACCTCGGATCCACGTGGCTCTGTACCCACCAACCTGTGCTCTCCCTGTATCTTATGTCACCTTTCTTTGTCATTGGCCTGCAGCACTGTGAGTCTGAAGCAGGTTCTAGATAGCATAGGATTCATGGACTTCCATTGGACTGTGCTAGAAAACATGTGAAATTATTTCTTGATATAAAGTTCTTTATTCATATAGGCATGTCACTGAATTTGCTTCTCTAGACAACCCAGCCTAACACAGAAGCCATAGGCCATTTGGTATTTAAAACATCAAATAGATGGATAGACATGTTTTAGCTCTCACCTCATATTTATAAGTCAACACTAGATGTATCTGCTTCACAAGAGTAAATTACTATATTCACAAAGGTCCATAGTGAGCTCTGGTTGAATATAGTAAAGATTCTCAATAAACCACTGGGGCCATCCAGAGAGATTGTAGATTTTCTGAGAGGAGGGGTGAAAAAAGCATCCTGGCTACACAATCCTTGGCTTAACTTTTCAAGCTTGTCACTGTTTAGAAAAAGCAGTAATGGATAATATGTATGGAAGTAAAAATGATGATGTTCTCATAAAACTGTATGGGAACTCAAATTTTCTGACACACACACACACATTACACTTACTTAGGATTTTTTAACTTGAAAAATGTAATATATATTATTATTATTTTGTTGGCGCTAAAAAAAAACTAACAATAGTTTGGAATTGACCCAAAGACTTTAATTTAAGAATCTCTCCTATTGATCTGAAGGTTGATATTTTATCACCTGTATCAACGCAAAAGATGGAAGGTTTGCCTCTTTTCTTTCCTACTTTACCACTTAGAGGCATACCTTGTGTCAGTGTTTAGCAAGAAACTGGGTGTGTGGTTTCCTTTGGAGCACTATCAGACTCTGTGATATTATTCAGGGCCATGAATCTCCATAATGGTAGACTAGTTACTGGCCTGGTAGAATTATAAACAGCATAGACTGCTTGAATACGAAGTTAATTTCCTGATCTTTAATTTCCTTTTTGTTTTTTTTAAAATTTTTTAACTATATAGAAAAACTGTTTAGATGAATTTTCATAAAGTAACTGGCTACCTCAATTGATGCTTAATTCATGTGTTACAAAACTCTAATTGTATTATATGAAAGCCAACCATTTTATTATTAATCTCGGTTCTATTTTCCCCTATTTCTATCAAAATATTTAACATTTTGTTGATTAATTTGCATTTAAAATGCTATGCCTACCACTTACATTTTATACTAGTGAATATAATCTCTTATTCATGGTTAAAAATCCTTCTCACTCAATGAAGCCAGGGCTTGAAAGTCTACCTCTGAGAATATCCTAATTGTGCTAAAAAGTATCTTCCTGATGTTGCCAATAGACTTAATCACTTTTGTCTGAAAACAATGGAGTCAGAAACTTACTTATTATGGGAAAAGCTTTCGTATTCTTTCTATAAATTCATTGGAAGCACCAATGTAGCATTCCTTTGAATTCAATACCAGGAATTTCTAATGCCATTTCTTCTTCAGCAAGGTCTTCTGATCCTCTATGGTAGTCACTTATGTAAGACACTCTAATTTTTTCATGTAAGCTGCCTTTTGTCTCTGGGACAACTTGGTGTTATTGTATTGATATTTCATTAATCATTATATATTGGGGTGTTTTTAGGCAAAACCCACTTGTATTCTGTTGAGTGTGCTTGAGAGTGTAAATAAATGCTCCATTCTGGGTTCCATGTTCCGGGGGAACAATTGAGGATCAGTCTGGCTGGTCTTGACTTTTGCTTACCAATGATCAATTGGTATAGAACAGCTAATACCCAGTAGGCAGAACTGAAGGAAGTATGAACGTGACTGATCATGGGAGACCTCTTACAAGTTATAAATTTATGTGCACATTTTTTTCATCAAGAAAAGTAAAATGAATATCAATAAATTTATGGTAAATTAAAAATGTTTACTGAACAAGGCACTGATCTCTGGAATGTTTACAAAATGTCAAAAAAACAACAAGAAAAATACAAATAATTCAATGAAAATTAAGCACGGGATATGAACAGACACTTTGCAAAGTGACAACTAGATCCTTGAAACTTATAAACACATGTTCATAATCATTAGCCATTAGAAAAATGAAAATCCAAATAAAAATGAACACCATATCACCCCATCAAGAATGCAAATTTTAAAAATAATTAAATAGAAAGAAAACAGCCAGTGCTGGTGAGGGTGCAGACAGAATGGGCTCCTCATAAAGTGCGCCTGGAACTTTAATATGGCGACACCACTATCAAATAGAGACCTATCTTCTCTCTGGCCTATAGCAGTCAGCCTTTGGTTTGGATTTCCCTGTCCTTTTGTGTAACCAGAGGATGTAAGTTGTGGTTCCCATGCTATTTTATTATGTGGTTTCTAGGGATTGTAGGGTAGGGAAGGGAAATCACTGGCTAGGGGTAGGTAAGTGATCATTAATGAAAGGAAAAACAATATACCATAAGAAGAAAGTTGGTGAAAATGATAGTGTCAAGAAGATATGGGAGAGTTTGCAAAAGCCAAAGGTAATAGAAGTAAATACTATTGTACACCCAATCCTGAAATAACTTCAATCTCTGAGTAGATGCATGAATAGATTGGAAGAAATAACAGGTGCAAGAGGGAGAGCGGAATTATATTCCAGATTATCTATAGATGTGACAGAAAATAGTGTTGTATGTGTATTTACCTTTGTTGTAAATGTATCCCTGGATGTATTGAAGCATAAAGGGTGCATATTAATGAAAACCTCTTGGACATAACCAAATGTCTTGAGGAAAGGACTCACTGAGCATGAGGATAATGACTAAAGTCTTAGGAAAGAGCAAGGCTAATTGGAATAACCTATTTCAGAAGAGAATGCTCTACATTCTACTTTGATGAGTAGAGACAGGTCTTATAATCACTGGAACACCCATGTGAAGTAAAATTATTGGTTTCCCTGTATGAAGGGAAGAAAATGATAGCAATATCAAGATATAAGGAATAAATTAATCTTTATCTTTACGTGTTAGAGCCATTCAAAAGCTGTGTAAAATTAATTCATTTTAGTATGGTTTGTATATTTCCCTAATTACTAATGCCGTTCAGTATGTGTTCTTTTCCACTTGACTTTCATCAGAAAAAAATATTCAAATTCTTGAAAATTTTCAATTATTTGTCTTTTTATGCAAAAGTGTACTACTTTTAATGAGAAATTGTTTACAGAAAGATATCTGTGTTAGTCTGAGTGGAGTAGAAAAACAAATTCACAGACATTGATATGTGTATAAGAAAGAGCTTTATGTAAAAGAGCAATTATATGTTGAGAAAACACCCCAGCACTGTCTAGATCAAGTCAAGTCCGATATTAGCCCATATGTCTGATAGCAGTGTATAAATTCCTCCTCAAACTCACACAACACATGCAATGACATCAAATGAAGTAAGATCACAGGCCAGTAGATGTGAAGTCTTGTGGATCCAGGGGCAGGGGAAGCATCTCAGAGCTGGTGTGGGTCTCCACATGGTTCCTCCAGCTCCAGGCTCTACCTCCATTAGCTTAGCTCCATATGTCTTGTCAGCAGGAAGACAAAGCTGAGAGAGTGGGTCTGGCCTCCAGTGAGCTGTTTATCTCTGTAGCGCCTCCAAATGAGGTTATCGAGTTGTGACCTGATTGACAAGCTAAATTCCACCCCTTCACTCTTAATAGTCTCAAGTTGATACCAGATTATGTAAGTACTACAATATCTGAAATATAGTATTTTATGTTTCTGGAGACCAATATAAAATTTCAGACAATTGGTTGTTCAGAATATTGCTAAAATCCAACTTAAGGTACCTCTTAAATTAAAATGCTTGATTCTGTAAAACTATTCCAAGCAAGCTATTGTAACTTTTAATTATCATATAAAATCATGCCACCTAAAATATAATGACATACATTTAAAGCATAGCACAAATACATCTGAGTTAAAGGAATAAGCACAGATATATTTCAGGTCTGGTTCCAGATCAATGCCATAATGAAAAACATAATGAAGTGACTCACATAGATTTCGTTCCAACACAGACAAAAGTGCATTACACTGCTCTCTAGTCTATGAGATGTATGATAACAGCGTGACAATGTTCTAAATACTGTGAGAATTACTCAATGTGATACGAAGTGAGCACATATTGCTAAAATAGTGTCACTCGTAGTCTTACTCAAAGCATGATTGCAACAAACCTTCAATTTGTAAAATATATAATTTAGCAAAGAACAATAAAATGAGGTATGCCTTCATAAGTATCTTACATGAAAGTGGCATTGATTTTAACTTATGGGAATCTATTTAATCAGTAAGTAAGAACAGGAGCTTCTGATTTAGGGTTTTAGATCCCTTAGGCTAAATGCTAGACCATTTCCAGCTGTTAACATGGATAATTTGCATTTTATGTCAGAAATAAAATTTTGGTAAGTTGGTCTCTCCTATATATTCACAGATGAGATACAATTATGAAAACTCGTATAATATTTGGATAAATAGTGTGAAAATGTTATTGATAAAAGAACAAGAGGGGGAGCTTCGGGGAGTCTGGTGTCCGCGAGGTCAAGTGGAAGTGTTCTGGGCAAGGATCCCGTAGGAATAGAGAACTATAGACTGATATCTCTAATGAACATAGATGCAAAAATCTTCAACAAGATATTGGTCAATAGAATAGAAAACTATATAAAACACATCACCCATCAGAACCAGGTAGGATTCATCCCAGGGATGCAGGGACGGTTTAACATCTGAAAATCCATCAATATTATACACCACATTGATAAGGAAAAATACAAAAACTACATGATAATATCCATAGATGCAGAACTAGCACTTGACAACATCTAGCACCCATTCCTAATTAAGACGCTCAGGAGGATAGTAATGGAAGGGCAGTTCCTCAAGTTAATACAAGCTACCTACGAAAAGCCAACAGCTAACATCATAGTCAATGGAGAAAATACTAAGTCAATCCCACTGAAAAGGGGACTAGACAAGAATGTCCCTTGTCCCCACTTGTATTCAATATCATACTGGAGGCCCTAGCTAATAACATAAGGCAACGGAAGGACATCAAAGCTATCCAACTGGAAGAGGAGGAGGTGAAATTATCATTATTTTCAGATGACATGATTCTGTACATTGGAAATCCCAAAAGGTCCACAAGTGGACTGCTGAGAGTGATAGAAGAATATGGAAGAATAGCAAGATACAAGATCAGTTAACGGAAGTTGGCTGGTTTGCTGTATACATCAGACAAGACCATGGAAGAGGAGAACAGAGGACAGCACCACTCGCAATGGCCATGAGCAAACTGAAATATCTAGGGATATACCTAACAAAAAAAACTAAAAGACCTATATAAGGGAAAGTATAACACCCTACTATAGGAAACCAAAAGTGACCTCCACAAATGGAGGAATACCCCATGCTTATGGATTGGAAGCTTCAATATAGTAAAGATGTCTATCCCACCCAGGGCATTTTATAAATTTAATGCTCTCCCAATTCAAATACCAACTATCTTCTTCAGAGAAGTGGAAAAAATGACCACCGATTTCATACGGAAAGGGAAGAAGCCCAGAATTAGCAGAGATATCCTCAAGAAGAGCATCGTTGGAGGAATCGCTTTACCTGACTTTCACACCTTTTGACCATAGTGGTCAACACAGCGTGGTGCTGGCATAATGACAGATACACAGAGCAATGGAAAAGAATAGGAAACCCAGGAATAAAACCGCCAGCATATAGACAACTGATCTTTGACAAGGGCCCCAAAAGAATCAAGTGGGAGGGCAACGCCCTATTTAACAAGTGGTGCTAGAAACAATGGAAATTCACATGCAGATAAATGAAATGAGATGGCTACCTCTCCCCATGCACAAGAACAAACTCAAGGTGGATCATGGACCTAGAAATAAAACCCTAAACCATCAGGACCATTAGCAAAGGAATCGGGACAAACCTAAGTACCTTGGCCCAGGGAATACAAAGGCTAACTGCAATAGGGCAGGGTACACACACAGGGGAATCTGAAATTGACAAGTGGGATTTACTAAGGATAAAGGACCTGTGTGCATCAAAAGACTTTATCAAGAGGATAACAAGGCAACCCCCAGACTGGGAGAGGATTTTTAGCAATGACACGACAGACAAAGGGCTTATTATGAAAATCTACAATATGCTCCTTGCCTGCAAAAAGAGGAAGTTAACCCATTGAAGAAGTGGGAAAAAGAACTGAAAAGAAATTTCACTAGGGAGATCCATATGGCCAAAAAACATATGAGAAAATGCTCCTGATCCTTAGCCATCAGAGAAATGCAAATCAAAACAACCATGAGATACCATCTAACAGCTTTGAGGCTAGGCCAAGTCAGAAAATCAGAGAGTAACAAATGTTGGCATGTGGTCAGATGGGGACTCTCCTATGTTGCTGGTGGTCCTGTAGCTATGTAGAGCCACTATGGAAAGTGGTCTGGCGATACTTAAAGAAGATGGAAATTGAGCCACCTCATGACCCAGCTATCCCTCTACTGGGTATATATCCAGAAGAGGTAAAATATAAACCACTACCAGTTGTATGCACCCCAATTTTATTGCAGTGCAATTCACAATCGCAAAGAGTTGGAAACAATCTAAATTCCCATTGGCAAATGAGTGGACCAGCAAACTCTGACACATACACACAATGGAGTACTATTCATGCCTAAAAAGCATTGATGAGCACATGAATCACATCTTTTCATGGGAAGAGTTGAAGGAAATTATGCTAAGAGAAGTGAGTTAATTACAAAAGGAGGAGTACAGCATGAGTCCCCTGAGGTAAGTGTAATCAGCATGGTAGGTATAGAAGAGAAGCCACCTATATCATAGCAATTGTTTGGACCAAACCGAAGGAGGTACATGTTGGTCCAACACAGTAATGGGAAAAGGATGGAGGGGCGAGGGGAGGGAGAAAAATGGGGTGTTGAAAGTGAAATGATAATGGAGGGAGCAGGGCACTAATCCACCCAGGGGGGGAGTACTGGTCTTGTCTCCACAGAACCTGGAAGGGGCATGCAGACCCTCCCATGAAGCATCAAACCATGAGGACAGAGTGCTCACATGGAAGGATGCATGAAAAAGAGAGCTACAGGGCTGCCCCCCACCAGAGCCAAACTGACCCCCTCCCTGGAAATGGGTTTGGTAGAGAGCAGGTTGGGAGAGGGCCCATCATGCCACACCAACATAGAGGCAGGCCCGGAGGGAGGAAGAGAAAGAGAGTTGGACTGGGCCCCAAGCTGGCACACAATGCTCAGAGGACGATGTCCCTGCTGGGAGCTAATAGGACACAGAGCGGACAGGGCAAATGACAACAGCATGTATCATGCTGTCCCCTTATTGTAGCACAGTGACAGAGGACATTTCTGGGGTCACATGGTGGGGAAGCAGCGTGGTTTGAGCCCCCCCAAAATGGAGTGAATCAAGAAGGGAGCATACCTGGATTAACAATCTGGAGGAGAAAACAACCGGATTGACTGTTTGGGGGGACAAGGGAGATGGAGAGTTGGGTGGGGGAAAGGAAGTGATGTTAACAAACTCAGGGACAAGGGAACAACAAGTGGTCAAAAATAGGCAGTGAGGAGGGTGTAAGAGGCCTGGTAGGGCTTGAGCAAGGGTAACTGAGTAACTGAGAGGACATGCTGAAACACAAATAAAGGCTGATCATGATAGTGGGACAAGATAAAATTAAAAGGAAATAGAGGAAATAACTAGGGGGTAAATGCTATTATAGAGGTTTAAATATAGGCATGTACATATGTAAATATGTTTATTTATGAGAATGAGGAAACAAATCTATGTGCATATATTTATAGGTTTAGTACTAAGGTAGCAGATAGACACTGGGCCTTCGCTCAAGTACTCTCTCAATGCAAAAACACTTTGTTCTATTAAATTGGCATTCTATGATGCTCACCTTCCTGATATGATCGCTAAAGACAAATGGGTGCATAAATAAATGTGGTGAAGAAAGATGAGAGTGCCCAGCTATTAAAATCTATAGTGTCTGAAGACTTAAAGGCTTGAAGATAAACAAGCAGCTGTCTTGCTGAGAAGCAACCAAGCCAACAAGGAAGAAGCACACCAGCCTGTGTGATCACGAGTTGTTGAAGGGATCAGGTTTCAGGCATCAAAGAAGGAAAAATCATATAATTGTGTGCTCGCCTTCCCGATATGATCTCTGAAGACAAATGGTGGCATAAGCAAGTGTGGTGAAGAAAGCTAATGTTGCCCGACTATCAAAAGCTATAGCGTCTGGGGTCTTAAATATTTGAGGGTAAACAAGCGGTCATCTAGCACAGAAGCATCAAAGCCCACATGGAAGAAGCACACCAGCCTGTGTGATCACGAGGTGTCGAAGGGATCAGTTGTCAAGCCTCAAGAACAAAAATCACATCATTGTAAATAAGGGGGAGTTCAGAGTGGGAACCCAAAGGCCATTTGTGGGCAACTGTACATCCCCTTACAGAAGGGTCTTGGGGAGGAGACAAGCAACTCAGGGGGCAGTGTAGCAATAATGAAACATAAAACATTCTTCTAGTTCTTAAATGCTTCCCTCCCCCAAACTATCATGATCCCAATTCTACCTTACAAATCCAGCTGGATCAGAGGATGTACATTGGTACAGATGGGAACTGGAAACACAGGGAATACAGGACAGATGACCCCCTCAGATCCAGTGGTGAGAGGGGTGATACTGGGAGGGTTGAGGGAAGGTGGGATAGAAAGGGGGAACCGAGTACAAGAATCTACATATAACCTCCTCTCTGGAGGTCGGTCAACAGAAAATGGGTGAAGGGAGACAGTGGACAGGGTAAGATATGACAAAATAATAATGACTTGTAAATTATGAAAAGTTCATGTGGGATTGGGGAAAGGGGGGGGGATGAAGAGCTGATGCCAGGGGCTCAAGTGGAAAGCAGATATTTTTAGAATGATGATGGCAACAAATGCGCTTGACACAATGAATGTATGTATGGATTGTGGTAAGTATTGTATGAGCCTCCAAAAATATGATTAAAAAAAAGAACAAGAGTTACTCAGTCATTAGGTCTGGTTTAAAGAATGGGTATATTGCTGACTAGACCAGTACTCCCTCAACTTTTCTCTCAGTTTGTTGTACTGTTGTGTAACAATGTGCACTGCTGTAGTGTTGGAAACTACATCACTGGTAAGTCAAATGACAGCAGGATCACACAGAGTGAAAATGTTTCTGTAGAGCTTCCAGTCTAAGAAAGGCTAATTTTTTAAAAAAGGAATTGGCTGCCACTCCAGAGGAAGTAACTACTGAAAACACATAGCAAAGAGCAAGAACCAATGGTGCCGAAGAAGACCAAGCTGCCCTAGAAGCATTAAACAAAAACAAGGATCCAGGAATTGATGAATATAAGTACTGGAAACACTCACTTGTCTATGCCAAGGAATTGGGAAAATAGCTACTTGGCAAACTGACTGTAAGACATCCCTATTTTTAGCCATTCTAAAGAAAGGTGACCCAATAGAATACTCAAATTCTACAGCAGTATCATTGATATCATGTGCAAGTACAATGTTATTGAAGTTCATCCAACAATGGATGCAGTAGTACATTGACAGGGAACTGCCATAAATTCAGGCTGGGTCCACAAGAGGACATGGAACAATGGATACCATTATTGAAATCAGATGGATCTGGACTGAATGTAGAGAATACCAGAAAGATGATTTCTTGTGTTTCATTAACTATGCAAAAGCATTCAATTTTGAGAATGATAAGAAACTATAGAGAGTCTGGAAAATCATGGGCATTTCAGAACACCTAATTGTGCTCATGCAGAACCAATACTTCAAGAGGCAGGCTCAAGGAGCAGCTGTTCCAATAGAACAAGGGACTACTGCATGGGGTAAAATGAGAAAAGATGTGTGTCAGGGATGTGTCCTCTTACCATACTGATTCAATCTGCATGCTGAGCACATAATTAGAAAAGCTAGATTATATGAAGAAGAATCCAGCATAAGAATTAGAGGAAGGCTTGCAAATAACCTGTGATATGCAGATGGCACAAGACTGCTTGCTGAAAGTGAGGAGGAATTGAAGCACTTGCAGATGAATATCAAGGAGGGTGGCCTTCACTATGGATTAGAACTCACTATAAAGAAGATCAAAGTGCTCACAACTAGACCAGTTAGTGACATCAGGATAAATAGTAAAAGACTGACGCTGTCAAGGATTTTTGTCTTGTTCAGACCCACAACCGATGTTCATGGAAGCAGCAGTCAAGGGATCAAAAGTCGTGTTGCACAAAACCTATTTAAAGTGTTGAAAAGCTTGGATATTACTTTGAGGACTAAAGTATGGCCGACCGGAGCCAAGTTATTTGCAGTAGCTTCGTATGCATGTGAACTTTAGATGTTAAATAAGGAAGACCGAAGAAAATTCAACGTATTTGAAGTATGGTGTTGGTAAAGAATATTGAAAGTACCATGGGCTTCCAAAAGAACAAGCAGATTTGCTAGGAAGTAAAGCAGCATTCTGAGAGACCAGTTGGTAGACCAGAAGAATTCTTAAAAGCCTTCTGAGATATCATTAGAGACTAGTTGCGAGAGAAGACCATTATGTTTGGGAAAGTCAAGGGGCAGAGAAAACATGAAAAACCATCATGGAGATATACCTGCATAGTGGCTGCACCAATGAGCTCAAACATAAGACCAATTGCAAGGATGGTGCAGGACCAAAGAGTGTTTCATTCGGTTACAGACAGGGCTGCTATATGGTGGAACTGACACAAGGTCACCTATGATCAGCAACAATGTCTGAACTCTAGTCTATGTACGACCGTCTTATGCACAAACAACAAATAACAACAATGGTAAACTCACAATCATAATGTTAGGTTAAGTTCTCTAGAAGAGTAAATCCAGTTGTACTTTATGTGGATGTATTTAGAAATAAATTAATATTAAGAAATTTGAGATAGTTAATGTTTATTATACCAATCTGGCTGATAAACACATGTGGGTTAATTGAAGGGCGGAGGGATAAATGGATCTGTGAGCCTTGCCTTTCTAGTTCTCAGGTCTCTTGTTTTCTGATGGTCGGATCAGGGTGTAGCTGCCTTAGCCAGTTCCCTGCTTCAGCTTGCAAGGCTCACTTCCTGCAAGATATACCTGAGGATATGCCACATGGACCTACCCCAAAGCAGTCCTGGATGCTGGAGCAGCTGTTTGGAGACCCATGCCAGTGCTGAGATGCTTACACATTCACTGACTCACCTATCCTCCTGAAGTCGGCATCATTGCATCTGTTTTGTGAGATGCAGGAGGACTTGGTGGATTGGTTCGGGCATATGAGTTTAATAGGTTAATGTTGGACTTGTGGGCTTGGGTAGCCCTGGGTTGGGATGTTTTCTTGATGTGCACCTATCTTTTATATAAAAATCTCTCTTATAATATGCGTTTCTGTGGATTTGTTTCTCTGAAGTATCCAGACTAACACACAATGACTCACACTGTTGCAGAAGCAGGTATGTCTAGTCCAGTCAAAGACTTTGGTGCTGATGTGTCATTGGGGGCATCTCCTGCTTGTTTACTTGAGGGCTAACAAATCAGAAACCAGAAGAAGAAATACCATATGTGGTTGTAGGCAAAACCCAATGAATCCAAGGGGAGTGGTCCGCTGAAGGGACGTGAGATCAGCAGATGAAATGACATGAGGTCAACGAACCAGATGCAGGAACTTTATCCAGCAGAAGTGAAAGCCTTTCCAAATTCTGCATCAAAAAATTCCAGGATCCATCCCTGAGGAATCTTCTGTCCAATTGCATCAAGGCTGGAATCTGATCTAGAGGGTGATTCTCCACCCAAACTGCCAGCTACTTGCAGATATGATTAGGTTCTATAAGATCACATCATTGAAGCAACTACTTCATGTTAGGGGCGGTTACTGTCAAAATATTGCAAAAATCTGTCGGACATTTATAGAAGTCTAGACAAAGACATGTATAAATAGATCGATGTGTCTATAGTTATAGGTTTAGTATTAATGTGGCGGAAGGACCTTGGACTTCTACTCAAGCACTCCCTCAAATGCATGAATATTTTTTCTATTAAATTGGAATTCTATGATGTCACTCTCCCGACACAACTGCTGAAGCCAAAGCGAGTGAACAAGTAAATGTGGTGAAGAAATCTGATGCTGCCCGGCTATCAAAAGAGATAGTGTCTGGGGTCTTGAAGGCTTGAAGATAAACAAGCGGCCATCTAGCTCCGAAGCAACAAAGCCCACATGGAAGAACACACCAGCCTGTGTGATCACGTGGTCCCAAAGGGATCAGTTATCAGGCATCAAACAACAAAAAAATCATATCATTGGCTGCATACCTGCGTGATATGATCGCCCAAGACAAACGGGTGCATAAGCAAATGTGGCCAAGAAAGCTGATGATGCCTGGCTATCAAAAGAGGTAGTGTCTGGGGTTTTAAAGGCTTTAAGGTGAACAAGTGGCCATCTAGCTCAGAAGCAACAAAGCCCACATGGAAGAAGCACACCAGCCTGTGCCATCACGAGGTGCCAAAGGGATCAGGTATAAGGCATCATCCAAAAAATATATATACCATAGTGAATGAAGGGGGAAGTGCAGAGGGGAGACCCAAAGCCCATTTGTCGGCCTCTGGAGATCCCCTCACAGAGGGGCTTAGGGGAGGAGATGAGTCAGTCAGGGTGCAATGTAGTACCCATGAAAAATACAGCTTTCCCCCAGATCCTTGATGCTTCCTCCCCCCAACTACCATGATCCGAATTCTACCTTGCAAGACTGGATAGAGCAGAGGTTGTACACTGATGCATATAGGAGCTGGAGGCACAGGGAATCCAGGGTGGATGATACCTTCAGGACCAGAGGTGTGAGGGGTGATACTGGGAGAGTAGAGGAGACGAACAACAGAGAAGGGGGTAAACGGAGACTCTGGATAGGGCAAGATATGACAAAATAACAATCTATAAATTATCAAGAGCTCATGAGGGAGGGTGGAGCGGGGAGGGCGGGGAAAAAAAGAGGACCTGATGCAAAGGGCTTAAGTGGAGAGCAAATGCTTTGAAAATGATTAGGGAAAAGAATGTACAGATGTGCTTTATACAATTGATGTATGTATATGTATGGATTGTGATAAGAGTTGTATTAGCCCCTAATAAAATATTTTTTAAAAATCTGTCAAGCTATGTTGATCTGAAATCTAATTATCCCAGACCACCTTTTATCATCTCTGCGTCTTTACACAGCTTCTAAAACAATACAAAATCTCCAAGTATGAAAAATAATAAAGTCAGACTTGAATCACCCATGATATGGTTAACATGTGTACAATAGAAACACACTAACCTATTGACACCTTATAGTTTACTGTTGTTGGGTGCAATTGAGTGGGATCCCACCCCAAGCAGCCCTATGGGTATCAGAATGACACACTGCATGGTCCTGTGCCATTCTCGAAATTGTTCCTACGCCTGGGCTCACTGCAGCCACTGGGTCAATGCATCTCACCGAGGACCTTTCTTTAGGGGGCTACCCTTCCACCTTAGCAGACATGATGTCCTTCTCCAGGGACTGGTTTCTCCCAATGGCTTGTCCAAAGTATGTAAGATGAACTATTGCCATCCTCGCCTCTAAGGAATACTCTAAATTGCTGTGCTAGCAAACCTCTTCCAACACAGATAGGTTTGTTCTTTTAGTAGTCAATGGTACTTTCAATAATGATTGGCAGCACAGCAATTCAATTGTAGTGATTCTCCTTTGATCATTCTTGTTCAATGTCCAACTTTCACATTCATATGACGCAATGAAGAATATCAAGTCTTGGGTCAGACACACCCTTGCTCTTCGATACTCAATGGGGCATTGTGCAACAGATTTGCTTAATGCGATACATCTTTTGATTTCTTTACTGCTGCTTCCGTGAGTATTGTTTGTGGATCCAAGCAATGTAAAATCCTTGACAACTTCAACGGTGTCTCCGCTTATCCTAAGAGTGCCTATTGGTCCAGTTGTGAGGATTTGAGTATTCCTTATATTGAATTGCAATCCATACTGAATTGTGCAACTTGATCTTTGTAAGCAAGTGTTTCAAATTTTTCTCACTTTTAGCAAACAAGGTGTGTCATCGCATACTTCAGTTTGGTGACTGATCGATATTCCTCCAAATTCGGATGCCACATTTTTCCTCAGATAATGTAGCTTCTCTGATGATTTTCTCAGCATACAGATTGAACAAATATGATGAGAAGATACAGCCCTGATGCACACCGTTCCTTGTTTTAAATATATAACTTCACATTTCTATACGTTAGCAAAATAAAAATATCTGATGCATACATACTAAGAGGAAATAGTCAAAATACAGTCCACATTTTCGCACCTGGTCCCAGAGTTGAAGCTGGTATTTAGAATTGCCTTCTTCGACCACCCTTTCTGCATTCTGTTTGCCTTCAGCAAATACCTTGGCAGAGATTATGGTTGTTTGCTTGATTGGGTAACCTATACCTTCATTCCTGCAGAACCTGGGCCGTTAGTGATCATGTTAGAATTGGGTTTTGATAATGAATAACTGACTTTAACCACATCTTTGGTAGTACTAAGAGACAACTTAGGGAATATCCTGGAATTCAGACATGTTCTTCTTTGCCTCCATTTTATAATATCAACCCCATTTCCTGTTGATAATCAGGATCAACCACGCCACTAAATAGTAGCACCCATTTTGCTTGTTGATCAAGTGGCACAAGGATCCCAAAATGACCAACAGTTATTCTTAACTTTTAGTCCAATAAGCAATATTCCAGGTGGGATTATTCCTCCCTCTGCTACCAAGACCTCCAGACACAAAGAGCAGAGAGGTCCAAGGAGAAGAAGTGCCAATGTTGCGAGTGGACTAATCATCAGAAGTAATGGTGAGTAATGGCACCCCTTTCCACTTCTTGGTTCCTGCACCTTGGAATACTGACTCTTGGAAAGACAGTGCCATGTATTACACTGTTTTACAGCTTCTACAACCCCCTGGGGAAAATGGCCCAAGGCCTGTACTGTTTTGCCACCTTTCTGGCACTGTAATTGTGTCTTCAGAAGTCTAGTACTTAATTTTTTTTTCTGGCAATCTAGGTGCTTCAGGATGATGGTGAACACTTGTGAATTCCATCATGGGTCCATTATGGAATTCATTTGCTATGAAGCTAGTCCCTGATTTGCAGTAATGCTGAACAGGCTACTATACCTGTAGATAAAGCCCCCTGCAAGTCCATAGGTGTTAAATTTGGCAGGAGCATTGCACATAGGGAGAGTATGTCCATATACAAATTAAATGTGTATTCCAGTAAGAGCAAAGTGCTTTCCCTTCCATCATGTAACTGAACCTTTGTAATCAACCTACCATAAGGTTTCTGGTTGAACGCCCTCAGGAATGTTCCCACATGGTATCTGCAATGTTGGTCTCTGCTGCTGGCAGATTAGGTTCTCAGCAGTTGCAGTAACCAAGTTGACCTTGAAGAGTAGCATATTTACCCAATGCAATGTGTCCTATGAGCTCTTGACTGCTGGGTCCATGCACATGGATTGCAGATCCACACAAGAGAAAATCCTTCACAGCTTCCATCTTTTCCGTTTATCACAATGTTACATATTAGCCCTCTGGTAAGGATTTTGGTTTTCTTTGCATTGAGTTGTAACCCACACTAAGACAATCTTTGATCTTCATCTGCATGGGATTCAAATCCTCTTCACATGTTGGAAGCACGGTGTGTCCTCTGCATATTGCAGATTGTTAATAAGATTTCTTCTATTCCTGATACTGTGTTCTCCTTCATATACTCCAGCTTCTTGAATTATTTTCTCAGCATAAAATCTAAATAAGAACAGTGGGAGCATGCAACCGTCACTCACAGCTCCCCTGATTTTAAACCATTCTGCACTATCTTGTTCTGTTCAAAGAACTGCCTCTTGATCCATCTGCAGCTTTATATATTTGCTACAGTGACTCTGACTTCTTTCAAACCACTCCTGATTCCTCTTATATCATTCGATATTTTTCTCTTAAACTCTTTTTTATTGCAGCTCAAGGCTAGAATTATGCTTCATTCCTCTCAGTTTCAGGTGTGCCAAGGGTGTTGTTTGCTTTTATACATGTAGGTCTTTGCACATTTCATTGTAACACTTGACTTTGGCTTCTATGGGTGTCCTTTGGATTTTTTTTTCTTTTCAGCACTTTACTTCATCATTGTTTCCAATTTGTTATCTCCTCCCACATTAAGAAATATCTTGCGATGTCCTTGAAATAACTTTTCGAATGTTCAGTGAACACAATGGTGATCTTGAATCTGTCATGCCTAGTTTGGTAAACCATATGGCTATTTTAAAAGGGCCAAACCAGTCCTTTTCAACTGACTTACACATAGGATATCGATCCATGAGAATTCCACTTCATTTTTAATGACCTCCAATAATCCTAGATTCAAACTTTGTACATTTATAGCCCAATCATTATATACTTGTGATGTTTTATGTTCATTTTGAGTTGCAACCATCAAAAAAAGAAAGTCCTGAAGGCTTTCCTCCTGAAGGTTTTACTCCATCCACATAATTATGGTAGAAGCTCTTTTGATATGCTTGCTGTTTCTCCGTCAGGTTTTGAGTGTTCTCCACCCTGTGGGACTCATCTGGGGCCCTAACATGATCAAGCTTCCCTGCTAGACCTTATGTTTTCAACATCTAATTCCTCTGAAGTGGAAAGTCTATTCGATCTTCATAGTCTCTTCTTAGTCTGGAAGCTCAGCTGAAACGTGTTCACTTTGAGTGACCCTGCTGGTCTTTGAAATACCAGTCACATCATTTCCTAGATCACAGCAAGTTACATGTAAGCCACAGCGGTCTGAAAAACTGATATGAAAAGTGGTGGTGACCTTGGAGAGTGTCAATCACATGAAGAAACCAGAAAGAAATTGTCTTGTTAAAGAAAGCCAAACAAAACAAATCTGTAAATATGTCATAGTCGTCAAATCACGGCACTGAAACATCTGTGAGAGGTTATGAACTGCCATTAATAACAGACTCAGAAAAACAAACAGCCATTTAAAAAGAAGCTACAAATTATGAGATGTAAAATCAGATGCAGAGAAGGGTTAATTCTGTGTCAATCTGAGGAAAAGGCTAATGAAATATCATCATCATATTATCATATTAAAACTGCAGCGATAAGTACCACATGAGTCATTAAAATATCTATACTGAGATTGTTTATGAAAAACTTGCATTTAAATCAGCTCATTATTCCTAAGTAATGTAGTTCCATTATCTAAAGTACAGCAAAGTTAAAATGCATGTCCTGCTTCACTGCAACTCATTGCAAATGGCCCAGGTCAACATTCTGAAATATTAAGTAGATTCTTTAGCTTTCCATTAGAATTGTCCTGCATGACTTCAATATTGAAATTCGTGCTTCAGTGAACAATAGTTCACAGTTAAAAATTAAATAGACTAAATATTACACACAATTTCTTTAAGGTCATATTGTACAACACGCACTACATTGGGAAAGAAACAAATCAAAAGATGAGCTGTCTTCTGGTCATAGGTTTTATTATTGTGACCTTTCTAAAGCTAACTGTTTATTTAAATGTTTTAGTTCATTGTTTATGTTTTAGAATTAAGCTTGGGTTTGATAATCTTCTGATGTCTATGGGGACTGTGCAAAAGAGATTGATTCCCCCATTTAGTTGACACGTTGCCACATTGGGTTAATCAGTAGGCTGAGTTAGAAAGCACCAACATCCAGGGAGAAAGCTGGGACCTTCCACTCCCATAGAGTCACAATCTCAGAAACCCACAGGGGAGTTCTACTCTGCCCTACAGGGTTGCTATGAATCAGAAGCAACTCTATTGCTATGAGTTTGGCATTGGTTGTGTTCATTGAGTATCGAAGCTTTGAGTACTGTATAAGATACATTGGAAATGACAAGGAGATAAAGCAAGATCTCTAGCTGAAGCTCAGTTGGATCTGTTAGGGACAGTGTGAAACATTTGTTATGGGAAAGCCAAAGGTTTGGGCATCAGGAAGACCTAATACAAATACAAATGAAAGTAACCTAATCTTTCTGAAGCTCATTGAACTTGTCTATTGATTGAGGCTAAAATTCTACACCAGTCTGTTTGCTTTATTGGACTGTAACTCTAGATACTGGGAAGAGTTTAACAGGGTTTGGGATAGGATGGAAGGAAATCATTTTTCTTATGCTACAGCTCAGCCAATAAAGCATCATACTAACCCAAGTCTCAGTGCAGAACTGGTAACAATTCTATTCTTTATTTTTAGAATAAAATGAACAAAATAGTAATACAATTGAGATAAAAGTGTCGAAGAAAAAGTATCAAAATCATTTTCAAAATGTTTAAAAGCAAATGTTAAATTAAATAAGGAATACATTGTAAAAGAATAAATGAGGGACTAATTATAAAGGAGGGTGGTTTTAATAATTTAAAGTGATGTTGAAGAAGACACAGTGTGTACATTCTTACTATATCCAGAAATATTCTGTATTTTATTTTGGCAATTATGAACATAATATCCACCAACTAAATAAATAAAACAAAACATAAAAGGAACATTGTTCTTGTTAGGCACCATCAAAAAGCCTTTGACCCATAGGGACCATGTGTAAAGCAGATGAGCCATCCTCACGATTACCCCTGTGCCCCTCTCCACAAGAAATGCACCCCCCCCTTTACTTTACTACCCATCACGTCCTTCTCCACCACCTGTCTGTCGCTTTGTTGTCATGTGGCATGGTTGTGATGCTGGAACCTGTCACTGGCATCTCAAAATCCAGCAGGGTCACTCAAAGCGAAAAGGCTTCAGTGACGCTTGCAGACTAAGAATAGACGATGAAGAAGGAATTGACTGCCCACTTCAGAGGAAGTAGCTGTAGAAAACACGGTGCATAAAAAGAATATCCTGGTTTTCCTCAACATCTGCGTGTGGTCAACCCTTAACCATCATGTGCGCTGTCTTCTCCAAAAAGCCCCATAATCTCCCCATCTTATCATTTGCCCCTTAGGATATACAATATACTGTGCTTAGGAAGAATGTGAATATTTCTGTCTTTGAGCTTACAAGTTCCTGCAGGAAGTAAGTCAATTAGGTTAATCTCAACCCCTGCTAGTATTCTATCATGAAAAATTCACCTTTAATTTCAACTGGTGTTGATACTAAAAGGCTTCTTGGCATTTTGGAATTTATCTTTAGTTTTCCCACTATCTCAGATTCACTTCTTAATTTTGAATAATTTTTTTGGATCCTTGTTATCTTCTCTTGGTTTTGATTATAACCATTCTAAGGAAAGAAAAACTAAGTACAAGCATTTAAGTACTGCATTACTAATTGATAATTTGCTGGTTCCAAATCACCCATCAGCTCCAAGAGAGAAATGACCCAGAGGTCTGCTCCTATAAAAACTACAGACTAGAAAACACCATGGGAATAGTCTACTTTGTCACGTGGAATCATTATGAATAAAAATCAACTTGAGGATTCTTAAGGACAACTATACCCTACATTCCAAAATTACACCAAATGTGATTATTTAAGTTGACCCTTCACTTCTTCAAATCTTTGATTTGTCTTTACCTAATGGTGTGGCTGTGTTTTAAATAAGACATTTAGACCTAGAGATCTATGTTCAAAAATCAATGAAAATTCTATGAGTCACAATAGTGTGACCTTCCTGTGCATTGATTCACCATGACTCATGTTCCTCAGCAATAATAGCCAAGAACAACAAATATAAAATTTATTTTTAATAAAATGAAGTGTCCTGAAGGAATTATGACTATCTGGAAATAACAGGCCATTCCTGATTGGTATATTCTACATGACATCCATGATTTCAGCTATCCGACTATCGAAACATTTTATGCAAGACCCAGGAATACATATTTTGAAATATAATCCAGGTGGTGCCTTGAAGTTTGGAACTCTTGAATAGAATAATCATCTGGGCCATGATCAAATGAGCATTTAGGTATACAAATATTTAAAAGAAACTTTTCTTCTATATTCACAAAAGTATCTTTTGTGAATCATATGATATTCTCATTTTTAATGGTCACTTATTCACACTATAATTGTATAGTATGTAGAGTATAGTCATTTGTATAGTATAGCCAACTGTATAGTCATTTATTCATACTATAATTGCTGGAAAGATATTAATAGTTACACATTTTACTGCATTGCCAGTAAATATCATTTATTATAAGTGATTATTTTAAATTACTTAAAATGATGGAGTGTCAACTTAGAAAAATAAATATTCTTCCTGATCAGATAGGCCCCATTTACATATGATTTCATCACTCCAAATCATATTTCTACAAATCAAAACCAAGGTATATAATAATGTTAATTCTTTACCATGACTTTCAAACTAATGCCAATGGATTAGTTCCATGGTTGCTAAATGAATGACCTTAATGTATGATAACTGTGTTAGCCAGTGTTCCGCAGAGAACCAAAACCAGGACACTTTGGTTATATATATATGAGGGGCACTCTCCCCAAAAGCAGATGCTTTTTGCCCCCATTACAAAATGACCTTAGCACCATCAATGTACTCTTCATTGCCCTTAATACATTGGTCAATTCTGTGATTCCATTCTTGGAAACATTTTTCAAACTCATCTCTTTGGATGGCTGACAGCACCTGCTTGGTTTCTTCACCTCTTCTATGATGTCCATTCCCTGTCCTGTCACATTCCTTTTCATTCTCAGAAACAAAAAGAAGTCACATGAGGGAGATTGGGTGAGTAAAATTCATGAGACCAGGGAGGCATTCTGCTTTTGCCAAAAGCTGGTGCACTGAGATGACTGCATAAACAGGTGCAAAACCAGTCCCCCGTCTGCCTCAAATCAGGCCTTTTTTGTTGCACTGTTATGCAATCTTTTTCAGAATTTCTAGATAGAGAGCTAGACGAGCTGTCTGATCTGGTGGAACCAATTCCAAATGCACCAGGAGCTGACATTTTTATCCATTATGAAAGTTGACGGATGTCCACACAAGGTTTTTCCTAATCGACATTTTACATTTTTGGAAATGAGAAAACTACTGTATATTTGAGCTTCTGTCTTATCACTGCCCTTGAAAACTGTGTTCAGCAAGTTTCTACAACGTTTTGCCCAAGCAGGAAGCATAATTTCTCTTAAATAGGTCATCACAAAAAACAAGGTTCAAGGGAAAGTGCTTTTAGGAAAAGATTCACTATGACCAGAAAGAACTTCCTCACATGGCAAGAATGGATGTAGTTGGTAGATGCTTGCCTAGTGGGAAAAATGCATACTACCAAAGCTCTGCCCACCAGAGCTTTTTTTCCATGTTGGGGGTTACAGAGGGTTCAATTGAATTCTATTTTATAAAAGAGTTAATATACTGAACACCCTTTAATTCATGAAAGCTCATGGTCCAAGTTCAAGAAAGCAGACAGCAGAATCTGGCATCCAGCAGAGTCAGCCCCAGAGAGCAGACACGGCAGGGTGGGTGGGCAACAGCATGAAGATGAAAAGTGGAGGCGTAGCAGAGGCAGTTATGAGGGCAGGAGCTAGTGAAGCAGGTCCCAATGCAGCCTTGTGGCAAGGCAACATGAGCCTCAGATGGGCTCAGCCCATGGGTAGCACAGTACACAGTTGAGGCAAAGAACTGGATCAGGCATCAGTGAGCTGGTCTTATCATCAGGGAGAAAGAGAGAGGGAGGCCAGTCTCAGGAAACCATTTATCTTGGTCACCCTCCAAACAAGCTGTGACCTCACTGACAGCTTAAACTCTGCCCACGTCTTCCTGTGTGACCCATGCTGACACAGAAAACCCAACTAGCACAATAACATTGAACTAGTGTGCCAACATTTGTTTGTCAGTCAAGTATATTTGACCTTTAATAGCTTTTACATGTTATTGAATTCTGGAAAATTACATGAGCATTGCCAATTTTTAATTGCTATAATGATCATTTAAGTGTTATGGGGGAATAACTGTAATCATGATAATAAGCTAAATAAAGAACTTTAGAAATTATTATCCACTCAAATAGCTATGTTCATAATCAAATCACTACAGTAGAGAGTGGCAAAGAACTTCATATTTAGTCACATAAATTAAGGAATAAAAGTGCAGCACATACATATAAAAACCCGTGTTCTAATACAAAGTTTATCAAAGAAATATGTCTGAAATTAAAATTTAATTGGCTCTGGAAATTTAGGGCATTCTGAGATAAATTATGAGGAATGTTGATTTTAACCTAAAGAAACAGGTATCTGAATTTGTCTTAAGAATTGCATATATTTCAAAACCTTTCTTATTATGTCATTTTATGAACTAAGAATAAGGAGAAATCTATGAAGGAACAGAACTTTATTTCTTTCTCTCCTTTCAATCACTATAGTTCTACAAACAAACAAACATAAACTAGTTCGGTCCTGTGTTCACAACAAACAGCTCTGAAAAAGATCACAATCAGAGCTCCTAACTGGAAGAAAACGTGGGACAAAGCCAAAATCATAGAGGAGAGAAGCTCACTTATCATAGAAAACTGGAGACAATGGGCCTCAGTTACCCTACAGATCTGCAACCGCACTCACCTCCATGACTCACCTCCATAGCAAGATGATTGACAGGCCTATGAGGGGGTGTAGGCGCTCACATGCTGCAGTGGGTGTGCATTGAGCTGCAACTGGCATGGCCAGCACTTTGACACCACCAGTCGCTCCACAGGAGAAAGCCTGGGTGTTTTACTCCCGTAAACAATAACCCACAGTGGGTTATGGTGAGTCGGAATTCATTCAATGGCAGTGAGTTTGGTTTGGTTTGGTTTTATTATAAGAGAATCAGTAACACTAGTGAGGTATGGAGGTCTTACAATAATAAACCATTTGAAATCAATAGGTCAGCATTCACCAAAAGACAAATTTGAGAAAGGCAAAGGAAAGAAGTGGAGCAAGAAAACACAAGGGAGGGGTGGGATGAGTCGTGTCCTATTGAAGAGATTGCAGTGAATAAGATGTAGCAAAGTTTACATGAATTGTTGAATATAAAACTGATACCTTGCTCTGGATATCTTCAGCTATTTCACAATATCAAGCTTAAAGATAATAAAAGAAATAAAAAGGAAATCAGGATGCAGACATTCAGCATCAAATATATAAAATTAAAATGATCCTAATGAATTTGGCAAACAAATTAATTTCTGGCATATAATAATAATGAAAGAGACAATTAAATTGAATCTCAAACACCCAAGTACAGAGTTATCTAATTTATTCTTTTTCTTTTGTGATAGCTCAAAAGAGCATTTCAAACCCTAGAGTAAATTTAAAATTTTTACTTAATATCATTTTTGCTTTATTTTCAATAGCTTTCCTGTCTCTGCCTCTGTCTCTGTCTACATTTTTCTGTGGCTCTTCTCATTCCCTTTTCCATTCTCCCTCACCCAGTCTCAGTGTTTTTGAGGTTACTACTGAAGAATGTGTATAAAAAACAGTTATAAATGGAACTGGGTTTGGTCAGACATGCAAGCATGCCATTACACAGAAGCCAGAAATCTAGTGTTTATACAGACATCCAGTTCCACAGTGAGACCACAATTCCCTGAAAAATGTAATGAGCCCACACAAATTCAAAGTATTTTCCAATTCACAAATAAATTGTTAAAAAAAAAAAGTTTAACACATGTCTTTAGTTTCCATTTTTTTCCCTAAATCAAAAGATGGATTTGATTAAATATTAATTCTGGGTACTAAGATTGATAATACTTAGAAACAGAAAAGCACTCCTGTGAAAAATAATCCTATAAATATATGAGGTAGTTAATTTATTGTGCCAACCTTTCCAATGAACACATGTGGGATTAATTGAAAGGCAGAGAAATAAATGACTCAGTGAACCTTGCCTTTCTAGTTCTCCGGTGTCTTGCTTTCTGATGGTCATACCAAGGTGCAGCTGCCTTAGTCAATTCCTTACTTTAGCTGGCAAGGCTCACTTCCTGCAAGACATTCCTGAGGAGAAGCCACATGGACCTACCCTGATGCAACCCTGGGTGCTGGAATAGCCGAGTGGAGACCCCTGCCAGTGCTGAGATGCTTACACATTCACTGACTCAACTTTCCTCCTGCAGTCGGCATCATTGTATGTATTTTGTGAGATGGAGAAGGACTTTGTGGATTGGTGTCGGACATATGGACTAATGTTGGACTTGTGGGCTTGGGCAATACTGGGTTAGGATGTTTTCTTGATGTGCACTTACCCTTTGTATAAAACTCTCTCTTGTACATATGAGTTTCCATGGATTTATTTCTCTAAAGTACCCAGACTAGCACAATATAAATATTTACTTCCGTAATTACTATATAATTCATTTCAATTGAAAAAAATGTACTTTTCTTTTTTTTCTTTGAAGCAAGCTTTCCTAAATAAATTGCTTCTGCTATCTTTGCTGTTTTCATTGATTTAGATACACCGCACTGTGACCCTCGAGGACATAGCATAATTGATCCTTAGGGTTTCCTAAGCTGTAATTGTACTCCCATGAAAAACTAATCATGGGAACTCAAAGGGCCAGGTCTGCACTGTCCGATAGGAGTCATCATTGACTCATTGGCAGGTAGTTTGGGGCAATCTTTAGAATAGTACATTATCAAGTGTTGGTTGTCTTCTCTCCCATTGTAGATCATTGGGTGACTTGATACCACTAACCTTTCTGTTAGCAGTTTAGGTTTAGATAGCACTGTGTTAGTCGAGGTGGACTAGAGAAACAAATCCAGGGAGACTCTTGTATGTATAAGAAAGAACTTTATATAAAAGAGCAATTGAATATTGAGAAAACATTCCAGTCCAGTCCAGATCAAACCCATAAATTTGATATTAGCCCAAATGTCCAATACCAATCTTTAAAGTCCTCTTCCGACTCACAAAACACATGCAATGATGGCAAGTACTGGAAGATCACAGGCCAGTGGGTAAGAAGTCTTGTAGATCCAGTGCCATTATAAGCATCTCAGCACTAACAGTGGTTTTTGAGTGGCTCCTCTAACTCTGGGCTCTGGCTGCATCAGGGTAGCTCCAAGTGACTTCTTGTCAGGAATTTCTCATAGGGAGTGAATCTGTGTCCTGCCTCCAGTGAACTATTGCTCTCTTTAATGTCTCCAAATAAGGTCATCAAGCGGTGACTAGATCAACAAGCTAAATTCCACCCCTGTACTTTTAATACTCAAATTGACAACAAATCATGCAGCTACCATAAGTACGAGGGAATATAACAGCTAATTAGTCCACATAGCAGTACTGACAGCTCATTTCAACTCAACTCCATGGAACAGTTAATGTACTGGAAGTCTTCCAAGGTCAAGGGAAGCAGACAGTTGAGTATTCCCACAGGCAATGCAAGCACCGTCAAGCAGCAGGGGGGTCATCAGCAATCAACCACTCAGGTGCTTAACGATGCAGGCCCAGATGGGATATTGAACTCAAGCAATGCAAAATCACAGGATCCTCCAGCCCCAAGCTCAAGCGATGTATACACCAACAGCACGGTGAAGCAAATCACAAAAGAGCTTCAAGTTCTAGTGACAGGATACACAGGTTGGCTTGTCCCACAGGTAGTGTAGCTCACAAGCTGAAACAGAGAACCAACTTAAGCAGACACATACTTGTCCAATCACCAGAGAGTAAGAGAGAGAGTAGCAGGCCTTGCCAAGCCATTTATATATTTTACCTCCAATCAATCTGTGACCTGATTAAACCCACATATGCCTATTTGCCAAGTTGGCATGATAAAGCTTCTTATCATACAAGTTGAGTGCTAAAACACTGAGACACCAAAGCTCCATCTGAATGAGTTAGTCTTGGAAAATCCATCACAATAAAGCAAATGGCTATTAAAAAAGCAGTTGTGGAAATATTAATCTCTGAAAAAATAGATTTCCAGTCAAATAACATAATGAGAGACAATAATAGATACTATATAATGACTAAAGGAACAATAATTAAATAAGAAATAACCATAATAAACATATATGCCCTTAAAAAGTAATCTAAAATATATTAATCAAATAATTACAGAACTGAAGAGAGAAGTAAACATCTCAAAAATAATAGCAGAAGACTTCAAAATGCCACTTCAAGGAAACACAGGTGAAATAAACTCATTGAAAACGCTAAAGAGTTAACCAACACACCAGCCAACTTGGTCTCCTAGGCTTATATACAACACTCCATCCAACAACAACATCACAGTATGCATTCTTCCCTAGTACACCCAGACTATTCTTAAGAATATTAGGTCAAGAAGCAAGCACTAACAAATTTTAAAAAATATTGAGGTCTAAAACCTGTTTTATCAGAAGACAATGCTATAAAACTAGAAGTGAAAATAAAAGAACAAGACAGCGTCTTTGACAAACAATACTGGAAAAAATGTATCTCCACCTGAGAAGTATAAAGCAGGATCCATATCTCACCCCATGCGCAAGAAAAATGAACTCAAGATGTATTACATACCTAGATGCAAATCCCAGATCTCTAAAGATGGTCAGTGAGAAAATCGGGGCAACTTAAGTTACCTATTTAAAGGTATACACATACTACTAAATATATTATAGTTAGTACACACACTAGAAGGCAAAATACATGACTAGGATCTACGAAAAATAAAAAAACATATGAACTAAAGAAGACTTCATCAAAAGAGTAAAACAGGAGCATAGTGATTGGGAGAAAGAATTGTAGCAATTGTACAATGGACGAGGGGCTAATTAGCAAAATCTATAGAATTCTGAAACACTTTAATAAAGAAAGAAGAAGGATTCCTTTAAAGGTGGGTAAAAGAAAGAGACAGCTCCCCCAAAATGATACTCACCTGTCTATCGAACACATAGAAAATGTCATGATCAGTAGCTATTGGGTTAATGCAAATCCAAATTTGATGTAATATCTATTACCTTACACCCACAATGATAGCCCACTTCAAAGAAAGAAAGAAAGAGAGAGGAAGAAAGAAAGAGAGAAAAGAAAAGGAAACAACAAATGCTGAACAGAGTGTGGAGAGATTGATACTCTTGTATACTGCTGATGGGCTTGGAAATATGGTCACCCAGTTTGAAAAGCAATATGGCATTATCTAAAACATCGAGGAAAAGAAATCACATACAAATCAGAAATACCTGTATTGGTATATAATCCCCCCAATTAAGTGACAGAACATGAACAGCAAAATGCTTTCCCATGTTCGTTGCAGTACAGTTCACAATAGCAAGACGCTCAAAACAGTCCAATAACTCATTAGTGGAAATGAACAAAGAAACATTGATTTATAAGCACAGTGGAATACTATGCTTCCCTAAAACATAGAGATAAAACCATGAGTCACCTCATGATATGGACAGACCTGGAAACCATTTTGTTGAATGAAATCAGTCAATTTTAGAAGGACAAATATGAGACCACTATTGTAAGAGTAAACACTAAGACAAAGGCAGACTTCCATTCTGATGTAATCTTCTAATTTAGTCTCCCAAGCAATGAGGTTGCATGCCTGACTAGTACTCAGGGACATAATATCACTCCATATTTTGTACATCTGAATTGCCACTTTGAGAAGGGAAGCTTCACCCCACTTGGCTCAGTTTCGCATGATGTGGGAAGACAAGGAAGACCAGTTAGTACCTGCCATACAACATTGCTCTACTGCACCTCAAATCAAGAGACTCTCATACAAGAATGATGAGTGAACCTTACTGGAGTCAAGTGCTGGGGAAGTCAATCTTACAACCTTACTGGAGTCAACCTTACAAGTCAAATGGTGGGGAAAGGGCATGTGTATCTCAGAAAAGATGCTTGCAATTTTCTTGGTGGGAGGACCATGTTGGGCATCCTGTCACTGGGAAAAATCTCAACCCTAAGTGTATAGGCATTCAATGGGAGACTAAACATGGTATTAGGTTCCTAATTGACTTTGTTTTTATCCAGCCCTAGGGACCTAGACCTTGTATTATAGACCATCAGAATTTGTATCAGTGTTATGCTAGCTACATAGCAAGAGTTTGGGAGGTTGCCATTTTCTTCTGTGCTCTGGAAGAGTATGTAGGATTTGGTGTCTGGTCTTCCCTGAATGCGAGGTAGAATTCTCCTGTTAAGCCTCATGGCCAGGGGGATTTTTTAGTTGGTATTTCCTTGATAACCGTCTTTATTTCCTCTATTGCTATGGGTCTATTGATGAGGTTCTTGACATCCATCTGGTATTGTTTTTCCATGTATTTGTCCATGTCTTCCAATTTATGGAATCCATTGGAGTACAGGCCTTCATAGTACTGTGTAATCTGACCCTAATTTCATTAAACTTCCTTCCCTGTGATCTATCCTTTTCAGTGAGTGGTGTATTAAAGTCATTTGATATGACTGTTGAGCCTGTGATTTTGTTTTTCATCTTTTGGAGCATTTGATTGACGAATTTTGGGGGTCTCTCGGGTGTGTAAATGTTTATTATGCTCACACATTTTTGGTCTACTGATCCCTTGAGCATTATATAGGACCCCTTTTTATCTCTTGTTTTGGCTTGCACTTTGAAATCAATTTTGTCAGAGATAAGGAGTGCAACCCCTGCTTTTTTTGAATTACCATTTGCTTGGTATATTTTTCTCCAACCTTTGATTCTCAGCCTATTTCTGTCTTCAAGCTGTCTCTTGTAGGCAGCAGAACCATAGGTTGTGCTTTTTAAGCCATTCTGCTAGTTTCTGTCTTTCAATGGGCAAGTTCAGTCCATTTATATTCAGAGTTAAAACATCCAACAGTGTACTCTGTGATGTCTTCTCGTATCTCTTATGTTGGGTGTTTCCTTTCTCCCTATTTAGTGCATTGTGCAAGTGAGTATATGATTCATTCTCACTTCCTTTTCATTAAGCCAATGTTATCTCAGAGGCTGTTTTCGATGTGTTGGCCTATGTGGTGGTCTCCTATTAGTGGTTGGTGAATATTTTTCTTTGTACCACTCTGGGTCAGCAAGAATTTTTTGTAGAGCTGGGTTTCTTTTAATATATTCTGTGAGATTTTCCTTGTCTTGGAAGACTCTTACTTCTCCATCTTGATAGATAATTTGACTGGAAAGAGAATTCTTGGGTTTGAATTGTTTTCTTTCAAGTTTTGAAAGCTGTTATTCCACTCTCTCCTCTTCTTCATGGTGTCTGCTGATAAGTCTTAGCATATTCTTATTTGGGTACCTTTATAGGAGACTGCTGCTCAACTTCTACTTGTTCTATGAATATCGCTAGATTCAGGACTTCCTCTGACAATGCGTTTTGTTTCTCCTCTTTTTACATTGATGTTGTGGTGGTTGGTTGCTGTCTATGTGGAGCCTGGTGCCATTTTCCAGAGATCCAAAGAACCCTGGGCTCTCACTTTTTTAGGCTGGTATGGATGCTTCTGTGGACTGTTTATATCCAACTTTGCTGGGGGTAGAGGGTGGTGTCTGGCTACTTCTTTATCTCCCTAGTGTTTTACTCTCCTTGGACAGCCAGGATTCCCTATTTGGAGGGCAGGTCTGGTAAGCTTCTCAGAGCACAGGAGTGCTGAGTTTTTTGGCATCTAGTATAACTCTGTGTATGGGGGTGCCAGACAATGATGGGGGAGGCCCTGCTGCCACAGAATGGGTACAGAACGAAGGCAGGGACAGGCCCACTGCCATTGGTGGAGGTGGCTCCCATGGTGAAAGCCTAGCTGCTGTGGGTGGAGGTGCTGGGCAGATTGGGGAGAGTGTTACTATAGGAGGGGCACCAGGTGACAGTAGGAAAGGCCCATTGCCAGAGGGTGGGGCACCAGGCACTGGTGGGGGCATCTATCACCACTGAGGGAGGCAGGCCAAGAGGAGCTGCTGCTGCAGCAGAGGTAGTAGTGGTGGGGTGTTAGGCAATGGTGGGGAGAACCGTCACAGGCAATGGTGATTAAACTTATCGTAGGCCAACTTCTGACAGGGTCTAGCCAGGATCGCTAGGGCCAAGGCTGGGTGCTGGGAGAGGCCTGAGCTCTGCAGGGGACCCTGCCTCAACATGGGAGGAAGGGAGCCTCAGAGGAGGGAGCATCCCACCGCAGAGGTTGCTGTGGGCAGACAGTCACCTAATGGCAGTCCAGCGGTGGTTGTGGAGAACACACTATGGCAGCTGGCTAGCTCTGGGTGTTGCGGTCAGACTGAGCGGTGCTGATTGGCAGGTGGGAGCTGTAGCAGGGTCTGAAGTAGGGTGGTCGGTGCAGGCTGGGGAGCACCAGGGACCAGGTTGCTGATTTCTGGGGCTCTGGAGGAGGCTCTAAGTGGGTGCAGGTTATCTCCTGGACTGAGGATGTAATCCAGACTGTCATGAGAGCCTTGTCACTTAATCAAGTCACCACACTCACCCTCCTGGACATCAGGTTCCCTGATCACCACGGAGCTCCCAATGTGGGCTGCTTACCTGTGAGCCATCTTGCCAAAACACCTTTGCTTTCTTTTCTATTGAGACTTTTCATAGTTGTATTCTGTCATCTTTGCTGTTATTTTTGTTTGTTTAGATATTGTATTTTTTTCTGTGTATTATACCCAGAAGAGGTCAATCTATAGAGACAGTAACTAGATGAATACTTTCTTAGAAGCATGGCAGGGGAGATTTCTAGGAAATGGAGAGGTAGCAACACTGAATACAAGAGAGAAGAAATGCCATAAAACTGGTTGTGATGATCCCATAACTCTTTTAGTATAATTGAACTACTGAAATACAATATGTGAATTATTTGTCAATCAAACTACTTTTTAAAAGGCAGCATTTACCTGTCAACAGAATGTTAAGAAAAGATGGATGAAAACAAGAAACATTGAAGGAAGTGGGCCAAGTGATGGCTCATTGAAAGGATAGAAACAAATTCATTAGATAAGATTTCCATATTGTAGAATACAAAACTGACAATATCTTCCTCAAGCTTCACCTCAATCCCAATTAGATAATATGAAAACTAAAACCTCATGGCACCCAAAGAAGATAACAGGCATATTTATAGTTGTAGAGACTAATCTGTCTCCTATATCAGGCATGAGGAACTTGGGAAATCAGTACCAGCTACCAGCTACCATCACATACCTCACCAAAGAGAAGCATTTCCAGTTATCACAATAGAAAGGAATTAATTAAATGTATGATCAATATGGCCTTGGAATGATGTAATAAATATTGAAGTGTCCCTTGGATCCCCACTCCTAAATAGTGGTTGGTACACTTGATATGTATATACATAAAGAGCTGAACATGTCCCTTATCTGGATCAATTTGTGTTAAGTTAATTTAGATCAGACATTCTTATACTTTTCCACAAAAGAACAGAACAGTAAATATATTCAGTTTTGAGAATTATTGTGATCTTTTATTGCAATTTTTTGATTCACCATTGTAGCAGAAAATCCCACATAAAAAGTAGAACATGATTTTCTTTTTGAAAACAAAACAAAGCATAACAAAAAAATCCCAACAATTTAAGGATCAAATTAGTAAATCTTAGAGTAGTAGAAGTTTATATCTCAATAAGCTTGTTTCGCTGTGAGTGTTGTGTGGGCACTGGCTCCAACTCAAGTACAACACACTGAAACATTCCCAGGCCAGTGTCATTCCCAAGAGTACTGCCGAATTTGAGCACATTATTGTAATCATTGTGTCAACGCATCTCTGTGATGGTCCACATCACATCCTCCACACTCTCTTCGAGGCCCAGTGGTCAAATCTTCTAGAGGTTAACTGGAATGTCAGTGCTTCAAATCTACCAGTGGTGAGACAAGGAGGTCACAGTCTACTCCTGTAAAAATATATAGCCGTTGTAACTTTAGCGGCATTCTAAGTTAGAAATGAAACAAATACAATGACTTTCTTAATAAACGATTGTACACTGAAGCTAATAATTAAAGTTCTTATATTAATCACATTAAGTCTTGTTGCATAGAGCTAATTTAAACTTTCTAGAGTTATGCATTCAAATCGAGGAAATACAACGTGCATTGTGGCTATCACCATGAACCCTAAGATTCCTGGGGATCGACATGCTTCTGCCCCTTTCAGTCATGAACTGTGACTTTGATGCCCACTTTAGCCATGTTATTTGTCAAATGAAGTAAAAAAAATAGAAGAAGAAGAACATGGAGAACTAGTTACAATAAACAATTTTTTAATCGCAAGATCAATCAATTGACTTATTTGAAAACCCCAGAATGTATGCCAGCATCTAACTCATATGTTTTCAAAGAGTATTTCTACTATTCCAGTGTTTGGGAAAACTAACAACCTGTATTTAGAGTTTAAAACAAATAGTAGCAAATATGATATTACTGTTAGTCTTTAGTAGTTTTCTTCCATTTTTATTTGTAACAAGAATGTGATAGAACACATATCTTTTATGCTAATCAAATGAACATTAACAATGAAATCAATTAAGAATCACTCACAAAATATTTACTAAATAACGTACTGAATGAGTGAATAAAGCTCTAAAGTAAAGTTAACATAATTTTGGAATATTGCAAAAATAGACCAAGGAAATATTTTGTAGAATATTCTAAATACAGACATAATCATATCCATCAAAATTTAATTTCCTATAGTAAATATATATATATGTGCACATATCTGAAACTTTAAATATGACACATGCATGCATATGCATGCCAATTTTTAAAATGACAATGTAAGCAAACACAGATTACAGATTCTCATTGTAGGTCATATTGGAATAATGTTAGCAGTAATAACATGATATTAAACATTAGTTTTAGATAGAGAAGATAAAATTTTATTAAATTCATCTTCTGTGATTTTTTCAGCTTCCAGAACACATAGCCAAAAACTACGAAACACTATGTGACTTTCCTTGTCAGAAGTTGCCGGATCTTGCTGATGACCTTTCATGTGACAAAGATAACTCCTGAGTGTACTATCCAAAGATAAAGCCATCCCAAGGAAGACATCAACACACACTTTTTTTTCATCAAAAAGTGCTAAGATTGATGCATGCATTTTTAAAACTTCCATTTCAATTAATCTTTAATGATACTGTTGTCTGGTCTCATATTGCAATATCTTTTTCAGCTGGCTGAATGGTTTACAATTTCATAACATGAGTGATTTAGGCAAACATTAGTTTGAAATAGAAAGAAAACTCCAACTGCTATAAATATATTACATGTCAAAATTAGAATTGTGAAAATTTTGTCTATTTATATTATTTTTCTTTCTTTTACTACATCTTAAATTTATCCTATTAAATTTACTTAATTCAAATGAAGCTATCTAGCAAGAACCATTATTTTGAAATGTTCAAATTTATTGTTACCTAAACTGATAATATATATTTAATATATTTTTATCAATACTATTTCTTACAGTGTATTTAACTCATTTCTGCATAGACATAACTTAAAAATTTAAGGATTCTTATTTCAAAAGAGGAGAAAAGGTAAGAAAATGTGTGAAGAATTATTAGTAAAGTTGAAAAGTTAAATAAGATGAAGTGAAATGAATATTTAAGCTCATAAAAATTTATTAAAAACAGGATATTAATTTTAGGATGCTAATATATAAAATGGCTTAAATTAAAATAAAACAAAGAAAATATATTTTTAAAATATATATCACATATATGATAAATATTCTGTGTCATAGAGGTTTTATATTAAAGGTGTAGTGGAATTTGAATGCCCACAGGCATTTAAACACAAAACCAAGATGCATGATTTCTTCAAAATTTTAGTAATTTCTCTATCTGCTATAAAAGAATGATGGAAATGAAAGTATATAGAATACACTAGGAATAGCAAAGTGCTATGCCATGTACCATTAAGATTATATGTGGAAAATTCAATGTATTTCATATCAGTATAGTACAGAAATAGGCATTATTGAATTATTTTCTTTTTCACATCCTATTTTTATCTAGTAACAATGTAAATTGAATTTAATATTTCCAAACTCTATAAAACTACATTTTCAATATTTTAGTACAAACATTTTAATATGGACTATGTACTACTTTTACTTACATAAATAGATAAGTGTAAATAAATATTAATCACTTTAACTGGTATTAAAACAGGTTCAGACATCTTATAAAGTGAGCGTTTCAAATTGCATAAAATAAAAATAATAAAAAAATTTGTTGACAATATCTAAAAAGAGTTATTTATTTTAGTCATTGAGGAAGTTAATTTATTATGCTAGCCTGGCCAATAAACACATATGGGATTAATTGAGGGGCAGAGAGATAAATGGCTAGGTGAGCCTCACCTTTCTTGTCTCTTGCTCTTTGATCATCACACCAATATATGGCTGCTATGCTTGTTCTGTGACTCAATTTTCAAGCTACACTACCCGTGGGACACCTAACCTGTGGACAGTGTCGCTGACATTTGAGGTTCTTTCAAGGCCTGATTCGCCATACAATTGGAATTTACATTTCTTGAGCTGGGGACTGACTGTTGGTGACCTGGCTGACTGTTGGTGACCCGCCTTGCTGTTTTCTGCCTGTGTTCGGATAGCCAGGATTCTCCCTACAGAGGACTACCTGGTGGCCCTCAAGACTTGAAAGACTGCCAGTGTCTCACAACTTGCTCACGGAAATTAGTTGCACCTAGGCATTTTTACTGCTTTATAATTTAACTGTTCATTTCTTGTGTTATCTATCTATCTGTATATATGTATATATATATATATATATATATATATAAAATTATTAGCAATCTAGTTTTTGTCTCCCTAGAGAACCCTGTCTAACACAGTCATTTAGAAATATTTTTGTTTTACATATATGTTGTGAATATATAATTAATTGGGTGTTAATACATATATCATTCCATAGTTCAATCGTGTCAAGCTCTATTGCACAATTGCTACCATGGTTTCCAAACATTACTTTTCTTTCTGGACTTTTTGATATCATCTCCCTTTTACCACCACCTCCCCACCGCCATTGTACTCACCACTCACTACCCACCACCCCTGTACTCTCCTCCACCCCCAAATACCTATTCTATATGCAGTCCCCTCAATCCAGGATTTTATATACCTTAAAACAGAAAAACATTCATTCCCAAAGCAGAATCATGTCTACAGATTAATGTATATAATAATAAAGCAAGGAAGGCATTGAAATAGTAATTCATGTGGGAATCCCAAGACACTAGTCATTGGGCGCTGTGTTAGTCTGGGTTGACTAAAGAAACAAATTCATAGACACTCAGATGTGTATAGGAGATAACTTTATATGCAAGGGCAATTGCATATTGAGAAAATATCCCAGCCTAGTCCAGATCAAGTCTGTAAATACAATATTAGCCTATATGTCTGATACTAATCTATAAAGTCTTTTCCAGACTCATGAAACACATGCAATGATGCCAAATGCAGGAAGATTATGGGCCAGCAGGTGGTAAACCCTATGGATCCAATGGCATTGTAAGCATCTCAGTGCTGACAGGGGTCTCCTTGTGACTCTTCCAGCTCCCAGGACACTGGCTGCATCAAAGTACTCCATGTAGCTTCTGATCAGGAATGTCTCAC
This sequence comes from Tenrec ecaudatus, assembly GCF_050624435.1. Lineage (NCBI taxonomy): Eukaryota > Metazoa > Chordata > Mammalia > Afrosoricida > Tenrecidae > Tenrec > Tenrec ecaudatus. The sequence goes on along the minus strand of NC_134540.1, from coordinate 138,496,010 downwards.
GGGAAGTGACTCTGTGTGCCCCTCCATGGCTATTATTCTCCTTAGTGAGTCCAAAGGAGGTCATGCAGTTGACTGACAGGCTAAACTCCAGCCCTTCACTCTTAAATCTTAAACTGACAACAGATTAAGTAACTAACACAGGCACCTTCAATTTAAGAGATCCAAGCTGAAACCCAGCAACTGCCAGTTTACTTAGGATACCAGTAATCTACTTCTTCCCACATGAGGAAGTTTCACCTAAGTGCGACAACTGAAATAAGGTAATGCAAGCACTACAGATGAATTTGAATTAAAGCCCATTTCACTTTCCGTGGTTTGCACATTGATTCCTTCTGGTAGGAATAGACATCCTAATCATTCTCCCATGGAATGGCTAGCTGTTTCAAACTGCTCGAGTGGTGGTTAGCAGCCTAACACATAAAATAATATAGTTCTTTATTAACCCAACAACACCAAAACATCAAAATGTGAAGCTGTTTTTTGTTTCCGTGGACATGTCCTCTATCTAGATCTCTACTCTCCCAAAGGCATTGTTTGCATTTCTCTAGCCCCTCGCTAAAGAATTGTGTTCTTAGATTTATAACACATTCATTTTAGAATACTTTTGGGACTCATAGAAGACTACTTTTATATGGCCTTTGAGTTTGAGGAACAGACAGAAGTCTGAATGGGTTAGATCATGTATGTAGACTGGATGGTTTAGATTTCCCAAGAAAATTCTCATAGGCAGTTGTATTAGTCAGGGTTGAGTAGAGCAACAAATTCCTAGACACTCATATGTGTATAAGAAAGAGCTTTGTATGCAAGAGCACGTGTATATTGTGAAAATATTCCAGCCGAGTCCAGATCAAGTGCATATGTCCAATGTTAGCCCATATGCTTGACACTAGTCCATACATTCCTCTTTAGATTCACACAGCACATGGGATACAGGAAGATCATAGGGCAGTGGGTAAACAACCTTATGGATCCAGTGGCAATGGAAGCACCTCAATGCTGGTTTGTGACTCCATGTGTCTCCTACAGCTCTGAATGTCTCAACAGCAGGAAAAGGAAGGTAGCAAGAATGGGTCTGGCCTCCAGTGAGCTATGTATCTCCATTGTGCCTCCAAATGAGGTCATCAAGCTGATTGACAGGCTAGATCCTACCCCTTCGCTCAAGTTGACAAGAAATTATGCGACTGCCATAGTAGTTCATGCTACTCTTGAAGAATAAGCCAGTGTATTGTCATGAAAGAACCATAAATTTCATTGAAACAACTTTCTTTTCCTTCTTCTCACCAAGGCAGTTTTCAATTTTATTAAAAATTTCTTTCTAATAACCTCTCTAAGCCTCCTGTGATCCATGAGAATATATATCAATATTATTTTTTGGAATTAAAAAAGTTAACATACATTTCTAAGCTGATTTTTATACCTTGAATTTAAATTGCCTAGAAAATCTCCTCAGAAATCTTTTTTTTTTAGATTGGACTTTTTAAATGAAAGCACCTTAATGATACTCAGACATGCATGTTACCGAGTGAATGAATTTGCATCTATCTATTGATTAGATATATTTTGTTTGGAAAATGGCCATGTATGAATGAACTTGTATTCTAATTACAATATTTTTTGACTTAGTCTCATATATTGAAATTAAATTGGAAGGTAAAAAGAAATTGCATTAATAAATTAAATGCAATAGTGATAATTGGGTGACAATTCATTGAAATCATACATTTGTACATTTATTAATCTCCAATTCATGGATTATAATATTTCCCAAAAGTTCAATATATATATGCAAGTAGTAGCAATCTAGACAAAGCAAAATAAAAGCCGACAAAGCAAAATAAATAGCCAAGGACCTTAAGCTAAAAACTCAAGAGAGTAATAGCTAACCTATAACACTTTTGAAAAGCACTGTATATAAAACCATTACTATATGCAAAATATATGAATAGAACCTTCTAATAAATGCTAAATTACTTGGCACATTGAAATAGCTGTTGTAATTGAAACTGAAAACTGTTTTTCTTCTTGAAAAACAAAAAGATAGATGGGCCTTATATATCACTTTGTTCCTGTCTTCAATGGCCCAAGTTCCTGCTGATACTGTATGACCAGAGAGAAAGTGGATCTTACCCACATGGTTCTAAGAACCACTGATCCCAATTACAAACTTGCCACAGGAATGAGGGATAGACTCTCCTGGGTCACCTCCCATGCTGGCCTTGTGAGCTACCAAACAGGGTGGGGATGGTGGGTGGGAATGAGAAGAGTCTTGGAGTAGCCACCTCAGAGTTAAGGGAGCCCAAGCGCAGGTGGGTGCTGTGGAAAGCAACACAGGCATAATGGGCACAGCTACATTCTTCATGGGAGAACTGACAAAACAACCCGAGGAGCCTGTGAGTCCTAGTCTTGCATTCCGTCCCCCCAACTTGGATCTCCCCACCCGTAAATCTGTTCATCACATGCCGAGCGCTTCACAAGGACGATCCTACAGTGGTGCCATATTCCTAGAAGTCTTTGTGATATCCCTTTCAGTGACTTCTTTGTGCTGTGCAGAGTGTGTGCTCCTCAGCTGACCTCCTTGTCCGCTGGCACACCCTCTCCTCTCAGGGGTGCTGCACCTTCTCCTGGCAGCTTATCTCTATCTTAAATGATATTCCTTTTATGGTCCCGCAGCTCATCAGATTTGCTAGTGTTCATTGCGTCAAATCTATTCTTGAGATGTTGCTGAGATGCAGATGGGATAAACTCGGGTTTGTATATTGGCTCTCATGGGCTTAATTTAATTGTCTTCAAATTAATCCAAAACTTAAATATATGCAGTTCCTGATCTGTTCCACAGTCATCCCCTCGTCTGCTATTGAGCTTCTCCATTGTATAGTCAATTTGATTTCATATATTCCGTCTGGGGAAGTCCAGGTACATAATCACCTTTTCTGTTATTGGAAAAGGGTATTGGTTATGAAGAAGTCATTGGTTTTGCAAAATTCTATCAAGTGGTCTTCAGCTTTATTCTATCATTAAGAAAGGAGAGTTACTGTTAACTTTCAATGACAAACAATAAACATGTCTGTAAGCTAACGCAAACAATCCATGGCGGAGAGACTGCAAATACAGGAGAGAAGTGGGTAACTGAAGAATGACAGGTCTGAAGATATCTAGTGGTAACAAAATACAGAGGATGGGTAGAAAAATTGTAATTTATTAAGCATTAGGAAGTTGCCGCATTTGTAATAGGACTAAAGAAGATTGATTCAAATGAATTTGTAGATTTGAAATTGGGAATTGGAAGATGTACATGTGCCTTTTTATTAATGTGTTACAAAGGTCATCAGCTGAATTTATGAGGATGTTGGGGGAGAAGTAGTAATAGAAAAAGCGGAAGAAATTAGGAAAGGGTTACTTTGGCAATGGGATAACTAATGCAGTAAAGAAACCCGGAGCTGATGACACGGGCTTCTGCGGGGAGCTGGTGTTTTGAGAATGATGAGGGTAATGACTGTACAAATGTGCTTCATAAAATTGATGTATGTATGGATTGTGATAAGACTTGTATGAGCCAAATAAAATGATAAAAAAGGCCATATTTCCAACTAGTATTCCTTTATCTTGGTTTCCAGATTTTGCATCCCAATGACCAATTATTATCAGTGCATCTTGATTGCATGTTCTATCAATTTCTGACTGAAGTCATTGGTAGAATTTTCCAATTTCTTCATCACTAACTTTTGTTGTTGGTTCATATATTTGAAAGTTCTTTTATATGGATTGGATATCCTCGAAGGCTTTGACAGCAATAAATATGATCCTATCACAGATAGCATTTTATTTCATTATGATTTTCAAATTTCTTTTCAACAATGAATGGCTCACCATTCCTCTTTATTGTGATGGAATTTTAATATTACAAAGTTTTAAGTGTACCTGTAGATTTTTGGAATACATAATATGTTACATATCAGTCATATAATTTTGAAGTAATCAAGATATGCAATAGAGGTCCACTTCCAAATTTTTCATATTGATATTGTGATCATTTCCTTCCATATACAATGATAATTTTATTCCATGTGATGTTGGTTAAATAAGATCTTTCACTAATTCTGTTTACATGAATGTAATAAATGGCATGTGTGGAAAGAGAATAACTTTACTAAAAGTAAAGGGGGAAAGAAATAAAGATTTCAATTACAATTAATAGGATAGTATATAATTATGACTATAGGATATTATTCAGGAGTCCTAAATCCAGATTAGTCTTCCTTGAGGAGGATAAAGCTTACAACATCTGAGTAAAGTTGGTTTCTTTATAATTAAATTTGGTGGCTTAAAAATTAAGTATGAAATCTCTCAATAACAAAGAGATAGATCAATTACTTTAACTATGTGAAAAGATATTTTCTTCATAAATAAAAATGTATCCTTAAAATAAATAACTGACTGCTTTCCAGATCAATGATTTCTCTTTCTTAGTTTTTAATTCAACTAAATTATTTCACTTGTGTACTGTTCAATCATATCACATTCCTAGAGGAGATGTGACAGTTTCATCTCCATAAACAGCATTAAAATGTCATTAAATTAATATTGAATGAAAATATTAACTTCAAAGTACAGATAAATCATACTTGCCATGTGTCCACCTCCACAGATCAACTGAAGTCTGAATCTGTAATCTCTTGATCTTTACAACTCGTTCAGCTGCTGTCAATCTTGCTTAGGAGTGCATGCTGACCTAGTTTTTGCAGTTTATTATTTTAACTCCTAACAAGAATGTGGATAGCACATATGAACTCAATCTCGTTACACTTAATAAATAATGAGGTTGTTAATAAGAATGCTTGTTGATATTTATTTTATTAGTACACATGATTTGTCAATGTCAAAATCCTGAAAAAATAAAGAACAAGGTGATGAAATTATAACACAGGTAATAGTTTTTCAAAGTGTTTTGATCCAGGTTACAGTTGTTGAAAAAAGAAAACTTTATTTCATTCATTCAGAGATAAGGAAAAGTCTTCAGTATATTTTTCTCACCTAATATCTTAAGATAACGCATCATTTTCACCTATGTTGATATTTATGTATTATGCTAGTTAAAGAGGGCTAATAATAATAGATGCAGCTGACAAAGCAGTCATCTTTATTCAGAGCTTATGGGAAATGCCAGGTTCAAATCTTGATTTTACAAGTTGAGTTTAAGTATTCAGTTCTTCATCTGTTAAAAATATAATAATAGAGCTGAATTAATGAAATATATTGTGTTAGAATACTTAATTGTTGTAAAAATTATTAATTTAACAACACTCAATCCTTATAAGGACTGCGCGCTAACCGATAGGGCCACTGGAGCTTTGACAACGCTCAGTCCTAATAGGATTAGTGTCATTCACAGATTGGAGACTAAAGCTCAAAGAAGTTAAGTAACGTGCCCAAGAAGATAGCCAGAAAGCAGAAACTACATATGGGAGTGGGTGTTGATGATTCGAATGCATTTCCAGTGAATATTGTCTGATACTCCTTCCCAGTACGTCCCTGAACTTATAAAATGATGGCATCTATCCCCCATGTAAAGAAAATCAGGTAGTACTTTTGACTAGGAGTTGGTAATGGCATGGTTTGTGGTTCAAACCCCTGTAAGAAAAACTAGGTTGCTTTCTTTTGTAAAAATTTGCATTCTCAGAATACCTATTTATAGTTGCTATTGGTCAAGATCAATTTAATGGTGGATTTGGACTTTTTTTTTCACTGGTAATACAAAATTATGAGACCGCAATGACAATGCAATATATAGCATTTTAAAAGAGTTTTCTAGGTTTGCAAAAGTTAAATTTCTTTAATAAATCAAAGAAAATCACTTCATTTCGAATCACCTATATTTCAGTTGTTTAATTCTTCAAAGAAATCTCCCTATACATCATTTGTGTGTCTTTCCTCACTGTCTGTCTGAGACCTGTGTGGGATACTGATTTCAGTTCCTCCTTTATGGAAGATATCTGAGACTCACACAAAATTCAGTCACCTTAAGACTTGACAACATGTTTGTGATTTGTTTATTGTTTGCTTGTTTTTCTCTGCCATCACTACATTGAAATCTTTCCTTTGTAAAATCTAGTCCCAACTCCCACTCAAAGTGAGTTTTCCAAAGGTCCATCATTCCAGGAAACCCACATATACTATGGTTTATGTATATTGTATAATTAGTTTTCCAGTCAATATTTCAAAAACAGCCTTTGTTATATAAGACTGACTATAATTTCCTTAATATCAAAGTGCTTTCAACATCCTCATTGGGTTCCACGTAGAAATTGTCTGCTTGTGTTTATCTTTAGAGACATAAATATTATATCTTCTTGGAAAAAATAAACACCAAATTGTCATTTTCCCCCAAATCTGACAAATATGCTTCCTACAACCATTATGTACACTTGTTTGATAAGATTGCAGATTTTCTAAATATATATCTAAATATATCTCATAATTTCAATGATTTTTATAGTATTTTTAAATGATGATTTGGAAAAGTTGTGGGAAAATGATTTTATTTTAAATATTTAAGCAATTGGTTTTAATGGTAATTTAATTGGTTTAGTGCAATTGGTTTAAAAGCAGTTGGCTTTAATGGTAACTTACAGCAAATAATATAGAAATTGTAGTTAACACTATCAATCAATACCAAATTAGACATCAAGTAACATCATGTTAATCAGAAAAGGACTGAAATTGTCAAGAATTTAATTTTACTTGGATCCACAATCAGTGCTCATGGAAGCAGCGGTCCAGAGATCAAAGGACTAATTGCATTGGACAAAACTGCTGTATAAGGACCTATGTAGACCATAAAAGCACAGCAATGTCATTTGAAGATTAAAGCGCACCTGTCTCAGGCCATTATATTTTTCATCACGTCTTGTGCATGTGAAAGATAGACAAGGATTAAGGAAGACTAGAGAAGAGTTGATTCATTGAAATTACCTCTTGGCTTTGACACCATATTGAAAGTATCATGGACTGTCAGAAGAAGACACAACTACGTCTTGGAACAAGTAAACCCAGAATGCACCTGAGAAGCATGGCTAGGGAAAGATTGTCACGTATCCTTTGGATCAAGAGGGGACAGTTGTTGGAAACAGATATCATGTTTGGTAAACTACCTGTTATTTTTTGTTTCCATTGAGTTTACTCTGATCCACAGTGACCCTATGCAGAATAGAATGAAACACTGCACCGCCCTGTCCCCTCCTCACAAATGTTTCTATGCCTGAGCCCAGTGTCAGAGCCACTGTGTCCATCCATCGCATGGTGGGCCTTCCTCTCTTCTGTCGACCCTCCACTTTATCAAAAAAGATGTCCTAGAGAGACAGTGAAAACAGAGGAAGACCATGTATAAGAGCTTAAACTCTGAGTCCTGGATTTACAGAATGCTACAGGTATCAGTGAAAGTCCAGAAGCCATTTGAAGATTCCCCACATAGATTAAGACCCCGTTGACTTTCTTCTGAATATTAACTAGGCATGTCACCAGTCTTGTCCTTAGGCAAAGTGCATGAGAAAGTGGATCGCTACCATTTCCCTAAGCAGTCGGGGCAAGAACAGCTTCCCCTGGGGGCTTGCCTGGTATGTTCCTGACAGAGCCTTGAACACTGAGGTCCTTTAGCCATGAGTCAGGCCCCGACTGCCTAGGTCAGAAGGCTCTGCACCTATCCTGTAAGTTCATCTGTCTAACATAAACCATGTGTCCGAAACATAATTCTATTCCCATGTCTGCAGTCCCACATGTAACTATGACCTAGTCATCTGCAGCTAATCATGCTTCTGTGAACGTTTCCTTTGGCCCCTCATGTTCTATTTAAGCTATCAGATCCTTAAATACTTGGATTTTCCGTTCATTCTTCTTCATACATATGATTTTATAAATACGAAATATCCAAGATTTGGCGTCCCTTTTGCAATGATCTGAAGCATAATATTAATTTTAAGATTGCCTCAGGACCAGATAAGATTCTGTTGCAAATAGGTCCACTATTATCATGACTCCAAGAGAGTTAACATAACCTCTAATATATTCAAAACTGTAAGATTAATCAATGCCAGCTATCTTACAAATCAAGAGAGGGCATGATCTTCATGAAAAGAAACTTACAGATGAAGATATAAAGAGACAAAACTGTTGGAGGCTGGGGGTGCATGAATAAAATGACCCTCCACTGCCCTGGACTTTATTCAAGGCAGGTTGACATATATTCCATGACAAGTTCCCACACAAAGGGTTGTTGACCATTATCTGAGGACATACTAAGAAACATTCATATTTTCGCGAAACTGTTCACACACCAGGGAGGAGGATTAAGCTGGGAACATGGAGCACCTGATAGTTTGGAGACTGCTGGATTTCAGCAGCTTTGCTGGAGAACAGGAGAGAAAGTGTCCACGTTATCTCAGGAGAGAGTCAGTGCACCATCAGCTCATTGGGCCAAGTCATCAGCATTTTCCCCTGGGTCTTGCCTGAACCTTGGAAGGTGGTGGTCCTGTCCTGTCCTCAAGGAGCTAACTTTGCACCCACAAAAGGGGATATTCAATAATTTTGCTTGCAGTTATTGCATATTTTCACTATTGCAGGTATCCTTTTGATTGCTATGGTAGTTAATATGTACCCCTTAAATGTTCTGGATAGTTTCAACTCTTGTGTGGCTCTTAAATCTGTCTACATTAACAGTTGATATTGTTTATGTGTTTTGAATATTTTAAGTTGCACATAAGATGGCAATGTTAGATTGAATACAGAATTTTTACTCAGCATTCATGATAACAAATAAGCAATCAGACCTTCCTTAAATCTCTTGATCCAAATTTTCTGAATATTTGACATTAAATAGGTAGTTTTACATATTTTTTCGTATACAGTCTGATTAATCAATGTAAATATATTTTTGAGCAAAACATATTTTCTTCAGGTGTATCTATAGAAAATTTGATAATACATTTTAATGCATTTATGCTGATGTTTAAAGTTTACAGTGGTGCAGTCACTACTGAAAAATTGTTTAATGTTGCAAACCCATAGGGAAAACACAATTTGCCAAGTCAACATTTTTCACATCTGCAATTCAATTCAGCCAGTTCCATGAATCATACCGTGCAACCATCGCCCATTTCCACTGACCAGCTTATGCTAGCTCCGACTTTCCTCGTTGTGAATGGCATTTTGGAATGGAATGCACAAGCGGTCCACATGTCAGGCCACATAGGTGCTAATTAGGTCATGGAGGGTCCTAGCGCTGCAGCGGTTAACAGCGCTGCTGCCAGATGCAGTGTTTTTGTCAGAAGCCTCAGAGACGCCCTCAGGCGACAGTCACAGCAATCTAGTCTCAAAGATTACAGTTTCGGAAACCTGAACTGTGGAGCTTTTCTCCTCGGTCACACAAAGTCCCTCCGACTAAACTATGATAAATGGCACCCTAACTAAAATAGTGATTTGTTGAGTTTATTTTTTAAGGTTTATTGGCATGTACTTCCAAATCATAGAATTTAATGGTTCATATTAGGAAGGCCTGTGCTATCATCGTCACAAGAACATTGTCTTCTTGTACCCACCGTGAGCTCCCCAGTCCTCTTCCTCCTTCTCAACCACGTCCCTAGGCAGTTCTCAGTGGAATTACTGTATATACCTGCCAATCTAGGACTTCATAAGCAGAACATATAAAACACAGGCAGGAAGCACTTTCACACCAAAAACAAAACAACCAACAAAAAACACACACTCACCAAAAAAAAAAGAAACAAAAAGCCCACGACATGCCAAACATAGGAAAACCTCAATGAAAAAAAGGAGAAAGTATTAAAAACTGAAATAACTTTGGAACAGGTCAAAAGGGAAATGAAATCATAAGGCATTACATTTTAAACTTAACTGCATCTGCTATAGTAACTTGTTTTTAAACTAATTCAAAATTAGTATTTGAATTAGTGTGGTATTTAAAATCTGTTTCATGGTATTTAAAGGAGCTGTTACGTATGATGAGTACATGATATATAATTTAAAATATTAAGAGTTTTCCATGTTGATTAAATTTATTCTCTAACAATGTGTTTTTAAGCCCCAATTACCTTATATAATTTGTCTTCAAATGTTGTTCTAAAATAACAAGCATTTTAAAAATGTTTTATTAGGGGCTCATACAACTCTTATACATAGGGACATCAATTGTGTAAAGCACATCTGTACATTCTTTGCCCTCATCTTTCTCAAAACATTTGCTCTCCACTTCCCTTGGCATCAGGTCCTCTTTTTTTTTCCCTCCCTCTCTACTACCCCCTCCCTCATGAGCCCTTGATAATTTATAAATTATTATTTTGTCTTATCTTACCCTGTCTGACGTCTCCCTTCACCCACTTTTCTGTTGCCCATCCCCCAGGGAGGAGGTCACATGTAGATCCTTGTAATTGGTTCCCTCTTTCCAACCCACTATTCTCCCAGTATTGCCACTCACACCTCTGGTCCTGAAGGTATCATCGCCCTGGATTCCCGTGTTTCCAGTTCCTATCTGTACCAGTGTACATCCTCTGGTCTAGCCAGACTTGCAAGGTAGAACTTGGATCATGATAGTGGAGTAAGGGGGGAGGAAATATTTAGGAACTAGAGGAAAGCTGTATTCTTCATCAGTGCTACATCGCACCCTGACTGACTCATCTCTTCTCCTAGACCCCTCTGCAAGGGGATCTCCAGTGGCCAACAAATGGGCTTTGGGTCTCCAATCTGCACTTTCCCCTTCATTCACTGCTGTAAGATTTTTTTGTTCTGATGATGCCTTATACTTGATCTCTTCGATACCTCCTGATCGCACAGGCTGGAGTGCTTCTTCCATGTGGGCTTTGCTGCTTCTGAGCTAGATGTCCGCGTGTTTACCTTCAAGCCTTTAAGACCCCAGACGCTACACCTTTTGATAGCAGGGCACCATCAGGTTCCTTGCCACATTTGCTTATGCACCCATTTGTCCTCAGCGATCGTATCATGGAGGTGCGAACCCGATGATATGATTTTTTGTTCTTTGATGCCTGATAACTGATCCCTTCGGGACCTCGTGATCACACAGGCTGGTGTCTTCTTCCATGTGGGCTTTGTTGCTTCTGAGCTAGATGGCCGCTTGTTTATCTTCAAGCCTTTAATATCCCAGGTGCTGTATCTTTTGATAGCCGGGCACCATCAGCTTTCTTCACCATATTTGCTTATTCATCCGCTTTGCCTTCAGCGGTTGTATCGGGAGGGTGAGCATCATAGAATGCCAATTTAATAGAAGAAAGTATTCTTGCATTGAGGGAGTACTTGAATGGAGGCCCAATGCCCTTCTGCTACCTTAATGCTAAACGTATAACTATAGGCGCATGGATCTATTTCCCTATCCTCATATATAAGTATATTTGCATATGTACATGTCTTTATCTAGACCTGTATAAATGCCCTTTGCCTCCCAGCTCTTTCCTCTATTTCCCTTGACTTTCTTCCTGTCCCACTATCATACTCTGTCCCCACTTGGGTTTCAGCAATATCTCTTTGTTACATTACCCTTGATCATTTTTAATAATTATATATGTATATACACACACTTCTGGATATCAGACCTGCTCCTGATGCTATGATTAATATTTTTCTATTCTAGGGTGAGGAATGGAGTGCATCCTTTTGACTGTAAGGTCCCTGTCAATTGAAACTTCTTGATTCGGGGGGGTGGGGGGGGGGAAGTGACACCAGAGAACTGACAGAGGAATAGGTAGCAGCAACAACCACAGAATCAAGAGTGAAAGCACAAGTAAGCAGATTTGGCTTCCAGGTGACAGCAAATGAAGGTGAGTGTATTGAGCAGGAGGCTCAATTTGGGATGGATTGCCTGCAGACACCTAATTGGGAAGCTAGGTTTGCTGGCCCACAGTGCTGAGCCTGAGCATCTTTGGGTTAAAGGTTTTGGGGATGTGGTGTGCCCTAGGGGCATTGTGGTGCGCCAGGTTGTGATGACGATGTTCAGTATAATGTTCTCCAGGTCCAATCATGTGGTGATCTGCTTCCTGTTTTCATCACTGCTGTGTTGGGTTGGGTTGACTAGAGAACCAAATCTGGAGACACTCATATAGCTATAAGAAAGAGCTTTATATCAAGAAGTAAAATTCTATATCAAGAAAACATTCCAGCTCGGTCCTTAAGTCTGATTCTGGTCCTTAAGTGACTCTCAAACTCACACAGCCACATGCAGTGATGTAGAATGAGGAAGATCACAGACCAGTGTCTGCAAAGCTGTGGGGATCCATAGCAGTGGAAACCTATCAGGGTTTCAGCAGCTCTCAGTTCGGTGGTGTGGTCAACCTGCAGGAATGTCAAGACAGAGAGAAAGGGAGGTTCCCTGAGCGCTCCTTAAGAGAAGGCCATGCCCACAAGGAGGCACTATCAGACTGGCCAGACTGACAGGTATAATATCACCCCTATCCTTTTCTACATCTTCAAGGCTACATGAAATTATGTAACTACCTCGGGCATTTATCAACTTTGCAACATTGGGTAAGGGGGGAAAGGCCAAGGTTAATGACCAGAGACAGGTATGACTTCAGGTAAAACTGAGAAGCTCTACTGACTAGAAAAACTGCATGCTAAACATTTGATTCTGAATTGTAACCTGAAAACTTATCTAATAAACCCCTAATTGTAAGTGTTGTCTGTGAGTTCTATGTGACCATTCCCATGAATTATTTAAAGAATGCTGTTATACGGATGACTGGTATAAAATTAGTAAGAAGGTTGAAGGGTGCAGACGTTTTTTACCCCTGTAGATGTAGCGAGTTCCATGTTGACCTGCTTGCTCATCACAAGGTTAGCAGTTTGAAACCAGCAGCCACTCATCCAGAGAAATATGAGGCTTTCTTCTGTAATGAGTTACAGTCTCAGAAACCCACAGCGGCACATCTACCCTGTCTTAAGAGGTCACTATGCAGTGCCTTTGTACTCTTTACAACTATCAATATCTTTGTAGAGGAAATATGACTATAATGAGACCTCACTTCTAAATTTCTAGATATAATGCCTGATATAAAGTTAGTAATGAATATGTACATGCTATCCCGAGAGTTAATATGTAAGTTAGCACTCTTTATTGAATATTTTCTCATGGAAATCTAATAATTTTAAATGAAAACTTATATTTGAAAAACATGAACCATAAGGATAAATCAATGACCCAAAATTTATGAGACAAAAATCATAAAAAGGTCCCAAAGATATAAAGGGAAAAGAAATGTGAGCAGATTAATCATAATAGGTTACTTATAGGAAAAGGAAGTAATCATGTGGTTGTGGGTTTTTTTTAGGTTGATTCAATGTAAAAATTCTCTTCCTGTCACTTTCAGAGAGGAAATTAAGCAAGGGTAATGATTTTTCTCAACCTATACAATAATTAATTTTCTCCTTTGAAATTTATGAAAGAGATTTTAATGAATAGCTCACTTTCATAATGTACCAAATTCAATGAAATGTTTTCAAATTATTGTAGAAAATACCAGGTAAATCATGAGGAAAGGCAAGCAGGAAATAACCTCTCTTGCAGGAAATAGGCCAAGATTTAAAACTGGATCATCAGATCTTTTTCATATATCTATATAAAATAATAATAGAATGAGTCATAGAGCTGTCATAGAAGGCAGTTTGTGTGTGTGTGTGTGTGTGTGTGTGTGTGTGTAATATGAATAAAAAGTCGAATGAAACTTTTGCTTTTCTGGTCTGACAGTTTCTAACTTTCTAAAACAATCATAATAAATATGTTGAATGTAATTACTTAATAGTATTTTCATTATTTGTGCAGATTGTTTTCCAAATTAGACTTACTAAATAAACAACATACATTTGGGAAACAGGTGTTTAGATACTTAATTATCCAATATGGAGAGAATATTTTACTGTATAAGTTATTGAGATGGAAATAGCTATATGGTAGAATTAAGAACAGTTCCCCTCCAAAAACAATATATATAATGGTCAAAGATCTTTTATTTTCTTTCCTTTCTTCTTACCTTCTGTGGAATTCTATTTAAAGTCAGAGTTTATTTTATCGTCTATAGAATTCGATTGAAGGCTAGTGTGATCTTTGTGCTTAGATCTGCCCCACGGGGATGCTGAGCCAGATGAACAATGAGCCCAGTGGGACCTCACTAGCTGTGTTTCAATTTTCCATGCTTAAGTTAACTGAACAACTGGGAGTTTGTTATAAAAAGATACAATTTTAGGGAGTTTGTTTTATAGGTAGACTGACAACCAGAACACATTTAATGTACCATGTGAGATCCAAACTTAAAGTTAGCCAAAGTATTGGCTTTATAAAAAAGGAGTTTTAATATGACTTAATACATTATGAGATACAATGCAATTAGAGAGAAGGGAGTAAAATCCTGGGAAGTGTAACGGTGCTGACACTATTTCTCTAACTAGTACTTGCTGAGCACTATTAACTATACATTCACTATCTCAAACATTTGGATGTGAATAAAATTATGGGACATCATTCAGAGTGTTCAGCTCTACCAAGAGTTTCTGCAATATGTCCGTATTGCAAGGTGCTATCAAGTGGGTTGGGAAAGAGAGAAAGCCTACAGGCAACACAATCAAACGCTGATTGGCACTACTCCAGTCTCATAGGTTTTGCCTCATGTGAGCCCCTTGTTGCAGCCAATGTGCCAAGCCATCCCCTTGAGAGTCGTTCTCTTTTTCCCCTGTCATCCACGTTACTTTCTCCATGTAGTAGTTTCCCCAGAGGACATGTCCAAAGGCCCTGAGAAGGACTTGCCATCCTCACTTCTACAGAATATTTCAGCTGTATGACTTCTAAAATAGACTTGTTCCTTCTTCTGCAAATCCACGTGGTTCTGTTGCAACACCATGATTCCACCGTAGGTCTACTCCTGGGCTCCCTTAGTCCTCGCTGAAGATCCGCATGCACAGGAAGCTTTGAAAAGCACTGTGGCTTAGACCAGGCCCACCTCAGTCCTCAAGACAGCATGCTGTTTTAGTCACCCTATGTGCTACAGGCAGAAACATCGCCTGGCCGTGGCACCATCCTCACAATTGTTCTTATGGTTGAGCCCATGGTTGCAGCCACTGTGTCAACTCAGCACCTTGAGGGCCTTCCTCAAATGACAATGCATTTGCATAGAGATGGTTTCTAATAAGCCTTCCTCTCAACATGAGGCCCATTCTTCACAAGAGTCCAGATTCTCAGATCATTTGCTCAGCATACAGATTGAATAAATATGGTGAGATATTTGAATGAGATAAATGAATCAGGCACAACCCTGATACCCGTATTTGTTTGTGAAATACAAAATAAGGGTAAGTTTTTATAGCATGGTCAAAAGCCATTGTAAGGCGATTTTTAGGGCTGCTGAAGTGATTGATAATAAGATTTTTATGTCAAGGTCCCTTCCTTAAAAATATTCTTCACTAGGTCTTTAGTTTAGCCCCAGAGGACCACGTTTCCTCTTCTGTGGACTTCCATTTGCCTAAGTGTGTGACAATCGCAAGGGAGCTCTTTTGCCTACACTGCAGTCGGTTGGAAGATTTTGAGAGCTGCAGGAAAATAAACGAGTCGACCTTTTCAAATATGTAGGCTGAGTCACCAGATGCAACAATGAACGAGCTTAAACTTAGCCTGCATTCTGAGGGGGGCTTGGGCCTGGGCAAGGCACCCCTGTGTTTCACAGAGGGTCTCTGTGAACCTGACTGACTTACACGCACGTCACAAGAGAAAAATGGGTGGAGGCTCAGAGCTAGGCTTATCGTTTGGATGAGTTGAGGTCCTCAATTCTGGAACTCGCAAAAACTTTTCAATTGCTTTTAGAGTGAAGACCAGAGAATTTTCGTAAGGCTCCATTATCATTATGTGCCTTATTTGCTAAAATGAGACACTGTGATATTACTTAAATCCAAGCAGCACTTGAATGTTTTCCTATATAACGAATCTGATAGAACAAGGGTGCTTTAAAAATTATTGGGAAAATTCCATTAACTTTTATTTTTATTTCTTAAACAGTTTGATTGGTACTTCATCCACATATGATGACTTGTTCCCCCACAAAAGAATTTTATTTTCACAGAACAACCTTATCATCTTCAAGTACTCTCCATTATACTTAATATATTTGCCAAATCTGTGATTCCATTCTTGGAAACAGTTTTCAAACTCATCTGTTTGAATGGCTGACATCAACTCCCTCATTTCCCTCCCACCTCTTCTATCTCATTAAATCACTGTCTTTCATGTCCCTCTTCATTCCCGTAAACACAAGGAAGCTGCATCACAGCAAGGCCGAGTAGTAAGGTGCATGGGGCAAGAGAGGCTTTCTGTGCTTTGCAAAAACTGGCCTCCTGAGATGGCTATGAGAGCAGATGTGTCGTCCTGGTGGCAAAACAAGTCCCCTATCTGCCACATATCAGGCCTTTTGCCATACCCTGTTATGCAATCTTTTCAGAACCTTTAAATCAAAAGCTTGATTAACAGTCTGACCTAGTGGACTCCAAATGAATTCCAGCCAACATTTTCATCTGTTTAGGAAGTTGACAGATGTCCAGAACAAGGATTGCCATCAATCAACATTTTACATTTTTTTGAAAGAAGAAAAACACTCATACATTTGAGTTTTTCCCATAGCACTGTCCTTGTAAGCTGTGTTCAACATCACAACAGTTTCTGTGGCACTTTTCCTGAGCAGGAAACAACATTTCACAACCATATGCTGTTCTCTTAAATCTGCCATCACAAAAAAAACGAGGTTAGAGGGAAACTTCTTTTACAAAAAAAAAATCACGATGACCAGAGAGAACCTTCCCAGGCAATGCCACTGGGTGCGCTAACTCAGAAAGAACTGCCCAAATGCTTGCCTAGTGTGAAATACGTGTACTCTGCTCAGGGGAGCTTTTTCCGTTCTGTTTTTGTTTGTTTGTTTCATTTTGTGTGTGTGTGGGTGGGGGGGTACCCTTTCACATCAATTAAATAGTTCAACGATATAAGAAGATATTTTTGATTTTTCCACAAACTTCTTGGAGCTCCTTCATTCATATCCATGGGATCATTATATGTAAAGAAATTAGGACAGTAAGAGAATTTATAACAAAGAATTGGCAATATAGCTACTATTGATTTCCTGAATGCATTTTAAAGAATATTTTCTATATTTCTAAATTGATATTAATTGAAAGTCAAAATGCTTTACTAAAGAGCATTTTGTATATAAATCTCCATAACTATGTATTAGAGCTTTCTTTTCTAAGTATGAAGTAGGGCATGGTTCAGAGTAGAAGCCTAACATCTATTTATGAGCCACCACATAAGTTCACCTTCCACTGAATTCCTTCAGACTATTATCCAGCAGTGTGCATAGCTTGGATCTTAGTGCAGAGTGCATTAGAAAGAGGTTCAGTGACACTATCCTAGCTGGTCAAGGGAGAAGCGGCACAGTTCTTATGGGCTTTTTTTGATGCACCCTTAATGGAAATTGAGGGGATAGGGCTGCCTGGTTGAGTCATACCCTGACCACCTTAGCCAAATAGTCCTGAAAAAATCCTGTAAGTTCTTCTGTCTAGCAAAATGTGCAGGTTTCTATCTGGGTCCCATTCCCACTTCTGTGATCTCCCCTGTAACTCTGATGTATTGATCTGTTGCCAATCATGCTTTTGTGTCAGTTTCCCTTGCCTCCCTTGTTAAGTCTTCGACTCTCTGCAGTCCCTTAAGTGCGATTGCAAATTCATGCTGATCTTCTCCCCTATCCGGATATATTATTTGTCTTTCTCTTGTCTCCTCCTGTTTAAAATTTAATAAATGTTCCCTTTACAATTTATTTGAGAGTTGAGGTCTCTTTTTTACCCCAAAATAGCTATTGCTGACTTTCTGAATCCATTTTAATAGAATATTTTATGTAGTTCTAAATCGATAACTGATTGAAAATAGAAATGCTTGACTAGAGCCAGTCTTTGCATACAAATCTTTATAACTATAATTGGCTTTTACCAATGTCTTATTAAAATTTAATTAATAGCTAACCAGTAGGTGAAATGTCACACTAAAACATTGATTTAAATAGCTTCATAAAAAATGTACTTCTAAATAAGGTGTTTATTCCATATAGACACAATTATGAAGTTATCTATGTAGTACTTTGCGAAATAAGGCAAAAGACTCAATTTATTCAATACTACATCATCAGTTCATTATGGCAATACTTATTTATTATAAAGTTAATTAACCACATCAGAATACAATTTAAATCTCAACAATCTGAGCCCTTTAATGCATGTATTTATATTTTTAATTACTAACATTCATTATTTATTGAATCCTTTTCAACATGAAAGTTTAAAATACCTGCTTTCTCTGTAATGACTCATATTTGTATTTTAAATATCTTTCTAATAGGAAAATAATTAAGATAAAATAACTAACTAGATCCACCCAAATGGAAACAATATTATTTTGATTACATTAATTTTTGTTGCCCATGCCTAAATACTATATTTGAAAAATAACTTCACATCTAGTTTTATGCAAATGATATTGATATATAATTATCCAAATTAAATGTCCAACTATATTTAATACCTTTAGTATTGAACACTTTAAATATAATAACATTTTCAAATAACATATATTAAGAACTCAAATATTAGCATTTATAAAGTAGTATTATTTACTAGTTTGTTTATTTTGGAAATTTTATTTTGGGATTTTTTTGTCTTCAATAAAATTCTATTTACCTAATAAGATGTTGGCTTTAGAAAGCTAAATGGAAAAAAGTATTCTTAGTGTATATTTTTATTTATTTTTGGACATATAGTTGTAATTATGGTGAGGTTTTACCTAATATATGTGTATGGATGAGAAAGAGAGAAAGATACAGCAGATAATTTTCTAATTGATTAAATTTGCCAAAAGTGACTGGTTATATTAGGAATTTATTTCTCATTGAAGTTCTGCATAGATTTTTTAAATTATACCAAAAATAATTTGGTGACATATCTGTATAAACTAACATATTGAAATGGCGCTTAGATTTTTCCCGCACTTTTTTACATTTTATTAGATTGTATTTTTATTCTGGAAGCCAGCACATACTTTTCTATAGCCACCACTAAGTAGGTTGGGTTATAGTGAAACTAATTCATGAAGACATCATGCCACCTGAATTCTCCAACTTTGGAGATTCC
Source organism: Tenrec ecaudatus (assembly GCF_050624435.1). Classification (NCBI taxonomy): domain Eukaryota; kingdom Metazoa; phylum Chordata; class Mammalia; order Afrosoricida; family Tenrecidae; genus Tenrec; species Tenrec ecaudatus. The sequence continues at coordinate 138,476,789 of NC_134540.1, read as the reverse complement.
TGGCTCCCGGTTTCAGTGTCATGCTTCAGAATCTATTCACTTTGCTTTCCCCAACTTTAAATAAAAGAAGGTCACTGTAACTCCACTGGGTGACAATGGCTTACTTCCCAACATAGAGAAAAGCATATTGTACATGATATACATAAGAAATGAAGGAAAATAACATTCATATTTGAGTATCAATATATTTTTAGAGAAAATTATCCTCCATTGATTCTTTTGAACTTCTAAATGAATGGATTTGCTCTTGGCTCCTGCTCTTGGATCTTCCAGAAAAAAAAAATCTATACAGGGGCATGTACTCTAGATTCTCACTGCACATTTATGTGGAGTGAATTTTCTCATATGGCTCTTCTACCCAGGTCTCTGTAACCAGGCTGCCAGATTATTGCGTAGCACTACTCAAATTGGGCATGTGTAACACTAATGGAGGGGCTTGGTCGGCTTTGTTATCAGTCCCTGGACACAGGGAGCTGGCTTTGAAGCAGGAGCAGAGACAGAGAGCCCAGAAAAATTAGAAAAGCATGTTCAAAATCTTTGTGCTTTGTCTGTGTTGCCTCTAGCCTCGAGGTTCACCGATTCAAACAGTGAGTACCCCAAGACTGTGGGAAGGACGACAGAGTTCCGATGATCTTTCTGGACCATAGAGGCAGAGGTGAAGGGACTACATGCCTGACACACTGCAGACCCTAGAGATACTTGATTGCTGGCAGAGGACAAATATTGATGTGGACTAATGGACAAATAGCATTATGTTTACTGTTTACTGATCCTGACTTGTAGTCCTCTATTAACTTTATAAATAACCTCCACAATTGTTAGTATCCTCTGTGAGTTCTGTGTGACAATTATATTATTTTGAAGAAGACAATTTTGGGTAAACTAGCTAGTTAAATAGCTAAACAGATTAATATGAAATCAATTGTGGCCTTGAATTTAAAGATGATATCCTAATGAAAAATCTTGTTTGTTTTTAAAATGATATAAATTATTTACAATTACATTAGACTCCTGGGGACACAATGGTTACTTGTGGGAACGCTAGCCACAAGATCAGCAGTTAGAACTCTATCCCAGTTGCATGGGAGAAGGTCTTTATGGGGAGAGATGGGCGTCTCCTTCTGGGAAACTGCACTAGTCCAACAGGAAATTCACTAGGTCACCAAGGCTGCTTCTTTTTTATTAAAACAAATATAGACATATATTTTATTGGTAAATTATTGTTTGTTTGCTATTCCTTTTATTGCTATTACGGTGAAGGAGAGTAGAGGTTCAGTGTCAGGATATATTTGCATATCTTTTTTTTTTCCTCTCCAGATGATGTTAGTAGTCAGTTTTCTCCTTTCCTTCAAGAACAATGCTGGGATTTGGCTTGGGAATGCATTGAATTTGCATGTTGCTTTGGGTAGCATTGACGTTTTCACAATATTGAGTCTTCTGATCCACGAGCATGGGATAGTCTTTCATTGGTGTATATCCCTTCTGGTTTTCTGTAGTAATGTCCTGTAGTTTTTACACAGATCCTTTATTGTTGTTGTTAGGTTTATGCCTAAGTATTTCAGGCTTGGTTTGTCTATAGTAATTGGAACTGATTCCTTGATTTCTTCTTTAAATCCCCATCACTTGTATATAGGAATCCAAATGATGTTTTCTTGTTAACCTTAGCTCCTGCTACTTTACTACATTCCTCCATTGTTTCCAGCAGTCCTATTGTGGACCCCTTAGGATTCTCAATCTACAGAATCACATCATCTGAAAATAGCCAATGCTTCACTTCTCCTTGGACCAATTGGATTCCCTTTATATATTGCTGTTGTCTTATAGTACTGTCTAGGACTTCCAGCACAAGGTTGAATAGAAGTGGGGATAAGAGACAACTTGGTTGCTTTCCCTTATTCAGTGGAAATGTTTTCAGCTTTTCTCCATCGAGTGCAATATCAGCTGTTGGTGATTCGTACATGGCCTTGTTGTATTGAGGATTGTCCCTTCTAATCCCATCTTCATGAGCATTAGTTTTAGGAATGTGTGTTAGATGTTATCAAAAGATTTTCTGCCTCAGTTGTTATGTTTCCCTCCCACCTTTCTTGATGAATTTGATTAATTGTTTTTCGAATGTTGAACTATCCCTGCATCCCCGGTATGAATCCCACTTGGTCCTGATGTATTATTTCATGCTGTTGGATTCTATTATCCAAGATTTTAAAGGATATTTGCATATATTTTCATGAAAGATATTGGTTTATAATTCTCTATCCTTGTGGGTCATGTTCAGTTTTAGTGGCAGGGTGTTGCTGGCTTCATAGAACGAGGTTTGGAGTTAGCGGTCCCTTTCTGTGGTCTGGAAATGTTTATGTAGGGCTGGTGTCACCTGTTCTCTGAATGCTTATGAGAATTCTCCTGTGAAGCATCCATCTAGCCCCGGACTTTTGCAACGACCTTATCTATTCCGTCTTCTGCTATGGGCCTGTTCAAGTTCTTAATGTTCACATACATTAATTTGGGGAGAGAGTTTCCCAGTATTTTCCCATGTCCTCCAAATTATTGAGTTTTTTGGAATACAATCTATCATGGTATTGTGTAATTAATCTTTTTTATTCCATTAAGGTGCATTGGAACTTTCCTTGTTACATCCTTAATTCTGGATATTGACATCTGCTCCTTCTTTTAATTGTTAAGTTTGCTAATGATTTGTTGTTCCTTTCAAAGAACCAACTTTTTGTTGATTTTTTTCTTTTTGATGCTTTATGAAGATGTATTTGTATTAGTCATGTTTAAATCTTACTCCATTATCATCCATTTATCTGTCTGCAAAACTAAAGACTCGTGGGTTAGTCCTGAATCCAGATTCCAACTTAAAGACTGGTACACACAGTGCTTTGTTGTTCTTGTCCCCCCCACCATTTTCTTGTGTTTTCCAGTTCATTTCTTGCTTTTTTTTTACTTTGCTGTTGTAAAGAGTATGTTGTTGACTCTGTTCTAATTGCTCAAGGTGCTGTGTTAAGGTTCTGGCCATAATTCTCTCCTCTTTTATCATATGTGCATTTACTGCAATAGAGTGACCTTGCTTTCCATAGGTTTTATGTATGTTGCCCTGTCGTTCTCATTGGTTCCTAGGACGTTCCTAATGTCCTCTCTATCTGGGCTGTTACCCACTCTTTTTAAAGACGTATATTGTCCAGTGTACAATTGTTTGTCTTTTTGTTCTTTCTATTGATGAGTTCCAGCTTTATTGTGCTATAGTCAGAGAAGATGGTTTGAATGATTTCTTTTTTAAAATCATTTTATTGGGGGCTCATAAAACTCTTATCACAAGCCATACATACATCTATTGTGTCCAGCACATTTGCATATTTGTTGTCATCATCATTCCCAAAATATTTGCTCTCCACTGAAGCTGCTTTGAATGATTTCTATGTGTTTGGAACTTCCCAGGAATGCCTTGTGTCCCAGTGTGTGCACTGGAGAAGAATATGTTTTTTTTTGTTTTGTTTTTTGCCATTGGTTGGAGAGCTCTGAAACCTGTCCAGGAGATCAAATTGTTCAATTGTGTTGCTCAGCTTTTCAGTTGCTTGATCGAGTTTCTTACCTGTTGATTCATCTTTCTAGGAGAGCTGTGTATGGAAATAGCCTCCTGTAATTGTTGATCTTTTATCTTTGTTTTCATCTCTTTGGTGATTTGATTGATAAATTTCAAGGGTCTTTTGTTGGGTAAATATATATTTATTATGTTTAGGGGTTGTTAGTCTATTTATTCCTTGATACTAAGGTAATGCCCATCCTTATCTCTTGTTACATCATGTACCTTGAGATCTATTTTGTCAGAGATTAATATTTCCACCCCTGCTTTCCTTGACTGCCATTCTCTTGGTAAATTTTTGCCACCCTTTGACCTTTGGTCTATTTTGTCTGTGAGTTTGAGATGTGTCTCTTGAAGGCTTCAGAGTAATAGATTATTTTTGTCAACTCTGGCCTGCTACTCTTTGTCTTTTAATAGGTGCATTAAAAATGTTAACATTCAGTGTCATTAAATCTAAATGTAGATTAATTGCTGTCATCTCATACTATTGGTTTTTGATATTTCACTAATTTACCCTTTTAAAGGTTGGTGTATGTGAGTTTATTCTTGTCTTCAATTCTCCATTGCATCTGTAATATTTTGGGTACTGTTTTCACTCTGTCGGTTTTGGGGTGGTATTATACCTGTGGTTGTCTCATGTTTGCGTGCTGGAATTGTTGTTCTTCTGCCTATAAAGAACTGGAAAGTATTTTTTTTGTAATCCTGGTTTTGTTTTTTTAATTTTTCCAAATGGTACCTTATTTATGAACACTTCTATTTCATCTTCAATTTGATGGGAAGCTTCTCTAGATAAAGGATTCTTAGATTGCAGTTTGTCTTTCAACTTTCTGAGTATGTTGCTCCGATTTTGTCTTTCCTTCATGGTCTCTGCAAGGATGTCTGAGCTTATTCTCATCTGTCTCCCTTTTCATATGACTGTTGTTTTCCCTGTAGTTCCTGTGACGATTCTCTTCTTTTCCTTGAAGTTGGATAATTTGATTACTATATGTCTTTATTGTTTTGGGGGGTTTAACCTTATTGGTGTTCTCTATGTTTCCTGAATAGTTATCATCTCCTTTATAATATAAAGGAAATTTCCCCCCAAGAATTCCTTCACTGTTGTAACTGTAGGCTTATTTGTTTCTTCCTGTTCTGGCACCCCAATAATTCAAATATTGTTTTGTTTTGTGGTGTCCCATGCCATCCTTAGACTTTCTTCAGATTCTTTTGTTTACCTGTGTGCTCTATCTCTCATTTGCCGAATTCTACTTGATTATCTCTGCATATGCTAATTTGATTTTTCATTTCCTCCATTCTACTTGTCAGATCCTGTGTCTTCTTCTTCATTCTTGCTACATCAAGAATTCTTCCTAACTCCTGGATTTCCTTTGGGTTTAAGGATTCTGGTATCTGCATTTTTTCTAGTGTTTCAATTTCTTTTAATCTGGTTTCAGTATTGATCCCCTAATTTCTTGTATGATCCTAAGCATCATTCTCTTGTATTCTCCATCTGACAATTTGATGGCTTCTTCAGTTTAATCCATTGAGTTTGGGTAGTTTTCAGTAATCAAATTGTTTCTCTTGTTTGTTTGTTTTTTGTGGTAACTGCTCATGTTGGCTGCTGTTTACATCGCATCTTGGTTGAGCTGAAAGTAGTGTGTCGGCTTCTGTGACATGTAGGGATGAGGAACTGGCTCTTTAGATTAGGGGAGGATCAAATAGGTGCTGGAAAACATCTTATATAGATATGAATAAGGAATGTTAATTGAGTGAGTAGGAATACTAGGGTGTAAGTGCTTGGGAGTAGGCTTTAAGTGGTGGTATTGATCCTAGGAAGCCTTCCTGCTAGTATAATAGTTTTAATGAGTTAGAGAAGAGCATTCTGGGAGATGCAATTTTACTTGGTAAGTTAATGGAGAAACTGTGTGTTACTGAGGTAGAGGGAGCAAGTTCTAGAGGTTGTGGTGGTTGGGGTGAGGAGTAAATTAAGTCTATCAGAGTCACTTATCAACCCTGTATATTATGTAGGGAGAGTGCAGTATTTGCTTCTGTAACTTTGTTTTTAACAGAGTTCCCCTGTATAGTGGGTTTCTGTACAATAGGACTATTCACTCCTTCTGTGCAGTCCTGAAATAGAAGTCGGCTATTATAGAGGATGCCCAGGGATGAGAGCGTTATGATTAGAGAGTGATCTGGCAAAGGACTATGGGTCCCTGTGTCCATAGGCTACCTGACATAGTGTCGGGAAAGCCGCTGAGAAAGCAAAAATGTTAGGTTCCATTATTTTTCTGGCAGGGAAAAGAGATTTGTTTTTCTGTTCTCAAAATAAAATAAGAACAAGTCTACCAACCTCTTGAAGCTCACTGTACTGCTATTTTGAGCTTTGCTTCCATCTCACGTGTACCTTCCTAGATAGCTAGGCCTATCTTTCTGGAGAGCCTTGTCATTCCTTTGCCAGCAGGGGAGGGAACAGTGTCTCAGTAAGTGATTTCCCCAGTGGGAATTCTGTTCTGTGTGATGCCACAGGATCCATTGTCCAGGGCCTTCAGAAGTCTGTGGGATGCCCTTGATGGTCCTGGACCACCTCTCCATGCTGGCTTTTCATACCATGAAAAGGGAACACTCACAGCGAGCACAGCTGAGCTCTCCATGGGGGAACTGACAAAAATAAAAGGCCTGATGTGCTGTAAGACCTAGTATCCATCTCAATACCCTAACTCGGCCTCCTCATGCAGAGATCTGGTGATCACACAGGGAGACCTTCAGGAAGGCCATCCTGCATAGGTACCACTTTCCTGGGAGTCTCCTCATTCACCCCTGTATCCATTTCCCCACTATAGAGTTTCTGACTCTTATCAGACCTCTCCTATGTCAGAAAATATGGCCAATTACCTCTATATGACTGAAAACATCACAACAATATTGCAGAAACAGTGAACAACTGAATTATGCAAACATACACAAACCACCCAAAATGACCCAAATCCAATGGATTACCCTGAAAAAGAGGCCCAAGACAAAATAATTTAGAAGAATGTTGTTTAGGTTTTTCAAAGATGTGTGGAATAATTATGACAATAGGGGTAATAATTGGAAACCTAGAAGCTCTGAAAGGAATACCAAAAGACAAATATTAAGATAACAAAACTAGGAAACACAGTAAAATATCTGAGTAAAGCAATGGGGTAATGGGACAACTGGATACATGAGTTTGAAGACATTTACTCTATTGTTAGAGACAAGAAAAATAATAAAGAAAAAAGGACAACCACCCAATGAAAACCTGAATATAATGTGGGAAACTATCAGGAGAAACAAAATATGTTTCATCAGGATCCCAATGCATGAAGGAACAAAAAAAATCTACAGAGAAAATAATTTGAGAAATCATTCAAGAAAAATCCCCCATCATCACAAAGAAGAAAATACCTCTCGATGAAGCTGTAAAAGACCCTGAAAGACACATTGCAAAAGGAAAACACTACGAATATTGCAGTCAAACTCTGCAACTTCAAAGAAAAGGTGAGACTTTTAAAAGCAGCTATGGAAACAAAGAATAGTCATCTGCAATGGGAAACTGACATGGTTCACCTGAGATTCTCAGCAGAACTATACAGGCAAGAAGACAATGGTATGAGATAGTTAAAATTCTGCAAGAGTAAAACACTGCCCAACAAGAATCTTATATCCAACAAAACTGCAAGGGAGCAGTAAACATATTTTCACACAAGGAAAAGCTAAAGGAAATTGTAAAACCTCAACCAATATTACAAAATATATAGAAGTAATTACTATAGATATGCAGTCAAAATAGTAGGTAAATCAGTGCTTCATACAGGGCAACATTACTGAGAAACAAATACAAGGAAATCACCACTCTAATCAACACTGAAATAGGGGAGGAACAACGACACCAACAAAACCATGGAAAAAGGAAAAATAAATCCAAACTAAGCAAACTGACAGCAAGAATATCACATATTGCAATAATTACTGTTAATCGATTTGATCTACCAACCAAAAGACAACAATGGTAGACTGAATTAAAAAACCAGGACCCATCTGCATACGGCCTATTAGAACAAAACCTTAAACTCAAAGACAAAAATAGACTAACATTCAAGAGACCACAAGCCAGAAACTACAAACCAGTACCTCTCAAAAATATCAATGTAGAAAAAATTCTGGCTAACTCTATCAAACAACATATCAGAAAAATAAATCACCCTGGTCAAGTAGTATTCATACTAAGAATATAAGGATAATTCAACATTAGAAAAACAATCAATATAATCCACCATATACACAAAATAAAGAATAACCACATGATCATATCAATAGATGAAAATAATCCATTGGAAAATATCTAGCAACAATTAAAATCACTCTACAAAATAGAAATATATTTAAATGTAATAAAGGACATATATGAAAGATTAATGGTCAATATGACACTCAATGGGGAAAAATTGAAAACATTTTTTTCTGATAACTAGAATCAGAGGGAAAACATTTTCCCTGACAAGTAGAATCAGACAAGGATGCTGTTTATTACCACTCTCATTCACATCAAACCGGAAGTCTTAGAGCCATGAGACACAAGAAAACAAAGGGGGAAAATACACCAAGAAAAAGGGAGATTTCTTATTTTTTGCAGTTAATATTACTTTATTGATAGAAAACCTCAAATACTACCGAGAAGTAATTTAGAAACAATTGAGGGAGTCATAAAGTAATAGGATACAAGATTAATAAGCAGAAATCAATTGGATTCCTGTACACCACCTAAGAGAGCTCTGAAAAAAAAATCATAAAGCAAAACCATGTGCACAACCATCAAAAAGATGCAATATTGATGAATGAGTCAAAATTAATACAGACTAAGGAAAGACAATGAAGAAGAACACCTCTCCCCACTTTAGGGGAAGAAGCCACTTGAAATTTGCATAGCTTCGGCACATTTTCAAATACTAAAATTTAAATAAAGGAAGCAAAACTTTGTTGCAGATATGGCAAGCAGATGGACCTCTTATATGTGATGGCAATGAAATGTGATGAAAAGGGAGCTGATTTCTTGGAGAGAAGGCAACCATAGTAAGCTGAATTTGGGAAAGCCAGTGGGAGCAGCCTTTAGGATCATTTGCTGATGAAGCATGGCTCAAGGCAACAAAACAAAACAAAAAAACCCAGCTGAAAATATCTTCTACTCACTGGAAATTGGAATGTGTGAAATCTGAATTTAGGAAATTTAGAAGTGGTCAAAAATTAAATGGAATGCAAGATGATCAAGATATAAGGTATTAATGGACTTAAGTGGACAGGAGTTGGCCATTTGAGTCAGAAAATCATACGATTTACTTAGTAGGAATAACATAATCAAGAGAAATGGCATCCCATTCATTATCAGAAAGGATCTTGCTAAATCCACCATGAATTATAACACTATCTGTGATCAAATTACATTTACCATCCTCCAAGAAAGTTCAGTCAATACAACTATTATTCACTATTATGCATGAACCACAAAAGCTAGCTGTGAAGAAATTGATGAATTCTACCAATGATTTCAGTCAGAAATTGACCAAGCATGTAATTAAGATACATTGATAATTATTGTCAAATGGAATGCCAAACTTGGAGGAAAAAATGAGGAAGGCAACAAAGTGGTAAAATATGGACTGTGTGCTAGAAATGACGCTGAATATTGCATGATAGAATTTTGCAAAACTAATGACTTGTTCATAGATAAACCATTTTTCAATAACACAAAAGATAGTGGGACACCTGGACTTCCCTAAATGGAAAACATAGAAATGAAATGGACTAGATCTGTAAGAAGACACAATGAAGAAGATCAATATCAGCACCTAAAAGTAGACCTGGGACCGACTGAGAAAAAGATGCTCAATTTCTCATATCTAATTTCAGGATATAGCTGAAGGGAATTAAAACAATCAACAAGAGTCAAAATACGACCTTGAGGCTATCCCACCTGAATTTCCAGAACATCTCAAGAACAGGTTTGACCCAGAAGACCTGATGAGCTGTGGGTGGACATCAAGACCATTACTCACGAAGAAAGCAAATGGTCTTTAAAGAGTCGGGGAAAGAAGAAATGGAAGAAAAGATCAAATTGGGTGTCAGAAGAGACTCTGAAATTTTCTCTTAATCATAGAATAACTAAAGCAATTAAAGACTCAGGTTGCCATTTGGAAAGATTCTATGGTCAAATCATTGAATGATTCAGGAAGCATTAAGAGAGGATAATGACACTGTATGAGCAAAAGCCAATGGTACTGAAGGAAGAAGTTCAAACTTCATTGAATGCATTAACCAATAACAAGGCTCTGGGTATTGGCAGAATGCCCTCAGGGTATTGGCAGAATGCCCTCTGGGTATTAGCAGAATGCCCACTGGATTGTTTCAGCTAGCCGAAGAAGCGCTGAGAGCACATACTTTTCTATACCAGTATATCTGTGCCAGAATTATGGAACACAGTGACTTAGCCAATTGCTTGAAAGAGATCCATATTTGCTCCCATTCCAAAGAATGGTAAAAAACATCCCAGAATGCTCAAAATATAGAACAGTATCACTGCTATCACTTGCAAGTAAAACTTTGCTCAAGATCATTCAAGAGTGGCTACAGCAGTACATAGACAGAGAACTGCCAGAAGATCAGCTGGACTCAGAAAAGGAAGCGGAACAAGGCATATCCTTGATGATGTCAGATGGAACTCAGCTAAAAGCAGAGGCTACCACAAAGTCTCTTGTGTCTTATTGACTAGGCAAAGGCATACGATGGTAAGGACCACCATAAACTGTATGAGGAGATTGGTAAATCCAGAACTCTGCATTGTGGTCATCTGGAACTTGTACATGGATCAAGAGGCAGTAGCGGAACAGAACGAAGCACTACTGCCTGGTTTAAAGTTAGGAAAGGTGTGTGTCAGGGTTTCAGCATATGTGTTTAATCTATAAGCTGAGCAATCAGAAAAGAAACTATATTATATGAAGTAGATTGTGGCATAAAGATCGGAGGAAAGCTTATTAATAACCTGTGGCATGCAGATGACACAATCTTACTCACTGAAAGTGAGAAAGACTTGAAGCACTTGCTGATGAAGATCAAGGATGGTAGCCTCCAGGATGGATTACAACACAATGTAAGGGAGAGCAAAATCCTCGCAACTGGATCAATACAAAACATCACAATAAATGCAGAAGTAATTTGAAATTGTCAAGGATTTTGTCTTGCTCAGGTTCACAACCATTGCTAATGGAAGCAACAGGCAAGAGATCCAAAGATCTTGCATTAGGTGAATGTGCTGCACAAGATTTCTTTAGAATATTGACAAGCGAGGATGTTACTTTGATGACAAGGTGTGCCTAACCAAAGCCATGGTATTCTCCATCGCATCACACACATGGGAAAGTTGGACCTTCCATAAGGAAGACTGTAGAAGAAGAGATGCATTTAAATTAGGTGCTGGAGAAGAATATTGAAATTTTAGCATGGACTGCTGAAGGGGTCGATCTGGACAGGAAGAAGTAAGACCAGATTGTCTCACAGAGTCAAGGCTGGCAAGACTTCATCGTAAATGATTTGGCCTTATTGTCAGGAGAGTCAAGTACCCGGAGAAGTACATCGAGCTTGGTAAAGTGGGGGATTGGCAGAAAAAGAGGAAGGCACTCAAAGAGATGGGTTGGAGCCAACGTGATGGCACTTAGCAGAAACATCAATTAGCGATTTCATATGAAAAGGGAACAGGGGGAGGATATACAAACAACTCTTTAAATAGGAGAACAAAGGAGGCTTCCTACTACCAGACCTCAAAACCTATTACACAGACACAGTAGTCTAAACTCCTTGATATTGGTACATTTATAGATACATAGACAAATTAAATAGAATTGAAAACCCGGAAGTAATTTCATGCACCTACAAATAACTTATTTTCAAGGATGGGGTAAAAATGATTAAATGAGAAAGACAGCCTCTTCAACAAATTGTGCTGGTAAAGTTGGATCTCCCCTGCAGAAGAACGGAACAGGACCCATACCGTTTTCCATGCATGTAATCAAAGTCAATATTGACCAGAGACCTAAATGTAAATACCAGAGCCACGAGGATTTTCCTTAAGAAAATTGGTTCAAAAATTATTGGTGCTACTACAGGGCAGAAGACAAACAAGCAAAATCACTGGTATTAAGTCAATTCTGGTTTGGGGTGATCCTGTAAGACAGAGTGGAACTGCCTCTGTGGCTTTCTGAGACTATAACTCTGTATGGGAATAGATAACCTCATCTTTTCCCTGCGAAGCAGCTGGTGGTTTAGAACTGCTCATCTCAAGGTTATCAGGCCAATGGTTTCAGTATGTAAAAAATAGAAAATACACACAGTAGAAAACAAAATAGTTCACTGGGCCTACTAAATAAGACACTGATATATACTGAAAGAGTAAAATGAGACCAAATGGACTGGGTAAAACTACAGCAGTGACACAATAAACAAGGCATTAATTAATAAAACCTATAGAAATCTGCAATACTTTGATAAAAAGATGAACTAATTTAATTAAACAATGGTCGAATTAAATTCAGTAGAAACACTTTGGTGACATTTTAATAGCTGTATATGTGATAATTCTCTTAGAAACAATACATTGAGTATATTATTGCTTTATGTTTCACTTAAAATTCAGTATTAAGGGACTGCAGTACTTTGATTGTTAACTCTATCCATACTCTTATTTAGGGGTCTGTTACTATTTTTGCTTTTTAGGAATTTTTTCTCCCTTCAAAGAATGAAAATAGAAGAATAGTTAAAGTAACTCTGATACACACACTCAATGGGCAATGGAAAACTATGCATCCCCTTAAAAAGAGTGGTAAAACTACAGAACACTTCATGACATGGATGTATATGGAAATCACTATGCCTAGCAAAGTTAGTCAACAACAAATTGATAACACCTGTATGATACCAGGACAGGCACACACATCTTCTTAGGTCAAGTAATCTTCTTATCTGATCTCCCAAGCCACCAGGTGAGCTACCTAATGTTTATGATACATGCAATACCCCCTTAGTTGTACATATAACACACATTTATAAAGGAGGCCTCCCTCACCTGGGGTCAGTTTCACATGGTGAGGGGAAAGAGAGAAGACTCATCCATTCCTGCCAGTTACCATTGGTCTATGGTGACTGCCAATCAGCACACACTCCTGTAAGTGCACCCAGTGAACTGTAGGGGAAATTCAAGCCTTGAGGAAATCTAAGGATTTTTTGAAATTTTTTTTGTGTGTGCTCTATCTCTAACCCTCATTGTTTGCTTAAATAGTATTATGTAGCTTGGGGTTTTTTGATCTGTGCAAATCAGTAACCTGTGTATTTTAGTTAAAACATCTGTCCTATACATGTATACTTTTATAAAGAGCATTTCAAATTCTATGCCTTGGTATAAATTAATGATTTTATCAATAGAATCATTATATATCATATAAGGATGATTTATAATATTGCCCAATCAAAAGATAATGCTATCTCTAAAGTGGGCCAGGGACATAAAAACCTTAGATCTATGGATGGATTTTGAGCTCCCACTTTTTTTAACCTTTATAGAAGAACAATTAGAGCTTGAGTTCTGAGAAGCAAATTTCAAAATGATTAGGAACACCAGTGGACTCTGGAAATCCAGTAGCAGAGTCCTCGGGCAGATTAAACCTCTGGGGAATCCCCTCTGACCATGGACCAGGGATGTGAACAGCCTTGCTCTCAGACACAGTGCATTAGAAAGTGGACTACTGTAGATGCAATTAGTATAAAATTTAAAACCCTCTTACTTGTTCTCTCCTTTAACCCGTTTCAAATTTGTTATATATTTTATTATTTTTTGATATATTTCCAGTTGAAACTTTCCTGTTTAATTTTGTTATGGTTATTGGGTGTTTTCTTTTTTTCCTCTTAAACTTTTCATATATTTTTCTTTATATTAAATATAGGATATGTAAAGGTATTCAGAAAGTAACTGATTAATGGTAGCCTGGGGTTGCTGCATGGGAAGATAACTGCATTATCATATAATAATAATGAGCAAAAGAAAGAGGAAAATATTCTAAAATTGATTGTGACAATAATTGAAAAACTCTTTGTAATGTTTAACATGTTGAATTGTATGATATGTGAATTAAATGCTAATAAAGCTGATAAATATATTTTAAATGATTTACAGTCTTAGACATCCTATAGAGTAGTCATAAACTGTCACATAGGGTTACTATGTGTCAGAATTGTCTCAGTGGTAGTTTTTTTAATAACATATACACATTTCATTGTTAATGTATATCATATGACTCAGTATACAAAGAACATTTCTTGAAATATCAAATGTCATGGACGCTGTTTTAGGACAACAGATCACTCATTTTCCTAATATTTAAAAATGGCAGTTAGGAGCTGTGAAGTACACATAAAGAATGAGAGTATACTCTATTGCGATAACTATACTGAGGTAGTGGAAGCCTTTATTTTATCCTAAAGTGGAGAAAGAATGTCCCGGTACAATAGACAGAGAAAAGGGGAATAAACAAAATCAATTGGGCAATGAGAAAATTCTGATAGGAAAAATAACATGTTAGTGACTTAAAGTTCCCAATATTTTACAGCTTTGGGGCCAGTATTTTTAATCTCTTCAGTAAATTAGATTCAGTTCAGGTTTTTATAGACCACTAAAATAGTCAAAGCATTTTTTAAAGGCAAACATTGCCCAATGCCAGTCCATCATGATAAGCAGGTGGAGCACAGAGCAAGCAAAGGCATATTTCACCAGGGAAATTTTTCAAAATTTAGTTTAAAAGTAAAGCAATATTTCCCAGGATACCTTCAGCCCTAAAAACCCAAAATCTGTGTCATACTGGTAATTTAAAGCATCCTAATAAAACTTTCTTAATAAACTCAAATAAATATAATAGTTCTTAAAATGACATTTCACTGATGTCTGCTTATTATGACTTGCTACTCATGTGTCAATTGGATATCCTTTTTTTACCTTATCTGATGCTATGTGGCTGGAAGCTCTGCCACTAGTATTTCAAAGACCGTCAGGGTCTCCCGTGGTTGAGAGGCTAGAGCACTGCTTCCCGAAGAAGACAGACTAGGAAGAAATCCACTAGACCTTCCACTTCTGAGGAATTAGCCACTGAAATTTTATAAGAAGCAGGCTAACATGATTTGATTTAGTGTCTGAAGAAGAGAAACTCAAATATAAAAGCACTCATAATTATACGGAAAAGATCTGTTTCCTGAAAGTAGCTTTATGTTGGCATATGTTGCAATTCAAAGCTCGAGGACCTTTATTCACTGATTAAGCATTGCTTAGTATGAGAAGAGAGAATTCCAAACATCCATTGATATTTGAAATGTAGACTATTTGAAGTATGAATCTTAAGATATTCAAATTCATTAAAATGCAATGGAATCTATTAAGATTGATATTCTAGTATTGACCATTTTAAGTTGGGACAGTTATGTGGTTTACTAGGCTAGGGATAAGAAATTGATGAAGGATGTTCATATTCAAAAAGATCAAGTCAAGATGCAACTTGAAGTACACTTCTGTCTGTGATATGATTATATGCTTGCCAGGAAGACTAGTTAATATTAAATCATATGATGAAGGAATGGAGTAACTGCACCTACTATTTCATTCTGAAATTGATCAAACATATAAAATTACAATAAGTACTGGTTATTGAAATGTGAAACTTGAAAGCAAAGAGGAAAGATTAGCAGTTGGACAACATTGCTCTGGGATGAAAACAAAGTAGGAGATTAACTGGTACTTTTAGCCAGAGCTTTTCCATCAACATCAGTGGATGCTGCACATGTGCACTTCTCCAGTTGGAATGCACACATATCAAATTGATTACCTTTGTGGGTAGAAGTAATTTATCAGCCAAAACAAGGTCAGGGACTGGTTGTGATACAAATTACTAAGTGCTCATAGACAAGTTCATGCTAACGCCAAAGAACATTAAAATAAGCCTATGAAGAAATTCCTCAATTCCTTCATCATAACATTTAATGGGGTAACAAATTATACCTTGGGGAGAGTGTATTCCACCTAATTAGATACCAGCTCTAGAATAAATTTGAAGCATGGAACACTGACGACCTTAGACAAGACTTCAAGATAGAATGTCATCAAGAATATCATACATGAAGATATAAAACGTTCCTGAAACACACTAGAAAGAAAGACTGAAGTGAATGCCAGAAGAGTCACTGAAACTTGCTCCTGAATATGGAACAATTAAGCTAATTAAAGAAATTATTAAATAAAACAGCTAGATGAAAATTTCAAAGGGCAGGTAGAGAAGACACAGTATCACAATGAAAAGTATACAGGCACCTTGCTAGAAAGCCAAAAAGGAAGAACAGGGTCAGCATCAGGATCTTCAAGCTGAAAGAACTGGAGCAAAATTAATTCAGGTGTTGCAACATTGAGAGGTAACAGGAAAATAGTGAAGGAGGATCCAAAATTATTTAGAGGAGCTTTAAGAAGCTAGAAAGGATACAGAGTCACTGCACAGAAATGTTTTTTTTAACAATTTCAAGAGTTAACATATGATCATGTATTCATGATATTAATGGGGTGGGGGGGGGCGGGGGGAATCCAGGATGCACAGAAGCATTGGGTATGGAGAGGCTCAGGATTTACCAGAATAGTAATAAAATGTTTCCACAAACTGATGCAAGGCTAGAAGTACTTACTGGTCTATGCTAACCGATTTTGTAGATAGGTGCCTGGCTATCCATTTATAAGAGATCAGTATTTGTGCCCATACCAAAGGAAGGTGACCCAACAGAATGCAGGAATCATCAGACAATATCAATACTATGACATATAAGAAGTGACTTTTTGTTGAAAATAATTTAAAACAATTACAGCTGTACATTCAAGCCAAAAATTGGCTTGAATTGTCCAATTCAAATTGGACAGAAAAGGATGTGGGATGAGGAATATATTTGTGGATATCAAATGGATCTTGCCTAAAAGCAGAGACTACAAGAAAGATGATCATGTATGCTTTATTGTTTCTGCAAAGGCATCAGACTATGTGGCTAATAACAAATTAAGACTAGGATGGCCAAGAATGAGAATTACAGAAACTTAATTGTGCTCAAGTGGAATCTGTACACAGAATATGAAGTCTTCCTAAGGGCCATTGCATACTTTCAAGTTAGGAAAGGTGTGTCTGAAGGTTTTATCTTTTAAAACATAAATGCATGATGAAGAATGCAGCATCAGGAACAGAAGTTGGCTCGTCAACAACCTGTAGTAGACATGTGACACAACCTGGCTTGCTGAAAGTGATGCACTTCAAGAAGATTGAAGATTTATTATGTTTTGTGTGTAAATTTTAGTTCAATGTAAAGAAAACCAAAATCCCCCCCATCAGAAACAGTAGACAACAGCAAGATAAACAGGAGAAAGACTCAAGTTTTCAACGATTTCACTTTACTGAGGTCCACAATCAACATTCGTAGAATCTGCTGCTTCTGTGTAATCATCTGATTGGGCACATTTGCTGCATACAGACTCCTATAGTGTGATAAAGAACAAACAAAGCACTGTGAGGACGACTGTGTTTTGGTTCCCCCTGGAGGACCTGACCCAAGCCATGCCATTTTCAAATACCTCATCAGCATGTGAAAGCTGTATAAGGAATGAAGTAGGTTTCAGAATAATTGATACATTTGGATTATGGTTGGTGAAGGTTATTACCATACATGCCAGAGAAGAAATAAATGTGTCTTGCAGGAAGTGCAGCAGGAACACACATGGAAAGCTAGGATGGTAAGATTGCATATCATTTAGGATATGTTGTTAGAAGTGACCAGTAACTGGAGAAGTGCATCATTCTGGGGAAATCGTATGATCAGTGAAACAAAACAGAAAAAGAAGGAACCAAAAAGAAAAGAAAAAAAACGCTCAATGAAACATCTGCTCAATGTAGTGGATGCCACATCAGCTTGATCTTTCCAACGATTTTGATGATATTGGAGGATTGAGCAGGATTTGAGTAGAACTTCAAGGCTTAGACAGATGAGCAAAATATACATGAAGATTTATTTGTTGTATATATTTAAAAATACCAGTGAAAACAATAAGAATTAGAGTGGAACATGTGTGATACTATCTCTGTAGATAAGCCTCTCAGGTTACAAGGAATTCAAAATAGAGCTGAGTTAATGCAGCTTCTTCGGACTGCCATTGACCTTAATCCTATGGAAGTAATAAAGCCTTGAAGATCCTCTTTTATTGATGGGGCTTGGCTCAAAATGAGAAGAAACGCTTGCACAATCCATTAATGATGTGAACATGGAATACACAACAGAAATGGAATGCACAAATAGTCAATTCAAATGGACTAACACGGAACAGTTTGAATCCAACAATTGTGTGGTATACTAAAATGAGAATGATAAAATAAAGAGTAATTATATTGCATTCATCATTAAACATTTTTATCCTAAAATATAATTGTATCTGTAATAAGATCATATGGATACATGAACAAGAACAGTATTTAGAACTATTACCCATCTTAGAACTAATAACTAATGAAAAAAGATCTAAAGATGTTTTGCCTGAATTTCACACTGAAAATTTCAGTTGGAAATTAATCAAACATACTATCAATTGCATCACTACGGGCAGGTGATTAGAATGTCAGAGTTGAAACAAAGGAGGATCCAGGGATTGGTCCTAGAAAATGTGGCTTGGATTGTAGAAATGATGCCTAACAACAGAATTTTACAAGTCCCACGATTTACTGCAAATATCCCTTTTAACAACAAAAATCATACACATTTACCTTCTTGGATGAGTACATCCTTGGGAAAAATAATCAAGAGGTTCAATATCATCAGTTAAAACAAACTAAAAGACAAACTGTCCAAAAAGCAGCCAATTTTTCAAAAATAACTATAATTTGAAATTGAAGAAAATGAAAACAAATCTACAGAAATAAAATGCTTCTTTTAGGATATAGCACCTAGATTTAAAGGCCATATAAAGTAGAATTTCCACACACTGAACACTAATGGGCAAACTTTAAATCAGTTGAGATGATATCAAGAGCATTATGCATGAAGAATATTATAAATCAAAAGGTTATTAAAATAATTTTAAAACAGGAAAAATGGAATAGATTAAAATTAATGTTAGATGAGGCTGTGCTGAGAACATCAATTAAAGATGAAAGGAATAAAGGGCCTCTTTACAAAAATTTTGTTCAACCTTAAACAATTTCAGGTGTTAGGTTATAATTCAGAACTAGTGATATTACACTGTGTGTCCCCAAAGGTAAGACATCCCCTCAAATAAGACTTATTTACAGTTTTTTCTTCCACTGAAATATAAGGCATCCCCCCAAAATAAGACCTCCCTGATAATAAGGCCCCTGAATCTAATGTAACTCTGCACTGTAGCAGTGGGTGCTGCCGTGCAGCTCAATGTTGGCCGCAGTGCAGCCGGAGCAGACAGGAAGTGGGAGGTCTCTTTTAATCAGAGAGCCCGCGCCGCTGCCAGGACAAACTGCCACCTGCTGCTCGCTCTGCCCTGACAGAGTCTGGCTGACTCACACTTAGACAGGGAGTCGAGTCGCGAGGGGCAGGAGTCGGGCACCTTGTGTGGACACACAGGGGTGGCTGAGTTCGGGGGGAAATATCTGATAAGGGGTGGGGGGATGTCTGGTGAAGGTGCCCACGGGCATAGGGTTGGGGGAGGGGGATCACTTAAAATGACACAGGAAGATCAGAAGGGGTTACAAAATGGTAAGTCCCCCTCTGTGATTCTCCTGTGTCATTTTGAGTCCCCCCTCTGATCCTCCTGTGTCATTTTAAGTGATCCCCCTCCCCTCACCCTGATACCCCAGTGTCATTTTTTTTTAACCCCTAGACATGAGCGCGAAAAGAAAAAGCTTAACCATGGAGTACAAGAAAGGAATCGTGGAAGACTCTTGGGGCCAAAATCTTACTGCCTTCTGCAGAGAAGATCCTGAGTATCCGATTGGTCTGAAAATGGTGAGCAGAGTATGGTAACCTCATTGAACAAGTAGACAAGGGAAATGCTAAAAAGCGCATGTGTGGATCAGGTTGGTAACCATTGTTTTTCGAGCTGGAAGACCTGATCTGTGAATTGGTTGTTGACAGGAGAGCTAAGGCTTAGCTTGTGAATAGGGCTCAGATTCATGAATTTGCCCTTGCAATGGCACCCAGTTTGACATAGCCCCGAAGACTTCAAGCATCACAGCACTGGCTGGATCATTTCCTTCAGCTCAGTGAACTGTCTTTAGGAAGATCCCCAACATTGTTTAGGCTGGAAGCTGCTCAAGTTATTAAGCGAGAACTAGCATTCAAGTCCTTTATTGAGAATGCTGACTTCTCTAAACACAGTCTTTCCAGCATGATTGCGATGCATGACACTGCAGCGTTTATGGGCCCATCATCTCAAACAACAATGGAACAGCAGGGTGCCTCCTCAGTGCACATTCCCTCCACTGCTTACAAAGTACACGTGTTTCCTGTATTTTGGCAATTTGTCTGGATGGCACTACAATCCAACCTTTATTTATTTATTTGAAAACAGAATGGAGAGAAATCATTGTGGAAACGTTGTGAAATCTAAACTGCAAGAGGTTGTGACTTGGGTGAAGAATCCATGGGAGAAAACCACTGAGAGTTGCATTGAAAATGCACTGTGAGCAGGCTGCCTTGACAAGACGTCCTCGTTTAAGGACAGCGCTATTGCTAAACATGAGGGATCTGGTCCACTGATTCTGACAGAAATGGAGTCAAAGAAATTCGCCAGGAAATTTAGGGTTTGGATTGTTAGCATGATGTTCCAGAAGATGATGACATGAATAAATGAGTAAATGTACCATAGATGGTTGTACATAGAAATAATTGTAGTAATAAGAAATTCCTGACACTGTAGGATTCACAGTTTGTCTGGTTATGCCGGTTTGTGATGACAACTACTACAGTACCATATACAGGTAATAAATGTCCTGGGGTTTTGTGTTCAACAATAAATGTGTACCGTATTCTTCTTCATGGAAAAAAAAAAAAAAAGATTCCCCTGAAAATAAGACCTAGTGCATCTTTGGGAGCAAATACTAATGTAAGACACTGTCTTATTTTTTGGAGAAACAGGGTAGATATAGGAATGGATTTGGGGCTCACACGTAATTCTACCTTCAAAATAAAAACAATGAATTCTTATGATATTGCCCCGCTCAACGTTTGCTTTCATTGAAGATATGGGCTTTCATTGAAGACACGGGTGCTATTGAAAAGTGCGGTGGAGAAGCCTGATGGTGATTCAGGAGGAAAAGCATCTGGTATGTAAGGCTTGACTTAAAATACACAGCCATCTAAGTGAAGCCTCAACAAAGCAAACCAGCCGGGGTCATTCAAAGATTGTAAATAATATAATCTAAAACTGGAGGAGTGGATGGTATGAGAGCTCAAATTTTGACCCTCTAGTTTACATCTTTGTTTTTTAGTACCTTGCAAGAGTACAGCAGGAAAAACAAACAAACTAACTAACAATCCTCTGAGAGGTGGGCAATGGGCTGAGACCGATTCCCAATGGACGGCGCTTGAATGGCTAATAAACACAGGGGGAAATGCTCTTGTTCACTAGCCAGATGGGAAACGCAAGTCAAAACAGTCAAGAGATACCATCTAATGCCTTTAACTGGAGTCCCATTAAAAACAAACAAACAAACAAAAACACTGAGAAAAACAAATGTTAACGAGGGCGTGGTGAGATTGGAACTCTTATTTACTCGCCGTATGGCAATCCTAAAACAGATGGCAATTAGAATACCATATGACCTAGCACAACCATCCCTGGGCATACACCCCAAAGAAATGCGAAGCAGATTATGAGCAGACATCTGCTCCTCCATGTTCATGGAATCCCAGTTCCCAACAGCAAGAAGTTGTAACAGCCTCAATTCCCATCAGTAGAAGATTGGATTAAAAAGCAAAAACAAAACAAAACAAAAAAGCCCAACGGAATACTATGCACCCCTATAAACAGCAATGAAACCATGAAACACTGTGTTACCTGGACAGTTCTGGAAGCTGAGTGAAGTTAGTCAATGTATTAGACAGGATTCTCTAGAGAGATAAAACCAGATAAAACAAAAAATTAACTGTTAAATTACATATATATGTATATATATAGATAGATAATACAAGAAATGAACAGTTAAATTATAAAGCAGTACAATGGCTCAGTACAACTCACTCTGGTGAGAGAGTTGTGAGACACTAGCAGTCCTTCAAGTCTTGAGAGCCACTAGGTAGTCCTCTGTAGAGAGAGAGAGAGCTAAGCTCTCCCAGCACAGGCAGCAAACAGCAAGGCAGGTCACCAACTGTCAGTCCCCAGCTCTGGAGATGTAATTTCAATTGTGTGGTCTTAAAGGGACCTCAACTTACAGTGACACAGTCCACAGACTACGCATCCCACAGGTAGTGTGCCCTTTAAATTGAGGCACAGAACAAGCAAGGCAGCCACACACTGGTTGCTGGTCGGATGATTAAAGAGCAAAAGACCAGAAAGGCAAAGTTCACCAAGCCATTTATCTCTCCACCCTTCAATTAATCCCACTTGTGTTTAACGGCCAGGCTGGCACAATAAACTATCCCAGTCAACCACAAAAAAGTTATTCAGCCACAAAAGGACATACATCGTATGGGCCCACTGATGCAGGAGCGAGCATCAAGACAGGCACAAAGCCCATGCTTGCAGGACATCCAGTCTGCTGGCCGGAGTGGCCAGACAGCTTGGTAGATACCTTAACTGGTGCCAGTGATCCATGCACCATCCTCTCTAGCTATGCATCTTGAAGGTCACTTTGCCAGAGGGTGACTCCCATCATCCTGGATCAAATTGTTAAGGGAGGAGAAGAGGATGCTGTCTACTGAGCGCTTGCTAGGCATAGCTATGACGAGGTACCACTGGGCAGGTAGACAGCCCCATCAGAGGAAAGAACAGTGTTGGAAAAGTTAGTGTGAAAATACATTCTCACCTTCTCTCTCCCAGACCTGGTTCCTGACAGCATGGAGGAAGGTGAGCACCCCCAAATTTTGTCTGCTTCTTAATTTCTTCCCTTCCATTACACAACTATCCCTTAGGACCCATCCAGATGTGGGTTGAATCCCATATCTAATGTGTATCAGAGGATGAATCCACTGACGACGTTTTAACCGTTCAAGTTAGGTTTATCATTTTGATCTTTTATGATCACCTCTCCAACGCCTCCTATTTGGTAACACTTTCCCCTCCGCTTCTAGAAGTGTACGAGTAGTGGATGCCTTTTGAGTCAGCTCGTCTGCATTAGCATTTCCGATAGCAATTGGCCAGGTAACTTTGTGTGCGCGCTCACATGCCCTATGAAGAACAGATGGAAGCTGGACCTTCTTTGAGACTGCAAGGTACGGAATAACGCACCAATGTCACAGTGTGGACCTGATTTCAATTTTGCTGTGTTCACAAAAGAACAGATTTGTATTGCATAGGCTGAATCACTAATTTTATCAATTGACTTCTTCACATCTTTGAACAATAGAATGAGAATGAATTTTCTGTCCTCCGAGCAGGCCTATAACAAGTTTGAAAGGATGGAGAGGAGGGGCCCCAAAAGACTGCTCTGCCGTTACTGGAGCTATGGCAAAGTAAGTGGGGCTCCCTCAAGCAGCTTGTGGGAGGACATTGTTAATAATCTAAGAGTCCATTTTAGAAATCCTCAGAGCTTCCCTGGGGGGAAATGACAACCTAACTTCTCATGAAATTCAGCTAACACTATCTGGAAACCTGTAGAGAATCCATCTGAGCTAGAGTATAAGGCAGAATTCTGATCCATGGATCATACCCACTTAGCAGTCCACAGCGATGCCTGCCTGTGGTGATCACCTGTACTATTTGTTTGCAAAAAGGCCAAATAACTTTAGGGCCCTTAGTGCCCCGGTGTATCCACTCTAGAAGCTTATCCTCATGGGCTAGTGTAGCAGTGGGGAGATGGGAGTGTGAGTAGTAAGGAGAAGACCTTCACCTGGATCAATGCAATAAATCTTTCCCTGGTCGATGCTTTCTTCCACAAATTGAAACTCACTGCAAGCCTCAGGGGTGAACTCTCTAGGACTATTTACCTGTGGGTCCTCTTCGAGTGTGTTAAGTAAGTGTTGGAGCTCTCCCATGGGGATTCACAACACTGGTCTAACTCAATTGATACCTCCAATTAGCTTTTGAAAATCATTCAGTGTTCTTAGAGGATCTTTTCTAATTTCAGGTTTCTGTGGCCTAAGTAAGTATGAGGGCTGGTTGTCTGAACAATTACCAATCCTGCCTGAGAGATAGCTGCTCTGATGTGCATTTAGGTTTGCTTTAGCATTTCATTGCTAGGTGCAGCTATTAAAATATCGCCCTTCTATCGGCATCAAAGAAACGTCCTCTGACTGGCTCTAACGCTTTCCTATGAAAAATTGACACAGAGGAGCACTGTTCACCATGCCCTGAGCCAGAGTTTTAAGAGGGCATTTCTTAGTAGGAGCTTTATGGTTCAATTCAGGGACAGTGAATGCAAATATTTCAAGATCATCACTAACAGGAAAGTGTATGTGTTAGTCTGGGTAGACTAGAGAAACAAATTCATAGAAATGCATATGTATATAAGAAAGAGGTTTACGTACAGTAGCAATTGAATATTGAGAAAACATCACAGCCCAGTCCAGATCAAATGTATAAGTTCAATATTAATTAATTTCTCTTCAGACTCACAAAATATATGCAATGAGGCCAAATGCAGGAAGATCACAGGCTACCGGGTTGGATGTCATGTGGATCCAGTGGTGTTATAAGCATCTCAGGGCTGGCAGGGGTCTCTACTTGGCTTCTCTGGCTGAGTGAACTTCGTCAGCTTCACCAGTAGTCTGGTTGTATTAGGGCAGGTCCATGTGACTCCTCCAGCTTCCAGGACACAGCTCCACATGTCTTGTAAGTAGAGCGTCATTTCAGGGAGTGAGCAGAGAGCGAAGTTTTCCCAGCCTCCAAGGAGGAAAAATACAGGCATTCCCAGAATTCTCAGGAGAAGGCCATGACCACATAGAGACCTCATTGATTCTATCTTTATTGACAGGCCAGACTCCACCACTTCACTTGCAATCCTCTCAAAGTAACACAACATTAGGTAACTTCCACAGTGTAAAACAATCTTAAATTTCTGACAATCATAAGCCCAGTTTTTTAGAATCATGCTGGTTGAGGGAAGACCTGGCTGGAATGTTCCCATAGGCTGTATAAATAGAATTAATAGCTTTCAGGTCTGCGAGCATTCTCCACTTTCCTGATTTCTTTCTAATTACAAATAGCAGGGAATTTGGGGCTTGGAGTCTCTGCTCTGTGACCTTCTCTCAGCTGCTCTTGCACTAAATCAGGTAGATCCTGCAAATTCTCACTAGTAAGGGAGTGTCAGGTAGCTAGGGACAGGAACCAGAGGTTGTTCCTCCACGTACCAAGCCCCCGCACCGCCCTTACCAGAAGTTAGAAGCCAATACAGCTAAAAGGCATGCACCAATTCATGCCAGGGAGGTGGTACACCTGGATGGGCCCAAACATGGCCAGGTGGGCTTAATTCAGGTAATGGGCTCAACTGGAACTCTCGACCATGCCTTCCAGCTGAAGGCCCTAAAGCCCAGAACCTGGAGGCCACTGCCCTCTCCTTCCCATCGGCTCTTTCTCTACTTTCTGCTCGGTGGTGCGGCCTCTCTTTCTCTGGCCACAGGCCGCCACATGTGGGGGTGGTGTCCCACGGGGTTTCCTGTTTTCAATAAATGTAAAACCTAAAACTTCTGCCCTTTATTAAAAAAACACTTGGATCACAAACCAGGCTTCGACAAGAACTCTTTCTTGTGTGAGGCCAAGAACCCAGGAACTGGTATTTCCCACCTGAGAAAGCTAACAGACCACTCTTCCACCCATATTGGGTCATTCGACTTCCAAGTCAGTTAATGGGAGCAGCCCTCACAACAGTACTCCCCAATTAAAAAACCAAAAAGGACATCCCAGGGCATAGCAGTGATTTTGGGGGGGTGACCTCAGTCACAGAAGGATCTCCTTTACAACCCATATTCTTCATTATATTCTGTGCTATGACATCTTGTAGAGGAATGTACAATCTCGGTGACCCTGCTGTAAGAGATATATCCCCCATATATTAATGGGGTGAGAGTCACCGCGGGTTTGATTAAACCTGACTGTCCTTCAGGCCCCATATGTTGTAGGATCTTGCATCTTTACGCTACTTTCTCCTGGTCAATTTCTCCTATTCTTCCAGTGCTAAAAGTAACACTGGTTAGCAGGCAAGAATTTGGCCCTTTTTGATGGCTCATAACTTAAGTGTCAGCTCCTGCATCTAAAAGTCCTGAAAAACGTCCCCTTCAATTATTAACTCCATAAATGGGTTGACCTGAATTCTCCAGCTCTGATTCAGGAGTGGAGTTAGTTTTATCAATAGGAACACAAGAGAGCAGGAGTAATTGGCCTATGCAACTCCCTTTTTTATAGCCTATGGTCCTTCAGATTCAATCACTGCTCAAATGTCTCCATCATAATCCTGATCAATAACTCCAGTAATAATCTAAACACCTAGCATTTAGGTTGGGCCTTCCTAATTAAAGCCTTATGGTTCCTTTAGGCAGTGGACTCCAAATACCAGTTCTAATCATTTCCGGTTTGCCATTTGGTATATGCTAAATATTCCTTTGAATGGTTAATTCTACTGAGGCGCTCCTTCTGTGTGGTGGGCTGGGTAGGAACTGCCTTCCCCAACTCCATGGGTTAGGGCTTGAAACATGCCGCATTCCCTGTTTCCCGACTGGGAAGTATTCCCTAGACCTTGGTGGCCCAGGCCACTTTTGGCTGTCTGGCCAATTGGCTTCCTTTGCTGGTACTTTTCTCTGCAAATGACTGATTTTCCCAAAGCTCAAACATTTCCCCTTAGCGTGGTGTAATTCGCCATAGTGATGGCTAGGGGGTCTCCCCTGTGTGTCTCAGATCCGACTCCCCTGCACATCTTGAGAGAATCTAAAAGAGTGTTTCTCAACCTGTGTGTCGTGACCCCTTTGGGGAGGTGTCAAAGGACCCTTTCACAGGCGTCACCCAATTCATAACAGTAGCAAAATTGCAGTTATGAAGTCGCAATTAAAATAATTTTATGTTGGGGGGGGGGGGGTCACCACAGCACGAGGAACTGTATTAAAGGGTCGCAGCATTAGGAAGGTTGAGAACCACTGACCTAAAAGCACACCCTGCTCCCTGTATGGGCGTATGGCATTTTTGCCATCTAAATTTGCATATCCATAAGCAAGCATTGGTACAAGATTTTGCATACAGCATCCTGCAATCAGGACACAACATCCATGTAGGACTATAATCATTTCCCTACCTTAAAGCGGTGTAACTGGGCTGTTTGTCCCTTAATGGTGATATTCTTTTCCCAGGCCTGCAAACAAGCCTCGGGGGTTTGTTACAATCCCTGGTAAGGAAGTTGCAGTTGTGTTTTCACAATAATAAAATTCCCTTCCCTGAGCAATTGACCTTCCCCTATAGAGATACCCTCTTCTACAGTCCTGCCAACTCCTGCTTCAGCACTTTCAGACCACCAGACTTGAGACCTTAACGATGCTGATGGATTACTTTAAACGCTTTTGTCCAGGCTCTCCAGTCTTCTGGTATCCAGTGGTCAGTTTCCACTAATGATCTAATTATGCTAATTATGAAGGGAGAGTTAGTGCCATAAATGGAGGCAGCCTGTGTGAAGTCCTTTAATACCTTGCAAGGGAAAGTACTGCAGACACTCCTGAAATCCTTGGGGGTGCTCTGCATGAGGCCCCCTCTCAATAACACAGGACAAGAGTTTCATTTGGTCTCCAGTCTCCTTCCTCTGCATTTTCTCTACCTTTGAAAGTTGAGGTGCTTTGCTATGTTTAGTGTTCTACTTGCTCTTATTTCTATCCTCTGTTATTTTATGGCTGTTGGCCCTCTAGGCTCTGCATTCCTTAGCCAGGGGAGGGAGGGAGAAAGAGAGAGAGAGAGAGTGAGAGTGAGTGAGTGAGTGGGTGAGTGTGTGTGTGTTAGGTAGGGGGTGGTGGCGGGGTGGAGGGGGCTCAGAGGCATTTGCCCAACGACTTCTTTTGAATCATATTAGGCTTCTACCATTTTTCTCTAAAACATTTCCAACTATTTCATATTCATTCTGGCTGACTTTCGCCTGCTTCTATTAAGGTTGTTTGGCTTCTTCTGGATCTTTTCTTACACTGACGCACCTTTTGGCTTCCCTGCGCTGTCTGTAGGCGCTCCAAAATAACTAACTTGAGCCCACAGAGCCCGGGATACCATGGATATATTCTGGTCCTCTCTATACAAGTTCCTTAAGTTTACGGCTACCATCACCCAGGTCTCTAGACCAAAAGCTCCTTTCTCTTTGACCCATGGATTATACTTTTCCCTTCTTGTAAAAAAAACCTTGCATCTTACCTTTTTGCTTGTTCCTACTATGTTCTGTTTTTTCAGTAGGCGGGTGAGAGTAAGACAGTAAATTTGGGATTTCATTTAACATTGTCCCATTATTCTGTTAGGTAGCCAGAATAGGGACAGGGAGGTTATCCCTCCCATGCCTGCAAAGGTCCCCATAAAGGAGCTTGGGAAGAACTCAACCGGCCATTAGGCATCATGACGACCCTAACTGGGCTTGCTCAAATTCAGACCCCCAATCCAGGTGGGAGGTACACCTGGGCAGGCCAAACTAGACCCAGGCCCAGCACATCACCCACGTGGGCTTAACATAGCCAATGTGGTCAACCGATACCTTGAGCCATACCTCCCCCAATCATGGGGTGGGCCAGAATAAAGGCGCTCTGGGACTTCCCTCTGTGGTTTCCTCCAGCGCTCTCTCATACCCTGTATTCCCTCTGGCCTCAGTCCTCTTGCCCTTTATCCCTGGGTCCCTTGATCCCTGGGGTCCCTCCCCCAGTTCTGTACCTGTGGGTGCGCTGTTACCTGAGGGTGCTCATGACCAGCTGTGAGCCCCTCTGTGGCTCCTGCACAGCGTGGCACGATTCCCTGAAACAGCATGCATTCTTTCTGTCTGTAAAACCTGAAAAGTCGGCAGTCCTTCATGAAACCCACTTGGATTACAAAATGGACATTGGCGTGAATTCTTTATCTTGAAAGCCAAGAACCAAAATATTACCAACTTGAGAAACCTAACATATCTGAATATTTAATAATTTCTCAACTAGACTTTGACTTCAAAATTATTCCCCTATTCACCCTACCATCTGATGAGGTTACACAACTGCCTTTACAGGGATTATTCCTCCTCAAGGAGGCCTTTTGAATCTTGGATCCTCGGCACCATTTTGGGACCCAGCCTACATCTGGATGGATCCCAATGGATGGTTGCATAATTGAAGGCAAGAAATTAAGAAGCAGAAAAAAATTTCAGGGTGCTCACCTCCTTGATGGTATCAAGAACTAGATCCTGGAGAGAAGAAATGCATTTTTATACCAATTTATCTGGTCTTGGTCATGCAAACCCCCCTAATTACAACTAAGCACATATAAAAACAAAGATGCAACTTTAAGGCCTGGAAAACACCTGACCAAAATGATGGCGGTTCCAATAGCCTCACATGCTTGTGAAAGTTGGCCAATGAGTAAGGAAGACTAAATGAATGGTCAAGGCTTTTGAATTATGGTACATGTGAAGACTATGAAATACTTTACATACATCCAGATGAAAGAACAAAGACATGTAGTGAGTTCAACCACAATGGTTTCTAGACAGGATGGTGTGAGTTTGTTTCTGCTATGGTGGATATATTACCTTGAGGGACCATTTCCTGGAGAAGATCATCACGCTAGGCAGAGAGTCAGCAAAAAACAGGAATGCCCTTATGGAGCTTCCTGAATAAATTGGCTGTTACAAAAGCCCCCGATATGGCAACCATTGTTAGGATGGCATGGGACTGGGCATCAAACAAGAGCCAATTTTATCCCAGTTTATTGTGCTCCTTAATACTTCAAATATCCCTATTGCCTGATAGCATCAGTTATAAATTTTCAAATATTATTTAATCTATACAATGCTGACAGGAACAATAACAATTACAGTTCTTTATACATTTTATGTAATGTTGCTACCTTGCATCTATGTAAAAGTTTCTCATCTTTATAATAAAATATTTACCGTGAGACCAAGCTGTAGAAAGGCTCTAAAGTGCACTCTCCACTACTAGCAAAACAACGTTTGGGGGAAAATCTGCTTGGTTTTCCTAAATATGCTTGAAAATCTGACTTGAA
Organism: Tenrec ecaudatus; assembly: GCF_050624435.1. NCBI lineage: Eukaryota > Metazoa > Chordata > Mammalia > Afrosoricida > Tenrecidae > Tenrec > Tenrec ecaudatus. The sequence goes on along the minus strand of NC_134540.1, from coordinate 138,446,787 downwards.
AAAAAAAAACTGGTATGAACCAAGAGTGAGTCCTGCGCTCAATTAATTGGGGGAAAAGGCTTCAGTCTCAGCACGGCTCTCACTCAGACAACATGTACTGCTTGTGTTGGTTCATTAAACCAGTCATCATTGTACCTTTTGTGTACATGTGCTTTCTCTATGTAAAATATTGTAACTAGGACTCAAAGAAAGTTGGTGATACCAGCGGTAAATCTAAGAAGAAATGTGTGAGAACCGCAGTAGAGTGAATGAAGTGATCGCCAAGTTTTAATCAGATCAACACCACTTGTCTTATTTGGCTGCTGAATATACATGACTAAGGAGACATTACTGAGTGGCTTTATTTAAATCGAACTTCATAATATTTATTAAAAATATATTTTGTTGTTGAAGTTAAAAAATATTTTAAATTGGGGATTAATACATACAAGGGAGTACACACTGAAACCAGAAAATAGCTCCGCTGGGCAGAGCTTTCTTAGTATGCATTTTTCCTGCTGGCAAGCATCAAACATCTTGCTCTGAGATAGTGCACTCAGTAGCATTGCATGGGAAGTTCTCTTTCTGATCACAGTGAATTCTTTTGTAAAAAAAAAATTGCTGGAACCTCGTTTTGTTGTGGTTGCTGATTTAAGAGAACAGGATGCAGCTATAAAATTTTGTTTCCTGCTCAGGGAAAATTGAAGCAGAAATTGTTGTGATGTCAAGCACAGCCACAAGCACAGCGCTATGGAGAAACTCAAGTGTACGAGTGGTTTTCCCACTTCAACACAAGGTGAAATACCAATTTGTGGCAAACCTTGTTCTGTACGTCCATCAACTTCCCTGCGGGATGAAAATATCCACTCACAGGGCATTTGCAGCTCATTCCCCCAGGCCAAATGGTTAATAAATATTTCTACTTAGAGAGTTTGAAAAGATAGGGTAGCAATGTGTGACAAAAAGACCTTATTTGTGGCAGAGGGGGCAATGGTTTTCCCACCACAACAATGCACCTGCTCACACAGCCATCTCAGTGCCCCAGTTTTTGGCAAAAAAAACAGCATGTGTCTGTTGCCCCATATACCCTGCTCACCTGACCTCACTTCATGTAACTTCTATTTGTTTCCATGAATGAAGAGCGATATGAAAAGACAGCTATTTGACAACTTAGAAAAAGTGAAGAAAGAAATAGGGGACATGCTGTCAGCCATTAAAATAGATGAGTTTGAAAAATGTTTCCAAGAATGGAATCTCAGATCTGACTAATGTGTTAAGTGTGATAGAGAGCACCTTCAAAGTGATAAGGGTGTTTTCTTAAAATAAAAAAAATACTTCGCTTAAAACAAAATTCTGGTTCTCCCCTCACGCATACAACTAAATTGATGGATATCATACACAAAATATTGAGTGAAAAAAGCTAAATATATAATCTTATATGAGGGTATATTGTATAGCTATCAAAACTTGTCAAACCGATTCCATTTATTAGTCTGACCAAAAAATATGCCTTATCTTATATTTGGAAATGTCCGTGTAAACCATATATTCAAATATGTGATTCCAGGGTCACAAATTTTAAGTTGAGATGATGATATAGCTGTGTCATGAGACAGGTTAAAAGAGGTTAAAAATTTTCCTGATCGAAAGGCTTACTCACAACGTGAAAATTATTTTTTGCTGGACATTATACTTTATTCTCACGTCCTTACATACTCACTACAATTTAAATTGCTGAATAAGCTTAATTTGTAAAAATTTAGTTAAAGTTATTTTTTAACATTTTATTAGGGGCTCATACAACTCTTATCACAATCCACACATATACATACATCAATTGTATAAAGCACATCTGTACATTCTTTGCTCTAATCATTTTCTTTCTTTTTTTTTCCTTTTCTTTTTTTACATTTTATTAGGGGCTCATACAACTCTTATCACAATCCATACATATTCATACATCAATTGTATAAAGCATATCCATACATTCCCTGCCCCAAGCATTCTCAAAGCATTTGCTCTCCACTTAAGCCCTCTGCATCAAGTCCTCTATTTTTTTCCCTCCCTCCCCGCTCCCCCCTCCCTCATGTGCCCTTGGTAATTTATACATTGTTATTTTGTCATATCTTGCCCTATCCGGAGTCTCCCTTCCCCCGTTCTCTGCTGTCCATCTCCCAGGGAGGAGGTCACATGTGGATCCTTGTATAATCAGTTCCCCCTTTCAAACCCACTCACCCTCCACTCTCCCAGCATCGCCCCTCACACCCCTGGTCCTGCAGGTATTGTCCACCCTGGATTCCATGTGCCTCCAGATCCCATATGCACCAGTGTACAATCTCTGCCCTATCCAGTCCTGCAAGGTAGAATTTGGATCATGGTAGTTTGGGGGAGGAAGCATCCAGGATCTGGGGGAAAGCTATGTTCTTCATCAGTACTACATCCCACCCTGACTGACCCATCTCCTTTCCTAAACCCCCCTGTGAGGGGATCTCCAGTGGTCAACACTTGGGCCTTGGGTCTCCACTCTGCACTTCACCCTTCATTAACTCTGGAATATATATATATATATATATATATATATATATATATATATATATATATATATATATATATATATATATACACACACACACACACACACACACACACATACACACACATATACTTTTTTTTTTTTGCATGATGCCTTATACTTTGTCCCTTTGGCACCTCGTGATCGCACCAGCTGGTGTGCTTCTTCCATGTGGGCTTTATTGCTTCTGAGCTAGATGACCGCTTGTTCACCTTCAAGCCTTTAAGACCCCAGACACTATCTCTTTCGATAACCGGGCACCATCAGCTTTCTTCGCCACATTTGCTTATGCACCCATTTGTCTTCTGCGATTGTATCATGGAGGTGTGCTGCCAATGGTATGATTTTTGTTCTTTGATGCCTGATAACTGACCCCTTTGGGACCACGCGATCACACAGGTTGGTGTGTTCTTCCATTTGGGCTTTGTTGCTTCTGAGCTAGATGGCCGCTTGTTTATCTTCAAGCCTTTAAGACCCCAGTCACTATCTCTTTTGATAGCCGAGCACCATCAGCTTTCTTCACCACACCACTTTGGCTTCAGCAGTTGTGTTGGGAGAGTGAGTATCATAGAGTGCAAATTTAATAAAAGAAAGTATTCATGCATTGAGGGAGGTTTGAGTAGAGGCTACCTTAATACGTCCGCTACCTTAATACTAAACCTATAAATATAGACACATAGATCTATTTCCCCATCCTCATATATATATACATATATTTGCATGTACATGTCTTTGTCTAGACCTCCATAAATGCCCCTTGGCTCCCAGCTCCTTCCTCAATCTCCCTTGATTTTCCTCCTGCCCCACTACCATGCTCCGTCCGCACCTGGACTACAGCTATACCTCTTCTCTACGCAACCTTACCCTTGATCATTCCCCACCAGGCCTGCCACTCCCACCTCACTACCATTTTGGGTCCCATGTTGTTCCCTTGTCCCTTAACACCACTTCCTTACCCCCCTACCCCTCCCCAACCCCAAGTCCCCCAGGGACTGTTGATCCCATTGTTTTCCCTCCAGATAGTTCATCCAGCCTGTCCTATTCAGACAGACCTGTGGAGAATCGCTTCTAGGCCTTTTGGCTAAGATCAAGTGCAGACAGACCTGTGGAGACACTAACATGCACGAAAACAAGACATAGGAAAACAAAGTAACAATATACAGCCAGACAACAAAACAACAAAAACAAACCACTGACAAAAAACAAAACAAAACACTTCACGAAAGAAAAGCTTGTAGTTCATTCAAGGATCATTTACTGGCCCTTAGGAGCGTTTTCCAGTCCAGTTTGTTGGGGCACCACACCCTGGCCCCAACGTCCACTTTCAGCATTCCCTGGGGACCTTGCCACTCCATTCCCTTGCTGTTCCACTGCACTCCCCCAGTGCTTTACCTCAGTGTGGTGGGCTCAGGTCAGGTGCAATTCCCACACCATGTCTCCGGTGCTGTCCCCTGTATCACCCTTAGTCACTGAGGGGCATCATGTCTCATAGTGGGGCCAGCCATGTGGTCCTCTCTGTGGACTGGCTGCTCTATTCAGGAACATCATCCTCACGGCTTGGTGGGCCAGGCTGTGTTCCACTCTCTACTCCTGCCCCTTCATCTGCTCCCGTGTGCACTAATCAGATATGTCCATCTCCCGGAGCTGCAGAATCCATGTCGTCCTTTGAAACAAATTCTTTTGCGGGGAGGGGCAGGAATCCACTTAATTTATGGTGCTGGGGCCAGCCTCCCAGACCTCTCCACTGGTTCTCTACTCCATGCCGGGATATTGCATTCACACCTTGCGGCACTGGGTTGAAGTCTGGTCCCACTTTCCCTGTGGAGATATAAACAATACCCTCCCCTTGGGTGAATTAGTGATTTTTATCATAATTTTACTTTTAAAATTTTGCTGCAACTTAGTTAAATAAGCTACATAATAATAAAAGTTATAATTTGGGGGGGGGATGTAGTGTACTTAAAAAAACTGTAGTTCATCTTGTGCGTAATTTTAATATATGCATCTGAGTGTAAATATGCAGTTATATTTACATTTTTGCCATCAAGCTGTTTGTATTAGGGTCGCTGTGTATCAGAACTGATTCAGTCATAGTGCATGAGTGCCGTCAAACCATTTCTGATTAATCAAAACCCTCTGGGACAGAGAAGAACTGTGCTGTTGGATTTCCAATGGAGCATCTGGTGGGTCTGAACCAGTGACTCTTTGGTGAGCAACCACACACTAAACCCACTGTGCTACCAGCTTCCTAATTTCTGTATACTTCATCATTTCTAATAGATTTGTAATATTATTTTTACGTTTATTCTCTACTATTTACAATCCCTTATTGTTTTACATCTTGGCCACTGAAGCCTTGTTTCTAAATATCTATGAAGTGAAACCTTTCTGTGAGAAAATATTATATTACCACCATTCTCCTCTTACCTTAAAAGGTAAAGGTGATGCTGAAATGTGCAGAAGTCTAGGGAAAATGAACAAAACTATAAATTAAAATCTTAATTCTTCTACATATTTAAATACAATTTTACAATATTTTGAAATTTCAGACTAAAACACTCAGAGCTGGGAAGCATGTTTTATTGTTCTTTCTTATAATTCTGAAAAAAATCCCTAAGTTCACAAAAGAATCTTGATAGGAAACTTAGACCATGATATTCAGCTTCAAGTTCATCTATTTTTTTTTTAATTACACAAAGAAGGCTACTATTTAATTAACTCTTAAATAGCAGCTCATACAGGGTTAGTATAATAGGACAAAGTTTCAGAATGTGACTCCTCTGATGGCTGTGGATTTTTGAGATAGCTTGTAATAAATAGTACAACTGAGAAATATTCTACTTCCCCAAAATTACTTCTTCAACATGACCAATTAAAATTCCAGGTATGCTGCCAGGGGACACTAGGGTTCATGTATCATACAGATTTGATGGCTTAACTACAAAACAATGACCTTGATATTTCCAACTCTTCTCATAAACAGCCTCACTATAATGACAGTTTTTGACATTAGTAGTAGTGGCATCGATGCTATTATTTGGTCATTATTACTTTATTAGACATGTAAATGCAAAATATCAATTTATTAAAATTCTATATTTTCAGCATCTTACAATATTGAAATATAATTAAATTTAATGAATATTTAGTTAATTCAAAGTTAAAAATTACTTATGAAATACATTTGCTGATGTTTTCCTTAATAATTTGCTTTAATTTTTAGAATTTGAAATTTCTGTACCTTGTGTGTTTAATTAAATAATTATCCTATATTATTAAGCTTTTTTTCTTTAAAATATATCTCTTTAAAATTGAAAGCAGGTATATTATTTTCTCAAGCTGTAAGATAAAAGCATTATATAATTTTGGAATGCAAGCTATCACTATTTAATAAGCTCTCTTTCTATTATTTAGTAATCTTTTCTCTCCTGCTATTCTGAGATTCTCTCTTTTACCATGTGCACTAGAAATGTCAATATTACAGTACATATTTGTTGAACCAGGGCATGCAATAGTGAAAGAATTTTTTTCCCAATTATTCGGTTATTTTAGGAGATTAGGGGCAAACACTTTAACAAGATATGTAATGCAACAATTAGTAATTAAGGGAAGTACAACAACACAAGGCAACAAAAAATGTGAGAGGATGCTATAGTTTACCAAAAGTGGGGAGATATATATATATATATATATATTCCCTCTTGGTAGTGCCTAATTCTTAGATTTTCTTCAGACACATTTGTTTTTATTGACTGTTTGTAGATTGCCATTGAGAGATTGGTCTTCAAGCTCAGTAATCTGGCCCTAATTTGGATTTAATTCTACTGCTTTACTCTTTGAAAATGTTTTCCAATACAAACATCCTAGTATTAATTTTTTTACTTCCATTTTCAGTTTGTTCATTTTAGGAGATTTACTTATTGTTTAGGTTTACCTTATAACTTATTCATTTCTATACTATACTTTTCACTGTATTGACTTTGTAATTGTCTTTATATCATACTGATACCTCTAGTTCTTGATTTTCATTAGGTGCTTCGGTTTACTTCAGATACATCTAGATTTCTGTTTACCTCTTTTGGTGGCCCCATGCTTGTTCATCTCAGGTTGTTGCCTACTTTTCAGGGTTCTCAGTTTAAGTATCTCCCCTTAGCTTTTCTTGAAAATTCAGACTGTTTCGTTTGTTTGTTTGTTTGCTTGTGTTGTTTCCAAAATCCTTTTGATTTCTGTTTTATAGATCTGTTGTGATTTCACCATCAGATCTTAAGTTATTCTTAAATCTTAAATAATTATTTAATTGCTATCAAATAATTCTTGACTGTAATTTATTTAGAGCCATAATATAGCATTTATTGCCTTTGCCTTTGTCCTACTTATAAGTGACTTTTCATTTTCCCACATGCTGCTTATAGGATTCAGTTATTTGGTTTGGGGAAGTTAACTTATGATATGCCCACAGTCTGGCATATTTTTATATTGTAAAATTAGCCTATGGCAGTTAAAAATTGTACTAAGGCAGGTAACTACATTGTGAGACCACTGCTGTGTCAGTAGGTGAATTTTGTCATGGACAATTATTCTTATCTCATACTGAAAAATGATTTAAGTAACTTGCTAAAACTAATGGCTCTACAGAATCTCAAAAGAATATCAAGATAAGAGAAGTGTGTGAGTCTTGTTTGGTAATAATCTCTACATAATTATTTTAGATGTACCATACCCCCTATAAAAAAACAAAATAACACAACCTCAGCACACACACACACACACACACACACACATACATGAAATATAACTTGTAATCTCTGCAAGATGGAAACACAAACCCGTAAGTGGAAAGATCTCATGTTTTCCACTAAAAAGAAAAAGATGGAAATGTAGTTATAGTGTAAGGTATCAAAGGCAAAAGCTCATGAAACCCCCATACAGTGAAGTTCTTGGAATCTAGGCCCTCACAGTTGTCAGTGTATTAGCTTAATGACATTTTGAAACAAAAATGTTTCTCTGTTTCAATTTGCAGGATACTAATGAGTTATTGTTTTCAAAATGACATATTGTTAGAAGAGAATTTTAATAGCATGTCATTCTAAGAAAGTCCTTTAAAATTTTAAATGCCTTTTGGGAAAAATTTAGAATTTTTTCTTCTCTTTTTTTGATGCTGCATCATGAATTGTTTATAGAAAGACTCAATATGAAAATAAATGTTACAGCTATAAGTGTAGAATTCAGCACCAAAGTGTAAAATTAGGAACAGACGTAACTGTACTTGCCATTCAAACTTATGATTAAATGGCTATTTTTGACAGAAGCAATTTCGGAATAAAAGTCTCAAACTTAAGGCTTGTTTTAGGGAACAGACCCTGTTATTATGTGTGCCTGCTTTTATTTCCAACTCCAAACACAACGTCTTTTCTAGATGTCCATTTTAGGTGATATTTTGCAGTTTTTCATAGAGAAGTTTGCCTGTTTTCTAGCAATTTTACTATGGAAAGCTTACCAGACATGCTCTGTTATCAACATTATTTCAGGAGTTCTCCAACAATTGGAAGGACTCAGTGTAAAAATGGACAGTCAAATGCAGCCTGACAGACACCAAAAATCTACAGGGAGAAAGATATACAGGAATTTTTCTAGTATTTTTCTTATTGTTTTAAAACTGGAAATTTCAAGAAACAATTCTAAATTTTCTCTTTTATGGGATTTGTTTTATTTTATCCTTATTTGTATATCTCCTTATTCCTCGGAAGTTCAAGTTTAATTCACAATGGCAAGAAGCAATCCATGATTATACTAGGAAAATGAATGTTAATCTGTACAGTGCCAGGTGGGTGGACTAATTGTAAATCACTGATCTTAAACTTCCTTTTCATAGTTTGAATTAACTGGAACTTAAGAGGAAAACAACTGAAATAAACTATTGAAATTAGAGGGAAATATCGCACGTAATTTGTAAAGATCTTACTACATTTCTGCGAATAAGATAATATCAAAGCAGTGAAATAATTTGTTACAATGCAATTTATTATTGCTTATAGATTATATTAAAATAAGGAGTTGCATGGAATGATGGTAAAGACGTCACACCATGTTTTTATTGTGTTGAGTCAATATTGAGTCATATTTACTCTGTATGAAATGCTCTATTTAGGCTTTGTTTCTTTTCTGAGAGCAGATGGCCAAGAGCATTAGAATAACCGACCTATCGATTGTCTTCTGAGTGCTTAACCATTGCAATACTTGTTTTGTTGTTTGTTTGTTTTAATTAAATAATTCACTTTATTAATTGCATGAATGAATGAGGGTGTATTGTCTTGGAACATGGACTTTAATGGCCATGGTTTGGGGCTTTTTCCCACTTAATTTCTAGACAAGTGATTAGTTAGAATTATATTTTTACTCTGGCCTGAAAATAGTGCTTTGTCTTTCATAGAACTGATTCAGATCTATAATGGGAGGCTGTACCATTTTGAAATAATATGCTTTCCCTCTGTTTCTATTATGAAACAGAATAAAGACATACACATTTATTATACACACACATACATATAATTTTGCCACTTGTCTAACTAAAGTTTGCTATTTTGGGGTGGTTTATGTGTTGCTGTCATCCTGAAAGCTATGCCATTGATATTTTAAATACTAACAGGGTCATAGGAGGTGAATGGGTTTCAGGTCATCTTTTAGATCAAGAAGAGACTATTAATATGAAATAGGCTTTCCACTTATGCTGGATAGGCTATTGAAAACCTTATGAATAGTAGCAGAACATTGTCAGGTAGTGTGCAGAAGATGAGCCTACCAACAACAAGCTATATATAATGTGTGTGTGTGTGTGTGTGTGTGTGTGTGTGTGTGTAAAGGGTAATGGTGTCTTTATGCTAACTTGGTCTCTTCTTATTAAATAAAAGTAACAGTAAAGCCCAAGATATGCTCCAGTTATATTAATTACCTCATATAGTCCCTGAGCTGTATAAACAGCACTTTATCGTGGTGGTGGTGGGTGGGCGGGGGGCTCCTGCAAATGTTATAACAATCCATCATTCAATTGTATTAAGCACACATGTGCTTATTTTATCATCAACATTTCCAAGACATTTTCTTTCTACTTGAGCCCTTGGCATAAGTTCCTCTTTCCCGACTCCCTCCCTCACCCTCCCACTCTGGTGAATCATTGATCAATGATATATTATTATTGTTTTTCATGGTGTACACTATTCATTGTCTCCCTTCATCTACATTTCTGTCATTTGTCTCCCGGGGGGGGTCTTATATCAAATACCCCCACCCAAGTATCCCTTATCCTCATGATATCACTAATCCCACTACTGTACCTGAGGGTTTTATCTGTCCTGAATTGCATGTGTCTTACCTGTACCAATGTGAGCACTCCGGTCCAGCTGGATTTGTAAGAGAGAACAGTGTCCTGGGAGTGGGTGGAGGAAGCCTTCAGGACCTGGAGGAATGAAGTGGGTTTTGTCAGTGCTGTTCTGCACCCAGGTTCAATCGGTTCTTCCTTGCAACTCTTCTGTGGGGGGTACACAACACTTCTGACAGCTAAATGAAAGTTTGGTGGTTCCAGTTCACAGAGGCTTCTCAAAATGAAACCTGGAAGTCTATTTATGAAAAAAATAAATCTGATATTGCAGAAGTGATGAGGTTACCAAGAGACAGAATCTACAAGACAGCAACTATACTAGTGCAGTAGAATTGTTCCCTGAAGGGGGGTGGGGGGGATCAGCCTGAGAAGTTTCACCCTCTGCAATATAAGTATGGAAATAATTAACCTGTTTAAAATAAGTTTAAAGGAAAATATGTAATACCAATCCCCTTCAAGAAAAACTGTTTAAAGATTAAAGGACTGGAATGGAAGTCTTTTCTTTCTTTTTTTTAGCGCTTTAACTTTTATTATTTTAAACTTAATTTATTCCTGAGCCATGAGTTTTTGCTTCTTCAGTTTCTTCTGGGAAATCTTTTTCTTCTGTGCAACCTCCTCTTCTGGTTTGGGAACGATCTGTTCCTTCTCAGTCAGGACCATCTCAGTGTGGCAGGGGGAGCTCATGTATGGGTTGATCCGGCCATGAGCTCTGTCAGTCCGGCGGCGCATCTTGGGGGCTTTGTTCACCTGGATGTGCTCAATGACCAGAGAATCCACATCTAAACCCTTCAGTTCAGCATTACTCTCTGCATTTTTAAGCATGTGAAGCAAAAATTCAGCACTCTTTTTGGGTCACCGACCCTGGGTCCAACCCCATTGCTTGGCCTGGGCACACCTGCCAACACCACCATTGTACCGTCGGAAAGGCACACATTGCTTCTGCAGAGTGACGTCTTTCAAGTATTTGGTGGCTTTCCGGATGTGCATGCCTTTGATGGCCTGGGCAGTTTCACGGGTGTTCTTGAAGTGGAACCGGAGGTTCGACCCTCTTGATTTGCAGGATTTTGTAGGGTTTTCTGGGTCGAGTGAGTAGCGAACCATCTTGGCAGGTCACCTCAGGCCGCTACAGTTAGAGCTGGAAGTCTTTTGTTTACACTCTGTATTCCTATATTAGGTAACTGCTTCCTGACACAATTTATTGTGACTAATCTCCAGAGTTATTCTTTGCTCAAAAGCCTGTAACACATTGGCAAATGACTTGTGTGTGTGTGTGTGTGTGTATATATATATATATATATATATATATAATGGCACATATACGTACACATACATGCATAATTATTTTTAACTGTGTAGCCTAACAGTAACACTAGTCTACGTAGTTACTTTCTTGAAATCTCTATCTATATATCTAATAAGAAGATAGAAAGTATTGTTTCCTCTGCCGTCAATATGCAAATTTTTGAAAACACTTAAAATGTTCACATACAAAGCTGAAGTGTCAACCTCCATCACCATATTTTTTTTAATACTCTCTAGTATACTATTAGTAGGAGATCCTGCCTCTATGTCTTCCTGACCATCTGAAGAAAGGCTTTGGGACCAGAAAAAAAATTATCTGATAAAAGAAGCTGGGAATTGGTTCTCCCTTTCTCTCTCAAGGGTACCACCCTCTATATTCTTGGAATAAGTAATTTTCTCTGTCTTGCTCCTGCTTAGGTACCATAGGACAGGGTCTCTCTGACTTGAAGCACCGGAGGGATGCACACAGCACAAGCTTTGAAAAGCAATAGTTGGTGATGGGAACCAGGTGACCACAGGTGATGTTGTCCTTCCACCATTTCTTTGTTATTTCAGTAAAGCTGTGTTTTACTTCCTGTGTGTGATTGAAGTCATAGTGATCTTGGAATATGGCAAGATAAAACATTTGAAAAGGCCTCTAAATATTCCTTTTTGTAACACTATTTTTAAAATTTAATTTGACACTCTATAAGGATCAAGAGTCTCCAAAACCTTTTATTTATTAATACTTTATAATAAAAAGGTGCTGTATTATACAGTTTTATCAATATGTTTTTCAAATATAGTTGAATATGTTTCTCTTTTGTCATAAAAATTCTAAATATTGAGTTTCATGCTTCCATAGGTATATGAAAGTTCTTTTTATTACAGATAGAAATTTTCTCTTTAATTTATAATGAAGTAGTAATATGAATCTGATCTTTTTCCACATGGATTTCCCACTATACTATTAACACGTTTGTTATGGTTGTATTAGAATGTATATATTCTTGGTTAAAAACAGGATCCAATAAACTACTTAACTTCTTATACAGAGAAGCAAAGATTTTTACTCAAACTTGTAAATAGAAAATCTCTGTGAAAACATGGAGAAAGGGCCACGTAGTCCTAAGTGTGTTCTTTAAGGATTTATGGAGCTATTTGTAATGCAAAGTGCTAACGTGCCTGCTTACTAACAACAATTTGGAAGGTTTCGTCTACCCAGGAGCAGTTCGGAAGTAATTCCTGGAAATCCATTTCCAAAAATATCGCCCCCTGGAAGCACTATGGAGCATAAGTGTGCTCTGATACTGGTGAGATAGCCTATGAAGCAAAACTGATGGGATGCCAATTGTTTGATTAAAATATTTTTACTAGAAATTTAGCTAAGGAAGGCAACTTTTATGTCTAATAAATTTATAGACTCATGCCATTTTATAGAGTTGGCTATATCCTAGAAATACTACAGATAGTATTTCAAAGTCTACATCTAACACAATAAATGCTTGATTTTAAAGTCAACATCTTCATTACTAAGTTCAATGATCTAATATGCATGTTTCATTAGTTTGTAATAAGTTTGCAGTGAGACTCATTAGAATACATTTATCATTTTATTTTAGCCTGGCACATTTTTATTACTATAGTGATTGAGCATACTTTTTTTATTTTATCCTGTGATACTTCTTTGTAATAAAACAATTCTATATATCACAAAATTGTTAAAAAATAATGAATTACATGTGAATATCTAAGATATATTATATAGAACTTTAACTTAGTTAAATGACCCTTATTAAACGTAATGTGTTAATAAATTAGGGCCAGATTAAAGCAAGCAAGTCTGCTGTCAGTCTTGTTTTTGCTATCAGTCAGTCTTGTTTTAAGGACCCTAAATACTGATAAGTTGTGGTGTCCCTCTCAGCTTATTTATATATTGAATGGGGTATGTGTAAGTTCTATATATTTGTGTAGCTATTTATATTTACATATATACATATGCATAGCTATACATGTTGTTGTTTGAGTTTTAGCTGTTCATGATGAAGCTTCCTTTTAAAAGGGAATTGCATCCTGTATAATTAAGAGCCAAATGCACCTGGGTACAAACATATGTACAATAGAAAATCCAAACTCACTATCATCAAGTCAATGGCCACTCATAGCAACCCTATAGGATGGGGTAAAACTGCCCCTTTGAGTTTCCCATATTGAAATTCTTTACAGGATGAGAAACTCCCATCTTATATGTGGTAGAGTGGCTAGTGGTTTCAATTCTTTCAATTAGGAGGCCATTTAGTAACCACTAAGCCACCAGGGCTCCTATGCATAGATGTAGGTATAAACATAGAATTAGGTATAGCCATAGGCATTGGCATAAGTATGGGTATATCTATATAGAAATGTAGACATGTAGACATATAGACCTGTATCTAGCTATCTATCTAGCTATTTATCTAGCTAGCTGATGTAGATATTTTTGTCCACAGAGGAGCACTGGAGACTTAGTGGATTATGTGTTGGGCTGTTAACTACAAGGTCATCAGTTGAATTGGGTCCAGGCAGTAACTTGGTCTTGAGTTTATCATCATATTCCATCCCTGTCCAATAAGCACTCATGTTCCATACAGCCTCATATTGGGTCCATGTAGCTAGAGTTAGACTCACAGCCTGACCCTACCTGTAGTTTATTAGGAAGAGATAGTATGCTCTCATACAACCAAGAGACCCTCCTACACAAGGAGCTTTACTTACAGGGGAGGGGACTGCAAATGACAGATATCAACTAACGTATTGAAAATGGCAGTGACTTCAAAGCTTAAACGACCTTGCATGTGAGTGTCCTTACGACTCCACATGCATTTTCTCTTTCCTTGTGGAGAGAACTGTCACACATCGGAGCTGGGCTCAGCGTCCTTCCAAAATGCTGGGCACGTTTCTTTGTCTCCTATCTATGTGGTAACTATTCCTTTGCCCTACTTCTTCGGACAACTGGTGCTTCGGTTTGGTTCCTATCTTACACGCCCTACCTGTGACGTAGCCTGCCCTCACTGTAGCCCTCAGCCCATCTGACAGGTTCTATTTAATCATATTTTGTCGAGATTACATACATCTCCATTTAAGGTCTTAATATGGATCTACCTGTTGGTAATATAATATTTCAGATTTATTAATACTTGTGGTAGTATGCTAAAACATTCGTGTTTTTTTGTGTATTATTTCTTCTAATTTGTAGGAGGCCTCAGCTGACAAAGGGGTTTATTGATGGGTGACCAATTAGTCCCCTGTGCCTCTGTGTCTTTGCAGACAAAAGCATTGCAAAATAACTGTTATTTATGACCTTGCAGCTAAAAACATTGAAAGATAACTCAGCTATTTACAACCTCTTTAAGATTCTTTTGAATCTTGCATATCCCTGTGCTGGTCTTAGAACATAGTGCTTTTATTATTCAAATGTTAAGAAAGTGTGACCAGTTAAGTAATATTTGCATAGATAAGCGTTTAGGAATGTTTTTAAGTTCTTTGATGTTTGTTTTGCAACCAATCCCTTGTAAGAAGAGTATAAAAACCAAGCTTTGAATATACTTGGTCCTTCAGTCCATCACACTGTTGTCCTCCCAATTGCATGCTCTGTGTGTCTCTTTCGTTTCCTTTCATCTGCAGCCTCATTTCAGATGAAGCTTGATGGGGATAGCTGGTCTGATCACCCACACTAATTATCATAACCAGGACTCTAAAGAAAGCGATAGGATACTAGAAGTAAAGATAAGAGCAAACCTGTAAGAACCACCATGGAGTTAAAGAAACAAGTCATTGAAAAATTTCAATCAGGTGGCCTTTGTCTGATTTGGCGGCTGAATACAACGTGCCTAAATCGACATTGTCAGCATTTTGGAAAACAAAAATGTGTGTATTAAAACTGCCACTACAGCAAAAGTTGTTCAACTGTTCACCGTGAAACAAAGAACCCAGACTATGGGAAAAGTTGAAAGTTACTGTTAATTTATACACATCAGACACCATTAGAGAATGATAGCATATTTGAGACAGTGCTATGTGAGAAGGCTACAAGTCTCCGTAGGGTGTTGTGGGAGCGGGTGCTGTGTTGTGGGAGCCAGTGCTGGTTTAAAAGATTCAGAGACCAGCTAACTCAGTGTTAAAGTCCTGGAAAAATGAATTTATAAGCATCATTCTTGTACCCTAAACCAATCATTTGGTTCTCCATGATTTCTTATGGGAACAATATGTTCAGTCCTTGTACTTATTTTAAAGCCTAATAAAAGAATGTTACAAGTGTCCAATAAACACACGAATGGATACTGAGCATTAATAGGCACTAGGGTAGACACTCATCATTAATATGTATTAGGGAAAAGGCCTTTGGGGGTGTCCAATAAACACACGAATGGATACTGAGCATTAATAGGCACTAGGGTAGACACTCATCATTAATATGTATTAGGGAAAAGGCCTTTGGGGGAACAGGTTTCACTGGAGCTTCCAGACTAAAAATAGCAACAAAGACAGACCCAGCTGCCTTCCTTGAAGGAAGAAGCCACTGGAAATCTTATACAAACTTCCATACAATGAAAGGTGGCCAGGGCTAGAGTTATAAAATGAAAAAGGAAGAACATACTTAAAGTGAAGAACAATACCTTAAATTGAAAGAACTAAAGGTAAAATTCAAGCCTTGAGTGGTTGTATTGAAAGATTTTATGGGGGAAATATTTAGGTTTTCCATAGGAAGCATCAGAAGATAGAAAAATAAATATGGATTCATTGTATCAGAAAGATCTAGGCGACATTCCACTTTTTCAGAAGGTAATATATGCATAAGAAACAACAGCACGTAAAGAAGCTCCTGACTGCAGGAACAGATGGAATATCAATGGAAGTGTTTCAATAAGCTAATGAAACACTGGAAGCACTTACTCATCTGTGCCAGGAAATTTGGAAGATAATTCCTTGGCCAACAGACCCGAAGAGATCCATATCTGTACTTGATCCAAGGAAATGTGACCTAAAAGAATTCTCAAATTATAGAACAGGATCCTTGACATCACATACAACTAATACTTTGAGGAAGAATATCCAATAAAGGTTCAGAAGCACATTCACAGGAACTACCAGAGGTTGAGGTCCAATTCAGAAGAGGACATGGGACAAGATATGTCATTGTTATTGTCAGAGAGACTAGGGCTAAAAGGAGATAATACCAGAAAAATATTTACCGGTATGTTTGTTTTATTGACTATGCCAAGGCATTCAACTATGGCGATCATAGCAAACTATGGATATCTTTGAGTCAAATAGCAATTCCAGGATATTTCACTGTGCTCATGAGGAACATGGTACATAGATCAAGAGGCAGCACTGAAAACAGAACAAAGACATACTGCAGGGTTTAAAAGTAGGGAAGCTGTACATCAGGGCTGTGACTTCTCACCAGACTTACTCAAACTGCATGCTGAGCAAATCATCAGAGAAGGTGAACTTGGGGAAGAAGAAAGACTGTGGCATTGGATTGGAGGAAGCTTTATTAACAAACAGATATGCAGTTGACACAACCTTGCTTGCTGAAAGTGGGGAGGACTTGAAGCACTTACCGCCAAGCTCAATGAGTATAGCCTTCGGTATGAATTAAATCTCCATTTAAATAAGCCCCATAGGTAACATCGTGATTAATGGAGAAGAGATTATAGTTATCAAGGATTTTGTATTGCTTGGATTCACAATCAATGCTCAGTGAAGCAGCAGTCAAAAGGTCAAAGATGCATTGCATTGCATTAATTCTTCTGTACAAGACCTCTTTAGAGTATTGAAAAGCAAGGTTGTTAATTTGAGGACTAATGTGCTCCTAACCTAAGCCATGGTATTTTCAATTGTCTTATATGAAAGCCGGACATTGAATAATGAAGACTGATGAAGGACAGATGAGTTTGAATTGAAGCAGGGTGAAGAATACTGAAATTACCATGGAATGCTTAAAGAATAAATGAATCTATCCTAGAAGTATGACCACAGTGTACCTTTGAGGCAAGTGGGACACAAATTCATCTTATGAACTTTGGACATGGTGTCACTAGAGACCAGTTCCCAGAGTAGGACAGTTTGCTTGGTAGAGTGAAGGGACAGCAAGTCCTCAAAGAGCTGGATTGACACAGGGGCTACAACAACGAACTCATGCATAGGAACAATTGGGAGGATAGCGTGGGACTGGGCAATCTAGCTTTCTGTTGTGCTCAAGGTCACTGTGAGCATGAACAGACTTTATGACACCCAACTATAACAACAGAGACATGGAAGAGAAAGCCAAAACAAGATATCCCATCAAGTCACCAATGTGGGTATGAGGTGTGTTTTCTCTTTAATATGACAAAATAATAATAATTTATAAAATTTCAAGGGTTCATGGGGGAGGATGGAGCGGGGAGAGAGGGGAAAAATAAGGAGCTGAAACCAAGGGCTCAAATAGAAAGCAAATGTTTGGAGAATGAGGAGGGCAACAAATGTATAAATGTGCTTGATACACATTGGATGGATGGATGGATTGTGATAAGAGTTGTATGAGCTCCCAATAAAATGGTTTTTTAAAAATGAACAAAAGCAGGAACAAAAGCAAGAAAAGAAAAGAAACTAACAATTTTGGCAAGCATTTTTCTAGTGACACCTTGTATGATACATTTATAGTGAAAACAATTGGGTGATTTCCCAAACTCTAGACATAAAATTCTCACATGATCCATTAATAAAACTCATAGATATAGTTCTTGAAATAATGAGCCAAAGGCTCAAGGAATTCATGGAACACCAATAGAAATATTTCAACAAGCTGATGAAGCACCGGAAGCTTTTATTAGTCTATGACAGAAAATTTGGAAGGCAGCTACTTGGCCTACTGTTTTAAACAGATTAATTGTATGCTCATTCTACAGAAAGGTGACCCAAGAGAATGCTCACATTATAGAACACTGTCTCTTATATCAGATGGATGTGAAATTTGGCTTCAGATAGCCAACACTGGTTGCAGCAGTACATTGACATGGTGCTGCTAGATTAGAAGGGAGCATGGACAGGTTATGTCATTATTGACATCAGATGAATATTGGAAGAAAGCGTTGATAACAGAAATATGTTGACTTTTTTTATTGACTAAGTCAAGGCATTAGACTGTGGGTAGCATAACAAACTATGGAAAGTCTGAGAAGACTGCAAATCCCAGAACACTAGAGTGTGTTCATTCAGAAACTGAACATATATCAAGAGGAAGATGTGGGCACTAAACAAAAGAATAACGCATAGTTTAGATCAGGATACAGGGTTGTATCCTATTATTATTCTTACTCAATCTGCGTACTGAGCAAATCAGCAGCGAATCTCAAGTATATGAAGAAGAACGCGGCATGAGGTTTGGAGGAAGGCTTATTGATAAACAGAATTGCAGACGGAACACCTTGCTTGCTGAAAAGAGGAGGGCTTGAAGCACTTGTGGATGGAGATCGAGGATTGCAGCCTTCGGTATGGATTATAACTGAGTTTAAAGAAGACCAAAAATGTTCACAATAAGACTAATAGACAACATTGTGATAAATAGAGAAAAGGTTGAACTTGTCAAAGAATTTTTTGTCTTGCTTGGATCCACACAATGCTCGTGAAAACAGTCGAGTTTAGAAATGCTTGCATTGGGTAAATCTGGTGTAAATGACCTGTTAAGGGTGTTGATAAGCAGAGAGTTTACTCTGAGAACTAAGATGTGCCTGACTCAAGTCGTGGTATTTTCTGTGTCCTCATAGGCATGTGAAATAGACATAGACATAGAATAAGGAGTACTCAAGCAGAATTGATGCATATGAATTTTGGTGCTGGCAAAGAATACTGAAAATACTATGGACTGCCAAAAGAACAAACAAATCTGCCTGGAAAGAAGTACAGCCAGAATGCTCCTTATAAGCAAGGATGGGGAGACTTTGTCTCATGTATTTTTGAAATGTTGTCATGAGAGACCAGTTCCTGGATACAAAGTCATGCTTTCCAAATTAGAGGGTCAACAGAAAGAAGAATGCCCTAAAGAATATTGACACCCAGGCTGCAGCAATGGATACACGCACAGGAGCCCTTGTGAGGATGGAGCAGGAAACTGGGCGTGTTTTGTTCTGTTGTGCAAACAGCTGCTATGAATGGGAACCTTAAGCCCTGAAAGCAGAATTGCATTTAGTTGTCCACATATCAGCAGTCATAGCAGGAGTCAGAAGGTGAAGAATATAAATGTCCAAAACAAATGGATTGGTACATAAAATACGGTGCATACATATATATTATACAGACACAAACAGAAATTAAGTCTGGGTTACTGTTACAGCACTTAGGAAGCTTGAAATCATGTGGAGAGAAATCCTTGTTAGGTGCTGCTAAGGCAGCTCAGACTCCTAGCACCAATATCGATGCACCCTAGAAGGAAACACTGACTGCCATGCTCACAATTATTTGAGCTCCTTTCTGCAGCCACTGGCAAGGGGGTGGTGGTGGGAATTATCAGTCATAAAAGAACAAATGTTAGACCATGAAACCTATATGAAGTATCGAAATAAAGCAAATGCATAGGCACTAAAGTGTATTATTAGTGATTCGGAGGAATGTGAATGGGAAGACCTGTATTTTAAGGACTCTACACCTCTACGATGAAATGACATGATGGAAACACTTCAGAACAGATTACAGTAATGTCAGACAACATAATCGACTTAATTTGTTTCACTTAATTGTACATGTGAGATATTTTGAGATTCAAATAATCTTTTATGTACTCTTACATAATATTTGCCACATTAAAAAAATTTATATCATGCAAAATAATTTTTGTAGAATATATATTTACATACTTTTAAAGTTTAGTCTATTTTAAGAAATTACTTATAATGATTTATTGTATGAAAGGATGCAAAGAAAAAATTATATATTTAGATGTGTATAACTCCATCTACTTTATATATTTGCAATGAGCTGTAGATGCTAAATTACATTCACATTATTACATTATATTGAATTTCATTTTCTTATCTTCAAAATAAGAATGATAATGCATAAAGAGGACCCTGTAGAGACTAAATGAGTGAATATCTGTGGAGAAATTATAATTATTTATTGCCAATAAGAGATATTAAAATATGCTAATACAGTAATTCTGGGACTTTTATGATGAAGAATATAAATGTAATGATGATGTGGAGGGAAAGAAGCACCATCTCAGGTTACTGCTCAATCTACATGTAATACTTCTAATCCTATCATTGCTCACGCACAGGTGAGGCATCGCTCTTGTGTCATTGAGTCCTTTATGTTGAGGCTGTATAAGAAAGCCTAATTTGATCATTTAAACATAAATATTTTAGTTTTTAATGTTATCTTGATATAAATATCCATATTGTGTATTCTTCTTCACCTTCAAATATATCCATTAAATATATCCATTGTTCCAATTTTAAAGGTATATTTTCTGGCATAATTTATATACATATACATTATCTTTAAAAGAATTAACTCAAATTATGGTTTTAAAGAAGAGGAAAAGTTAAAAACCCAGCAAGGCAGTTCCAAAAAATACCTTTATTTAATCCTGAGTTACAACTGTTTTCAGATATTTATTCCTAAAATTTTGGAACAAGATGAAAACCTATAATGCAATTATTTTGATATTCTGGCATATTCAGCAACTTAATATATCAAGGTTAAAAATAAAATTCAATGAAACACATCACACAATGATAATACAAGTACATCTCTTAAAATGTGGACTGAAACTAAAAAGCAAATTACAGCACAGACTTACGAACTAATTCCTAAATCTGCTTAGATGTACTGATGGGAAATTCAAGGGGTGATTTTAGGCTTCATGTTTTTCCTCTCATTTCTCATTTTAAAGGAGAGAATTAGGGATTATGCAAGAAGTCTGTGTGCTCCTGTAATGAAGGGGGTCCCATGCATCTGGATTCTCAAAGCTAAATCCCATCCTTAGAGACGAGTCCACTTTAATCTGTGGGAAGTTGTGAGCCAAAACATAATGAAATCTGTTCAATGTCAGGGAGAAAAGTGCTTGCAGTAAGGCAATTCTTAAGAGTGAGAGAGCAATCTTTTGCTTTCAGCATCAGCGATTCAGTTTGACCTCATGAATGTCATCCTTCTTGAATTGTAGGAACGTATATTTGAAGACCTATGAAATACAAGCTTACCAAGAATCTATATACTCTAAGTTTTATCAAATATGACAGAAAAGATACCTGGCATTTTGGCATTAGATTTTCCAGATGCCCTATCTAAAAGACTAGCAAAATTTTATGTATGTACAAACACATCAAAAACACCAGGAGCAAAATCACTGACTTTTTTATTGTGGTGGTTTTTCCTTTAATTTATTTAGAGGAATTGAAACAGACCATATACAAATCATCTTGCTGGATAAAATATATATTTGAATAACTATTATTCACATCATGTACTTTAGGTCATAAAATATATTTAGGATAAAATTAGCTAGATTTTTCTCCAGAAAATCACTATGAAAACATAACTGAAATAATGTATTTATTTATCTATTTTCTAATTCCTTGTACATATCATCCTGCAAAATTTATTTTTACAATCTTAAACATAATGGAGACAAGTACAATGTGTCATGTCACACCTGGTGTAGCCATTTTTATATTCAGTAAGTTTATGTTATAAATAATTAAGCAAATGGAAATGACCTCCACCAGCTGCATAAGGGGAAGAGGGAATCCAAAAATGATTTATTTGAGGCAGAGGTCAGCCATGCCTCCATCTCTCACCTTTCTGTGTCCTACCCTGACACCAACTCACCCTCCCAAGGCATTCACTTCTCTACTGGGCTCAACAACCCTCTGCAAGGCACAGAACACTCACAGACAGTACTCAAGGTCATGGGCTTTTATTGCATAAATTCACGGGGCACCACAAGTCAGGATGAGAAAACATTAAGGATACAGACCCTTGTCTTCAGCACCTCTTCTCAGTCATTTCGTCAACCATGCCGCTCTCTGGTTCTTAGCCTCTCAGTCTCAGGATCGTGTGGTCTCTGCCATGCTTGGGCAAAGGAGACAACCATCATGGCCAACAACACCCTTCTCTGAAAGCAGAAGTCTTGTCTGCAACCAGTCATCTTTATTCATTCTGTGGGATGGTATGTCCATCACTTTCTTGCATGGTCTCTACAGAACTCCTCTGTTCTGTCTTGTGATCTATTTTAAGGGAAGGAACTTTTTTTAAATACCCAAAAGTTCATTTGGATATTTGTCACATCATTTGTGAGCTGTACAAAATTATCCATTTAAATATTAGATTGCTCTTTTTAGTTGGGGGTTTAATTAACTCACCCCTAATGGGACAGCTGGACCTCCTCCTCTTTGGTCAGGTGTGTGGTTTGAACTTGTATTGATTATTGTGTGGGCTATATCAGGCCCATGGGCCATATAGTTTCAAGTCCTGGTTTAGATGCTGTGGCCCCATGTACCTGTGCTGCCTCCAACACTTCATGAAGAGCCCCCACACACCATCCACTAAAAATTTTGGGTTTCCTCTTCCTCCTCCCTGAGGCAGCTTACTTATACTCAGTTGGATGACAAATCTGATCGATCCCACTGCTTGAAATCAACTTTAAGATCCCACCCATGGGATCTGCAATGGTTACAGACGTAAGAGTCTTACAAAGTATTCACTACCCCACATTACCAAGCAATTTCTCAATTTTGAAAGTCAAACTTTAAAATAATCCTTCTCAAATATATGATGCATCATTTTTATATCAATCATGCTTTGCTTCTTGTTTACTAGCTCATCTTTGTATTAAAATCAAGAGAGTAATGTTTACCAACCAATAATCAAAAAACTAAATCAACTTTTAGAATAAACTTACAAATGTTATTTGAGCTATTCTATTATGTATCCTATGCATTGTAATATACTATAATTAGAATATCAACTTGCAATTGTTAAGGAAAAACAAAAGTGAATGTGCTGCTTTTATTGCTAAGTTTTCTTCTAGATCTACTCTACCCTTTTCTGACCTATTCTTTTCCCTGGTAGCCTAATTTTATGGATTGCCTCAAAGGACTACCATATGCTCATTGAAGGTGGGAAGATGACACTAGGAGAGTGAGCTTGGACTATTTATTGTGGTGTTTCACTCCATTGTCTGTTTTCACAGGTTAGGAGGATTTCACTAACAAAAGCCATACATTACTTTTATCAAGGCAATGATCCCTTACAGTTTTATATATATATATATTTATGTATATATACATATATACATATATATACACACATATATATTCATTTTCCCTTCTTAAGGATTGATCAAGAATATGTCAATGTGTGTTGACAATTTTATTTAACCCCCTTTACAATTAAAAAAATAGATTCCTTATTGAACTGTGCTATATTAATAAACGGTCTGTAGTACAGAGATAGTGTCACTATTAGTTAGAGCCAACTCAATGGCAATCAACAAAATGACAACATGATGCTTAGTGTAACGGTGTCAATTATTTCCAGTCAATAAGATAATAATTTAGCAACATAAGCAGACCTTGAAAATGAGATTGAGGATTGCATAAACAAAGACATGTTTTCTGTAAGGAATGTGATACTGGTATATGTGGGGAAGATTATGCAAGATGAGGTTAAAAATGTTGCTGCAATGCCATAGATATTTGTATTAAATGAAAATATCAAAATGTGAAGCCGTTGGATCTCAACAGAACCCCCCTCTAGTTCTGACAAGTTCTCTGTCTACAGTTCTGATGGTGCTGTTTCTATCTCTCTAGGGAAGTACTCTGTACTATTCGACTCCTACCAGTTCAAAGTGGCAGTTTTTGTATTTCTGAGGAACTCAGCTCCTACTCCTTTTAAATACCTTGTGTTTTGCAAACAATCACACTAAAAATCTGAAGAGCAAGATCAGGGCTGAAGGGTGGATGGGCTAAGGTCAAACAACATCCCTCTTTAACCATGTCAGTAGAATAAGTAGGTGCATAAGTTTCTGAGATGAGCTCTCTGGTTTGAAGATAACTGGACCAGCAGATTCATTAGGAAATCACAGTTTGTATTGGACTGTGCTTATATCATATTAATCCTTCCAAGACTCTTTGCTAGTTAGGGTTAATTTATTAAAATTGCTTTAACTAGTTTCCACCTTGCATAAGAGCTAGCTGATCTTCACACAGTGTTTTTGCCCTCCATGGAGATGAATGTTTGTTGAGGCTATATTGGTCCAGGGAAAAGTACTGTGGTATGTGTAATGTAAGTATCATCACAACTCAATTCCAATGATTATAAACACCAGGAAGTCACTGCGTAACAGAGAGTTCACTGAACGAAGAATGACTCAGTTATCAAATATCTGCGTTAGAGTTTAGAATCCATATCATGCAACTTAAAAGAATCCCATGTCTCTTCCATCTCCAGGGAAGGTCCATAGCAAGCAAGATTACATGTAGAGTTGTGGGCTCAATAAAATAGCGATTACTTTATAGCCCAGAAAAGTGTTGAGGAATTGTGCCCAGATATAGATGAATTGAGAACTTTTAAATTCTGAATCTCTCTCCGTGGCCAGCCAGCAGTACCGAGCACTCATCTCAACTAAAGACATTTAGCAACTTTATCTTGGACATTAGTAATAAATTTATTTCAATTTAGCTAAGCAAAGGGTCAGTTATCTTTCTGTATTTGCAGGTTTTTTTTTAACTGATTGCCTGTGATGTATCACATTCTAGTTTAATGGTTATTCAAAATCAAATTAAAAAAATTGTAGAGTACGCAATATAATTAAACACTAAATCAACTAAAAAGAGTGGTGAAACTGAAGTCTATGTCAGTGGGTTATTTGGGGGATGTGTGTATAGATTAAATAAAATGAAGATTGCAATGTTTTCTAACCACAGGGGGAAAATATAGAAACCATTTACTTTTACTCAAAGTATTCAAGTGTAAATTGTATTTCTTACATTATAAATTATATTCCTTAGTCAATGATAAATTACTCAATTTCTTTATTAATAGCAATTTTCTTCATTAGTTGGAAGATCTCACATAATCTTCACTTAATATGGACAGATGCCATTACATACACAAACCCAACCAGATCCCCTGCCATCAAGCTGATGCCAACATATATTTGTACATATATAAACCTATGGTATATAACTATATATAAATAAATTTCAATAGAATGACATTTATCTATATATAAAGCTATATTATAACTATATATACACATAACTATAGATACACATATATGGTTTTACTAGGATGAAAATGTCTTTTGAAAAAAATCCATTTCCTTCTAAATCCATTTTATGTACTTTTTGAAAGCTATGCCCCTCCCACTCCCTTTATGTGCCACCCGCCAAGTAAGTACAGGTAGATTATGAGCAATATCACTTCTCTCTGGTTCTTTCAGAGGAATGTGTAGGTGTCTTGGGCTGAATCAGGGGCGCTGATGGTGTAGTGGATATGAGTGGCACTGCTAACCACAAGGGGTGCAGTTGGAAACTACGGGCCACTCTGCGAGAGAAAGAGAAGACTTTCTAGTCCTTGAAAGAGTTACAGTAAAAGGAAGTTCACAGGTGCAGTTTCACCCTTTTCTCTAGGGTTGCCTTCAGTCAGATTTGCTCAATGGCCATGAATTGGTTTTGTCTTGGCAGGCTCGGTCATACAGAGAAACAGAAGCAGGGAAACATGTATGTATATACACAGAGAGGTTGTATCCACTCTAGATGGCTCACACAGTGTAGAGGTGGGAAATTCCCAAGTCTGTAGGTCAGATGTTCGATTAGAAGCTTCTTCTGACTCACGTAACTGCAGGGATGGATGACCGCAATATTGACAGTTCAGAAGGCAAGAATCAAAAATCGGCTGAGTAAATTACAGGGTATTGAGGACATCTGGGATAGCAGATAATCCAATAATTAGGAGGTTAGATGAGCAGCCTGGTGCAGGACCCAGATGCAGCCAAAAGCCAGCAAGCTTTTCAAATGATGCCCACTTATATGAGAAGTAGACCATACTCCAGTGGAAATCTCCTTATGGGGGATGTCTTAACTGCCCAAACACCCAGATTCCTGACCTAGGTGATCAAAAACAGGTTCCAATGGTTCTCTTTTAGTATCACATTAGTCTTTCCAATGATCAAAAGGCCAAATGTGCAGCAAGTGTAACTAATTTGTGATGAAGAAGTTGCTAATTGTGATGAAGAATAAGCCGTGCTGGTTGTCATCCCACAGCTTCTCAGGGCTTCTGTCATTCGTGTTCCATGAATCAAATATATTTATGAGATGTTCTTGAAATTCAGGAGAGAGATACTCAATATTGTATTTTGGCTCGAATGGACTTCATTGAATTTTATTCAAGGTGAACTTACTGGTCCATATGCGCTATTGATGGTTTGTTCCACAGTCAGTTCCTGAGTTGACATCAAGAATAAATATCAAAAAGAAAGATCCTTTAAGAGATAGAAAAGTAAGAAAAGGCTACAGTGGATATTGGAAAGGAACCTTTTAGCATCCATAAAGCTGAAAGAAAGGAAGAAAAAAACCTCAAGCATTGAGTTGCAATAATGAAAGGGTCTATCGTCAAATTATTGAACAATAAGGAGTATTTAAAGACTACAGACTCAGTACAGCACATGACCAAGAAGCAACAGTAGCGAACGGAGAAATCCCAGCTACATTTAAGTCATTTGCTAAAAATAAGGCTGCAGGAATTATCGTTATAGCAACTGATTTATCTCAATGCCCTTGATGAAGCACTGGAAGCATTCACTACTCTGTGCCAAGAAATTTGGAAGACGGGTGCCTGGGCAATGAAGAAAGGCGACACAGGAAGCTATGGACAGTTCTGAATCACATCACATGCCAGCAGCATTTGCTGAAGAACGTTCAACAATGGTTGAAGTGTTCCATTGAAAGAGAGTTGTCAGGAATGACGCGAGATCCAGAGGAAGTGGAGCATGGGATTTCATTGTCACATTAGCTAGATCTTGGCTCAAATTAGGAAATACCAGGAAAAATATTTGGGTTTTATTGATTATGCAAAAGTATTCAATTGCATGGGTTATAGTACTGAGAAAACACGAATATTGAGAACACTGGGGTTTCTAGAATATTTCATTGTGTTCTTATAGAATCTGCCCATGGAACACGAGGCCATCCTTCAAAATAAGCAGGGGTGATCCATGGTTTAAAACCAGGAAAGTGTGTTCTTGGTTTGTAGTTGTTTTCACTACACTCACTCAGTCTGCATGCTGAGAAAATAATCTGAGAACGGGATGATGTGAATAAGAATGTGGCATTAGAATAAAGGAAGGTTTATTAATGACCTTCCACATGTGGATTAGGCTGGATGCTCAATGTGAAAAGGACTTGAAGCACTTACTTCTGAAGATAAAGGATTGTAGCACTCAGTATGAATTGCAACTTCATGTAAGGAATACCCAAATTCTCACAAACAGACCAGTAGGTCATATCAGGATAAATGGAGAAAAGATCGAAACAGTCAAGGATGTTGTCTTACTTGGAAACACAATCAATGTTCGAGGAAGCAGCAGTCAAGAAATCAAACAGTGTGAGGCATTGGGCAAATCTGCCACAGAAATACGTTTAAAGCAAAGGTATGTGTGGTCTCACTCTGGTTACTAAGCTTCCTGACCCAACCATGGTATTTTTCATCACCTCTTATTTGTGTGAAAGATTGAGCTTGGATAAGGAGGACTTAAGAATAATTGAGGCATTTGTACTGTGGTGCCAGTGAAGACTATTGAAAGCACCAGGGAATGTCAAAAGACCAAATAGGTATTGGATGAGGTACATCAAGGTAGTTCTTAGAGACAAGAATGTCAAGACTTAGTGCCCAGTACTTGGGAGATGCTATCATGTCCAGATGCTTGGTAAAGTGGAGGGGCAGCGACAAAGACAAAGAGGAAGTCTCTTGACCAGATGGACTGGGGAGGTGGCTGCAACAATGGGATCACACACAGCACCATCTGTGAGGATGGCTCAGGATAGACAGTGCTTCACTCTATATTACATCAAACAGCTGAGTCAGAGGTGACTTGAAGGCACAGAAGAATATCAACATGTTGGTTGCTTCAAGTAAGTCTTTTTAATCCTGGTGGTGCTGTCTACTAGGAGTTAAGCTTTGATGGGTTAGTAGCTTAAACATAGTCCATGGAGAAAGATGAGGCTGTCTACTCTCATAAACATTGTCTCAGGACTTTTCAGATCATAAATATGCATTGAGATAAAAATCAATGGCAGTTTGCTGTTGTTGTTTGTTTTGAAGGATTGTCTCTGTTATTTGACGGTGAGGGAAATGTGCATACAATGGTAGAGCAAATAGGAGTTGTCCATAAACTGTTATAACCTGGGACTGATCGTCTGTTTGTGAGTCACTATAAGATTTACTTTATGGGCAGCGGCGCAGCGTGAGACGAGGACTTGCAGCAGCCACCCAAGCGTCATGGCAGGACAGGCATTTCGAAAGTTTCTTCCCCTCTTTGACCGAGTATTGGTGGAAAGGAGTGCCGCTGAAACTGTAACCAAAGGAGGCATGATGCTTCCAGAAAAATCGCTAGGAAAAGTCCTGCAAGCAACAGTCGTAGCTCTTGGGTCCGGCTCGAAAGGAAAGGGTGGAGAGATTGAACCAGTGGGTGTGAAAGTTGGAGGTAAAGTTCTTCTCCCTGAATATGGAGGTACCAAAGTAGTTCTAGATGATAAGGATTATTTCTTATTTTGAGATGGTGACATTCTTGGGAAGTATGTGGATTAGAGGAAGCCACTGTTGAAATGGCATCATGTCAAGCTGCCCATTCCACTGAAGTTCTGAAATCTGTCATCATGAAAATAATCTCCATCTCTCTCTTTTATAATAAACTCATGATAAGCGGTGTTGCTAAATTTCTGTTTTTCTGTTTTAAAAAATTTCCAAATAAAAATATGCAGACCAGTGGTTCAATTTTGTTTGGTGATGAAAGTGATTTTAGGGTTCTCTTAAGTAGTTTATGTCCCTCTTCCTCTACAAGGATTTTGTGGGAAAGTGGTTTTCTGGATAGATGAATTATCTTGTTTGCTTAATTTTTTG
Organism: Tenrec ecaudatus; assembly: GCF_050624435.1. Classification (NCBI taxonomy): domain Eukaryota; kingdom Metazoa; phylum Chordata; class Mammalia; order Afrosoricida; family Tenrecidae; genus Tenrec; species Tenrec ecaudatus. Next base: position 138,417,433 of record NC_134540.1, on the reverse strand, counting down.
TTTTTTTTTGCAGGATAGTGTTTTCTGTTATACAGGATAGATGGATTTTTACACAAAGTTTAACTATTACCGTATATACTTGAATATAAGCCAAGGTACTTAATTATTACCTGGGAAACCAGAAAAACTGATTGACTCTAGTATAAGCCTAGGGTGGAAAATGCAGAAGCTATTGGTGAGTTTCAATAATCAAAACAAATGAAAATAAAAATTACTAAAAATTGAAAAAGAAAAAAGATTTACTTTATGGACCCTGACAAGACTGACTATCCTTTTCCTCAAGAATAAGTTTCCCTTTGGCTTTTTCCATAGGCATTAAAGATATTTTTTCATAATATTCCTAATCTATCATATAGGATATCCAAATTAAAACCATTGAAACATCATTAACTCCAATTTCCACCACATTTCCTAAATAATTTTTCAGACACTCTATGATTAAAGAACTCATAAAACATGAACTCAAATTGAGTGTTTAAAAAATTAGTCTGTTTTTATTGGAGATTCACTTAAGTAGATAAACCTATATAAATCATAAGCAAATATATTCTTACCATATATATTTTCTTATAATGGTGATGTCTCCTTACTATTCAATATATTGTTAGGAAATTAAATATAAATTGATCTTAAAAGCTAATATGTACTCCCAAAGATTGTTTTTTCCCATAAATGTTTTTGTTATCATGTTCAAAACTGAGCTGACTGAGCTTTTTGGTTAAAAGTTCATTCCATGAGTTGGAAGAAGGCAATTATGATGGATAATTTTGTTTGTAACTGGAAAAACAGAAATGATCATTTAGATATTTTTTCCATGTTTGTCTTAGTTATCTAGTACTGCTATAACAGAAATACCACAAGTTGATGACTTTAAAAAACAGAAATATTTCTCACACTTTAGGAGGCTGGAAATCCGAACTCAGAATGCTAGCTTGAGGGGTAGGCTATCTGTCACTGCCAGCTATGGAGTAAGGTCTCTCTGGGAGTCTGTTTTCTGATTCCCTAGAGGTCTCTGGAGATCCCTGGAGAGATGGCATCTAATTCCATCTCTCCTGATGCTCCATTGTTCAATCTCTTTTATATCTCAACAGAAATCGACTGAAAGTACAACCTACACGACTCCAACAATTGCTCATTTCAAAATGGGATTATAACCACAGTCATAAAAACTCTAAAACTACTGCCAGGTAGTTTTTTCTGATCCATAGAGATCTTAAATGGGATTTTTGAGGCTGTGAGTTTGTAGGAAAAGAAGCCTCACCTTTATAACCAAGCACAACACAGAGGCTCATCTTTATAACACATATTTTTTGGAGGGGGGATGTAATTTGATATACAATAATTTTCCATTCTGAGAAACAAAATTGCCCTATTACTCGTCTAATATCATGTGTCTCATCATAATACATCTTATCCAATTTTGCTCCTTTACATACATTTTTGGCAATAGTTTCTTCTTCATACTTTTTATGAACATCATAGTTTTCAACTTTGTCTCTATCAGATTTCTGCTAAGTGGGCCAACTAGGATTTATTTATGAATGATAAATAATGTAAAATCAATCCCTGAAAATATTTGGAACGCATTTCTGATCTTAAAAGCGAAGCTGAAACTTGACCCACTTACGTCAAGGAAAATTTCTCTTTATCCTTCACTGTCCGTCATTAATCCTGTTGCCAGAAATGTGCCCAAGATTCTTGAATAGCACCACAAGACACGCCATCAAAGAAGCCATCCCTGACGTTTGATGCATAAGAGCTCCAAGCTGAAATCCATCTGTACATAGCAGCTATGAGTGGCAGAACTAATTGGTTCACTCTCTTGGGTAAGGTTACCTGCAGAAGCCATTTGATGGTTTCTGAAATTGTCAAGCTGACAATTTTTTTTTTTTATCTTCTCAGGGGTCTGGAAGGTGTTCTCAAACCTTAATATAAAAGCACAGAAGTCTTTTCATATGAACATCAGCATGATGCCTTCTGACTGGAAAACATTCCGTTTTTGATCACACAGTACTGAGCTAGCTGTGCATGTTTCAAAGATGCTTCGTATGAGGTTGATGGGGTTCTCTTCTATTCCAATTTTATTGCATATTTTTTATCATGAAAAAGTATTGGAATTAGTGAAGTGTTTTTCTGCATCGATTGCAATATATACATGTTTTTTAATCTGTTGATATGACGTATTACATTGCTTGATTTTTCAAATTTTAAATAATCGTTCCATTTCTAGAATATACGTCATCATAGTGTATGTGCCTGCTTGCATGCATAATTTTTGGAGTCATAGGCCTAAGATTTATCTATCATTTTCTGCTGATTTCTCTGGTTTTCTCTCAGGGTAATTCTGATCTCATATGTTCTTTTGTGCTGCATTCCCTTCTCTTCTACAGTTTCAAATAATTTGTGAATACCAACCCCCCACCCCACTCGTAATGTCATGAAGGCCACCACACTCATTACAAGACTATGTAGGTTATAAATACTTATGAAACTAGGTAGCTTCATTTTGCCCTATGTAACTGATGTTGGCTTGAATGCTGACCTGGGGTTAACAGTCCAATTACAACCAGAAGTTGTAAGAAGCTCTTGTGGTCCTGTCAGGTAAACAGTAGGCTCCTAACATTAGGGTTGAGAGTTGAAAACCACAAGCTGCTCCATGCCTTTATGGCTTACATGTTGGGATGTGAACTGCAAGCTTGGCAGTTCTAAACCACAAGCCATTCTGCAGGAGAAAAATGAAAATTTCTATTCCTGTAAAGACATACAAATTCAGAAAACCACAAGGGAAGTTCTCTCCACTTGAGAGTTGTTCTGAATTGGAATTGACTTGATGGAACTGAGTATAGTTTTGGTTTTGGAAACTCTATGCAGGGTAACTATGAATTCAAATTAACTTGAAGTAATTTGTTAATTGATTCTTAATTCCATTAAATTATTTTATAATGTTTGGCAATATTCATGAGTGAGTTCAATTGTGCCTGGAATTTTCTTCTTGAGTATGTTTGATAACTAATCATTTCTCCTCAGATTGTATTGTTTTATGTTTGTTTATTTTTACCCTTCAACTCCCAGAAAAGTTAAATTGTCCTCCTTTATTTTTGTGAAAATGCTACTGCAATCAGTTTCCAAACATGCTCTTTATTTTTTTAGGTCAGTTTTTAGTGGTTTTGTCTTAGTGTGTCCATCCACTTCATTTTAAGATTCCGTATTTTCTTTTTTTAAAAAAACTGAAATTTTTCATAATATTGCTTTGTAATTTTTATTTCTGTAAGATAGATAACAATATCTTCACTTTCTTCTTATTTGTGGTCAATTACTTAATGACCAAAATGTTTAATGGTTTAATAGTTTTTAAAAATCTTTTGTAAGATCCAACACTGTGTTTAATCAACTTCTAGCTATTATTACATATTCTCAATCGTGTTAATTGCTCTACTTGTCGTAGTTGGCTTTGGTTGAGTTACACCTTGATACATGGTGACCCCACTAACGTGGATGGAAATACTGTCTGGTTCTGGCCATCCCCAAGATCAGTTACGGATTGAACCACTGTGATCTATTACGCTTTCATTAGCCGACTTTCAGAATCAGATTCCCAGCTATGGACTTCCCTCGCCATCTGTGGCAGTTATAGAATCATTTGTCAATTTGAGGATTATGAGTGAAGGGGTGGAGTCTAGTCTGTCAATCAGATCATAGCCAATGAAGCCTCTGTGAGGGCCTGGCCTTCCCCTGTGAATTCTAGGAACCCCTGTGTTTCCTCCTTGGAGGCAGGAGACACACCCTCTCTCTGCTTACTTCCTGGGAGATATTCCTTAGGTGAAGTCACATGGGCCTACCGTGATGCAGCCCTGGGAATTGGAGGAGCCACATGGAGACTCCTGCCAATGCTGAGATGCTTACAACACCACTGACTTTGCACCCATTGGGCTGTGATTCTCCTGCATTCGGCATCATTGCATGTGTTTTGTGAGTGTGAAGAGCACTTTATAGATTGGTATCATACATTTTGGCTAATGTCGGATTTATGGGCTTGTAATAGACTGGGTTGGGATTCTTTCTTAATGTACAATTACCTTTTATATAAAACTGTCTTTTATACACATGAGTGTCCATGGATTTGTTTCTCTAGTCTCTCCAGACTGACACACCATCTTAACCTCCCTGGTGGTCTAATTATGTCAGTAATTTTGTACCCAAAGCGGTACATTGTTTTGCATAAAATTTGTTGTTTTATATTGTAGGCCTGTAATTCTTAAGACATTACTAATTTTAATCTCTCTAGTGGACATTCCAGATATGATAAACTTTAATACACAGTTAACATTTACCAAGAGCCACACTCAGGATTACCACCAGGGAAGTTTTAATATAGAACCTCAACTGAAATCTGTTATTCCTTTTTCAGCTGCTTCCAAATTTAATTTACTGTTCAGTTTTTATTGTCTCAAGATGTATGATTGCATATTTATTTATTTATTTATTAAATACATTTATTGGGGCTCATACAACTCTTATCACAATCCACACATACATCAATTGTGTAAAGCACACTTATACATTCATTGCCCTCATCATTCTCAAACTTCGCTTTCCACTTGGGTTCCTGGAATCAGCTCTTCATTTTCCTTCCCCCTCCCTGCCCTCTCCGTCCTCACTCTTGAACCCTTAATAATTTATAAATTATTATTTTATCTTATCTTACACTGCCCAGCGTCTCCCTTCACCCACTTTTCTGTTGCCCATCTCCCAGGGAGGAAGTTATATGTAGATCCTTGTAATCGGTACCCCCTTTCTACCCCCTACCTCTTCCCTCCCGATATCGCCACTCTCACCGCTGGTCCTGATGGGTTCATCTGTCCTGGATTCCCTGTTTCCAGTTCTCATCTGTACAGTTGTGCATCCTCTGGTCTAACCAGGTTTGCAAGGTAGATTTGGGATCATGATAGTTGGGGGAGGAAGCGTTTTAAGCAAACGTGGAAAAGAAAGCAGATGGTGCTCGGTTATCAAAAGATATAGCATCTGGGGTCTTAAAGGCTTGAAGGCAGACAAGTGGCCTTCTAGCTTGGAAGCAACTAAGCCCACAGAGAAGAAGCACACATGCCTAAGTGAACACGAGGTGTTGAAGGGATCAGGTAGCAGACACCAAAGAACAAAAACCATCATGGTGTGATCACCTTCCCCACATAAACGCTGAAGACAAATGTGTGCATAACTAATTGTGGTGAAGAAGGCTGATGGTGCCCAGCTATTGAGAGCTATAGCGTCTGGGGACTTAAAGGCTTGAAAGTAAACAAGCGGCCATCTAGCCCAGAAGCAACAAAGCCCACATGGAAGCAGCACACCAACATGTGTGATCATGAAGGGTCAAGGGGATCAGGTATCAAGCAACAAAGGTGGGCAGAAAAAATCATATCATTGTGAATGAGGGGGAGCATGTGATGGGGACCCAATGCCCTTCTGTAGACAGCTGGACATACCTTGCAGAGGGGTAGTGGGGAGGAGATGAATCACTCAGGGTTCAGTGTAGCAATAATGAAGCTCATAACTTTCCTCTAGTGATTGGGTATCATAAAACACATTTGCTTATCTTATTGTTAACATTACGGCTATTTATCTCTGTGTATGTTTTCCTGTAAGCAGCTGTTTGTCACATCTCCAGCAAATGGTTGGACACTGAGGCTGTCACAGTGGATTCCAGCATGGGGACGATAGTGCGATGGGAAGAGCTGTGAGCAGGGACCCTAAGGGTTGGACGGACTTGGTGGCAGGTAACCACAATGACAACATGAATTTCGGTTGGTTGTGTCCTACATCTAATTCACCTCAAATTAGTGTCTGAATACTCTTTTGATTTAGAAGTGTGTCAACTTTTGAACAATGCACTTTCCAAAAAATTGCATATAAATTTTGACTCCCTCAAAACTTAACTACTAATAAATTCCTGTTGACTAGAAACCTGATCAATAGCATAAATGGTTTACTAACACACATTCGGTGCATTATCATATTAAATATTGCACCCAAATAAAAACTGTATTTTCTATAAGAGATAAAAAAAATCTTTACTAAAAATCTCGTGGTTGTTTCACATAGTTGCAGAGACAAAAATTCTGGTTTTTTGTTGTCGTTTGTTTTGTTTTTTCACAATGATTGTTACACTGGATTCATTTATATTAAGAGATGGGCAGTTTTAAAACTTTTTCTTCCAACAGCATGGCTGTTTCCTCTGTCCTCAGAACACTTCCAACATCCCTTGTGGCACTTATTGTGCATCCCCTAATATTATTCAAAGTTTGTAATATTGTACTAAACCAAGGTTTTTTCAGCTCTAAATCTCCACGTTCATTCTATTGCCATCAGGTTGCATAATTTGTATTATTTTCATTTTGTAAGTGTATTATTATATTTTTCATTGCCTAACATATGATATTTCCTGGAGAATATGTCCTATGTGCTTGAAAAAAATTTATCTTAGGTTGTTACTGGGTAGAGTGCTACTTAGATTTTATTAGACTGATTTATAAGGTTTACTATTTCTATGCTGATATTTTATCTACTTATATTCTTTATTAAATGTGGAGTTTTGAAGTCAAAAGGTTACCAATAAATAAATAAATATAGTTTTTTAATTTTAAATGATATTTTATTTAAAATAAATACAATATTATTAATATTAGAACCAATAATATATGTACAAAGTCTACATAAGAAAGACAGTTTTTATAAGTCTGATAGCATGAACTGAAGATCTCAATACATGTAAAAATATTCCCTAATCTGAATTTGAACCCTCAATTTCATTATGCTTTCATTTCTCCCCAACTTGATTTAAAAATAACATGCTATCCAAGTCAGAATTAAAGAATATGGTAATATAACTCCATAGGACAGTATTTTACTGCAAAATCCTGTAGAGTTATTTTGTGGATATCAACAAACTGATTTTAATTTTTATGTAGAAAAGCAGTAGATCCTGAATAGACAGTATGATAACAGATTAAAAAACAAACAAACAAACAGACAAACAAACCAGGGCCTGATAATATGTGACTTGAGACTTACTACAAAGCTGCAGTGATCAAGACAATGTGATATTGGAAAATAGACAGACAAATAAATAGCTGAATGGAAAATAAATGAAAGCCCAGAAATATGGCCATTCAAATGTAGTGAGCAGATATTTGATAAAATATTAAAATAGCAATGGAGAAAAGTCTTTTCAACAAATGGTGCTATAGCAAGTGACTATGTAGTGATTATGTGAATGCATAGATTAAAATATTTGTACAAATGACTAATTATAAAAATGAAATGATTTTGATACCCCTTTCCCCGTGAAATCACTCAGTGGGGAAAAAAAGTGACACCGTTCGTCAGTCTAGACTCGTGGGAATCCTCGGTGTTTCAGAGTAGACCTCTGTTCCATAGGTTGTGTATGACTGTGAGCTTTGGGAAGCAGATCACAAGTGCATTCTTTCAAGAAATCTCATGGTAAATTCAAGTTCCAGTCTCCTCAGTTAGCAGACCAGTGTTTTACACTTTGAAACAATAAGGGATGTGTGTTTCATTCTGCTGGACAGGGGTCACTGTGAGTTAGAACCTGCTCTACGACTCCTAACAAACATAACAGCATGCAGAGACTATGGTCCATATATTAGCCAATATTCATCAAACTACACATATATTGACATATCTGTCTGTACATGTGTGTTTGTAAAATGCAAATTATAAATATAACATAAATTATTGAAACTAGCCAGAAGATTTAGCTGTAGGACCTAATTTTCCTGCCCGCCCCTTTTTTTAATATAGTGTAATAATTAGAGAGATATGCATGCATGGATGTGCCAGAGTTTTCCTGAGCTTGTCAGTTTTTCATGCTGGGAAAAATGAATAACAACGATGGCTTTATTAAGTTCATCAACTAAAACAGACCTAAGAAAATACTTTTTAACACTGATGTTGTTTATAAATAAGATCTATGTAAAAATGGAAGCTTTCAAATACTTTCTACTTTAAAATGTCATATTACTTAATTCTTTTTTTATTTCTGTAGGCATCAGGCTTATTTTCCATTTTGAAAAAAATGCTAAAGAACACTTGTGACCTTCTGTTTGGAGAGGATTTGTACAAGGAAGTGATGGGGCAGGTGAAAATGCCATGTTTGATGGTGTGAGTTACTTCTGTCAGATTAATCATTCATTTATAATTCATTTACAGTGGCTAAAAGAGGTGTGGACCCTTGAATAAAAGCCCGGTGATGAAATTACTATTAAACATAGTAGTCTCTGAAATATTGAAGGAAATAAATTAAAGACAATGTTGGGTCCCATCATGGCCCTGCTCAGTACTGGCCTCCAGGAAGGTTAACAGAGAGGATATCAGGACTAGAGCAAAATGTGGTGAAGAAATTACCGTATATACTCATGTATAAGCCGAGTTTTCTGGACATTTTTAATGCAGATTTTATGGTAAAATCTGGTGCCTCAGCTGATATTTGGGTCAGCTTATACTTGAATATATACTGCATATGATGCCCAACTATCGGACAAAGTAGCGTCTGGGATCTTAAAGGCTTATCTCTGGATGAATGATATTCTTAATGTCCTCCCCCAGTTCATCAAGTCTTCTATCACTAGTGTTCAATGTATCAAATCTGTGATACTGAAGTTCTCACAATTCAGGTGGGATAGGTTCAATGAAGTATTTTGACTCTTATGGATTTAAAAACAAATAAAAATGTTTTAGCTTTATCCCAAACTCATCTATGAGCAATTCATGCTCTGCTCTATAGTCATCCCTGGCTTGTTTTTAGCTGCTGATATTGAGCTTCTCCGTTCTGTCTTCACACAGAGGAAGCCCATTTGATTTCTGTGCATTTCACCTTGACAGGTCCATGTATATAGCCACCTTTGGTGGTGTTGAAACTTGCTATGAGCTAGACATTGATCTTGCAAAATTCTATCATGCAGCCTCCAGCTTTGCTTCTAAGCCATATTTTCCACCTACTCTTCCTTCCTCTTTGTTTCCAACATTTACATTCCAATAGCCAATAATCATCAATGCATTTTCATTGCATGTTTGATCATTTTTGGACTCAAGATAATGTTGATTTCTTCAGTGTCTTCATGACTAGCTTCCGGGGTTTGGGCAAAAATTTGATTAATCATTGTTTTGATTGGATTTCCTTGAAGGTGGATAGATAAAACCATATGTATCACATTGCACCTCAAAATAAATATTTGAGAATCCTTTTTTGTTTAAAAATGCTAGCCAGCTCCTCTTGATGGTGTCATTCCTAGTAGAGTAAATCACATGGTTTTGTCATATGAATCCATTTCAGCTTAGTGAGAATGCTCAACTCTTGCTTACTGACTCACCAGGCCAAAGAGCATCTGTAACTTACTTACGGTGGCCAACTAAGTCTTTGATTGTCTGCCATTTGGGCTCCCAACTGGCTTCTGAAGGCTTCCTTTTTGGGTACAAACCAATGTGTTGCATTGAGGAAATCTGCTGCACAAGACCTCTGAGGAGCATTGAACATCACCAAAGTCATGGCATTTTCAATAGCCTCTTACACATGTGGAAGTTTGATGTTGGCTTAGGAAGACTGAAGAAGAATGAATGCATTTGGATTACAGTACCAGTGAAAACTACTGAGATTACCATGGCCTGAGAAAAGCCAACCTGTCTTGGAAGAAGTGTTTCTAGAGTACTCCTTAAGGTAGATTGTCTCAAGTACTTTGGAGATGCTGCCAGGAGAGACCAGTCCTTGGAGAAGGACCTTAAGCTTGATACAGTAGAGGGGTAGCAAAAATAAATAAATAAATACATAAAAGGATAGCCCTCAAAAAGATGGATTGACACAGTGGCTTTAACAAAGGACACTAACATAGAACAATTGTAAGGACTATGTAGGGCCATGCAATGTTCAGTTCTGTTGTGAACAAGGTGAACTTGAGTAGGAACTTACTAGAATACACCTAACAACAAAAAATGGCCTCTGCTTGGTGGTTGTTATTGATGACTCAGGACTAGTCTTCTGAGCACACTCATTCAGGCAGTCAAGAGCTCATAGATGGCATCTTGCCCATATCCAAGGCTTACATGGAGGTATAGCCTTTGCCTTCTGACCTACTTCGAATCTGGAGACCACATATTCAAGAACTATTATTGTGATGAAATGCATCATATATTTTTGAAGCGCCTCCTTTAGTAAGATAGCTCAATTCAAAATGGGACTATAATCACGAGTGTAGAGTCTAGGATTTACCACCTATTACAAAATTGATTTTTATGGCTCAGAAACTAAAAGTCTCCCTGAAATTGGATTGATTTCAACTCATGGTGACCAGAGTAAACCTGCTCACCCCGCCCCACCCCGGGCGGGGTTTCGGAGACCTTCAGGCTTTGTAGGAGTAGAGCATCTTCATCTTTCTCCAGCATCTTCATCTTTCTGGCTGGTGTTAGCTGACATTGTGCCAGTCAGTTCAGACTCACAGTGACCCTACGTAAAACAGAACAGCATCAGCTGATCCTGTGAAATCCTCACAGTTATTCTCATGCTTGAGCCCATTGTTACAGATGTTGGGTCAGTCCATCCTGTCATTCTTTCATTTCCCCTGGTAACTATATTACAAGGTTGAAATTTATGGCAAAATCAAATATTGAAATAAATTCAGATAAGATGATCATTTTGAATGGTTTCTGAGGGGGTACGTTGAGGAATCTTTTTGCAGAATATTTTGTCAGGCTCTAATTTATCTAAAATATATATAACCTATGACTCAATATTTGTGCTCTTACTTGAACAGTACAAGACCCAGGTCTCTTAAGATCTGAATATTTTCCATTGTTGGTCATGCTGGGGGGCAATGGGAGCAAATTAATAGCCATAGCAAAGAGAATAGATAAAATTAATATACTAGCTATTTATAAAGTTATCCAGTAAAACGGATAACTTGCAGTAATATGAAACTAAAATTGGCTTCAAGCTCTTGAATGTTAAGTGACTCTAACTGCAGGGACCCTGTGTGGCAAGGTACAATCACTCACTGAGGATCTCTTGATCATGATCGTTATGAAAACCAACAGCCGCTTCTTTGTACAGGAGAGCTATTGGATTAGTTAGCAGCCTACTGAAAGAAAACTATAGAGTAAAATGTAGAATTTTACAAAATCCACATGAAAAGTGAGGTGCGTTTATGGGGATATTTAACTTATATCTGAGTACAGAACATAAGAAACTCAGGAATAAGAATAATATCAGACCTGTGTCATTGAAAGCTTTTAGAAGAAGGCAAGGCAGAGATCTATAATCTCTGACTTCATAAAAACTAGTATACACACCAACATTTGCATTTAAATATCTGAGTGGCACACGCGGTTCAGTGCTTGATCACTAGTCCAGGATGGCAGGTTCATCGCACCCAGAAAAACTCAGAAAACAGAGCCTTGGCACTTATGATGAAAGAGCTTACAATCTTGGAAACTCTATGGACCAGTACTACTGTGCCCATGTGAAGCCATTGTCAACTGATGACAATGACAAGATATGGTTTTTTCCCTAAAAATGCAAATACATTATAATTGCTCTCTTTTTTGTTATTTTCCTTTTTAAGAATGTAACACTATTTAAATTATGCATTCTATAAACAAAGTAGATTATAATGATTTGACTTTTTAAATTGAATTTAAACCTTGATTTGCACGTGTGTAAAAGGAGATAGTTTTATGGCATTACGTGTTTCTCAAATAATTGGAATTCCAAATACAAATAATAATATAAATAGCAAATTCTATTTTCTGATAATTTTTCAAAGTCTAGTTTTGAATTGCAGTTTCTTGTTTCACAATAATACCTTTTAAATTTCTTTATAAAACAGAACATCACCCCCAGGAAGCCTGAAAAAGTGTTCAATACTGGGGTTTTGTGTTGAAGTTTTACAAAATCCTATTTTCTGACAAAGAACATTCGTTTCATCATCCTACTGTGGTCTCCTAAGTGAAAGATATGTGCAGAAACCCCATGATACCAATGAGAGTTACAATAGTTAAAAGAATAAAGCAGAACTCTCCCTTTGGGGCAGAATAGCCATAAATGAAGGACAAAGTTGGCTGATGAATAACACCATCTATATATGAAGTTTTTCAGGCATTCATACTTTCATTTAAGCAGCATCTTTTTGTGTAGTAAGAGTAAGTTAACCTTGTAAAAGGCAGTGAAGTCAGAACATCAAATCTTTAAATATAAATAGATGACTTTGAAATGTCCAACTGAGAAAAATTCCCAGGAAAGTAAAAGCCTATGTTACTGTGTCCTATTTCAAAATAAAATAAGAATTCTAGTCCAAGATAAAATAAAGTGCATTTTATTCCTTATAAAAATGAAAATATAATTTAAAACTTTTATATTACTATATTTTATAATTTTCATGAAAGCAATACAAAAAAGAACACAGCACTAACATGTATGTTCACATTTACTGTAGCAGTATTCCAAATAGCAACATACAAATACCTCTATGAAGAATGGATGAACAAACTTGGGTACATAATGGAATACTAGCCATTACTGAGGAATAATGATGGAACTCTGAAACGCCGTATGACATGGGTGGATTTGGAGAATATTATGCTGAATGTAAATAGTCAATTAGGAAGGACAGATGTTGTATGTGATCTTTTTAAATTTTATTATTTCTTTGGGGGGGGGCAGGTTTTTCACACCAAAAGAAACAAACTTTGATGGCTACCATAGGTGGGAGGGAAATGATGGGAATGGGTAGTCATAGGTCAGAGGGTAGATAGATGTGAACTTGTATAGAAAGGAAAATATATTCTATAAGAAAAAGATGGAAAATGGGGGATAGAAACAAGGGAAGTCACTGGAAGTATTGATGCATTATTTATGTTGTGAATGAATAAAATGATGTTCTCATATGTAAACAGTACAGAAGACACAAGAAAAAGTAAAAAGGGGGTTTAGGAGGGTAAGGGTAATGCCAGAAGTCCAAGTCAGATTCAGGAATGGACCTCAAACAAGGGTGATCACGGCTGATGTGTGTCAGATACACGCTATCAGAGGGATGTGTTTCACAACTCTAAATAGCTATTTGGCTGTGTAGTCACATCAAATTTTGGTTAGATTTTCAAAGTAGTATATGAATTTCAGAACACTTAATTGCTCTCACGCAGAACTTATACATAAACCAAAAGGAAGTCATTAGAACCAAAGAATCAGATGCTGTACAATGTAAAATCAGGAGAGAAGTGCATCGGGTTTAATAATTTCACCATTCTTATTCAGTCTGATTTCAGCAAATAATTCAAATATCTAAACTAGAGAAAGAGGAACATAACATTAAAATTCTGGTTTGTGGAAGATCCATCAACAAATTATGGAATGTAGATAACACAACCCTTTTTGCTGAGAGCTGAGAGGACTTGAAGCACTTACTGAATACGACTAAAGAGTACAACCTTCAGTGCGGATGATATCTCAACATAAAACAATAAAAACAAAAAACTTGTAAATCATATCTGGAAATTGTCTTCAAAATGTTTTTGAGCACATGCATAGAGAAGTATTCTTTCAAAAATGAGTAACCTAAAATAAACTCAATGTGTTCCTCCAATTTCCCCATGTATAGGTGTGGCAGTTATATAACTTTATGTCAACTTTAAGTGCAGGAGTGCAGTCTAGTCTGCCAATCAGGGGAAAGCCTGTTGATGCCTCCAGTTGGGCATGGCCTCCTCATAAGGCCCTCCCCCTAGGAACCTCCCCCTCTCTCACTGCTTTAACTTCCTCCTGTAGAGTCACTCAGAGAACAGCCAGAGCCCTGGAGACGAATACACCGCTATTGGATCCACAAGACTTTACCCTCACCAGCCCGGGATCGTCCTACATTCTACATCATTGCATGTGGCTACATGAGTCTGAAGAGGGACTTCTGGACTCATATCAGACTTATGGACTTGATTCAGACTGAGCTGGGATGGTTTCATGATATCCAATTACTTCTTTATATAAAGCTCATTCTTACACATATATGCGTGTCCCTGGATTTGTTTCTCTAGTGAAACTTGTCTAAGACATGATGGTACCAGGAGTGGGGTAGTACCGAAGCAAATCATGAAGATGGAGAGTGGATGCTTCTCTGACCTCTGCCTCATGGCAGTTTTTCTTTGGCTAGTCAGAAGTCAGATATGGCCATGCATTTTACTGGGTTGTTTTCTAGAAAAAATATGGGAAGTTAAAGCTGTGAATCTTTTCTTTGGTTGTTGTTTTTGATTATTCCTGTTTGAAATTGCAAAAATGCGTAGGAAAATGATCAATTTAGAGTTTAGGGGGCAGAATGACACTTGAACTGTTCTGCTCAGAACATGATGCTTAGTCTAAATGGCTCACAGAGAGTCAAATGGAAGGTGACAAAAGGTCCGGCCTGGCTTGATGTAGCCAGATATCTAAGGCCATATTGCACACGAATGGAATAGTTTAGATAAGAACTGAATTCGACTGTTTTACAAATGTGTTTACAATCCAGTTGTGTTTGGATTTTACTGATTTTTTCTGCCTATTGTTATTTATGATGTGTATTAGAGATGGTTATTTGGAAGTATGAAAACAGCAGGTTTGTAAGTCACTGCCGTCAGTCATGTAATTGGATCTTTACATATGTGTAGGACACTCTTGTAAAGAAAACTCTGAAAAGATAAGCCTCACCCAGTGTCTTGAGTGGTGTGGGCATTTGAATTTGAAAATATTTTCTTAAGAGAGCTGCTGGAAAAAAAAATGGGTCCTTTGACTTTTCGAAATTTGAACTAGTTTGTACCTGAAGCTTGAAAAAATTTGCAGCCATGAAGAAGCTCTCTTCTCTGGGACTGAAAGCTAAAGAGAGCCATAGGGAAGCCTAAAAAGCTCACTAGGTAATCACCTGGATCCACTTGTTCAGTGGAAGTGGGATAAAGGCATCAATAGATAGACAGGTTGAGTCTGGCCACTGACAGCCATGGGCCTGGTTCACAAGACTAGAGAAGAAGAGAGTGAGTTGACAGGTTTGAAGTGCAAAGAGTTGTGCAGAAACTGAACGTATGGCATGACTTGGCTCAAGGGGATTGGGTAGTTGAGAATTCGTGAAGGGGCCCATGGTCAAAAGTCAAGGCAGCCAATTGTCAATCTGGTGAAGCTCAGCATGGTTGTCTATACTGAGTTGAGCAGAACCTGACCAGATGAAGATAAGATTTTTGAACGTATAAATTGGTGCATATTGCTTTATGGACATACTGTCCTGATTTACTTTGCTTATGAATGCGGATTTACACAGTATTAAGTTTAATTGAGACTGGAACATTTTGAATTGAATGAATTTTAGTTTTACCCTGTAAGGCACAAATATGATTTTACTATTGTCTTTGTTTTAAAAATTATATACGACTAAAGAATTGTATAAAGTGTTAGGTTGACAAGGGGTGGTCTGGGGTAGTTCCATAATTTCATACAAACTTAAAATGTAGAGGTGTAGTCTAGCCTGTCCACAAGGTGAAAACCTGATGGTACCTCCTTGGGGAGGGTCCTGTAAACCTACCCCTCTCTGCATTTACCTCATTTCTGTTGAGTCACATGGAGAGCTGCCAGTGCCACCACCTGTGGTTCCACAAGAATGTGATTTTCCTGAATTTTGCATCATTGCATGTGGCTATGTGAATCTGAAGACAGACTTAAGGAATAATATCAGATGTATGGACTTGATTCAATTGGGCTGGAATATTTTCTTGATATCCAATGACTCCCTGATATAAAGCTCTTCTTACACATATATGAGTGTCCCTGCATTTGTCTTTCTAATCAACCCAGCTTGACACAATAGCCATGCTCAGTCTTCTAACTCCTAGGATTTTATTATGATTATATTCTTTAAAATATGAATGCTATTATTGTGAGGTGAATATTGTCAGTTCCACCTCATAGCAATCCTATGGACAACAGAACAAAACATTTCTTGGTCCTATGGCTGACTTAAAAAAATTATCTTGATAAAATTCATATATTGTGCAATGCAAATCTGGCTAGACCAGAGGATGTACATTTTGAATTGAATTAATTTTATTTTTACCCTGTAAGGCACAAATATGATTTTACTGTTGTCTTTTTAAGAATTATGTATGACTAAAGAGTTGTGCAAATGTGCTAGGCTGACAAGGGGTGGTCTGCCGTAGTTATAAAATTTCATACAAACTTGAAGTGTAGAGCTGTAGTGTAGCCTGTCAACCAGGTGACAGCCTGATGATACCTCCTTGGGGAGGGTCCCTCCCTTAGGAGGTAAACCTATCCCTCTCTCTCTGCATTTACCTTCTTCCTGTTGAGTCACATGGACAGCTGCCAGTGCCACCACCTTTCTTGAAGTGGAAAACCACTCAGACACTTGAGTCTTTCCCATCGTGTTGTCCTTGTAAACTGTGTTCAACATCACGACAGCTTCAGCAGCATTTTTCCTGAGCAGGAAACAAAATTTCACAGCTACCTGCTTTTCTCTAAAATCAGCCATCACTAAAAACAAGGTTTGAGTGAAACTGTTTTCATGAAAAAAATTCACTGTGACCAGAGAGAACTTTCCCAGACAATGTCACTGTGTGCACTAACCCAGAGCGAGTTTCTGGTTGCTCTTCTAGGGGGGCAAAACGCATACCACGAAAGCTCCTCTCAGTGAGCGTTTTTCCAGTTTTTGGGGGTGTCCCTATATATATAAAACATTATATATAAAGCATTATAAATAGATATAGTATATGAGAAAAAATAAGTAAAAATGATGCTTCTTAGAATTTTTCTTGATAATTGAGTCCAATATTATTCAATGTTATTACTTAAGGAAAACTAGGCAATATAGGACTAATGAAGCTAGAAAGTGAAAAACACGTCCACTGCCTTCAAACTAAGTCTGACTCAAAGCGACCCTGGAGAACAGAGTAAAACTGCGTTGCAGAGTTCCAGAGCTGAACATCTCTTAAAGGGAAAAATGTGTCATCTTTCCCTAGAAAAGAGGTTAGCTGAAACAGGATGCTATTTAAAAATACTTCACATAAGGAGACTCCTAGATATTCAAATGGAGAGAGCAATTAGGCAGTAAGACATTCAAAGAGTGACTTTGCTGCTCCACCTAAGTCCCCTGAGATTGTACTTATTGCTTCTTGCTACTGTTTAGACAGCTGCTGCACGCATTGCATGTGCTGCTTGTAAAACTTCCTCACATATTTTTCTTGTTCTATAGGATCTACTTCATAGCACACAACGACCTCCGGGGATAGTAACAAAATTTTACCAATATGCAGAGCCAATGCAAATCTTTCTTTCCCCCAACCCCACACTCTATGTGGTTCCATTTACACTATCTAGCTAGGAATATCCTTACCTGAAAGAAAATTGCTTGCTGGTTTCTTTATCATCCTATTCTGCATTTTCAAAGTAGTTTTAGATTTTATTCTTGGAGAAATCCGATGCTTTCTAAAGGTCCACAATTCTAAGCCACCCTCAGCTGCCCTGTGGGAGAAAGACTGACTTCTCCACTCCTGTAAACCATTGGTCTCGGAAACTCAAAGGGACAGCATTGCCCGGTCCTATAGAGTTGCTAGGAGCTGGCATCTACTTCACAGCAGTACATTTTGTTTGTTTTAATTAACAGTCCTTTGGTCAATTTCTTATGCTTTAATCTTCTTCTGCATCTCAGAGATCTAATACTCAAATGAATATAACAATTAAATTTAGAAACTTAAGTGTAAAAAACATCAAACGCAGTGGCAGTTAAACACTTGACTGTGTATGTTTTTGTTTGGATTATAAATATATTCGATATTCCACAGATTGCCAGAGGAGTAAATAAATCTGTCTCAAGAAACCTATAGCCAGAATGCTCCTTAGTAGCAAGGAGGACAAAACATCATCTCATATACTTTGGACATGTTATCAGGAGAGGTCTGTCCTTTGCAGAAGAGCATCCTGTTTGGTCGACAAAAGAGTCAGTGGAGAAGAGGAACTCCTCGACTGGATGAGCTGATCATGGCTGCCTGATGGACTCAAGTAGAGCAAATATAGTTTGTGTGTTTGAAGGAAGGTCAGGAAATGTTTAATTCGGTTAAACAGGCTCACTAGGAGTCAAAATTGAATCTAACAAACAAAACACAGTATGAACTATGTTGACACAACTGTCAAGTTCTAGACCACTAACTGAAGAGTTTGGGGTTTATACCCACTCCGCCGCTTTGCATTAGAAACGGCACGCTTATTGGCTCCCATAAAGGTTACAGCATAGGAAACCCTAGAAAACCATTCTCATCTGTCACAGTAGGACATTATGAGCCAGAATAAACCTGTCAGCATGCAACGGCAGTGTGTGTGTCTATGTCTGCTTTGGCTATAAAATATCTGGATTAATATAATAATATTAATTTATGTGTGTCTATATGTACATTTACTTATTTGGAGATAACATCTCCGTCCAGTAAAATTACACTTAAATATGCAAAACACAGGAAAACTAACAGGACATAGAAAGAATAAATTGAGAAATAGAAATAAAATGAAGTGAAGGTAAAGTACCTTGGAACTGATATAACCCCCAATGTGTCAAATGTTATCTCGCTATTCATTAGAATTAAGACTGAGAGTGTATAACTAGAAAAAGGTACTTCACAACAAAGTAAAGTATAAGTGTCTTCAATCATCAATGAGATGGAATGATTCTGAATATTCCATCTTTCAAATGCCTGGTAATTTTATTGAGTACGCTGAGTAGAACATAGGAAAAGACCATCTCTAAAGCACTGAAGCAGAAAACACTAAGGGTGGACGGGGTGAGAATAAGATGCATGGCACTTGAGGAAGAGTTGTGAACCCTGTACATGCCAACGAGGTTAAAATTCATCTTGAAAATGACTTAGGGCATTAGATTTAGTCATACGTAGTGCACAGTAACAGTGATGTGGAGTACAAGAAAAATCAAGCCAAAATGTAGAAGAAGAAAATATGGCGACTTCTCGGGTCCCCCCAGTGGGGGCCACGGGAGTTCAGGTCTCCCTTCTCTCCTCTCCCTCCCTGGCATCACGGATCCTCTGACTCCCTGCTGGACTCCATGAATCCCTCCCTGGGGAAGCACAGAATAAACATCCCCTTCTCTCTCTCTCTCTCAGAAAAAAAAAAGAAGAAGAAGAAAATATGAAATATGAAGGATGAAGACAAGATTGCCAATAAATGTAAAAATAATTTTATGTTAACCATAAAGTGGGATGCTATAATATTCACCTATAAAATATTAACAAGGATGTTTATATTTTAATTTAATATTTTAATGAGAGGTCCCTAGAAGTACAGCATTAATTATGATTTTCTGATAATTTAATTAATCTCAGGTATAGTGACAGAGTAATTCCACTTTTTTGAAACCAAATCTATACATATTTGTTGATATTTAATGTACAAAATACTCTTTATACTATGTATGATATCAAAGTGAGACAAGAATATTTAAACATAAGAATTAATTATTTTAAATGATACATATTCAGAATGAAAAATTACAAGCAATAAAGTTGTAATATATACATATATGTGATATATACAGCGATATCACTTATATGTATGTGTGTGTGTATATATGTCAATCACTTGCAGTTTCTCTTACTATTGTGGCTTGCATGTTTCTGTGGTGCTAAAAGTGATGTCACACATATTTCAAATACAAGCAGAGTCACCACCCCTGGTGAACACATTTCAGCAGAGATCCCAGACAAAGAACAGATTAAGACAAAGGAATGAGCTGTCCATGGGGCTTAGCCATGTTATGAATAGCGGCAGAACATTGTCAGACAGAGTATCGGTAGATGAGCCTCCTTGGCTGAGAGTGACTCAAAATAAGACAGAGGAAGAGTCGCCCCTTACAGTACAGTCGACCATCCTGGCCTCAATGGAGTCCAGCTCTGGAGACCATCAGTTACTAACGGGGCATGCGTCAAAATGGGAACAAACCGCTGCCAACATCCATCAAGTGTCAGGACATCGGACGTACACATTATAAAATGTTTTCAAACAAATGTATGAAGCACCGGAAGAACTCAGTTTCTATGCCAAGAAAACTGGAGGCAGCTACGTGGGCAAACAGTTGAAAGAGATCAATATTTGTGGTCATTCCAAAGAAAGGTGACCCCCAAATGAAGAAAGTACAAACACGAATAACACAGACAAGGAAGATTTTGCTGCAGCTAATTCTACAATGGCTGCATCTATACACGGACAGGGTGCTTCCAGAAATTCAAGTCTGATTCACAAAGGAAGTGGCAGGAGGGATAGCTTTGCTGATGTCAGATGGATCTTGGCTGAAAGAGTAAAATATCAGAATGATGTTTGCTTATGTTTGATTGACTATGTAAAGATATTCCAGTGTATGGCATTAAAAACTTATTTATTTGTTTCTTTGTTTGTTTATATTAGTTGGGATTTAATGCGTATGTCATCTATTTCCAATTTTCAAGCACATCACGTAGAATGTACAATTGCTACCACAATCAGTTTCTAAATATTCCCTTTCTCCATGGACCCCTTGACATTGTCTCTCTTATACCCACCCCTCCACCCCATTGTACCTGCCACCCCACAAATCCCATAATCGACTTGCTGTCCCTCTGGCTTCATTGATCCTAGATTTCATATACTGCACTATGGAAAAGCATATAACACAGCTCCAAGAGGGTGACCTCCATGGACATAACACCTCTGAGAAACACCCTAAAAATGAACAAACCAAAAGCAATAAAAATCCAAAATAGAGAAAATTATGGAAACCAGAGCAGGTCCAGCCCACATCACAGACGGGATTTACTGACCAAGTTTTAATTCTTCAGGTCAGATTTATCCCTTTGAACTTCTCCGCCCTCCCAAGCACTCTGCTTAGCGACCACTTTCCTCCCTTCCCTGAATTTTAGGTAGCGAGAATTTTCCGCAGGCTTATTTCCTGAGTAGTTCCACAAATTAATCCTGGGCTCCCACTGCTATTCATCACCTTCTGCACACCAGGTGCTCACACATTAGGCTCTGAGACTGATCCGTCCTTCAACTTCCGGTTAGATGGATTGCCATCCTTCATTGACTGCCGATGGCGTTCTTCTTCCGTGTGGATTTAGTCGACATCTCACTCAAAAAGAGCATTTTTGACTGCACACACTGACATTTATGTTTAATTAGATTTCTAACAGAGTCAACTCATGCCCTGGAAGACTCTGAAATATATTAGAGAAGTAAGGGAACTTTAGTGTGGGGTTGAAAAACTTAATGTTTTAAACCTCAGTAGAAGAATTCAAATTCAATGATTTTATAATCTCATTCATATTTTAGGAGTCGAATAAGATGTACATAGCATATGATTTAAAATGCATAATTTGTATAGGTTCAAATAACCTGCTTTGAATTCATTTTCCAATCATAATCACATGACTGTATATTATGCTTTTTTTTCCTTTTCATGAAGACCGGGCGTGTACGTGGTAACCTATGTTGTTTTTATGTGCTGTTAAGTCAGTTCCAATGTATAATGACCCCACGTCATGGAACAAATCACCTCAAGTTCCTACGCCATCGTGTTGCAGCAGCTGTGTTAATCCATCTCTCCAGATGTCTTCCTCTTTATCGTTGCCCTTCGAATTTACCGACATGATGTCCATTTCCAGGGACTGGACTCTCTGGATAAAATGACCAAATTGACGGAACGAATGTGGACATCCTAGCTTCTAAGAAATATCCTGGCTGTATTTCTTCCAAGAGATCTTTTTCTTTTGGCAATCCAGGGTGTGTTCACTATTCGTTTCCAGCCCCATAGTTCAAACGCATGAATTCTTCTTCAGTCGTCCATTTCCAACTTTAACACGCATACGAAGGGATGGAAGAGATCATGGTTTGGATCAGGCATACCTTAGTCCTCAAACCAGGACCCTTGCTCTACCCCACTAAAGATCTTGTGTAGTAGATTAGCCCAAGCGATGTCTCATTGGATCGCTTGACTGTTGCTTTAATGAGAAGCCACGGTGGATCAGAGCAAGAGAAACATTCTGGAAACATCAACCGTTTCTCTATTTTCTCGGATGTTCCACTTGTGTGGATTTGGGGTGTCTAGTGGGTTCTGTGTTGGGTTGCTAACCCCAAGATCAGAAATTTGAAATGACTAGCTGCTACTCAGGAATTCTAGTGCTGTCGTGGCTACCAGTTAGCGTACCAACCTCAAGGTTAGTAATTCCAAACCTGCAGCTGCCCTGAAGCGGAAAGAGAAGACTTTTCAGATCTGTAAACACAGCCGTCTTACAGTCTCAAAAACACCCAGGGGCTGTTCTCCCTTGTCCTAAAGGGTCACCGTGAGTCAGAATTGACTAGATGCAAGTGAGAGGGTTGAGTGAGTTGCTACTTGGCAGATTGTTGAGGCTTTTTACGCCTATAAACATTTACAGTGAGTCAGTCTTGAATCCCTGGCAGTGAGTTTGGAGTTTGGGTTTTACATTGATTGAATTGCAATCCTTTTTAAAGGCTGCCATTCTTCATCTTCATCAGCAAGAGCATCACGTCCTCATTTTCTGCAAACAAGGTTATGTCATCTGCATGGGGCAGATGATTAGGCTTCTTCCAATCCTAATGCAGCATTCTTCTTCCTATAATCTGGCTCCTCAGATTAATTGCTTATTGCACAAATTGAGCAAATTTGGAGAAAGGACACAGTCATGAAGCAAACTTTTTCTGATTTTAAGCCATGTTTGGTTAGTTTGCTCTTTTTAAATGATCGGTTCTCGAGCCATGCACAGTTTCCATAGGAGTACAGTGGTGTGTTCTGTAATTCTCATTTTCCCCAATGCTATCCATAGCTGGTCATCATGTCCAGAGTTAAACGCCTTTGCATAATCATTAAAGAACAAGCAAACATTTTCCAGGAGGACCCTGTTTTAACCAAGGTATATCTGGTGTCAGCAATGATATCTTTTTCCTACAATTCTCTTTTGAACAGGGCATCTACGGATACAAATATGTTATTTTACTTAATAACTGATAATAACACAAACGAAATAACTTAAGAGCAATCAGTATGCAGATGGCTCATTAAAAATACATTTTAGAACTATTCACATTTAGCTACTTTGAAAATTCTCTTTAATAGAGTTCTCTGTATTCGTATAGCTTACACCCAACATTTCTCTGACAGTTGGTGATATTAAGGTAGCATTTCTGTTGTTGTGATGCTGGTAGCTACGTCACTATTATTTCAATTACCACAGGGCTACCCAAGGTGATCCAGTTTCAGCCCAGCCTCCAGACTACAAAGGAGGAATGAGCTGTCCATTTCTGAAGAAGTAGCCACTGAAAGATTTATAAATTGGGGCAAAGCATTGTCAGATACTAAAAATCTCATGAAGAGCAGCAAGATTCTGTCAAATACAGTGCAGGAAAATAAACTCCTCAGGTTAGAAGACATTCAAAATACTACTGAGGGAGAGCCGTCTTCTCAAAGTAGAGGCCCCCATAATGATGTGCATAGAGGAAGCTTCCAGAACCGTCACTGTTGATGAGGCATGTCTCAGAATAAGAAAAACCAGCTACAATCATCTATCAGTGATTTGAAGCTGGAATGTACGTTAGAAACTTTCAGAAGTTTCTCATTTTCTTTAAGTATAAATCTTTTAAAAAATGGAGTGAGATCTAGATTTCAAATCAATAGGTACTCTCCCTTTCTAATATTTCTGCTGGATTGATTTTAAAACTATCTTCCTTAAAAATATTTGAAATTCAATATTAATCAGAGCTCATAATTTCCATGACCATTTTCTCCTGTCTATTATGCTATTATTTTAACAAAAGTAATTATAAGGTTAATATTATCTATCTATCTATCTATCTATCTATCTATCTATCTATAAACAAGGGGCCACCAAAAGGTTTGTGGGAAAAAAAATCCATTTTTCAATAGAACTTTTGAAACACATCCCTTTTATTCACTATATATACATATGTGTTTTTACTATATATGTTTATCCATACATTTTATTTATCCCTTTATAATTTGAGTGGTGTATATCTATCTAGATATCTCTATATATTCATTTATTTTATTCAAAGTTGACCTCTTGGATATAGAAAAATCTAGGAATCCTTTCAAAGAAATATTAGAACATGTTTCTATCAGATTTTTCATTAAACTTACTTAGCAAAAAATTTCATTACATTTCTATGCAAAAACTATGAGAAATCTAAAATTCTAATTAAATTTTCTAAGAGCATAAAATATGAATTAATTTGGAATAGATGAAAAAAGCAAGTTTTACACTGAAAAGCTACAAAGCATCATTGAAATAAACTTTAAAATATCTAAATAAAAGGAAATATAACGTTTTCCCATTACTCAGAAGATGCATAGTTGTTATGATTATGTTATGGGTTAAATTATAACTCCCTCAAATGGATATATTGTTATCTGATACATATACCAGTGGATGCAAACTTATGCTATTGAATGTACTTACCTTCAATAATGTAATCAATCGATTAGCTTTTTTTGGGTCTTTTTGGTGTTTTACAATGAACCTAATCAGTTCTGAGAGAGAGTAAAGTGGACCCAGAGTTACTGGCAAACCCAGAAGGAAGGCATTGGATGATCTACAGGTTAAAGGGTCAACATATTCTCAGGATTAACTACCTGGACATCAACATGATTTGGCTCCGATTCGGATTTTCAGTGCCAAGACTGCGAGAAAGCTAACTTCTGGTCTTTAAAGTCACTAAGTTCTGGTATTCGTGTTACAGTACCGTCAGACAATTAAGGCAACTGTGATACTTAGCACATTGAACTCCATGTTCAGTAACAGTTCTCTGAAGCTCAGGGTCTCCTACCCCAGAAACCCACAAGCTCACCCTGTAATTACTATATAATGCCAGGTTTTCAGAATAGAAATTTTAAGTGGAAAATAATAAAATAAGCTTCCAGTACTTGCATCCTATTTCATTTTAAATTTGCGACATGACAGGTTTAAGCATATGCTGCCATCAGGATCGCATATGTTCGTCCAGACATATACATTATGGGCAGAATTCTGACAATGTAATCAACCTCACAGATTTATGATGAATAAATTTTCAGCAGGTTGTTACACAATCAAGAATGGCTTTGTTTTCCAAAATAGTGCTGAGACATCTGAATATGTACATACTGAAAGTTGACACAATATGGATATTATATGATAAATTAAAGACCTAAAATTATAAAACTCTTAGAACAAATATAAGTGTGAATATTCGTGACCTAAGTCTAAAAAATATTTCTTAGTTATAAGCGTCAAAGTACAAGTGATGAAATAAAAAAAATAGAAAAACTGGATTTCATCAAATCTACAAAATATTTGGTCCTCTTAAAGCACCACCAAGAAAATGAAGAAAAGCCACAGACTAGGCGAAAATATTGGATAATCATGTATATTATAAATGATTTATTCCCTGAGGGTTTATTAATGAAATATTGAACATACAGGCAGGTCCTATGTTATGTCTGGATAAGACATAACTCCTATTTTCATTTTAATAGTAAATAAATTGGCCTTCACTTTGAAAAGATTTATCCAACATCTAGTGAAAACAAAATTTTCATCATAATCACCTTCCCTAACTGCATGTCAGTTTTTAAATTAGTGAAAAGATGTTCAGTCTGTTCATACTCTGCATTAAGGCTAAAGAAGTAATATACATACTTGTTCCAACTTACCTGAAAATTCTTTCAAATGCAATGAAGACAAGGTCTCATTTGTAACATGGGTATTTTCTACATGCATAATGAGATATTGTTTCCTAATGTAGAAGAATGGAATAATGATAGCGATGATAAAACTACTAATTTTGAAAACATCAGTGATAGAAGTCAGACACAAGACCACATATTTAATACTCACATGTACAACTTTCTGCAGTCAAATGATATTCCAAAAGTAGACTATAGATGCTTGTACAGTTCTATGCATATACTAAATATAACTGAATTATATATTTTAAGGATAACATTTTGATATTTAAATTAGCTTCCACATATTTTTAAAACATTATAAAGTTTGAGAATTCAAAGCAAATTATAATATTCACAAAATTTTACTATTCTCATAATAATAATAATTACATGATAAATTACCATTTCCTTCCATGTTGGTACATTGTAATAGATGCCAGTTGAAGAGCTTCTGTGTGAAGTGAAGTAAAATTACTGGATGTCACACTTCTATCCATAACCTTTCTAACTTCCAACCCCAAAATGGGTGGGAATAAGCAAATAAGATGTAAAATATTCTAACCCGAGGATTGGTCAGGATAGATTCTGCCAGAAGGTGGAGGAGGAATCCAAAGAACATCAAGAGAGAAGATCCACCAGCAGAGCAGGTGCAAGATCCCTGCCTGATGTCGCCGAGGCCCAGAGGCATGGGAGACCACAGCACCCAGCCAATGAACGAGAGAGAGTGAAGGCGTCACAGCAAGACGCTGTGTCAGAGCAGAGTGCTAACTTGCTGGCCCGTAGATAGAGGCCACGACTGAGGACTCGGAAGGTTTGCCTGCCACTATCCTTGAGAAGGTGTGCTTCAGAACAAAGGACGGATCCTTACCATTTTTTAACTTGCTAGCTTCCTTAATAAATCCTACAATCATATGTATCATCAATAACTTCAGTATGGCTATGGCAAAGAACTATCTCATCTATCAGAAAAAGAGAAGGCCTGGCAAGGGATGGTTGCTAGCAGAACAGGGTGCAGGAGTCTGGATGGGGGTGGTGTGAACGATCTCTCTTGGAGTCATATGCTTTGGATGGGTGTCCAGTTGGATTGTCCTTTTCTGTACTGATGCCAGAGGAGAGTACATGTGACCTTCATGTGGTCCTCATGCCCTGTTATAAGTTTATAATATAATAATAAGTTTATGTTAGTAAGATTACCATTTTAATTAAAATTACTATGCAAATTAACATATTCAATTATGTGCTGATATCCCAAAATGCAAACTTTAATAATATTGAATTGAAATACAGACTTTGGTATAGGTCTTGCTCACATGGTGCTTATTTTTTTTAAAACAGATTTCCTCATGATTCTGTCCCACTCTAAAATATGGAGGCCTTATAAGTACTTCTGAAATCATGGAATATACTTTTGGCGAGTGAACACTCACTTCGTTATTTTTCTATCTCCCTATATCGAGGTGACCCTTTTAGGGTGCTTTAATTACAGGTTGAATTGCCTGCACTCTCAGTTTCAGTCAAGTAGTTAAGGAAAATTAATGGATAAACAGAAAGTATGAATATAAAAGGACAACATGACTTCAGTGCTTTCTTTATTTTTTTTCTTTTTTAAACAAACGAGTCTAATCAAGCATTGAAAAGGGTGAATTTACAAATTCTTAAACTCCTCAAATCCTGAAAAAATTCTATAAACATAAAATCAGTGACTTTCAATTTTTAAAAAAATCAATTCTACACAAATTACAGTCATCTACATAATAAGTACTTAAGGAAACAGTATCTTTGAAGCCTGTCAAGTTATTCTCTATACAGCTCTGCTATTCATTTTAAACCCTGCCATTACTGTCTATCAACTAACCTTTTGCCTTTCTTTTGTTTACCTTGGTTTAGAAAATTTAGCCAAATGTAGTTGAAGTGTGTGCCTAAATGCTAAATAATTAAGATGTAAATTGCCAAATCATCAGCAACAGTACACTGTTTTGTCAATATTTTAAGAATACATTGTTTCTTTAAATGTACTAACCAATATTTGCTGTAATCAGTAATCAATTATTACTACTAAAATGAAATTCCAAATCAGCCCAATTGTGCCTAATTCAGCTTATTAGAGAGATAATAAACCAACAATGCATATTTTGTGATAGATGCCAACAACAGCCTTTTAAAAAATAAATCAGCATTATATGATAATGGCTATAGCTTATGAATAGCAGTGTGCTCTGTCAGTACTGAGAATGGGAAGGAATTAGGAACAATTTGACTAAGTATGTTCTCATGCAATTGCATATAGAACCTTTAACCAGAGTCATGTAAGTGATGAGTCACAAGTCCTAGTTTTACAAAGCTTAAAAATCAGGCTTTCAGTGTCATCTTCACCAATTACAGTAGAACTCATGCAGATGCTGCAAGTGATACAATTGGAGGAATGTACCTGTCTGCATCTCTCTTTAGCCTCTTGAAGCAGTACATTTCGGCTCTCACACATCCGAGTGAGGAACCCTAGTGGAACCGTAAATTAAACATTGGGTTACTAACCAAAAGGTGAGAAGTTAGCTGCATCTGGGGGAAAAAGGAAAAAAAAATAGATGAAGCCCTTTTCTTTCATAAAGAATACTGCTGAGGAAATCCCATAGGAAATATCTATTTTGAATTAAAGGGTAATTAAGAGTTGGACTATACTCAGCCTTATAGTCGATTTGTGTTTTGGTTTGCACATCTGAATATTAATTAATAATAGATTTCCTTTATCATATTTTCAGATAGTTTATTCTTCTCAGGTTCATTTCTATATCTGTGTTTTTACAAACAAAGAGAGTTAGAGGCCATGACAATTTTATAGTGAACATCAAAGAAAAGTCCATTAATTCAAATTATGATTATTTACTAATCCTGATTTGTTTTAAAATATGGAAATTTAAGATTTTAATCTTATATATCAATTATCTAATTTTATGAATCACAATTTTAAAAGAACAGAAGAAAATAAAGAATTTCATGCAGACAATGAATTGATCCAACATCAGCAGGTTAGATGGCAGGCTATCAATGGTTTCTTGTGTCAGGAGGCAATATGGCAAGCCATTATCTAATCCAAATAACCTATAGTCAGTGAGTCAGGTATAAGATCCAGAACTAGCAAAGAGCAAACTTTACCACAGTATCCATTTACATAGGAAGTAGTTAACACACTTGGGAAAATGCCTAGTCAATTGCATCAGGACTGTGCCCTGAGTAAGAGGTCGCATCAAATCAATGGCACCAATCTTACAGCAGATCCCATTACTTCGTTGACTACATTGTGTTAGGTCACACCCTGGAGGCTTACTAGGCCTGAACTGGCAATCCACTGAGAATCCTGGCCCAGTTAAATCGACATAATCTAACTTAAAAATTATTTTAGCTTAGCGTGATGGGGACCCAATGCCCATCTGTAGACAGCTGGACATCCCTTGCAGAGGGGTAGTGGAGAGGAGATGAGTCACTCAGGGTTCAGTGTAGCAACAATGAAACTCAAAACCTTCCTCTAGTTCTTGAACGCTTCCTCCCCTCCCCATTATCATGATCCCATTTCTACCTTGTGGACCTGGTTAAACCAGAGGATGCATAGAGGTGCAGTAGGGATCTGGAAACACGGAATCTAGGACGGATGAACCCCTCAGGACCAGCGGTGGGAGTGGCGACACCAGGAGGGAAGGGGGTGTAGAAAGGAAGAACTGATCTTGGGGATCTATGTGTAACCTCCTCTCTGGGAGATGGGCAATGGGAAGGTGGGTGAGGGGAGACGCCGGGGAGTGTAAGATAAGATAAAATAATTATTTATAAACTATTAAGGGTTCAGTAGGGAGGGGGAGCGGGTAGGGGGTGGAGGAAAACGAGCTGATTCCAGGAACCCAAGTGGAAGACAAATTTTGAGAATGATGACGGCAACGAATGTATAAGAGTGCTTTACTCAATTGATGTATGTATGGATTGTGATAAAAGTTGTATGAGCCCCAATAAAAAGATTTATTAAATTAAAAAAAGAAGAAAATATTTTAGCTTAAAACCAATGTCACTCCTAGAAGTTTTGTTTTAAGTCAAATAATATATTGGCTATGAGTAAACAATGTGAGCCTTGGTGGAGTACTGGATACGAGTTGGGCTTCTAATAGAAAACCCAGCAGTTCAAAACCACCAGCTGATCTGTGTGAGAAAGATGGGGCTTTCTACTCAGGTAAAGAGGTACAGTCTCTGAAACTCACAGGGGCAATTCTACCCTGTGCTGTAGAGTCAGCATGGACTCAGTGGCAATGAATGAAAGTAAACAGTAACATCCAAGAGACATATGACCCCTTAAACAATCAATTACCTAAGATCAAATAGTCAGAAATTGCCAACAAAGCAAAAAGAAGTGGTACATAAAAATAGAATAAAGTGTAAATAATGAGAAGATTGTGAAAATTATAACCGATATCACAGAAAATTAGTAGAAAAATCAATTAGTGGGCACCATAATTTTCCCTGAAAACTCTCACCTTAAACACAACAAATTTGTAAAAACAAATATTCTCTCAAATCAAATTATTCTGGAGATACAATTAGCAATAAAGAGAGTTGGAGCCATCAAACTACAAATTAAAGTCAAGAGGACAAAAGTAGTATTAATTGATTCAATTCAATGATATTTTCTTTTCCCTCCTTTTAAAAAAATCATTTTATTAGGGGCTCATTCAGTGCTTATCACAAGCCATACATCATCCATGGTGTCAAGCACATTTGTTGCCATCATCATTTTCAAAACTTCTGCTCTCCACTTGAGTCCCTGGCATCAGCTCCTCATTTTTCCCCTCCCTCCTTGTTCTCCCTCCCTCATGAGCTCTTGATAATTCACAAGTTATTATTCTTTTGTCATGTCTTCTAAAATGCTAATTATGTATGTCTTATGTCTTGAAGAGTGGTTCTCAACCTTCCTGATGTGACGACCCTTTAGTACAGTTCCTCATGAAATTATTTTCATTGCTACTTCATACCTGTCGTTTTGCTACTGTTATGAGTCAGGTGACCCCTGTGAAAGGGTCGTTCGACCCCCCAAAGGGTTAGCGACCCACAGACCGCTGGTCCAGAAGCTTTGTTGAAACCTGTGCACTTGTACACCATGATCAGCCCTGCTGGTATATAAAATACCAGTAGCATAACCTCCTCTATTACAGCTACACTTAGGTCACCACAGAACTAAAAAGGCAGAAAAGAGTTGAAAAAAATTAATTAAAAAATAACTGAAGAAGGATTTAACAGCCTAATCCTAAATATACACACACAATATATATATATATATATATATATATATATATATATGCAAATATATATATATATATATATATATGCAAAAGATGTGATTCTCAAGTTGAGTAGGTGCAGTCAATTACATAAAATGGCTCTTCTAGTCGAACTCTCTAACCCGCACCAAGCAACCTTTCCCTGCAAGGGTCTGATAAGAAGATACCTAATGAGCTGCCTAAGGCAAAATGTTTAAGACTTCGCCTTGCTAAAATGATGTGTCAAAATGAAAAAAACAACTGAAATTTTTCATTATTAATTAGAATATGAAATGATGAATTATGAATCTAGAAAAATTGGAATGCATCCAAAATGAAGGTTGATATACTAGGTCTCAGTGACCCAAAATATACTTGTAAAGGTCATTTTGAATCAAACGATTAAATGCTCCAGTATGCTGAGAATAACATATTGAACATATAGTGGATTTAGTTAAGATGACTTTTCTAGTCATAGTCTTCTTAACCTCTGCCCAATGACTGGGTGGGGTTATGCAAATAAGATGTACCGTACTGGTTGACTTTGTAAGCCTCATGAGTATAAGGTGAGCCATTTCAGAGATGTGAACAGGGAATCTCACTACCATCAACAAAGCAGAAGCAGAAATGGAGTGTATCTTTGGGGCACCAAGACCCTGTGGAATTGAATGCGCTTGGTCCAGGACACAGAGTTAGGTCTCCGTCAATGTGAGGAGACAACAGAAAATTGGCAGCAGCAAGGATAGCATCTCTAAGAGCACGTAGCAGAACTTTTAGGACCATCAAGTAAGTAAAGTTTACTGCCTTTGGGCAGGAGGCTCCGTGGCAAAGTCTTCACACACTTAATTTGGGACACTAGTTTTGCCAACCCACCTTTAGGCTGAGGTGCATGGAAAAGTGCAGTATTACTTGGTCTTTTATCAGGAGAGAAAAAAACGTTTGGTAGTAATGCTGGAACAGAACAGAGACCAAGGAACAATAGCGCTTAAGCATCATGAACCGACAGAAGTGTATCTGTAGGTAGAGCTATTGACCAGAGAACTGACAAATCCTGAGCATATCTGATCTTAAACTGTAACCTGCCAACTTGCCTAAAAAATATCACAATGTTATTATTATCTGAGATCTACATAGCCATTACATTGGATTATTGAACCCAGAAGAGAAGTAAAGTGCCTTGGGAAAGATGGTTGGTGCAAGAATGGGATAAAGCAGGTTGGAGGGTAGAATAAATTCTGATCAATGGAACATTGAAATCCCCCATGGATTGTGCTCAGTATGATTCTTCTTTCTCTTTATGAAGTCAGATATGACCACGTGTCAATTTTTTGCACACATTCATTGTGAAAAACAACATTTATAGATCGGTCCTAATATATCTCACTGTCAGCAAGTCAATTCTGACTCATAGGGACCCAACAGTATGGGGTAGAACTACCCGTGTAGGGTTTTGTAACTGACACTTTTGGGAAAGTAGAACACCCCATCTTCCTCCCTCAGAGCAGCTGGTGGTTTGAACTGCTAACCATGTGATTAGCAGCCCAGTCCTTAATCCACCATGACAGGCATTGGACTGTGTGGATCATAACAAATTATAGATAACCTTAAGAAGAATAGGAATCCCAGAACACTTCATTGTGCTCATGTGGAATCTGTACATGGATCAAAAGCTGTTTTGCAAACAGAAAAATGGGAATATTGTATGGCTGACAATCAAGAAAAGTGTGCATCAGGGCCGTATCTTCTCACCATATTTATTCAAACTCAGCAAACAATCAGAAAATCTGGATTATATAAAGAAGGAGGCATCAGGATTGGAGGAAGGCAGGTTAACAAGCTGCACTGAACAGATGACACAAACTAGCTTGCTAAAATGAGGAGGAAATGAAGCACTTGCTGATAAAGGTCAAGGATTGAAGCCTTCAATATGTATTAAGACTCAATGTGAAGAAGATCCAAATCCATGCCAATGGACCAATAAGTGACATCATGATACATGGAGAAAATATTAACGCTGTCAAGGACTTTGTCTTGCTTGGATCCATAATGCTCTTGGAGACAGCCCTTAGGAGATCAAAAGACACATTGAATTGGGGAAATCTGCTGCACAAAAGCTCTTTAAAGTTTTGAAAAACAAGAATGGTACTTTGAGAGGAAAATGTCCCTGACCCAAGCCATGGTTGTCTGTTTGTTTTCATCACCTAAATTGAATGTGAAAGTTGACGTGGGTTATGGAAGACTTTAAAAAACCCATGCATTTTGATGTATGTCTTTACCCTCCCGTTTCCAATTCCCCTTGTCCTCCTTCCCTTCCTCCCTCTCTCCAAGTGGACAACCAAGTGGGGCTGAGGTATCTGAATGTGTCCAGATTTCCACTCATCAGCCTAGCTCCTGCCTCTGGAAGTCTTTTCACACAAAAAAGCACCAGTATCTCTCGAAAACCTGTGAGGATTCCGGGGGAGTTGCTCGAAGATGGCCGACAGGGACACCCGCATACTCTGAGAGCTCCTCCAAACAAAGCGGGATTGGCGACCAGGTAGCTGAATAGTAAGAGTCTGGTGAGTGAAATATCCCCCTGGGACAGCACCCCAGTCCTACCCCACGTATTTGTCCAGAGCAGGGGTCTAGGTGAAAGAGGACCGGACTAGTGGGACATCTCTGGCCACTAAGCTGCCGTGAGCTCACTGGCGACCGGCTTAGGCTCCATCCCCAACCCCGACGCCAGCCCAGAGCCGCTTGCCTGCCCTGCCTACTCCAGCGGCCCACTCCCCACTCCCTATCGCGGATCCCCACTGGGAGAGAAGCTTTCCTCTCCCGCAGTTCCCCTCTCCCCACAGGGCAGCGATCTGCCCTCGGGCCCACGTCCCTCCCTCCATTCATCCAAGCTCAGGGGAGCGGACCCGCGGATTGTCTGGCGACCCCCACGGGGGACAATCCACCCGCACCGCTGCCGCGGACCTCTCCACCTGCCCTCCATGCGCTGGCCTCCCACCCCCGCCCGCCCCCGCCAGCCCCTGGCAGCCTAGCGCCAGCTCCACTCCTGGCGGGGACCCTGCGCTGAGCACTTCCCGCCAACAGGAGCCATAGCTCAACCCGCGCCTGTCCCGGACCCTGAGCTTCCACGGAGCGCCGCGCCCCGCGCTGTAGAGTCTGCCCACCAAGGGCCCCCCCCTGCGCAAGGCACAAGAGGAGGTGCCCTCCCCAGGGAGCTGCGGGGACCCTGGCGGCCGCGACTCTGAGCCTGAGCAGAGGAAGGGCGCCATTGCCCCCTGCGGTTTCGCGCCAAGCCTCCTTTGCCGGCGCCATTACCCCCTGCGGTTTCGCGCCAAAAGGGTGGAGAGCGAACACCATTGTTCGCTGCAGTGTCCCGCAGCTGCCTGCGCAGCTATCCAAGGGGCCTCCCCGCGCCCGCTCACAGCCCGGGCAGTTCAAACACTCCACCTGCAGGGGAGCCTGGGTCTCGGCTTTTCAGTCCCTGAGGAGCCGTCAGTGAGCTCCAGCCAGCTCTCACCACCTGGGGCCCTGTTGGGTCCCCAGTGCCAGCCCTAAGCCTGCCGCAGCCCGCCCCAGCCACCCCAGGAGACGGCACAGTGGCCTGAGCCTCCACACAATAAGGTTACTCCTGTCTCCCAGAAGCATGGGGCCTATTAAAGGATCAAGGAAAAATCAACAGACCACATCACTCCCAACAAAAAAATCAGAAAAACGAGGCACTTTAACAGACCTAACGTCACTCATAGAAGAAACAGATATAGATCAGCCACAAAAGGAAATCTTCAGAACTCTGCTTGCAGTAATATAGGAGCTAAGAGAAGCAAACCAAAATAAAGATGCAACGATAGAAGAGATGAAATGCACAATAGAGGGGATGAAGTCCACAATAGAGGGGATGAATACTATCCACCAAAAGGAACTGCAGAAACTAACAGAGGAGGTAGCAGAGGCCACACAAAAGGTCACAGAAGCTATATCTAGGCTTGAGGAGGCTGAGAACCGTATCAGTGAACTCGAGGACGCTCAAACCAAACGAAGCAAGCGAGAAAAACAATCAGATAGGAAAATTAAAGAAACAGAAGACAGCCTGAGATCAATGACAGATGCTATGAAGAGGAATAATATTCGAATAATCGGTCTACCGGAACACAACATAACACACAAATCGACCGCCAAGATAGCAAAGGAATTCCTGGAAGAAAATTTCCCCAACCTAACAAAGGAGAATCCGACTCTCATACAGGAAGCAGAGAGGACGCCGGCTAAGCTAAACACCAAGAAGAACACGCCAAGGCATATAATTGTAAAATTATCCAATTTAGAGGAAAAAGAGAAAATTCTATGAGCATCAAGAGAAAGGAAGACAGTCACATACAAAGGAGCGCAGGTAAGGATATGCTCAGACTTATCAGCTGAAACCATGAAGAGGAGGAGAGAATGGAGCAACATCTTCCAAAAACTGAAAGATGAAAATGCCTCGCCCAGAATCCTATACCCTGCCAAGTTATCCATTAAGATAGAGGGTAAGATAAGGGTCTTCCAGGACAAGGAAGAACTCAAAAAATATACTGCAAGTCACCCGACCCTGCAGAACATACTGGCTGACTCACTATGGCCAGAAGATCAAGCTCCAACTAGAACCACCAGGAGACCACCATATAGCCCATCTCCATCTAGAAGCCAACATGCCAGCAACACGTACCAGGACAACACGGTCTCAGATGGAAAAGAGGACAGGATAGAAACCCTCCACTCAAACGCAGTACACTGATATGAAGGAAGATAGGCAAAGACCCAAAACACAAAACAGAATATGGCAACCATGAAGCCAGAGATTGTAATAATCACTTTGAATACAAATGGGCTCAATTCATATGTTAAAAGAAAGAGGCTGGAGGATTGGATTAGAAAACATAACCCATCAATCTGCTGCCTGCAAGAGACACACCTTAAGCAAGCAGACAAACATATGCTGAGAATAAAGGGCTGGCAGAAAGTTTACCAAGCAAATGGTAACTCCAAGAAGGCAGGAGTGGCTATCTTAATCTCCGACAAAATGGATCTCAAGATCCAAAACATAAAAAGAGACAAAGAGGGACATTACATAATGCTCAAAGGCTCAGTAAACCAGGAAGCAATAAGCATACTGAATATTTACGCACCTAATAATGGTGCGGCAAATTTCGTCAAACAAACTATTAAAAAAATGACAGAAGAAATCACGGAAACAACAATAATAGTGGGGGACTTCAACACTCCACTATCAGAGAAAGACAGGTCACAGGGAAAGAAGCTCAGCAAAGAGGCCAGAGAGCTAAACAATGTAATTAGGCAACAGGGCCTGATAGACATCTATAGAGCCTTTCATCCAAAAGCAAAAGGTTTCACATTCTTCTCCAATCCACACGGATCTTTCTCAAGAATAGATCACATGCTGGGGCACAAGGCCAGCCTGAGTAAATTCAAACACATAGATATTATCCAGACGTCTTTCTCAGACCACCATGCCATAAAGCTGGAGATTAATAGAAGGGCACCCAGAAAAGCAAGGGCCACCAATTGGAGAATAAACAACGATCTCCTGCAACATGAATGGGTTAAGGTCCAGATCAGGGAGGATATCAGGAAATTTCTAGAAACTAATGAGAACGAGCATACAACATATCAAAACTTATGGGACACTGCAAAGGCAGTTATCAGAGGTAGCTTGATATCACTGAATGCATACATGAAAAAAGAAGAAAGGCGTATGACAGATATGTTAACACAAAACCTCCAACAACTAGAACAGAGTCAACAGAACTACCCCTCCAATAGCAAGAGAAAAGAAATAATAAAAATCAGGGCGGAGTTAAACCAGTGGGAAGACAAAAGAACAATGCAAAGGATTAACGCAACTAGAAGCTGGTTTTATGAACGAATTAATAAAATTGACACTCCCCTGGCAAAGCTTACCAAAGATAGAAAGGAACAATCATCAATAGCCAGGATGAGGGATGAATCGGGGGCAATAACAACAGACCCCAATGAGATAAAAAGGATAATCACAAAGTACTATGAAGGTTTGTATTCTAATGAATTCGGAAACCTGGAAAACATGGATAAATATTTAGAAAAACAATCTATCCCTAGATTATCTGAGACAGAGATCAAGAACCTCAACAAACCCATAGCGAAGGAAGAAATAGAGAGTGTCATCAAAAACCTACCAAGGAAAAAGGCCCCAGGGCCAGATGGCTACACAGCAGAATTTTACCAAACATTCAGGGAAGAGCTGACACCGATCCTCCACAAAGTATTCCAGAACATAGAAAAGAACGGCAAGCTCCCAAACTCATTTTACGAAGCCAGCATTACTTTGATACCCAAACAGGGAAAAGACCCCACAAGTGTAGAGAATTATAGACCAATATCTCTAATGAACATAGATGCAAAAATCCTTAACAAAATATTGGCCAATAGAATACAAAGGAACATCAAACATATCATTCACCACGACCAAGTAGGATTCATCCCAGCGATGCAGGGATGGTTTAACATCCGAAAATCCATCAATATCATACACCACATCGAGAAGAAAAAGGATAAAAACCATATGATAATATCCATAGATGCAGAAAAAGCATTTGACAACATCCAGCATCCATTCCTAATCAAAACACTCATGAAGATAGGATTGGAAGGTAAGTTCCTCAAGCTCATACAAGCTATCTATGAAAGACCAACAGCCAACATCATAGTCAATGGAGAAAAGACAAGAACAATACCACTGAAAAAGGGTACAAGACAAGGATGCCCCCTGTCCCCTCTTCTATTCAATATCGTTTTGGAGGTTCTGGCTAACAACATAAGACAGCGGAAGGACATCAAAGGGATCCAGTTGGGAGAGGAGGAGGTGAAACTATCGTTATTTGCAGATGACATGATCCTATACATTGAAGACCCCCAAAACTCCACAGTTGGAATACTTACAGCAATAGAGGAATACGGAAGGGTAGCAGGATACAAGATCAATAAACAGAAGTCGGTAGGGTTTCTATACACATCGGACAGGGCCATGGAAGAGGCGATTAAGAGGGAAGTACCCTTCACAGTAGCCAAGAACAAACTGAAATACCTAGGAATATACTTAACAAAAAATACTAAAGACCTATATAAGCATAATTATAAAACCCTATTACAGGAAACCAAAAGTGACCTTCACAAATGGATGAAGCTCCCCTGCTCATGGTTAGGTAGGCTGAACATAGTAAAGATGACAGTTCTTCCTAAAGCACTCTACAAGTTCAATGCTATACCAATCCAATTACCATCAACCTTCTTCAAAGAATTGGAAAAACTGACCACCAACTTCATATGGAGAGGGAAGAAACCCAGAATTAGCAGAGAACTCCTCAAGAAGAAGGACACAATTGGAGGACTCGCCCTACCTGATTTTAATGCCTACTACACAGCTACAGTGGTCAAAACAGCATGGTACTGGCACAATGATAGACACTCAGACCAGTGGAAAAGAATAGAAAGCCCAGGAGTAAAATCATCAGCATATAGACAACTGATCTTCGACAAGGGTCCCAAAAACGTCAAGTGGGAAGCAGATGCCCTCTTTAATAAGTGGTGCTGGAAACAATGGATATCCACATGTAGAAAGTTGAAACAAGACGTCTACCTCACCCCATGCACAAGAATACACTCAAGGTGGATCACAGATCTAGAAGTCAAACCCCAAACCATCAGGACCATTAAGGAAGGAATCGGGACTAATCTCAGAGCACTGGCCCAGGGAGCACATAGGCTCACTGCAACAGGGAAGGGGACACACACAGGTGATCTGGAAATCGACAAATGGGATCTAATAAGAATAAAACATCTGTGCACCTCGAAAGACTTTGCCAAGAGGGTGACAAGGCAACCCACAGACTGGGAGAAGATTTTTAGTAATGACACGTCAGACAAAGGGCTCATTACTAAAATCTACAACACCATCATGACCTGCAAAAAGAGGAAAACAGTTAACCCCCTAAGGAAGTGGGCAAAAGAAATGAGAAGAACTTTCACTAGAGAGGAGATCAATATGGCCAATAAATATATGAGAAAGTGCTCGAAGTCCCTTGCCATAAGAGAAATGCAAATCAAAACAACCATGAGATACCACCTAACACCCCTCAGGCTAGCTCAGATCAGTAAATCAGAGAGTAACAAGTGTTGGAGGGGCTGTGGTGAAATAGGAACCCTCCTCCACTGCTGGTGGTCATGCAGATTTGTACAGACACTGTGGAAAGCAATCTGGCGCTACCTAAAGAAAATGGAAATTGATCTACCTTACGACCCAGCCATCCCTCTACTGGGCATATACCCGGTTGAAGCAGCAAATAAAACACGACCAGTCATATGCGCTCCAATGTTTATTGCGGCACAATTCACAATAGCAAAGACTTGGAAACAGCCTAAGTTTCCATCGATAGACGAGTGGATTAGCAAACTTTGGCACATACACACAATGGAGTATTATGCAGCACTAAAAAGCACCGATGAGCACATGAAACACGTTATTTCATGGGAAGAGCTGGAAGGAATTATGTTAAGCGAGGTAAGCCAGACCCAAAGGGACAGGTACAACATGAGTCCCCTGAGGTAAGTACAATCAGCATGACAGAAATGGGGCATTAATCCACCCAAGGGGAGGGTATGGTTTATATCTCCACAGGGAAAGTGGGACCAGACTTCAACCCAGTGTCGCAAGGTGTGAATGCAATATCCCGGCGTGGAGGACGGAACCGGTGGAGAGGTCTGGGAGGCTGGCCCCAGCACCATAAATCAAGTGGATTCCTGCCCCTCCCCCGAAAAGAACTTGTTCCAAAGGACGACATTGACCCTGCAGCTATGGGAGATGGACATATTTGATCAGAGCACACGGGAGCAGATGAAGGGGCAGGAGGAGAGAGTGGAGCACAGCCTGGCCCACCAGGCCGTGATGATGATGTTCCTGAGTAGAGCAGCCAGTCCACAGAGAGAACAACATGGCTGGCCCTACTATGAGACATGATGCCTCTCAGTGACTAAGGGCGATACAGGGGACAGCACCGGAGACACAGTGTGGGAATTGCACCTGACCTGATCCC
Source organism: Tenrec ecaudatus (assembly GCF_050624435.1). Taxonomy (NCBI): domain Eukaryota; kingdom Metazoa; phylum Chordata; class Mammalia; order Afrosoricida; family Tenrecidae; genus Tenrec; species Tenrec ecaudatus. Next base: position 138,377,236 of record NC_134540.1, on the reverse strand, counting down.
ACCACACCGAGGCAAATCACTGGGGGAGTGCAGCGGAACAGCAAGGGAATGGAGTGGCAAGGTCCCCAGGGAATGCTGAAAGTGGACTTTGGGGCCAGGGCTTGGTGCCCCAACAGACTGGACTGGAAAATGCTCCTAAGGGCCAGCAAAGATCCCTGAACTAACTACAAGCTTTTCTCTTGTGAACTGTTTTGTTCTGTTCTTTTTCAGTGGTTTGTTTTGGTTGTTTTGTTGTCTGGTTGTATACTGTTGCTTTGTGTTCCTCTGTCTAGTTTTCGTGCATGTTAGTGACTCCACAGGTCTGTCTGAATAGGACAGGCTGGATGAACTATCTGGAGGAAAAACATCGGGACCGACAGTTCCGGGAGGACTTGGGGTGGGGGGTCGGGAGGGTAAGGAAGTGGTGTTAACAAACCCAGGGACAAGGGAAAAACATGGGACCCCAAAGGGTAGAGAAGGGGGAGTGGCAGGCCTGATGGGAAATGATCAAGGGTAAGGTTGCTTAGAGAAGAGGTATACTCTAGCCCAGGTGGCGATGAAGCATGGTAGTAGGGCAGGAGGAAGGTCAAGGGAGATGGAGGAAAGAGCTAGGAGTCAAAGGGCATTCATGGAGGTCTAGACAAAGACATGTACATGCAAATATATATAGGAGGTTGGGGAAATAGATCTTTGTGTCGATATTTATAGGTCAAGTATTAAGGTGGCGGAAGGACCTTGGGCCTCTACTCAAACACTCCCTCTATGCATGAATACCTTCTTTTATTAAATTGGAACTCTATGATGCTCACTCTCCCGACACAACGGCTGGAGCCAAAGTGGGTGAACAAGTAAATGTGGTGAAGAAAGCTGATGGTGCCCGGCTATCAAAAGAGATAGTGACTGGGGTCTTAAAGGCTTGAAGATAAACAAGCGGCCATCTAGCTCAGAAGCAACAAAGTCCACATGGAAGAACACACCAGCCTGTGTGATCGAGTGGTCCCAAAGGGATCAGTTACCAGGCATCAAAGAACAAAAAATCATATCATAGACTACACACCTCCATGATAGGATCGCTGAAGACAAATGGGTGCACAAGCAAATGTGGTGAAGAAAGCTGATGGTGCCCGGCTATCAAAAGAGATAGTGTCTGGGGTCTTAAAGGCTTGAAGGTGAACAAGCGGCCATCTCGCTCAGAAACAAATAAGCCCACATGGAAGAAGCGCACCGGCCAGTGCGATCACGAGGTGCCCAAGGGACCAGATATAAGGCATCATGCAAAAAAAAAAAAGATATAAGTGTGTGTATGTATGTGTATATATGTGTATATGTATATATGTATGTGTATATATATATTATATTAAATGAAGGGGGAAGTGCAGAGTGGAGACCCAAGGCCCAAGTGTCGGCCAATGGAGATACCCTCATAGAGGGGCTTAGGAGAGGAGATGGGTTAATTAGGGTGTGAGGTAGTATCGATGAAGAACACAGCTTTCCCCCAGATCCTGGATGCTTCCTCCCCCCAACTACCATGATCCGAATTCTACCTTGCAGGGCTGGATAGGACAGAGGCTGTACACTGGTACATATGAGGGTTGGAGGTACAGGGAATCCAGGGTGGATGATACCTTCAGGACCAAGGGCGTGAGGGACGATGCTGGGAGAGTGGAGGGTGAGTGGGTTGGAAAGGGGGAACTGATTACAAGGAGCCACATGTGACCTCTTCCCTGGGAGAGGGACAGCAGAGAAGGGGGGAAGGGAGACCCCGAATAGGGCAAGATATGACAAAATAACGAGGTATAAATTACCAAGGGCATATGAGGGAGGGGGGAAAGGGGAGGGAGGGGGGGAAAAAAAAGAGGACCTGATGCAAGGGGCTTAAGTGGAGAGCAAATGCCTTGAGAATGATTGGGGCAGGGAATGTATGGATGTGCTTTATACAATTGATGTATGTATATGTATGGATTGTGGTAAGAGCTGTTGGAGTCCCTAATAAAATGTAAAAGAAGAAAAGAGAAAAAAATGATTAGGCCAAAGACTGTACAGATGTGCTTTATACAATTGATGTATGTATATGTATGAACTGTGAAAAGAATTGTATCAGCCCCAATAAATTGTTAAAAAAAAATCAAAAAAAAAACCATGCATTTTAACTATAGTGATGGCAATGGATAGGGAAAGTACCATGTGCTGCCAAAAGAGCGAAACGGTTCGTCTAGTAAGAAACGTAAAGAGAATGGTCCTTAGAGTGGTCTCTGGAGATGGACCCGTGCTTGTAAAGTGGAGGGGCAGCAAAGAAGAGAAAGGCGTTGGCAAACGGGATGGACACAGGAGCTGCCACAGTGAGCTCAGCCATAGAAACAATTTTGAGGATGGAATAGGAGCAGGCAGTGTTTCCCTCTGTGGTACCTATGGTCGCTACGAGTCAGAACCAACTTGATTGCGCCGAACTGCAACAAAAACATCCTAAATTACTATGTTGTTACTTATAAGTAATTTTCCATGCATTTATAGTGAAGACCAAATAATATGATTATTGTTCAAATTTACATAAAACCACTGATACCGAAGATAAGGAAATAGAAAATGATTACTCACTTCTATAGTCTGAAATGTATCAACCATAAAAATCGTTAATGAAACTGAAGAATCATTGATAATTATAGCAAATATGAATGTGAAAGTTGGAAACTAGAAAAAGATGAGTAGTTGCAAAGTATTGCCCTAGTGGCAGAAACAATAGAGTAGAAACATGGTGTAATTTTATGAAACTAATGTCTATTCATTGGCAATACTTGATTTGAACAACACGAAGAGTGACTGCACACCAGTTCCTCACCGCATGATATGCATAAGAAGCCAAGTCAGCACACCTGTGGGAAGAGAGGATGGAAAACCTCAATATCATCAGATCAAACAAACCCGGAAGCCAAGTATAGTAGACCTTCAATTTCATATTCAAGCTCAAACTGAAAATGAAGAAAATTAAAACAATCCACAAGAACAAAAGTATGACCCTGAGTATGCATCTCCTGAGTTTGAGATCGTCTCAGGAAGATATGTGAAACATTGAGCATGAATGACCACATACGAGGAAATCATCAAATGCATCCCACCTGAAGGCATTCAAAAGAGAAGAAATAAAAGACTAAAGTGCATTTCACAAGTCACTCTGAAACTTGTTCTTGAGCATAGAATCACTAACCTGAATGGAAAAAGTATGAAGTAAAACAAATGAAAGCATACACCCAAAAGCCGGTGAGGAAAATGAATACATTACATTGGATTTCACCAGGACACGGAATAAGAAAACCAAAAGGGAGGAACACATTCATCATTTCTCAAGATGAAAGAACTGAAGAAAAAGTTGGGCCTACAATATTGGCAGGAATCTATGGGCATGATAGTAAATGACACAAGATTTACCAAAGGAAAATGACGTATTTAGGGTTCCAAAACCATTGATTGCCATGAAACTATTTAATGCAGTAGCATATAATATAATCAGAATCAACAATATAAAGAAAGAAGATCAAGCGCCATTGAAAACATTGGTTAAAAACAAAGTTCCAATGACTAACCACTAATCGAGGTGTTTCAATAAAAGTTATTAATCATCTAGGCTAAGAAATTTAGAAGACGAGAGCTAGACAACTGATCAAATATATCAGCGATATATATACCTATACTTTACTGACCACGAAAAACTATTGTTCTGTGTGAATAACAACAAATTGTGGATAACATTAGGAAGAATGAGAATTCCAGAACACTGAGTTATGCTTATTTAGAACCTGTACATAGACCAAAAGCGTTTCTTTAAACAGAACAAGTATGCCTCATGGCTGGGGATGGAAAAAGTACACTTCAGGGTGGATTCTGTTAGCAGGCTTATTCAATATATATGTTTAGCCAAATATAGTTACCGTATATACATGTGTATAAGCCGAGTTTTTCAACACAATTTTATGCTGTTTTTGTGGTAAACTTAGGTGCCTCAGCTGATATTCAGGTCGGCCTATACCCGAGAATATATGGTAATGCCTTCAATAACATGAATGTGTATTTCATTGCTCCAGTTATACATGGATTAATAAAAATTCTGTGGGGCACTAATCATCCCCAATTGACTATTGTATCTCTCTAGTCAACTATAGATCATAGAGAAAAGTAATCTTTCATACTTCTCTTACATTTTTCATCATATTTAGTGCAATATAATAACCTTTGAATAATGCCTGTGGACATATACAAAGTGCTAGTGTTAATGCTGAAAATACTCCAAAGAAGCAGAAAAAGTTATGGAATTACAAGGATAAGTTGAAGTGTGTGATAAGTCTGCGACTGGGATCACAAAATGAATCCAGCATATGGAATATTGCAAAAAACAATAGGAAATTCCGGAAACCATTACTTCAGCTATACCAGTAAACACAAAAACCTTGCACTGTTTGCAAAATACCGTTTTGTCTTATACTGAACATGCAGACTTTATGTGGATGCTGAATATTACATAAAAATGTGTGTTAATTAATTGTTTATGTGATAAGTAAGGTTCTAGGACAACAGTAGGTTGCTAGTGTTTACGTTGTTTCAAAGTCAAAAGTTAACGTGTATGCATGTCTTGTTTTTATTAATGTACAGCAGTCAATGGCCCTTGTGTTAGTCTGGGTGCTTTAGAAAAAAAAATCCACAGAAACTCATGTATAAGAGAGAGTTTTATATATAGGTTAAGTGTGCATCAAGAAAACACTCCAACCCAGCGCTGCCCAAACCCACAAGTCCAACATTAATCCATTAAACCATATGTCCAACACCAATCCACAAAGTCCTCCTCTATCTCACAAAACAGACACAATGATGCCGACTGCAGGAGGAAAGTCAAGTCAGTGAATGTGTAAGCATCTCAGCGCTGGCAGGGGTCTCCACATGGGTGCTCCAGAACCCAGGACTGCATCTGGGTAGGGCCATGTGGCTTCTTGGGGATGTCTTGCAGGAAGTCAGCCTTGCCAGCAGAAGCAGGGAACTACTAAGGCAGCTGCATCCTGGTGTGACCATCACAAAGCAAGAGACTCAAGAACTAGAAAGGCAAGGCTCGCCCAGCCATTTAACTATCCACCCTTCAATTAATCCCAAATGTGTTTATCGGCCAGGTTGGCACAATAAACTAACAAACTCAGCCCTCATCAATGGTCAATTATAATACCATATTACAGGAAGATATATTAATAGCTGAAATATTCATATAAATATATCCTTGTTTGTAAAAAAAAAGGTACCGTAACATTTACTAATGAAAGCCAAGGACTATATCTTTCCATATGGATTATATTTCAATATTAAGAAAAAAAATGCTCACATCTGGATCAATAAGCAACATTATTAAAATGGACAACAGTTCATCAATCAACATTCATGGAGGCAGTGGGTCAATGAATCCAATGACTTATCCCATTGTCTAAATCTACAGCACAGGCTTTAAAATGCTGAGAGCAAAGTCACTTTGAAGCCTAAGGTGCACCTTCCCGAAGCCATGTTTTTAAAATGATCCCAAATCTGGTCAATTAGTAAGGAAGCCTGGGGAACTGATGCATGCGAATTGTGGTGGAGACTGCTGACGACGTGCCGACTGCCGCAAGAAGGAGGAAATCTGCCTGGAAAGAAATAAAATGAGACTGTTCCGTTGAATGAGGATAGGAGAGGAGTTTTTGTTCCCTTGGGACATGTATTAGGGAAAACCAATCTGCAGAGAAGGACACTATGTTTTGTAAAGTTGCGTTTCAGTGAAAAAGAAGACACTCCCAGTGGAGTAGTGCTTCCCATTGGTCCGCGAGCTGCATGCTCCGCAGTTGCAAACCACCAGCAGTTCCATGGGAGAACGACTGGGCTTTCTACTCCCATAAGCAGTTACAGTCCCAGAAATCCACGGGGGGATGGCGGTGACGCATTGACAAGAGGGAACTCTCTCGATGTGTTGGGTTGACAAAGTGGCTGTGACAACAGGCTCTCACACAGCAGTGATGCTGTGGGTAGTCAGGCAGTGTGCATCATTGTATTGTCAACAGCTGTGAGTCGGAGCTGACAGGCAAGCACCTACAGGCAACAATAGCATGTATGTGAAAATGTATGTCACTAGATAGCAGATAAGTATAGGTCAATTTTCCTGAGTCAATGTTAGAATTGTGACATATATAAACTTATAAATGGATACATGAGTACGGTCAGGAATTTATAGAAAGATTTATTAAAAATCAGGGATGGCTGTCTGCCTCTCGCCTTAACTTCTAATTTTGTCAAAACTTAAAAGTGATCATGAGACATACACAGTTGTGGGATATTGTTGTGAGGTGCCATTGAGTCAGCTCACACCCATAGGGACCTTGTGCACAACAGCAGGAAACACTGATTTGTTTTACACCATCCTCACAATTGTTCCTGTTTGAGCGCATTTTTGCAGCCATGATACAAATCCATCTCCTTGAGTGTCTTCCTCGCCTTTGCTTCCCTTCTACTTTCCCAAGCATGATATCCTTCTCCAGGGACTGGTCTCTCCGGACAACCTGTCCGAAGCACGGAAGACAAAGTCTCGACACCCTTGCCACAAAGGAGCACTCTGGTTGTACTTCTTCCAGGATAGGTACGTTTGTCCTTTTAGCAGTCCATGGTGCATCCAATGTTCTCCAGCACCTCAACTCAAATACATCTATGTTCCTGTATCTTCCTTATTCTGCGTCCAACATTCACATGGACATGAGGAAATTGAAAAAGCCATGGCTGGTATCAGATGTACTTTCTTTCTCAAAATAACATCCCTGCTTCTCAGTAGTATAAGGAGGTCTTGGGCAGCAGTTTCACTTAAAGCAACCTGTCTTTTGATGTCTTGATTGCTGCTTTCCTTTGTGTGAGTAATAGACAAGTCTCCTTAACATCTTTGCCTGATCACCTGTCATTTGACTGACCCCTTTGAGAAAAGCTGTTTCTGCTCTGTGTTAAATGTCTGGTATTATATCTGCTTCTTATTTATGGACATTTCATACTTATGACAGTGGTCTTTTTTTTTTTTCACTGGTGAACTAAGTAGCAGTAAGTGATGCCAAGGTGCAAGGTTGTATGCCAATTGGCTTGGTCATGACTTCGTGGTTTAGCAGTTCTGGAATGATGTAATTATCAAGTTATTAATGGCATGCTCCTCTTCCATTGTGTGATCCAATGTTGTCCCCTTCCATGTTCACATAAAAACTGGGTTTTTAGAACTTAACCATGTTGATAAGTGAGAATGAGGGGTACGTTGGTAAAAGAGTCCATTGCCACAATGGTCAAAGCACTTGACTACTCACCAGATATTTAGCAATTCCAATTCACTTGCACCACTTAAGAAAGATGTTGCAGTCTGCTTCAGTTTGGGAACGCTATGGCATTATCTATAATTTACTATAGATTATTAAAGGAATTTCAGAACTGAAAAAAACGATGAAGCATACCAAATGTTCAAATTAGAGCAACAGTAGATTAAAAGTCTGTGCTATGGATTGGAGTAAACTGGATGGCAATGACTTGAGTGAAATGCAACTTTGGTCCATTAATTTACACAACTTTTACTAGAAATTACTCACTTCCAATATTTAGTTCTTAATTTATACATATAGTGGCCCTTTTCATATTATTTCTTATCCTTCAGGACAACATATTTATTGAGTATATACAAGAAATACAATTGTTGTTTGGGATTCAGAGATGAAAACAGTCTTTTGTCTGGAGCCGCCGTGAGACCCGGCCATTACTTGGAATTCATTAGCCTGAGCCAGCCTACAGCACTGCAGCTGTGTTTGACATACTTATCTTGCCAGACATAGATAAGGAAGTCTCTATCTGTCTGCACGATTCTGTTCTGCGGTCACTATTCCGGTATGAACTCTGCTCCAACCTTGGGTAAACATGTGTGTAATGATTATATATAAACATCTGCATCCTGATTCCCCCACCATTGTTCTCAGGGAAACACCTGCGGCTTGTTTCCCTTTCCCTGGCCTATGTAAGCTATAACTTTCCACTCAATAAACAGGACTTGATCAGGAAACTGTCTTGTCCTCATTCTCCGTGCCTCTTGTACCCCCAATTCCAGGATCCACGTTGAATGTCCCATGGACGGGACAGTCTTTGTTTTAGAAAAATGAGCCATTTAAAGGGAAAAATATATTACTAAACAACTGATTCTTTCAGTGGATAATTTTAATAATATTAGATAATGGGTAATAGGAAATTTAATAATATATCATTAATTTTCATTGATTTTGGCCTCTTCTATTAAAACATTTTTATATTAACAGTCAAAAGTAATATCATTAATTATTTTAAAATAATGATTATATATGTAGTATATATAAATAAGTATGTGGTTGAGTGCACATAAGTATAAGCCAACCAGAATACCAGCCAAGGCATCTAATTTTACCACAACAACTGCATAAAAATGTGCTGAAAAACTCGGCTTATACACAAGTATATATGATATATCCACGATAATCATTGTTCTGCTGTGAACACAAGGTCAGCCATAAGAAACCACCTGCCATTTTGCAGGCAAAAGATGAGGCGTCTCCCACCATAAAGATAAAGGTTTTCTCTCTGGGAAACCCAGAGAAGCAGTTCAACTCTGTGTTAATGAGTCTGAATTCATTCCATGTCAGTGTTTGGCCTGGTTTGGGGGAAGTTTAATATTTGGCACATTAAAAATAGTGCTTCAGTCTTCCTCAGTTTTTCTCCAGCAAACACAGAACAGGATGTTTTCAGAGATTATCAAGATGTTTATAAACAATGCATTTGCTCAACACTGCCTAAAACAAAATCAGGAAATGCTAAACTTGTGCCATAGGAAGCACGTACAATGACTATTTACTTTGCTTGCCCTTTTGCTAGTTTAACTCAGATTTAAAGTTTAGGGCAAAAAAATAAAATGACCTGCCATTGTGTCAATTCTGACTCACAGCGACCCTATAGGACAGGACAGAGCGGCACCCATGGGTGTCAAAGATTGCAACTGTTTAAGGGCATAAAGTCCCTACTTCTCCCATGGAGTGACTTCAAATCACTGCCCTTGCAGTTGTAACCACTATGTCACCAGGGCTCTTTGGACCGGAACTAGAATTCCAAAATGGGGGTGGAGGGACGTGGGGGGCTGGGAATCTAATTTGAATTCTTCACAAGTCATTCTTCCCATGGTAAGTACATATAAATATATGTACTTCGTTATTATATAATTTATTATTATTATAGCCAGATTAAGAAAAGAATGTGATTACTGATTCCAGATAGATTGGCTGAAAACAGACAAAGACAGAATAGATAGATTGGCTGAAAACAGACAACAGAAAAAAAATACTTATTCATTTTATTGACCATGAAATGACATTCAATCCTGTGGTAAACATTAAAAAAAATACAACCACTACCATCTACTATATTTCAATCCATACAATAGTAAAGGGAAATTATAGATAACATAGGAAATAATGAAATGTTCTGAACATAGCCATTGCTGTCACTCTAAAAGAACCAGATTTGCAATCTGGAAAGATAAATGCGTTTTCTTTCATCACACTTATTCAATCAGTATACATTTCAAAAAGAGAGAGGCTGTAGGTAGAAAAGCATAGAAACAGGCGTGATGGAAGACTCCTTAACAGCGTGCTATAAGCAGATGACACACATTGATTACTGAAGGTGAGGCCAACTTGAAGCACTTACTGATGAAGAATAAATGCTACTGCCTTCGATATGCATTGTGCTGCAATATAAAGATAACAAATATTCACACAATGGGAACAAAAACATCATAATAAATGGAGAAAATATTGAAGTTGTCCAGAGTTTAGTTTATCTTTATTATCAACCTGAGATATGCCAATGACAATGCTCGATCAAAGCAAGGAGAGATTTCAACACTTGCTGATGAAGATCAGGGATTGCAGCCTTCAGTGTGGATCACAACTCAATCTAAAGAAGACCAGAATCCTCACAACTCGACAAATAGATAACATCATGAAAAATGCAGAAAAGTTTGAAGTTGCCAACGATTTTGTTTTACTTGGATCCACAACCAATGCTCATGGAAACAACAGTCAAGAGACACAAAGACGAGTTGCAGTCACAAATCTACAGCACCAGATCTTTGTAGAGTATTGAAGCACAGGATGCTCTTTTGAGGACTAACATGTGCCTGACTCAAACCATGGTATTTTAGTTAGCTCATATGCATGTGAAAGATGGTCATTGAATAAAGAAGACCAGAGGATAATCAGTGCATTTGAATCGGGGTGCTGGAGAAGATATTGAACGTACTATGGGCTGCTAAAAGACAAACCAATCTGTACTGAAAGAAGTAAAATGCCATTCAGGTTTTGGAAGCTTGCTCCCATTCTTAATTTGCTGAGAGTTTTTCCAGGACCAGATATGATTTTTCTCTTTTAGTTAATGAACATGTTGAATTATAACGAATGATTTTGAATATTGAATTAGTTTTTATTCTTTCAATGAACCTCATTTATCAATTTTATTCCCCTTTACTATATAAACTGAGTATTCTGTTCATTTATTTTATTGTAACTATATTAATGAATATCACTTTGTTTAACTATATTGATATGGAATAATGTTTGTGCTTTTCATTTCTTGTCTGGTTTTATAATATGGGTAATAATAAAACCAAAAAACAAAGCTTTGCCTTCAAGTCAATTAGAACTCAAAGTGAAAAAAAAAAAAAAGAAAAAGAACTCAAAGTGACCCTATAGGGGAGAATAAACGGTTCCATTGAGTTTCCGAGATTATAAATCTACATAGAGCAGACAGTCTCATTTTTCCCTTTCAGAGCAGTGGTAGGTTTGAACAGCTAACCTTGATGTTATCCTCCTACAGCATAATCTAACATTGTCACCAGTGCTGAGAGGAATAGGGGTCAGTGTTAGAGAATTGTCTTTTTGCTGAGTAATCGTTTCCCCCCCAGAAAACCAGGAACGTGTAATGGCTGTTCTTTCATCCTGTTCCCAATTTCAAGTATTTCTGCTGGAATCACTAATATTTCCTGCATTTCCATGCATTAGGTTTAATCTCCTCTTTATTTATTATTATAAATCATGAGCTCAGATGATTGACTTGAAGCATATCTTCTTTTATAGCCTAAGAATTAATACAATAAATCTTTTAATCACTGTTATGGTGGAAACCCCAAATTTTATTATGTTGCATTTCAATATTTAAATCATTAAACATGTTTCCAATTCCCCCAAAGTATGTCTTATTAACTCATGAGTTATTGCAATATATGCTGTTTCATTTCCAAGTATTTAGATTATCTACGTACAGTTCTATTGCTGATTTTCACATAATGGGAACCCCTACTTTCTAACATCCATATATGATGTCAAAGTGTATGTATTGAGAACACGGAGATCTTTTTCTTTATTGGAGATGTGGAATCTCTTAATTAGGAAAGATTCAATTATTCTGTAAATATTGATAATAGAAGGAAAGCCAAAACAAAGTCACTGCCATACAGTGTATTCCGACTCACAGCGCCTTTCTACGATGGAACAGAACAGCCAGAGAGGGTCTCTGAGACTGGAAGGTTTTTAACAGTAGAAAGCCTCCTCTTTCTCCGTTGAGATGGCTAGTGGTGGGGGCATCAACTTCCTTGGGAAAGTGGAAGTGGAGTGAACAAACAATTCCAAAGTCCATATTTCAGTCAGTAAATCAAACATTAGTCAGCAGTATTCCGAGTGCCATCACCGGGGTCAGTGTGACTTTCATAAATGAGTACCCAAGAAAACTGTACATTTATGTTCCAAAGAATAATTCTGTATTCTGTTCCCACAAAGAATTAGTGTAGCCTTAACGTCGGATTGTGACTATACAATTTCCCTAGCTATGCTTATTTCACTAATTATGATCATTTTCACCAGTTATAATGAACTAGTCCTGAATGAAAGGAACTTATCAAAGTTCTTTGCACATACAAACATGTGGCTGACACTCCAAGTGTAACTAATTTCTACGAAATTAGCTGGCAAAGTCTCAATTATATGAGATTTTAGAAAGTGTAATGACCCTTCCTATCCACATCTTGCTGTGGATAAAGACCTAACGATTAAGTTGTGCATTAGTTCATTCCAGTGACTAATTTCTCAACGTTGATGCTGATCTAGTCAATTTACACTTGAATTAGAATGCATTTATATGCATAATTACAACCACATATGGATCAGTGGAGCAAGGAATGCAACACTACCCACTCAGATACTGGAAGTCTCACAAGTCTTTGTTAATACTTTCCAGAAGCTATAATTTGACCCATGTATGTTAAGATAACTTTATGTCCTCCACAAAAGAACTCTCCCTGTGAATATTATGATTTCAACCAAACCCAATTTAAAAACTTGCACATAATGAGGAATAAAACATATTCAGGTAAGGACAAACAAAAAGCAAAATATATATATATCCATGCAAAAGCACAAACATGTGAAAATATTATATTTCAAGTATCCATTTAAAACATTAAAATGAATCACTTTTCCCCTCCTTCCTCAGTTTCACCCTCCTCTTCTCTCTCTCTTCCTTCATTCTCAAAGGCACACATATACTCAGGCACATGAGCATGAACCTACAATAAAATAATCGTGATATCATATAAATACCAAAAACCAAACTAAACTCACTGCCACAGCGTTGCGGCCAACTGAGAACAACCCGATAGGACAGGATAAATAGAACTGCCTCAGTGGGTTTCCAAGATGAACTCTGAAGAGCCTCATCTTTCCCCTGCAGGGTGACAAATGGCTTCAAACTTGCTGACAGCAAATGGCAAGGCAGGTCACCAACAGTCCGCCAGATGACCAGGTCTGACAGTCCCCAGCTCAAGCGATGTATATTCCAGCAGGTGTGGCGAAGCAGATCTTGAAGGAATCTTAAACTACAGCGACACAGTCCACGGGATAGGTGTCCCACGGGTAGTGTAGCTTGCAAATTGAGGCACAGATAAGCTGAGGCAGCCGCACACTGGTCTGATCATCAAAAAGCAAGAGACTGGTATTGAGAAGAAGGCATTGGCCAGATCAATAGCTGCATACCGAGTACCAGGAGAAGGATTAATTCGCTCAAGCAATGAAATCACAGCTGGAACGGCAGCTGTAATTGGAGTCATCATCTGGTTAAGTAACGATAACCCACTGTCATTCTCCAGGGTCCAGCTGTCTTCTTTACAGGCCAAATAGGTGAGTTAAATGGGGATGTAGTAGGAATCAGCACCCCTGCATCTTTCAAGTCTTTGATGGTGGCACTGATCTCTGCAATCCCTCCAGTAATGCGGTACTGCTTTGGGTTTACTATTTTCCTAGGCAATGGCAATTCTAACGGTGTCCACTTGGCCTTTCCTACCATGATAGCCCTTATTCCACATTTCAGGGATCCAATATGGGGGTTCTGCCAGTTACTAAGTCTGTCTATTCCAATGATGCATTCTGGAACTTGGGAAATAACCACAGGATGGTTCCGGGGGCCCACTGGACCCACAGTGAGGCGTACTTGAGCTAAAACTCCATTGATAACTTGAACTCCATGCTTCAGTGAACCAACCAAATAAGGAATTAGATCCTCTCTGAGTCTCTCTCACTAAGATATTGAAAGAAAAACATGCACTTAGGGGGCCCATACCCAGAAATTCATACAGGTATAGTATTACACTTCTTGTACCAGTATCCCACACTTTTAGTAACCATTCCCAGGGATATTCCCCAGGCTTCTGCTTTTGCCTGTTTGAAAACTCAAGCAGATCTTTGTGAGTATAACCTGCTTCTTTCTGGGTAATCAGCTCAACCTCACCTTTAGGAGCTTTCTGAGCCTTAATTTTAGTTACAAGTCCAGAGGAAATAATGGGTGGTGAGGGTGTTTCCCAGGAGCTCTCAGCAATAACTTTTAGGCATCTCCCTCAGGCAATGCTACTGATGCAGCCCCACCTGGCATTTCAGCTTGAACAGTTTGGCTAATCTGCTCAGGTGTGGGTTGTTTCATTGATAGTGGATAAATCCCCTCAGCTGGGAGGGGTGGTTCTATTGACTGGGGTGGCTCAATCATTCCTAGGGGCTCAATATCCTCCTCTTCTGGATCCCATCCCCTGTTTCAGGGTCCCAACTTTTTCCTATCCATGCCCTCAGTTTTGTATCATACACTGCTCTAGATCTGCAATTCAGCCAACGTTGTAATTCAGTCACTCATATGATAAGACTCTGGATGTGGTTCTCAGCAACATCAGCGCTATTACTAGAGGAGAGAAGGCTCTCCTTTGTAGCACAGGCGGATGCTTTTAAGTCTGTTATCCTGCACCTGAGGCATCCTTCTGCGGCTCTGAGATCCTCCCTCTCCTTAATCACACTTTCCATTGTAAGAAGGACCAGCCAACCAGCTTCCCATACTTGTCTTCCTGACAAAACTGCTGGAAAATATCAAACACACGATCACTCAGAGCCTCTCCTTTAACCAGCACCTCATCTATCAGTGGTGATACAGTAGATATTAGCTTCAGACCACGGATTAAGAAGAGTGGCAAACTTAGCCATGCCTTTAGGTGTAGAAATAGCATTATCAGTGTTGTTAAGCCTAATCAGGCTGGACAGTCAATTTAAGAAGGCCATATTTATGATTTTGTTTCCTTTCCCCCAAAGGACAGTCACTCTTGTGAAAGGCCACAGGTCCCTTTGGGGAAGGCTAGAAGAAAGAGTAACAGCATAAACCTTCAGTGATGTAGCAAAGTAAATCACCGCAAACATTTAGCAGTCCACCATATAAGCCACTACGCTACCAGGGCTCCTTATATAAACACAGCTTCATCAAAAGACACTGCCAATATTGGGTTTCAATGCCAAGAAATTAAAATCTTAAGAGTTGACTCCAAACGCACAGAAACAGCCACACGGGCACTTTTCAACAATGTCCTCCTCATTTGAGTTAGAAGCACTTAACATTTAAGAATAAAGTCTACTACTGCTAAAATATACATTAGACTTCCAACTTCTTTTGGGTCAATTCGTATCTTAATTCTTAACTACCAATTGATGTTCAGTGCTTCTGGCAACTATCTTAGACACAACACGAAAGACCCCCTCTTTTTTTTTTTTTTAAATCATTTTATTGGGGGCTCGTACAATTCTTTTTTGTTTGTTTGTTTTTAACAATTTATTGGGGCTGATACAATTCTTTTCACAGTTCATACATATACATAATCAATTGTATAAAGCACATCTGTACAGTCTTTGCCCTAATCATTTTTTTCTCTTTTCTTCTTTTACATTTTATTAGGGACTCCAACAACTCTTACCACAATCCATACATATACATACATCAATTGTATAAAGCACATCCATACATTCCCTGCCCCAATCATTCTCAAGGCATTTGCTCTCCACTTAAGCCCCTTGCATCAGGTCCTCTTTTTTTTCCCCCCTCCCTCCCCTTTCCCCCCTCCCTCATATGCCCTTGGTAATTTATACCTCGTTATTTTGTCATATCTTGCCCTATTCGGGGTCTCCCTTCCCCCCTTCTCTGCTGTCCCTCTCCCAGGGAAGAGGTCACATGTGGCTCCTTGTAATCAGTTCCCCCTTTCCAACCCACTCACCCTCCACTCTCCCAGCATCGTCCCTCACGCCCTTGGTCCTGAAGGTATCATCCACCCTGGATTCCCTGTACCTCCAACCCTCATATGTACCAGTGTACAGCCTCTGTCCTATCCAGCCCTGCAAGGTAGAATTCGGATCATGGTAGTTGGGGGGAGGAAGCATCCAGGATCTGGGGGAAAGCTGTGTTCTTCATCGATACTACCTCACACCCTAATTAACCCATCTCCTCTCCTAAGCCCCTCTATGAGGGGATCTCCATTGGCCGACACTTGGGCCTTTGGTCTCCACTCTGCACTTCCCCCTTCATTTAATATAATATATATATACACATACATATATACATATACACATATATACACATACATACACACACTTATATCTTTTTTTTTTGCATGATGCCTTATATCTGGTCCCTTGGGCACCTCGTGATCGCACTGGCCGGTGTGCTTCTTCCATGTGGGCTTATTTGTTTCTGAGCGAGATGGCCGCTTGTTCACCTTCAAGCCTTTAAGACCCCAGACACTATCTCTTTTGATAGCCGGGCACCATCAGCTTTCTTCACCACATTTGCTTGTGCACCCATTTGTCTTCAGCGATCCTATCATGGAGGTGTGCAGTCAATGATATGATTTTTTGTTCTTTGATGCCTGGTAACTGATCCCTTTGGGACCACTCGATCACACAGGCTGGTGTGTTCTTCCATGTGGACTTTGTTGCTTGTGAGCTAGATGGCCGCTTGTTTATCTTCAAGCCTTTAAGACCCCAGTCACTATCTCTTTTGATAGCCGGGCACCATCAGCTTTCTTCACCACATTTACTTGTTCACCCACTTTGGCTCCAGCCGTTGTGTCGGGAGAGTGAGCATCATAGAGTTCCAATTTAATAAAAGAAGGTATTCATGCATAGAGGGAGTGTTTGAGTAGAGGCCCAAGGTCCTTCCGCCACCTTAATACTTGACCTATAAATATCGACACAAAGATCTATTTCCCCAACCTCCTATATATATTTGCATGTACAAGGGTAAGGTTGCTTAGAGAAGAGGTATACTCTAGCCCAGGTGGCGATGAAGCATGGTAGTAGGGCAGGAGGAAGGTCAAGGGAGATGGAGGAAAGAGCTAGGAGTCAAAGGGCATTCATGGAGGTCAAGACCCCCTCTTTTGGACTTTACATTAGAGTAGGAATTGACAGACAACAAAAAGTAAGTGAATAAGCAACCAAAATAATTGTAGACAATCAAATGTACTGGAAAGAATATGAAACTTTATAGCAGTGGATGTGTGCAAGAGGGTCTATAGGAGTATTTTGGTTTAGGAAGTCATGACAGTTTCATTTCAACAGTGACATGTAAGTTGAAATTTATGAATCCCAAAGAAGGAAAACCACGTCGTGGATTCATGTAAGGAATAGTGTCCTTGGGGGAGATAAAAACTGGTGCAGCAAAAGGAAGATATGGTACTGATATGATTGGAGGCTCATCCAAAAAGTGGGCCAGAAGTGAACACAGTAAAACATAGTAAGAGGGTGCAGGTGAGTTCAGTGCAGGTACAGTAGGTCCTTCCAGACAGAGGAAGAGTGTGGTTGAAGTGCAGTGAATCAGAACAAAGCAGGTGGACAAGGCTGTTATTCTCAATAGTGCTTCCAATTTCCGTTTCTGTTGCTAAATAATAAGGAAAAGCCATGCAGGATCTTTCTTTAGGAACTCTGCTTTTCTTTCATAGCCACTCACTCCAGTGCAGATCTGCTTTATTCTAGCAGGAAAATAGGGACGCTTCAACACTAAGTTAATTAAACTTTATGCTGTGAAATGGCATGTTAACCAGAGCTCTAAAGGCTTTCTGATTTTCATTGATCAGAAAGGAAGGGTTTAGCAGCTTAGGTTTCAAGTAGGCTAAATTGTGTTTCAGAAGGCATTGATTATGTTGCTATTATTCCCAGGGATTTTCATTTGACCTTCGCCGACAGAGATCTCAGTAAACCTTGCTTGATTGCCCTTGTAATCTGTAATTTAAAATTGAGTGCCTTCATTTTGTATGGTTCATCAGATCCTTTTTGCATGGTCAATTAGAGCATGCCAATAACTTCTGCATATTCCAGATAAGAGTCATTTCAAATTTGTGAATTATAACTCAATTAACCATGAGAGAAGAAATATTATGATATTTTAAAGTAAGTGTCACCCATGACAGATTTGATAAGCTTGCACACACCATTAAACAACCCAGCGAGCATGGTAGGGAGGAGATTCTACTTTTTCATTTAGCCGGCTCATCATTTGTACAATTATGTTTTTCCATTATTGAGGTTCAGAAATGCAGTTTAAAAAGGTATAAAATGTCAGTTTCCTGTGTTACACTCATAAATATAATTGTGATAAAAATAAATTAATCAAGAATGAACTCTTCCTAATCATAAAAGGCACTACATATGATACAGAGCACCATCTAGTGAAATTTATGAAAATGTCTAATATATTGAATTTTAATGGAAATGTGTGTAATATATTGAACATCATGCAAGAAATTTAGCAAATTGTAGAGATTCATTATTATACACTAATCATATATTTATATTTACCTCCAAACTGTTAACAATAAAGACTAGATTCATACACACATATGTCTGTGCATGTCAGTATACAGAGGGGTTTCAGAAAGCACAAGGAACTGAAAGATTAAAGATAATAGAAACTTTCCACGTACTGTTTGAAGCCCACATTGGTGTATGTATATGTGTGATTTTAAATATGTAAATTTATTTAAATGTCTATATGCATATTCACAAATCAATAACATTTTAATTCAGAGAGGCAGACTCACACACCCTCATAAGCAAAGATGCATACCTTAAATATACTTTAAAACTTTATATTAATATGCAATAAAATAGGAGATTATAGTGATTCATGTAATGTATGTAGTTTCTCCAACTGTTCGAAGAGAGTGATCAGGATAAACCCAGATGTTCTTTAAAGTAATTTTCAGAGAAATAATATACTTACTACCTTATTATAATAATATTGGATGATATTTAATACAAACGAAGCTGGTGGTTTCTTAAAATTTTCATAAAATATGTTTTAATTTACAAAATATGCACTGCCTCTTATATTAAAGTATTTTGTGAAATATGTAAATCTGAAAATAATATGTAGGTGTTTGTGTGAACATCATGCCTTACTCACTATAGTGCTCACTTTAATTGTATTATAACACAGTTCGCATATTTATAGAAATTATCTGTTAGCACAAATACATACTTTTAACAGCTATTAATTTCCTCCTGTTCAATGATGAAAGCTTGTCTCCTGTGTAAATAAATTCTATGGAAAGAATAAAAATGCAGGCACGTGACAATCGAAGAATGGAACATGTAAAATAATTCACTCGGAAATAAAATTGGGAATGTACTTTTCATTTCATAAATGGAGTCTAAAGGTCATGGCAAATAATGAGATTCAAATATAGTTCAGTCATTTGCATTATTTATTAATTCCTAAAGTAAATATTGTTAGCCTAGTCTGTTAATGAATAAAAAGAGGGGTGTGGCACTCATGAAATTACATCCACGGATTGATTGGCAACTAAAGAGAGCATAATTAACCAAAAGTCTCAATTGCTCTGTTCGATCATCATTTGCCATATTTGTTCCATTGGCACCTGTTTCACAGGCTCCTTCCAGCCAATGATTTGCATGGAATGTTTATAAATTCAAGTCCATTCCTAGGAACTAGAGGACACGTTTGTCAGCATTCCTCTTATGCTTGACCCATTTTCTTTAAATTATATTGCTATTAGAATATGCCACTCTGCCTCCTCTACTGTCTTCATCAAAGTCTGGACAGCAGTGTACTTTGCTGGCTCTCTCAGTTTCCTTCAACCTCCTAATTATGTCCCTATTTTGTCTCAAAGGTATTGTCCCTAATTAAATTCTTGCATTATTAATCCCTTCTAATCTCACTTTGGCAAGTACTTCTTGGTTATTCCAGAAGTAGAGTTCTGAAAAACACTGACAACAAGAGATGCTTATTCCAGGCATTGCTTTGAATTTGCTGTTCACACCTCAGCCTGCACGAACACACAATAGTTAACAAAATACCCAGTTCAGAGGCTTGGAATCCAACATGGGACAAAGGATAAATTAAAGGTAACATGGGACAAAGGATAAAGTAAAGGTTCCTTTTAAGTATAAACAAAAATTACTAAGAGGTGGATAAAGGGAAAGCATGATGGAGTCTAAATGGAGCATAAATGAAGTCCGGACAGGGAGATGGTAAAAGGAAAGAGAGGAAAGCTCTAGGAAGCAAAACTATGGCTAGAGGTATAAGCATAAGTGTGTACATATGCAAGTACATAAATTCATAAAAATAGAGGTATTGGTCTATGTACATATATTTATTTGGCAATACACTGAGATGGTGGATGGGCTTTGGGTCTCTGCTCAAGCCCTCCCTTGAGGCAAGAACATTTTCTCCTAACATCCTGACATAATGTGATGCTCACTCTTCAGTCACAATCGCTGAAGACAAATGTGTGCATAGCAAATGTGGTGAAGAAAGTGAATGGTTCCTGGCTATCAAAAGATATAGCATCTGGGGGTCTTCAGGCTTGAAGTTAAACAAGTGGCCATCTAGCAGAGAAGTAACAAGCCCACATTGAAGAAGCACACCTGTCTGTGTGATCATGAGGTGTCAACAGGATCAGGTAACAGGCATTAGAAGACCCAAAACAAACAAACAAACAAAACATGTTGTTGAGAAAGAGGGGCTGTTGGAACAGAGACCCAAAACCCATCTGTAGACAATGGAACATCCCCTTACAGAAAGGTCACAAGGAAGGGAGGAGTCAGCCAGGGCACAGCATAGCACCAAAGAAGCACACAATATTCATCTGATTCGTTCAGACTTCTTCACACCCCATTGTCATGACCCCAGGCATGCTTTTCAGTTCTGGCCAGAACAGAGCATGTATACTGGTACAGATAAGAGCTCATGGCACACAGAATCCAGGTCAGATAAACCCCTCGGGACCAGAAATGGGAATAGTGATACCAAGAGCCTAGGTGTGACGATGTTGAGAGGAGGGAAGAGGAAACCGATCGCCATGATAGACACATAACCACCACCACCCTCCTCCAGGGGACAAAGAGCAGATACCATGGAGGAAGGGAGACAGCGGTTGGTGTAAGTTATGAAAATAATAATTTATAATTTATCAAGCGGTCATAAGAGTGGGAGAGAAGAAGGAAGGGAAAAGAGGAACTGATACAAAGGGCTCAAATAGACAGTAAACGTTTAGAAAAGAATGATGGCAGCATATGTACAAATATGCTTGATACAATTGACATATGGATTGTTATAAGAGCTATAAGAGCCCTCAATAAAATTATCTTTTTATATATACATAATCACATACATACCATAAAATTACATCAGAATCTGTGTGTTGTAAGATCAGTAAGAAAGAATAGCTGCCATTCTCACAGGGTTAATGAATTTAATAAGAAGATGATTATTCTTGCATGATGGGTCAGTGAGAATTTAATATAAAGTCCAGGTAATGGTTGGGTATCTCTAGTATTCTCTTGTCTCATTGTAACTTTAAATTAATACATGCAGCAAAGCAGAACTGAGATGGGTACGGCTATCAAGGGATCAGAACCATCAGAAATGAAATATTTCATTGCACTATCTAGTAGAACAGAACTATTTTCAGGGTGGTGTGTGAGATTGGAGAAGATTTAGAGGGGTTCGTGGAGAAGGGAGAGAATTAGTATTAACTTCATACTAAAGGTGAATGGCATCAATGGTCGCTAGAATCATAGCACCATTTTGTGAGCTTCCCCTAAAGAAAAGTGTAAATGAGAAATCCAGAAAAACGGCTCTCAACATCACGTGGACTAATTGGTCTGCAGGGAGTACACATGGCGGATCCTGGTGACTATGAAGATGAAAGTGCGATTAAGCAAGACTACTGACTGTGGTAGAGTGAAATTCATAGTCCACATTTGCACCAAAGTTACATTTCTCACTGACTGCCACAGTCAATGACCAAGAAGCAAGAATCATAGGTTCTGGTGTATTCTTTGAAGACAGAGAACTTCAGAGTTACACCAAGAACTCTACACTGGTTTCATAAAGAACCTCTCAATCATGAGAGTTACTGAGTTAACTCAACTTGAGGTGACTGTTTCATACACTTTTTCCTTTGGGTCAAACTTACATCTCAATGTAATATCTGCTTTTAAAAATTTTTGGCTCATTTCCTCTCACATAATCTCTCTAACCTTTCCTACAGTAACATCCCTCCAGATCTAATTATGATATGGTGTTTTCTTCTTCCAAGTAATGAGTTAACAAAACAGGCTATGTAAATAGAGGAGTGCTGCTTTTTGTTAGTTCATATTACACGTCAAGTGACAAAATTGATATGAAAATTAATAACTATCTTGAATGAATAAAGTAAGAATTTTTAAATGTAAAATAAATGTAGCTTATTTATAAATAGTTTATTCTTATTCCATTAAGATTATTTTATATATTTAGGGAACAACAATAAAGCCATAGTTATCATAAGTAGATACATTTCAGTATATGATTAAGTGAAAACACTTATCACCTGATACGTGTTATGCATATTGTTATTATTATCCATCAACAACTTGCAGAGAATCCAAACACATAAAATAAAATTATTCCCAGTCCTGCACTGTCCAAATAGGAAGTTCTGGAATACAATGGATCACCAGGCTTTCGTCAGCCTTAGTAAGCTCTGCAGAGAGCTGGTCGGCATCAGAGAAACCCATCCCCCTCCGCTGACAGTGGGGTGATGGCTTCATATGTGCTTTATACAATTGATGTATGTATATGCATGGATTGTGATAAGAGTTGTATGAGCCCCTAATAAAATGTTTTTTAAAAAAAGAATTGATGTATGCATGGAATGTGATAAGAGTTGTATGAGCATCCAATAAAATGATTAAAAAAGAAAAAAAAAAGATTCATTCACCAAAAATCAAATGTAGGTCTCTTACATGGAAGGCAAAAATTTTAACACAGTGCTATTTTACATATAAATTTTATAATTATTATTGTAATATTTACAAGATTAAAATTACAATTATTACAATATTGTTTTTAAACTATTAGGGATATAATTTCAGAACCAGCCTGGCAATATCTAACAACAACATGGATTAAAACACAAATCTTACTTAACTCCCTAGTTGATGTAGATTGTTTTAATCGTTCGCTTTTCCCAATTTTGAAACATTTTAAGGGATTTAAATATGTTTGCTCTTACTTCACCCCATTTAATAATATTAAAATATAGTTTAATCTATAAATGCCACAACAAGACTCCCTTTTCTCTGGTCAATAATAAGTTCAAAAGGCTCAAGATACTTGGGTGTGCAATGTATTAGCTAAGAAATATTACATGGTTTTGTTGGTGTGGGTGATCCACATGAAGGGGTTTAAAATAAAAAATACCTATTTTCTTCAATTAAAAATTCTTCCTATATTTAGATTGGCAAAAGTTTAGCCATTAAACTAAAAAAAGAAATCTTATCTTCTATGATATGCCTCCCCACAAAAGAAAACCAAAAAACCTTTTTTTGCTTTTTTGTTTTTAACAGGAGACAGCATAGGTAGGTAGGTAGATAGATAGATAGATAGATAGATAGATAGATAGATAGATAGATAGATAGATAGATAGAGATGGATGAAGGGGGGAAAAATCTGCTTTCCAGGAATTCTTCTTAAAGAATGATTAAAAAGTCCAAACTATATTTTAATTATAATGATTTCCTTAAAATGGACTAATACAGACATAAGTCAAAGTACTGCTTATTAAATCCTTGTAAATAAAGGGCACATTATATCCTGAGCTTTGAGGTTTATATATCATTTGGAAAGAGTTTCTAATATGATTTATCTCCATTCCATTTCTCTGTAGAATATTTGAATGTAAGGGACTTCCCAGAAAAGTCTGAATGGAATGTAGTGAATACATTCACAGGTTGTTTATTGAAAAACATGAATGTATTAACATGTTATTTTCATAGCATAAATAACTGTGAGAATGGCATAGGACCAAGCCATGTGTCACTCTGTGGTTCTCAGTTAGAACTGACTTGATGGCAGCTGGCAATGGCAAATGTCCTTTTGTCTAATGGCATACACTTTAGTCAGATGTATTTGGTTGGCACACACATATAGTACTTACGCACTGGGATGTGATCCACAGGGTGGGCAGTTCGAAATACCAGCATCTCCGCGTGAGAAAACTGGAATTTCTACTCCTGTAAATGGTTACAGTCTTGGAAACTCCCGGTGAGATTTATTGTCATTAGAAACACCTAAAAAAAACTAACGACAAGATATATTTACATTGTAAAGGTGGCACTAGGAACCAACGGATCTTCCAATATACTTGCTACAGTTGAACCTGGGCCATCAAAGGTTAAATGAACTTTGTGGTACTATTGATACCAGGAAAAGTAGGCCGGGTGCTTTGTACATCATAATAGCAGGTCTTGTAATACAGGACAATGCAGCGAAAGTGATCTTTTTGTTAAGTTTTATTAAACATTCGAGCTTTATAATAATTACAATTTAAAGACTTAAGAAAGATATTTTTTCATCTATTGCAATCGTTAGATTTCCAGAAATTCTGATTACCAGACCAAGGCCATGATCTAGACAAAACTTATTTAGACTCACAAACTCATTTGACTTTTCAAAAAATAAATTAAGAAATGCCACCAAACAATGAAAAAAATTAAATTTTGTATATCCTTTATTCCAGAATAAAATGCACATAACAGCTTTTTCAGTCCCATTGGATCGTTTTCATGACCCGTAGAGTTCAGTATCCACAATTTTGAGAAACACTGGTATAGAGAGGCAAAATACCTTAGAGATGGCTGAGGACATTAAGAAAATATTTCTGAGGCATGAATATACGTTTCACCAAAGGGTCCATTCAAATGGTCAGGAAGTTCATGAAAGAAAACCCTCATGAAACCTTCGGTAGTTATTGTCGCTGTTCTGTGGTGAAGGAGTCATAGCGTATGTTCCATTCCACCGTGTCTATTCACAACAGAACATCCATCTGCTCTCAGCGATGATACCCCTTGTTCCTGGTTCTATCAGAAGTCACCTTGCATTTCTGGATGCTTCCTGTGGATGTAATGCTACAGCAACTTTTAAATTATCTTCAGCAAAATTTTATTTTGGGGTGATATTAGTGCTAATGCTATAATGTACTTTCTTTTGGGTCAACTTCCATTGGAATGGGCATAAATATGGATATGTTTGAATTGATTGGCTAGGTAGCTGTCTTCCAAATGCCTTGCCATAGAAGAGGGGGCTTTCCCAGAGCTGTGCTCGGTTCAACCACTTCAACCAGCATTCTTTCATTCCCGGAGCATTGTTTGACACTAATGTTTTCAGAGCAACTTGAACTTCGTCCTTAAACATTAGTGCTTCTTGTTCACAGTCTACCTCCTAACGAGGTTTAGCATCCACTGTTTGGGTAAAATGACCTTCCATAGTCCTTCCTTCTTCTTTTGCTGTTTCCTGCATTGTTCAACATTATCTCCGTAGGCTGCTTCATCATGACAACCCGGGACTATATATTTATTTTTCTTCAATTCCTTCAGCTTGAGAAATGCTCAACCAATTCTTCTTTTTTGGAATTTGTGGTAGTTAAATAATCTGCCGTCAGTTTGAGAGGCTTAAGAGTCAAGGAGTGGAGTCTGGACTGTCAATCAAGATATGACCAATGAGGCCTCTGTGTGGGCATGGCCTTCTCCAGAGAATTCTGGGAACGCCTGTATTTTCCTCCTTGGAGGCAGGAGACCCACTCTCTCTCTCTGCTCATTCCCTTGGAGACTCTCTACTTATAAGACTCACTTACTGAAAGACATTCCTGAGGAGAAGCCACATGGACCTACCCTGATGCAGCCCTGGAAACTGGAGGAGTCACATGGAGATCCCTGTCAGTGCTGAGATGCTTACATGCTCACCGATTTTACACCCACTGGCCTGTGATCTTCCTGCATTCAGCATCATTGCATGTGTTTTGTGAGTCTGAAGAGGATGTTATAGTCTGGTATCGGGGACATATGGGTTAATATCAGACTTAAGGACTGGATCTGGACTGGGCTTGGATGTTTTCTCAATATTCAAATGCTCTTGTATATAAACCTCTTTCTTATACACATATGTGTCTCCCTGGATTTGTTTCTCTAGTCAACCCGGACTAATACAGCACTCATTCCAGGACTTGAATGTCCCTTGGCAATCTTTTATTCCGCATTTTTGCTTCAGCGTTTATTCTTTCATTTTTATTTCTCTATGTTCTAGCATCAGACTTTTTCCTGATATTCATTTCAAACTCTACTTTATGCCTTATCTTCTTAATGGCATTTTCTTTCTTCCATTATGAGATCCATGATGTCATCCCACAACTCATCAGGTCTTTGGTCTTTGATGTTCAATATGTCACATCTATTTTTCACATAGCCTCTAAATTCGGGTAGGATATACTCAAAGTCATATTCTGGTTCTCGTGGATTTGTCTTATTTTGGTTCTCGTGGATTTGTCTTAATTCTCTCCAGTTTCAACTCAAGCTTAAACATAGAGCTCCTCAGAATTAATCCATTGTATATATTCTGAAAAGTAATGTAAATCATCAGTGAAATGGATAACATAATTTATACCTTGAATCCAGAGCACCATTACATGAAAGTTTCTCTTGGGTGATAGATGCAGACAAGCTGATATCCCTTAAGAGTGAAGGTAGGTGGCATTTAAAATTAAATGAAAGCTTGCCTTTCAAATAATAGAGGAAAAATGCATTTGTCCTCAGAAACACTGATATTGACTGTTGTAAAATAAGTCCAAAAAACAAAACCAAACTCACTGTCATTAGTTGAAGCCAACTCTTTGCAAACCTATAGAATGAGGATCTGTGCCGCCATGAGTTTCCAAGACTGTAACTCGTTAAGAGAGTAGAGAGCCCACCCAGGCATCTTTCCATTGAGCTCCTGGTGGTTTCAAACGTAAGGGTTGCAGCCCAGGCAAAACCACTAT
Organism: Tenrec ecaudatus; assembly: GCF_050624435.1. Taxonomy (NCBI): domain Eukaryota; kingdom Metazoa; phylum Chordata; class Mammalia; order Afrosoricida; family Tenrecidae; genus Tenrec; species Tenrec ecaudatus. The sequence goes on along the minus strand of NC_134540.1, from coordinate 138,350,502 downwards.
GCTGCTAGGGATCCTCTGCAAATTGGCTACACCATGCAAATGACACTGATGAGTAAAGGGATGTCAGTGGATGAGTGGTTGCTCCAGCGTACTACATTTCTCCACCTCTTCTGTGTGGAAATCATATTCTTTTTTTAATTGCTCTCATTGAATCAAGGCTTCACAAACCATTGAGATGATGCTGTCACTTAAAGTGCTTTAGCTACAGCTTATAGAAACTTGATTCTGTGATTGCTAGCCTTTTTGTTTTATCTATCTATCAATCATCTCTCTATCTCTCTATCATCTATCATCTATCTCTCTACCATCTATCTCTTTATCATCTATCTATCTATCATCTATCTATCTCTCTATCATCTATCTATAGATAGATATCTACCATCTATCATCTATCTAGATGATATCATCTATCTCTATCATCTATTAGATATCTATCATCTATCTCTATCTATCTATCTATCTATCTATCTCTCTATCATCTCTCTACCCATCTATCATTTCATCTCTCTCTCTATCACCTCTCTCTATTTATCATCTCTCTATCATCTCTATCTATCTATCTATCTATCTATCTATCTATCTATCTATCTATCTATCTATCTATCTATATCACATCTATCTATCTATCCATCTATCTATCTATCTATCTATCTATCTATCTATCTATCTATTGATCTATCTATCTTAATGTTCTAAATTCCTCAAAGCATTGCTGTTGTTAGTCCCCATCAAATCGATGGTGGCTCCTGGAGAGCCTCATGAGACAGAGTCGGGCTGTTCCGCAGGGCTTCCCTGTTTGTGACCTTTCAGGAGCAGGTCTCCCTGGCCTACCCTGTAAGGGCGCTGGATGGGTGCAGGCCACAGTCCAGCTCATCGGCATCACGCAATCATTCTCATTTCTCACATTCCTAGAGTATAATTCAGCACTGTTGTGGGTGCTTTTGATTGGTGAATGCTACATCATAGACTCCACTAGCTATTGTAAAAAGACTGATAAGGCAAAACTAAGGAAAGAATTTCAGAGAAGTTTAAATAGATTTTTTAAAAACTCATGAATAACCATAAAATATTACTTATTTCCCTTGTGATACATTTCTGAGAAGCAAAATGTTATTTAATCAACACAGAAAGAAACAAGGACCCAAGTGGTGCCAAGGGGCGAGCACTGGACCACTAATGAGAAACTGAGCAGGGCCCACCCACCATTCACTCAGGGCGAGCAAGATCTGGCTGTCGCCCTTTGAGCAGGGGCCCGGGCACAATGGTTTCCTGGCGGGCTGCTAAAGATCAGGTCAGTCCTTTGTAATAAACAGCCGCTCCATGGGAAAGACACAGGGTTTTCTCCTCCCTTAGAGTTCCAGTCTCAGAACCCCACAGTGCCGGTTCCAGTCAGTCCAATGGGACCGCTGTGAGTTGGCATCAGCTCTATGGCAGTGCCTGAAAGGGACAAGTCTTGCGACGTTGTGTAGTCTCAGAAACGTATGTAGTCTTGCCATGAGTCAAAATTGACTTCAGGATAGTGTGTTTGCCACAGGCTGATGGTTAATTACTTAATGAAAAGCGCAAAGATTTTGATTCAGGATATGCATATATATGGATTATATGCATAACACTATAATATATATAATATTTAGTCATTATATTGTCATATACTTCACCTGTCATATAACTTAATGTTCAGTCATGTTAAGATGAATTAGGCAATCATCACCGTAATAATTTTTAGAATATTTTCTTCTATGCATTATTGCTAACTCCTCATTTCCCTCCATCCTACCCAGCGAGGCCCTTAGGCAATTATCAATTAAGTTACTACCACTATAGATTTATCTATCCTGGTTTTCAAATACAGAAAAACATATAAGATATAAGCAAGAATGACAAAACCCCCAACAACAATGACTAGACAAAACAGGAAAATTTCAATCAAAAAGAAAGCAGAAAACATTAAAAAATGAAACAACTTTAAAATAGGTAAGAAGAGAGATCAAATGACAAGGTATCATATTTTAACCTAAGTTCATCTGCCGTAATGTGCTTTAAAAGACTCGATCTTACAGCAATGTGAATCATATTCCACAACGATGAGGAAAGATCTACTGTACGTTTAACCATTCAGGGACCTTCTGCAAACTAGATGTTCACAATTTAAACTCTGATACCATTCCCTCCTTCAGATTTGGATTTTATTATTTGCAAACCTTCGATCACCGAGGCTGGTGTGTTTTTTCTAGATGAACTTAGTTGATTCTTTACTTAAATGGCAATTTTTTTTCTTTTTTAGACAGGCATTTAATACTCCAGATGCTAGTCTTTTTGATAGTCAGCACCATTTGGTTTGTCACCATATTTTGTTAATTTTATTACTTGTGTGGTTATATGTGCTACAATCTCCATTTCTTTATAGGCGACTTCATATGTCCAAAAATTTGAACTTCCAATGCGATCAGGATTCATTTAACTTGCCTCTTGGTAACAGGTTCAGTCAGGCAACTTTTGGGGGGAGAATCTCCCCCTCACCTGGGTTTCATGAGCTAACCAAAGCATGTTCTTTTCATGACAAGGTAGAAGAACCTAGGAAGACATGTAAATATACTAACTCACTTGGGGCTGTGGTTCATAATTGGCATTATCACTGCTGCTTTAGTATATTGGCCAAAAAGTTGCCTGATGACCTGAGGCAGGACAGGTGAACTCCAGCTCGGCATTAGCATTTGAGCACAACTGATACGGTAAGAGCTGTATACACCTACTGCCAATGGTTTCAAGTGCCCCCAGCCCCACTATTCTCGATTTTGTACTATGATGATGTTATTTCCTACTGAAATGCAGTAGGGATCAAAATGGAATGATCCTTTCCCACAGAAGCATCACCACCTTCCTCATCCTCCAGCACACCCACGTGGAAGTGAATGACTCAATGACTTCTGACCTCACACGACATGTGTGATAAGTCTTCCCAAGGCTCTCCCTTACCTGTAGGGCACCGTTGTCCCATTACTTACCTGCTCACGTTTTGTGTAAAAGAAAAACATCCTTTCCCCCCTGTGTTTATGCATTAAAGTCTATGCATCTTTCAGAATAGGAATTCCAGAATGGGCAAGTGGTAAGGACTTTGTGACTGTACAAATGACTGGTGATTTGAGCCCACCGAGGCTCCTTGGAAGACTGACCGAGGATCTATTTCCCAAAGCTTACAATCCTGATAACCAGTGGGAAAGATTTAGGTTGTGCACACAAGGCCTTCGTGAGTCAGCATCCAGCAGCATATAGCACCTTCGTAAAATATGGAATAAGACAACATTATTTTTCTACACCTTGTGCCTACTTTTATCACAACCAAATTTCCTGAAAAGCAAATTTTCAAAATGTACATTTTACTTCCAAACACTCATATCCCTTATCTTTCAATTTGACTTCTTTAATAATTCAAATTACATATTACAAACTTATACCTGATCACAGAGTCATCCCTTTCTTTTAATCTTCTGGAACAATTTATATATTCCCTTATTAGCGATATTAAAAAGTAAGCTCTGAAGTGTTTGACTGGCTTCACCTCCCCCCCTGCTTTAGTTAATATTAATCAGATTAGAGAATCTCTTATGCTTTATTTTCAGAGGGTAAAAAACTAAAAATCATACAACAAATATTTCATCATTAAACTCAGGCTACCTGGCCTTCTGACTCTGTTGTGATCTCCAATTTTTCTCTTTGTTTTATGTTGTTTAATATCCCTTCATGAACTTTGCATCCCCATTCTTGAAATCCCCAATACAATATCGTCCCCACCCCTCTCTCCCCTAAAATAATTTTCTTTTAGGGAAGACTATCACTATTTTTTCTTTTCCATTTTTCCCATACCATTTTGTCATTATCCAACACTGCACATCAGAATTCAAAATTTATTTTTAATATCTAACTTTACTGAATAATTTGTACTATATATTCTTTTTATGCATCCTTTTATCTCAAGTCTAAAAATGTTCTTATTGATTGATGTTGTTAAGCACATATTAAGAGTAATAAATCACTTTTAAGTAGATTGGAATAGAAAATGACATGGCACGATTTGAGGTTCAAAGCAATCCCTTTATTCTTCTACATGACAAAGTGAACTATTAAAGGTGGGTGTTTTATGAAGCTGGTGAGGTAATCTAGGTAACACAGTGGTTCGGGCTAGTAGTGAGGGGAGAAATGACTATATGCCATAAAAAGTTAAGTGGAAAATTGATTAAATAAATAAAATAAGGAGGGTTGATGTGTGGAATAGGAAAAAGGAGAGCCCACTTGAAAAATAAAAATTCCTACATTGACAAAATCAGTTGAGACGGTGGATACTAAATGTGTTATTCTGGGTTGACTAGAGAAAGAATCCAGAGACACTCATATGTGTATAAGAAAGAGCTTTATATAACAGAGCAAGCATATATTGGGAAAACTTCCTAGCCCAATCCAGATCAAGCCCATAAGTCCAATATTAGCCCCTATGTCCACTACCAGTCTATAAATTCCTCTTCAGACTCACACAACATATGCAATGATGCTGAATGCAGGAAGATCCCAGGCCAGTGGGTGGAAAGTCTGGTGGATGCTGTGGCAATGGAAGCTCTGGCGTGGGTCTCCATGCAGCTCCTCCAGCCATGAGGCCCTGGCTGCCCTCAGCCTAGCTCCATGTGGCTTGTCAACAGGAATGCCTCACAGGGAAATGAAGCAGAGAGAATGTCTGTCTCACTTCCAGGGAGGAACACTTGAGTTCCCAGAATCCTCAGGAAAAGGCCATGCCCACACTGGGGCTTCATCGGCTGTGGCCTGATTTACAAGCTAGACTCCACCCCATCGCAAGTGACAGATTATGTAATCACCACACTAAATCAGTGAGTATTGCAGGAAAATCTGCTTTGGGAAATAAGATATTTTTTGTCCATGTGATCAACAAAATAGGATATTATAGAATGAGTTTTCATGTTTATATTAATTGCTTAATTTATTAAATGGTCAAAAGATTTCCTAGGACAATATACAATATATATCATTAAATTAAAGGGAATAGCTTTCTGGAATTACAATTTTTTTATCATATTTCTTAAACAGGAATATTTTCTCAAGGATTATGTTTTTAAATGTACTACTAATGACTCTGTAAAGTAATAATTGGAAAGGTGACTAACAGTTACCTTCAAGTCAAGTTTTCCCACACTTACCTATAAAATTTAATTATATACATATATATATTTGACAGTGGAGAAAGGTGTCTTATCACACACACACACACACAAATACACAAAGTGTGAAAGTGTTCCATATTCTTTAATGTTTACAATGTAAAGAAAAACACAAACTGGTTGCAGGAGTGATTCTGACTAACCGTGGTCCCACTTGTTCCAGAGTAGAAGTAGCTTTAACTAGAAGTATACAAGGAACACTGATGGCATAGTGACCTGCAAGTTGGGCTACTAAGTGTGAGGTCAGCAGTTCAAATCCAACATTTGCTCTGTTTGTGAAAGGTGTTAAGATGGTACCTTTTGCTTCGGTGAAGACTTACAACCTTGAAACCCACCGATGCAGTTCTCATATCTGAGTGGGACTCCACTCGGTGGCAGTGACTGGGCTTTTGGAGAAGGTGCGGTCTAATTACTGAGATTCTGCTGCCACCTGGCGGACGAGATGAGAAACTTCGTTTTATTGTGTTTTTTTTCAAGAAATCAGATAATTGTTTAACAAAGATGTGATACAAATGTTAACATTTCCCTTAATAGTATTTAATGTTTTTATTCACCATGCTGCTCACGATCCAATTGTTTAGTCTAATTTCTTATTAAAATAACATGCAGGAAAATTTAAGGTTAGCTCATGCAATAAGAACTACTTACGTATAAGGAAATAGTAATCTGCAAACACTTCTGGATATATAAAAATACCCAGAGAAATGGATGTATATATGGCATGGGTAGTTAAAAGGAGGGCCAAGTACAAGTAGTAGAAGACAAAGGTAGAGAAGAAAAAATAAAAGGATTTCATATGGCGAAAGGGACGGAAATGTCCACACAGTGATTAAGGGCTTGGGTTGAGAATCTATTATATATAAAAAAACAGCTTTGTGATTTAACTGGAATGAATTGGGAGAGTTGCCTAAGATGTTTTGTGCTTATAATAGGAATAATATAATTTGCATAATAATTTTTGTGAAGATTAAATTAGATGATCCATGTAGTGCTAGCTCATATAACATATTTAAATATCTATGTTAGGCAGGGTTCTGTAGAGAAACAAAACCAGAACACTTAAGATTTTATATATTATATATATATTATATATAATCATAATATTTATATATATGTGAAATAAACAGCTAATTAGTTTATATAGAGCAGCACAAGTGGCTTAGTGCAACTCACTCCTGGGAGGCAGCTATGAGACACTGACAGTCCTTCAAGTCTTGAGGGCCACTGGGTAGTCCCCTATCGAGCAATTCAGGCTATCCCGGCACAGGCAGCAAACAGCAAGGCAGGTCACCAATAGTCAGCCAGATGACAGCGTCTGACAGTGCCCAGCTCAAGCGATGTAAATTCCAATGGTGTGGTGAAGCAGGTCTTGAAGGAACCTCAAATTACAGTGACACAGTCCATGGATTAGGTGTCCCACAGGTAGTGTAGCTTGCAAATTGAGGCACAGGACAAGCAAGGCAGGCGCTCACTGGTCCGATCATCAAAGAGCAAGAAACAAGAAAGACGTGGCTCACCAAGCCATTTATTTCTCCGCCCTTCAATTAATCTCACATGTGTTCATTGGCCAGGTTGGCACAATACACCTACCTGTCACAGCGTCTAAGCAACCATAGCTAGCAATCAGATTTGGAATGATAAAATGTTCTTACACTATTTTATATTTTTTTCAAATGTTGAATAAATAGGAAAATCAATTATGCAGTTTCCTGGCAAACATTAACTTATAGTTGCCCTCTATTAAAATATCTTTGCTTCTACATTGATTTGACTCATTGTGAGACTATAAGACAGATTATAACTATTCCTTGGGCTTTCAAAGATTGTAAATCTATTCATCTCCCACCTACCCCAACCCCTGTGGAGCAACTGGTGGGTTCAAACTGCTCAACGGGCAATATTATACTTATTGGAAATGCACTGCACCATGTCATGATCCGGGCTCCACTTAACGTCAAATAAATCGTTCTTCTCTTGGCTTGAATGTACCACTAGCAACACTCACTTTTAAGGATCAGGTGTAAAATGTATGTACAAATGTAACTGTAGAAGCTTACTTTTGCAATGACTACTTGATGAGTGAAATCTGAGCCTGGTGACTGTGCACACCAATGAGTTTGACTGAGAGCGACATACTGTGATAACTGACTAACTTCTGCTTGATTTGATCAGACCTAAGAGTGGCTGCTTCTAATAGCTCTGATGGAGGACAACATTCACACTCCATCATCATGTATTACAACAGTGTCTATTACGCATGGCTGATGATTGTTTTATGACTACATTATTTTTGTTTGCATATTTGTTTTAGTACTTGTGCAGCAAATTACGATACACACTATTTGTGGGTGGTCTTCAGCAAAATTTGACGTGCTGTGCTATGAATGACATTGTTCTATAACTTGACCATTCTGTTGTGTCTCCTTTATTTGCTATGGGTGTGAATATGGATCTCCTCCAGTCAGTTGACCACACAGCCGGCTTCCAGATTACCTGGTATGCACAAGTAAGAGCTTCCAAGACTTTATCAGCTGGTTGAAACGCTTCAGCTGAGACTGCCTTGTTTGGGCTAATGCTTTCGGTGTAACTTGAATTTCTTCCTTTGACTTTAAAGAGACAGCACATGATAAAGAACCATTGGTACTAAGTTCAGGCTGAATCGAGGCATTAACAAAAATCCGGGTTCCAGAAATTGATGGGATACCAGGTGAAATGGTTCAACACGTGGATGAAGCAGGCAAAGAAATGACACAGCTATGCCAAGAGATTCAGAAGGCAGTTCCTCTGGGGAATGGACAGGAAAAGGTCCATATTTGTATTCATTCCAAAGACAAGTGACCCAATAGAAGCCACAAATTATTGAACACTATCATTAATATTACACTCAAGTAAAATTCGACTGAGGATCACTCAACCACATGGACAGCATTGCAGCCAGGGTGCTGCCCGAAATTCTGGTCTGATTCCAAGAGGATGTGGACAAGGGGACATCATGGCTTAACTCAGGTGGAACTTCGATGACGGCGGAGAATATTACAAAGATGATTGCTTGTTTGTTTTTGACTACTCAAAAATCTTCAACTTGTGGATCGTACAAGCTCTGGTTGAGCTCATGCACAACCTGCATATGGATCAAGAGGCAGTCGTTCAAACAGAACAAGGGAAAACCACGTGATTTCAAGTTAGCAATGATGCGCATCAGCATTGTACACTCTCACCATACTTGTTCAATCTATATGCAGAGAAAATCATCCGAGACTATGGAATATATGAAGAAGGATCTGGATTTGAATCAGGATTGGAGGAAGGTTTATTAAAAACCTGTGATATACAGATGACACAATCTTGCTTGCTAAAGGTGAGAAAGAATTGAAGCACTTGCTGATGAAGATCAAGGGTTATAGCCTTCAGTGTGGATGACAATTCAATCCTTCACAATTGGACCAATAGACAATGTCATGTTAAATGGAAAAAGAGTTGAAGTGGTCAAGGATTTTGGCTTACTTAGATCCATAATCAATGTCCATGGAAGCAGCAGGCAAGAGAGGTAAAGGTATATTGCATTAAGCAAATCTGTTTCACAGGACTTCTTTAGAGGATTCAAGAGAAAAGTTTTGCTCTTTAAAGATCAAGGTGAGCCTAATTCAAGCCATGGGATTTTCCACTGCACCTTCTGCGTGTAAAAGCCGGACATTTAACAAGGAGTATTGTAGAAGAATGGATGCATGTGAATGGCGGTGCTGGAGGAGAAGATTGAAAGCATCATGAACTGCTAAGAGAACTGATCCAGTTTTCTTGAAAGAAGTACACCCAGAGTGCTCTTTAGAGGCAGGATGGCAAGACTCCGCCTTGCACACTTTGGGCATATCAGGAGATACCAATCCCTGGAGAAGGCTACCATGTTTGGGAAAGTGGAGGGGCAGTGAAAAAGAAGACAGCCCCCCAGGAGACAGATTGGCAGAGTGGCTGCAATGGTGCGCTCAAGCCTAAACATGTGAGGCGGGCGCAGACCTGGGCAGTGTTCCCTTCTGCTGTGCATCTGCATGTGATTGCTGTGGGTTGGAACGGACTTGGTGGTGTCTCCTAAAAGCAATACCATCTTGGGGTGAGGCTGAATGTGGACTAGCTCTTTTCGGTGCAGTGAATTGTTACCAGCATCTTGCTAACAGGATGCTTTCTGATGGTCACCTTCCTGGGTGGGAAAGGAAAAGGAGGAGGAGGGGATTTCACAGTCAGCGAGGGTCTGGGTGGTGCACCTCCCCTGGGGCCTGAGATTGCCGAGAAGGGAAGCTCCTTCATCCAGACGACAGCTGTGGTACAGTCACATTTGTCTCCCAGAGCAGTTGGTCAGGGTACCCAGCCCCATCTTGACTTTCCTAATCTCAGGTGCGTGGCCACAGGTGATTGCACGGTCCATTATTCCACACGCTTCTGCATGCAGTTCAGTTTTCATCACACATTTTCCTCTGCGCAGGGACAGACTGATGCTTGCATGTTAGATAGCTGGGCACAGGCTTTTAAGGCCCTAGTTGTGACACACCCACGTCTGATGTGGAATCTTTTTTAACTGTTATGTCAATTTTGGTAAAAGTCTATAGGCAATTTCATTTGTTTTCTTCTAGTTGAGGTTGACAAATGAATTCAAGGCTGTTGTTGATGCTAGCTACCATCTAGTCAGGTATACAATCCATATCAACTAACACAACCAAGTACCACCTGGTCCTGCACCATCCTCACCATTACCCCTATGCTTGAACCTCTTGGTGCAACCATGGTTTCAATCCGTCTCGTAGGTCTTCCTTCTCCAGGGACTGGACTCTCCTAACCACACGTACAAAGTACATGAGTCTCATTACCCTTGCCTCTAAGAAGCCTTCTGGCTGTGTTTATTCTAAGACTGGAATAAATGGTTGGTTGTTTTGGTAGCTCGTGGTCCATTCAATACTCTGAACCAGCATCGTAATCCAAATGCATTGGCTCCTCCATCTGTCTTGTTCAATCCCCTACTTTCCCATGCGTAGGAAGCAAATGAAGCTACTATGGTGGGCGTGGGTCAGGTACAGCTTACTCCACACAGCAAACCCTTGCTCGTCAACACTTTGAAGAGGCTGTGAGCAGCAGATGTACCAATGCAGCACTTGTGTTGATCACTTGACTACTGCTTCCTTGAAATATGCCCATTTTATCACACTAGTTTAACTGACGACTCACCTAGACACCAACCATTCATCATGATGTTACCTATTGGTCCATCTGTGAGGATCTGGGTCTATTTTACATCGAGCTGTAAACACATTGCAGGCTACAATCCGTGATCTTTATCAACAAGTATTTCAAATTGCCATACTTTCAGCAAGCAAGGTTGTGTCATCTGCATTGGTCAGGTTGTTAACAAGCCTTCTTCCAATCTTGATGCAGAATTCTTTCTCAGGCAATCCAGTTTCTCTTATCGTTTGCTCAGCACACAGAATAAATACAAATGGTGAGAGGATAGATCCCTGATGTACATCTTTCCTGTTTTAAGCCATGCAACACCCTCTTGCTCTGTTGCTGCAACGGTCTCTGGCTCCATGTACAAGTTTTACCATGAACACAATGAGGTGTCCTGGAGGGCTCAAGGTTACCCATAGTTGATTCTGATCCACGCAGCCTTGGAAGGATCAACGAAGCACGTGCACCTCTTACTCTGGTATGCTCTGCTCTCAGCAAGAGTCGTTTGTCCTCAGCGGTGATCTCACCACCTATTCGGAATCCTGCCTGAACCCCTGGCAGCTCCTTGTCAATTACTGCTGCAGCCATCGTTGGATGATCTTCAGCAATAATTCAGACTTATATTTTGAAAATGGATTCTTCTATTAATTCACCTCTCTTGTTTCTCTCTCACTTCCCAAAAGACGAGTTCTTCATTTTAATGAAGCTTAATGTGTTGTTTTACTTCTTATTTTTTGACAAAGATATCATATATAAAAAACATTTTCTTCATCAAATGTCACAAAACATTTCATTTTTCTTTTTCTTATGAAACATTTAATAATTGTATACTTCTAATTTAATTATCTGACCAATTTTTAGCTAATGCATACCAAACTAGTTTTTATTCGTATGTTTATCTCATGCCTCTCTGTTTGCAATCATGGCATGACACATTTGGTCTTTAGCTATTAGCTATAGATGTATTTCAAGTGGATAACATTTTTCCCTTTTCCTTTCCATCTTTGTATTTCTATATTACAAACATCCTTACTAATGTCTTTTTCCTCTTTCCTGTTACTTTTAGCAAACATTTTCTTAGTTTTTAGTCTTGCAGCTGAAAGTACTCAAATCTACCTGTAGTACATTTCCAAGTTTCTGAAATTTCTTTCTGTTTTATTTTTAAAGGTTTCCTCCATATGCACTCACATAGTTTACTTCAGTCTCTACATAAGATAAGCAAGGATAGGAAGCTGTCTTGGCACAGCCATGCATGTCATCTTCAATACTCAACACTGTTGCATATAAAACATTTAAATAATCAGGACTCAGTTTTTAGTAGAACGTGTCATTTAGTTAAAAGATTGATTTGTTAGCAAAGTAGTGCAATAAATATATGTCTCACCGTTTATAGTGTTACTGAATACAGAAGATATCCCTCTTTATCTAACATGACCTCAAATGGTAACGTTTAAGAAAGGAAGCGTACATAAATAATTTATGTCAGTTGAATTTAGTCTTAAAAGTGCAAAGTGCTAAATGTTGTAATAATTGCAAATATTTCTGATTCCAAATTAAATTAAAAATATACCGGCTCTCAGGGGAGAAACTAGATCTGACTTTTCAAATGGCCTACTTTCAAACAGTTGTAATTGTTTTCAATCATCTCGCTATTCAATGTTTGATATGAAGGCTCTGCTTTAATGGACAATCTGCATTCTATTGAAGATTGAAAACAGTGCCCCTGACTTAGTTATTCTTCCCGAAAGCAAACTCTTTTGAATCCTCAGTGCTTGGCATGGCGAAAAATGCTGATTTCAGAAACTATTTTCAGCCTTGAAAGACAAGAGGCACGCATATATGGAATGTGGTTATTTTATAGTGAAGAATGCAAGTTTGATTCATAAAGTACTAAATGCTAATGCTCTGGGACTCCTTTTAAGTAATGTAATTTAAATCCTAATTTGCAATGAAGTTTATATGGAAAATAATAAGTACAAAATAACAGATATAGTATGTATGGCTGATGTAATTAGAATGCTAATAGGAAATGCTTCAGTTAACAAAAGGGAGTAAGCCACATCAAATTTAAATTTAGACACTGTGAACAATAAGTTTTTAAAAGTGATTTTAAGAAACAAAGATGTACTTTCTTTCTCAAATTTCTTTAAAATAAAAGTGGTTAAATCATTTACATATAAATAAAGATAATATTGAAGTATGTCTTTTTTCACTACCAAACCCACCATTGGAAATGTAACAGCCCAGTTGCGCATTCATTTTCATTGAGGAGATTTGGAAATTGTTGGCTTTTTTGGGAGCAGAGCATGATTCTCTCTAAGTTTTGCTTTGATTGTGATTTAGCTTTATGAAAATCAGGGTAATACTGCTAAAGTGTATGAAATATAGTTTTATTCTACCTAAATGAAAATGATCGTTAATCTGATATCAATAACTTTACTTTTAAAATGAAAGATACTTACTATAAAACCATGTTTTTATATATCACTTATTTTTTATGGTATTTTCTATGTAACACAAATAGAAAAGCACTCTGCTGATGGACAAGCTAGAGGGCTGAGCTCAAGTGGAGTCATCTCCAGTTGCATGGAGACTTTGGAGGTGTAACCGATTGTCAGAGAGAAGATTGCTGTACCTGGCAACTTTATTAGCACAGAACAACGACAAGTGGTTTCCCAAACTACGAACTCTATGGAAGCAAACTGCAGCATCTTTATCCTCCAGAGGACTGCTGGTTCTGACCTGCTGATTTATTGGTGCATTAACCTGTGTGCCATCAGGCCTTCTTTTCTGATGGCCTATTTCTGAATAATCAGTTATAGAAAACCCTACGTAGAACAATCCTACTGGGAAACACAGGGATCTCTTTTGTCAGAATCAGGTGAACTGTAAATAATTTTGCTTCTGGGCATTGTTTTTATTTCTTTGTTTTTATAGTAGGCTATCTTAGATCCTAAATCTTGATGTTGGAAAAAATAGTTTTAAGATAATTTATAAGATAAATTCTTACAATATGCTTACATTTAATAGGCCCTACAATCTAAAAAACAAAACAGTATATATATTTATCAGTCAAAATATCCTCAATAATTGAATTTTATATTTTAATTAGCCAAATATTTTAATTGGTTCACTTTTTTTTAAATCATTTTATTGGGGCTTATCCAACTCTTATCACAATCCATACATACATCAATTGAGTAATGCACCCTTATACATTCGTTGCCCTTCTTTCATCATTTGCTGCTTTCCTTGATTCACAAAAAAAAAACCCAAAAAAAACAACTCTGATATTCAAAAAATAAAGCAATTAGTAAAGTTGGTTTTTAAAGACATAACACACTAGCTCTAAGAATATTAATGTCTTTCACTTGACATCCAATAAAGCAATGCAGTCCTCAATTTGTGTCTTTGTTTTCTAGACACCACTGTTCCTCACCATTTACTCAACCTCTCCAGAGCGCTCAGGTTATATCACTTTTTTACATAATTGAGAAAACGGCTCATGCTCAGCTTTGCTTCAACTGCATTTAGGTAATACGATACACAACAGCACTTATAAAAGTCTGTGGATAACTGGAATGGAAAGGTAGAAATGAGATTTTTATTCTGCAACACAAGCTCAATCAACCTCAGGATCCTTTTGGAATTAAATGATATCAGAAATTTAGTACATTCCAGAAGAACTTGAATCCTAGGAATTAAGCATGCTGATCCAGTCTGTTTTAAGTGAAGGGAAGAAAAATAGGTGCTATTTATGGATTTCTTTTAAGACTGGGAAAGAAAAAGAAGTCAGAAGGATCCAAATCAAGCTGTAAATGGAATGTGTAGTGATTTCCCATGGAAACCCTTTCTTGCTTAATGAGCAGAATAGGACCGGGCATTGTTGTGATGGAGAGTGTGTCCCCACACGCTTTTCTGCGAAAGCTTTCACTAATTTTCTCAAAATGCTCTCATAATAAGCAGACATGATTGCTCTTTCTCCCACCAGATCATTTAGTAAAATGCTTCAAGCCTTCCAAATCAGTTACCGTTTGTTCCTGACCAGCCCATTTTTGCTTTCTCTGGATCATTTCCATTTCCTAGTAGCCTTTCCTTTGATTTTGCTATGTACTCAGGATCAGACTGTGAAAGCCATGTTGCATATCCTATTACAATTCTTAATAAACTCTTTCAGGAGTCTGAGACCACCAGTTTAAAATTTCCATAGGGTAAACAGTTACCCACAGAGCAGAAAGTCTGATCATTTAACTCATCTACCAAGGTGAGCTCTGCTTAACCGATTGATTGAGATGTCTGGCACATGGCATGGCTTATGTCCCCTTCTGTTCATCACTGCACATGGGACTCAATCCGCTCCCTTCTCAGCCACATTTGGAGTCCCCTGTCAGGACCAGTCGTTAGCACATGCTCTGCTTCCATTCAGTAGAATCTCAGGTTTGATTGAAGCTGTGCATAAGGGTTTAATGGCTCCCTCCTCCCAACTGGGGGCCCTAGTCCTTCTTCATTTCCCTTTCTTTGTCGGGGACCTCCACTCCACCGTGCTCCCTGCCATTGACCTTGTCGGCATTTAAAATGCCAGTGACACAGCACCCAGCATTAAAGCAACACACAAGCCCCCGCAGTTTGACACACCGAGAAGCAAGAGGTGCAGAAAACTAAATTATAAATTGCAAACTACTGAGTTCTTCGGGGCATTGTCCCCAGAAATTTATAAAATAACTATGATTGTGTTATTCTTTCACCAAAGCTGTATTGTAAAGTTGATACTTGTATTTGCTTTCATTTTAGCAGAATACAAGTTAATCTGAAAGGGATTCTTTTCTGACCGATGTCTCATTCTTCATAGGCCCTCAAAGTAGATTGTATTAGTCTGGGTACTTTAGAGAAACAAGTCCACAGAAACTCATGTATAAGAGAGAGTTTTATATAAAGGTTAAGTGTGCATCAAGAAAACATCCCAACCCAGTGCTGCCCAAGCCCACGAGTCCAACGTTAATGCATTAATCCATACGTCCAACAGCAATGCACAAAGTCCACTTCCATCTCACAAAACAGACACAATGATGCCGACTGCAGGAGGAAAGCTGATTCAGTGAATGTGCAAGCATATCAGCACTGGCAGGGGTCTCCACATGGCTGCTCCAGCACACAGGGCTGCAACAGAGTAGGTCCATGCAGCTTCTCCATGGGGATGTCTTTCAGGAAGTGAGATTTGCTAGTTGAAGCAGGGAACTGGCTAAGACAGCTGCACCCTGATCCGACCATCACAAAGCAAGAGACCCAAGAACTGAGCCATTTAGCCCTCTGCCCTTCAATTAATCCCACATGTGTTTATCAGCCAGGTTGGCACAATAAACTAACTACCTCAAAGATCTTGGCCAGACACTATACAAGCAGCTAAGGTAATTTTATTTTGGTGAAAAAAAAATATTGGAATGTATGCATAGTGTTTGCTTACATAATACACATTTTCTATGAACTTTTAAAATATGCCTGACCTGTAAACAAAATTGCATTCATTTGGAACCTCTATGTAGAGAAACTCCATTTAAAAGACCAAAGGGATAGTGCATGGTTTAAATTCAGAAAAATTATCATCTTTCTATGTTTACTCAATCTGTATGCTGATCTGTTAATCCAAGAACCTGGGCTTTATTGAGTTTGCATCTGACTGGAGGCACATATAATAATCTAAACCATGGAGATGACACAACCACATTTGCTTAACATGTGGAAAACTTGTAGTATTTACTGTTAAAGATCAAAGACTGTTGCTCCCAGTATGGATCATATCTAAAAATAAAAATTAAATAAAAATCCCCTATGTGAATTGATAAACATCATCATATTAAATAGAGAAATGTTTAAGTTAATAAGGGTTTACTGGAAGCAGCACTAAAACATTCAAAAGTGTATTTCATTGGGTAATTCTGCTGCAAAAGGCCTGTTTTCAAAAGTAAAGATGTGACTTCAGTGATTAAGATGTGCTTGACATAAACCATAGTATTTTCCAGTACTTCTCACAAATGGAACCGATTACAAGGATCTACATGTATCCTCCCTGGCAGATGGACAGCAGAGAAGGGGGTGATGGGAGACTCCGGATATGGCAAAATATGACAAAGTAATAATCTATAAATTATCAAGGGCTCATGAGGGAGGGAGAGCAGGGAGGGAAGGGGAAAAAAAAGAGGACCTGATGCAAAGGGCTTAAGTGGAGAGCAAATGCTTTGAAAATGATTAGGGCAAAGAATGTACAGATGTGCTTTATACAATTGATGTATGTGTATGTATGGATTGTGATAAGAGTTGTATGAGCCCCTAATAAAATGTTACAAAAAAAAGAATGATGGCGACATAAGTACAAATATGCTTGATGCAATTGATATATGGGTTGCTATGAGTTGTAAGAGCCCCCCATAAAATGATATTTTAATTAAAAAAGTACAGCCAAAAAAAGAATGCTGAAGAAGAAATTAGGTCTTGAATATCTGCTGCTTCTAAAGAATATTTCATATGCCATGGACTTTCAGAAAAATGAGCCAATGTGTGTTGCTAGGAGTACAGACAGAAAGCTCCTTTGATCTGAGAATGAAGACTTCTCCGGTATTGGGGACAGGTTTTCAAGGGGAGACCTTCCTGGACTACTGCCGCGGCTGGTCAAATAGAGGGTCACCGAAGAAGAGAAAGGTGCTCTTCAGGGAGGACTGACGCAGTGACTACACAAACGATCTCAAGGATGGTCACAATTGTGCTGTTGGCACGTAAAGAGCAGTGTTCTCTCCCATGTACATAGGTTTGCTATGAATCAGAACTGATTCTATGGCACTGATGAGCTTACCAATACATACACATGTGCTTGACATTACTAGGATCTCCCTTCCAGCTCCCAAATTTGGAAGAAGAAGCCACCGAAAACCTAAGCATGGCGTTGAAGCATCCTCAGACACTGAAAGCCTGAACAGAGGGAGCAGGCCCTTCTCAAAGGTGGTGCCAGAGAAAGGGTCCCTCCTTTCCAAGGGTGCTTGAAATGTGATGGAAGAGGGTTTACTTTTGCGAAGGGGAGACAACCATGGTGATGTGAGTCAGGTAAAGCAAAATGTATATACATATTTTTAATTTTGTAAGCTTAAAATTAAAGCACTGATATCACCGGATACTAAGTTCAGAACAAGTGAGACAAAATCTCACCATCCTGTTTTCTTTTTATGAATCACTTTATTGGGGGGCTCATACCTGTTTTCTAAGGAGCATTCTGTTTGTACATCTTCCAAGATATATTTGTTTGTTCTTTTTGCAGATATCTATTTTCTTCTGCTACTTTCCTTTGGTCACATTAGATTTTTCATATATGTTTCATTGTATTGTGTTGAACACAGGTGGGGCTTTCTACTTCCATGAATAATTCATGAATAATTACAGTCTCGGGCACTCAGTAGGGCCGTTCTCCTCTGTCGTACAGGGGGGCTGTGCATTGGCATTCGACTCCATGTCAGTGTGTTTGGTTTGGGTTTTCAGTGCTTTCTCAGTATTTTTGAGATTCATATAAATATAGATCATCTAGTGTCACATTCTTTAGCTTCTCCCCTCCAATAAACTTTTTCTACACCATCTAGGCCATTCTTTCCAATCATCATATTTGGATATTTTATAAACAAAACTTAACCCATTACTGAATCTCAATTTGAAGCATCTACTTTTCTGAAAACTACCTTCTAGCTTTAAAACATTCTCACTTAAATAGGCTGTTATGAAATTGCATTGATTAATTGCATTCATTCTATTAATCCATTCACTTTTCTTTTTAAAAATCATTTTATTAGGGACTCGTAACTCTTATCACAATCCATTTATACATCAATTGTGTAAAGCACATCTGTACACTCATTGCCCTCATCATTCTCAAAACATTTGCTCTCCACTTAAGGCCCTGACATCAGGTCCCTTTTTATCCCCACCCTCCTCGCTCCCCCCACCCACATGGACCTTGATAATTTATGGATTATTATTTTGTCATATCTTGCCCTGTCCAATATCTCCCTTCACCCACTTTTCTGTTGTCCATCCCCCAGGGAGGGGGTCACATGTAGAACCTTTTAATTGGGTCCCCGTTTCCAACCCACTCTCCCCCTACGCTCTCAGTATCGCCATCAACACACCCTGGATTCTGGGTTTCTGGTTCCTATCTGTACCAGTGTCCATCCTCTGGTCTAGCCAGACTTGCAAGATAGAATTGGGATCATGATAGTGGGTGGTGGCGGGGGAGAGGGGGCATTTAGGAACTAGAGGAAAGTTGTATTTTTCATCGTTGCTACATCACACCCAACCTGGCTCATCTCCTCCCAGAGACCCTTCGGTAAGGGGATGCCCAGTGGCCTACAAATGGGCTTTGGGTCTCCACTCCACACTCCCCCGCTCATTCACTATGGTAAGATTTTTTGTTCTGATGATGCCTGATACCTAATCATTCACTTTTCATCAATGCCTTACATTGTGTCTTCTCTGCGTATGTGGCTGGATCGGTGGCTGACATTCATCAGCCTGTACATGGATTCTTAGGTTAAATCCCTGCAGATAAGGGTTCATGTGAATTGAAATTGCGACAGTCATTAAATTAAAATTTCCTCTTGCGTGAATGCTGGTAAATAGAGACAGCACAACACACACAAACAGCCTTACTGCTTCCTTTCACTTTCCATTAATCAATACAAACCCCAGGAGGCTCTCTCATTACCCTTCTGATATAAATTTATTTATCCCAGACCATGAACATGAGTCAACATGTTGGCAATTAATATCATTAACACACAATTGCATTTTATGAATTAATGAATTACACATAAAGATCAGCTCAATTTGCCCAATTTTGTATTTTGGTTTAATCATTAACCCTTTTATACAAATACATATATTTTATTCCAATATATTATATTGAAACATGTAATAATATATATTACATGCTAAGATATGTACATAATATTCATTTATAAACTATATAATTGTACTCTCTTTACAACAGATTTTCAAGGATAAAATGAAACCACTCCAAAGTCTTGGTAAGATCGCCCAACGGTCTGAGTCTTATCCACACTACCCCTTGTACAAAGATTGGTGAAAGACTCGGTTTGTAGTAGTCAACTGAAAACCAAGGTTGATGGATATGCTGGTAAAACACAACGATCCATTAAGTCTATCACAGATCAGGAAAGGAACGTGGTGAATGGTACATGAAACACAACGACCAAGTAAGTCTATCATAGATCAGGAAAGGAACGTGGTGAATGGTACATGAGGCCTCAAACCCTGTGTCCTGGAATGATAATTCTTACAACTATCTCAATTTTACTGACACCAAGAAGCACCCTGCTCAGATTTTTCACAAACCAACCCACCCCAAAAAATAAACTCACAGCCATCCAGTCAATGAGTGTTCAGAGTGACCCTGTAGGACAGGGTAGAACCACTCCTGTGAGTCTCCCAGGCTGTAACTCTTTCTGTGGTGAGAGACCCATCTTTCTCCCTCACACTAGCTGATGTTTTCAACGTGCTCAACTTACAGTTCATAGTCGAACGTGAAAACACGATGCCACCACGACTTCCCTTTCCCAGAGAAGGTGGAGGCATACATTCCTATAAACTTTCCTTTTAAAAAAAAAAAGACAGGTAAACTATTAGCACAATATATTTATTAGAATCTCCTTTCTAAAACATTTTACTCTTCATTTTGAACTATAGTGGTGGTGTCCAAGTGAGGCAAAATAAAATTCCTTTTGATTAATATCATCAAGTTCTGAGTTTAGGACCTCATATCTTGTGCCTTCATGAAAGTCAGATGAAGAGGCTTCCATTCTGATCCCTGATGAAGCTTCCCTCATTTTTCATATTCCCTGAAATCTTGACCTGAATTAAAATATGTGTGCTTTGTTGTTTTTGTTTCTGTTTTTCGGTAATGGCAGTTTGGGAAGGATTTTTGTTCGTTTGCTTTTCATTTACACTTTATAACATTTTTGGGATTGCCAAGGTAGCTTGCATTTCAAACTTAGCTTATTTGCAAAAATGCAAACTGTGTATTCTATGATCGGTAAAATACTAACATCAAGTGAGTTTCTGGATAAGCAGATTCAAGCTCCTGACAACCCCATGGGTTTTTTAGTAAAACTGGGCTCCACTGGGTTTTGCAATGCTGGGTGTGGGACACACGGGTCACCTGGCCTTCCTTCCGGCACATTTCTCAGTGGATAGGGACCATTCATCTCTGATGAGCAGGGTTTTTATCTGTTAATACCACTCAATCCAAATCTCTTAAAACGTGGCCTGGTTTTCAATTTTATTAATTGAAGAAAGTTATAAGAACCAACAAGCATACTGATAGTATTTTTCACAATTTATCTCTTCTATATATTATACAAAAATACGTCAAAAATGTTGCGCCCCAAATCTTTTAAATTCATTTTCCACAAACTTTTTGAAGACCTCTTGAGCAGCTTTGCATTCTCCCTTGAATATTGTCTCAATTGGCTTAATATCAATACCTTGAGTCTCCCAAGTTAAAATAGTAAGCACACTTCTCTGAGATATGTTCTCTAATTAAAAGAAGTTACTGAAACTATATTCTTTGTTAGTCTTGTATTCCTTGTCATCTTAATCTATAAAGCAATTTAACAGGAAGAGTGAAAAATATACAACTGATTTTATCATTATTGTGAGAATAAATTTTAAATAGCTCTTGGCTTGCTTTGTTTCCCTGTTTTATAAAATGGTTATAAGAAGTAATTGCTTCTTTCAGGTTAGCAATTTTTTGACATTCATGTTTTTTTTTAATTTTAACATCAATTCTGTGATTTTTTCCTTTTATAATCAATAAGAAACATTTCAAACTCCTAATATTTAATATCTCACCTCTCTACTAAAGAAAGACCTGTAGACATTGGACTTAAGATCCACCTTGTAAGTAATCGGAGCGAGCCACTATTTAACGTTTCTTTGCCACTATGTTGCCTGGGTCAAAGTGACAGTTCCTGTCGATACTTTCTCATTGAGTGACTTTCAAAACGTGCTCCATGTTTCAGTTTGTAAATATCTTTTTAACTACCAATTTCTGTTTAGATCAGGAATAATTAAAATGTCCCAATTTTAATTATCATCTCACCCACTGTCATCAAATTGATGCCAACTCATAGTGACCCTGCAGAACAGGGTAGAACTGCCACTGTGAGTTTCTGAGACTGTAATTTTAATAGGCGTCAAAAGCCCCAACTTGCTCCTGTTTGTCACTATAGTTCTTGTATTCTGAGATATATTTCAATAAGGCATTCTTTAACTCTCTGAAATATGTAAGGTAAAACTATCTGGAAGAGGAAAAGTTAAAGATTTCTTATTTTATATTTTGTTTTTTACCAATTATTTACCACCTTTCAAAATCCTCACCCTAGGTTTATTATGCTCTGTTTTTCTGTGTCAGGTGGATTAATTTATTGAAATGAGTTATCTTAAAGACTTATAATATTTAATATGCTAAAATTTGTTTTGTAACCAGGGATTCTTCGTATGTGTTTTCTTTTTCTGTACTAATTTTGATGCGGTCTGTGTTTGCTTTCAACCAATTGCATCACAATAACCCCCTGGGGAGTACTCCTGGGCACTGACCCAGATCCAAAAACCACCAGTTGCCCTGGCCTTCCTAGTGTTTTCACTACTTCTTCAATGGATTAGGGTGTCAGTTGAAAAGGTGCAAAACGTTAAGCTTTTTCTTTGATGAAAGCCTGTGGTTGAATTAATGAGTGTTTAATATTTTACAGGGCTATCAGAACATCTGCGAAAATCTAGCTGGATATGTCGTGGTCTAATGAACTGGTAATGAATTTTGTCCCTGCCCATTCCAGTAATTTTCTCAGCTGTCTTTCCATGATTGATGCTTCAGAAATTACATTCTATGTTATTGAATGTTCAGAGAACTTTCCTCTCATAAGTCAAAGCTAGGAGGTTTGTCTCTCACTTTCTCTTTGAGGACTAAATTTTTACCTAATATTTTTTTTACCTGAAAACCATCTAGCCTATGATTGACTTTAAAGTACTTAAGTTTCTTTAAGCAAAGCAATAATTACAAACAAAATATAGTCTATCTCTTAGAAAAATCCATTTAAGTATTCATGTAACATAGCATCAAATCTTTCTAGGAACGAAATTGGGTTTTCTTGTTTTTGTTTTTCATTTTGGTTTTTGTGGAGCGTGTTTCTGTTTTTCCCTCTAGAATTAATGCTAGTGAAAGAAAATAATTTTACCTAAGGATGAATTTTCTTATTCAAAATTATAAAGTGGTTTATACACTTACATACAAGTAGCTGAATCAACTATTGTTTCTGCTCTGATCAAAACCGAACTCACTGTGATTGTGTAGGTGCTGACTCATAGTGACCTTAGAGGACAGAGTAGAACTGCCCTGTGAGTTTTGAGATTGTAACTCTTTACAAAGCCCAGTCTGTCTCCTGCAGAGAGGCTGGTGATTTCAAAAAGTTGACCTTTTGATTAGCAGCCCAATGCATAACCACTATATGACCAGGGGTCCTTGTTTCTGGTTTTCTATGTTACAGGGATCATGCAAACATCTACGTATGAGGCAGTGAGACCTCAAAACCTATAATTATCAATGAGAACATCAACACGACTAAAGATATGATCAAATACACTAAGTATAAGAAGGACATGTAATGGCTTTTGTTTTGTAGATCTAAAATGAGTTTTCTCTGTAAATTTCTCAGTCTCAATTTTTATTTTCAAGATAGAAAGAATCTAAAGTTTTATTTTATCCAACGCAACACTTTGTACTACAAATACTTTTCTACCATCTTCTAGTTGTTAACGACCTTTGGCTATTATATATTGTATTATGTAAGCTTCAAACACTGCTTTTATTTCTCTGTATATTTGGAATAATTGCTTAATAGTAGCTGTGTAGTGAACTCTTAAGGCAGTAATTATCTGATGTGAAAGGGTTACTAGTCAGTGATGTACCATCCTCTTTGATTCTGCTAGTAGGGGGAGATTATTATAACACACACAAGCACGCATACTAGTTACATTATGCGTGGTTATGTGTGCTATTGCTTCTCAGTTTCTGTTTGCTTGAAACCAGCTGCTCATCACAAAACAATTTAAGGAAGCTTCAATTTGATTTTCCACCTTCCATAACCCCTCAGACTAACGCTTAGATTTGATGGGTGAAGAACCTGAGCGGATTTTACGGCTCTAACCTTCTCTTTTCTACTTCACTTTTATGTGTCATTTTTTATCTTTTCTTTGTGGAATATAGCGCATATTAAGAAAACATACCCTATGGAGTTGCCCAGCCCAGTGCACCCAAGCAGAGACAATGAATCCCCTGTGTCTGTACCTCTTTCTTTCTCTCTCCTTCTCTCTTTCCCCATTTTGCTTTTCCCGGCCTCCCTTTTGTCTTCTCCCTCTGTCCTGCCTTGCCCACCTTCCTCCCAATTCCCAACTCCTGGCCAGAGTCTTCAAAGACTTCTTTCGTCTGAAACCAATTTTTCCCTTCATCCTATTGGTGTCATGAAATATTTATCTTGATGAAATTGATTAACATTGCTATGCATAATGTCCTCCATGCAATTAGGTGTTTACATATGCATCATTCTTTTTAAAAAATACACAGTATTCAATCTGTATGCTGAACAAATGATAGAGAAGTGGCCCCATACGATGAAGAATGTGGCATCAAGTTTGGAGGAAGGCTCTTTATTAACAACCTGTGATACCCTAATGACACAACCTTGCTTGCTGAAAGTGAAGGAGACTTGAAGCCCTTGCTAATGACGATCCAGGATTATGCCCTTCAGTTCAATGGATTACAGTTCAATGTAAGGAAGACCCATTGCTCACCAATGCATCAAGAGGTCACATCAGCATACAGGGAGGAAACATGGATGTTGTCCAGCACATTATCTTGCTTGTAACAACAACTATGCTCATAGAAGCAGCAGCAAAGAGTTCAAAGGAGTTACATTGGTTAAATCTGCTGCACATAAACTACATCGAGTATTGAGAAGCAAGCTTACACTGAATAAGGAAGACGGAAGAAGAATTCATGTATTCAAAGTAAGGTGTTGACCAGGAATGTTGCAGGAAATATGGACTTCCAAAAGGATAATCACATCAGTCCTGGAAGAAGAGCAGAGTGCTCCTCAGAGGCAAGGTGGGTGACTTAGTCTCAGACACTTTGGACATATTGTCAGGAAAGCCCAGTCCCCGGAGAAGCACATCATGCTTGGTAAAGTAGCGAGGAATCAAAATTAGGAATATTCCCAAGGAAATGGATTGACAGAGTTGCTTTAGCAATGGGCTGAAGCATACGGACAGTTGTGAGGATGGCACAGGATGGGAGAGCCTGTAATTCTGTCGTGCTTAGCTTAGCTAGAAGTTGGAAAAGGCTTGATTTCTCACCTAAAAAATATATATGTATAGGGGCACGAGTTATTCTTCCATTTGTGTAAATCCTTTTAGATTCCTGCAAAATATTTTATAGCTTTATATTTATAAGTATTTTATTTATCTGGGTTAACTTATTCTAATTGTTTTATCTCTTAGGTTACTGTTGTGAAAGGTATTGTTCTTTACTTTACTTTTAAGGGTTTGCTTTTTTGATATACAAGAATTGTTTTGAATTTTTTACGTTAATTTTGTAGCCCAATATGTTGACAATTTTCTTCAATTAGCTCCAGCACTTTTTTAATGGAGCCTTTGGTGTTTTCTATATATAAGATTATCTCATCTGTCAGTAAAGATAGTTTTGTATTTTCTGTACCAATTTGTATAAATATCAGTTAATCATAATGTATACATTTTTAATGTTTGTTGAATTATGTTGTCTAGGATTTTGTTGAAATTTTTGGCATCTATATTATATTTATAAGAGATATTGATCTATAATTTCCAATACTCCAGAATTGTCCACATGTCTGTACCTTGCTTAGTTATCAGGATCATACTCACTCATAAAAAGAGTTTGGTAATACACGGGGGTACCCGATAAAAACACAACCTTGCTTGCTGAAACGGAATATTTTTTTCAAAGCTATGTATTTAATTTTTAAAATAAAACAACCCTATCACTTTAAAGATACCCTCCATTACACGTAATCCATTTGTCAAATCTGCAATTCTGTTCTTGGAAACATTTTTCAATCCTTCAATTTGGATGACTGAGAGACCCTCCGTTGTTTTTTTTCTTCACCTCTTCTATATCATTAAATCACTGTCATTTCGTGTCCCTCTTCATTCATGGAAACAAAAAGGGGTCTCACAGAGCAAGGTCAGATGAGTCAAGTGAATGGGGCAAGAGAAGAATGGTGTGTTTGCCAAAACTGGTGCACTGCGATGGCTGCCTGAGCATTTGTCCTGGCGACAAAGCCAGTCCCCCGCCTGCCACAAACCAGGTCTTTTCTGCTTCACAGTCACACAATCTTTTCAAAACCTCTAAATAGAGAGGTTGATTAACAGTCTGGCCTGGTGGAATGAGCTCCTAATGTACCATGAGTTGACATATTTGTCCACATGGGGAGTTGACAGATGTCTAGATGGAGGTTTGTTATCTATCGACAATTTCCCTTTTTTGAAAAGAGAAAACCCTGTGTACACTTGAATTTTTTTTCCCAAAGCACCGTCCTTGTAAGCAGTGTTCAACATCACAGCAGTTTCTGCGACATTTCTCCCAGAACAGAAATCAAGATTTCCCAGCTGCACGTTGTTCTCATAAATCAGCCATCACAAAAATGAGGTTCGAGTGAAACTGCTTCTATGAAATACAGTGACCAGAGAGAACCTTCCCATGTTATGGCCATGGGTGCACTAACTCAGAGCGAGCTGCCTGATGTTAGCTGAAAGGGGAAAATGTGTAGCATGAAAGTTCTGCCCAGTGGAGCATTTTCCCACTATTTCAGGGGAACCCCATCATATGTCATCTTTTCCATATTCTGAAATAGTTTTTGTAGTATTGATTTCAACTGTTTTGTAAATGTTCTCTGACAAAAAAAAGTAGGAAGATGGTGGGGATTTGGGTTGGGGGGAAGGGGAGGGGAACCCATCACAAGGTTGGATATATTGCCCTCCCCCCAAGGGGATGAATAACTGAAAGGTGGGTGGAGACAACAGACCAACAGACGGTGTAATATATGAAAGAACAATTATAGTATATAGTTGATTAAGGTTTCATGAGGATGGGAGGGTGGAGGAGGGAGGGGAAGAAAGAACAGCTGAAGAAAGAGGGCTCAAGTGGAAAGAAATTTTGTTTTGGAAAAGATGAGCACATATGTACAAGTGTGCTTCATACCACTGAATGATGAATTGTGATAACATTTGTAAGAGTCCCCCAATATGATTTTTAAATTAAAAAAATTTAATTTTTTAATTCAACATTAATAACAAACATGTGCTTAGATTGTTTTATGTTGGAAATTTTTTAATGACCACAACTATTTCTTCTTGTGTCATAGATCTGTTGATGTTTTCTACATCAGTGTGTGTTAATTTAGGTAGGTAATGTTTCTAAAAATGTATCCCTTTCTCTTAGGTTTTCAGATTTGTTGCAATACAACTTTCCATAATATTGTGCAGTTATCTTAGTTTCCCCATTGATTCTGGTGTGATCTTTCCAATTTCATTTCTTATTAGGAATATTTGATTTTTCTCCTTATTTTCCTTTGTTAAATTTTCCAATGTTGTGTCACTTTTGTATAAAAACCATTTTCCTCTCTTGTTATTATTTTTCTTTTTCTCTGATTCATTTACTTTTAATTTAATATTTATTATTTCTTCTGGTGTCGGAGAATTTGTTTGCAGGTTTTATTCTAATGTTTATTGTTTTGGATTAAACTATCCATGTTAATGTTACATTTCTTCTTGATATGTACACTGGTGCCTAAAAATTATTCTCTGAGTATTATTTTTTCCATGTTCCAGAGATATTTTGTATTTAGTTCTCATTTATTTTAAGCAAGTTTTTAAATAATTCTCAATATTATTTTTCAATTACCCAGTGGTTCCTAAGTAAAATGTTGAGTTTCCATGTAACAAGTTTAATTTTGTTTGACCATCCTATGATTTAAAAATAAATGTGTAGCAGCGTGATCTAATAAAGTGGTTTAAAGTATCTCAATAGCATGCATTTTTATGCATATTATATGGCCTGACTATTCTGGAAAATGTGCCGTGTGCACTAGAACAAAAGTGCTTTTGTTTATGTTTAAGACATCAATTTAGTACCTGTCTCAATCCAGTTACTGTCTCCATAGATTCACCTACCCATTGGGTACACTCTGTTCTTCTTTGATAGTTATTTTATGCTCTGTCATAATACTAGCAAAATTCACTTTCAATATTTTGTCAACTATTTTCTCTATAAAGCAAACACTGCGATGGAGTCAATGTTGCGTTGGAGCCCCAGGTGGGTTTCTAAGACTGTATCTATTTAGGGGAGTAGAAAGCCCAGTCTTTCTCCATCATGGCTGCAGCTGGTTTCAAACTGCAGACCATTCAGATCACAGCCTAACACATAACTACCACACCACCAGGGCTCTATTGTTAATTTTTCTTTTCTCATTTATGGGATGCTTGTCGGTTGTAAATTTTCCTTTTTGATAGTGACCTATAGCATTCTTATGTTTTTGTCAGCCTGTTTTGTCCTTTCCATAGCTCAATATTTTTGTATTTGGGTCTCAAGTGATTTGACTTCAAGATCATTGGTTCATATTTCCATTGTTTTTAATTTTCTGTGTTGTTCTCTGAAAATATTAACAAATTCTGTTCTTTTGTTTTGTTTTTGTTTTTTTTATTTTTTATTTTTTTTTTGAAATTCTGTTCTTTTAGTGTTTGTCTCTGAAGTTCTATTTGTAGTTGTTGAATTATTACTAGATTTTTAAATTTATTTTTTCAGACTGTTCTTTAACGCTTTCGTGTCATTCTGTCTTCTCTTTTACTATTTCTATAAAAGTTTCCCCCTATTTACAGAATCCAGATCAAGACCATTTCCCTAAACTCTCTCAAAGGAATACCCCAAGCTTTATCCTCCTCCCAGACCTACCCCACATCCATCGTCTGCATGCATTGCTTTCAATTGAGCCATTTCCCCCTTGTTTTTGCATGTGTACAGAGATTGACTCTTGCCTCCCAGACATGGTACTACTTTTATGTTTTTCTTTAGATAAACATAAATCCCTGGTCACTTGTGATATTCAAAAGGGTCAAGGGTGGCCAGTTTGTTGGGCACTGGCCTATCTCAAGAGAGGCTAAAAGCAGCAAACAAAATTAAATGGTACTCCCTGAAGATCCCAAGTTCAAAGTTGACCCTAGAGGGCTCAGGATATAGGCCAGCAGTGAATACAGTTGCCATGAAGAGGGAAAGAAGGGGATACTGAAGGCAGTGACCACTCACCCACTCAAATCACTCACTGATTCTGTATGTCCGAACAAGGACCAGGGTATTTGGGGGTACGACTCAAAAGACAGAGAGGCAGGTGATACCCCTTTGAACCCTGGCTCTATGGATAGATATGATTCAATCTCCCCGGTGTTAATTTTCTCCTCAGCACAAGCCCTCTTAATTCTGTACTCCCTCAGAACTTACTCACCCTCCTACCACTCCAGGGCAGTGTTGCCACAGTCTAGTCCCGAGAGGTCCAGTTGTCCGTTGTAAGTCGGCCGAGCTGATTTCAATCTCTAGTTTGCCATTATGCAATGAGTGGGCATGACCCTCTTGATCCTGGGTTGCAGGGATTGGTGATGGTTCCAGGTTGGACCCGACCACCGTCCATCATGTTGGAGGAGAAGATATAGCCTCCATCCCAGCTCCAAAGGGGAGGGGTCATTTGTGGCTATTACTCCCTCTAAAATGCAAAGGGGTAGGTAATTCACAGAGTTTTCTGTTCATCAGATGAGGCCCAGCAATCAGGATCTTAAGCCACCTTGACTTTCACAAAAAATTTTTGCTGAGTGTCACAGAGTCTTTGCCTACAGGGTCATATTGGATCAAACTCTATTATTATTTATTAACTGTGCATTGACATTATATATGTCTGTTTCCAGTTACATCTCATTTCCTTTTCTTTTATAAGTGAATTTACCCATGCTCAAAGTACAGACTTTGTTCCATCTTATATCCTCCAGCAGTGGAGGTTGAAGCACAGTAATTATTGAAAACCTTGTTCTCCTTTCTTTCTTCATCAACCAAGCATACACTCGGAAGAACATTCCATTCAGCTCTCTGACATCTGTAATGGAAAAAAAATATGCCACTTACATGGAAAAAAGTCTGGGTTTATTTTCTATATTGATTAACCATATTGCCATAGAATATAATGTCTCTTTAAAATGTGTTAGCTTAGGCTGTCATGCCTCCCTGTTCCCTTTCTTGTATGTACCTGGTATGTAACCTTTAGTTTGGTTATCAGCAGAGACCCATGTGGGAGATCTGCAGAGTGGACTTGAAGTGGGGGATCTGTTTCAAGTCATATGTGGTAGCATTTGACTGCTGGCTCATGCTTTTCACATGGGCTGGTCTGACAACTGTTCTGAGTTTTGCAGTAGCATTCCTCACTTTCAGTAACTCCTGGGGCAGGTCTGTGTATTGGATTCCATTGCAGACTCGGGTCTTGCACGGCGACAAATGACGACATTTGTAGGCACACAAACTGGCCTTGACTTCACGCAGTTCTGGGTCTCCCTCTTCTGCTTTAGAGCTCCAGTTGAGTATGTCCCCTCATCTTCCAAATGGTATTCATTCCGTTCAAAGTTATAGGTAACCCTGTTTCACAATAGAACACAGACCTTTATAGGTGCACACTCTTCTCCTAAGGAGAATTTCTCAGACATCAACAATTAAGCTGCTTTAAAAATCTAAGAAATTGTATAACGCTATCTAAGAATGCTGAGTACTCTTCTACAGACATTTTGAGAAGTTTTTATGCCTCCATTAAAAAGCATCAAGAATTTTAATGAGCAAATGGGAAAGGATTCTACCTCCCTCTCTCTATATATATATGCATATGTTTCTCTTTTCTATCAAAACTTTTTCTTGTGAATTAGGTGAATGTTTACAGAACACACTATATTTCCAGTCGAGAACTCATAAACATTGTATTTTATATCCTTGACTGTACTCCCCCAAATGTAACATTACTATTCCCACTTATAGTCTCTGTTTACACGTTCCTTTCCTACCTCTTTTTAAACCTCTTACTTTCTAAACTTTGTCCTTGAGGAAATGCTGCCCTTTGGATTACTGATGGCTCATTGTTCTACTGAAGGCTTACCTTCTTCCGCTATGGTTCACCTAAGATGCATGTCTGGCGTCTGGCTGACAGTGAAGTCTAGGGGTGAGTTCAGTTCAAGCTTGCAAATTGTCACAGTATGAGGGGTGCTGGCAATTTCTTTATAGCCAGCAATCCTGGTCTTTTTCATAATTTCAAAACATGCTCCACATGTTTATCCAACTCTATTTAGGACCTTCCATTATGATCCTTTTCAAAGCAGTTTCGCTCTGTCCATTTTCTGCGGAATTGTACTGCAACAATTTGAGGAACATTTGGGTACTGGAAGTGGAATGGCTTGGATGGCCTCCTTCCAAATGACTGAGTGGCAACAGAGAAATAAGTTGGAGAGGTCTCTAACCATTGGGGGTTAACAGGTTTTTCCATATACTAGGTATAGAGGTTGCCATCTGAGAAACAGGAGGAGAGGTTGCCAGGAGCAGCAAAGGGAGAAGCCGTGCTTGTGTGGGATTCCTCATGCAGAAGTGGCAGCAGCAGAGGCACTGAGAAAGGAGCCTGGGCAGCGGGGGAGACTGTGAACCAGACAGCAAGCTGATTCTCAGAACGGGGTGGCTTTTGGAGATTTACACAAGTAAGGTAGGGGTCTTGGTCCACCTGCTGGCATGGCTAAGAAAAAAAAAGTGACAAAAGGATGTCTTCGGATTTAACAAAATATACAGTAAATTTTAAAAAGAGAGAGAGGTCTCGGTGAATTTAGCCCTGAATAAGCAAGGATGAGAAGTGAAAGGTCAGAGATGGCATCAAAAGATGCGGCAGAAGAGGGCCCTTCCAGTCTGAGTGAGGAAGGACTGGCTGTGTAAGTCGAGGAGGCAGCCGTGTAATGATTGGAGAGAAGCCTGCTCTGCTGAAGTCTGTGAGACCTTCTTCCACTAATGAGGTCACGCAAAATGAGAAGAAACATCTGCAAACATCTATTAATACGTGGGATTTACAATGTATGAAGTAGGAAGCTAGGAAAGTTGGAAGTCGACAAAGTGGACATGGAATACAGAAAGGTGAAGATCCTGAGCAGAATCTGCCTGCCACAGGTGGTTAATAATCCTTCCTCCAATCCGGAGGCCACACTCTTCTTCGTATCACATAGCTTCTCTGATGATTGGTTCAGCATATAGATTGAACAACTGTGACGAGAGGATACAACCCCTGCTTACACCTTGCCTGATTTCAAGCCACACAGTATTCCCTGTTGTGTTTGCACAACTGTATCTTGAGCAACGTACAAATTCCAAATGAGCACAATAAAGTGTTCTGGAATTTTCATTCTTCCTAAGGCGATCCACAGTTTATTATGATCCATACCGTCAAATGTCTTTGCATAGTCAATGAAACACAAGTAAACATCTCTCTGATATTCTCTGCTTTGAGCAAAGATCCGTCTAACATCATTAATGATATCTTTTTTTCCATTTCCTCTTCCGAATCCACCCTGAACTTCTGGTGACAGTTGCCTGTCAATGTGCTGCTGCACATTTATTGGATGATCTTAAGCAGGATTTTGCTTGTGTGTGATATCAATGTATACGTTGAGTGTTCTGTTGGAGCCCCTTTCTTTGGAATGGGCAAAATATGGATCTCTTCCATCCATTTGACCAGTGGGCTGTCTTCAAAATGTCCTGGCCTATACTAGCGAATGCTCTCAGTGCTTTCTGAAACATTTCAGTAGGCATTTCATCAGTTCCTGGAGCCTTGTTTCTCACTGCTGAGTTCCATTGTGATTCGAAGAAGGCTTATTAACAGCCTGCAGTATGCAATCACACAATTTTGTTTACTGAAAGTGAAGAGGACAAACTGAAGCACTCAATGATGAAAATCAAGGATCACAGCCTTCAGTGTGGGTTAAAGCTCAATGGAAGGAAGACCCAAACTCCTCACAACTGGACCCATAGGTAGCAGCATGATAAATGAACAACAACAATAAAAAGGTTTAAGTTATCAAGGACTTGGTCTTATTAGATCCACAATCAACGCTTATGGAAGCAGCCATCAAGAGATCCAAAGGCAAGTTGCATTGGGAAATCAAGTTTCACCAGACCTCTGCAGAATATTCAGAGCAAGGACTTTTTTTTTTGAGGAATAAAGTGAGCCTGATCCAAGCCATTGCATTCTCCATTCTACCACAGGCATGTGAAAGTTGGACATTGAATAAGGAAAACTGTAGAATTGTGATGTTGGAGTAGAATATTGAAAGTACCGTGAACTGCTAAAAGGACAAATCGGTCTCTCTTGGAAAAAGTAAGACCAGCGTGCTCCTTAGAGGAAAGAATGGCCAGACGTCATCTTGCATACTTTGGAAACATTGTAGAAGAAACCAGCCCCTGGAGAAGAATATCATGTTTGGTAAAGTGGAAGGGCAGTGAAAACAAGGAGAGGCCTTAATGAGATGGATTTTCACAGTGCTGTATCAATGGGCTGAATCATAGGAACAGTTATGAAGATGGGTAGAACTTGGCAATGTTTCTTTGTGTTCTGTATAGGGTTGCTGTGGGTTGGGGCTGAGTCAATGGCACCCAACAAGAACAACAGTGACCAGCATGGATTGCTGTTGGCCATTTTGAATCAGAGAAAATACACTACTTACTATACTGGGAAGGATGATTTCAAGAGAATGGTGTTGCATTCATCATTAGAAAAAGACATGTCAAGATATATAATGAAGTATAATACTATTTCTGAAAGGATAATATCTTTTTTCCATTTGAGGAAATCTACTCAATCAAATTATTATTCAATTTTTTTCACCAATCACGAAAGCTAGTGATGAAGAAGCTGAATAATTCTACCAATATTTTCAGTCTGAACTTGTTCAAACATGAAATTCAAATGAATTGATCATTATTAGTGATTACAATGCAAAAGTTGGAAACAAGGAGGATGGAACAGCAGTTGGAAAAACCTGGTCTTGGTGATATAAATGAAGCTGGAGATTGCATGATAGATTTTCAATACCAATGAGGTCTTCATCCAAATACCAACACGTGGACTTCCAGATGGAATACACATAAATAAAATTGATTACATCCATGGGAAGAGCTGAGGGAGAAGCTAAATATCAACAGCTAAAATGAGGCCAAAGTCAATTGTGAAACCGACCATCAATCAATCATATGCAAGTTCAGGATAAACCTGAAAAAATTTAAAATAAGTCCAGAAGAGCCAACAAAGTTACCTGAATGCCCAGAATATCTCAAAAACAAATTTGATGCACTAAACACTAATGATAGAATAAATGAGTAACTGTGGAATGAGAATGAGGACATCATTCATAAAGAAAGGAAAAGATCATTAAAAAGACAGAAAGCAATTGAAATGTATGACGTGTGAATTACATGCCAATAAAACAGCTTATGAAAAAGAGAGAAATCAAACAATGCATTGCATTGGGCAAATCTGTTAAACAATCTCTTTGGAGAGTTGCAGATCAAAGATGTCACTTTAAAGATTTAGGTATACCTCACCAAAATCATGATATTTTCTATCACCTCCTGTGCCGGTGGAAGCAGGACGATAAGATGGGTAATAAAAACCCAGAGAAGAATCAGTACGTTCGAATTACTGGGGTGGAGAAGAATATGAAACATTGGAGGGACTGTGAGAAGAACAAATATATCTATCTTGGAGATGGCACAACAAGAAGGCTCCAAAGGAGTTAAGAAGGTGAGCTCGTGGCTCACATACTTTGAACAAGTTAGAGTGAGCGGTACCTGGAAAAAGAGATTACAACCTTCTACAGTGTTTCACTGAAAATGGAACTGTGGGCCTATGGTAGATATATTCAAAGGTTGAAAATTGTGAGTTTTATTGTACTATAAATCATCACTAAGGAAATTTCAACCACTATTGTGCAAATAATTGTATATAATTTTATTTGCATGAAAAAGGATAGAAAGAAGATATAAAAGTTGATACCAGAAGAGACTCTGAAACTTGCTCTTCATCATAGAGTAGCTTAGGCAAATGGAAGAAATGAGGAAGGAAATGATTTAGATAGAAAATTTCAAAGGAAAACTTGAGAAGACAGCATAAACTTCTCTAAAATGTGCAAACACACAAATTTAGAAAATCAGAAAGAACATGCTCAGTGTATCTTTTCTGGGTTTTTATCTTTTTATTGGGGATCATACAACTCTTATCACAATCCACACATACATCATTATGTAAAGCACACTTTTACAATCGTTGCCCTCATCATTCTCAAAACACTCACTTTCCACTTTGGGCTCTTGAAATCAGTTCCTCATTTTTCTCCCCACTACCCGCTCCCTCATAAACTTAAACTGAGAGAACTAAAGAAAAATTCAAGCCAGGAGTTGCAAGAGTGAATGATTCCAAAGGCAAAATAGTGAAAGATGCAGGAAGCTTCAGAAGAAAATGGAAAGAATATGCAAAGTCATTGTACTCAAAAGGAAGTAGTCGACATCCAAGTGTGTCAACCATTTTCAAAGGATCAAGAAGTAATGAAACTGAAGGGAAAAAATCCCAAGGTGTGTTTAAGGCATTTTCAAACCCAAAACAAACAAACACACAAAAATGGCTCCAAATTGCCAGAATACCAATGGAAAAGTTTTAACTCGCTGATGGAGCAGTAGAAGGACTCACTTGTCTATTCTGACAAAATCAGAAGCCAGCTCCTTGATCAACTAAACTGGAAGGGATCCATATTTATATGAGGAAATGTGATCCAAAGGAATTGGCAAGTTGTATACGAATATCTATGATATTGTGCGCAAGAAATATCTTGCTGAAGATCAAGCTAGAGTCAGAAGGTGACTTGGACAAAGGACATCATTTTTAAAAATCAGATGAATATTGGCAGAACATGAGAATACCAGAAAAATATTTACCTATGTTTCAGAGGCTATGCAATGGCATTTGATTGTGTGACCCATAACAGACTATGGAGAGCCCTGAGAAGAATAGGAATCCTAGACACTTCATTGTGCTTGAGTGGAACCTCAACCCTGATCAAAAGGGAGCTATGTGAACAAGGAGACAGTGTGTGTTGGTAAAAAATCATTAAAGGTGTGCGTCAAGGTTGAACCCTCTCGCCATACCTGTTCAGTCTGCATGCTGAGCAGATACTCAGAGAGGTTGGACTAGCTGAAGAAGAAAGCCGTGTCAGGACTGGAGGCAGACTTCGTAACAACTCGTGATGTGCACATGGCAAAACATTGCTTGCGGAAAGTGGAGAGGACTGGAAGTGCTTTCTGATGAAGGAAAAAGACTACAGTCTTCAGTAATGGTTGTAATTCAATATAAAGAAAACAAAAATCCTCATAACTGGGCCACTAGGTAACATCATGGGAAACAGAGAAAAGACTGATGAAGTCAAGTTCATCTTACATCCACATTCAGTGATCCTGGAAGCGGCAGTTAAGAGATCATTGCATTGGGCATATCTGCTGTACAAGACTGCTATAAAGTGTTGAAAAGCAAAAATGTCACTTTGAGGAGCAAGGGGCACTTTACCCAATCCATGACATTTTCAGTCCGCTCATATGCTTTGTGAAAGTTGGCCAGAAGACCGAAGAATTCACCCTTTTGAATGATGGTGCTGGAGAGGCGCATTGAAATGGCCATGGCCTGCCAAAAGAACAAACAAATCTATACTGGAAGAAATCCAGCCAGAATGCTCCTTTGAAGCAAGGATGGGGAATTTTTGTCTCACTGTGGACATGTTATCAGGAGAGGTGGTCAGTCCCTCGTAGAGGATAGCATGCTTAGTACTCAAAGGATCAGCAAGAAAGAGGAAGACTCTCAACAGATGAATTAATACTATGACTTCAACTTTGGGCTCAAAAATAATGTTAGTCTGTGTTGACAAGAGAAACAAATCCAGTCACACTCATATATGTGTCCGGGGGAGCTGTATATTGAGACAGAGTTATATAGCAGGAAAACACTCCAACCCAGTCCAGATCAAGTTCATCAGTCACATACTTGTCCATAAGTGAGATACTAGTTTATAAATCCCTTCTCAGACTCCCAGAGCCACAAGCAATGATGCAGAATGCAGGGAGATCACAGTCTAGTGGGTGCAAAATGGCAGAGGATGCATCTGCAAGGGTCTGGCAGCTCTCCATCTGGTCTCCAATGGTTTTGTCAGCAGGAAGTTGAAGCAGAGAGAGAAAGAGAGAGAGAGAGAGAGAGAGAGGCCCATCACCCAGGAGAAAGAGAGGAAGTTCCCAAGAATCTTCGTGAGAATGCCACGCCTCAAGGGGACATCATCAGGCTGTGACCTGATTGACAGGCTCGTCTCTACCACTACTCTTGTTTGACATGAAATTATGGAACTAGCAGGCATAATAACTGCGAGGGTGGGCACTGTTTCATTCTGTTGTACAGAAGGTTGCTTTGAGTGGTGACCTAGTGGAGGACTCCTCACAACAACAAGCAGGTGTGGAGCGAGCAGGCAAGAGTTGAACCACTAAACCCAAGGTCAGCAGCCCCAATTCACACACTGTTACATGGCTTCAAGATGAGGCTATTTACTCCTGTACAGGTGTTCAAACTTGAAGCCCTCTCTAGGGTTGCTGTGGGTTGAAATTGACTGGCTGGTAGTGGATTAAGCAAGTAAGACCTGCTGTGAATCCTACACGGGCTTGCCTCTGCTTGATTTCCAGTAATTGCCACTTGATTCGTGGCTTTTCCACCCAACCTTCTCTCCAGAGCTTCTTCAGCCTTTTGGATAAAGCACCAGAGGATCCTCAGAACTTTGTATTCACGATGTATCAGCCTCTACCAACATGTGAGCCTTTTCCTCAATGATGTTTGAATTCTGTGAAACATTGCAGTGAATTACAGAAGCTAGGGATGTAGGAGAATATACCAATAAGAGAAATATTGGATGATACTGGAGATAATAAAGTGGTATAGCATCTTGCATAGTTAGAAACTTTGTGCATTTTTAATATCCATCTCATTGAGACTAGTCTTGCACTGATCTTTCAGAAAGAAATAATTTTGCAGTAACTAATGAAATACAAAAACTTATTTATATTTTTCAACCAGAGTAGATAATAATTTTAATAATATGAATAAGGAGATGTATTGAATACAACATGTCTGATTTTCAAGAAAATAATTTTAAATATTAAATTTTCAATTAATATTAAAAAAACACAAGGCAAAACCCAGCAATTACTACCCTACAATGAAGCTGTATGGATGGAAGAGTAAATATGATATGTCATAGAACAGAAAGTTACAAATATACCTTATGGCTAATCATCTGAGCCATACTTAAACACTTTGATGTGGATTCCTCAAGTTCAACTAAAGACAATCTATTGAGCATTTTCCATGCTTATTATGTGTTGTTGTTGTTAGATGCCATGAAGTTGGTTTTGACTCATAGAGACCAGATGTACAATAGAATGAAACGCAGCCCAGTCCTGAAACATCCTCACTGTTGTTATATTTGAGCTTATCATTGTAGCCACTGTGTAAATCCATCTTCTTTTTAGCTGCCTCTCTACCAAGAATGGTGTCCTTCTAATGGGACTGGTTTCTCCTAACAATATGTACAAAGTAGTTATGAAGAAGACTCAACATTCCTGCCTCTAGTAAGCATACTGACTTCACATCTTTCAAAGCATATTTGTTTTATTTTTGGTAATTTGGGTACGTGTGAGCTGACTAGAGAAACAAATTCATAGAGACACTTATATGTGTATAAGAAAGAGGTTTATATATAATAGCAATTGAATATTGAGAAAACATCCCAGCCCAGTGCAGATCAAGTCCATAGTCTGATATTAGCCCATATGTCTGATACCAATCTATAAAGTCATCTTCAGAATCACAAAACACATGCAGTGATGTCCAATGCAAGAAGATCACAGGCTAGTGGGTGGGAAGTCTTGTGGATCCAGTGCAATTGTAAGCATGTGGCTCCTCCAGCTCAGAGCACTAAGCAGGGCACTCACATATCTCCACGTGTCTTCTCATCTGGAATGTCTCCCAGGGAGTTGCCTGTGTCTTCCAGGGAGCTATTTATCTCCTTACTGCCACCAAATAAGGTTATCAAGCTGTGTGTGCTGATAGACAGGCTAAACTCTACCCCTTCACTCTTAATCCTCTCAAATTGACAACCAACTATATTACTATCACAGGGTACATTCAAACTTATTTGCCAACATTATAATTCAAATGCATTGATTCTTCTTCAGTCTTCCTTATCCAACATCCAACTGAGGCAATTGAAAAAATGGTTTGGGTCAGGTGCATCTTAGGCCTCAAAATAACCTCCTTGCTTTTCAATGCTTTTGCAGAAAATTTACGAAATATAATGCATCCTTTCAACTCTTGACTACTGCTTCCATGAGCATTTGCTGTATATCCACTAAATACTAATTTTTTACAATTTCAATATATTCCCATGCATATGCTGTTACCCATTGATCCAGTTGTGCACATTTTGGTATTCTTTACATTGAGTTGTAATCCATACTGAAGGCTGGAATCTTTGATCTTCATCAGCCAGTGCCTTATGTCTTCCTCACTTTCAGCAAACAAGGTTGTGTCACGTGACTATAGCAAGTTGTTAATAAGCCTTAAACTCCTGAAGCGGCATTCGTCTTCAGATAGCCCAGTGTCTGATTATTTGCTCGGCATACAGATTAATTAAGTATGGCGAAAAACTAGAACCCTCACACACACATTTTGGTTTTAAAACATGCAATATTCCATTATTCTGTTTGAATAACTCCCTCTTGAGTCATATGCAGGTTCTACACGAGCACCACAATTGTGGGAAACAAAGATTTCTCCCAAGTTGTCTCCCCCAAATGTATTCCAAACTCAGCTGCTTGCTACAGGTGGTGAATGACTATACACTTAGAGGTTAGCAGATGTAAGTAAGGGACCATTCTCCCTAAAGGTTATCAGTCATCCAGAGCAAGAAATCACCACTGTTTATCCCACAACAAGTAGGACCCACTCCCTTCTGATAAGGATAGTAGTTGACTGTTTCCTTGTAGGAGACCCCAGAGAGATCAAGCCCACCCAAGGGCAGCCCAACCCAAGGCTGTCATCATAAATCTAGGGTCCGCCCATCTTGTCACATGTATACCTCTAGTCCCTCCCATTCCTATGTGCACACCCCTAGCTCATCCCCTTCTTGTCACACGTATGCCTATTGTACATCCCCTTCCTATGATGTATATATCTACTGTACTGTCCCTTCCTGTGATGTGTGTTGACCTTTAATCATGCCCCCATAAGTAGTGGTCTAGTGGTCAGCCATGGTTAGCAAATAAAGTTGGCCGCTCTCACTCTGAGGGATCTCTCCACGAGGACCACCAAGGAGGGCTGAGGTAAGCATGCTACCATGAATTGTGTCTGACTCCATTACTTCAATCTCTCTTCTATCTCTCATGCTCTCTGTGACTTTATTATAATCGTTATATATCTAAACCCTACAATTGCGCTTACTGAACCTGTGCTTGGTTGTGGGGGCTGGCCTTTCCCCCACACACAATGCCATGTACTGGATTTCCAATTTCCTCATACCTACCCATAGATTTTTGTTTTGTGATCCCCACAATCAAGTGCCTTGGCATAGTCAATAAAGCACATGTAAACATTTTTCTGGTATTCTGTACTTTCAGGAAAGATCCATCTGACTTCAACAATGATATCCCTTGTTCTATGTCCTCTCCTGAATCCTGGACTTCTACAAGATCCCTCTCAAAGTACTGCCACAAGTGTTGGTGAATGATCTTCAGCAAATATTCAAATGAATGGATTTGTTCTATAATTTCAGCCACCTTTTTTTATTGAATGAGTAAAAATATGGAGTACAAATCAGTCATTTGGCCAAGTAGTTGTCTTCCAAATTTCCTGACCCAGACTAGTGAGTGCTTCCAATGCTAATCAGCTTGTTGAAACATTTTACTTGGTATCCTATCAATTCCTGGAGTCATGGTTTTGGCTAAGGCTTTAAGTGTAGGTTGTACCAAAAAGAATCCATGGACATTCTACCATTCCAGGAGTAGCATATGAGCAAGCACCAATAGTAATGAAGAAAACAAAAAGCTGCACTGAAAACATTAGCATAAATAGTATGTGTTATAGTAACTATATTTTATATCATTTATTATAAACAATATTAGCAATATTTTACACACTTTGGAATGAATAATTCATTTACACACAATGTTTAAGTACCTAACACGATCTAGCTGGTATCCATGCTGCAGGCCTTACAAAGATAAATACGACATTGTTAGCTTCCAGATATTGAAAGGTCAGACAAGCAAATAATCACAACAACGAGATAAAGATTATGGTAAACTAAGTTTTGTTTACAATCAAAAGGAAAGAGAGAATGCGTTTATCACCTCTTCGTTCATTTATTGTTAACAGTTTTATTGGCATATAATTCACATATAATATAATTCAATTGTTCAATCACCTCTAGGAGAGTGGTACAATCATCACCACAATCAGTTTTGGAAGATTTTCTTCATGCTGGTATTCATCATGATCTGCAGTTCTCAACAACCTCCCCTGTCATGCACCAAGGAACCACTAATCTAGTTACTGTGTCCATAGATATAACTCTCCTAGATTTCATATACAGAAAAACTTAAAAGCGAGAAAACAAATAAACTAATAACCTAGCAAAGTAAAAGAGATAAACCCCGCAAAAAGAAAGCATAAAATATAAAAAATTAGACCAAATCTAAAATGTACCCAAAGGAAAATCAAACTAGAGGGTGTTAAATTTTAACCTAACTGCATCTGTAAGAAACCACTTTCCAATTCATTCTGTGTGATAGAAAGGCTATTCACATCCCCAGTCTACAGTCAGGGAGGATTAATTTGAGGCTTAATTTTTAATTATGTGTACTTTTCAATTTGTCCAAATGGCATAATACTAAACATTTTCTGTGCTGATTAATAATTTGCCACCATTCTCCATCAGTTGATTGCAAGGGGTGACTTGAGTGTTACTGTAATTGTAAAAACTTTGCCACCTGTACAAAATGCTTTTAGAGGGGTATCCAGACTAAGTACACATGAAGAGAAAGAAATGGGCTATCCACTTCTGAGGGGTTGATTCATTTGCATTTTATTGACTATGCAGAGTCAAAAACAAATAAACTGAGTAGATCATAACAAACGTGGAGAGCCTTGAGGAAAACAGACATCCCAGAATACATCATTGTGCTCATGTAATACCTCCACATGGATCAAGAGGCCTTTGTGCAAACCAAGCATAGGAAAACTGTTTGGCTTAAAATCAAGAAAGTGTGTGTCAGCTTTGTAGCCTCTCATCAAACTTATTCAATCTATATGAACAAATAATCAGAGACATTGTGGTATATGAAAAGAACATGGCATCAGACCTGCACAAGGGCTTATTAACAACCTGAGGTATGTAGATGACACAGCCTTGCTTGCTGACAGTGAGGAAGACTTGAGATGCTTACCGATGAAGGTCAAAGTTGCAGCATTCACTATGGTTTAGAACTCAATACAAAGAAAGCAAAAACCCTCACAAGCAGACTAATGGGCATGATACGTGGAGGGGAGATTAAAGTTATCAAGGATCTCAAATTACTTGGATCCAAAGTCAATGGTCCTGGAGTAACACTCAAGAGATAATGAACACACTGTATTTGGTAAATCTACTACTCAAGGGTGTCCCCCAAGGTGAGCCTGACTCCAACCATGATATTTTCAATCACCTTACATGCACGTGAAACTTGATCACTGAATAAGCAAAATCAAAGAAAAATCAATGCATTGTCCTGCTGAATAATGTTGAAAACACCCTCTTCTGCCCAAGGAGCAAGCACAACATCTTTGATGAAGTCCAGGCAGAATGTACTTCATGTGCTATTTCATCTTCACACTTTACATATGTGAGCAGGAGAAACCAATACCCAGGAAAGGGCACCTGCTGGGTAAAGGAGAACAGTTGTGTAAAAGAGGAAGACCTTCAACAAGCTGGATTGACAATGTAAGTGCCAAATGGGGTCAAACCTAGCAACTGTCAGAATCGTCCAGTGTAGACATGGTTTCTTTGGTTGCATAGATGATCGCTATGAGTCAGTTTGAGCCTAATCAATGTCACCTAACAAAAACACCAACAGCCAGGTAAAGTCTTAAGAGTAGAAGCAGAATATTGATATTGGGCCCAAGATGAGACTTTCAGATTGGAAGGCTTTTGGGAAGCTTCTGGGAAGACCTCCATCCTAAATGTAAAACCAAACTTATTGACATGGATAGAGTAAATATTCTGGGGCCATCATTTGCTATTGGGGCATGACTTAAAATTAGCAAAAACAGCTCTGTTTATCTGTTAATAATAAAAATATGGCATGTAAGTTGGAAAAATTGAAAGTTGTCAAAATGAAACAGAGCAAAGGAAAATCACTACTATCACAATATCACACTAATGTGATATTGAGCTGAAACAAATTGATATTGGCTATTTTTATTAGGACAAGCTCATGACTTACTATGCCATGAATGAAAAATTCAAGAGGACTGGTATTGCATTCATTTTCA
Organism: Tenrec ecaudatus; assembly: GCF_050624435.1. Taxonomy (NCBI): domain Eukaryota; kingdom Metazoa; phylum Chordata; class Mammalia; order Afrosoricida; family Tenrecidae; genus Tenrec; species Tenrec ecaudatus. The sequence continues at coordinate 138,307,211 of NC_134540.1, read as the reverse complement.
AACCAAAGATCTACCTTGAAGTATAATGCCTATTAGGAAGGCCAGGTACTACTATAGTTATTATTCAAATATACACAACACATATTAAAGCTATTTTGATAGTCAAGTTCTCTGTCAATTTGGCTGGGTCACCATTCTCAGTGGCTTCACAGTTAAGGCCTAGTAAACCCCTCTGATGTTGCATAACAATTCACTCAACTCCATAAAAGTACCTGCTGTGAGCAGTCAATGAATTGCAAGAATATTAGGGTTGTGTACACAGCTTGATGTAATTGTAAAGAAGTTGCCTTATGGAAACTACAGGGGAAAAAAGAAAAGAAAAATTGTAAAGTGGTTGTAAAGAGGTAGCCTGAAATTTACTCTTGCATATAGAGTAGCTAAAGCGAATGGAAGAGATGGTGAAATTTCAAAGTTGATTATTTCAAGGGCAGCTTAAGAAGGAAAAGTAAAGTTTTACAATGAAAAATACAGCTAGAAACTGGAACTAGAAAGCCACAAAGGAAGAATGCACTCTGCATGTCTCAAGCTGAGAAAAAAAATTTAACTTCAAGTTTATAATGTTGAAAGATTCTCTGGGGAAAATATTGGATGAGGCAGCCAGAAAACATCAATAGAAATGGAATAAATTAACCAAGTCACTGTACAAAATAAGTGAATGAGCATTCAACCATTTCAAGGGATAATCCAGAACGAATGTCATTGAAGAGAGAATTCCAGGCTCCACTGAAATCATTTAGTGTAAAAGAAGGCTTCAGGAATTGAGTGGGCACAAATTGAAATGTTTCAACAAGCTGAGGCAGGGTTGGAAGCAACCATTAGTCTATGCCAAGATATTTGGAAGAGAGCTATGTTACCAACTGATGGAAAGAATATGTGTTTTCCCCATGCCACAGAATGCAGACATTATCTAACATTATCATTAATATCACATACAAGTAAAATTTTGCTGAAGATAATCCAAAAATAGTTGTAGCGGTACATTGACAGGGAAGAGTCAGACATTCCAATGGGATTCACAAGAGGATGCAGAATTAAATATATCAATTTTGATGTCAGAGGGATTTGGGCTAAAAGCAGAAAACATCATAAGTATGTCTACCTGTGTTTCATGATTTTGGTAAAGCCATTCAATTGTATGGAACATAAAAACTATGAATAACATTGAGAAGAAGTACAATTCCAGCTCACATCATTGTGTTCATGTGTAGCCTGTACATACACCAATGGCAGTCATTCAAACAGAACAAAGGAATATTGTAGGTTTTAAAATCAGGAAGGGTGTATATGTGCTACATAAACAGAGAAGGTTGATTATATGTCCCAGACTATAACTCAATCTAAAGAAAAGGAAAATCCTCACAACTGGATGAATAGGTATGATAATAAATGGACATAATATGATTTCCTTTTAGGTGGATTCACAAGGAAAAATTAATGATCGTGGGAGGACTAGTCAAGAATTCAGAACAGAGATCTCATAGGAGGACTCTGTGCCAGACCTCTTTAAAGTGCTAAAGAGCAAAGATGCCACTCTGCAGAGTCAGGTGTGTCTGTCTCTAGACAGATGTCTTCCCATGGCATTTCAACTGCACATATACAGATGAAGCATGTACAATGAACAAGGGAGATCACAGAGGAATTAATGCATTTTTATTAGGGTATGGGTGAAGAATATTGAAAGCATTGTCTGAAGAAAAAGCAAATCTAGCTCGAATGAACAGTCAGAATGCTTCTTACAAAGGAGAAGGGCAAAATTTTGTCTCAAATACTTTAGAAATGATAAAGAGATGCCATTCCCTTGAAAAGTAAATTATACTTAGCAAAGTAGAGGATTAATGAAAAGGAGGAAGATACTCGATAAAACGGATTGACGCAAGAGTTGGTTCAAACATAACAGCGATTATGAGGACCAAATTCTCTTTCTGTTGTGCGTAGGAATGCTAAGTTAGACCAGTTTGACTAGAGAAACAAATTCAGGGACACTTATATATGTGTAAGAGAGAGCTTTATATCAAAGAGCAATTATATCTTGATAAAACACCTCAGCACAGTTCAGATGAAGTCCATATTAGCCCATAAATCCTATAAGTCTAGAAGACTCTCTTCGGACTCACACAGCTACATGCATTGATGCCAAATGCAGAAAGGTCATCATGGGCCAGTGGGTGCAGTCTTGTGGATCCAATGGAAAGGGAAGCATCGCAGAGCTGGTGCAGTTCTCTGCAGGGCTCCACCAGCATTCTGAGTGTGGCTCCTCACTAGGAAGGTGAAGTAGAGAAAGAGAGCCCTCGGAGGTCTCAGAAAGCCTCCATGGGGCTTGTTGACAGGAAGACTAAGGCAGAGAGAGGGAGGAAGTTCCCAGAATCCTCCTCAGAAGAAGGTCACACCCACAAGGAGGCATCATTAGGCTGTGACCTGGTTGACATGCTAAATTCCATCCCTTCACTCTTAATACCTTCAAGTTGACACGAGATTATGTAACTACCACCAATACTGATAGCACTGAGTCAAGGAAACTCCACAATAAATAACAAAGTTATATGCCCACATCTACGTGAGAGTAATGGAGAAGGAAGACGGTTTAAGGGTATCTTGTTTTCCTTCAAAATATATTTTCTCTGTACTCTAAATGCTTGATTGTATCTGGGTTAATCATGACTTACCTTGGATTCATTAAAATTCCTTTGCAAATGGTTTCTTTTTGAAAAGTGAAAAGTTTTATACTGTTGTCTTTGAGTTAGGTCTGACTTTTGATGCCCCAATGCATGTCAGAGTAAAACTGTGCTCCAAAGTGCTTTCATTGTCTGTTTTTATTTTTGTTGTTTTCTATTTTTTGCGGGGAGGCTGTGGGGGAGTAGTGTGCCAGATTCTTCTGCGGTGCCTCCCACTGTATTCAAGGCCCTACTTTTATTTTTCATTTAGTATCCAAGTGTGTTAACTTTTTATAGTATAGAAAAAGGTAATTTGTAAATAATGTTACATTCCTTCTCAACTTGACTTGAATATATAATTTTAAAAACCTGTTTGTTTAATGATATCTGGGGGAAAATGTAATAAGTGACAAAAGATAAAATGTAATTTTTGAAAATGGAATGTTTAATGTTAGGATATTCCAAAACCAAAACATAAAGAATAGAATTATGACATCATCTGGTTTATAGTATCGTGGTCTCATTATTATGTGGAAATTGTAAATATCTACTAGGACTAAAGATATAGAATAGTTCTAAAGCTTGAACTTTTGAAGTCCATGTGGTATTACATAAGATTCCCTCCGACGTCAACCCTACCTGCAATGGATAAGGATATACAGGTTCGGTTGTGACCAGCAACATCCCATAACACCTCATTGCCACCAAACAAAAAACAAGGTCTCAGCCTTCAAGTTGATGTGGACACACAGCAACCTACAGGACAGGGTAGAACATTCTCGTGGGGTGGCGTGGAGAGGGGGGATGTTGCCACCTATCTTTCTGTTTTCTGCAAGTTCTTCATTTAAATCACGGGAAGATACTTAAATACATGTTGATGACAATGAAAGGCTTTTGAACCAGAGGAGGGAAGAAACATGTCAATACCTGAGGGAAAGAAGTCACTACATGAAAGTTTGCTTCAAAGAAGTCTTGGCAAAATTAGTCCCTATTTGTCTAGCAGTTAGATGACGGCTGTGTGAAAGGGTGTGGGGCCACATATGGTGAAAGAGGAACAAAGCTCTACTGCACCCAAGGCTGATTTTACTGCAGAGGACATAAGACATTCCTCCACCACCCACCTTCCCCACCAGCTTCTAAATGCCAAAGTCACTCATTAGGGACTCTAATTCTCTGCTGTGTTCAGTTAAACAATTGAATGACAACATAGAATGTGCAAGCCATCAAATTAATGTTGTTTGTTTTTAAGGAGGGTTAACAAGTTAGAATTTAAAAATGTCCTTGGAAAAGATTAATTCCGCCTTCTTGGAAAACATAGCTTATTCTTCTCTTTGAAGGGACAGCCCTTTTATAGAAAGATGGAATTTTAAAATTTTCCATGAACTTTTAAAAATCCTGTAGTGAAATTGAATTTCATACTATTGCTTTTTCTATTCCTGTCACTGTAACTGCCAACAAAGATGGGGGTGTTCTTTTTCTTTGGTACTAAAACATTCATTTTGAATCATAACAACCCTATGTTATAAGTCAAATTAATTATGACTCATAACAACCCCGCCCCCGATCGTGAGATGAAACACAGCCAATTCAGCACCTTCCTGTCAATTTCCTTTCCTTTTTTTTTTTTCTTTTCTGTTTGTGGCGATTGCTACAGGGTCAGTAACTGTGTCAATCCATCTTGTCAAGGACTGTTCTTTTTTGCTGCCCCTCTACTTTACTAGGAATAATGTTTTCCCAGGGACTAGTCCCTCCTGAAAACCTGCCCAAAGAATAAGAGACCAAGTCTCATAACCCTTTCCTCTACGGAACAGTCTGGCTGTATTTCTCAGACAGATTTGCTTCTTGTTCTGACAGTGCACAGTACTTACAATATTCTGGATATTCAATGTATGCTTCCTGGATTGTTCAAGATAGTGCCCACTGAGTATTTCAACATCCTAATTCAATACTTGAATTTGTTTCTTTAGTTCTTTCAGTTTAACACATGCTAACCCTGTTCTTCCTTTTTGGTTTTCTAATTCTAGAACTGTGCTCATTTCGATGTTAATACTTTGTTTTCTTAAGTTGCCATTTGAAGTTTTCTGTTCAGCTCTTTTATTTCATTTCCTCCATTTACCTTAGCTACTCTACAATGAAGAGAACGTTCAAAGTGATTTATTGAAATCAACTTGATCTTTTCTTCTTGTTAAAGAATGCCTTTTTCCTTTATGCGTGGTGTTCTTTAGAGCATTATTATACAGTCCATCAGGTCTTTGGTTATTAGTCTGCAATTCATCGTGTCTGTTCCTGAGATGCTCTTGAAATTCTGATGGGATATACTCAAGGTTATAATTTGGTTCTCATAGACTTGTTCTTAGTGTGCAAGCTCCACTGAAAACTGTTCATTTTGGAGGTGATTCCTGGCATTTGAAATACCAGTTATATCGTTTCCAATATCACAGCAACGTATTAGTCACCACAGGCAGGGCTATGCAATTAGGGTTTGTGAAACACTAATCAAGAAGATTGGCCTGGTTATTTGCTATTTTCCACTTCAGAGGCAGGGTCCAAAAAAATTCCCATGACAATTATGGAGGAAGAGTCTTAAGTGCAGCAGAGTAAGTTCAAAATCCCTCCTTGACGTGGCTGAGGCCACAGAGGCCATGCTGTGCCGAGACCAGAGGCCCAGGTCAGGAGACCATAAGTCAGAGCAGAGGAGTAGCTCCAAGTTTCTTAGACTGAATCAGAGCAATGGGAGGTCTACCTGGCCCATGGAGCAAGGTAAAGGCCAAGACAGCGACTCGGGTACTGGCTGTAGGGAGGCAGTTCCGCAAGCCAAAAATGTACCCCAACTGGTTTATTATCCTGACTTGTTACCACCTGTTCACTGCACTAATTAAATTTCATTTCCTTGAATGTGGCTTGACAGTTCATGTGGCAATTAAAATGATTGATTAAACACAGCAGAAAAGAAGAGTGTCTTAGGAGGTAGGGTTGAATTCAATATAAAAATAGACGGAGGGCGGAGGCATGCCTGACCTCTGGCAATAGGATTGCCAGAGCACTTCTTGCAGCATGTCTTCCAATCCCCTTGTAATTTTGTTTGTACTATTACTTTTTAAAATAATAAGCACTTTTTAAATTGGATAAATGAAAATATTTGCTATTAATATTTGTGCTTCATGTTTAGATTGGAATATGTGTGATATAATTGGCATAGGTTATGTCTCAGAATACTTTCTTCCTTTTAATAATAGCATTTAAAAATAAAATTGTAATTATGTATAATTTTAAAATCCAAATTTTGTCTTCTTGCTAATGATGTCACACTAATGGAAAATACTGAAATACTATGTTTGGTTATGGATTCTTAGGATGTCCAGTTAGCTCTACTTTTTATCCCTTAGTTACCTGTTAATGGGTGTTTCATTCAAGGTAAATGTGTTTTTTATTGCTAATGCATGGTATTATGCATCTTTGCTGTATTGATTTTCTGTCACTCTAGGAGAATAATATTGTCTGTGGCTCATGAAACAGTGTAGATAAAACGTTTCTTGGTGTTTTAAGCATCTCTAATCAACTCATTCTTCGGTTTCTTTACAAGAAGGAAATGAAGTTTAGTCACAACTATGCAAGTCACTCTTAATCAAATTTCATTTTCTTACACGAATAACTGCAATTTTTCCTTTTCAATTTTCAGAAACCATCTTTTCATCTCTCTAGGAGAATAATGAGTACTTAATTTTAAAGATTATAACATTAAAATATCCTAAAGTAAGGTATATTTTATTTAATTTCCACAAAAATAAGCTTTAAAACTTCAGTAGTAATCTTCACTGAAAAGTATATGCCTTCTTAAAAATGAAATAGTTATACTTTGTTTTCAAAATTACCATGGCATATCAGGTCATTGTAGCTTAAAAACAAATATACAAAAAAAAAAACAGTACTGTGCTACACAAATCTGAATTCTAACCATAGATGAACAATAGACTCTTCCTTTTTAAAACCACAACTCCTGTATGTGATGTGTTGTGTGCTGTGTGTTTGTGTAGTGTATAGGTATGTGTAAGTACAGACTGAGACAAATAGTGGAGACAACTATATATGTAAATATGTGATAACTCAACTGAAGAACATTAAAATACCTTTATTTATTGAATATCTTATATTGCATACCATCTATTAGTCATAATCTCATGGACAAATTTTCAGGCTTTTTTTTTCATTTAAGAATATGGTGTAGTAAGTACGCTTATCTTAACATATAGTGCTGCTAAGTCTAAAAGATTTGTAAAACTGACATATTTCTAAGAGAAAGCTTTTAGTTCCAAAAGGTTCCAAATGGTTTACCGCTCTAGTACTCACAGGAAGGCCAGTCGTTTGAATTCACCCAGATGTGCCCTGAAAAGCAAGCTTTCTGGTTTGCTTCCAAAGATCGCAACCTTGAAAACCACCTAAAGCAAGCACCAGTCTGCATACATGTAGTCTCCATGAGTCAGAATTACCTTAGGACAAATGCCAACTCCACACCCAGCAGGACAGCTATTAAAATCTTCACCTTTAATAGACTGTGCTGAATAACTTATTTTTTTAATAAAGTTGTTCTCACTTCAAGTACAATGTCTCAATAAATGTATTTTACTTACTTGAATTTTATAATTACCAGACAATATCAATATTTTAATAAATTAGTTTATGGGTCCAGCATGCTTCCTCTGTGCAACTCTGCTTAATAAGTTGTATAAATCTCTAATCAACCATAACAAATATAATACAAATTCTAACACTAAAGTTAAATCTCTAATGAATCAACTTAAGTAAAATCAATTTATTTGTTGATATTAAAATTTTTCTTTCATTGTAAAATTTTTATTCATAAGAATTCATTTGTTAGACATCAGAGAAAATGAAAGTATAATATCTATGTGTTTTCAGATTTCTGTGATATACAGCAGCGTGTTTTCATTTGTTGCTAGGTGCTGTCAGTTCAGTTCTCATTCATAGGAAATCTGTGTACAACAGAACAACTCACCGTCTGATCTTACCCTGTCCTCACAGATATAGCTGTTTGAGTCCATTGTTGCAGCCACTAGGTCAGTCCATCTCAGACTGGGTCTTCCTTTTTACTGCTGACCGTGCCCTTCACCAAGAATGCTGTTTCCTTCAGTGACATGTCCCCACTAGTAAGATATCCCCCAAACGATCCCCATCTCATTTTCACCAAGCAATCTGGTATGCTACTTCCAAAACATGTGTTATTTTGACAGCTTGAAACATATTCAATATTCCTCACCAATTCCATCATTCCAAAGCATCGTTCATTTTCTGGTCTTCGTTAGTCATCGCCCAGTTTTCACAAGAATATGATATCATGTAAATAATGTTGGTTTCGATCAGTACCTTAATCCTCAATCTTTGACTCATTAAAGTGGGCTTTTGATGAAGGAAAGAGGCCTTGGTGACATAGTGAATGGCATTTGGGCTACTAATAACAAGGTCAAGAGTTTGAAACCACCAGCTGCTCCACTGGAGGAAAATGAGGCTTTCTGCTCCCTTTAAGATTTAGAAAATTCCCAGGGGTAGTTCTACTTTGCCCTACTGTCTTGGTCACGAGTTGGAATTGATTCTCTGACAGTTCATTTGGGATTGGTGAGCAGCTTTGCCAAAGCAATATATTGTGTGATTTCTTGACAAGCGAGTCTGTCAACACTGATTATGGATCCAAGTAAAACAAAAGACGGCTCAACCTCCATTTATTATGATATTGTTTATAGGTGCAGTTGTCAGTTCTCTTGATTTCTTTACAATGAGGAGTAACCCATACTGAAGGATGTAGTCCTTGAACTTCCTCAATAAGCGCCTCAATTCCTCGTAGTTTCCAGCACACAAGATTGTGTCATCTGCTTAGCACTGGCTGCTAATGAGGCTTTCCCCAATATTGACGCCACATTCTGCTTCATATAATCTAGCTTCTCACAGAATTACTCCCCCTAGATTGAATAAGTATGGTGAAATTATACATCACTTACACATACCTTTCCAGACATCAAGCAACAATCTATTGCCTTATTTAGCAGCTGCCTCTTGATATATGTGCAGATTTCTTATAAAGATATAAGTGTTCTGAAAGTTCTTCCTACTACTACCCAGAGTTTGTTATGATCTGCACATTCAAATGTCTTCGCATAGTGAATAAAACACCAGTAAACAAGTTTTTGGTATTATCTACTCTCAGCCAAAATGCTTTTTGAATTGGGAATGATATTTTTCATTTCTCATCATCTTCTGACTATGAATTACATTGCTGGCAGCCCCTTTCAAAGTACTGCTACAACAGATTTTATATTTTCTTAGGGCAACATGCACTTCCATGGGCTGCTAATACTATCGTTGGTTAATTTTCACGTACTGTGGCGTCATCTTTCTTTGGGATGAACACAAAGATGGGCCTCTGCCAGTCAGTTGACCAGGTGCTTATATTCTAATTAATTGGGCACAGAGGAGCTAGTGCATCTGGTACGGCATCAATTTGTAGAAACATTTCAAATGTTATTCAGTCAATTCTGAGAGACTTGACCTTTACAAAGACATTTTTGTGCAGCGGGGACTTCTTTGTTTAATACCATTGGGTCTTGATTGAATACCATTTAATGTAACAGTTGAACAGTGACCAATTCTATTTGGCTGATTGATACTATTTTTTCCAGCCCTTTTGCCTGTTTCTTTCATCGTTCAATATATTGTGCAAAGAATCCTCTAATAGTGCAATTCATGGCTTAATTTTTTCATCAAATGCTTTGCCTTGAAAATGCTGAGTGTGTCCTCTTTTGGTTTTATAACTCCAGAAGATCTTCGTATATTCCGTTACAATACTTAAGTTTATCTATTTTTCTGCCCTTTGACATTTTCCGTTGGTCTCTTTTGTTTCGTGGTTCTAGCTTGTTTATGTTGAAAAATACATTTCAGGGTGTCTCTGTCAATCATTTTGGTCTTTCGCGTCTCTTCTTTCTTTGACGGACTTTTGCTTTCTTTATGTCTGATCCTCTTGATATCATCCCACGACTTCTCTGCCCTTTGATCAGTGTGTTCCATTGCCAAATCTGTTCCTGAGAGGGCCTATAAATTGTGATGGTATATATTACAGGTCATATTTTGGCTTCTACAGATTCATTTTAATTTTCAGTGTGAACTTGCGTATGAGCCAGTGATTGTCTGCTCCACATTTGGCCCTTTTTTGTTGTTTTGATTTGGTTTTGGCTAATGATATTGAAATGTTCTGCTATTTATCCCCATGAGACAGTCAATTTGATTCTTGTGAGCCACGTCTGTGGAGATCAACATTTATTGACACCATTTTTGTTGTTGCAAAAAAGGTAGTTACAATGAAGGAGTTGTTGGTTTGCAGAAATTTCTTCTCTGATCTCTACCTTCATTTCTGTCATGCAGGACATCTTTTCCAACTGTTAATCCTTGCTCTTTGTTTCCAACATTTCTTTCATTTTAATCACCAGCATTATAAGTGTAGATTGACTGCATATTTGATAAATAAACAGAATGAAAAGGTTGGTAGAATTCTTCAATTTTTGTTCATCGTGAGTTTTAGTGATTAGTGCATAATTTAAATAATAGATTTATTAAATTATCTTCACTGTAGTAAAATAGATATTATCCTATTACTGGCGGAAGTATACTTCAAAATAGACAATTTATTTTCCCTATTTTAATGATGATTGTTGAGCATTTCTCTTGAATTTTTCATTTTTAGCATAGAAAAACTTTATGAATGTCTGATTCACAATATTCAATGCCAGTTTCAATCCTATGCATTTCTTCTTTTTTATCATTTTATTGGGGGCTTATAAAACTCTTATCACAACCCATCCATCCATCCATTGTGTCAAGCACATTTTTACATATGTTGCCATCATCATTTTCTTCTTTTTTTTCTACTTGAGCCCTTGGTATCAGCAACTCATTTTTTCCATTCCTCTCCCACCCTCCCACACTTATGAACCTTTGATAATTTATAATTTTTTTTCATATTTTACATGGAACGATGTCTCCCTTCACCCACTTTTCTGTTTTTCGTCCCCCTGGGATGAGGTTATTTGTAGATCATTGTGATCAATTCCTCTGTTCTCTCCCACCTTCAACTTCCCCTCTAAGTATCTCTACTCTCATTATTAGTCCTGAGGGGTTTATCTCTCCTGGATTTCCAGTGTTTCCAGCTCTTATCTGTACCAGTGTACATGCTCTGGTCTAGCCATATTTGTAAATTGGAACTGGGATCATGATAGTGTGGGGCTGGGGTGGGGTCGGGGAGAAAGCATTAAAGAACTACAGAAAAGTTGTATGTTCATCGGTGCTACACTGCACCCTGACTGGCTCATCTCTTCCTTATAACCCTCTGATCCCATGGACACCTCATGATCACACAAGCTGTTGTGCTTCTTCTATGTGGACTTTGTTGCTTCTCAGTCTAGATGACTGCTTGCTTATCTTTAAGCCTTCAATACCCCAGACACTATATTTTTTGATAGCTGGACACTATCAGCTGTCTTCACTACATTTACTTATGCATCCATTTTGTCTTCAGTGATAGTGGGAAGGTAAGCATCACAGAATGCCAGGTTATTAGAAAAAAGTGTTCTTGCCTTGAGGTAGTATTTGAGTAGAGGCCTAATGTCTGTCTACTACCTTAATACTTAACATATAAATATATGTACGTAGATCGATTTCTCTATCATTATATATAATATATTTACATATGTACATGCTTGCATTTAGACCTCTAAAAATGACCTTTGCCTATTAGTTCTTTCTTCTATTTCCTTTTACTTTCCTCTTGTCTCACTATCATGTTCGGCCTTTATTTGGGTTTTAGTCATTCCTCTCAGTCATTGCCCTTGATCAAGCCCCACCAGGCATCCTACATCCTCCTCGCCATCCACTTTAGATCACTTGCTGTTCCTTTGACCCTGGGTTCGTTGCCACCGCTCTTCCTTTCCCCGCATCCCCCCTCTCCAGTTATGCATTTCATTTGAATTTTGACCGCTTCACATTTTTCTAGATTCATACTTTATACATACCACATTGTCATTATTAATGAATGTTGCAGCTGTTTCCTCTCATCTTGAGTCTTGTCCTATGAGCAAATAAAAGTCTCAAAAGTTTTTTTCAGGTCACAATACTAAGGTCAATTTATTTTGAGGACGCAACTCTTCCCTTGCTGTATATTGAGTGCCTTTCCACCTGCGGGGTCCATTTAAGGGACTACTTTAAGCAATGCCCTGCTGCTATTCATAAAGATTTCTTTATCTCATTACTAAAACTGGACCATCCCTTTATTCTTCCTAGTCTGTTTTTATATGCTGGGTGCTTTGCTGAAACCTGGCTGATCCTGCTGATGTTTGAAATACCAGTTGTGTAACTTTCAATATCACAGCAATAATGCTAGCAGCCACTATACTGCAAACTGAAAGATAAGTGGTGGAAAACAGAATAGAGACAGAAAATATAAACTTGCATAAACAAGAATATTTCTTAAGATACTTGAAAAAATGTTTTTGAAATCCTTAGATATATAATATAATGTATTAGCAAGACAAGATCAAGATGTTAAAAATACATAGACATTAAAAATATTCTTAAATATTAAACATATCTAATAAGATTTGAAACTCACAGTTAGAAAAACTAAAATAGTGTTCTAGAAATTAAGAAGGTAACTATTAATAGACAGTTAAGGAAAAGGATAATAAATATAGAAGACCAGTTTAGGATTGTTCATATTATTCTGAAAAATAAGAGTTTCAGAATCAATAAACAGTGAAAGTTGAATATTTTACATGGACTAGATGTTTAAAATATTTGTATAACAAAGAATTTCCTGTTGAACTCTTAGATCATTGAAACCAGAGTAGGGTTTTAAGAACTTGGATGGATACAGGGATGGAGGCTGAACGGGAAGAGAAGCTCTTTAATTTTCTTTGTATTCATTACGTCTCAATAGAACCATAAGAAACAAATACATTTAATGTGACAATATCAAAATTATGACCCCAAGTTATAACCAAATTACAATAATTTATATTTAGTCAGTAGACATTAGAGATATATATTGCTATAATAATAACTAACTAAAATATCCACTTGCTTATAAGCTGACTGGTCTTTAAGAATAAAGAGAAATCTTTTCACGGGAGTGTACTTTTCCTCTGTACTATCCGTAGACCTGTTGTCTAAACTCTTCAGTTTTTCATCAGCTTACATCATTTGGAGAGAGAAGACTGAAAGAATCTCCTACCTAGTATCTGAGCCAAACACGTTGTACTTTGTAGACTCCACAACTACATGAGAAGGTTTCCGGGATCCCCTAGATTTGTTTACAGATTCTATTTTACTGGTTCTATTTCTCTATTAAAAAAACATTTGGTATCAGATAGTATAGGTGGATAACCAAACTGCACAGAGGCTTGATATTCATTAAAGAAAAATCTTGAAGCAATTTTGAAGCATGCGTTTCGGAGATCTTAGGTTACTTTGAAATTGTGGTAAAATTATAAGCATTAACATTATTGTGATGAAGACAAGAATGATATGAGAAATCCTATTGGGAAATTCTGAACAGAATATTATTAAAATTTTGGTGGTTTTCATGAGGTTTCCAAAAGTATTAATGCATGTATGATTGAACTTGAAATAAAAGTGCCCCCAGGTCTTACAGCTACACACAAAAAAAATCTGAGTGTAACAACTAAAGAGAAGAGGCCAGCAATCTATGAATCCAATCAACAACCACAGCAGAAACTATATAGCATCGTATTATTTAAAATTTGAGACTGGAGGAGATGAATGGAAGTTTTTCCATCCTGCAATTCTTCAGGGAAAGAAGCAGATCAATGGATGTGTTTGATTGCAAATATGTATTATTGTCCAACAAAAGGAAGGGACCATTTCGGGGCTGTTCTGAGAATAGCAGGGCTAGAAGAAGTTTCTGCTTGGTTGGCTTCAGTGGATGTAGGGACTACTACCTAGGTTTCAAAGAGAGATGCAGTCGTGTCCTTGGTCTAAAATTGGGTTGTCGTGCATGCGTATCCAAAGTTAATGGAGCAGCACTGCACTAAGTGTAAGTAGGAATATAGGGCCCCCAGATCTAAGAGAGTTAGTTCATAATTTGGGTGGTTTGAATGAAGGGAGACACCAGAGTTAAGAAACTCAAAATCCATACTACCATTGAGTTGATGCCAACTCAGAGTGACGCTGTATGACAGTGTAGAACTGTCCTGTGGTTTTGTTTGTTTCTAAGCCTTAAACTCTTTATGTGAGTAGAAAAACTTGCCTTTCTCCCCCAGAGCATCAGGTGGATTCAAGCTGCTGACTTTGGGGTTCACAGGCCAGTTACTAACCATTAGGGCTCCTATACAAGAGATGGGATTTGCCATCCAGTGGTACTAGTAAACATGGGACTGAGGAACATTTCCCAGAACCCACAAAGTGTGGTTAAAGCCAAGGATACAGGAAGTGGTATTATTGCCTGGAAAATAGTATTATTTTAAAATCTTGGCAGTTAACGTAATCTGTCCTGCTGAGTTTTGGGCTTTTATGTTATTCTTGGTTATTTCTTTCCACACATTTGTTCTTTCAGCATGGTGAAGAGAGTGTCTATTGTATGCTGATTTTACTACTTTGGAACCAGTTCATTAGTATTCTTGGTTTTACTGGTACACAATCATGGAAGGATTTGGGCCAAAGTGAACTATACATAGAGACTCATAGTTTTCTGATTTAGATGACTTAGAAGATACAGGATTGGGAAACTATTTTGCAAGTGGGAAGACCATGGATTTTGAAAAGCTTATGTTTGAAGTGTTACTGATTGTAAATTGATCTATTTCTCACCATTTTGCTAAACTACTATATTAGTTATGTCTTGTCTTAGCCTTGCTAGTAATTTCTATAGGTTTTCTTTTAATTTACATATAGAGAAAGTTTAACTATGGCCATTATTAATGTCCTTGATTTCATTTTCTGGCATAAGTGTCCTGCTAGAAATTCCAATTTGATATTTGTTGAATGCAATATATCTGTGTGTACTTGCCTCTGCATGATTTTATAAAGGGGTGCTGGATATTAACACATAATTTTTCCTCTATTGACAAACTCATGTGGATGTGTCTTTAATAATTTTATTATATAAATTATTTTTAAAATACATTTATTGGGGGACTCTTATACCTCGTATCACAATCCTTACATTCCTCCAATGCACCAAGCACATTTGGACATATATCGCCATCATCATTTTCAAACCCTTCTCTTCCCACCTGAGCCCCTGATATCAGCTCCCCATTTCTTCCTCCTACTTTCCCCGCCTGCCCTCCCTCAAGAACCCTTGATAAGTTACAGATTATTTTTTCCATATCTTACATCATCCTCAATCGCCCCTCACCCACTTTCCATGGGAGGGGGTTCTAGTTTGATCCTTGTGATGGATTCTCCCTTTCTCCCCTACCTTCCCCTTATCCTCATGGTGTCTCTATTATCATTTTGATCCTAAGGGGTTTATCTATCCTGGATTCCCTGTGTTGCAGGCTCTTATCTGTAGCAGTGTGCATGCTCTGGCATAATCCAATTTACAGGGTAGAATTGAGATCATGATAGTGGAGGCCAAGAAGCACCAAAGAACTAGAGGAAATTTGTATGTTTCATCGGTGCTATACTGCACCCTGACTGGATCATCTCTTCCCTGTGATCCCACTGTGAAGGGATGTTCAATTGTCTACAGATGGGCATATAAATTAATTTTTGTACATTGAATTCTAAATTCCTGAAATAAACCTCACTTATCATAGACTATAATCAATTTTATATCTTTCTAATTTGATTTTCTGAGATTTTAAGAATTTTTGTTTCTATATTCCTGAAAGTTATAGTCTTTGGGAATTTTGGGTAGTGTTTTTGGTTTTTCTGTCAGAGTAATTGTTGACTCACAGAGTTATTCAGGAATTATACTTATTATTCTATATTTTTGAAGATTTTTTATAAATGTATATTAATTCTTCTTTAGATAAGTGATATTATTCACCATTATAGGCACCTGGGTCTAGATTTTATTTTGTGGATTTTGATAACTACTTCATTTATTTATTTGTCATGACTCATCAATTTTTCTGTTTCTTGTTGAGTCAGTTTAATAATTTATGTCTTTTATTTATTTTATATAAATTTAGTTTGGAAACAATTCACAGTGCTCCTTTAATTTTTTAAAGTCTATGAAACATTTTAGTAATTTAGGAACCATGGTGGTGATATGCTTTAGCAGCTGGGTTGCTAATCTCAAGGTTGAGAGTTCAAACCCACAACCACAAGGAAAATAAGTTACTCTGCTTACATAAAGTTTTACAGTTTTAGAAAGACTATATAGATTTATTATGAGTCAAAATTAATTTGATTGCCCTGGATTTATTTTTGATTGTTTAGAATTTGAGACTAATCTCTCTTTTAATATTTGACCAACATATTTTTATCCTTTTATAGAACCAACTTCTGGTGTATCATTCCTGCCCCCCGTTTTCTATCTGTTTTTGTACCTTTTTAATATTTATTCTCTTCTTGTTTTGGGTTTCTTTATTTTAAGGTGAAAGATAACATTATTGATTTGATAAATATCTTCCTTTTTTAATTGCATTTACACCTATAAATTATTCCATAAATCCTTATAGAATACATAAGGCTTGGTAACTACTTATGTTTTATTCATTTTAATTTATTGCTGGCCATTTTAGCCCTTGAAATAATGTTTTCTGTATGTCATACATTTCTCAAATTTGGACCAATTAAATTTGAGACTGCATGGATGAGGAGCTATAGTGGTACAGTGATTCATTGTCCAACTGTGAACTGAAACACTCACCAGTCGGTATGCGGGAAAAAGATGTACTTGGTTTCATGAAGTGTTTCCCCCTAAGATGTCCTGTGCAGCAGTTTTACTCTGTCTTATAGGCTGCTGTGAATAAGCTCACAGCTCAATGTAGACTCTGACTCACAGGTAAAGGGTTTGAGTTTGCTAGTGTGTCTGTTTGCATAGCTAACTTTGAGGTCAGTATTTGAGTTCTATTCTGACCCAAAGATAACTTCTGCAAGTGATATATTTCCCAGCTTTCCTAACCTCTCTGAGGTACCAGTCTTTTCTTTCATGCTTTACTACAGTTATCAATAGGAGTTTCTAAAGAGTCATTTGACTTTGACTTGCACAAACGCTTTCAAATAAAACCAGTACCCATGGAGAGAATTTGGTAAGATTTTTTTTTAATGTTCTACCTCCCTCAGGGGCATTATCTGGACAGCACTTCCCTAGAACTTAGAAATTGGGATGTGAATAAGTTAGACTTCCTTCCAATGACACCATCCTGTAAGTAAGCTGTGATAATGGTTACTAATGGGTCCAGCGGAGCGAGAAACTGCACTTCGCCATTACAAGTGTCTCCTTTCCATGATTCCTCCGACCCTAACCAAAAAAAAGCCTCGTGTATGTGTCAGAGTTTATATCACCAACACCCACCCCCTCATTCAAACTCCCCAATCAAAAGGGAATGCAGCGACCTCCCACACTTGGTCCCCATCACGAGGGTCTATTAGTGCATGGTTTCGTTGCTTGGCTCTCTTCTCTTCTCTTGCTCTTGCTCATTACTTGTGCCCATACTCTCCTTCTCTGACCTCTCTTTGCCATTCCGACCCCTTTCACTCAGTTTCTGTGTTCTCCCTTCTGGTCTAGGAAATCTCCGTGGATCATGTTTCCCAATAAAGCCTGTTAATCAATATTCACGTCTGTTGCAGTCTAATTTTTCTTTTAGTTCCCTGAGGATCAATATATTTGTTATGCTGGACATGAATTACAGGATTAGCGCTATAAAGGGAGTGGGGGCATGGGGCACTAATCCACCCAAGGGGAGGGTATTGTTTATATCTCCACAGGGAAAGTGGGACCAGACTTCAACCCAGTGCCACAAGGTGTGAATGCAATATCCTGGCGTGGAGTAGGGAACCAGTGGAGAGGTCTGGGAGGCTGGCCCCAGCACCATAAATTAAGTGGATTCCTGCCCCTCCCCCAAAAAGAATTTGTTCCAAAGGACGACATTGACTCTGCAGCTCCGGGAGATGGACATATCTGATCAGAGCACACGGGAGCAGATGAAGGGGCAGGAGGAGAGAGTGGAACACAGCCTGGCCCACCAGGCCATGAGGAGGATGTTCCTGAGTAGAGCAGGCAGTCCACAGAGAGAACAACATGGCTGGCCCCACTATGAGAAATGATGCCACTCAGTGACTAAGGGCGATACAGGAGACAGCACAGGAGAAACAGTGTGGGAATGCACCTGACCTGATCCCACCACACCGAGGCAAAGCACTGGGGGAGTGCAGGGAACAGCAAGGGAATGGAGTGGCAAGGTCCCCAGGGAATGCTGAAAGTGGACTTTGGGGCCAGGGCATGGTGCCCCAACAGACTGGACTGGAAAACGCTCCTAAGGGCCAGCAACCAATCCTTAAACGAACTACAAGCTTTTCTTTTGTGAAGTGTTTTGTTTTGTTCTTTGTCAGTGGTTTGTTTTTGTTGTTTTTTTGTCTGGCTGTATACTGTTGCTTTGTTTTCTTCTGTCTTGTTTTCGTGCATGTTAGTGTCTCCACAGGTCTGTCTGAATAGGACAGGCTGGATGAACTATCTGGAGGAAAAACAACGGGACTGATAGTTCCGGGGGGACTTGGGGTGGGGGTGTAGCGGGGGTAAGGAAGTGGTGTTAACAAACATAGGGACAAGGGAACAACATCGGACCCAAAATGGTAGAGAGGGGGGAGTGGCAGGCCTGGTGGGGAGTGATCAAGGATAAGGTTGCGTAGAGAAGAGGTATAGCTGTAGCCCAGGTGGGGACAGAGCATGGTAGTGGGGCAGGAGGAAAGTGGAGGGAGATGGAGGAAAGGGCTAGGAGTCAAAGGGCATTTATGGAGGTCTAGACAAAGACATGTACATGCAAATATATATAGGAGGATGGCGAAATAGATCTATGTGTCTATATTTATAGGTTAAGTATTAAGGTGGCAGAAGGACCTTTGGCCACTACTCAAACACTCCCTCAGTGCATGAATACTTTCTTTTTTTAAATTGGAACCCTATGATGCTCACTCTCTCGACACAACTGATGAAGCCAAAGTGGGTGAACAAGTAAATGTGGTTAAGAAAGCTGATGGTGCCCGGCTATCAAAAGAGATAGTGACTGGGGTCTTAAAGGCTTGAAGATAAACAAGCGGCCATCTAGCTCAGAAGCAACAAAGTCCACATGGAGGAACACACCAGCCTGTGTGATCGAGTGGTCCCGAAGGGATCAGTTATCAGGCATCAAAGAACAAAAAATCATATCATTGGCTGCACACCTCCATGATAGGATCGCTGAAGACAAATAGGTGTATAAGCAAATGTGGTGAAGAAAGCTGATGGTGCCCGGCTATCAAAAGAGATAGTGTCTGGGGTCTTAAAGGCTTGAAGGTGAACAAGCGGCCATCTAGCTCAGAAACAAAAAAGCCCACATGGAAGAAGCACACCAGCCAGTGCGATCACGAGGTGCCAAAGGGACCAGGTATAAGGCATCATAAAAAATGATATATATGTGTATATATATGTGTGTGTATGTATATATACACAATATATACCATATTGAATGAAGGGGGAAGTGCAGAGAGGAGACCCAAGGCCCAAGTGTCGGCCACTGGAGATCCCCTCATAGAGGGGTTTAGGAGAGGAGATTGGTCAGTCAGGGTGCGAGGTAGTACCGATGAAGAACACAGCTTTCCCCCAGATCCTGGATGCTTCCTCCCCCTAACTACCATGATCCGAATTCTACCTTTCAGGGCTGGATAGGGCAGAGGTTGTACACTGGTACATATGAGGGCTGGAGGCACAGGGAATCCAGGGTGGATGATACCTTAAGGACCAAGGGTGTGAGGGGCGATGCTGGGAGAGTAGAGGGCGAATGGGTTGGAAAGGGGGAACTGATTACAATTATCCACATGTGACCTCCTCCCTGGGAGAGGGACAGCAGAGAAGGGAGGGAAGGGAGACTGTGGATAGGGCAAGATATGACAAAATAACAATGTATAAATTACCAAGGGCACATGAGGGAAGGGGGAGCGGGGAGGGAGGGAGGGAAAAAGAGGATCTGATGCCAAGGGCTTAAGTGGAGAGCAAATGCTTTGAGAATGATTGGGGCAGGGAATGTACAGATGTGCTTTATACAATCGATGTATGTATATGTATGGACTGTGATAAGAATTGTATGAGCCCCTAATAAAATGTTAAAAAAAAATCAGACAGGGAAAGGAATATCTTAACTCTCAGTTGCATATATCCGGGATTTAGCTTCAGAATCAGCTATCTGTCAGGTAAGAAAGAATACCTTCTGAGTTCCCCCCCCCCCCACATTCTTGTGTCCTCAAGCGAGACACCTTGCATAACTCTTGAGTGAGAGATGTGGGTGGTATGAAAAGAACTGCCTTCTTTGTATGTTCACCTAAAGTAGAACTTTCTGGAAGAGAGTGAGGGGGGTTCGGTGGAACCTTTCCTCAAATTCCAGACTACTCTCAAGCTTATATTTTAGTTGCTTATCTTGAATAAAAAAATTGTTTCCCTTCAGCTTTAAGCAATAGGTACTAATAGGTAGGTACTAGTAGGTACTGCTATTTTCTTTATTTGTTTTCTTCGTTAATATTTCTTTACAAGCTACACTTCAATTTTTATTTTCTCAATGGGACCTCCATGTTTTTATTTCTAAAATAATTCTCAATGGTGTATTTTATCTATTTATTTCTGATATTATTTTGAATTTCTTATAAATTAAATGAATTAAAATTTTCAGAAGTCTATGATTGTGTAGTAACAGAAGGTAATTTTGAATTCCTTCAAATAACTATATATAATGATGCTTAGGTCTCTTCTTTGTATTTAATTTTATAACAGCATCCACCAAAACAAATTTTCCATTTTACATTAAACCATCATGTTATCATAGGTGTTTTTGACTCAGTTCCAACTCATAGCAAGGGCTTCAAGTCTTCCTCATTTAAAGTAAAAGAACAAAACACTGTCCAGTCCTGAATCATTCTCACAATTGCTAAATGTTCGAGTCCATTACTGAAGTCATTATTACATTCCATCTTGTTGAGGATTTGCCTCTTTTTTGCTGAATTTCTAATTTACCAAGCATGATGCCTTTCTCCAAGGACCATTCCTTCCTGAGAACATGACCAAGATCAAGTCCTGCCATCCTAATTTCCAAGGAACGATGTGACTATAAGATAGAGGTGGTCATTCTTTTTCTGGCCAGTGTAAATTCTCCAATATCAGTATAATTCGAATGGATCAATTCATCTTCATTGTCCCTCTGTCATAGGCAAGGGAAAACACAAGATGATTTCAAAATCTTTGTGCAAAAATTCTGTTATGTTTTAGATAAAAATTCCCAAGACATTGGTTCATCTTTTGTCTTCCATCTTCATTTGTCAGCTTCCACATTCACCTGACGCGAATGAAAAGACCAGTCATGGTAGGGAATGCACTCTACTACTTTCAAGAGGGAGTTTCATTGTCTCTTTTGACATCCTTTTGGCCTTTTCTTCCTTTTCTGTCTTTTGAAGGTGACCTTTTTGCTTTCACATACAATGTTCTGGATGCCATCATGTGAGGTAGCCAGACAGGTACAGGAGGGTTGACTCGCCCATGCCTGCACAGACCCCTACAGGAGGTTGGAAGGAAAATCAGGTGACCATTCATCACGCACAAAGACCTTCACTCTGCATGTTCCAATTCAGGCCCCTGAGCCAGGTGAGCATTACGCCTTGGTGGCCAAAACTAGATCCAGGTGGGCTTGATTCAGCCAATGAGATCAAGCAATATCTTTGACCATGCCTACCCAGCCAGAGGTTTAAAATACCCGTGTGGCAGGAAGGCAGTCTCATTTATCCTACACCTGCACCCACTTGGCTGTGCTGTGGTCTCTCTGGCCTCAGTTTACACCATGTGGGTGCGCAGTCCCACGAGGTTGCCAGTGTTCAATTGCGAGCCCCAGTGAGGTTTGAGCATGGCTTGTTCTGCTTCCCTGAAATAGCATGTGCTCTTTTGTGACTGTAAACCTGAAACTTCTCTGGTTCTTCATAAAAACTCACTTGGATTACAAACCAGATTTCAGTGTGAATTCTTTCTCGTGTGAAACCAAGAACCGAGGTATGACCCACTCGGAAACCCTCAGAACTGTTTGGTGTGTTGCCATTAGTGTTCAATCCACCAAACTTATTGTTTGAAATGGTCTCTAAAATCAGGTGGGATATACTGAATATCATGATCTAACATTCATGGACTTGCTTTCATTTTCTTTAGCTTCAAATATAACTTCAATATGAATAACTAAGGGTCATTTCTGCATTCAGTCTTATTGATGCTATTGACATTCTACAACATCTCTTTGCACAGATATATTTTATTTGATCCCCATGTATGCTGATTAGTGAGTTCTATATGTATAGTGGCCATTTACATTTTTTGGGGAAAAGGATATCTGCACTGAAGAAGTCCTTGACATTGTAAAAATGTGTAATGAAATATTGATGTAATTTCTGTTATCAAGGTCCTGTTTTCCAGCTAATGAAACTACCTTGTTTCTATTTTGCATCCAAGCACCATTACTGATCAGCCATCTGGATTCATTGTTGGCCAACCTGAGACTCCAAAACTTGGTAAAAATCTTCAACTTATTTATCTTAGGCATTCTTGTTTGGTTAATACAGTTTAATGATAGTGGGGTTAGTTGATCTTTCTGGTAGAAATACTTATATATTCCTATCATTGTCAGCACTGCACTTCAAGGTAGACTTTGCCGATCCTCTCAATTTATCATATCCAGTATAAGAGATTAGAAGGTTGTTGCATTCAAAATTGTCCATCCCATCCCATTTTAGCTTACTATTTCCTAGGGATTTAAATATCTTAAAAACGGGTTGTGGGTACATAGAAAAGTCAATAAAATCCTCTCAATTCCCACATTAAAACAAAAAGGGTTATGGGTTGACCTGAAGAATCAAATCTCAGGTGATGCAGTCAGACAGTCAACAGATTATTAATTAAGATCAATGAATCAAACACACCCTCTGCTCCACTGAACAAAGATGAGGCTATCATCGCCCCTGAGGACTTACAGACTCAGAAACACTATATATGGCCAGGGTTCCTAATAATTAGAATTTAAATAAGATATAAATCAGGATTGACTTGATGGCTGTAGGATTGTGTTCATGTCTAAGATATCAATCTTTTTTAGGTAACATTTATTTCTGAAAACTTCTAATTTTCCTTAATTGATGCATTGCACATTCTATTACTATATTTTGCCATTGATTAGTCCAATATTTAATCATGCCATATCAATAAATGAAGATCCTGAGATCTATAATGCATTCACATCATTAAAGCATAGCCTGCCCGTCCTTTGAAGAGGCATCCTTTCTGGGTTTCATTTTAAATGTCTTCCAATCTGATGTCATATTCTGGCATCTACCTTATAGTGTTCCACTGCTAGTCATAAAATTCCCACTGTCTTTTGTTTGTTTAAAAAAAAAATGTTTGCCAGGTCATTCTTTACCGTGTGTCTGAACCTGGAGGCACCACTGAGCCTTGTACACAATGGGAGAGTGTGGTGGTGTGTGAAATGTGGGTGATATCACGTTCTGCAACATAACAACACTCAAGCCTTACATTGTGAAAAACTGACATAAAAGTAGAGTGAATTGCCAGATAGGGAAGAAAATACTGAAAAATGCAATGCATGTGCATATACTCCATATACACATCCCAGGGAGCTTTACAGAAGAAAGTCCTCTTACCAAGGCAATTAACGGTGCATTATTAATGATCTGCTCAGTTACTTTCATCTTCTTTCAGTTTATGGACACTTCCTTTCATCAGTTACTGCAGCCTCTGAATACAGTCATTTGAATTCACAGTCATTTTCACTAAATACAATTGCTTTGAAATAAAATATCAGTCCATTTTAGAGTAGTCATATGCGAATACAGAATGTAGCACTGGCTAGTTGGCAGAAAAACACACCATTTTCTGTAAATTATTTTGAATGTGACTTATAATCAGCAGTTAATCATAGATCGGTGAGGCAAAAAAGATGTAATTCTAATAATATACAGCTAGCTCAAGCTCTCTTTGGATTTTGCAGTTAAAGAGGAAAACCAGGGTTTGTATGTGCTGTCTGGCAGGTGTTTCTTTCCCTGGGTTGGAGCTCCCCTGTGTGGATTATTTGTTGTGACGCACTAGGGGCTTAGTAATACACTCCAACCAAGGAACCAATATTAACCTCAGAGACATATTCCAATCACAAATACATCGAAAGACTCATCTTTAAATCATTTTAAGACCCACGGAGAGCGCAGTTTTCTCTTTGGAATGAACTTAACAAGGGTAGTTTAATAGAATATCTTTTTTTTAAAGTTAAATGCTTCCAGTGAATAAGAACATATTTACAATTAAATCAATGTACTCTGATTCATGATATTTGATGCTTTACTTATATTTGAAATAATGTATTCTCAAATTACTATGAAATATGTTTATTTTCAGTTATTTTCTCTGATAGGTTCTTATCAAATTAATAGAACAGTCCTAAATGTAAGAAGATATGCAAAAACTAATGTCTCTCTTGATATACAAAACATTTCCCCAAACAAAAACCGACTGGTATTGGATTGACTCTGCCTCACAGTGACCCTCTAGGACAGAATAGAACTTCTGCCTTATAGGGGAATATTAATTCATGTGAACACGTTTCACAGAATTCAGTTATAATGTCAACTCTAATTATCTGGTAAATCTTCCTGAAAGCAGAATTTTAACTCAATTTTACAGAATTATTGAGCTATTTTAGATCAAGATACCATTCCAGGTTCAGTAAGTTGACAAAGCAAAATAAACAGAAAACATCAGGAATTATTTGGAGAATCAGACAATTTTGCATGGATCCTAAGGGATATTTAAGAGAATAAATTTTGACTCATATAATGGGCTCCTAAAGGCTCAAGGGTAGAAATGGAGTTAAAAGATAGTAAGATGGAATGAAAACACAATAAAAATATTTAAAAGATGATAAAATGGAATGAAAAGATAATAAAAGTTTCCATGGACTGTTTGAAGACACCTTATATAAAATTCACATCATTTATAAACTTTTAAAATACCTAACTATATGTTTTGGAACACATATGACTATGTAGAGGGTGCTTTCACTGCTGCTATTACTTTATTTATAATTTTTCATTTTGAATGCTATGGGGATTTTACATTCCAGATCATCAATTTTATATCCAGCAGTTTAAACTGCCCATCCATCTCCACATCAGCCAATCCTACTCCCTCTTGTTGATTTGTTTCCTCTTGTACACCACTGTCTTCCTCTTCACTGGGGGGAAAACCGGTCAATCTCTAGTCTTTCCCCAATCTTTGCTCCCTGGACCTCTCTACCTTGGTAACTTCCAAAGTCCGTTCCCTTTTCTATGAAAGATTTTGCCAATTTTTACCCTCATAAGAGTGGTGTCATAACAATATATTCCTTGTGTGATTAACTATTTCCCTCAGCATAATATTCTCCAGATCCACCCACATCCTGAAGCACTTCATGACTCTATCATGATATTTTTACAATTTGTATTAGTGATTTGTTTTTTTTACCATTTTATGACAATGTACATTATGTTCTATACTTTGATTTTTACTTTTTAAAATGTGTTTTCTTCCAAACAATGTTATGGGAAGGCATTTACATGTAAGAATTGTGAGAAGCTTTCAAACAATCTGCATATTAAAAATACTATAAATATTTAACTGTATGCTTCACTGAATTTTTTTTTAAAGTGTTAGCTGAAATTTTTAAAGAAGATATAGCTAATATCAAAAAAGAGTAACAACCACTAAGTTTAATTATGGTTTTAAGGAATATTGCCAAATGCCACATATATAACTCATAATAATCACTCCTTACATATATAACTGCAATAAGAATGGCTGAGCTATTTTGAAAATATAAGATTATTTATGCAACAAATTTGAAACAAACACTTAACCAGTGTATGCTCCCGCAAGAAAATGATCAAATGAAAATAACTGAAGGAAAAGTCATGATGACAGTATGCTGTTGGAATATTTTAGTGTCCGTGAAATACATGTCTCTAGAGTACATGCTGGGAACCTGGTGGCATCATGGTTACACGGTCAGCTTTTAACCACCAAGTCCACACTTCGAAGCCACCGGCCACCCCATCGGAAGAAGATGAGGATTTCCACTCCCATGAAGACTTGGTCTTTGAAATCAACAGGAGCACTTTATCTATAGGAGCGCTCTGTGTTGAAATTGACCCAATGGAAATGAGGGGACATGCCAAAAAATGAGTTTCCAGAAAAAAGGAAAACTTAAGATATCCTCAGTTATAAACATGCGGGCCCAGACAAATGAAGTGACCCACTGATCACTCCCAGATGAGTATACCAGAAACACAACTTCTAGAAGGGAGGCCTCAGCTCAGCTGGAGAGAGGTTCTCACCACATAGGGAATGGGAGACAGCCAGTGGTAGGATTCAACTGGTTCCCATCAGTTCAGCAAAATCATGACCTAATTTTCTTGTTAAGTTCAGTGAATCCGTTGTTTAAATGGCATTTGTAATCACGGTTCTATTTAAAGTGGGCCTACTATGGAAAACACAAATTTACATTCTTTACTCTTTTTTAAAAAATTCATTTGAGCAATAGTGTATTTCAAGCACCCTCAGTTCAGAATGGAATCTTAGAATAAGCTGTTGCAAAAATGAATGTTAAATGTTTATTTATATGAACAAGAAATGTATATTTGCGATTACCACATGGGCGGCTATCAGAAGTCCAACACTTGTCTGTCAGTTTGTCATATTATGGTGGCTTGTGTATTTATTATTATTTTTTATTAAATACTTTTATTGGGGGCTCTTACATCTCTTATCACAACCCATACATTCATCCATATGTGAAGCACATATGCTGTCATCATCATTTTCAAAGCATTTTCTTTCTACTTGAGCCCTTGATACCAGCTCCACATCCCCCCACCCTCCCTCATGAACCCTTGATTAGTTATAGATTATTATTTTCATATCTCATATCCTCATCTGTCACCCTTCGCCCACGTTTCCATTTTTCATCCCCCTGGGAATGGGTTATATGTTGATCCTTGTGATCAAATCTCCCTTACTCGCCACACTTTCCACTAATCCTCCTGTTATCTCTATTCTCACTGTTGGCCCTGAGGGGTTTATCTATCCTAGATTCTCTGTATTGCGGGATCTTATGTGTAGCAGTGTGCATGTTCTGGTCCAATTTGATTTGTAATGTAGAATTGAGATCAGGACAGTGGGGGGAAGGAAGCATTAAATAAGTAGAGGAAAGTTGTATGTTTCATTGGTGCTATACTGCATCCTGACTGGGTCTTCCTTATGACCCTTCTGTGAGGCGATATCTAATTGTTTACAAATGGGCTTTGGGTCTCCACTTGTGTTAGTCTGGATAGACTAGAGAAACAAATCTATGGACACACATATGCATATAAGGGAGATGTTTATATACAGGAGCAACTGAATATTGAGAAAACATCCCAGTCCAGACCAGATCAAGTCCATAAATCCGATACTAGCCCATATGTCTGATACCAATCTATAAAGTCCTCTCCAGACTCACGAAACACGTGCAATGATGCAGAATGCAGGGTGATCACGGGCCAGGGGGTAGAAAGTCTTTGGATCCAGTAGCATTGCAAGCATCTCGGCTCTGTCAGGGGTCTCTACGTGACTTCTCCAGCTTCAGATGTGTGGTTGCATCAGGGTAGGTCCATGTAGCTTCTCCAACTTGGGGCGCTAGGCTAGTTCCATGTGTCTGGTCAGCTGCAATATCTCCCAGGGAGTGAAGTAGAGAGAGTCTCTCCTGCCTCCAAGGAGGAAATGACCAGATTTCCCAGAATTCTCACGAGAAGGCCATGCCCACACAGAGGCCTCTGTTTTATGATCTGATTGACAGACTAGACTCCACCCGTGCACTCTTAATCCTCAAATTGACAAACAATTATATATCTACCACACCACTCCATGCACCCCAACCCCACTCCCAATTCACCTTGGGTATGATTTTGTTCTCGGTCTTAGATGCCTGTTACCTGATCCCATTGACACCTTATGATCACACAGGCTTGTGTGCTTCTTTCCATGTGGGCTTTGTTGTTTCTGAGCTAGATGGCCACTTGTCTATCTTCAAGCCTTTAAGACCCCCAGACGCCATATCTTTTGATAGCTGGGCACCATCATATTTCTTCACCACATTTGCTTATGCACTCATTTTGTCTTCAGGATCATGTCAGGAAGGTGAGTATCCCAGAATGCCAGATTACCAGGAAAAATTGTTCTTGTGTTGAGGGAGTACTTGAGTAGCGGCCCAATGCCCATCTGAAACCTTAATTCTTAACATAGAGCTATAAGTACATATCCCTATCCCCCTCTCTTTATATAAAAATATATTTACATATGTACATGCCTCTATCTAGACCTCTATAAATGTCCTTTGGGTGGCCTGTGTAATGTTGTGATACTTCAAGCTTGGCCCCGGGTATTTCAAATGCCACAAGGTCATCCAAAGTGAACATGTTTTAGCAGGACTTCTAGACTAGGAATGGATAAGAAGAATTAAACCCTGCATTTCAGAGGAAGAAACCGCTGAAAATTTTATGCATAGTTTCAAATCACTGCCACCTACTGGAAGCCTAAACAAAGGAAGGAGAACATGGTCAAATATAGTGCTAGAAGTTAAACCCCTCAGAACCGAGGGCAATCTAAATGTGAATGAAAAGGAGCTGATTTATTGGTGGAGATCTGATGACAGTGATGTGAGTAAAGTAACGCCAGTGGGAGTGGGGTCTTCTGGATCATCACTTGCTGGTGGGGCATGACTCAAGGTAAGGAGAAACAGCTGCAAACTTTTCTAATGATCTACATTTGGAATGAACAAAGCATGAATGTAGCACAACTAAAAGTGGTCACGATGAAGTGGAGCCCATAAAGGTTGATATTCTAGCCATGAATGAGCTGAAATGGAATGGTATTGGCCATTTGGAACCAGAAAATCATATGATTAGTTCGTAATAAATGACACAATCAAGAGAAATGGTGTCGCATGAATTATCAGAAAGGATCTTAACCCAACATGAAGTACAACACTGTCTATGATAGGATTATATCGGTCAGCCTTCAAAGAAATTAAATCAACACTACTTTTCAAATTTATGCCCCAACCACAAAAGCTGCTGATGAAGGTATTAAGGAATTCTACAAGGACTTCAGCTTGAAATTGATCACATGTGCAATTAAGATGCCGTGATAATTAATGGTGATTGGAATGCAAAAGTTGGAAAGATAGAGGAAGAAATAATAGTTGGAAAATATAGATGCTATACTAGTAATGAAGCAGGAGATAGCATGATTGAGTTTTGCAAAATTGAAAACTTCTTCACAGTTGTGTTAGTTGTGTTGACTGGAGAAACAAATCGAATGCCACACATATGTATAAGAAAAAGCTTGATGTCACAAAGTAATTCCATATCCAGAAAATATCCCAGCCCAGACTATCCCCATGCGTTCAATGCTATTTCTCAAGTCCCTCTTCAAACTCACATAGCCACATGCAGTGATGCAGAATGCAGGGATATCACAGGCTGGTGGGCAGAGAGTTGTGTGGATCAAAGGTAGGCAGTAATAAGAAAGTGTGCTGGCAGCTCTCAGGCTGGCAAGCAAGCTGAAAGATGAAGGGGGAGAGAAAGAGCAGTTCACATGCTTCACTTTCTTATACCATCAAGGAGTCATCAGACTGGATT
Organism: Tenrec ecaudatus; assembly: GCF_050624435.1. Classification (NCBI taxonomy): domain Eukaryota; kingdom Metazoa; phylum Chordata; class Mammalia; order Afrosoricida; family Tenrecidae; genus Tenrec; species Tenrec ecaudatus. The sequence continues at coordinate 138,277,593 of NC_134540.1, read as the reverse complement.
GACAGGTTTGGCCCCACCCTTACATTTTCATATAGCTTCAAGCTGGCACACATTTATCTAACTAGCCAAATTGCAAATACTTTTTTTTTAAACAGCACAAAAGATAACTGTACACATGAACTTTCCCAGATAGACTACATAGAAACCAAACTGACTACATCTATGGGAAGACTGATGGAGAAGTTCAATATCAACACCTAACTACAGAACCAACCATCAAGTGTTCATACGTAAGTTCAGGAAAAAGTCAAACAAAATTAAAACAGATCAACTAGAGCCAAATTGTAACCTTGAGCCTATCGCATGTGAATCCTGAGAACATTTCAAGAATCAATTTGATGCATAGATCCTGTGGTAGTTATATGATCATATGTCAATTTGAAGATTAAGAGTGTAGGGGTGGTGTCTAGTCTGTCAAATCAGTCATAGCTAATGAGGCCCTGCTCACTACCTGAGAAGCCACATGGACCTACCCTGATGTAACCAGAGCCCTGGGAATTGGGAAAGCCATGTGAAGACTCCTGCCAGTGCTGAGATGCTTACATTGCCACTGGATCCACAAGGCTTCCCACCCACTGACCCGTGCTCTTCCATTATTCGGCATCATTGCATGCGTTTCATGATTCTGAAGGAAACTTTATAGATTGGTATTGGACATATGAGCTAACATTGGACTTATGAACTTGATCTGGACTGGGCTGGGATGTTTTCTTAATGTATAATTACTCTTTGTATAAAGCTCGTTCTTATACACCTATGAGTGTCTGTGAATTTGTTTCTGTAGTCTGCCCAGATTAGCACAGATCACTAATGACAGGAGACCTGATGAGCTATGGGAGGACATCAAGACCATCATTCATGAAGAAAGCAACATGTTATTTAAAAGACTGAAAACATCAAAGTTGAAGTTAGAAGAAGACTCTGAAACTTGCTCTTAATAATAGAGTAGCTAAAGAAAGGATGCTATCAAAGAGCTGAATAGAAAATGTCACAGGAAAGCTCAAGAAGACACAGCCAAATATTATAAAGAAATACTAAAAACCTAGAAATAGAAAACCAAAGGGGAAGGATGAACTCAACATATCTAAAGATTAAAGAACAAATCTTGAGCTGGAATCTGGGAAAATTCTCTGGACAAAATATTGAATAAAGCAGGAAGCCCGAAGAGAAGATGAAATGAACACACGGAGTCACTGTCCCTGAAAGAATTAGCCGACGTCCCGCGATTTCAGGAGGCAGCATCTTAGCAAGAATGAATGGTGCCCACTGTGCCGCACTGAATACGTTAGGCAAAGACGGGGCTCTGGGAACTGATGGAACAGGAATTGAACTGTTTCTGCAAAAGCTCAAGAAGCAGGAAGCGCCGACTGGTCCGTGCTCAGAAAACCGACAGACGAGTGGAAGTGACCCGTATTTGCGCTCATTCCAAAGAAAGATGACTTGACAGCGTGCTTGAATTACAGAACAATATCACTGGCAAGGAAAATTGTGCTTAAGATGATCTAACAAGGAATTTAGCAGTGCATCGACAGGGAGCTGCCAGCAGTTCAGACCATATTCAAAAGATGACCGGGAAGAGGGGCTCTCATTGCTGACGTTAGGTGGTACTTAGTTCAAAGCAGAGAACAGCAGAATGATGTTTGCTTGTGTTTTTCATTGACTATGAAAAATCATCCAACACTGTAGACCTTGATGATCTGAAGAGACCCTTGAGAACAATGGGAATTCCAAACACTTCATTGGGCTCATTAGGAACTTGAACATGGGTACCAAGCGTCAGTTGTGCGAACAAAACCAGGGAATGCTTCATAGTGTTAAATTAAGAAAGGTGTGTGTCAGGGTCGTATCCTTTCATCATACATGTTCAAGTGCTATGCAGGACAATCATCAGAGGAGCTGGATTATATGACGGATAAAGTAGCATCAGGATTGTAGGAAGACGATACAACCTGCGATACTCTGATAGCACAAGCTTGCTTGGAGAAAGTGAGTAGGGGCAGAGGCCTTGCTGATAAAGATCAAGGATTGTATCCTTCAATATAGATTACCACACAATGTAAAGAAGACCACTAGCCTCACAACTGGACCAATGGAAAACATCCTGATAAATGGCATAGAAGTTGAAGTTGGTGAGGACTTTGTCTTGCTCTGATACACAATCAGTACACATGGAAGCAGCAGTCAAGAGGTCAAAAGACAAAATCCATTAGGTAAATCTGCTGCACAAGACCTCTAGAGTGTTGAAGAGCAAAGATTTGACCTTGAGGATGAAAGTGCTCCTGATCTAAGCAATAGTATGCTCCATGGCCTCATGTGCTTTTGAAAGTCTGACAATGAATAAGGAAGGCCAAACAAGAATGGATGTATTTGAATTGTGGTGCTGGAGAAGAATATTGATGGTACCATGGTCTACTAAAGAAAAAAACTGATCTGTGCTGGGAGAAGTGAGGCCAGAGTGCTCCTTGGAGGCAACAATGGCAAGACTTTGTCTTACATACTTTGGACCTGTAGCAAGGAGAGACCAGCCCCTGGCAAAGGACAGCATGCTTTGTGCAGTGGTTGGGAAGAGAAGGAGGGAAAGGCCCACAATGAGATGCATTGTGACACAGCAGCTACATCAATGGGCTTCAGGCAAAAGAGCAACTGCCAAGACGGCACAGGATTGGGAAGTTTTTCATTCTGTTGTGTGTAAGGTCCCTATGGTCCGAGACAACTAGATAGCACCTAACAACAATCGCCAATTTCCATAGTAGAACTCATTCTGTCCATAGGTATAAAAAGTTAGAGCTATGCTTGTGATATATATTTCTTCATTTCCTAAAAGTCATTATACTTTTGATTAAATACTACATCTTCGTTCACTGTGTTTGTTACTTCAGTAACCAACATTTAAGGTAAAAAGGAAAGTCCCAAACACCCAGAGAGTGGCATGCTGCCTTCATTTCAGCTTCATTTTATGGCTCCAATTTCCACAAGATATGAGTGAATTATGTAATTCCTTAACGTGTTCGAGAGATACTGTCAGAACAATCGCTGGAAGTTCAACAGAAGCAGAGAGGAGTTTTTCAAAGACGATCAGAACATTTTCACAAAAGAGAAGTCATCTGTTTCTAATATGCCAAATGCAGTGAGTACTGTTTAACTGACCCACCTCTAAAGGTTTGGGAGCTTGCTTCTACAGTGAAGATAAAAAACAATTGAATGAAAAATCACACAGCCAAGGATGCTCAGATAAACCGAGAATATTGCAAATGGGGATGGCAATCAAGAAGAAATAGGTATATACCTTAAATAATAGTCTCAGTGTTCTATTTTTTGTCCGGTATCATCCAGTATTTTTTCATCAATGTTTCAACTGGCTCGGGAAGCCCTGACTCATGATGTCAGGAAATGTGGGAGATGCTTCTTGGCCAACTGTCTGGCCAATTCACAAATGTGAATTTCCCCCATTACAAAGAAAGGTGACTTAACCAAATACTCAAGTTATGGAATAATATCATTGATATCTCATGAAAGTAAAATTTTATTAAAGCTCATCCAACAATGGTGGCAGCTGTATATTGACAGGGAGCTGCCAGGGGTCCGGGCTGGATTCAGCAAGGGATGTGGAAAGAGGGATAGCATTGCTGAAGTTAGATGTACCATGGCCCTCAGCAGAGAACACCAGAAAGCTATTTACTTATGTATAATTTTGCTACTCAAAGGCATTCCATTGTGTGTGTCATTGCAAAGTAGGAGAAGATTGAGCATTCAAGAACACTTCATTGTGCTTATGTGGAACTTGTCCATGGATCGAGAGGTAATTGTGCGAACAGAACAAGGGACTATTGCATGGTTTAAAATCCTTTCCGGAAAGGTCTGAGACTGAGTTGCATTCTCTCGCCATGATGATTCAATATGTGTGCTGACCAAATCATCAGAGCCACTGGCTTACCTGATGAAAAATGGGCTTTCGGGATTGGAGGAAGGCTTATTAACAACTGAGAAATGTAGATGAAAAGCCTTTTTTTGCAGAAAGAGAGGACTTGCAATACTTGCTGATGAAGATCAAGGATTGCAGCCTCCAGTATGAATTACAATTCAATGTAAAGAAGACCAAAATTCACCCAAGCTCAATAATTGGTAATGTCAGCATCATGAAAAAGGAAAAAATGCTGACATTTTTCAAGAATTGTGTCTGCTTGGATCCACAATGAATGCTCATGGCAACAGCAGTCAAGTGATAAAAAGATTTGTTGCAGTACCTAAACCGTTGCTCTGGCTCCCTTCAAAGAATTCAAAAGCAAGGATGTTCCTTTCAGGAATAAGGTGTGACTACCCCAAGCCATGATATTTTCAGTTTCCTCAGATTGATGTGAAAGTTGGACATTGAATAAGAAGGAACAAAGAAGAATGGATGCATTTAAATTGGGGTGCTGGAGATGAATATTGAAAGTACCATGGACTGCTAATAGAACAAGCCTAATAATCTTTGATCCCTGGTGGTGTAGTAGTTACCCACGTGGTTGTCAGTTTGCAACCAGCCCCAGCTCCACAGAAAAAGACTGCCCTTTCTACTTGCATGAAGTTAGTGTCTCAGAACACGCAGTGGGGCCCCTGTGAGTCAGCACAGATTGCATGGCAGTGAGTTTGGGCTGTTATTCATCTTTGAAGGAGTAAGACCAAAGCGCTCCTTAGAGGCAAGGATGGCAAGACTTGTCTCACGTACTTTGGACACGTCAGGAGACACCGGTCTCTTGAGGTTATCATGTGTGGTAGAACAGAGGGGTAGGGACACACAGCAAGGCCCTCAGGGAAGTGGATTGCCACTTTGTCAGCAGCGATGGGCTCAAGCTCGGGCACACGGGTGAGGGTGGCACAGGACAGGGCAATCTTCCATCTGTGGTGCACCAGGTCCTTATGGGTGAGAACCAAATTGATGGCATCTGCTAATAACACAATATAAACCACAGTGAAAAATAAGAGTCTTTGAAGTTCCGGTCTAAAAAAGACCCAGATCTCTGTTATGACAAATTGCACTTGTTACACAAAACAAATAACTTGACATGTATTATTTAGTGAGCATAGTACTATTTTTAAGACTTATTTCTGAAAAGGAAATAGGAATGATTTAAAGAAACTATTTTTCTTATAATCACCAGAGCTCTGTTCCATGCCCCTAGGCACATTTTAATTCATTCATTGTCTCCACAGGTCTACCTATCCTGGCTTTCATATAACGAGAATCATAAAAACACAAATAGGATGCCAAAAAAAAAAACCCAAAAAACCCTGGCAGCCATAACTAGATACATTTTCTTTAAAATATTTTCTTATTTGTTAATAGAAATTGCTTCTGTGAAAAATAATTTCCAAGTAAAATAACTAAATGCTTTATTTCTACCTTTCATATATTACAAATCTCCAGTTATAATTTCTATCAGCTAAATTAATTTGTTTTTATTCACATAATAGGTAACAAATAATTTACAAATAATATAAATGCATAGACATTAGTTATATTCATCCCAAGCAATATTTGAAAATAAAGCCACAAAAAAATAAAAACCTACAGTAATTTCAACCTGCTTTACTGAACTGAAGAAAAATAATTATGAATAAAGATCAGGCAAAATGTTTGACCCAAACTAGACATCTCCTTACAGAAGAGAGAGATGAGCCAGTCAGGATGCAGTGTAGTAACGACGAAACATACAACTTTCCTCTAGTTCTTAAATGCTTGCCCCTCCTCCCATTATCATGATCCCAATTCTACGTTACAAATCTGGCTAGACCAGAGGATATATACTGGTACAGATAGGAACTGGAAACAGAGAATCCAGGATAGATGACCCCTTTGGGACCAGTGGTGAGAGTGGTGATACTGGAAGGGTGGAGGGAAGGTAGGGAGGAAAGTGGGGAACCGATTACAAGGATCTACGTACAACCCCCTCCCTGTGGGACAGACAATAGAAAAGTGGGTGAAGGGAGATGTTGGACAGTATACGACATGACAAAATGATAATATTTTATAAATTATCCAGGGTTCATGAGGGAGGGGGCAGAGAAGGAGGGGAAAAATGAGGAGCTGATATCAAGGACTCAAGTAGAAATCAAATGTTTTGAGAATGACGATGGCAACAAATGTACAAATGTGCTTGACACATGGATGGATGGATGGATTGTGATAAGAGTTGTACAAGCCCCCAATAAAATGATTAAGAACATTTGTGGCCCAAATTATTTGAAATTGTGTAGGTTGCAAACATACATAAAATGAAACATATGCATCAAATCAAGCACACGTGCCTCCCTTCTTGCTGCAAACAAGCTCAGAGAATGTGTGTGTCAGACAGCAAGCTTGCAGTAGGCTACTGGATACCTGAATACGTCCTCCCCTGGATGCTGTTCTCAAACACTCCACAGATAGCAGTAGCCCAAAGAAAACTGAACTTGTCTTTAACTAATCACATGTCACTGCTTTTTGTTAGTTGAAATTGGTTGATGTCCATGGAGAAATGGGGAGCACAGCATTTCTTGCAGTATAATGTTCTTATGAATGTAATGAACGAATGCCGGTTTTCACACGCCTTGATCTATAGCACAAGCCATGAATGTTCAGAAGTTTTAACTCTGCTTTGCTGAAATCTGGTCACCTGGGAGAATAGATACATTGATATTTTCCAATAAACCGAAACATTATTATCATCAGTTTTTGTTTTCCTATGTTAGAAAGATTTTTTTTTTCTCAAGAATTTCTCTTGTTTCCAAAACTTGTCAAATGGACAGGTTTCTTAAATTGCATCGGTCCTCTCACAAGTCTCGTTTTTTCACTGACTAATATCATTGAAGTCTTCATTAAATACTTTTATCAGATTCCAAATATTCTATAATCTTTGCCAAAATATATAGAGTGACAATGTTTCTTTAACCTCAAATCTGTTATCACTTCTATTATTGTTCCTGATTTAAAAATTTATCAAAAGGAATGTGAAATTTCCAGGATTTATTCCTCTTATTACTCCAATGGAGTTATGATTATACTTGCCACAGAATTGTCTGTAATGAAGGTCGCTAGTGGTCTTTGAACTGAGTCCATGCTGATTCATGGAAAACCCAGCCCCTGTGGGGCTCTGAGACTGTAGCTGTTCCGAGACTACAAAATCCTGCCTTTCTTCCATGGGGCTCCTGGTGGTTTTGAACAGCTGACCTATTGATCACAGCCCCAAACACAACCACTCCACCACCAGGGCTCTGTTAATTATTCCCTCATGTTGACCATTTTAAAAATTTAGGCCCACCGCCATATATATACATATTCTTCTCTTGATTTCTAGTAGTTCTTCATGAAGTATTATTTAAATCTCTTTTACTGAGTCCTTGCTTGACTTTTTAACTTCTGAACATTATTCTGTATTAGAATTCCATCCTCAAGTTTCTTCTCCTGTATATCAGCATTTATTCCCAAAGACTCATCTTCCATTCCTTGTGAAACAGATAATTTTAAAAAGGCTAGTCTCCAACCCAGAATTTCATCTTCAATTTATTTCAGAATCCTCCTAAACATTCTATCCAACTTATATTTATGTATTACTTAACTCATATCCTACTTAACGTTTTCCTCTAAATTCTAGTGCAGTCTAAAGTTTGAACATATCTAACATTGAGTCTATTGTTTAGACTAAAGCAACTTGTAAATGGGATGTATACCAATTCCACTTTTCTAAGATCTTTCTTCAAAACCTAGATCTTGACCCTTCTCATACCTTTATAGCAATGACACTTTTCCTGGTCTTTCCATGAAATTATTTTTGAAATATAATTTTGAATTTTAGGGTGCTTCTATTTTCCCTCTTATAAACTCAAAAGAGAAACTGAAGTTGTCAATCATTCCATCCTCCTGAGATCAAGTATCCACGTTTATGGAAGCAGTGGTGAAGAATGCAAACCAGGAATGAGATTCAGCCAGTTCGCAGTTGTTTGTCAGACTGACAAGTAGTTTTGTTGTTATTATTGTTGTTGTTGTCACTGTTGAGTTCAGTGAACCAGTTGTTACAATGACATTTGCAAGCAGATTGCATCCAAGGTGGGTTTTTCACGTAGAAATCACAAATTTATATTTCTTATTCTTTCCTTTTTAATATTCATTTATACATAACATTCTAAGCACCCATGGTAATGTTTATTACATTAATTTAAAAATTGATGCTTGTAATATTTATTTTTACATTTATTACAACTCAATCTTTCTAGAAAATACTATATTTTGATTTCCATTGCATGCGTCATTTCAGTTAACAAGCATACAATGTAAAGGGGAAATGTGCCAGACCACCAGGGGGTGACACACTGTCAATGCTTTCAGTTTTGTGTTATGCACCAATTTCCGGGAACTAGTATGAGCGAGTTATGCAATTCCTTGAAGTGTCAAAGAGCTAATAATATTGTCAAAGCAATTGCCGTAAGTTCAGCAGAAGTGGAAAGGGGTTTTCAAAGATGAGCATAGTATTTTCAGAGAAAAGAAGTTTCCGGGATGTAATATATCAAACACAGCGGCTGTTTTCTAATTGGCCTACCCCTAAAAGGAACGGGATCCTACTTGTACAGTGAAAAGATGATTAAGGACAATTCACTCCGTCAATGATGCTCAGATAAAAGCGAAGAATATTGCAAGTGAGGATATCAATTAAGAGGCAGTAAGGACATAGCTCAAATAGCATTTTTATTGTTAGGTATTATTCTATTTTATTAATATATTAAAACTCATAATCTAGTTTTGCATACCTCCATTATTGTCTTTATTTAAGCATCAACTTCATGAAATAACAAACTACCTTTAGGTATATCTTTTTTTTTTTTTACATGATATGATATGGTTTTATAAGTAGAAAACCAGAGACACGGCAAAATGATTGTTGTAAATAACTGACAGATTTGGCAATGTCACAAGATATAAGATTAATGAACTGAAATCAATCAGATTCTTTTATACCTATGAGAGATCTGAAGAAGACATCAAGTATCCAATATCAAAAAATGAAACATTTAGGAATAAATCTCACTAGAAAAATAAAATACCTGTGGGAAAATAAATACAGAAAGCTGTTACAAGACAGGATGTACAAACAACAATAATGGAAATTTGGGGTAACAATGGTTTGGGTTTGTTTGTATGTTATAATTGAGCTTTCTCCTATCCTCTGCATCCCCAGCCAAACTTTGAAAACTTTAATATATAACAAAATTCCATTTAATCTCTTTTTTATCCAACATTTTTTAGTATATAGTTCTGATAGATTAACAAGTTGTCCCATGCTTGTGTATTGGTTTTTTGTTTGTTTGTTTGTTTTTTAATTTTTTTTATTTTAACAATTTATTGGGGCTGATACATTTCTTTTCACAGTTCATACATATACATACATCAATTGTATAAAGCACATCTGTACAGTCTTTGCCCTAATCATTTTTTTCTCTTTTCTTCTTTTACATTTTATTAGGGACTCAAACAACTCTTACCACAATCCATACATATACATACATCAATTGTATAAAGCATCCATACATTCCCTGCCCCAATCATTCTCAAGGCATTTGCTCTCCACTTAAGCCCCTTGCATCAGGTCCTCTTTTTTCCACGGAGGGTATATCTTTTTTTATACTTAAAATCTTCATTAGGGCAGGACCAGATGTTAAATTGAGTCCCATCACAGATGTAAATGAGTGCAGCAGTAAATCCTGCTGTCAAAGACATCTTTAACGTTTTAAAAATCAAAGATACTGCTTTGATGACTGACTAAGTTCATCTAAACAAATACATCGTTTTTTCAATCATGGCATATGCAAGGAGTATTGGTTAACTAACAAGAAATATAGCACAGTCCCCACCCCCAGCCAGTCCTGGGGCTTTGGGGCTCAGCTCAAGGGGAGTCCCTCTGGGAGATGAGGGTACAGAGAATGGTATGACCCATTGCTGGGCATGCCTACACAGTAGGGTATGCTGGGCTCCTCTAAGGTTTCCCGTATGGGCTCCAATAGATTTCTTCCCTTTTGCTTAAAAAAAAGAAAAGAAATATAGCACAGTTTGAAGTACGCCAGTGGTGAAGAATATACCATTGAATATATCATGGACTGCTAAAGTATGAACAAATCATTCTTAGAAAAAAATATAACCATAATATTCCCTAGAAGTAAGACGTTGATACCTTTGCCTTTAATATGAATTCTAATCAGGAAAGATTAATTCAAAAACTGGCCATCATAGTAATAAATCGAGGGCCAACAAAACTTAAGGAAACCATGAAATAGATGGATTGATACACTTTCTTAAAAAAAGGATTTAAATATATCAGCGATCATAAAGACGGCACAGGATTAGTCAACTGCTCTTTTATATGAATCACTTTATACAGGTCATGGGAAAATGGAACTAAATGATAATGGAATTTTTTAATGAACTTTTGACACTCCCTGGTACAAAGATTGCCGTTAATCAAAGCTCAACTCTACAAGTAATAGCAACATAGACTAGTCTCACAGTAATTACAATTATAGAATAAAACATAAGTAAAGAAATAGTACTTATTTTTCTAAAGATATTGTTCAATAAACTCAAAGTTAGATAAAAGATATCTATAAAAGTAAATATTTGAATATTCACACTCATAATTTGTCCGACTTTTTCCCTCTGATTTTTCATTTTTCCTATTGCATTCATACAGGTCTATTTTCTGTTTCTTAAATAAACCAAATCTACTTCTACCATAGATCTTCACCTTGGCTTCTAATTGGAATAGTCTTTCTCCATATGGTATTCGACTTTAGGCTTTTAAAGTTATTTCAACATCTGTTGGCTCTTTCTATCAGCGACGCCCCAGGAAATCATTGAATATTGCTCCCTCTTGGTGGTCACGAGGGGCCTGCGATCACAAGGGCAGGCAATTGGAACCACCAGGAGCTCTGCGTGAGAAAGACTGGGCTTTCTACTCTCGTCAGCAATGACCGTCCCCAAACCCATCAGGGGTCGCTGTGAGTCAGCATTGACTCAGTGGCAGTGAGTATGGGTCTGACAGGAAACACACTGACCCTATATGTTGCTCAACTTGATTTTTTAGTATGTATTTATTTTTGAAGGAGCCCAGGTAATCCAAACAGTTTCCCATTGGCAGCCCACCTACAGGTTGACAAAGCCAACCCACCCACTAGTGCTGTCGAAGAAAGATCTCAGGAACTGCTTCTATAAAGGTAACACCTAAGACAATCCTATGGAGCTGTTCTGCTCTGTAACCCAACGGGTCATCGTATATTAAAATTGATCCACATCAGGGAGCTTTTTGTTTGTTTGCTTGGTTGGTTTGTTGCTTATTCGTTTTCTACTTTTATTATAACGAAGGACACGTACTTAGCCTAAACTAACCGAGGTTATTATGTTGTAATTCTTTAGGAAGAAATCTGACATGAGCCACACCAGACTAACATCCAGGTGTCAGCAGCACCAGGTTTCTTTCTAGAGCCTCCTAAGGGAGAAATTAATTTTTCTATTGTTTGGAGGGTTAGAAGAACTCAATTATTTGACATTTTAAGGGCACAATTCGCAACATCTTATTGACTAAGCAAAAAGGCTTTCTTTAGGTGGTCACTTCCTTGTCTTACGGATCTTGCTCAATATTGGGTTGTCTCTGACCTCAAATTCCTTCCATGTCTTTTACCTTTCTTCTGGTGTCAGAGATTTCTCTGACCACACCAGGAAATGATTCTGTGATGTACCTTGTGGAGATACTGGCCACCTGGATGTTTGATAATAACATTTCAACACTATTAACCTAATCATACCTGAAGAGTCCTGTTTGGTATAAGATTATATTGGGTTTAGAGATTGACACGGATAACCTATGGTGGGCATTAACTTACAGCACCTAACTGAGGTAACTTTTTATTAACTTATTAACAGCACCTAACTTTTTAACTTATCCTTTCTTCTAGAGAAACTCTGGGTGAACCAGAACCATCAAGGTTTCAGTTAGCAGCCGACCGCATTAACTATATACAGCCTCCCTTTCTTTTTCAGTAAGTTAGAGTTCATAAATTATCTTTATAGACACAGCTTGGCATAAACATTCAACTTCCATAGAATTCAAATCTCTTGGTTTCTATTCCAAAGATTTTCATTTCTAATGTTTTATTTCTCTCAGCAAACTACTTTGTTTTTCTCACAAAATACCTTGACCCTTGTCAATGACCTGCCTTTTAATTCCAACAGTGGCAGAAAAAAAGTGTATAGGTAGAAACCATTTCAACATTTAATTTAGAAAGCCGTTAAATATAATTAAACTACAGCTATATACTATAAAAATGGAAGGGGAAGTCATTCTAAAACAAATATATATAAATACAATTTTCATAGTTGTAACTTCCTAACTAAAACTGGAATATTGAGAAAATTAATTTTGACAATGTTTAAAATATTTTAAAAGCTTTTTGTAGAATAAAAATGGTAGGTGTATACTGATTTGCTTCAAAGAAATCAAAGTATCAAACTAGAATTATTTTGTACACATGAATCTTAATCATTAGCAAAAAAAACCCAAAGTGTAATTGAGTATTATTGTCTGAAACAAAATATTCAGTAATATTTCTATGTTATAATATACTTTATAAGCAAAATTATTTAAATGAAATGTATGTTAAACAGTGAGCTATGTTAGTTAAAACTACCCTTTAGATCTGGCAATTCAAATCACATACATACATATACATATATATCTTTTTGTTTTTAAGTTTTCTTTAAATATTGAATTCACTGAAATTTCAAGACCAGTAAAGATGAAATTCTCACGTTTTGAGAAGACCTGCCAGCAAGTGAAAATCGCCCCGAGTCTGACCACAATATCACGTAAAAACTGTAGCGTGGGACACTGCGTAAGCACGGAGGTATACACCATTACAATTGTAGGCTATGGTTTTAACGTCCGTGATTACTTATTACTTAGTTCCACTATCCCTCCTGATGAAGGGCCCTGCTTCTGTTTTCTTTGTTTAGCATAAAGTGCACAGACTGACTAAAGATGTTCTATCTAGAGTTAAGGCACACAATCTTCATCCACTGGCCATCCTAGAGAAGTAATATACTTTTTCATTAATTCATTCATAAATTAGACCTTTGCTCCCATTCCTATCCTTTTTCTTGTCACCTCAAAAGCAAGAACACTAATGGGTTGGATGCATAGCCTTGAATTTGATATGTTTTTTTTTACATTATGTTTAGTATTTATAAAGTACACAAATAATTTAGCAATATAAAACGTGATTCTTGTCTTGTTTATCGTGACACTTAAGGCACATAGATATGCCTAGTTTTCCCTCACACTGCTATATTGTATTCTACATGGTGTACTCAATATTTATCTCTATCCTCAAAAGTGGACATTTAAACCACTCCCAAATGCCACTGCACAAAAATATTAAAATTATTTTTTACAAATTTTATTTTATAGGCTATGTTAGAGTTTTCTGAGCCATATCTTATAAAAACATTAGATATCAGATGTATTTTTATCAACTATATTATCCTACTTACCATAATTACTGCAATCCCAAAATTTCTACCAACATTATATAGCTTCCTTAATTTGTACTAAAAAACATCGATGTATGTTTTATTTTTTTCAAATAGTGAGGATTTAATGTGTTTATATTCATTCTTCAGTATGGCTTTTGTACTGTATTTGGATTCATTCATTAGTGTTACTCAGTGCACCCTTAATTTGTCAGGTTTTAAAAATATGTATATTATTTGTTCATATATTTTTGTATTGTGCTATTGTGTTTTCTAATTCATTTATTAGTTGTTTACAAGTGTTTTGTACTGCTATATCTTATATTGTTTTATTTATCCTCTTGTAGGTTTTAGAGCTTATAAGTAATCACTATGAAATTTTGTATTTAGCCCCTTTCTCTTAGTGTGCTATACTGTGGCTTGTTCTATAAGCTATTATGTAAGCTATGGCACTTTAAGCTTTGCTCCTGATATTCCAAATGTCAGATGGGTAGCCCATGGTAGACACTTTTCAGGGGAAATTCCAAATTAAGACAGCCCAAGGGAAAAGTCTGGAGATCTACTTCTGAAATTTAGGCAAAGAAAACCCTGACACACCTAAGATTGCCTAGTATTGTGTTGGAAGCTGAGTCACTATAGATTGCCAGGCACTCAAAATACACAGAGGTTGCAACAAAAAGTTAAAAAACACCAAAGATCATGCCGAGAGTGGTGAATTGCCCAATGTTTCCGTCTGTTGCATATGGAGTCAACAAAGCCTTTTCAGTGGAAACTAACAGCAACCAGAAATATTGTTATATGAAATCTCTCTGTTGTAGTTTTAGGGAGGTAACATATCTTCTAAGTTTGCCAAGCAATCCCTCCCCAATATGCCAGTCATTAACATTCAAAGCTGGACTAATCTTAGGTGCCCATTGCTAGGGAGTACTGGAAGGGGACAATGGCTTTACCGGGAGTGGATTCAGCTCTTCAAACGGGAGGAAGTCTGGTGACGGTGAGGCTCAATGGCATCTAGGGACTCATTATCGTCGTGCCCTAGATGATCAGTCAGTATTTCCCATCTCAAGTTTCATGGCCCTATTCCTTTTCATCAATGCCCTCACATTAATATAAACAAAACAAAACATTCTGGTTTGAGAATAAAGCCACTGTTGTAGTCTAGCTACTCATATGATCAGACTCTGGGTTTTGTTTTCAGCAATATCAGTTCTTATTCTAAGCGAATTAAGACTATCTTTCATGGCGCAAGTAGATGCCTTGCAGTCTTGTCGCCTTTGAACTGAGCTTCTGAAGCTCTGAATCCATCTCTTTCATTTGCCCGTTTGTCTCTTGTAAGCAGTCCCAACCATCCAGCTTCCCTATACTTCTCATCCTGACACAATTTTAGAGAGAGATGAATCACATGATCACCTAGTGCCTTCAGCAATACTTCGTTCATCTGTGGTGCTATTTTGGGTATCAACTGGGCTACTTCACATCGCAGATTAACAGTGTCTTCGTCACTAGTAGTGTCAGAATTGTCCTTAGTAATGGAGACAGAGGCTGAGTTATCAGTGCTTTTTTTAGGAGCAATCAGACTTAAGAACAAATTTATAAAATTCATTTTTATGATTTTTCCCTAGACACGCAAAGTCAATGAAGCTTGTATGTGTATACAGATAGAGGTTTATATTAAGAAATGGCTCACACAGCTCAGAAGCGGGTAAATCTAGTCCAGTTCAAATTCACGGGGCAGATGTAAATTAGAAATTGATCTTAATTCATGTAGCTGCAGTGGTTGACAAGAAGGAAACAGTAATGAAGAAATAAGACCACAGAGTAGTGGTTGCATAGTGAGTGAATCTGAGCTCTGCCCAAAGAATCCAAGGTTAGCAGTCTGCTATTGGCTCTTGGGATCAGCTGGCATATAACAGGAGGTCTGTGGTAGTTACATAACCTGGTGTCAATTTAGGACTTGAGAGGATTAAGAGTGAAAGGTTGGAGTCTCGTCTGTCAATCAGGTCATAGCCAATGAGGCCTCTGTGTGGGCATGGCCTTCTCTGCAAAATTCTGGGAACTCAGGTACTTCATCCTTGGAGGCGGGAGACACTTCTCTCTCTCTCTGCTCACGTCCTGTGAGGCATCCCTGAGGAAAAGTCACATGGACCTACCCTGATGCAGCCCTGGGTGCTGGAGCAGCCGCGTGGAGACCCATGCCAGTGCTGAAATGCTTACACTGCCACTGGATCCAAAGACTTTCTACTCACTGACCTGTGATTGTCCTGCATTTGGAATCATTGCATGTGTTTTGTGAGTTTGAAGAAGACTTTACAGATCTGTATCGGACATATGGGCTAATATTGGACTTATGGCCTTGGACTCGACTGGGTTGGGATGCTTTCTTAATGTACAATTACCCTTTATATAAAACTCTCTTATAAATATATGAAATTCTATGAATTTGTTTCTATAGTCATGGAGATCCACCAGTAGAAATGTGCTACCTTCACCATACTGTCAATCTATTCTAAGTAAAAGGTCATACCCTGAATGAAACCACCCTTAATTACATCAAGATTAATGTGACCAGGAAAACTTATTTAACAAATTCAAGAGGGTAATCCCACACTCCATAGCACCTCTGAGATATACCCTGGTATGAACAAACATAAAACAAACACATCAAAAGGATCGTCACAGGTCTGCCAGGATATTACAACTTTTGAGGCAACCAGGCCTTACTTGTTTACTTACCAGGAGCTCTCCAAATTTGGTACAGCTGTCTTCTGCTTCCTCAAAAACCTTGTGTTTTCTGACTTAAGTCCTCATGTTCTAGGTGTGTCTTCAGTACAGTCCAAATCACCCAGTACAGTTCCCATGGGGGATCTCATTGTTGCAACCTTTAGAGCCTGGTGTGTGCCCTGAAGATCCAAGATCCAATGTCCCAACTCAGCAAGACACTGTCCTGAGTCCCTAGGACGCATTCAGAAGCCCGGGTCAATGTAGTACCTCTGGTGTATGCCCTCACAGCACCCCCTGGGGGTCCCCAAAGGCATTGTCAGTCATTCTTCCCACGACCTGGAGGTGACACCGAATGCAGGAGGATCACAGGCAGGTTGGTAGAAAGTCTCTGGATCCAGTGACAGGTGTGAGCATCTCATCGTGGCAGGGTTCTCCACGCGGCTTCTCCAGCACCCACGCTGCATCAGGGTAAGTCCATGTGGCTTCTCCTCAGGGGTGTCTCATAGGAAGTGAGCCTTGCCAGCTGCGGCTGAGAACTACCTAAGGCAGCCACACACTGGTCTGACCATCAAAGAGCAAGATACAAGAGAACTCAAAAGGCAAGGCTTGTGGAGCCATTTATCTCTCCGCACTTCAATTAATCCCACATGTGTTTATCGGCCAGGTTAGCACAATAAACCTTAACTAAGGTTGGGATGTGTGGACCCAGGGCTCAGCACATTCAATTTGACAAGACCCAGAAAGGTGTTGCCATGGAAGGACAATACAGTTAGGGAACACTATTAGATGTTTGATAAGTAGCCTATATTGCTGAATAAAAGACTGATAATATGAAATGTAAACCCTCACCTAATTCACAATTTTAAAAATACGTTAGTGTTTGTTTGTCAGGGGTTTGGGGCAGGGGGTGGAAACAGGCTACATTTGGGGTGATGGGAAGCACGTGTAACTGAATGGTGGTGGCGCTTGTGCAACATGATAGATGTGATTAATGATACTGTTATACACTTAAAATGATTAAAGTGATAAACGTTCTAACCACTTCTTCCACTGGTTCCAATTTTTGTCCCACTCCAAATTTATTGAAGCGGTATGCACTTAGCAAGTTTATTTTCTGTTTGTTTGCTGATTTTGCTTTTATTTTTCCAGGTAATTTAAAATGCAACCAATGATGAGAACCATTACTATAAACATATTTTTCTGCTATACTGAAACCTCTTTTAAAATTTCTTTTATTTTATTGGGGGCTTTTACAGCTCTTTTCACAAACCATACATATATCCATTTTATCAAACACATCTTTTTTGTGGCACCTATTTATCCTTTATTTTATTTTTTAAATCATTTTATTAGGGGCTTATACAACTCTTTTTACAATCTGTACATACATCATTTGTGTCCAGCACATTTGTACATTTGTTGCCATCATCATTCTCAAAACACCCACTCTCCACTTGAGCCCCTGGCATCAGCTCATTTTCTCCTCTCTCCCCGTTCCCCCTGCCCCCAAACCATTGATAATTTATAAATAATTATTATTTTATCATATCTTACACTATCCGATGTCTTCCTGACCCAGTTCTCCACTGTCCGTCCTCCAGGGAGGAGATTATATGTAGACCTTGTCATCTGTTTCCCGTTTCTCCCCCACCCTCCCTCCAACTTCCTGATATTGCCACTCTCACCACTGATCCTGAGGGCCTCATCTGTCCTGAATTCCCCATCTTTCCAGTTCCTATCCATGCCAGTGTACATCTCCCGGTCCAGCCAGTTATGTAAGGTATAATTGGGATCATGAGAGTGTGTGTGGGTTGAGGGTGGGGGGGTGGGAGAAGGAAACATTCAAGAACCAGGGGAAAATTGTATGTTTCATCGTTGCTACACTACACTCTGACTGGATCGTCACGTTCCCACAACCCTTATGCAAAGGCATGTCCAATTTGCCCCAGCTGGACCCTGGGTCCCCACTCTGTACTCCCCCTCATTCACAATGCTACGATTTATTTATTTATTTCTTGTCTTTGATGCCTGATACCCGATCCCTTCGATGCTTTGTCATCTCACAGGCTGGTGTGTATTTTCCATGTGGGCTTTGTTATTTTTCAGTTAGATGGCCTCTTGTTTATCTTCCAGCCTATGGGACCCCAGATTCTAAATATTTTGACAACTGGGAACCATCAGCTTTCTTCACTGCACTTGCCCTTGCACCGACTTTGTCTTCAGCGTTTGCGTCGGGGTAGGCTGCTGTGCTTCTTCCGTGTGGCCTTTGTTGTTTCTTAGTTAGATGGCCACCTGATTGTCTTCAAGCCTTTAATACCCCTGATGCTGTATCATTTGATAGCCAGAACCATCAGCTTTGTTTCCAAGTTTTGCTTATGCACCCACTTTTTCCTCAGCAATCGAGTTGGGACAGGCCAGTGTGCTTCTTTCATATGGGTTTTGTTGTCTGTAAGCTAGATGGCTGCTTGTTTATCTTCAGGTCTTTAAGACTTCAGGTACTATGTCTTTTGGTAGCTGATCACTATCAGCTTTCTTCACCACACTTGCTTGTGCATTCATTGTCTTCAGCAACTTCAGGTGCTATATTTTTTGATAGCTGGCACCATCAGCTTTCTTCACCACATTTGCCTGTGCACCCATTGTCATCAGCGATCGTGCCAGGCAGAGGAGCATCTCAGACAGCCGAATTGTTAGAACAAAGTGTTCTTATAAACACATCTTTACATACTTTGTCATCATCTTTTTTTAAAACATATTTTTTTCTACTTGAGTCCCTGGCATCAGCTCCTCATGTTTCCTCCTCGCTCCCCCAACTCTTCTTCCATCCCTCATTCCCTCATGATAATTTATAAATTATTCTTTTTTAAAATGTCTTACACCTACTGTTGTGTCATTTCACCTGCTCTTGACTTACTTCCCCTAATAAACACTAAAGCCCTGATAAACACTGAAATATTTTATATAAATAGATCATATGATATGTATTTCTTTGTGTCTAATTTATTTCAGTAACCATAATGTTCTCAAGGTTACTCTATGTTGTCACATGCATCAGAACTTTGTTTTCTGATGATGGCAACATATGGACGAATGTGCTCGATACAATGGATGTATGGGTTGTTATCAGAGCTGTAATAGCCCCAAATAAAATGATCTTTTAAAAAATAACAATCCTTGGAGTCAATACATAAGAGTCTTTTAACTTTTGGTAACACAAAAGAAAAACAACACACACACACACAAATCTCATCAAGAATCTGCATGTCTTCTCTCTTAAGTGAAGAAGTCACTTATTGCTCCTTTGTTTGAAAACATTGGAAAAAATTTGTTTGAACAATGTATTCATTCTATACACTCATTGTCTAAAATTCAGAGGTGCATGATAGCCTCTGGAACAATTTATAATCAAATTTGATAGGAGAATATTTACAAATCAAAATAATATAAATTTAGCTATACCATTTGTCAATAAAGCAGACATATGGGCAAAAATTGACTGCTAGATATAGGGAACAGAATTATTTTTAGAATATTTACAATTTAAAATATGAGTTCACCCAGTATTTTGAATTTGATATTTTTCCTCAGGCTGTTAAATATGGTAGCAATGATTGGTCAGTGAGTGATGTCAGTATTCTGACTCAATGGAGCTCTACACTAAAGTAAGATGTCAGAGATATCAGGAGTCTTTGATATAATGCAAACATGAGATTCTAAGACTGTTACATTTAGAAATGATCCAATGTGTTATTGGGAATTTAATAAAGTGGCCCCTCCATTGCATGCAGCAGTCCCTTCGATTTTGGACATAATGGATAAATTTTCCCTTACCGTGGTAAAGTATCACCATTTCATGGATTTAGGCAACACTTTTGTCTCAAGGGACCTTGCCGAGGAGAACCAAGAACAATTCATTGTTAAGATTGCCAATGGACCATTGCTGTGCTGTCTCAAGATATTGCACATCCTACTGAATGCCACAGTCTCATAGCAGGCTCTGGCTTCCCGGTCCTAACCTGAGTCAGTAGTGCTGTGTCATTATATTGGTGATATCATTTTAACCTATGATTCTCTTAGAGATTTCGAAGCAGCTGCCTTTTTTCTCAAAGGGTGGTCAATGAAAACAAAATGCAAGACACTGGGTTCTTGGTCAGATGCACAGGAGTTGTCTGGTAAGATGAAAGGCATTCCTGAGATTGTTATAGGTAAAATACAGGCCTCTGCACTCCATAATGGTTAAGTAATTCCTGACTTTTGTTAGGCGGCTGGTTCTGGAGGATTTTCATACCTCACTTTGCCCAATTACTGCACCTCTTATACCAGCTGTGCTGAAAGGGGCCCCATGAGACTGGGGGCGGGGCCTGTGGGGGTTGTCTTTGGCCTGGATGAATCAGGACTAACTCAAGAACAAGCTTTGCAAGCAGGGCAGGCACAGCAGCCTTTCAGCTGGATTTGACCTCCCTGGTAATGGTTTTGGATGGGGGCTTTCATGGTAAATCATAGGATGGCAGAGTGTTCCAATTGTGGAAAGGGGCAGAAGTTAGAGACTCCCTTATAGAAAACAGCCATCTTTGGTAAGGAGCAGCCCTGGGACTGTGAGACCCTGAGCGAGAGCAGCATACTGTGGACTAATAGAAGAACCAACTTGCTGTGGAAACAGTCAGCATGCTCTTTTAAAGGAAGCATGGCGATTCTTCTTCTCACCTATCTTGCCCTCGTTTTCAGGATAGGCCAGTCCCTGGACAAGGACATCGTGTTTAGTAAAACAGAAAAAGAGGAAGACATTCAAAGATTGACACAATGACTAAAAGAGCAGGCTCAAGCATAAGAACAATTGTGAAGATGGTGCAGGGCTGGACTGCTTTATTACCTCGGACGTAATATTGATATGCTTGCAAATGAACAGATAGTTTTAGTGTTTAGTCCTTCCTGGTGATTTAGTATGTGTGGAGAGCTTAAGATTTCAAAAATATGCACTGTAAAGCAAATATTTCCTCTAACATTTAGAAAATATAATCCAACATTCATTAAGGCAGAGACTTTATATTTGCAGTGTCCTTATTTTTTTGTGGTAACCAACGTATTATCATTCTTTGATTAATACTAAAAATGATGGTAATAATAAAATTTTAAAGTGTCATTAAATCATCAAACTTTCAGCTTTTATTATTTACACATGACTTTAACATATCTGGAGGGAAAATAAAATTTTAAAACTTCATAAATTTCCTTAGGATATTTTGGTAAAAGCAAAACAATTGGCATACATGACAGCTTCCCATCTATCTGTGTGTTTAATAAAGTCAAATGTGATGAAGAGTAATGTACCATACTGATATTTGCAGAATTTCATTAATATATTTCTAAGACTATCATAACTCATTCACCTCTGTGGAGTTTATGAGCCATGGGCTTTGCTCCGGCACATAAAATCAGTTTGTCTAATGCATTGCAACCACTAATAATATCAAAGATGACACTTCACGGTGTGAAACAAGGTGACTCGTTTATTCCCTCCCAAGTGTAGTAGGACAATGGAGTCATTTAGATTAGCATGGAAATTAAGAACTTGTACAAAGTCACTAAGTGGTAATACTAGTTCCTTTGTCGTTAAAAGCTTTCTTTCTTGCTTCCATTTTTCATGTCACCAATACAAAACATTACAGCAAAGCACGCGCTACCTTTGCATAGCAATACATGTGTCAGCCTGCGGTTAGGTGCATCAGGTTTACCTGCAGTCATATTACGAACTCTCCCTGTTACATAAGATCAATTATGACAGAATTGCACGCATGAAAAATTGTTGAATTGTCCAATATTGCACTCTATGTATTTTTACAACAATAGATTTTTCAAACACAGCTAACATCGATTGCAAGGGACCTTTTCTAACCTTGTAAATATTTTATATATGAGAAAAATTGGACTGTCCATTACTACTGCTTCATGGAATAAAAATTTTTTTGGATCTCTAATAGCGCTAATAACATGCTAAGAATATATAGATGTGGGCAAACATTTCATTAAGTTCCCATATATAAATTACGTAGAACTTAAATAAGATGCCCATCAACAGTAAGGGATTTATCTATATTTGTAATCAGATCTATGCAAACAGAGAAATAAAGGATAGTTTCACAGATCACTGCTTTCACCCTGTTTCGCCATCTTTGGATAGTCTGTTACATTTGTATCATTTTGTAGCAAGTGTGCTTATAGCGGTAAACCAAACAACATCAGGCAAACATCATCAATGTCTCTAAGTTCTGGATTCTGAAAAAAATCCTCTGGCTTGTGTATTCCTCTCTGTCCTTCCCTACTGACAGTGCCCATCCCCTTCTACACCCCATCTGCTTAGTTCCTGCCCCACTGCTCTTCATCTTACTTCATTATGTACAATGTGTCTTCTCTCAGTTCTAATGTCTCCCATTCTGTTCAGAAAGCTCAAATGAAGTGGCTTCATGATTGGGTCCTTCAGACCCTACCGGTTTTTGTTTATGTTATTAAAGTGCAGGTGAAAGAAAATGAATCTCTCGTCTACTATGAAATACTAGGAGCCAGTGCGATTTCATGGAATTGGGACCCCAAACAGTGGAATATTTAAAGGACTTCTTTTTCTTTTGATTAGAAGACAGAGATTTATGTTTTGTTTTATATGTTAGATGCCAAATTATTTACTTAAGCTTTTTATCTCTTCTATATAAATGTATTGCCCTGACATATGCTAATGAACATACACTCTGAAATGAATATCTGTAGATTTGTGCTTTTTCCTGAGTGTCTAAACTAGGATTTTCCTTGCTTCAATATTTATGATAATTTACAAAGGCCCTCCCTTTCCCAAAAAGTGTAGTGAAAAATAAGAGTCCATTAATCAGTAACAGATAGATAGTACAAAGTACAAACAGGAAGACCACTTTCTAAATTGTCCAGATTTAAAGTCCAGTGACACAATAGATTGCTTTTTATGTATTGGCAACAACTTTATGAAATTCTAAAATTTCAAGAGTGTCGATGTACATCTAGAATATATAATTATTTTGTCCACAGTCCTACAAGAAACTTCCATAAAAAATATGTTGGCATTGGAAAGCAGCAGATTATTAACAATCACCCTGGGATCTAGGAAAATTGGGGGTTTTTTTTGGATTTTTTTGGTAGCATGCTCACCTCTGCCCTGCTTGATGGTCCGCGTGGAGGGAGAGAGAGAGTTTAATGGTAGCCCTGGCCCCTTTTATATATTCTGGGGGCGTGCAAGCCCCCTAATTACAGGTAAGGACATACATCACTGGAAGGGGCTGTCCTATAGGTAATACAGTAATGAGAGAGGGGTGTTCTAGGGACATACAGGCAATAGGAAGGGGAGGGATTGGGGTTATACATGTGACAAGATGGGCCGATCCTAGGGTTAGGATGGCTGCTTAACTTTGCTCTATTCCCTAGATCTCCATAGGAACCATTATCAGTAGGGTGTAAACCCCACCTACTGGAATGAAATAGATGTTTGCAGGCATCCATTGTCTTTAACAGCAGGGAGTGGGGCCTGCTGCAGTCTGGCAACTTGGAGGATGGCTATGAGTGGCTAACCTCCCCCCACAAGTCCCCCTTTTACTTTACATATAAAATTCAAAAGCCACATAGGTGACATGGTTGTTTTCTATACATTAAAAGCTGTCGAGGCAAAACTTCATGATCCAATTAATATAGCCAAAAATTCAGGCTTAATAGAAACATTTTGAATCCAGGCACTGGGGATAAATACCCCTTATGCCCAACTGCTATTGGAGGA
Organism: Tenrec ecaudatus; assembly: GCF_050624435.1. NCBI lineage: Eukaryota > Metazoa > Chordata > Mammalia > Afrosoricida > Tenrecidae > Tenrec > Tenrec ecaudatus. The sequence continues at coordinate 138,253,552 of NC_134540.1, read as the reverse complement.
AGGTATGAGAAGGGCTGGATGCGGCGGCGGGAAGTAGAGCCAAATAGGAATGTCTGCTTCTATAGTTAAAGCTGCCGGCCACACAGCAAAGAGCTATGTGCTTGTAAGAGACAACCTCAGATCAGCACCCTATAGGAAGGTAAACTGAGGAACAGTGCCATGAGAATGTGATTAGGACTCACCTATAACTCACAAGGGTAGGGGTCCCCCACTCCCACTACAAAACTAGCCTTCCAGACTCCTTTGCGAGACAATGGAGGATTCGTCCTTAAACACTCTCTTCCCTTCTTTGCTCCTCATGGTATTTGCCTTATGCGTGAACTTCAAAAGTGCCATAGAGGCCGTATGACTCTCCTTCATATGCCTCAGCTTTCTATAGAAGCCACACGTGATAGCCAGGACAAAAATTGTGACAATGAGCAGCACTGTTAGGCTGGAACCCAGGCTATGAGAAATACTTTGAACCCAAGCACGAGGGTCCAATCCTTCCATGCTCTTCACCAATTGCTTAATTATATCAGAGCCAGGAGTTGCCTCAAGCCTCTCTTTGAATGTATAGAAAATATCCTTTTTAAGCTGATCAGCATCTAATGAAATGTTTCCCTTAAGCCCTTGCAAATGTTTCCTAATCAAATCCCAATCATGCAATGTTACATTATATAGGTAAGGAGTTACACAGAAATCAGTTACATTCCAATCACATTATAACATTGAGAAGTCCAAAATCTTGATCTTTTAGCAAAAGTCTGCAGTAATAGTACAGTCACTATTGTATAAAATGTTCAGTTATGATAGAGTCCCAAAGTCTCTTAGACAACATCAGCATCGGAAGAAATATCTCAGCGGTCAGCAGTCGCCATTCTCAGGAATCTGCCAGGCCTCCTTGATGATTTGAATAACTTCAGTAACAGAACAGGGTGGTCAGGTCACACATCAGCTTCCCTGCTTTCTTCTGGGCCTTGCTGGCTGAAGAGCAATCTACCTATCTCCTTTGCCCAGGAAAATAGTAAATCCAAAGCAGTACCACATTCCTGGAGGGATTGCAGAGATCAGTGCCACCATCAAAGACTTGAAAGATGCAGGGGTGGTGATTCCTACTACATCCCCATTTAATTCACCAATTTGGCCTCTGCCCTGCTTGATGGTCCACGTGGAGGGAGAGAGAGCAGGAAAATTGTTTTTAAAAAGTAACAAAATAGGGATACATTTCTTAGTCCTTCAAGTATAAATGTTTGAAATTCTTCAATGACTATATTATACAATACATTTTAAGTAAGAAGTCTTTGTTCTTATGCTCATCTTACTTATTAAGTTAACAAAATGTATTTGTGTTAGTTAGCTTTTATGTCAACTTGGGTGGCCCAGCATTCTCCCATGATATATTCTAGCATAGTGTGGTTAGCTACATGATGAGATCTCCTGGGATGTGGCTGAGAAGTTTTAGGAAAGATAGGATAGATTATCACCTCCTTAATCTGGTCACAGTCTTCTTGATATAATTGAAGGGAGTTTAATTAGGAGGATGGCTTACTCTTAAATTGACAATGTACAGAAGCTACCTCATTTCTGCTGCTGGTTCATTGTAATGGTTAGGGATTATGTCAACTTGGCACACCTGGGTAAGGGTAGGAGTGGAGCTCAACTAATCAATTGCATCACATCCAGATGGAATCTCCTTGGCATCATAAACCTGTTTGTTTAAGAGAGGCAAACCTTCATCTTCTGCAGGAGGTGGATCTTGCACCTGGGTTCCCTTCTCTAGTTGCATCACCGGCTGAACTCAAGAGCCGTCAGCAGTGGATTCATTTGGCTGACTTCAGACATCTGCATGCACCAGTCTATGCCCCCTGATGTCACTGCATCATCATCTGGGGCTGGTTCCTCAGTTTCCAGTTGTGTTGGCTCTGATTCCAGGAGCCCTCCATGGACTGTTTGGGCTTGAATGAGACTGTGGTTAACTCTTTCTACAACTGTGTGAACCATTTCTTGATGTACATCTCTTCCTATATGCAGCACATACAAGCATCACTGGCTTTGTTTCACTAGAGAACCCACCGAATACATTTACCAACCTCCTCTTATGTAACCTGCCAAAAACCCTAGCCCCCATCATTCGAGTCACCTGTTTGACCTCATGTTCATTCAGCTCTACAATCACCAGCCTGTATTCTTTCTGCTTCATCTTCCTGATTCCTGTTGGCCAATACCTATAGCTACTTGAGTCAGAAAAGGCCTCCAGCTTACAGCTCACCCATACACTCAAACCAGACTGAACTAATGCCATTTCTTGATATAAATCTGTTTCTATGTTCATGCATATGCAAGAGCCATTGTTTTAGCTTCTCTAGAAAATCCAACCCAACACATTGAGGTAGTTAAAGACTTATTTGGGAAGATTATAAATGTAATGGAAATTTCCCGTGAGCTTTTTGCACACACACACATAAAGATACATCCATATCTATATCTTCTATACCTATATCTATCTATATTCTATCAAGATATTTCTAAATCTTCCCAAATAAACCTTTAACTATGTATATTGAATTAGTCAAATTCTTATTTGGGAATACACACACACAGACACACACACACACATATATATGCCTTTAACTACATCAGTTTAAATTTGATGGAATTTAAAAAACTATGTCTAATAATTCAGAGACCAATAGGCCAAGTGACAAGTATATTTAAATACATAAATTTGACTAAAATTTATTAAAATTAATACATAAAAATAACAAAAAGTTGTAAAATTAAAATTAGATGATATATGAAACACAATATAGAATCAAAATGCAAAATTTCCAAATATATTTTATTTCATAAAATGTTTAATTTCATAAAAATTTCATTTAGAGAAAGAACACATTTTAATATAAAAGTTATGCAAGGTTCTAATTACAGAAGAAATAGCAAAACAAAATAAAAGTAGAACAATGCTTAAAATAACTCATGATTTGAGGAAATAAACATTTTAATAATAAATAAATATTTTACCAACCAATATTCACAATGAATCAAGAATGAAATGAATGTTTGTGAAAAAGAACTTTCTGATCATGAGAATTTGAACATTAAACAACCATAGAAACCAGTATGGCATTATTTGTCAGATTTAGCCAGCATTTATTTTATTGTTCCAGGCACTTTTTTTAAGTGAAAGAATTACCTTTAAAAACATCAGGGCATTCCAAGTCTCAGGCACAAAGAGACTTCAAAATACTCATGGGAAATTTCATTATCTTTTCATTTCAGTTTCCATTGACCTTTTAGTAGCCTTGTTATATACTGAATTTCCAGGAATGGAGATGGGCAGTAAGCAAATTCATATGTCAAAGATTTTTTTCTTCGTATTGTGATGACATAGAGGAAGAAAAATAAGCAAGGAATGAGTTGGGAAGTGCCAGGAGCAGAGGGAGCCACTAACAGAAGGGGCATGCTATAGCTCAGAGTGGAGGTGAAAATTCACGGGAAAACATGTCACTGAGTCTTGTTACAGATATTCGTTTGTTAGACAAATCAAGAATACTAGTATAAGCGAGTGGAGAAAATAATATGGAGAGTGTGGGAAAGGAAGGAAAAAAGGACAAAGAAGAAAGGAAATATCATTCAGGACCTTGATTATCCTTGCTGTTAATAGTCTGACTTATAAAGACCGGAGAATATGGATGACAGAGTGAAAACCAGTCCTGTCTTGTGCTAAGCTAATAATTGTCCTTAAGTTTGAGCCCATTGTTGTCACTATGCCAAGGGACGGAGCCACTGTGTCAATCCACCATGTGTAGTGTCTTCCTCCTGTTGGCTGCCCCTCTCCTTCACCAAACAGGACGTGCTTCTCCTAAGAACAAGCCCAAAGTGTGTGAAACATCTTGCCATCTTTACTTCTAAGGGACATTTTGCATGTACTTTTTCAAGACAGTTTGTTTGTTCTTTTGGCAGTTTATGGTACCTTCGATGTCCTTTGGCAGCACCACAAATATCGTGATAGTCATGGTAAAGATCCTGGCATTTACTGGATATTGGACTAGGAGCGCTAATGGTCTAGACATGACATATGGGTTGATAACAGTAAGGTCAAGAGTTCAAGCCCAACAATCTTCTCCTTTAAGAATTTTCGGCCTCAGAAACCCCAAGTTCTACTCAATGAGTCCGAATAGACTCGGTGGTAGTGGATCTGGTTTGTGGGTGAAGTAGAAAGCCCGCCAAGAGTATGAGAAGAGGATGGCATTATGGGATTCAGGTTTGACTCTGGCTGAGAGTAGCTACAATTGTAAAATACAGCTACAATATAAATCTGCTTAGATGCTAATTGTAATAATTGTGGGTAGAGATGATATATATAGTTAGCATAGAGTCAATAAGATATGCTAATGAACTTATTGTGAGGTCTACAAGAAGGATTATGGAAAAAAGAGAAATTGTTTATTTGTGCAAAATGAATTGTGTAGCGAGAGAGGGAGGGTACAGAGGGAATTTGGGAAGCCTGTGGACGGAAGAGAGGTTGGTTGCACAATTGGATACAAGCCCACTAATTGCAGTGGAGTTCAGGCTGACATATTAATTCAGGCATCATTAACTTTTAGATGATATTTAGAATCATTAAACCTAGAAAATGATAAAGGTGTATTTTGGTAAAGAGGAGAGATTTCGGAGCTTAGCCCTGAAGCATGACTTTATTAAGTGATGGCAAGGACAGAAACGAAGGACAAAGTGGACTGGCAGCAGTGACTCCTGATTGAGGAGATGCGCCAGGAGAGGATGGTGGTTTTCCAAAGTTTTAAAGATAATATTTCAACAAAGGTGTAGAGATTAACTTTGTCAAACATTATGTGAAAAGTTGCCATTCAAGTGAGCAATGTTGATGTCATTGTGAACTAAATAGAAGCAGCTTCCATATTTTAATTGAAAAAAATTAATATTGCTGTAGAAGTAGTTCCAGAGAGAATGAAAAGAAATAAATGAGAAATATCATATAATTTTGTTTTAATGATACTAACAGAGGTTTTTGTTTCGGGAAAGAAGCCAAGTTAGTAGATGAGGTTATTGCAACTTGTTGGGATGTCTCCTGTTTCTAATTCCTCAGTGTAATGAGCAGGAAGACTGTGCACTAAGAATATTACAAAAAAGAGAAGCAGCCAACTTCATGGCTGGCTAGATTTGACAGAAAATGTCAAATTAAATTAGCTGTGCTCAGCTAATTCTCAGGAGAAGATGCTAATGGGGGCCTGGTCTGCATTTTAGTGCTTGCTCAGGCTTAGAAGAAAACCACAGTTCAGCACTCAGTGGAGAGGAGAGAAGCCTGATTTGGACAAGCCAAAGAATCCCAAACTCACTGCCATGGAGTTAATTCCAAGACAGAGCGCCCATGATTTTACACACTTGATGATTGTCTTCATAAATACTTACCTGGACCTTTTGATATTTTAATTTTAGTAACTTATTTTCTATAATAAATATTATTATATTCACATGATAGAATGAAAACATTACTAATAAGAAATACAAAAACAAAACTTCCCTCCAAGAAAGCCCTATGCTCTTTTGTGGGAGTGAACAATTCTTAGAACTGTTATAAATAACAGTTTTCATACAAGTGATATATTAATATTACCTTTGTTTGATTTTGTTCATTGCAATTAAAATGAATTCTAAGTTCACCCTGTATTTGAATGTGTAGACCATGCTAATTACTCTTTTTCACTAGAATAGTGGTGAATTCTTATTTACAAAATCAAAAGGTTTTTATGTATATTTAGGTTTTTTGAATATTTTACGTATAAAATGTATTTGTAATAAGGATTTTCAATATATATTTCCAATACATATTTTCAGATCTTTGTCAATATATTGCTGGTGAAGATAATCTCATTGCACAGCTTTGTAAATGTCAAAAGGAAGCTGTAGATCACAGTATACCTTTTCATTTTATTTTTGGTCCTAAGATCTTCATTTAAAGGCAAATTAGTCTTTCTGACGCTGATTCTTACTCAGAGCATAAACTGTTCGCTGGAGTTTTTAGGGCTACGATTTTTCTGAAGTTGACTTCTAGTGGACCAGACCTTAATCACTTACACTGCCTAGGTGGAAATATTCATTACCCGTTATCTCATTTAAAACTACAGTATTTTTATCAAATATCCATTGCTAAGTAAAAACATTAGTTTTAGGATTTTTTTCTTTATAACTTTTGGATTTTCAGGTTGCTTTTATGCAATGCTTCATACACACTTTTAAAAAATGTGCCAGGAAATTGGATCATGGCTACAAGTCAGTGTCTCTTGGGCTGATGACCTATTGAAAGAACTAGATCAACTTTAAAATAAGCCTGTTGACATCAGAGCCTCGTAACTGTGAAGTTCTAATCAATCATGTGTGATTTTAAACTTTCACCCAATTCACCCCAAAAAATATTAGGAATAAAGATCACCATGCAATTATTAGTTGCTTTTGACTACCATCTTCTTAATGGTATGTGTAAAAATGGAACATCTGGTATGTTGTAATAATTTCATTAATCATAAGTATCCTATGAATTTTGAAACATTTTTTAATTTAAAGGATAATTATGGAAGTGACAACATGAATATATATACCTATATACAAATATATTAAATTACATTGCATTACAATGTAAAGTTAAAGAAAAAAATGCTATACTCTTAGATATATTTATATTTAAAATTAACAAGTTTTGGTAGTGACTTCTCAATTATGCTCATGTTGTTATTTAATGTAATAATCTACTATATGCAATTATTATGACATAGAAACTTATTGATAAACTAACCAAAACAAAATTTCCTTAAAATCCACATTTAATAATTCACAATAAGTATTAAGGTACAACACAACCTGGGACGCGGGACAAGGAATATCGTGATTGATGTCACATGAATCTTGGGTGGAAGCAGAAATTACCAAAAAGATGTATGCAAAGTATTTGGCTTGTGGATATTAACACACAATGGATATCCGTGAGAGGAATGGGAATTCCAGGTCACTTCCTTGTGCTTGTATAGAACTTGTACATGGTTTAAAAGGCAATTTTACAAACAGAACAACAGAATGCTGCATGCGATCTAGGCCTTATGAGGAAGAAATTTAAAGAAAATTAAAAGCTGCATTGCTAAAAAACAGTGCCAGAAAACTTGGGGCTAGGAAATATTGTCCATCACAATAATGCGTCTGCTCAATCCTTGCGGGTAGCAAGGACGATCCTTAAGAAGGTCCTCGGGAAAACTCACTCCATCCGCACTGCAGCACTGCTCTTGTCTCTGCAGATCTCTGTGTGTTCCTCAAAGCACATTGAAAAAATCAACTGCTATGTTGGCAAGGATTGAGTTGCATGCTATTTCATACTCAAAAATATGTTATTTTTTGAAAGATGTGATAACAGCTTTGTTCATTAATCATGGATTCAAGGTCCAAATGGAGTTCATTGCCTTCTCAGCCTGCTTGGACATTCCCATTCAGTATGAGATGCTTGTAGGTGCTGTGGTCAACTTGCAGAAGGCTACAGAACATATCTGACACACTGGGACAGTAGAGGAAAGTCTCTATCACCAATGGAATCAATGGCATTTCTAATTTGAACCCAAATGATACAGGAAGAGAGTCTTGTTGTACATATTTTAAATTCTCTCTTACCCTGGTGAATGCCATTCGTTGATGTGTTGTCTGTTACAACTTACAAAAATCAATGTAAACCACAAGTCAAATTGTCCTTCTGAAAAATATGCAGATAGATATAATTTTTGTTTCTTCTTGTTTTAATGTAAGCATATCAATTTCGTTATATCAGTCTTTATAGTTAGTTGGCTGAGGTCTTTATTTTTGAATTGACAATGCTTCTGCACAAGTAGTACTTTTATAATTTAGTGGGTGTAAGAGATGGGAACACATTTAAATACGAGCCCAGTTATTGCATCAAAATGAATTCCTTATTTTCACTGATTTAATCTTCACAATATAGATTTCAGGTTAAGTATCATCCTGGTATCTAGTCAGTTTAGTATTCGCTTGTCAAATTTTTATAACAGAAGGTCTGTAAATACTTGAATATTAATTTTCAATATAGTTACCTGTTAATTTCACATTGTTTTAATATAAGAATGTAACAAACATAAACATCTTCTTATTTAAATCACTAGGGGTTTTCTTCCCATTTTCTCATCTAAACCTTTTAAGTTATGTACATTTTGTAGAAAGTATGGTTCCTAATATTATATATTTTTAAGTAAAACTCAATTGATATTTTACAGGTGTCATTGTTATCAGAATTCATTTTTTAAACAAAATTCTTCACTTACAAATCAGCTTAGCAATTACTTTCCTAACAATCCCTTCATCAGAGATAAATGAGTACTGATTGACTCCCTGATTAGAATCATGCTCCTCATGAAAATTATGTGCCTGGAGAGGAAAGCAAGCATGATGCAGGAGGATGTTGCGGAGATTAAAATAATCTCCCACTGAGTCTACAATTTTTCCAAGGAATTTTGTCTATTTGAGTAATTACGGAGCTTACAATGAAACTGATATGAAACATGTTGTCAGGAGGGCAGTCCCTGGAGAAGGACGTCATTGGCTAGTAGAGAGGGAGTGAAACAGCAAAGCTGCAGCAATGGGACCAAGCACCAGAACAACTGTGGGAAAGCACAGGAAGGCTATGTGTGTATGTTTGTAATGGGTCAGAGCCAACTCCATGGCAAATGACAACTTCTTTGCCATAGGACTATGGCATTGGCCAACCTAAGTGAATGTATTTATAAAAATTAATCTGGAGAAAAGGAATTAGAATTTACACGTGAAATTTTTAATATAGTAAAATAAATCTTTAACCATTTTTTTTCCTTTTTAGGATAGAGAGACTGAAATAGCATTAATACATATTGTCTTTTGGTTTCTGTTCACATATTTAAATATACACTTTTTCTTAGGCTTAGTTACAAATTCTAAAATTCCAAGTGATATTTTAAATGGTTTATCTTCCCTTATATATCATAGGTGGTTCAACATATAAAGAACATGCCTTTAGATGTTACAATTGAAACTTCACTTTTATGTTTAGCTCACTGTGAACAGTAATGATGGTAACTGACAAGTGAAAGTGGCCTATTAACCTTGAAAACTGTTACGAATTCCATACATCGCCTTCCTAGGCTCTGTGATTAGATTCTGTGAAATAAACATTATGAAATGTAGAAATAATGAGGAAATGAATTCTCATATCCATTACCAGGATGACTGCATTCTATTTTAATAAGGTTTTATTCTTTCAGAGATTGTCAAAGGTTGCTAGGGCCTAATTTAAGATTTTTTAATGTTTCTCTAGCTTTCCTAAGGTAGCAAAAGTTTCAAACTATAGTTTCTAATCTGACTTCTGTTTTCAGTTTCTCCACATTACAAATTTGAAGTGTTAACTATTTTTGGACACCAAAAAATAAATATAAAGTACTCCATTTTGAAATTCCATGAGTGAAAAATAAATTATGGCTTTTGGTATAAGAAAAGACAGACTTTCTCTACTTTTCTACATGGTATTGAGTTTCTCTTCTACCAAGAGAAGGTTGTGCTTTGGGAAGACATTGAGCATTCTTGAGCATTGTAAGGTAATTGTAGACTGAGATTTCTAAATCCAAACTCATTGCCACGGATTCAATGTGGACTCATAGTGGTCCTCCTGAGCAGGGTACAAATGTCCTCGTGTGTTTCCAAGGTATAATTGCTTACAGGAGTAGAAAGTCTCATCGTCCCCCCTTTGAGAGGCTGGTTTCAAACTGCTGACCCTATGATACCAGACCAGTCAGTGAATAACCATTGTGTAGCCAGGGCTCCTATAGGGAGTCCTAGGAGGAAGGAAATCTTACTAGTCATAATGATCAGCCATAGTATTTCTTGCCAATCATTTTTAAGGATTCCCATGTGTCCAAGATTCTCAGGAATATTGGGGGGTGTTGCAAGGAATTCTGGGAAATGTAGTCCCAAGATGATGTACTGAACTCCACACATGCTCTCTCCTAATAGCCACCTTCATCCTGTGATCTATTTCACCCTTGCTTCCCCTCAGAGATTTCACACACATACTTCTTTATGGCATCTGAGGTGGAAGTGTCTCCTGCTGTAGCTGCTTCCTGCTTGCCGGAGGGGTGTCGTGCCCCACCCTGCACACATGAGCAGACATCACTCCCAATCCATGCTAGGTGGGGGAGCAAGTCTTGAGCCTCTGACTCATTCACTGGCTGGGCGTATCCGTCGTCTTCAGACTGGGTGTTTTTTTAGCATCTGCATCTGTTATTTCAGAACATCTTTGATGGTCATGCCAAAGGTGTTCATAGAGGAACTTCTCACAGTCATATTGTGGCCAAAGAGAAGAGAGGCAGATGGACACCCCATCAATATTGTTTACCCAGGAACAATACAAGACTAAAAGCATATATTATTATTATTCATGTCTCTCTTCCCTACTTTACTCTCAACTATTCTTATTGTAAGTTTCATGGTAAACACAAGCAGGAAGGGACTGATTGGTCTAACACACTAAAATCAATGGACAAAAAAGAGATAACTCTTTGTTCTTACATACAAGAATGTCAAAGGACATTTTTCAGACCATACTTTCCAGTGCGTGCATGTGAGCCTGCATCTCTTTCTTTCTGTAAATACACTGTTTCTCCTACCTTTGCTTGGAGTTTTCCTGGTAACATGTAGTTTATTGGTTACAAACATGTTTGTAGAAAGCCTGCTAAAGAGGACGTTAGCCTGATTCAAGGCATAGGTTGGGAACAGGGAGAGGGGCGGCAGATTTCAGCAGATTTCTTCTTCTGGATTAAAGGTTGAACACGGCACACTGATGATTAATTAGCCTGGGTTTCCATGGCTGTCATAGCAAGTTCTCGAAATTCACAGCACGGCTTTCCACCGGGTATCAGCTTGTCTGTCTTCACAGGAGACTTCTAGCATTGACCAGAGCCTATGTCTCTCACCTGGTGCAAGCTGTTCTTTTTCCTTCTACCACGTGTGAGGCACCAGTGAAAGATAATACTGTGAGTGGAATGAAGAGTAAAATCCCTTGCAATGTTGACTTTATTTAAGCATCTACTTCTGATCGATCGTAGCTACTTGAGTAAATCTGGTGCCTGAAAAATGAGGAGCTGATATCAAGGGCTCAAGTAGAAGGCAATTGTTTTGAGAATGATGGTGGCAACAAATGTACAAATGTGCTTGACATGATGGATGGATGTATGGACTGTGATAAGAATTGTATGAGCTCCCAATAAAATGATTTTTTTTAAATCTGGTGCCCGTAAGGCTGATGTAGTGTGTAGCTATGTGGCTCATTGTATATGTTCTGCTCTACCTTCTTTATAGTATCTATTTATGTCCCACGAAGAGGGTTGAGTTCTGCACAGATTTTACCTTGCTGGTTTGGTAAAAATAAACTATAAAGCTGTTGTTCAGGGACACTGTTCCAAGTCAACGATATCATAACTAGGGACTAACGCTCTCAAAGACGGTTCATCCCCAAGCTGAATGCTTCCTTCCTACTCTCATTTTACATCATGCACTGCCACAGGTTTAATACGTCGTCATAACGTTTTCTCTCCCACCCACCTAAATCTCAAGAGAAATAGAGGTACATCTATTTTCCCTGGAATGCAAATGAAGATACTGTTTTAGTAACTGAGTGTCATGTAAATAATAATTTAACTAGACTCTAAGCGAAGTTACAACAAGGCACTAGAGATAAAGAGATTACTGAGAGTCCATACTTTAAGCTTAATTCCATGTGGTAAAATTTTGTAATAATTTAAAATGAGAAACAGATTTAAACGAGATGTTACAATGATAGTTCTTGTGGCAAATTTAAGATTTCTTTAGATTACTAGCACTTACTATGGATTTTGGCTGTCCACCGGAGGCATTCTGAGTTCAAGCACATATCCCCCCAAAAGGAAACCAGTAACTAGACAGGAAGTTAACATAATTTTAGATGAAAAGATATAACGAGTAGCATACATGGTGAAAATCAAATTACACTGGCAGGTGAATCTGCCATCAGAAGGGAGGCTGAGGAGTGATTGATTCAAGAGGGGAGGGAAATTCCAAGTTCCGTTCTCTAGACAGTTTGAACACAAGTGCGGAACCTGGCCTCCGTTAAGTGAGGACGATACGGCTAAAATGCTATGCCCTGTAATTTTCAGCATCGTAGGATTTTGCACGTGTTCAATAAGGCAAACATAACCTGCAAGACTAGAGCAGAATAGGCTAGCACCAGGGGACAAACAGCTCTTAGGCAATGTTGGAAGTAATGGAAATTCAAGAATCCCAATGCCTTTAGAAGATTTTGAAATATCATTGTTTCCGCCTGCAGTAGGCAGTTCAGGTTAAAAAATTAATGAAATATTTAACTTCCCCTAATCTAAAAGGAATTGGTTTAATGGCAAACAGACAAAGTTCTATTAAACTTATTTGTTATGGGCATACCACTCCCCACTGCTTTTTCAAAATTTAATAGGCAGACCTGTAGGGTTTGAGACCTATTCGCATTACTTGTAATTTCATTTAGATATCAGAGGATAGGTTTATAAATTCGCGTGGGGTTAAACATTTATACCTTAACAGCATTTTTGATGTGGGATTCTTAGGCCCCAGACCAATAGGTTTTATTATAATATCTTATTAACATTTAAAATGTTATCAGGTTCTCTTGAGAGCCGTGTTTAATAATAGGTAGTTTGCCATCATGCAGAATACTGTTTTTAGACTAAAGTTTCATGCTGCTTAACGTATTACACAGAATATTATGTTGTTCTCTTGTAGAGTCTGAGGATTGAATTTGTCTCAGTACCTAAGGCTGCATTCGAGAGTTGTGTCTGGAAGTATTATACCTTGGTTTCCCATATAAAAGAGCATAGCCCTTGGCTAGCCTCTTTCTTCTACCATGTTATAAGCCTCTTTGGAGGAGACTGTCCCCAACCTACCACCATGTCCAGAACCTGTGTTTCCAGAATTAACCAGTTCTTACTGCGTAACCTCCTGGGTTCTTACTGGGTACTCTCCTACCTCACCGCCCTTGATGTGGCCTAACTCTCCCTACTCCTGGGAAATTTTTCCAACACACTCCTCCCTCCTTCTTCATAGGAGCTGAAAGCTCTGGCTTATTGATCATTCCCTGAAAACAGGGGAATCAGCAAAGAGAGATTGCAGGGTCAAAAAGACGTCCTATGCTTCTTGCATGGTTTTTGAGATGAAAAAATGCCAACCTAGAGATAACGATCATTTGGGGATTAGAAAATTCTCACAAACCCACAAAGTAAAACCACACCTTAGCGCCTTGTGTCCTAAAACTGGTGCGGGGGAAAGTGGTTAGAAATATAATTCCACATCTTTTTCATAATGGTTTCTATTTACTGGCACCAAGCCAACTGTAAATGTAAGCAGCACCATAGAGCAGGCAAATCCTTGTGTGGACAGATAGCTGCATCTTTCTCTTAAGGAGTCCTTGATGGTACTGGACTGCTGATCATCAGCCCAGTCCTTAAGACACAAAGCCACTAGAGAGTTTCCCCTATGCTTTAGGGACAGGGACCCAAAGGAGAGATTTCTGCAGTGTTCTGGGGATAGTGGCTTTTCCCAAGACAAGAATATGGATCGAATCACAGCAAACATTTTTAAGTGGCCCCTTAGCTTTTATATACAGAGGCTACTCTTAAAATGTACATGTATTCCAAGATTTTAAAAGTTTAAAAACATTTCACCAATTTAGTAGCTACTACTGTAATTCACAAGCCTTGTCACCTTTTAGAGTTTTAAAAATCTTGATGTGTTCTCATTGACTTCAAGTTTAGCATATCAGTTCTTTTTATAAGTCCAGGTTTCTAGAAAAATGTTGGTTAACTATCTTTGCAGGTACAGAAAACAGAAGCTTATCTGTGGGTGGTAAACGCAATATGGCATGGTTACATCACAGTAAATCACAGACAGACACACTTAGTTACACAGATATCTTTTCCTTTTTATAAAAAACAAAGACTTAAGTGGAGACATCGCAAACCAAAGCAAAACCAAACATGTTTAGTTACATGTTGGAAGGAAATATTTTAAAACAAAATGCTGAAAACCTCATTGTTGTTTTGTAGAAAATATTATCATTATATAACATATTGTGAAAGTTTGAAAATCCTCAACTATTACTTATAAAAATATGTAATACGCATAAGCTCCAGTATTCAATAAATAAGCCTGCCAACTTTGGTGAAAGCCCGGTTCCAATATTGAGCTGGGTCTTCATATGTGAAGTAACCTTTCGCATAGTGAGCCTTTTGAGATGAACATAGGCATAGCTTTATCAAAGATAAGCAAACTTACAGCTACAGCAGATAATTTTTCATTTGATTTCAGTAATTTAAGAGATTGGGATTATGGATTCTATATATTGCCATATATATCCATACACAAACACCTCTGTTCTGTGAATTAATGTATTTGCACATGCATGCATCCACGTGTATACTGCTATCCAGAGCTTTGCCTCCTACGGCTTTCCTCTGTGCCCTTTTACCTTCCTCCTTTCCCATCATCATGCTCGCCTTTTTTCTTCCACTTAGTAATTCCTCTCAGCTAGATTGCTGTTGCTCCAGTACCTCCAGGACATCTACGTCCTCCTCATTGTTGGTTGTTGATCTTAATTCCCTAGTCGTACCCATCTATGGGGTTGTTTGCCCACAGCTCCCTTGCTCTGCCTCCTGCTCCCCACAAGTTCCTCCTGGAACCTCAGTCCTGTTACTTTATCCTTGAGCTTGCTTCCCATGGCTAGCTTATGTAGGTAGGCAGGCCAACGACCATGGAGACAAAACTAAAGATGGGATAAAAGAAGGGGAAAATAATAATTAGCCAAAAAGGCATGCATAATTCCAGGCCTTGCCCACTATCAAAAGATATGGCGTCTGGGATTTTAAAGGCTTGAAGTTAAACAAGCAGCCATCTAGCTCAGAAGCAATAAGCCCACATGGAAGGAGCACACCAGCCTGTGAGATACAGGGTTGGGTAACAGGCATCCAAAGACCCCAAAAAACAAACAAACAAAAACACAATGTTGAAAAAGAGAGGGGTTGGAACAGAGACCTTAAACCCATCTGTAGATAATGCGACATCCCCTCACAGAAGGGTCACAGGGAGGGAAGGGATGAGTCAGTCAGGGCACAGTATAGCACCGAAGAAACACACAATATTCTTCTGGTTCTTTGAGACTTCCTCACCCCCCATTATCATGACCCAGTCCTGATTTTTCACTGTGAGCTCGACCAGAGCATGTACCCTGGTACAGATAAGAGCTCAGGACACACAGAACCCAGGTCAGATAAACCCTTCAGGAACAGAAACGGGAGGAGTAATATCAGGAAAGTAGGAAGGTGATGGGGGGATGAAGGGTTGAAGGGGGAACTGATTGCAATGATAGACACAAAACCACCACCGCTGCACCCAGGGAGTCAAATGATAGAAAATGTGGGTGAAGGGAGACAGTAGTCGAAGGAAGGTATGAAAATAATAATAATTTATACTATATCAAATGTCACGAGCGTGGGAGGAAAGTGGAATAGAAAAGAGAGGAGTTGATAGCGAGGTCTCAAATAGAAAGCAAATGTTTAGAAAATAATGACAACATATATACAAATATGCTTGATACAATTGATGTAAGGATTGTCATAGGAGCTGTAAGAGCCCCGATTAAAATGATCTTTAAAATGTAAAAATAAAATTATGTATATATATATATATATTTGTATACACATGTGTATATATATATTTATATATATATTTACATCTAAATATTAAAACAGACTTATATGCATGTACATGTCATAAAATCAAAGTTGAGCTCTAAAGGGAAGAAAATGTATCTCCATACATTTCATCGAATTATAATTCAGAAGTAAAACATCTTTTTACCAACATTTTATCTTAGAAGGCTTTGTTATATTAAAGTAGAATAAATAGAGCACTCTTTAGAAGGATTTTCCTTTTAGAAATAGGTAAAGCCATTTAGTAACAGAAAATGGAAGAACACAGACAATGTTCCTGACATCAGGTGGGACTTTCAAAATGCCGGCTGTCTGATCCAGGGCAGGAAGTGCGTGTGGCGTCCAGGTGGTGACCAGCTGGTGTAAAGGAGTGAGCCCATGTTTTCACAGGCATTCAACACACCAAACTCACCAGCTGCTTTTTCCTATATCGGAGGCTACAGAAGATTTAATTTATTTGAAGACACTCAAATTCTTCACGACCTTGAAACTTCAGAACAAGCTCCAGGAAACAATAACCTAGTTTTCAAGGTCAAGAGAGAGACACTGAAGAAAGCCTAGCTCACAGACACAACAAAAGAGCTCTACCCTAAATGGTCCTGACAGTGACCTGCTGGAAAGATTTCCAATTCTAGACAGTAGAGGGATAGGGCCCAGACCAACAGGGAGGGAAGAGACTTCTCTGGGAACCGTTCTTTACCTGTGGGATCGAGCCAGAGTCACATTGTGCAGGCAGAGCAGATGCAGAGTTGAAAATGTTTCTGGCAGCTGCTCACTTCCTTCCTTGCGTAAGACTGCAATTCAATCCCATCCTGGTGAAGAATGGTACATTTTTGGTATTGTGTCAGTTGTGGGATGCAAATAGTTTTACAACCTGTTTACACTGAGAAGTACACTTAAACCTAAAGAATAAGCAAAGAGTTACACTAAACTAGATTCTAAGAAAGAGTTTTAAAATATGAAGTAAAAAATAATAATACTTGGCTAAAACAATACAACTGGTATTTAAGATATTTACATGTTGCTTATTGATTGGCGTCCTCACTTGTAATATTCTTCACTTCTGCCCAAGCATCATTGGTTGTGTGATTTATCGGTAAACACCTCTTCACTGTAGGAGTCAGATTCCATTATTTTAGAGGTAGTCAGTAAAGACTATAGACCTTTGTGATTAATGTATTAGAAACAGGTGATTTATCTTCTCTGAGCACATTATACTCATCGCTTTAAAAACCCTTTCCATTTCTGTGGAACGTCACAATTGCTCTCACACCATTTTAGATCTTTGAACACTTTCAGGGGCTGCATAATTCACACATAATATCTCACAGGAATTGAGGATATAACACAAAGTTGAAATAAATAAGAGCATGTCACCCTCTGGCACTTTCCTCTTTGGGGAAGACCCAATAAAATGATTCAAAAACAGAAACAAAACAAAATGATAAGAATAAAATAACAACACAAAGATGAAAATACAAATAGTGAGTAAGAAAGCAAAGTCCACGGTGTATATTTAAAAGGCCAGGGAAGAAATTTTTGTCATGGAACTAGCAGGAAATATTTGTACCTTGAAGAATTTCAGGTTGGGTCAAGAGGGAAGTCAACTGACCAAGAATCCAGTTTGATCTGGTATACTCACAGATACCATGGGTCCCTCTCTGATAATAAAGATGTAGGGGATCCTTGCCTATGACTAGTGGGGATCCACCAGTGGAGAGGCCCATGCTTATAGTTTGTAAGTAACTTAATTCCTCTCCCAATATTAATAAAGTTAGAAGTGGACTATTTTAGAAACCCAAATTCAATCATCATCTTGATTGCGATTGTCAAAACCTAACTGCAGTCTCATAAATCCAGACTGTTCTTAGCTGAGAAGTTTGTGTGATTTGTTACACAGCAACATAAAATTGATAGACTCATTCTTTTTCGTTTTTGTTTAGGCTTCTTCTTGGCATTTTTTTATCCTATACTCTTATGCCAAGACTGTATATTCAAATGGTATTGAACTTGCTGTCATTTAATGCTAGTTGTACTCCAGAGTTTGGGTTTCTATTTAGATTTGATTACGGAATGCGCTCCTTGCCTTTGATGAATCACATATGAAGGAGCTTCAAAAACATTGTATGAAAATACTATTGCTTTATAATCCCATTGTTCAATGAACTTTTTGAAGCCGCCTCATACAATCTACACTAACAGTGAGCCATATAAAACCAGAAGTCCTCTTTTAAAATCATAAGACAATTACATTAGTTTCTCCAGTTTATCTAAGGTACCCATCTACTAAGGTTGAATAGAAAAACGATGTATCTCTCCAAGGAAATAAATGTAAGAAACACAGATTTAAGCATATCTAAGAGAAATATAAGTAGGCAGAATAATATGGCAAAGTGTCTAGCTGCGCTCATTTATACCCAAGCAATAAAGCCATAGAAAAATGAGAGGGAAAAAGGGACACTTAGAACTCTGGAGAGCAACTGAGGTGCTAGAGAAGTTAATTGAGTCCATCAACATGAAAAACCAAAACAGATCAAGGGACTCTACAGAAGCTCAAAATTCTACCTGCTGTCTTCCGGCACTCACAACAGACACGGTGGGACTGGGCCAGGCCGTCACCCAAGGAGCACAGAATAAGCGCAAAACCATGGAATTTATAGTTTGATTTTAAAGTCTACACAGATTGCCTATAGGAGTTTGTGAGCCGAAGACTTGGGAGTGGGTGAAGGGAGCCCTTGGTTTCGATAGGCAGTGCTGTTGAATCTTCGGGAAACTTAGGAAAGATCACCCTGCGACAGGGAGGAGCAGAAAAGGGACCTTGGTGGGAGAGATTCTTCAGACAAAAATACAGACTGAAATGACTGACCCCTTGTCTAGAGTTCAATACCGCACGAGAACTCGTGCCATGGCACCCCTGTGAGAAACTCCCCATGGGTCTGCTGCTCTACTCTCCTTGGTAGTTCGGCAGCCCGTGGGTGCTCAACACCTGTTTCCTCATGGACATTATAGAGTAATACATGTGTAGTTCTGTGTTTGCTCATTGTGTGTACGACTTGAAAGCTACTGTTGGTATTGTTGAAAAGTTATTTGGAGTCTTGCTTCAGAGGTACAGATACTAAAATTGGAGAAGATATTTTCAAATAAATCCTTGACCTTCTTAAACTCCAATACTCTATTTCCATCTATGTTTCTGTCAACAAGGCTATATTTTCCTGCTGTTCCTTCCTCTTTGTTTCCAACTTTTGAATTCCAATTGCTAATCATTATCAATGCCTTTGAGTGCATATTTGATCAATTCCAGATGGAAGATATTTAAAAATGTATTAATTCATTCATGACTATTTTGATCAGTGTGCAAATTTAATAATAGTTGTATTAATTAGACATCCTTTTAGATGATAGATATTTTCCTATCAGAGGCAGCATCACACTTCAAGATGACGTTGGATTTTCCTATTTGGCAACGAATACTGCGCCCATCTTGAGATCATCACTGATGGTATAGTAAATCACATGATTCTGTCACACAGCACGACTGAGACAAGTCCATTTCAGCTCACTGTCTACCTAGGACATCCACGTTTATGTGTTATTTCATTTTTTGATGACTTTCAATTTTCCTAAATTTGACTTACTCTATTCCATGTTCCTATTATGAATAGCTATTCACAGGTGCTCATTCTTATTTCTTTGGCAGAAGAGCAGCTCCATCCACATCACTATTTTCTGCTCCACTTTGAGGAGTCAGCTCACTCCCATTGGTATTTTGCGTGCCTTCAAACCCGAGGTACTCATGTTTAGGTACAAGATCTGACGTTGATCCCTGCTATTCATGTGGCTTTCCATCAAAATCCCCTCTATGGCGGTGAGTCTGGAAGGTCCGGAATCCCTCGGAAGTGAGCAGGCTCTTCCTTCTTTGTAGTGTCCTCTTAGTCTGGCTGCCCCATCGATACTGTCCATCTTGACTGACACCGTTAGTGTCTAAAATACTGGTGACATAATTGCCAGCATCACGGAAACACCCAAGTGACCACAATAAGGCAGACTTACAGAGAGATAGACTTTTAGATGGCTGTTGTCAGGTGTTGTTGAATCGATTCTGATTCACAGCAAATCTATGTGCAATAGAAGAGATACTGCCTCGTCCTATACCAGCCCCTCAAATGTTGTCCTTGAGACTATTATTGCAGCCATTGTGTCAATCCATCTCTTGAGGGTAATCTTACTCTTTGTCATGGACACAATATCCTTTTCCAAGGACTGTTCTTTCTTGATAATTAGTCCAAACTGCACGAGTTAAAGTGCTGCCATCCCCACTTCTAAGAATCATTCTGGCTGTACTTCTGCCTAAGCAGATTTCTTTGTCCTTCTGGGAGTCCACGGAATCTTCAGTATCCTTCACCAGCACCCTAGTTCAAGTGCATCAGTCTTCTCCAGTACAGACTTTTATTCATTGTCTGTCTTTCACATACATGTGATATGATTTAAAATAGCATGACATGAATCAGCCAGAATGATACCTTTAATCTGTAACACTTTAAAGAAGTCTGTGCAGAAGATCTGTCCAAAATAATTCATCTGTACTAGGCAGGATCACAAGAGTAAGAAGGTACTTAAAATCACAGTGTAGAAATAAATTTGCAAGGTTACTTACAAGAAATAAATTCACAAGGCCCTCTCTCAGGTATCCCGATGTCAGAAGTAGTAACTCCCCAGCTAATACTCTTGGCTAAACTAAGTGGCGGATGGAGGATGGGCTAAATGGATACACATGAGAGGATTAGAGTGTCAGTGAGAAATAATTGGATTGGAGTCAGGGAAACTAGAGTTCTGGAATGGAAAGTTGGGATACAAGTAAAGAGAATATTCACACACTTGGGAAATGTATTCATGTCAATGTATGGCTCGTATGGAAACTATTTAAAAGGAACTTACCTTTCTCTGCAAATTTTTATCAAAACAAAGCATTGTTTTGTAAAAGTTCAAAAAAGGTACTTGTGCTAGTTCTCAAAAGAATCTAAACAAGCCACGTTTGTATGGGTATGTATGTATACACAAAGAGATTTGTATCAATCCATGGTCTATACAGTTGTAGAAGTGAGAAAGTCCAGTCTCATTTAAGCCTGTGGGTCAGATGTAAAATAAAGACTTCTTCTCTGGCTTCAGGGGCTGATGAGCAGAATGCAGGAAGACTACAGACTGGTGGATGCAATGCTGAGTGAATCCAAGAACAGCAGTGCACTGATGACTTCCGGGATCGGGGTGGACACAGCAAATGCAGGACCCACACCCCCAAACGAAACCTGGCTTAATTTTATCAAGACTGTGACCAGATTAGAAAGGGGGCACTCTACTCTCTATTTCCCCAAACTGCCTGTCTGCTCCACAAAAAATCCCATTATGGAGCTAACCAGCCTATGGTAGTTCATAGTGTGCCAGGATTCTGGTTCAGCCAAGTTGACATGCCGCCTAATGACCACAATATTATTTAGTATTTGTAGATCACCCAGGTCAAGAAAGGCCTCTCTGGAAATGTGAAGCCTGCGCAAAAACTAAATCAAAAGAGCAAATGCCACTGGGTTTTTATAGGAGGAATTTAGTCAGGAGATGGGAGAGAAAGCACCATTTTCAAAGAATTCATTTCTGAACGTATGTCATCACCTACAGCAATACCTTCATCTATATTTAAAAACGATACAAATCCTAGTGTCTTAGTAGTTATGCAACGGCTGAAATCCCCTGCTCAGCAGTTCAAATCTCCCACCCACTGGTTAGAAGACAGAGGGGGTTCATGCACATGACTCAATGATCATGGGTAAACAATAGAATATGGCAGCACATCCAGGGTTTCCTTAGAACTATTGTTTTTGTAAAATGTTACTATCCTATTAAGAGGTAAGTTAAAAAAATTAAGATTAGGGAAAAAATCATCACAGTCAAATATAATGTCTTTTGAGTTTAACTTTTTTTTCCTTCATCATATGTGCTTCCAATATGGGTACTGTAGTGCATGATGTTTTAGTATAAACTGCATTTTATAACAAACAAACAAAAAACTCAGAGTGGGCTTTTTATTGTTGGTCCCTTAATGTCTGAGGACTTTCTTTCAGTTGAGAGTTTCCTCCAGCTGAGTAGTATAACTTCATTTCATTAGAGTTGGAAAGTATGGAGCAAATGCATGTAAGACTGATGGTGAACACGGTTCCTGAACTTGTTCCCCTTAAACCGAAATGCTTCTGAGTGATACCTACATGTTTCAAATGCTGTGTGTATGACAAAGAAGGATTTAAAGATGGATAGTCAGAAATTATTTAGTGTGTGTGTTGAGTATTAGACAATATGCTTTCAATTAGATAGGCAACTAACCAGGATTACATTGCAATGATTAGCATTGGTTTTACATGAGATCATACCCCACTAAAAACTGAAAATATTTTGTGGATGTGAGGAGGATAGTGTAATAGGAGCTCATTCCTTTAAGTCAGACTGTTAATCAAGCTTTCTATTTAGAGGTTCTGAAAAGATTGTTTAACAAAGTGAGACAAAAAAAACAGGCCTGATTTGTGGGCAAAAAGGGGACTGGTTTTGCCACCATGACAATGCACATGCTCATGCAGTCATCTCAGTGTTCCAGTTTTGGGCATAGAATAACATGCCTCTCTTGTCCCAAGCACCTGACTCACCTGATCTCCTTCTGTGCATTTCCCTTTGTTTCGACACATGAAGAGGGACAGGAAAGGACAGCAACAGGATGATATAGAAAAGGTGGAGAGAAAAAAAGAAGAAACTGCTGCTAGCCATCTAAGTCGATGATTTTGAAAAATGTTTCCAAGAATGGAAGAATTTTGCAAATGTATTAAGTGTGATTGAGAGTACTTTGAAGACGATAAGATTGATGTGTAAAAAAAAATTAAGTATATAGCTTTGAAAAAATATCCGTTTGGGGGAGTTACTCCCTCATCTTCTTTTATGTCACATTTCCTTCTGAATACAGTACTTTACAGTTCACTTGCTATTTACCTCACTTATCCTTACCTCCTCTGGAAGGCAATTCTACGAGGTAATATATGTATTTTATATTTGCAGTGAATTGCATATGCTAAATGTAACCATGACTACCATTTTTATGTTTACACAGTGCTAAATGCTATCATGAATATTCTTTCATATAACAGGTTTGATGCTTCAAGTTTAAGAAATATATTCTTCTTTTTGAAAGGATATCACTCCTAGTACTATTTTTGAGGAAGAAAAAAGTTATTTCAGGTACACATACTTAGTGCGGCATTTTAATCAGGAGCCCTGGGAGCACTACAGGTTAAGCATTGGTCTACAATGCAAAAGTTTGCCATTTGAACCTCGCCAGCCTCTTTCCAGGAGGAAGATGGGGTTGCCTGCTATCGTATCTGTCATTTGTAGGTTCTCTGGTTCCAAACAATGCAGTCATATTCTATAGATTGAAATTATGTAAAAACTATCTCATAAAAATATTTCTAATCTCAAGACCCAGAGGGATAATTCTATGCTCTCTTTTAGGATAATGGGGTAAGAATCAGAGTCAACAAGGTGCCGGTGAATTTGAATATCTTAATATCTAAACATAAGAGATAGAAAATAATGTTTAAAATAAAATTTCCTACATACTACATTTGATAGTGAGAAGTTTGAGTATTTTTAAATTGAAGGGCAACTCGAGTAAAGCATATTTTCTGGTGATAGGATTTTACTGTTAAGACAACTGGAGTCTTCTTCCTAATACAGAGCTTTATATGAATGTGATGAGAATTTAAATGTCCTCCGTTTAAAATATTAATATGAATATTAAACATTAGAAATTTTCAGATGCAATTTTGAGATGCAAAATGAGCACTCAAAATTCATTGTAACATTAATATGCTAAAAGGATTGTTACTAGACCATTTATTGCTTCAGTCAACAGAGGAAAAGAAAACTTCTTTGGGTTCACTGTTTGCAATAAGAAACAAATCGAATTAATTTCTCTTGCCATTAACCTTCCTTATGATCTTACTGAGCTTTAGTGGATCCTTGATTGCTAACCATTAAAATGAAATATAATTAGCAGTAACCTAATTATATCTAATTCATTTGAATAAATGATTTTCTTGTTCATTCCATTCCATAGAAATCAAAATTACGTATTATTACTTGGCAATTTAAAAAACTACAAAAAATAATGGAACAGAGTAATTCTTTCTGAATGAATTAAGCTGTAGATATAGTTTATTGTCTTTCACATAAATAACGCAATTCTTCTCTTAAAATGCGTGAGCCTAAATTGTGACTTTTCACTATAGAAAAAAAAAAGAAACCATGCATATACATAAATCCAATCCTATGAAGTACTTATCTTCTATTCTATAGGGAAACTATGAGGTGGAAGCAACTTTTAATTCTTTTTCTCAATTACACATATTATATGATAAGGAAGAAGTTCTAATTTGCTTAGTAAACTATGCCATCATTATGCAAAACATAATTTATTTTAATTATTCAAAGACAAAGAGGACGCTAACAGTAAATACTGAAGTAGTTTATATGTAGCTAAATCACTCAGTCAAGGACAAGAGGAAAATTTTCTCATCTAATTTTTATTTTTGATAAGCTTTAAAAATTTAATAAGCAGACAACAGGAATTTAGAAAATAGAGGAAACAAAGTTCTTGGTGGATAATTTGAGCAAATCCATGCATGTAAGTGATAATATATAAAGACTATTTTTAAACATGTGATTATACTTACATGACTGCATTCATCTATAATTTCAATGGAGAATGGTGTCAGGCGGTGCTTTGAAAAGTAAGTAAATGGGACTTCAGGGAAGCTGGTGACTGAGTAACACATACCAGAGGGACTCTGCAAAAATCAGCCCAAGAGAGTTATTAACAGAGAAACTCAGCACTGCTGTATCACAGGAAGAGCATCGTGAAGATAAGTAGGCACAGATCCACAAGGTTTTGAGGGGCTGGGGGCTTTTAGCTTCCCACAGTGGAGGCTGGCTAGGGTTTGACCTTAGCCCTACCACTGTCTCAGCCAGAGCCAGGACCACTTGGAACCGGTGCAGGGACTTTAAATCAACACAACCATAGTTTGTCACCACCTCAGGGCAGGGATTAGACTTTGCAGCCTCATGGGCAGGGATCAGGTCTCTGCTATATTGTTACTTTTGTTTCCCTCTCTTCATTTATCCTGCCCCTCACCCCCCGAGTCTCAGCAGGTTTAGGGGTTTTTTTAAATCCTCTGTCTCCTCCCTGTTCTCTCACATGCCACTGTGGACATCCAGACCACTCCGCTTAGCCTAGGGCATTTACGTCCCTCTCCACCCAGTTAAGTGAGCTCCATCCTGTGCAGCAAACCTCCACCAGGTAATACTCCGCCCAACTTGTTACCAGGAAATTCTTGTCTGTGTGGCTGGGAGAGCTCCTCTTTTTCCTCTGTGAGCCCACGTGACTGAGGGAATATCCTCCCACCTACCTTAGTGCCTCGCAAGCCCTAAGTCAGCTCAGCCAGCACACGCTAATGTTCCAAGCTGCTGCAGGAACCTCTGCCCAACCTCCACAGTGATCTACCTAGCCAAGGTAATTCTGCCCACCATTTGCAGTGTTCTACACCAAAGCAGAAAACTCACTAGCTTTCTGGGGAATTCCTCTGAGAGGGAAGCCACTGGAAGATAAAGTGGTAGGCTAATTCCATAGTGAAATTAGCAGTAGACAGTTCAAAGAAGCATTCCTACAAGTATTGAGAGTCATTGCTCTTTGACTCCCTGGAAAATGACACCTAGTTCCTCTAAAACGATGTAATGTAAACAGCCATCAGCCCCAACGGCCTCAACGAAGAAAGAGGAGAAACAAAAGGCAATGGCAGAAGATGTCCTAAACATAATGACATGCATAAAATAAATAGACATTGAGTTGCCACAAAAGGAAATTTTCAGAATCCTGCTTGAAGTCATACAGGATATGAGGTAAACAATACAGAAACAGGATGAAATGATAGGGGAGATAAAGTGCATACACCAAAGGGAAATATAAGAGCTTAGGGAAGAGATAACTAAAACCAGTAGCAGACACATGGTCCTTGAGAATCGACGCATTAAGTAAATGGAGTGAAGAAAGAATGGTGCCCGGCTATCAAAAGATATAGCATCTGGGTCTCAAAGGCTTGAAGGTAAACAAGCGGCCATCTAGCTCAGAAGCAACAGAGCCCACGTAGAAGAAGCACACCAGCCTGTGCGATCACATGGTGTCAAAGGGATGAGGTATCAGGCATCAAAGAACAAAAATCATATTATTGTGAATGAGGCAAAGTGTGGAGTGGGGACTCAAAGTTCATTTGTAGGCAATTGTACATCGTGGGGAGCAGATGAGCCAGTCAGGGTACAGTGTAGCAATGATGAAACATAAAAGTTTCCTCCAAAATCATGCTAAGCAAGGGAAGTCAGGCATAAAAGGACAAGTACAACATGAGCCCGCTGAGGTAAGAATTAAAAAAATTTAAAAAAAAACAAAAGTGGCATAGGGGAAAAAGTTACTGTATACAAACATTTGTGGGGTGAAGACTATGTAGTGTGCCAGAGACCAGACCAAAACCAGGGATGCACATGGTAGACAATGGTGGAGGAGGAGGGGAAAGGAAAACAAAAGGATGAATATAAGGAAGAAAAGGGGAGTGGGGGCTAGGGACACTAATCCACCCAAGGGAAGGGTATTGTTTATATCTCCACAGGGAAAGTAGGACCAGACTTCAACCCAGTGCCGCAAGGTGTGAATGCAATATCCCGGCGTGGAGTAGGGAACCAGTGGAGAGGTCTGGGAGGCTGGCCCCAGCACGATAAATTAAGTGGATTCTTGCCCCTTCCCCGAAAAGAATTTGTTCCAAAGGACGACATTGACTCTGCAGCTCCGGTAGATGGACATATCTCATCAGATCACACAGCAGCAGATGAAGGGGCAGGAGGAGAGAGTGGAACACAGCCTGGCCCACCAGGCCGTGAGGATGATGTTCCTGAGTAGAGCAGGCAGTCCACAGAGAGGACGACATGGCTGGCCCTACTATGAGAAATGATGCCAATCAGTGACTAAGGGCGATACAGGGGACTGCACCGGAGACACAGTGTGGGAATTGCACCGGACCTGATCCCACCACACCGAGGCAAATCACTGGGGGAGTGCAGCGGAACAGCAAGGGAATGGAGTGGCAAGGACCCCAGGGAAGGCTGAAAGTGGACTTTGGGGCTAGGGCGTGGTGCCCCAACAGACTGGACTGGAAAACGCTCCTAAGGGCCAGCAAACGATCCCTGAACTAACTACAAGCTTTTCTCTTGGGAAGTGTTTTGTTTTGTTCTTTGTCAGTGGTTTGTTGTTGTTGTTTTGTTGTCTGGTTGTATACTGTTGCTTTGTTTTCCTCTGTCTTGTTTTCATGCATGTTAGGTCTGTCTGAATAGGACAGGCTGGATGAACTATCTGGAGGAAAAACAACAGGGGACATCGGGTGGGGGGGTAGTGGGGGTAAGGGAGTGGTGTTAACAAACACAGGGACAAGGGAACAACGTGGGACCCCAAATGGTAGAGAGGGGGGAGTGGCAGGTCTGGTGGGGAATAATCAAGGGTAAGGTTGCGTAGAGAAGAGATATACTCTAGCCCAGGTGGCGATGAAGCATGGTAATAGGGCAGGAGGAAAGTCAAGGGAGATGGAGGAAAGAGCTAGGAGTCAAAGGGCATTTATGGAGGTCTAGACAAAGACATGTACATGCAAATATATATAGGAGGATGGCAAAATAGATCGATGTGTCTATATTTATAGGTTAAGTATTAAGGTGGCGGAAGGACGTTGGGCCTCTACTCAAACACTCCCTCAATGCAAGAATACTTTCTTTTATTAAATTGGAACTCTATGATGCTCACTCTCCCGACACAACGGCTGGAGCCAAAGTGGGTAAACAAGTAAGTGTGGTGAAGAAAGCTGATGGTGCCCGACTATCAAAACAGATAGTGACTGGTGTCTTAAAGGCTTGAAGATAAACAAGCGGCCATCTAGCTCAGAAGCAACAAAGTCCACATGGAAGAACACACCAGCCTGTGTGATTGAGAGATCCCAAAGGGATCAGTTATCAGGCATCAAAGAACAAAAAATTCATATCATTGACTGCACACCTCCATGATAGGATCGCTGAAGACAAATGGGTGCATAAGCAAATGTGGTGAAGAAAGCTTATGGTGCCCGGCTATCAAAAGAGATAGTGTCTGGGGTCTTAAAGGCTTGAAGGTGAACAAGCGGCCATCTAGCTCAGAAGCAAAAAAGCCCACATGGAAGAAGCACACTGGCCAGTGCGATCACGAGGTGCTAAAGGGACTAGGTATAAAGGCATCTTGCAAAAAAAAAAGATATAAGTGTGTATATGTATATATATGTGGGTGTGTATGTATGTATATATATGTGGGTGTGTATGTATGTATATATATGTGGGTGTGTATGTATATATATATATGTATATGTATGTGTGTGTATATATATATATATATATATATATATATATATATATATATATATACCATATTGAATGAAGGGGGAAGTGCAGAGTGGAGACCCAAGGCCCAAGTGTCGGCCAATGGAGATCCCCTCACAGAGGGGTTCAGGAGAGGAGATGGGTCAATGAGGGTGTGAGCTAGTACCGATGAAGAACACAGCTTTCCCCCAGATCCTGGATGCTTCCTCCCCCTAACTACCATGATCCGAATTCTACCTTGCAGGGCTGGATAGGGCAGAGGTTGTACACTGGTACATATGAGGGCTCGAGGCACAGGGAATCCAGGGTGGATGAATACCTTTAGGACCAAGGGTGTGAGGGGCGATGCTGGGAGAGTGGAGGGTGAGTGGGTTGGAAAGGGGGAACTGATTATAATTATCCACATGTGACCTGCTCCCTGGGAGAGGGACGGCAGAGAAGGGAGGGAAGGGAGACTCCGGATAGGGCAAGATATGGCAAAATAACGATTTATAAATTACCAAGGGCACATGAGGGAGGGGGGAGCGGGGAGGGGAGGTAGGGGGAAAAAAAAGAGGACCTGATGCAAAGGGCTTAAGTGGAGAGCAAATGCTTTGAGAATGATTGGGACAGGGAATGTATGGATGTGCTTTATAAAATTGATGTATGTATATGTATGGATTGTGATAAGAGTTGTATGAGTCCCTAATAAAATGTAAAAAAACGAAATGAGGAGGAAAAAAAAAAGAAAATGATTAGGGCGAAAAATGTACAGATGTGCTTTATATAATTGATGTATGTATATGCATGGACTGTGATAAGAGCTGTATGAGCTCCTAATAAATTGTTAAAAAAAAAAGATAGCATCACCTGAAGCATAATGGAATAAACAACACATACTATTGATGAAAAAAAAAGTTTCCTCCAACTTCCTCCCTCTCGCCCCCACCCCCACTATCATGATCCTATTTCTACATTTCAAATCCAGTAGACGAGAAGATGTACACTGGTACAATAGGAACTGGAAACACAGAGAATCCAGGGAGGATGATCTCTTCAGCACCAGTGGTGATGGTGGTGATAGTGGGAGGGTTGAGAGAGGGTGGGGTGGAAAGGGGGAACTGATTACAAGGATCTACATATAACCTTCTACCTGGGGGACAGACAACAGAAAAGTGGGTGAAGGGAGACTTCAGACAGTACAAGATATGACAAAATAATAATTTATAAATTATCAAGGATTCATGAGGTAGGGGAGAGCGGGGAGGGAGGAGGGAAGATGAGGACCTGATGCTAGGGGTATAGGTGGAGAGCAAATGTTTTGAGAACGATGAAGGCAATGAGTGTACAAATGTGCTTTACACAATTGATGTATGTATGGATTGTGATAAGAGTTGTATGAGCCCCTAATAAAATAATTTTAAAAAAAGAAAATAAATAACGAAATTCAATGTTAAAATGTCTCGAATGATGGCTAAGCAACAAATCCTATGGATTGTAAATAAAATGCTATAAAGCAAAAGACAATGTAGAAGACAGTACATTTAAAAAAATGTTTTATTAGGGGTTCATACAACTCTTATCCCAATCCATACATACATCAATTGTGTAAAGCACATCTGTACATTCATTTCCCTCATCATTTTCAAAGCATTTCTATAGTATGTGTATTATTTATAAAATGCATTTAGTGGAACAGTAGATTTTCATGAAAACACATTACAGGTAATTGAATAATCTAAGTGCCTTGTTTGTGTAGTGGTTCCTAGTAGGACTGCTAAGCACATGGTCCGCAGTTGAAACCACCCACCATTCCTCAGGAGAAGACAAACTCTCTACTTCCATTAAGAGTTATCTCTCATAATCTCACAGGGCCAGCTCTACCTTGACTTATCGGGTCGCTATTTGTTAGCAGTGAGTTTGGAGTTTTGATGAAGGGCCTAATAAAGAGAAGCATTCCCCTCTCATGGAGCGATCTCTGGGTGAAGCAGTGTGTGGCGAGGAAACTAGATGGCGCCTATCAGAAAGAATCATGTCTGGGCTGTTAAAGGCTTGTTTTCAAACAAGTAACCGTCTAAGTGAGACATCAAGTAAGTCCATACAGAAGCAGCCCACCAACCTGTGTGATCCAAGGACTGCGACTAGTACGTTCCAAATACAAGGGATGGAATAGCACCAGAGTTAAAATTAGGAACATCCAATTTACAGAAGTTGATGGATGACAGTGGAAGTTCAAAGTCATTTGCATTATCCACACATGGATTTAGCTTCGGGTGATCCCCTCTGGGTCTAGTTGAGGGTTGTGAATGTCACTGTGATTAGGGCAGACATAGGTAAAAATGTAATATCTTAAAATTCTAACTTCCTTTCTCACTACTGCCCACTCAGCGCTCACTCAGCGTGACCCCTGTGGACATCTGTAACATTAACTCTTTATGTTTAACTGATGATGGTTTGAACTGCCAACCTGCAGAGCACAAGTCGTTTTAAAGCTTTGTCAATGAAGGAGGAGGAAGAGGAGGAGGAAGAGGAGGAGGAGGAGAAATTCACATGGACTGATCCCCTGGGGATTCATTTCTGATCATGGATCTGGGATTTGAATAGTCTTACTAGCATGTAGAATGCATTGTAGAATGGATTTTTGCAGATAGATTTTGGGTAAAATTTAGCACCCTATCATTGGATCTCCTTTATGATCCTTTTAAATTTGTTTTAGTATTGGATATGCTCTCCGTTCCTTTCAATGGAAGCTTTTCTGTTTTACTGTGCTATTCTTGTTTTTGTTTTTTTAAATGCCTTCTGTATACAAAATAACGATGTATAAATTACCAAGGGCACATGAGGGAGGGGGAGGGGGGGAAGAGGACCTGATGCAAAGGGCTTAAGTGGAGAGCAAATGCTTTGAGAATGATTGGGGCGGGAATGTATGGATGTGCTTTATACAATTGATGTATGAACTGTGATAAGAGTTGTATGAGCCCCTAATAAATTGTTAAAAAAAAAAAAAGAAATCCAGGTTAGCTAGACCTATAAAGAGAGTAACTAGATTAATGGTGCCTTTGGGGTATGGCAGAGGAGGCTTTGGGCGGGGTGTGGGAGGTAATAATATTGAGTACAAGATTGGAGAAAATGTTCTAAAATATTTGATGATCTACAACACTTCTTGGTGTGGTTTAACTGCTAAATTGTATGATATGTGAATTACATGCCAATAAGTCTTTTGGGAAACAAATTAGAAGCATTCAGACTTCCGAAATGGGTTAGAAAAATATCTGCAAATTAAAAAGATGCCTAGTGTATTTGGGAAGCAGAAATATCATTAGCCTATTGCAAGTATTGTGAGAAATTATTGAGAATGAGGTTGGCAAAATGATGGGATTGAATCATGGAGGGTCATGCAAGCCACGTGAAGGTTAGTGGGCACACTTTATAATATGTTAATTCAAAATCCTATGGTTAATCAATTATCAAGGTGCCATGAAGTGGACTCTAACTCATAGCAATCTTTTTTTTTCTTTTTTATAGCAACCTTATAGAACAGAATCAAACTGCTCCTGTGTGTTTCTAGGATGGTAAATCTTTGGGGGGATAGAGGGCCTCATCTTACTCTCTGTGATTGACTGGTGGTTTTGAACTGCTAACCTTGCAATTAGCAGCCCAACACAGAACCCGCTACACCACCAGGGCTCCCAGTGGAAGACTAGGCATCATTAAATAATATCGATGAAATTGAAACACTCAGAAACATGGATGATTTTGGAGGACATTATACACAAGGGCAGCAGTTGAATCAACCAAGAAGTCCCCAGGATAGAGACTGTATGTTCCCATAAAGACTGACAGTCTCAGACACTCACTAGGGAAGGTCTATTCTTTCCAATAGGGTCTCTGTGATTTGAAATTGACTGAGTGTTTCACAAGGTGGAAGAATGGCAGTGCGCAGAAAATGGAGTACAGCTCAGGGTTGGTCAAGTTTATGGCACATTGTGACGAAAAATAAGATTTACATTGTAAAATTTTTATTTTACATGAATATAGGTGGAAATAAAATGTACAAAGTGAAAGGGCAAGAACATCTGGAGCAATGATAAGCGATGAGCTTTTGAAAAATAGATGTTTTTTGTCACCGTTTGTGAAATACATCTGAGAGTTCACAGCATGTGATAATTAATGCCATGTGCCAATGAGACACGGGTCTAATTCTAAGTAGTTAGACAGGTAGTATGTAATCACTTTCCATTTTGTGATGTGGCATGAACAGCTTATCAGTTGAAAGAGAATTTTCCATAGGGGTATGGCCTGACTCCAAACTGTAAGTGACTGATCTTGAACAGCTCCGTCGATGTCTCCTACACTCTTCTTGTGCCCTCCTATACAGTTCTGGAAATATAATTCTGCAGAAGCCTTTGGTTTACAACTTTAACCAAACAATTTTTATTCCTCTACACTCACAACCAAATGCACCAAAATAACTCTCCAGGCTGTTACCTGGCTCACAGATTTGAAATCTTCCAGCCCCCCCCCTTTGTTCGCACAATTGAGTAAGTCCTATCATTGAAATTTTTTTCTCTTTATTCTTTTTTTTTTAATGGGTCCTAAGCATGAAACAGCTCTGGCCTCGATCTAGGCATCAAGCTAGGATGAACAAAGGGCTGCCAGTCTGCTCTGCCCCTGACTGATATAAGAGCACCACCACCAATCAGGTGTCTCTTTGCCCATTGCCAGAGGTTTTCTCATTATTCTTATAGCTTTCACTGACTTTGCTCTGCTAGAGACCTCAAAGACAGTTTTTTATTAGGTGCTGCGCAATAGCACAAAACATGTCCCAGTCTGAAATCATCCTCACAATTGCTTATATGTATGACTGAATTCTTACAGCCACTGTGTCAATTTTGCTGGAGTCTTTGTCTTTTTCTCTGTACTTTGCCAAGCAGGAAATCCTGATGGTGTAATGCTTACACATTGAGCTCCAATCCAAATGGTCGGCAGTTCAAAACCACCAGCAGTTCCTTGGAAGAAAGACTGGGCTTTCTACACCTGTACATAGTTTCAGTCTCAGCAAGTGATGGCAATGAATGAAAGTTATGAAGCATGATACTCATTTCAAGTACAAGTTTCTCGTGAGAGGCCAAAGTAAGTGAGGCAAGTCTTGCTAGTTTAGCTTCTCTGGAGCATTCTGAATGTCCTTTTTCAGCACTAGAGTTTTATGCTTTTCTGGAAGTTTATGGTACTTTAATGTTCTTACCAACACAATAATCCAAATAAATTGTTCTCTGATCTTCCTTATTTATTTTCCAGATTTCACATGATTATGAAGTGAATGAAAATAACATGACTTGGGTCAGGCACATTTTAGTTCTCAAAATGATATGTTTGGTCTTTCACACTTTAAAGAGGTCTTGTGCAACAGATTTGCCCAATGGGATTTTAAATTTTGATTTCTTGACTATTGTTTACATATGCACTGATTACATGACAGGAGATTTTGAGACAAAGCCATTGAAAACAAGGGGGAAGTACATGAATTTATTTTGGGATTTATCTGTCTCAAACATGATGATGGCAGTATAGAGGACTTTTTTTTAAAAAAAGTGTATTTCTGAAATTAAGGTGACATATTAGAATAATATTGTGACAGTGGAGATGAGAAAGCAGCTCTGGTGGTGTAGTGGACAGTTAATCTAAACGTCAGCAGTTCAAATACACCAAGTGCTCCTTAGGAGTAAGTAGAGGATTTCTACTCCCATAGAGATGTCTAGCCTAGGAAACATACAAGGGATGGTCCACTCTATCCTACTACGTCTCCCTAGAGTGTCTTTGAGTCAGAATTTATCCTATGGCAGTGGGATTTTTGAGTGTAACAAAGAAAATTATAAAACCTGAAGGATGGTGGGGAGGCTGGGGAGGCTGTAGGATCCAGCACATTGAGCATGTACCAGGTGTATTCAAGTAAGTTCTTGCCAATAGCCATCAAGTCATAGCGACCCTGTAAGGCAGAGCAGAATTGCCTTACTAGGTATCCAAAGCTGTAGATTTTGATAGAAGCAGACAGCCTCACCATTCTCCCATGTCACTCCTGGGTTCAAACGGTGAACCCTAATGTTACAAGCTGAGCACTCTAACTTTCATGCCACCAGGCCTCCCTGGTGAAATTGAAGCTAGCAAATTACAAATTGGTGTCGGAGAAAAAAAGATGGTAGGGTGCTTTTTATGGACAAATTAGAATGCTGGTAGTTTTGCTAAAATAAACAGTACAATGACAAGAATTTGAATCTTCTCTCCTTGTTAATTTCAGAAGCATGTCAGATTAAATCTAGGGACCCAAATCTACCTTAAATAATTATGAGGGCTTCATTTCCACATCTCTAATTTAATTTGAATTCACTTCCTGTTTTCAGCCATATTGATATACATGATTTTGTGTTTATTTTGTCGTTGTTGTTCTAAATTTGGCTAAATATCTAAGACATTTTCTTCTTTACATTAGAAAATGTATGTGTTTCAATGTGAGTGAGTCTGTACATCACCTATCACTGATGTTTGATTTTTAAAAAGGAATTTACCTAGCAGACACTTTGCAGAGGATGTTTCCAATGTCTACTTCTTTTAATCATTTTATTGGAGGTTCATACAACCCTTATAAAAATCCATACGCATATCCATTGTGTCCAGCACATTTGTACATTTGTTGCCATCATCATTCTCAAACCAATGTCTTAAATGAGTAAAATTTGTGGCCAAAATCTGAAAATAAATAAATGAGGAAGAGTGAATAGATTCATCAATATGTATAGGTTTCTTATGAGCATTTACCATTTTATCACAGACATAACAATTATGAAAGATGCTTCATTATATTTGTGTTCACTACTATTTGGGGGAGAATATAAGGGAAGATGATTTCATTACTATTATTGTTTTTTGTGGTTTGCATGTTTTACATCAAAAACCAAGAATTGTATTTTTTCGTCTGTTGAATAGTATTGGTAAACACGCTAAGTGTACATTAAAATTTCTATGAAGATAAAGAATGGCTATACCACCCATGAAATTTAAGAGCATTTTATAATAATCACAATGAGATTTTTTAAGTATTTTGTACTAAATGGAGAAAGTTGTTAAGACTAATATTTACCCAGTGTTTTTCCAACATACTTTATAATGTGAGCTTTGAATGCTGCAACAAGCTACCTCATTTCCTCCAGGGTAAATGAATCACGTCCAGTTTCTGCTGCTGTAGAGATGCTTTACTCTGAGGACACTGTTGGGTGAGCATTCAACTGTTAACCAGACGTAAAACCCATCAGTTGTGCCCCTGGAGGAAGATATAAAACTTTATGGGAGAAAGCTCACAGAAAGTCACACAATCTCAGAATGCCAATAGAGAGTGACTGACTATGAGTCAGAAATGAGTCAATGACAAGGAGGTGTGTGTTTTTTCTGAGTTTACAATGCTTCCCATTTCCATCCACATTTACTTAATTCTCCACGACAAAACCAATAGGGTATTTGTCTCACTAATGGACTCCTTGAAGTTGAGGAAGCATATGTTACTGTCTTTAAATTTCTGCAGTGCTTTACACTCATAAGGCACTTGAAATTGACTATTCAGTTATTGAGTGGAATTTTGTAATCAGTATGGGATTATAATAGAGAGCAATTAAATCATGTTTTGTTGTGAGTTGCCTCAGTGATTTGTGAGCTACTTCTTGTACCAGAATGAAATAAAACAGGTAACGACTTGAATTCACAGGTTAGTTAACTTAGTGGTTCATTATCCTGCTATGGAAAAGCCTGTATTTATCATTTTGTTTTATATAATCAAAATAGGATACAGCTTATGATATACTTCGTTCTCATAACTTTTAGGAAAGCAAGGTACATTCACCAAGTCTTTACATGATCAGCTGGCTAGTACAAGTTGCTGACCTTGTGGTTAGCAGCTTAGTGCTCAGCCACTTTGTGACCAGAGACAAGAGCAAATTGTGGGCAATATTTCAAAGAATGGAATGTGCTTATGCAGACACAACATACATCAAGAAGTAAATAATTTGAACAGAATAAGCAGAGACAGTATGTCCTAAAATAAGAAAAGGGGTGTTTGAATGTCATATACTTCAGTCTACATGCTGGGTGTGTTAGTCTGGGTACTTTAGAGAAACAAATCCACAGAAACTCAAGGATAAGAGAGAGTTTTATATAAAGGGTAAGTGCACATCAAAAAAAATCCCAACCCATGATTCCCAGACCCACAAGTCCAACAGTAACCCATATGTCTGACATCAATGCACAAAGTCCTCCTCAATCTCATAAAACACACACTATGATGCCAACTGCAGGAAGAAAGAAAAATCAGTGAACGTGTAAGCATCTCGGCGCTGGCAGAGGTCTCCAAATGGCTGCTTCAGAACCCAGGGCTGCATCAGGGTAGGTGCATGTGACTTCTCCTCAGGGATGTCTTGCAGGACGTGAGCCTTGCAAGCTGAAGCAGGGAACTGGTTAAGGTAGCTGCACCCAGGTCCGACCATCACAAAGCAAGAGAACCTAGAACTAGAAAGGCGAGGCTCACCGAGCCATTTATCCTTCCATCCATCAATTATCCCCACATGTGTTTTATCAGCCAGGTTGGCACACTAAACTACCTCACTGGGCATCTATGTAATTCAAGAATTTGGACTACCTGGGATGGGGGTGGGTAGGAAGCATCACTAGAAAACCTCAGTAAGAACTTGTCATGACACCATTTACTTGCTTAAAGTGAAGAGGATGTGAAACACTGACTGATGAAGATGAAAGACTACATGCAGACTGTATAAATTATATCTTAATGTAAAGGAAAAAAAATCCCCAAAACTGGGCCCATAGACAACATCATGATAAATGGAGAAATGATTTCAGCGCTCAGATATTTCATTTCACGTGAGTCCACAATCAATGTCCATGAAAAAGAACAGCAAGGGATGTAAGTGCCATATTATACAGGGCAAACATTCTACAAAGGCCTCTAAAATATGCTTTAACTGTCAAAAATATGTTTTGTTGGTAGAAGGATTGCTATTGGTGTAGAAGTTTACATGGTCTGTAAAATCTGGGACTAAAGACCAGGATCACCCCAGGGAGGGGCTAGTAAGCCCTCCAGTTTGGCCCCTTTTCACATTGGGCATGGGGAGGGATCTGGCAGAATGTCTGAAGCCGGCCTCCTGTGGTGGAGCTGAAAGACAACCTGTGGTCCTTCATGGGCAGGTTCTCTCTATGGTGCAGATAAGCCTCCTGCCACCTGGTGGCCACATGGTCCCAAGCTTGATGGCCCAATTAGTAGTTGTAGAACGCTGTGGGAGCTAAATGTCTCTTTGGGGGCCAGTGTTTCTCAGGAAGCTGACTGGGGCTTGGCTCTGCTGCACCCATTCTTGCTGGAGGGACTATAGGAGAGTTCCCAAAGGATCGTGAGCCACCACCTAGGCTGTATGTCCCCCCATGGCAACTACCATGAGATTGTCCACACCCAACATACAGGTAATGGCACTGTCCTCGAGTGGGGAGGTGCTTTGAAGCTACGAAGCAAAATGGAACTCATAAGCCGTGCATACTTTACACAAATGGCTGTCCAGGTTTCCCCTCTCTCATATCCCCATTGCTGGATGAAGCCCCCGCCCCCTTATTTTTTAGTTTTGCACGGAAATGTATTATTTTTATTTCTGTTTACATTTTCTTTCCTGAAGAACACTAAAATTAATTGCACACATCACCCTTTGCTTTATGGAATGATCATTTCTAGAAGTCATTGTTGAATCTTAAAGACAGCATTTTGTAAACACTTTTTTACAAACTAGGGATGGTATTTATACAAGCATTTACAGAAGCATAATTTTGTCAGACTTAGGCAAAATAATTAATTTTATTATAATTAATCTAAGCAGATATGAACAACTACTAAATGACAAGCAACTTTGCTTCCTGTAAAGGTCCATGAGAATTTTTGATATAAGGCAGATTTTAGGGAAGAAAACGGGAATGAGGGGGAGGGAAAAGTGGAGAGTAAAAGTCCATCTGTAGTCAATTGGACACCCCCTGTCAGAAGCACCACGAGGAAGAGAAGAGCCAGTCAGGGCACAGTATAGTATCAATGAAACACACAATCTTCCTTTAATTCTTTAATGCTTCCTCCCCGCCCACTACCATGAGCTCAATTCTATCCTACAAATTTGGCTGGACCAGAACATGTATACTAGTACAGATAAGAAGTCAGAACACAATGAATCCAGAACAGATACACTGCCCAGGACCAATAAGAGGAGCAGCAATACTGGGAGGGTCAGGGTAAGGGTGGGGGTGGGGAGGAAATAAGGTGAAAGCGATCGCAATGATTGACATATGTCCCTCATCCCAGGGGGACAGACAGCAGAAAAGTAGGTGAAATGAGACAGCAGTTGGTGTAAGACATGAAAAAAGAAAAAAAGGAGTATAATTTATAAATTATCAAGGGGGCATGGGGGAGGGAGGGTGGGAAAGGGAGAGGGAAAATGAGGAACTGATGCCAGGGGCTCAAGTAGAAAGAAAATGTTCTGAAAAAAATTGATGATAACATAAAAAACAGATGTGTTCAACAAATGGATATATGCATGGATTGTGATAAGATCTGTAAGAACCCCCAATTAAATAAAATTTTAAAAAATAGACCAAATTACTGTCCAAATGCATTGGCAGCTGCTATGTTAAATAACTGGATGAAGTCCTCTTAACCACTTGTCATTTAAAACACAGTCCTAGCCCATTGCCTTTCAGGGTCGCCTACAGAATATATTTTAATTGTAAAGGGAGCTTTGTAGAGCCTGTGCCGATAGCAGATTTGGAAACTGAGACCCCATTCACCAGAAAGTACATTCCCCAGTACATTCCTCATGACCTATCAATCATACCCTGCCACAATACAGGAAACATATCTTAAGGTGTATGTCTTCTGGTTTATGTGCCTGAAAGGACTTATGGCTATATCTCAGGACAATACGGTGAAGATGATAGGTCGGGAGGCAGTTTCATGAGAGTCAATGGGGCACAGTAGCTTGATAAAGATTAAAGTGTAACTTGTCTATGCACAACACCTCGTGTGTGGTCAATCATGAGTAGGCTGGGCACTCCGGAAGACACACAGACTCTTGCAACTACTTTGAAGGGATTGATAAACTGTAGTGGATGGGTGGGTGTCATCCTGATGATGCTGTGTGTAAGAAAAAAAATACTTCTATTACAGACGCCAGTGCAGGGTTCATGCTGCATTGCTGCATTTCCTTCCCAGGGAACAGGACGTATCAGAATGAATGCACAAATCATTTCACACGTTGTCTATCCAGCAACCTTATCAACTGCTCTCTCAAAGAGAAGTGGTAGGGAATTGTCGCCGAGGGCATTAGATTGTCCCTCTAGTGGCCCATGGCCACTGAGAAGCTCTGTGAGGTCATCATAACCCAGGGATATTGCATACGTTGGGGTGGGCCAGAGAGGCACCCTGCATGGGCCCTCGCACCCGACCTCTCCACCCTTGTCCTAATCAAGTAGCTTCTGACTGTGGCGTCTAGACGAGGGCTAGCCCAGGATAGCAAAAGAGGCTCAAAGCAAAGCTCTCACTTGGAACGCTAAGATGTGTCGGTACTTTCAAGTTCATCATACGTGTGTGAAAACGAAACAATGGAAAAGAATTACCAAAGAACTGATTTATTTCAATGATGGTGAAGAGGATTAAAAATGCCACGGACATCAGACAGACAGACTAAAACCCCAATCTGTCCTGGAGAAAGCCAGACTGGGATGCATGTAAGATGCAAGCGGATTTAATTCGGACATGTTATCGGAAGGAACCAATCCTTGAAGACAGACGGGTCTGTGGAAAAGAAGGAGTTGCTGAATGGATGGACACCGACGGTGCATGGGCTGTCTCACACATGAGCACTGTTCTGAAGATCACGCAGGAGTGGACGACCGTTTGCTGTTTGACAGAAGATGGCTTTGAGTCACAGCTGAATTATCTACCAGCAAGAGCCACAGCACGAGCTACCTTGGTTAGAGACCCTCAAGTCCTTCCTGGAACACAGAAACCCAAGGTAACCGAGTAGACCCCTCCCTAGGGGTTCCTCGGCTTGCCTCTACGGGAACAGACCACCCGGACTCCCTTCCCTGGTGATACTGGATGAGTTTAAACTGGCAACATATCAGAAGGTGAGCAGTTTCTATGGCTCCCCCAGGGATCCTCTGTCTCTTTTGTACAGTCATTGCGAAATTGGAACATTGAGTTTTTCCAAATCCAATTCAAGGTTTCACAAAATTTTTTTTATATTTCTTTTTTTATCATTTTGAATTAATACATATATCAAATCATTCCATAGTTCAGTCAAGTCCGGTAGAATTGTGCATTTGCTACCAACAATCTGTTTTCAAACCTTCCTTTTCTAAATGGATTCTTTCACATCATCAACCCTTCACCCACCGTGTTGTCTGCCTTCCCCCCAAACTCTCTCTCTCTCTCTCTCTCTCTCTCTCTCTCTCTCTCTCTCTCTCTCTCTCTCTCTCTCTCTCTCTCTCTCTCTCTCTCTCTCAAATCTTTATTCCACTTGCTGACATTATAGGCTCATCAATCCTGGTTATCATACACCAAGAAACAAAAAACATATACCAAAAATTCAAGAGGGGTACCAACTCCCATTACACACTCTAAAATGTACAATCAAGAAAACACACAAAACAATCCCGAAATATATAAGATTTGGGAAATCAGATCAGGTCTAGCAGGCATCCTGGGGGGGAATCTGCTGACAAGTTTTAACAGCTTAAGTCAGGCTTCTGCCTTTGCCCTTCTACACTCAACTCAGCCATGCAGTCCGTTTGCTGACCACTTTCCTCCTAACCCTCAATTGTGGAGAGGGAGTTCACTGGAGGGCCATTTCCTGTATAGTCCTATCATTGACCCTGGGGCTCCCACGATCCCCCATAGCTGTCTGCAGACCAGATTCTCAGACGTGAGGCTCTGATACTAACCCTCCCTTCAATTTTGGATCGTATGCTTCACAATCCTTCAGGGAATGATGATGGTGAACTCCTTCCATGTGCATTGACTTGATTTAGTGTGAGTCAAAAAGACCTATATGAATTTGTTTGTTTGCTTTGGTCTTTCAATTTATTCTTACTAGGGAATTAACCCAAATGGCATGTAATCATATTGTTCAAAATCTCCAAGCAGAATGTACTGATATATTTGGTTTTTGTTTGTTCATATCAGGGTGTATCTCAGAGGTGCAATGGAGTGTGAGATTACCCTTTGGAAGTTGTGAAATACATTTTCTATTTTTTGGTATAGGAAACCCAGAATTGATGAACCTGTGGGACAGCAAGGAGAACAAGGGTGTCAGGGACAGGGTGCAGGGGAGTGAGTGTGATAAAGGGGTGATGATGAGTGAGGATGATAAAGGGGAGATGATGTCAAAGTACCTGGGAAGAAAGAGGGTGTTTGGGAACGGCTTATGGAAGGAATGGTACAATTCTGAGTTTTCATTGTTTAAATAGATTTTATTTAAACCACTTCTGCATGCTTTCTTCCCTGGCATTGGATACATTAATTTTTGCCCCACGTTCCTTTTCTTGTGGTGGGTGGTTGTTGAGAATCTACACAGCGCATCGCACAGCACCTCAAGTCAGTGACCTGCATGACCTGCCTCTGACTGTGCATCTGTTCCCACCTTCTGTTTCATAGCTGCATCTGCATCTGTCCGCTCATTGGTATGAACTCGCTACCCCTAGGATTCCTATCTAGTAGTTTAAATTGTCATTGTCAATTCCATGCAGATAGTTCTTTAAAAAAAGAATAAATAAAAAGGCATTCTTTGTTACTTAAGGTAAACTATGGTTTGATTTAGAGTAGATTTCAGGGGACATTTTTGGATTAAGGTCTAAAGATGATTTCAGAGCAATAGTTTGGGGGATTTCACCACTCTCGATGGCCCCAGAATGTATGAATTGTATGAAGATTTGAAATTCTGTTTCTTCTATGGAATCTTTGATCAAAATGTTTCACCGCCATAGCCTGACACCGAGTTCTCTGTGTCACATACCAAAAGATGAATGGTTTCGTGGAGGCTGTTAGCCACACATCCCCTTTCACTCCCTTGTCCAACTCTCCATTTTCCTCTGTTGCAAACAGAGACCAGGTGTTCAACCTGAAATGGCTCTCTGTAAGCTTTTAGGATGCCACGCACTACCAGACACTACCCCACAAACAGGGAAATAAAACAGACAGGCGTCAAAGTTATTTGGCCAATTAACTATGGTGTTTTATGAAAAAAAAAACATGCTGTTTAATCTCCAAAACAAAAAGCCAAATCTCATGAAAATTTTGGATGTAAATGAGCAGGTGCAATAGTCACTCTTTCTTTTTCTTACTTTTTGTCATTATCCCTATCAGAGAATTTTTCAAATTTTTACCGGTTGACAACCTATTGAAAACATTCACATTAATTGGTTATGCAATCCTACCTCAACTTGGGTAAATTTTTCTCATTCCAACTATTGAAAACTCATTTATTTTTTGGCTTTTGCTTTACTTTAGATCTTAGAAAGATATAAAAGTTAAACTCACTGCCAAAGAGTCGATGCAGATTCATAGTGAGCCTGTAGGACAGGCTAGAATGACTCTGTAAGTTTCTGATAAACTGGCTATTTACAGGCATAGAAAGCCCCATCTTTCTCCAGAAGAGCAGCTAGTGGTTATGAACTGTATACCTTGCGGCTAGATTCCAACACCTAAACACTGCTCCATGCTTTATACTAACTTCTGAATCAGGAATTGTGTCTGTTTGAGATTCAAGAGGAGTAAAAGAAACAGTACGCAGACCTATCTCCAGCATTATATTTAGGGAGTTTCCAGCTTGCTTCTCTCTCTTTTCTCTCCTACAATGCTTGTATGCTTTGTTTAAATCTTGACTTCTCCTTCAGCCCCATCCTTCCAACATCATTCAATATCACATCCTTGTATTTACCCTGTTATTGTAAATGACAGCACTCACTTAACATTGAATAGCCTTCTTCTAAATACAATGGTGTGTTCTGCATTCGTGGAACACTGCTGTGCAGAAGATTCGCAGATTCTTTTCATGGGGTTTGTACAGTATTTACTTTATAGTTTCTTGTCCATTTGGTTTCAGTTCATTGCACAACTAACTGAAGCATGCATTTACTGCGGATTTTCTCTTAAAAGATAGCACATCAAAATTCAAGTAATAGACTAGACATTGAAAGCATAAATATGTAAAACAGTTTTGCCTTTCAGTGTTTGACAGTCTACTGACCCAATAAAATGTGCAGCAAAATAATGTAGTATTTGTAAAAGTGTGAAAGTTCTATTCTTTGATTTTAGTTGTGATTGTAAGTTCTGCTACTTTCTTTTAGTTTAACCTTTTGACGGATAATTCACTTATCCATTAGTATTGGCCATAACATTGATAATTTTCATATTAATAGTACTATTTAACTCATGCAAATGGCTATGAAGATTCAATGGCATACAATACAATTTTGGTATAACATCAAATCCAAAGTAATGTTCAGTAACCGTATTTTTGTTACAGTTGTGAAATATAAATATGATATTTATATTTTACAAAGTTCTATATTCAGGAGCAAAAGGGTGATCTTAGTAGCTTCCTTTGAAGGACTAGACAATCACGGAAGCTCATGAGGAATAATCTTTAAGAAACTTGCATTGGTGACAAAAACACCCAGAAAGATCCATGGAGGATTTTTTCCTCCATCACGGAAATGCACCCTGTTCCCCCTTTGACATCCTCAAGTCATGCCTTTTGCACAGAGACTGCTTCGCCTGAAGCCCACAATTGCTTTTACTGCATCCACAAAAGGGATGACCTCTGAGGACTTTACTAGGAAACCCTACTCCATCCACTCTGCAGCCTTTGTTTTGGCCCATCAGACTTATTTTTATTTCCCAAACTCAAGGGTCATTTAAAAGGAAAGTTTTTGAGACCAGTGAGGATAACAGAACTCCTTTTTGACATGGTAACAATCAAAGAGTGTAGCATTTTTCAAGAAGTGATACAGAGATGGAAACAATGTGATCAGAAGAAGATAGATGAAGAAA
Organism: Tenrec ecaudatus; assembly: GCF_050624435.1. Lineage (NCBI taxonomy): Eukaryota > Metazoa > Chordata > Mammalia > Afrosoricida > Tenrecidae > Tenrec > Tenrec ecaudatus. The sequence continues at coordinate 138,209,107 of NC_134540.1, read as the reverse complement.
ACATTGAGAAAAAAATATAGACATTATTGGTTACTAAATGTTTCAATGATTTTTTTTAACAATATCTCTGCTTCACCAAACATGATATTCTTTGCGGGGAATGAATTTCTCGTGATAACATGTCCCAAATACATGAGATGAAGTCATGCCATCTTTGTTCAAAGACAAGATTATGGTTATCTTGGAAGTCCATGGTACTTTTGATATTTTTGACAGCAACATAATTCAAAGACATTGATTTTCTTCCATATTCTTGACTCACTTCTCATAGGCACTTTCACTCACATAAGAGGCAATTGAAAATATCACTGCCAGAGTCACTCTGGTCCTTAGAGCCCCACCCTTGTTTTACAACACTTTAAGGGGCCTTGTGCAGTAGAGTCACCCGAAGCAATGCATCATTTGATCTATGAACAGATGCTTCCAGGAGGATGAATTGTGCTTGAAAGCAAAACAAAACTCTTGGAAATCTCAGTCTTTTCTTCATTCATCATGATGTGACTGAGTTGTGAGGCTTTTTGTTTTTGTTACACTGAGTTGTAATCTATGCTGAAAGCTGCAGTCCTTGATGTTCATCTGCAAGTCCCTCAAACCCACTTTACTTTCTGCAAACAAGGCTGTGCAAGCTGCATATCATGGGCTGCTAATAAGTCTTCATTCAATTCTAAGGTCATTCTTTTTCCTTCATAAAATCCAACATGGCTAATTATTTGATCTACATACGGATCGGATAGTTATGGTGAGAGGACACAACCCTTATGCACATAACTAAACCATGCAGTATCCCCTTACTCTGTTTATACAACTGCCTCTTGATCCATGTATATGTTTTACATCCACACAGTGTATTGTCTTTGGATTTCAAATAGTTCAAGGATGTCTACAGTTTGATATGATCCACATAGTCAAATGCCTTTGCATAGTCAATGAAACATAACTAAACATCTCTCTAGTATTTTCTGCTTTCAGACAAGATCCACTTGACAACGTTAATGATTTCCCTTGTTCCATGTCCTCTTATGAATCCATCCTGAATCTCTGGTAGCTCCCTGTCAATGTACTGCTACAACTCTTTTTGGATTATCTTCAGCAAAATTTCACTTGTATGTGATATTAATGATTGTGTTCTATACTTTGTGAATTCTGTGGATTCATCTTTCTTTGAAATGGGTACAAATACAGAAATATTACTATTCTTTTATTAGGTAGCTGTAATCCAAATTTTTTGGCATAGTCAAGTCAGTACTCCCAATGTTAGTAATGATAGACACAGTATTTTGCAAGGTTTTAGCATGCAGTGCTACATTTGAGCACTAAAACTTAATTCAGATAATTGAAACAATGATGTTAATTGAGATAATGATGTTAAGAGGTAAGTTGTCAATACTAAAAATAGTATATAATTTATTTATAGTGTATTTTTTTAATGAAGAACTTAGAGCAGTGGTTCTCAACCTGTGGGTTGCGACCCCTTTGGGGGTTGAATGACCTTGTCACAGGGGTCACCTAAGACCATCACAAAACACATATTTCTAATGGTCATAGGAACCAAGACACTGCTCTCTATCTGTCTCCAGGCGAGTCTACCCACATGCAGATACACCCATATACGAGTACCCGGTGTGATTACATAATCACGCCAACCCCATCACATACACCCCGTACAAATACAGGTGGGTCCTTATGAGCACCTGTCACACATGTGTGGAGAGCAGCTACTGTGTAGAGAGCGGAAAGCAGCAGCATTGGAGGTAAAATGACTTCATGAATTAAAATTCCAAGACAAATCAGTTTGTGTTTTTAACAGGCCAGTTTGTTCTTTCAACATTCTTCTCCAGCAACACAATTCGCATGCATACATGTTTCTTCAGTCATCAATGGTCTACGTTCTCATGCATATGAGGCAACTAAAACTATCATGCTTGGATCAGACACACATTAGTTCTCAAAGTAACATCCTTGCTCTTCAATTGTCTAAATGGTCCTTGTTCATCAGATTTATTGAATGCAACATGTCTTTTAATTTTTTTGTCTTCTACTTCCATGGGTATTGATTGTGGATCCAAGCTACAAAAATATCATTGACAACTTCAAATCTTTCTCCATTTATCATGATATTATCTACTGTTCCAGCTGTGAAGATTTTGGTTTCTTTACATTGAATTTTAATCTATACTGAAGCTTTCAATCCTTGATCTTCATCAGGAAGTGCTTCAAGTCCTCTTCGTGTTTAGCAAACAAGGTTATGTCATCTGCAAATTGAGAGCTGTTAATAAACCTTCGTCCAATTCCAATACCGTACCACTCTTCATAAAATCCAGTTTCACTGATGATTTGGGACAGAATACAACCCACACACACATCTTATCTGATTTTAAACCATACAGTATGCCCTAGTTCTATTTATACAACTGCTTCTTGATCCATGTAGAAGGTTGTGCATGAGCATAGTGTAGTGTTCTTATAGTTCCAATCTTATCCAAGCTATCCATATTTTGTCATGGTACACTAAATCAAATGCTTTCTCATGGTCAATAAAACAAAGCAGCCAACTTTCTGGTATTATCTGATTCCAGCCAAAATCTATGTGACATTTCCAACGATATTCTTTATTCCACACCTTCTGAATCACATCTGAGCCTCTATCAGCTACTTGTAATTACACAGCTGAAACCATTGTTGGATGATATTCAGCAAAAATTTACTTGCATGTGATATCAATGTTATTATTCTGCAATTTGAGCATTCTGTTTGGTAACCTTTATTTGGAACAAGTGCAAATATGGAACAATTTTTTTTGTCAGTGGACCAACTAAAAGTTTTCTGAATTGCCCGGCATAGATGAGTGAGTGCTTCCAGTGTTGACTCAGCTTGTTGAAATATTTCAATTTGCACTCCATTAATTCCCAGAGCTTTGTTTTGTCCTAATGATTCCAGAGCAGTTTAAGTTCTTCCTTCAGCACCATGGGTTCTTGTTCACATGCTATCTCTTGAAAAGGTTTAATGCTGACTAGTTCTTTCTGATACAGTGACTATGCACTGAACTGCCTGAATCACCCCTATAAATATGAACTCTATGTTAGAGTGGGTTTTCTTGAGAAGCAAAACCAGTGACAATTGTATGTGTTTGCATGTAGAATTGGCTTACACAGTTGTACAAGCAGGTAAGTTCACTCCCATTCAGGCCAGGGTTTTCCTGATTGTGCAAGTTGATGAACAGGAAACAGGCTGATGAAGTAGCAGTGAATAAACCCACTGTTATTGGGTTCCTAAAAGTTCAGGATATTTGTGATGATCCAGCGCCAGGAACTAGTTCCAGCTCCAGAAGAAGACAGTAGGCCAGAGAATATTTGCCTTGTCTCAATCTCTCTGTCTTTTACACAAAGTCCTTCCCCCTCAAGGAGGTCATCATTTGCAATTCTATTGATAGGTCATATTCCATCCCTACAGTACTAGGCCTTGTTGACTTGCTAGTGTCACAATTCTTTTTTTCTTAAATCATTTTATTAGGGGCTTGTACAATTTTTATCACAATCCACACATACATCTATTGTGTCAAGCACACTTGTACATTTGTTGCCATCATAATTCTCAAAACATTTGCTTTCTACTGGAGCCTTTAAAACCAGCTCCTCATTTTTCCCTCTCCATCCCTGCTCCCCTCTCCCTCATGAACCTTGACAATTTATAAATTATTATTATTTTGTCATGTCTTACACTGTCCAATGTCTCCCTTCACCCACATTTCTGTTGTCCCTCCCCCAGGGAGGAGGTTATATGTAGATACTTGTAATAAGTTCCCCCTTTCTACCCCACCTTACTCTACCCTCCAGGTATTGCCACTCTTACCACTCGTCCCGAAGGGATCATTTGTCCTGGATTCCTTATGTTTCCAGTTCCTATCTGTACCAGGGTACATCCTCTGGTTTAGCCAGATTGGTAAGGTAGAATTGGGATCATGAGAGTTGGGGGAGGAGGCATTTAAGAGCAAGAGGAAAGTTGTGTGTTTCATCATTGCTACCCTAGACCCTGACTGACTTGTCTCCTCCCTGCAACCCTTCAGTAAGGTGGTGTCCACTTGCCTAAAGATGAACTTTAGGTTTCCAATCTGCACTAACCCTCATTTACAATAATATGATTTTTTTGTTCTTTGATGCCTGATACCTGATCCCTTTAACACCTAATGATCACACAGGCTGGTGTGTTTCTTCCCTGTGGGCTTTGTTGCTTCTGAGTTTAATGGCCATTTGTTTATCTTCAATCTTCTAAGACCCCAGACACTATATCTTTTGATAGCCAGGCACCATCAGCTTTCTTCATCACATTTGCTTATGCACACATTTGTCTTCAGTGATTGACTGTTACAATTCTTGAGACACTCATATATTTACAACAAAGAGTTTTATAGCAAGAAGTCATTACATATCAATAAAGCATCCAAGCCCATTCCAACTCAAGTCCATAAGTCCAATAGTAATTCACAAATCCCTACTCAGACTCACACAGCCACATGAAATGATGCAAAGTGCAGGAAGATCACAGTCCAGTGGGTTCAGAGTCTGGCGTACCATTGGTCTGTGGACATAAAGCAGGGCCCCAATAGCTCTCAGGGTGGCCAGCAAGCATGATGTTGAGGGAAGAGAGGTTCCCAGGTTTCTCTTTATGAGAAGTGCATGGGCCGAGGAGAGCCCATCAAGCTGTGACCTAATGGGTTAGTTGAAATACCCACCTACACTCGTATACATCTTCCAGTTGACATAAAATTGTCTATCACATCTACTGTTAGCCAGGAGAGTCTACTGACATATCACTAAACATCACACGTTCCAAATCCTGAAGCTTCCCTAGAGGGTTCAATTCTAAAAGGAAGTAGCGATATCACACCGCAGAAAATCACTTGAAAGGATAGATGAAGTACTTATTGGTAATGCAATGGAATGTAGGGCTGCTAAGGGGGCTGTGATTGACAGAAGTATCCAAGAGTTGAAGACCACCGTATTCCTACACTTGGTACTGGAAACACTAAGGTCTCATACACCATGGAGGGAGTTATTTGGGAAGATCAGTAGGGATATTCCAGGGAGCTAAATGATTCATACTGATTACATGATATGATCACTTGCCATAACAATCACAATGGGGATTACTGAAAGTGCTAGCTCTCGGACCAACTGGGGAAATGCATCTATTTCAGGTATGCAGGGGCCTCATTTCTGGAACATGATTACATGAGACCATTATCCAATGCTGCCATAATTGCTCCTGTAATACTACCAACAACCCACAGGGAGCAAGTTGACCTCCATATTTAGCCCATGCAGCTGAGCAAAGAAGAAGCTATCCTGGAAAAGACTGGCAACTAGATTTTACCCAAATGACCCTTTCTCTTGCCAGATTGATACCAGGTGATGAGGTCTGGGATGCCTGGCACTGTTTTAGCCAAATAGAGGAAGCAAGTGGATTCAAGAACTTCTAAGTTTACTCCTGCAAGAACTCAACAGAAGGAAGTAGCAAGGTTGCCCCCCCCCCCCACATACACACACAGAATAGCTTCACCAATTCAGTACAAGGCAGCTATATAACCTCAACAAAGTGGCAAGTTGAGAGAATGCTATCAAACTTGTTACAATGAACTTCAGAAATGGGAAAGAGGAGACGTGCTTTACAGCATACAAAGGAATGCCGTCAAACCCAGAGGGTCTCAAGCCCCACTCCTTCTCTAAAAGGTCTCACTTTCCCAGATAATTTTCTTTGTCAAACTTTGCTGGATAAAATTTGCACTCTATCAAATTTGAAGGAGGTACTAACATTTTCTCTGATAAGGAATAAGTTAGATAATTATTAAAATCAAATCCAGCATTACAAAAAATAATATACGGTTCTTTACGGGGAGAAAAATAACAGCCACAGCCCGTGAACATGGATCATCAGAGTGGGGTAACACCACCCAAAAGCAAACACACTAAGAATAGTTCCCAATACATTAAAGGTCCAATGGAGACACAAAGACAAGAATAAACTCCACACACACACACACACACCATGCTATGATGGGTTTAACAACACCCCCCCCCCAAAAAAAATGCACTTTTACTGGGCAGAGCGGAGCTTTTATAGCATGCATTTTTCCCTCTAGATGAACATCAAACATCTCACTCTGAATTACTGCGCCCAAAGGTATTGCCTGTGAAGTTTCTCTCTGGTCACAGTTAATTTTTTCCTAACAGCCCTTTTGCTCTAGTCTCGGGTTCTGTGATAGCTGATTTAAGAGAATAGCACATGGCTGTGAAATTTTGTTGTCTGCTCAGGAAAACTACCACAGAAACTGTTGCGATGTTGAACACAGCTTACAAGACAGCGCTATGAGAAAAACTCCAGCGTACTCGTGGTTTTCTCCTTTCCAAAAGGTAAAATGTTGATTGATGACAAACCTCGTTCTGGACAGCTATCAACTTCTCCAACAGATGAAAATATCAACTCATAGTGCATTTGGAGTTCATTTCACAAGGTCAAGCTGCTAATCGAGTTTTCTATTTGGAGGTTCTGTAAGCATTGTGTTACAGTGTGTGCCCCAAAAGCCTGATTTGTGGCAGAAGGAGGCCTAGTTATGCCACCATGACCATGCGCCTAAACACACAGCCATCTCTGTGCCCCAGTGTTTTGGCAAAAAAAAAACAGCTTGCCTCTTTTGGCCCACACAACTTATTCACCTGATCTCAAACCATGCAACTTCTCTTTATTTTCACTAATGCAGACAGAAATAAAAGTACAGCAATCTGACAGTGTAGAAGAGATAGAGAAAAATGAGGGGTGGAGGTGCAGTCAGCCATCCAAACTGATGAGTTTGAAAAATGTTTCCAAGAATAAAATCACAGATTTGACAAATATATTAAGTGCAATAGAGAATACTTTGAAGATGATACGTTGTTTTGTAATAAAATTCAAATAAAAAGATTTGGGGGGTAGAAGTCTGTCTTTTTTGGGGGGTACTCCCTTGTATAAAGGAGAAGAAAGGAAAATACTAAACACAAATAATACAAGATGTGAGCAACCAATCTACATTTAGATATAATCACACTGATTACTGACTTCACAGGAAAAGGTAAGTATCCCAGTGTAGGCAAAGAACTCCTCCACAAGAAGAACACAGGAGGTGGCCTTGCACTAGCTGACACCAAGTCCTACTACACAGCCACAGTTGTCAAAACAGCCCGGTACTGGTATAATGATATATACTCAACCAATGGTTCATATAGAAAACCCAGAAATAAGACCATTTGCATACAGAAAATTGATTTTTGACAAAGGCCCCCAAAATATTAAATGGGAAGCAGATGCCATCTTCAGTAAATGGTATTGGAAAAGCTGGATGTAGATGAGCAGAAGAATGAAACAAGACCCATATCTCCCTCGATGCCCTAAAACAGACTCGGGGTGGGTCAAAGACCCAGATGTAAACCCCAGAGCTATCAGCGTCATCAGTGAGAAAACTTCACTTTGACAAAGCTAGGAGCCCTAGTGCAGGGAATACACAGGGTAGCAGAATTAACATAGGAAAGAGCACTTCTTGAAAGATAAAATAGATGAATGGGACCTATTAAAAATAAAACACTTGTTTTTGTGGAAAGACTTTATTAAAAGGATAAAAAGAGACCTCACAGATTTGGAAAATGTCTTTAGCAATGACATAGCCAAGGACTATTGACTAATATATAGAGAATTTTACAAGTTTACAACAATATAAAAATTAATATCCCTGCAAAAAAGTGGGCAAAAGACCTCAACCAAGAATGCACAAACAATAACACTCAAATGGTTAATAAACACGTGAGGAAATGTCCACGTAATTAGCCACCCAAGAAAAGAAAGTCAAAACAAGAGATACCACTTAAAGCCTATTACTGTAGCCCAACTTAAAGTAATCATAATAAAACCGAGAACAAATGTTGGAGAGGGTGTGGTGAGAGAGGACCTCTTATCCACTGCTGGTGGACTTGTAAATACGTACAGCTACTATTGAAGGCAGTATGGTGACACCTAAATAGATGGAAATTGAACTACCTTATGACCGAGCAATACTAATTCTGGGCAATAGGGTTGTATTGTTTCATCTAATCTCTTCAATCTGTTTGCTGAACAAATAATCAGCGAAGCCAGACTATGAATAATAAATCAGGATCAGAAATTTGGAAAGATTCACTAGCAATTTGTGTGGACAGATGACACGATTTTGTTTGCCAAAAAATGAAGACATTTTGAAACAATTAGTGACAGAGTTAGGAGGAAGCTTAAAAAAATTTGAAGCTGATAAATATTTTCTTATGCTTAAATCAATAATCAACTTCCAAGGAATCAGCAATCAAGAACCCAAGCAATATATTACATTGGGATATTTTGCTGTCAATAAATGCTTTAATGTTCCAAAAGCAAATACATCCTTTGATGAGAAAATTTAATCTGACTCAAAGTATTTTCAATCACATCACTTGTTTGTAAAAAGTGATTGGCAATGAAAATGGAAAATAATTTTTGAACCAAACTGTGATGCTGGTAACCAATACTGCATTTATAATGGATTTCTGGAAGAAGAGATATAACAATTATATAAGGAATGCAAATAAAATAAGAATTCTTTATAAGAAATTCTATGTAGACACCAGGAGGGAGATACTGGAACTCAATCATTTTTTCTACTTTATCACTATAAAAAGGCCATTGTGTTTTGTAAATGTGTTAGTGAAAACTAGAAAAACTCTAAATTAGATGAATTGGCATATAGCGACATCAGTTCTCACACAAACACAATCATAACTGTAAAGGACTAGGAAACAATTTGTTCAGTTATACTTATAAAGTCCCTATGTGTCACAACTTTTTCTATAGCAAACAACTATATATATAAAGCAGTCCATGATGCAATGAAGGCAGTACTGAAAAATAAAGCTCCAGAAATTGGTGGATTATCAATTAAAATGTTTCAACAGTTGATAAAGGTATAAGGGCTCTCAGTAGTCTATGTCCTGACATTTGGAAGACAGCTACCTGGAAAACTGACTGGAAGAAGTTCTTATTTTTACTATTTCCATGAACGTGGACTCAAAAGAATGCAGATATTAATGATAATGTCATTAATATCACATAACAGTAAGATGTTGCTTAAGATAATTCACACATGCTGAGGACAATCAGATCTTGACTGAAAGTATAGAATACCATGGAAAAGTTTCAAAACAAGCAAAAAACCTCAAACTCACTGTCGAGTCACTTCCAACTCAAAGCGACCCTATAGAACAGGGTAGACCTGTCCCTGTGGGGTTTCAAGGCTGTCGCTCTTTACAGGAGTTGAAAGCCTCACCACATGCCATTGGAATAGCTGGTGCTTCCAAGCCACTGTCTTTTAGCAGTCGGACATGTACTGATTATGCAACTGTCTTGGACTAGGTGGTTTATACCTAATTCTAGTTATCATGGTGAAGAATGCAAATGTCAGGACACTTCATTTTGCTCGTACTGCAACTGTGCCTAGACCGAGATGTAGTCATTTAAACAGAACCGTGGATATTACCTTGTTTACAATCAGGAAAGAAGTATTGTTTCACCATATGTATTCCATTTCTATACTGAACAAGTACTTTGAGATGCTGAAATAGATGAAGACGAATAGTCAGAATCGGATGAAGACTCCAATAATTTACCATATATAGATTATAACCTTGCTTCCTGAATCTAAGGACTTGGAGGATTAATTGATGAAAATCAAAGACGGCAGCCTACAGTATCAATAAAACCTCAAAGTAAAGAAAATGAAAATCCTCACACCAGGACCAGTAAACTGGTAACTGTTGTCAGGCTTTATTTTACTTGGGCTCATGATCAATATTCATGGAAACAGCAGTGAGGAAATCAGATGACATGTTGCATGGAACAAATCTGCCATATAGAACTTCTTTTAAGTTACAAAGAGTTGAGATGTCACCTTGAGCATTAAGGTGTGCCTGACCAAACTCATGGCTTTTTCCATTTCCTCCTATGCGTATGAAAGCAGCGCAATGACGAAGGCAGGCCGAGGAAGAAGTTATTACTAGAATCACCATGCTTGTAAGCAATTTTGGAAGAACCATGGGGACCAGAAATACAAGCAAACATCTCTTTGAAGAAATACAGCCAGAATAATCCTTGGTGAGACTTTGTAGCACTTATATGATGTCATAAGTGAGTGGTCCCTGAAGAAGAACATCACTCTTTGTAAAGTGGAGGATCGTTAGAAAAACAGTGAGATGGATTAACACAGTGATTGCAGGAATGAGATGAAGCATAAACCTATCGCGATGATAGATGTCACAAGACTGAGCAATATTTTTTCTATAATATATAGGTTGTAATAGCTGAATTAACTTGGTGACATTTAAAAACACACATATATTTATATACATCTCATTATACACATATACATGTGTAGTTGTATGTTTACCTGCATCGATGTATATATGTATGTATGTAAATTTTATGTTGCATATGTATCTACATAAATCATGTAATATGTATCTAACTACTATAGATATATATAACTATGTAATATACATGTGTTTTCCAATTTAAAGTTCACTCAAGCCATGTAAAATTACAGCTTTTATTTTTTTCCATTTGCAGATAAAAACAAAACTATTCACCTATGATGCATATGGTGTTAACGATAAATCTCATTTTACCACAGTGACAGTTAAAACTAGAGTTCCCAATAAGCAAATACCCAAATCACTGTGGTTAAATAGCTCTTTAACATATATTAATAAAAAATAATTTAGGTAAAAATAGAAGCCATTATGAATCAGAACAGTTAAGAACTAAAATATGAAGGTAAATATATTTGTCAAATAAGAGAAATATGAGGAAAAATCGTGCAGGGCTAGAAGTCAATGATATGATCATAGCAATTTCAGCACTGTTGATGACATTTGATTTTCTAATTTTTAGAAATATGTAATAATATTGGTAGCAGAGAATGATGCTCATTATAAATGTAATCTTACTCAATTTCTATCGTAATTTGTCTGATTATGTTGTCATTTATAGTCTGCTTACTTGTAACAGTTCTAGTGATAGCATGAGCATTCTCATTTACTCTTTTGTCAAAAAAATAAATAACCAATGTTTTAGCAAAATTAGAGACATATGTGTGTCGACATACTCATTAAATGGTATAAACAGTTAAACACTGTTTTAAATTGAAGAAAAATAATCTATACCAATCATCTGACTGTTTGGAAAATGCTAAGCCTATAAAAATGTTGACTACATGTATATTCTTCCTCATGAATTGAAGAAAAACTATGCAAAAGACATCTACATTTTCATTTGTGTTTTTTTATATCTTTCATTGTATTCGCTATTTTTGAACCGAAGTTCAAAAATTAGCTTTCAGATCTGCATCCCCTAGGCTATTATTTAACTTTAACTTGTTCCTTTCAATAGACTGTGACTTCTTGATATAGTGAACTTTTATAAGATTTATTCAAAAGCTTCATAGCCAAAATCATGTACCCACAGAGAGTTATGCATCAGGTAACAAGAAATCTCAAAAAGAAAATTCCTCTCAAAGTGTTTTACTGTATTTTGATTGCAAATAGTGATACTATTGCTTGCATGAAGTAAAACAATAACAAGGTTTCATATGCAGAAAATCTTATAAATAATTAATATCTTTCTATTCTCTTTGATTTGGTCTTTTTATTTTTTGTCTTTTTAATGACTTTTAAAAATCCTTTTATTAGGGATTCATACAACTATCATCACAGTCTACATACATATATCAATTGTGTAAAGCACATTTGTACATTCATTGCCTTCATCATTCTCAAAACATTTGCTCTTCACTTAAGCCCCTCACATCAGATCCTCATTTTTTCCCTCTCCCTCCCCTCTGCTCCCTCCCTCATGAGCCCTTGATAATTTATAAATTATTATTTTGTCATAATTTCCGTGTCTGACATCTCCCTTCACCCACTTCTCTGTTGTTGGTCCCCCAGGGAGGAGGTCACATGCAGATCCTTGTAATCGGTTCCCCCTTTCCAACCCAGCCTCCCTCTGCCCTCCCAGTATCGCCACTCACAGCACTGGTCCTGAAGGGATCATCTGCCCTGGATTCCCTGTGTTTCCAGTTCCTATCTGTACCAGTATACATCCTCTGGTCTAGCCAGACTTAAAAGGTAGAATTGAGATCATGATAGTGGGGGCGGGGGAAGAAGCATTTAGGAACTAGAGGAAAGTTGTATTTTTCATCTTTGCTGCATCACTCCCTGACTGGCTAATCTCCTCCCCTAGACCCTTCTCTAAGGGGATGTCTAGTGGCCTACAAATGGGCTTTGGATCTCCACTCTGCACTTCCCCCTTCATTCACTAAGGTAAGATTTCTTGTTCTGTTGATGCCTGGTACCTGATCTCTTCGACACCTCCTGATCGCACAGGCTGGTGTGCTTCTTCCATGTGTGCTTTGTTGCTTCTGATCTAGATAGCCGCTTGTTTAACTTTAAGCCTTTAAGACCCCAGACACTATACCTTTGATAGCCAGGCACCATCAATTTTCTTCACCACATTTGTTTATGCACCCATTTGTCTTCAGCGATTGCATTAGGGATGTGAGCACACAATGATATGGTTTTTTGTTCTTTGATGTCTGATAACTAATCCCTTCGGCACCTCATGATCACACAGGCTGGTGTGTTTCTTCGATGTGGGCTTTGTTGCTTCTGAACTAGATGGCTGCTTGTTTACCTACAAGACTTTAACACCCCAGACACTATCTCTTTTAATAGCCGGGCACCATCAGCTTTTTTACCACATTTTCTTATTCACCCGCTTTGTCTTCAGCGGTTGTGTTGGGAAGATGAGCATCATAGAATGCCAATTTAATAGAAGAAAGTATTCTTGCATTGAGTGAATGCTTGAGTGGAGACCCAAAGTCCTTCTGCCACCTTAATACTAAACCTATAAATATAGGCACATAGATCTATTTCTCCATCTTCATATATAATTATATTTGCATATGTACATCTTTGTCTAGACCTCTATAAATGCCCGTTGCCTCCCAGCTATTTCCTCTATTTCCCTTGACTTTCCTCCTGTCCCATTATCATGCTCCGTCCCTACCTGGGGTTCAGCTATACCTCTTAGTTACATTAACCTTGATCATGCCCGACCAGGCCTGACACACCCACCTCACCACCAATATGGATCACTTGTTGTTCCCTTTTCTCTGGGTTTGTTAACACCATTTCCTTTCCCCCCACTTCCCCTATCCCATGTCCCCCCGGAACTACCAGTCCCATTTTTCCCCTCTAGATTGTTCATCCAGCCTATCTTATTTAGACAGACCTGTGGAGATAATAACATGCACACAAAAAAGACAGAGCAAAACCAAACAACAATGTACAAAACAACAACAAACGACTGACAAAGAACAAAACAAAACACAACAAGAAAGAAAAGCTTATAGTTAGTTCAAGAATCATCTGTTGACCTTTAGGAGTGTTATCCAGTCCAGACTGTTGGGGCACCACGCCCTGGACCCAAAGTCCACCTTCCGTATTCACTGGGGACCTTACTGCTCCATTCCTTTGCTGTTTGCTGCACTCCCCCAGTGCTTTGCCTCAGTGTGGTGGGATCAGTTCCAGTGCAATTCTCACACTCTGTCTCTGGTGCTGTCCCCCACGGGGCCATGGGTCAGTGAGGGACGTCATGTCTCATAGTGGGACTGGCCATGTGGTCCTCTCTGTGGACGGGATGCTCTAAGTGGGGTCATTGTACTCAAGGCCTGGTGGGCCAGCATGTGCTCCACTCTCTCCTACTCCCACTTCATCTCCTCCCATGTGCTCCAATCAGACATGTCCCTCTGCCGGAGTTTCAGATTAAATGCCGTCCTTTGAAATAATTTTTTCTTGGGAGAGGGACAGGAATCCACTTAGTATTTTGTACTAGGGCCAGCCCCCCAGACCTTTCCACTGGTTCCTGACTCCAAGCCGGAATGTTGTATTCACACCTTGGGGCACTGGGTTTAAGTCTGGTCCCTCTTTCCCTGTGGAAATATAAATAAAATCCTCTCCTTGTGTGGGTTAGCGCTCCATGCCCCCGCTACTTTTATTCTTTATTTTCATCCTTTATTTTTTCCTTTCCCAACATCCTCCCCAGTTGTCTACCATGTGCATCCCTGGATTTGACCTGTCATCCAGACTTCTAAGGAGGTTTTGAACAGTAGATTTTCCTAATAAAACTAGTCTTTTGTTCTCTCGACTGCTCCTTCCATGAGCATTGATTGTGGATCCAAGTAAGACAAAATTATTTCTCCATGTATCATTGTGTTACCTATTGGCCCCGTTGAGAAGATTTTGGTCTTCCTTACATTGAGTTTTGATCCATAAAGAAGGATACAATCCTTGATCTTCATCATCAAGTGCTTCAAGTCCTCCTTATTTTCAGCAAGCAAACATGTGCCATCTCAGACTACCAGTAGTTGATAAACCTTCCTCCATTCCTGATTCATGTTCTTCTTATAATCCAGCTTCTCTAGTGATTTGCTAAATATAGAGATTGAAAAAATTATAGTGAGAAGATACAGTGCACATGCATAGCTTTTCTGATTTTCAACCATGCAACGCTCCTTTCCCCCCCACACAACTGCCTCTTGATACATGTACAAGTTCCGCATGAGCACAATCAATTGTTGTGCAATTCTGATTCTTCTCAAGGTTATCCAATTTATTCTGGTCCTTTACGTTGTCATTGAAACACAAGTAAACATCTTTCTGGTATTCACTGCTTTCAGCCAAGATCCGTCTGACATCAGCAATAATATCCTTTATTCCATGTCCTCTTCTGAATTTGCCTTAATTTTTAGCAGATTCCTGTCCATATATTGCTGCAACCATTGTTAGATGATCTCCAGTAATTTATTTGCATGTGATATTAATGATATTGTTCTATAATTTGAGCTTTCTGTTGTCTCAGATTTCTTTGGTATGGGTGCAATTGTGGCTATCATCCAGTCATTTGACCAAGTAGAGCCCTTAAAATTCCTGGCAAAGAAAAGTGAATGCTTCCAATATTTCATCAGTTTGTTGAAACATTTTATTTGGTAGTTGATTATTTCCTAAGCCTTGATTCTGGCGGATGCTTTCCATGCAGCTTGAAGTTCGTCCTTTAGTACCATTGGTTCTGACTCATGTGATAAATCTTGGAATGCTTGACGAACTATTTTTAGTACGATGATTCTGTGTATTAGCTCCATCTTCTGGTGATGCTCCCTGCATTGTGCAAATTTTCACCACAGAGCCGTTCAACATTTCCACTCAAGTTTGCCTTTTGCCTTAAGTGTTTTTGTTTTCTTTTTAAGATATGCCTAGCGTGGTCTTCATTTTATTTTTTTTGGTAACTTTAGGTCAGATCTCATTATTTATGGAAATTTGTGGCAATGTCTCACTGAACTCTAGTTGCCCTTTGAAAATTTATGTTCAGCTCTTTGACTTCACAATTTCTCTCACGTGCCTTACATACTCCAAAGTTACAAGCACATTTCAGAGTCTCTTCTGACATATAATTTGATTTTTAATGATATTTTGCTTTCTGCATGTGTGCTATTCTTGATGTAATTCCACAGCTCTTCAGGTCTTATGTCATTAGTATTCCATGAGTCACATATGTTCTTGAGATTTTCTCAAAATTCAGGTTGGATAGACAGTATTTCTATTCTTGTGGTCTTTTTAAAGTTTTATTTTGTTTCAACTTGAACTTGAGCCAGTGAGGTCTGTTGTGCAATCTATCCTTGGCCAGGTTTTAACTGCTGATATTGAACTTCTCCATCATTTCTTTCTGAAGATGTAAATTTGATTTCCGTGTAGTTCACCTGGAAAGATATATGTGTTGTTCCAAAAGGGAATTTTCAGATGAATTTGTTGGTCTCACAAAATTTTATCATGGAATCTCCAGCTTCATTTTTATCACCAGTGTCATGTTTTCTAGTTACTATTCCCTCCTGTTTATTTCCAGCTTTTACATTACAATCACCAATAATTTTTAATGCAGTTTGATTGCAAGCTTGGTCAATTTCAGACTGATGACATAGGTATAATTATCCAGTCTCTTCTTCATTAATTGTTGTAGCATAAATTTGAATACTATTTGTATTGACTGGATTTCCTTTAAAGCAGATAAATACCATCTTCTCACAGACAGCATTGTGCCTCAGGATAGATCTTGAAATGTCCTTTTTGATTAATAATACAATGTTAGTCCTGACTGTTTCATTCCCAACCTGATAAACCGCATCATTTTCTGATTCACAGTGAGCAAATTCCAGTCCAGTTCAACTCATTATTGCATCAAATGCTATTTTTATGGGCAAAACATTTCCTTTTTTGCAACTTTCAGTTTTCTTAGGTTCATAATTCTTACAGGTACAGTTATTAATTCATGTTTGTAGCTGTTTCTTCAAAATTTTAGTTGTTCCCCATCAGCCAATGAAGGTACTGAAAGTTTTACACCCACAGACTGTACGCCATCTAAGTAGCTTCTGTGGACTCTAGGTGAGAGGGAAGCTCTTTCTTAGTCATATTTTGAGTGTCTCTGGACAACCTATATTTTCTTGGTAGTCTGTTCTTAGTTTAGAAGCTGAAATCCATTCTCTGTGAGTGACTCTGCTGGCATTTGAAATACCAGTGACATCGCTTCCAGCAACATACAGCCACCACAGTACAAGAAACTTACATACAAGAGGTGGGAAAATATCCCAAAGGCGCTTTTCCAAAATGCTATACCCATCCCCACCTCTCCACCACTCTACATCTACTCTTCCCCGAAACATCCTCCCTCGTGTCAAATGGATCCACCGTGTGTAGCAATGTCTCACAGAACTCCTGGCCCATCCAGGGAATGAGCCCGGACTGTTGTGGAGGATGAAAGGCCAGAGATCTGTAATTCTAATATCTTGAGCCAACTGATCCTCACTTACCTTGATCAGGCTGTTGCCTGCGAAGCCTGCAGAAGCTGGTGAATCAGGTCAAGTATGTGATGCTGACTCACTCTGCAAGAACCAGATCTCACATAGAGTTGAGCCAGACTCAGTATTCTGAGCAAAAATAAGGCAGCGATAGAAACCATCTCAAAGTGAAAGGAGACCGTCTCTCTTGCTCATACAAGCAAAAGAGTGTATCAGAACTCACATAATCCAGATGGCTACCTGGGTTGTGGCCAGTAGTCTTTGAGGGTGGTAACTGGTGTCTCAGCGGTGTTTATCTCTGGTGCCCCCAACACAAACTTTATGTGTATGCTAAGTCAAGGACTGGGCATGTTGTTTAAGGATGACATCTTGCCCCTCTCTTAGGCTTTGTTGAAGATATACAGGAATTTTGCTTTCTGATATCAAAAGGTTTGATAGAAGACCTGCTCATCATATCTGTTCATGTTAGCAAAGCCAGGTCTAGTCTTAGTTCTATGACACAATGGCAAGTAAGCATGAACCTGACAGCTTGCCTGTTAATGGGATAGCCTAAAACAAGAAGTTAGTATTTATTTTAGCACAGATACCAAAGACAATGGCTAAGCATGTTCAAGACATACCCTAATCCTACTTCATTCATTCTCATTACAGATCACTTCAAAACTGAAACTCATTGCCATTGAGTTCGTTACAACTAATAGTGACCACAAAGGACAGTGTACAAGTGCCCCCATGGGCTTCTGGGAGCATAAAGTCACATCTTTCTCTTGGGGCAGTTCCGGTGGTGTACTGCCCTTGGTGCTGGCAGCTCAGCTTGTGATTGCTATGCCACCAGAACTTCCAGATCACTTGAAAAGTGGACTCTGATGATGTTACAGGATAGGATTGACAATGTATCACCAAATGGGGCACTATGATTAGAAGGGACATATTAAGCAATTAACTGGACCACCAAATCTACTAAACAATCTATTATAAAATTGAAGGTTTCATATGGAGCTTATCTCAATAGCTTTGATTAACCAGTTAAAAACAGATAACTTTTTTATGTTCAGTGTAAGATTGAATGAAGATAAATAATATTTCTATGTATTCAAATTATAATTGCATGATAAAATATTATAAAATATATTTGCTGCATTGTTATCATCACAAGACATGTGAATTCATTAAAATGAGTGAAACAAGTATGTGGTTGATCTTTGTTGAAACCACCGAAGAAGCAATATTCCACCTAAGAAAATAAAGCTTGTAAAGCTTGGAAGTCCTATTAGAACTATTGAATCTGAGATCCTGGAATATCATAAATAGTGCCATATTGGAGATTAGGTGATCTTTTACTTATACCAGTGTCGCTCTATATTTTCATTCTCAATAACAGTTTCTGGTAGTTTTCCATGTCCAAACAAAAAAATAAGAAAACAGTAATTACATTTGTCTTACCTACTGGGGGAAAAAAGTCACTTATTTTTCCCCATATTGTAACTAAATTTCCATTTTTACAAATATGCTATGTGAAAATATAATGAAATTGTTCTCTTTATTCTCCTATTTTAAACTAGATTCTTGTTTTAAGAAAGAAGGACATTGTGCCGGAGGAGATCTAACACCTGCTGACAACCTTAAGTGAGGTTGCAGATGGTCAGAAATACAATAAAGACCCCCAAGATCTCTGGAGATGAGAGAGCTACAGCTGTGTAAAGTCAACACGGTTTCTCATTGTGCGATACGTGGTTGTTTGTTCTTTCCCATTTTCGAAAATTTAAACTATTAAAAAAAAACACTTTTAAAAAGAAGTCACAGCACATCACCAATTTAAATGACTCCAGAGGAAAGCCTGCATTTATCCTTAAGATCTGAATTTTCAGATGAGACCAAAGAGCAGTAGTCACAAATACATATAAAAATACAGTGTTTTCTGCAGGTAATTCATTATTGTTGTCAGATGCCTTTAAATAGGTCGCTACTCAGATCAACCCTCTGTACAACAGAATTAAACACCTACCAGTCCTGTCCATCTTCATAACTACCAATCCTGTCCATCTTGTTATGTTTTTATCCTCATTTTGCCCATTGTAGCCGTCACTGTGTTAATCCATCTTGAATACAGCCTCACTCTTTTTTGCTGTCCCTTCACCTTACCAAGCATGATGCCCTTCTTCAGGAGTGGTCTCTCTTGATAACATATCCAAAGTACTTGAGACGAAGTCTTGACGTTCTTGCCTCTGAGGCTCATTCTGGTTGCACTACTTCCAATACAGATCTGTTCACTCTCTTGACAGTCCATGGGAGTTTCAATAAACTTCAGCAGCACCATAGTGTGAATGAATCAATTGTCCATCTTTTTCATCAATGGTCAGCTCGCATATGCAGACGAGAGGATTGGCAATACCATGGTTTGGGTCAGGCGTGCTTTCTTTAGTCCTCAAATTAACACTCTTGTTTTCGACACTTTAATGTTGTCCTGTGCCGCAGATATAGCTAGAGCCCTGATTAATATTTTAAACACAAAATAAACCAAACTCACTACCAATGAACCAACCTTGACTCCTAGCTACCCTCTGGAACAGGGTAGAACTCCCCCTGTGGGTTTCTGGAGCTTTACAGGATTAGAAAGCCCTGTTCTTAGAGCCATTGGGGGTTTTAAACTGCTGACCTATGGATTACAGCCCAACTTGGAACCACGGTGCCAGCCTAGGAATGGCCCATGGCAGCACATTCAAAGAAAAATGTACATGCATTTGTTCAGTGTAAGGGAAGAATCATTACTAAAGTCAAAGAGAACGACAAAAATGATACACACGCTAATATTCTTTTACACTGGGTAAATCATCATTGATATACATTATGTATCATACTCAAGAAATGAATTTTAAAGATTTGTGTGAAATTTTTTTTATCACTGGATTGAAGCACTGGATACATTTTCAGTTTAGCTGACCCTCCAAAGCCTATAACTCCATAAAGTTATTTTTGTTGTTGCTATAGTTTTCCTTGATTTATATATCCTTGGAGTGTTCTACAGAAATATAATAGATTTTAATGCTTTTATGTGACTTTTACCTTTAAAATCAAACTAGTTAACATACGTATAAAAATGGAAGCCTTTTTCAGATATGATTGGTTGCATAATTGGTAGATGAGTCAGAAGGTTAGTGACAATCAGGACTCAGAATGATATTGTTCGGTGCCGTAGAGTTGATTGTGACCCACAGTGGCCCCATGTACAACAGAATGAAAACCTGCCCAGTGCTGCAGCATTCTCTCCTTGCTCCGATTGCTAAGCTCCAATTGCTTAACTCCATTGTCGCAGTCACTGTGTCAGCCCACCTTGTCAAAGATCTTTCTCTTTTTCAGTGTCATGCATGTTATCTTTTACCAGGGATTGGTCCCCTCTGATAACTTGTATAAAGTACACGAAACAAAGTCTCCCCCTTTGCACTTCCACGGGCTTTCTGGTTGTACCTATTCCAAGACAAAACACTGTGTTCTTTTAACAGTGCATGTTACCTTTATTCTTAGTAAACACCATAATCCCCAAACCCTGACTTATGCATATTCAACATCTAAAGTCTTTATTCGACATCCAACTTTCTTTCTTTTTTTAAATCATTTTATTGAAGGATCATACAATTCTTATTAAATCTATACATCCATCCATTGTGTCAGAACATTTGTACATTCATTGCCCTCATCATTTTCAAAACATTTGCTCTTCACTAAAACCCTTGATATCAAATCCTCATTCTCCCCCTCCCCTGTGCTCCTCCCTCATGAACCCTTGACAATTTATAAATTATTATTGTATCATATTTTAAACTGTCTGACATCTCCTGTCACCCACTTTTCTGTTGTCCGTCCCCCAGGGAGGAGTTCATATATAGATCCCTGTAATATATAGCTTTCACCTTTCCACCCCACCCTCCCTGGTGTCACCACTCTCACCACTGGTCCTGAAGGGATCATCCATCCTGGATTCCCTGAGTTTCCAGTTCCTATCTGTACCAATGTAAATCCTCTGGTCTAGCTGGATATGTAAGGTAGAATTGGTATCATTATAGGGGAGCGGGGGGTGGAGCATTTGAGAATTAGAGGAAAGTTGTATGTTTCTTCGTTGCTACACTGCCCCCTGACTGGCTCATTTCCTCCCCACAAACCTTCTGTAAGGGGGTGTCCCATTACCTACAGATGGACTTTGGGTCTCCACTCTGCACTCCACCTCATTTACAATTATATGATTTATGCTCTTTGATGCCTGATACCTGATGCCTTAGACACCTCGTGGTCACACAGGCTGGTGTGCTTCTTCCATGTGGACTTTGTTGCTTCTGAGCTAGATGGCCACTTGCTTATCTTCAAGACTTTAAGACCCCAGACACTATGTTCTGATAGCCAGGCACCATCAGTTATCTTCACATTTGCTTATACACACATTTGTCTTCAGCAATCGTGTCAGGAAGGCATTCAACATGGAATGCCAATTTAATAGAACAAAGAGTTCTTGCGTTGAGGAAGTACTTGAGTGGAGGCCCAAAGTCCATCTGCTGCCTCAATACTAAACCTATAAATATACGCATGTAGATCTATTTCTTCATCATCACATATAAATATATTTACATATTGACATGCCTGTATTTAGATCTCTATAAATGTCCCTTGCCTCCTACTTCTTTCTTCTATTTCATTTTTCTTTCCTCTTTTTCGCTATCATACTCAGCCTTCATTTGGGTTTCAGTAATTCCTCCCGGTTACATTGCCCTTGATCAAGCCCTACCAGGCCTCTCACACTCTCCTTACCACTAATTTTGGATCACTTGTTGTTCCCTCATCCTGGGTTGATCGAAACTACCTCCTTACCCCAACTTTCCCCTCTCCCATGTCCCCTAGAACCATCGGTCCCGCTGTTTTCTCCTCCAGACTGTTCACCCAGCCTATCTTATCTAGATAGGCCTGCAGAGATAATAATAGGCACAAAAAAGCAAGACATAGCAAGACAAAGTGACAAAAGAAAACACAATGACGAAAACAACAACAATAAGAAAACCACGACATCCAACCTTCACATGGACATGAGGCAACTGAAAATACCATGGTTTGGTCAGGTCAACTCTCACTCTCAAAGTAGCATATTTTCTTTACGATACTGTAAATAAGTCTTATGTAACAGATTTCCCCAAAGCAACGCATCCTCTGACCTCTTGACTGCTGCTTCAGACCATTGTGGATCAAGGAGGATGAAATCCTTGACACGTTTGGTCTTCCCTCTACTTACCATGATTCGACATATTGGTGTACTTGTGAGGATTGGGGTTTTCTTTTCATTGAGTTCTAATCCATCTGAAACTTGAAATTCTTCATCTATAAAATATTTTATGTGTGTGTGTGTATATATACATTTAAATGTATGAATGCACATGAATTTCTCTAACTTTAAATGTGAGAAAGGGATTAGTCTTCATGAATGGGTTTCTTTGCTTGCAATTTAGAGGGGGGATTTGCATAAAGATTTTACAGAAATTTCCTCTTGTAGTTAACAAATTTGAGAGTAAACATAAAGTAATTATAAAACAATATGAAGCTAGCTAGAATCCTTTTAAACTTGTATAGTTTTTCAATATTTTAAATACATTTTTACCATTACCACCTACCAAGATGCTTTTAAAAACAATTTCTACACTGTGTTTTCCTAATATTTAATTTAAATAATTAAAGTGAGTTGTACTAGAGAATACAAATAATATTTGTATATAAATAAAAATCTCCTGGGATAAAATCTTCCAAAATGATGCATTGACTTAAGGAAGTTTAAATATTAAGAGCTAAATAGAAGAGTTAATTAGTTCTTTTCTAGGTGTAATGGTAGTGATATATAAACAGGAGGATAAACAATGATGTTCACTATGCAAATACATGGTTTTAGAGATTATTACACTGGCTCTTGTCATGTATCTGAAGAAAATATTTTAAAAATGCTACCCTTACTATTTAGGGCCAGGTTTTAGAATTGTGAGACTCAGGTACTTTGAGATGGTTTCAGAAATGTCCCTGAGGCCTTTAGAGGAGTCGTTCTCAACCAAGGGTGATTTTGCATCGTCAGCTGAGACTAATAGCACTTCCTAAAACTGCGAACCTCAAATTGTCTCCAGACACAAAGGAAGGAAATTTTGTTAGATTGCAATGGGTGTAAAGCAGAGATTCTGTTGAGCACCCTAAAATGAACAAGAAAATCCCCTACTTTAACACACATTAGTATCAATTGGTGCCCTGCTGGCGTAGTAGTTAAACTTTGGGCTGAAGATCCAAACTTTAGCAATGCAAACCAGTAGCCATTCTGAGGGATAAAACATGACTGCCTATTCTTGTAAATAGTTGTAGTCTAGGAAACACACAGGGCAGACATACTCTCATCTATTGCATCACTATGCTTCCAAATTCACTCTGGCAGAGAGAGTGAGAAAAGGTCAATAAAGCTAAAATGGAAAAGCCCTACAGCGTAGATTTTATTGATGACAGTTAACTATTTTACATTTCCATCAATTAAAATATGCCACATTACTATCAATTAAAATTACTATAAAAAAGGTTTTTAACTTGGAAGGTACTTTAAAACATGATTCTAATTTGTTCTCTGTTATTTCATAAGAAAACATTGTTCTTATTTATATTCTTACAAGATTTCCTGAGTGTGAAGGAAATAAATGAGATTATAAGACATTTGCTATGAATTATATATAGCCATACATGTACACTTTAGTCATACACCATATATACTTGAGTATAAGCAAGCCCAAGTATCAGCCAAGGCACCTAATTTTACCACAGAAACTGCATAAAAATGTGCTTAAAAAATCGGCTTATGCACGTGTATATAAAGCCCACTTGAGTAAAAGATAATATCTTATGTTCCTTAGTAGTTAGGATTTTAAACAAAGAATGTTAAATATTTTAATATTTCCTTTGTTCTATAACCAGGCATAACACAAATGACTAAATAACTGAAGTTACCTAACAATTATACTTCTTTTTTATGCTCAAATTCTTGACACGACAGGAGTCTGCAGCACAGGTACAGCTTGATATCTACTCTATCCTTTGCTCTAGCTTATTTTTATCTCTTCTTGTGTACCTGATAGTCCTTAATCTGAAAGGTGTTGGAAAGTAAACAGGTTTCATATGTAGGAGAGGTATATGAATCTATACCTATACACAAATATTTAGAAATAGACACATATAGTCTTTCCCTCTTTTTATAAAATGTTCAAACCTTTAAAATTGGAATTATTCTCATTATATAAATAATAATACATTTGAGTATTCAAAATAGCAATCAATAATATTATATAATCTAACCTTATTTCATGTTCTTAGGTTTTTAAAACATTTTTGCTTTAATCAATGTAATTTTTGATAACATTGGGAGTATACAGAAGATGAATGAATCTAGGTACAAGAAATATGTAGTTGTTCAGATGACTAAATATATATGTACTTGCTTTAAAATATCTACTTAATATACATCATGGATTATATAAGTAGTGAAATATTCTTCTTCTCAGAAAACTTCACTCAAGTGTGAATCATCCACAGTACAAGCATTTAAAATAAAGCATGCTAAGAAAACTCAAATGATCACAACTGGATCAACAGAGAGCCTCATGATAAATGGAGAATTGATTGGAGTTGTCAGGGATTTCATATTGCCTGGATCTACTGTCATCACTCCTGCAAGTAGGAATCAAGAGATCAAAAGACAGCTCTTTGTATTGGGGACGTCCGCAGCACAAGACCTCTGAGGAGTGATGGGTAGCAAGAATATTCCGCGGAGGATATCATGCTTCTGAACTGAGCCAAAGTATTTTTAATCACCTCACTTTAATGTAACACTTGGATATTGAATTATGACAGAGGAATTGCTGCGTTTTAACTATGGTGCTAGTGAAGAATGTTGAAGTGCCACGAACTACCAAAAGAACAAGTACATCTATCTTGGAAGAAGTACAGCCAGAATGCTCCAGATAGGCAAGGACTCCATGCCAACTAGAGAGACAAGTGTCTGGAGGAAGACATGATGCTTGGCAGAGTGGAGGGGCAGCAGAAAAAGAGAAAGACCATCTACAAGACTCATTGGCACAGTAGCTGTAACATGGGCTGAAACAGAGGCGCGATTGTGAGGAAAGCGCAGGACCAGTCGGTGTTTTATTCTCCTGTACAGATAGCGTAACTGAATAGACACTGACTTGATGACACCCAACAACACTAATAAGTACATTAAGTAGATAGAGTTAATAGTTCTACCTGATCACAAAGTACAAAGACACCTATCAATTTAGAGCTTAGAGAAAACCTTCTTGAAGAAGTTATGTTATCCAAGAGAAAGTGGAAATAAAGAAAAGTGCATTAGACAGAGAAAACGGTTTACAAATTCTTATGCATCACAGAGATGTATTAGTGAAAACACAGATGTGTTCAATATAGCTAAGTATAGAAAGAATGAGACAGGTGGGGATGAATGCAGCTTTCATCAGGATTTTAATATCACATTGTGTTACAAAAAATGTCAACTAAATAAAACCCAAAACCTTTATAACATTTAATGCACTTTGGCTAGTTCTAGGTTTTGGGTTGATGGTCAACATATATCTACACATTCAAGACTTTCAAAATAGCGTGTGTTTCATTCCCAAAAGCCCTCGTGTCTATCAATTGTGCATTAACGCCACCCTGCATGGTTGAGTTTAAATGCTCCTGTGAGTTTCTCAAACTGTCACTCTTCGTGGGAGTAGAAAGCCTCACCCCAACCCCTCCTTGGAGCAGCTGGTGGTTTCAAACTCTTGACATCACGGTGAGCAACCTACTACACAGCCCACTTACTGGGCCACATGGGATCCTCGTGTGTTCCATACTAGTCTGCAATAGAGACAAATTAGACAATGAAAATTTAATCAATAGTGTAGACACTGAGAATTGAAACCATAAATAGGATTCACATTAAAATACTTTGGATCACCATGCAATTCAGTATTTCATCGTTCAGTATAAATTACTTAGCTTATTCCAATCAATGACCCTTCTCATCTACAGTGTTTTTCACCATCAAATCTGCCTGACACGATCGCTGATGACAATGGGTGCACTTGCAAATGTGGTGAAGAAAGCTGATGGTGCCTGGCTACCAAAAGATATAGCACCTGAAGTCGCTGAAGACCTGAAGATAAACAAGTAGCTATCTAGCTGAGAGACAACAAAACCCACATGGAAGAATCACACACCGGCCAGTCCCGACTCGATCGATGAGGACAAAGTGGGTGCATAAACAAATTTGTGAAAAAGCTGATGGTGCCCAACTGCAAAATGATTTAGCATCAGGGGTCTTAAAGGCTTGAAGACAATCAGGCGGCCATCTAGCTCAGAAACAACAAAGCCCACAAGGAAGAAGCCTACCCCGATGCAAACGCTGAAGACAAAGCGGGTGCATGGACAAGTGTGGTGAAAAAAGCTGATGGTGCTCAGTTGTCAAATACACAGAATCTGGGGTCCCATATGCTGGAAGATAAACAAGAGGCCATCTAATTGAAAAACAACAAAGCCCACATGGAAAATGCACAGCAGCCTGTGAGATGACAAGGCATAGAAGGGATCAGGTATCAGGCATCAAAGACAAAAACAAAACAAAACATAACATTGTGAATGAGAGGGAGTGCAGAGTGGGGACCCAGGGCCCATCTGGGGGAAATTGGACATCCCCTTGCAGAAGGGCTATGGGGAAGTGACGAACCAGTTAGAGTGTAGTGTAGCAACAATGAAACATACAATTTTTCTCTAGTTCTTGAATTCTCCCCCCCCCCCACTATCATGATCCCAATTCTACCTTACATAACCGGCTGGACCAGGAGTTGTACACTGGCACGGATAGGAACTGGAAACACAGGAATCCAGGACAGATGAGGCCCTCAGGAACAGTGGTGAAAAGTGGTGATATCGGGAAGTTGGAGGAAGGGTGAGGGAGAAAGGGGGAACAGATGACAAGGTCTACATGTAATCTCCTCCCTGGAGGACAGACAGCGGAGAATTGGGTGAGGGAGACGTCGGAGGGTGTAAGATATGATAAAATAATAATTATTTATAAATTATCAAGGAGGGGACTGGGGAGGGAGCAGAATAATGAGGAGCTGATACCAAGGGCTCAAGAAGAAAGCAGGTGTTTTGAGAATGATGATAGCAACATCTGTACAAATGTGCTGGACACAAATGATGTATGTACAGATTATAAAAAGAGTTGTATGAGCCCTGAATAAAATGATTTTTAAAATCATTCAACATTCTTTGAGTGGATGCTTGATAAATCATAGACAGTGAGTTAAACCAGTGCACACAAAGACGCAGGGTAAAATGATATGATTCCAACAACGTAAAGAATAGAAAGAAAAGCAAATCATCAGGCAAAATTATTGTGGCTAGAATCCACAGACATCTAGTTGATTCACAGACATCGAGTTGATTCTGAGTCATAGGAAGGTTTAAAAAGGGCTGGGGGTGAGGATGCTTGAGGAGCATCCTCTCTTCTATGTGGATTATCAGATGCCTTTCCCCAAAAGGTACGTCTTAACTGATACCTGAAAGGTACATAGTGATGAACCAGGAAAATAAAGAGGTCAACATAATTCCAGGAAAAGGGAAACTTACCTACCATCACAGAGATTTGTGAGAAAAGGTAACAGAAGTGGAGAAAAGGTAGAGAAATTAATTTTTTGGAATTATTGTCACCCAATCTGGGTAAATTAGATCAATCCTGGCATATATTATTATGCACAAACGAAGGAGGGTGTTGAAGGATTTTTATGCCTCATCTGAGAGCACTACAATAGATAATGGATCTATGATCAAGAAAGCTCATCATCTTAAGTCTCATATACTCAACAACAGTAACACTTTGGTGGTGGATGGCTCTGAGCTTGAACTTCCCACTACTCCAACAGTAAAGTTTGAAGAAAAAAAAAATCTACTCCATGCTCGTAATGTTGTTCCATAGTCCAACCGAAAATCCAACTTGAAAAAAAAAACAACAGAATTCTCTGCACTGTGCACACCATGTGAGGACACTTGAGTCTAACTGCAACTCTCACTCCAACAACATATAGTGTTTCTGCTAATTAAACGTCTTGCATTGTACTTTTAGAAAATGCTTTAGTTGTGTGAAATATGGTAACTATGACTTCAAAGAAAGTTAGGAATGTCAGGAGTCATGCTAAGAGGAAATCTGTGAGAACCACAATAGAGGCAAAGAAAGAAAATGTTGCGAAATTTGAATCATGTCGCCACTTGTCTGATTTGGCAACTGCCTACAACATAGCTAAGTGGATGTTAACAACCTTTGGTTGGGGGAGAGGACTTTGTGATTAAAGCACCGAATGACCTGAAAACTGTAAACTTGTTAACCATGAAACTAAGGACCCAGACTTTGAAGAGGCTGTAAAGTTACTTACTGTTCACTTGAACATATCAGAAACAACTCGATGGCAGTAGCAGATCTGAGACAGTGATATTCAAGAAGGCTAGAAGCCTCCATAGTGACTTCAGTCCTAGAAAAATGAATTTATGATTTTAATTTTGGAGACTCAGAACCAATTATTTAGTTTTTATGATTTATTTCTTTCATTTTTTAAGGATCATTTTATTGAGAGTCCTTACAGTTCTTTCTCCTAGGGAGCAACTGGTAGGTTCAAACTGGTGACCTTTAGGTTAATCTCCCAAGGTGTAAACCACTACACCACCAGGTCCCCTACCTTCACTCTTATAAATTTTTCAGTTATCCACCTTTTCATGTTTATCATCTATACACGATCTGAACAGATGTGACATTCCTTTTATGGGCATTGGATCCCCATCATGCGCTCCCCTCATTCATGATATGATTTCCCCCTTCCCCCACCTTTCGTGCTTGAAACCTGGTCCCCTCAGCCCTACATGATCACACATATTGGTGTGCTGCTTCCATGTGGGCTTTGTTGCTTCTGGGCAAGATGGCCACTTTTTTACTTTCAAGCCTTTAAGTCCCCAGGCGGTATATCTCTCAATAGCCGGGTACCATGAGCCTTCTTCACCACACGTACTTATGTGCACATTTGTCTTCAGAGTTTATGTGGGGAAGGTGATCCCACAATGATGGTTTTGTTCTTTGGTGTCTGCTACCTGATCCCTTCAACACCTTGTGTTCACACAGGCTTGTGTGCTTCTTCTCTGTGGGCTTTGTTGCTTCCGAACCAGATGGCCGCTTGTTTGCCTTCAAGCCTTTAAGACCCCAGATATCCAGCACCATCAACTTTTCTTACCACATTTGCTTATGCACATGTCTGTCTTCAGCGATCATGTCGGGAAGATGGGTATCATGAAATGATCATTTAGTTGAGCAAGGGGCTCTTATATTGAGGGAGTATGCGTGAGGAGGCCCAATGTCCACCTGCTACCCTACTACTAAACCTATAAATATATGTACATAGGTTTATTTCCCCCATACTCATAAATATATTTACATATGTACAGTGACATTCTTTTTCAACATAGCTTTTGATGTTATGTTGTTCAACTCATTTACACAATGTAAACATTTAGTGAATGTTTGGTATAATTCAGTTAGTCATTAAACCAAGGACTGTTGTTTCTAAATTTACTCTGGATTCTCTCATGGTAGGGTGGAATTCCATAAACGACATTTTCCCTTCTGCACTAGTTTCTTCTAAGGAGCATTTTGCCAATAGCAAGCATTAGAAATTATTCACTGGGAGATGAACAAGGCAATTTGCTTCATCTCTTTATTCCAGTTTGTGGTAGTACTGCCCCAGCATTGGATGTTTGTTATGAAAACAACTAGATTTGGCTTCCAGATTGTTTTTACATTGCCAGAATTAGCTTCACATTCCTTTCCATCTTCTCATTGATAATAATACTAGTAACCAGAATCTTCCCTTCCTGCCACTCCCTTCAGAAGTGTGAGTCTTAACTCTGTAGTACTGTGCCATAGATTAAATTGTGTATTCCAAAAAGTTATGTTGAAGTACTGACTTTTATATCAGTACTTGTAATCTTGTTGTAGACAGATTCTAATATTGGTCATATTGGAGGGTTGGACCCTTCTCCTTTTCCTTCTTTCCATCCTGTTTTATAGATTGATTGATTTTTCATTCCCCATACTGTAGCAACATTCTTTTTCTTCTTCCAAGTGTTGAATAACTAGATTAGTCCCCTTTTCCATTCCTTCCCTGTTTTCTGAGCTTTATCCTTGAAAAAATAATGACCTTCATGGTTGGTTAGTTTAAGGAGTGCATACCTTCTTGGGGTTTTTTAAATCTATTTTTTCGGTTGACAGTTGAGACAAGGGGTGTGAGTTTTGTTCCAGATTTGAAAGGTAGCTATGCACCATAGTCTTGAGGATTACATTATCTCCATAACATGAATAAGCTTGGTCATTTTATGATTTTGAGTCTTGATCCATATTCTTCTTCTAATCTATTTAGCACTCTTTATTGTGAGACCTTTCACAGGGGTTGACAGTGATAGCCGGGAATCATTTCCTTTGGAGGTTTCAGGTTGCACCTGAGGCTGACATTTGCTGAGTACAGCACCTCTCTAGACTAGTTGTTTCCATGTATCATTGATTTTCATCATTATCCTTTACTTTACATGGAGAGATACTAAAAACTGATCCTTGCATGGTGACTCACATGCAAGACCCCAGATGATACTCAACATAGATTGTGTGTGTGTGTGTGTGTGGGTTATGATATGTCAATTGACTTTGATGTCTCCCAAGACTATAATTCTGAGCCAGGGCCAAAATCAATCCATCAATAAATGAGTGAATAAATAAATAAATAAAGATGAAGACGAAGACAAAGAGAAAAATGAAGAAGAAGAAGAAGAAGAAGAAGAAGAAGAAGAAGAAGAAGAAGAAGAAGAAGAAGAAGAAGAAGAAGAAGCCAAACAACATATGACATCTAGGAGATTTCATATGGCTAAAATTTTTCAAAAAATTTCTGCCTGCATATTCTACTATTTGCTTAAGCATATTTGCATTCCACATAAATAGATGCGTAGAAATATCCTCTGCAAAACCTATATGTATTCATGGATATAGTCCCACCTATCACTTAACAGAAGTTCAGTGCCATGTCTATCTATGTATCCATTCTTAGACTATTGGTATTATTATTTTTGAATGATTGTGTATGCAACATTATTTTCCTTTGATAATTTTAACTCTTTTGCTCTTCCCAGTGTCTTCCTTTGTCATTATATTTATTTTTTGAAAACCTACCTCTTTTTGTCTATTTCCTTTCCCTTTACTCAAGTTTGTCTTGATCTCTTCTCAATTGTGTCTTATGAAAGGGTTTGCAGACATTGAGACAAAGTCACCTAATGAGAATAAACTATGTGAAGACAATTCTACAAGTTAAGCATCGCCAGGAGACAACTAGGCCCACTAGAAACTAGAGGAGACAAGGGATCTCCCACTGAGTGGACAGAAAGAGCATGGCCACGTGGATGGCCTAAAGTTGGACTTCAGCCTCCATGGCAATCAGAAAATAAGTATATGTTTTGTTTTGTTTTGCTTTTTAAACAATCCCACTTTGTTCTGTTTTGTTATGACAGACGGGGTAATTAAGAAATCTGTTTATCCAAATCCTTAAGTTCTAACAACTGTGCATCTTCTTTGGTGACACAAGAGTAGGGTTGCTCCTATGGTCAACACCTGAGTTACTTTAGCTTTTGAAACTTCAGTGCTCTGTTCATTATTAAATCAAATCCTTCTAATAATTCTCCTTATGCAAATAATGTATAAGACCTGTCTGCTTGGACTCTAATTCAGATGACTTTAGGTAGCTCTACCACCAAATCCATAGCCATTAAGTTGATTCTGACTCACAGTGACCATATAGGAAGGATCAGACGTGGACATATGCAATCTTCACATAAATAGACTACCACATATTTTTCCCACAGAGTGACTAGTGGATTCAAACCAGGAACCTTTCAGGTAGCAATTCAGTGCGTGTTTAACCATTGAAATATACAGAATCATTCCAGTATCTTTACAGAACTTTTAACAATTTTTAGTTTTTGTCTTAGGAGCAGATGTTGGTAAGTACTATGTTTTGCACTTATTCTTTATTAAAAAGAAACAGAGATGCAAATATAATTGTTACAATACTTGAAAAGACAATCTCTGACACATTTATTATTCATTGTAATATGTAATCAGCCATTTATATTTTCAGTTGACTAATTCTTTAATAAGTAATGCTGAAAAATCTAAAATCTGTCTAGATACCTCTACACCTATCAGATGTTTTAAAATATATGTTTTATGATCTAATTCTCATTTTATATCATAAGTACATTTAGGTGTTTGGTTCCATGAAGTAGGAGCAACTTGAGGATAGTGATTTAGCTTTGTATCATTAATGATTGAACATCAGAAAGTCACATATGATAAAACCAAGTACTTGATTCATATTACATATGAACTTATGGACATATAATACACTGGTAAACAGACTAAAATTTCTTGTTTAAAAAAAGCTTTAATAATTTCCCTAAAAATATCTTAAAGTGAATTTGTGGCTTCTCTTCTGTTCATACTTAACAAAACCTTATTGGGCTAAATTCAATTATCACAACATAGATTAATTATCTCAAATGGTTTTATGATAACTATACAATATATTCAATATTGTAATAACCTCTGTTAGTTTCACATTTTAAAAGGCAGATATTAAGATATGGTATTTTATTTCTTTTAAAAATTTTAGTGCCATTTATATTGTTACATCTACCAACTTTACCAAGATTTCTCCCAATAGATATGTATTCTTAGCTATTTTTTCTTCCCCTCTTTGTTGCTGCTAATCTCAGTAACAATATTCAGTAATCAATCTCTAATATTTTCAATATGATCACTACAAAACACAATGGCTTCACCAGAGCAAAGGACATATGTGCCACACACACAAGAAATTTTACAGATAAACTACCCACCCAAATGCTAAACTTCACTCAATCTGGCAGTGTAGTGAGTTACTGGATTGGCTTCGAACCAGCAGATCAGTAGTTACAATGCCCAAGCCTCTCCACGGGGGAAATAGGAGGCTTTCTACAACCTCAAAAACCCAAGGGAGCTGGTCTACTTTGTTCTATAGGGCGACTGTGAGTTGGAATTCACACAATGGCAGCACGTTTTGTTCTCTTTTTAAACAATTTCTCCCTGAAATATTCATATTGGAAGAAAGTTACTTTTGCAAAAAAAATTCTTCTTTTCTGTAATAATGTGTTCTCATCCCATCTGAAAAACAATCTCAAACCCAGAGGGCACCCTTTATTGGTTGCAATAAAATACTTGGTTTCTTAAAATAAGTAAATAGATGAGAGATAGATAGATAAATAGATAAATAAACAAAGACTATTAATGCTTCTAAAGGCTTTGTTTTTTCAGTACTCAGCTTTCTAGTCACTCTTCATACTCAGTTTTCTAGACACACTCAGTAATGCTTTTCATTCTTGTTCAATTAAAACAAAAAATGGGAAACAATGTACCACTAAGATGTTTATTTTGAAAATAAAAAAACAGATGTTATTTTATTTATATCTGATATGCTAGCAACACTCCGTAGCTCTCATATGTGATAAATTTTAAATCAACCATTTAGATTTCAACGCTTAGGCTCAGGCTTTTGAAGAAGAAATTTATCATTTTTACAGCAGCTCTCCCAGGGCTACCCTCTTTATATCCAACTCTGCTTTTTAGCACGCATTACAGTGCGTCCCATTGAATGCAGAAAATATGTCTTTACTAAGCTGATAGTCAAATCATCATAACAGTCATCAACAACACACCAGGCCATTCTATTCCCTACTTAAATAGATATTACTTGTTCAAGCATTTTTGTCATAAGCAAGTAAATTGTATTTCTTTCCTGCATAACTGTTGGCAAGAGATTTCTGTTATGTTAACAGTTTCCTTTACTGGGATTCACTGAATAAATGGAAAAAGAATATATCCTTCTACTGGGAATGAACTGCATCATTGCATGCCAAATAGGTATTTCATTTAGAATTTAAAATGTATAATTAAATTGTGGTAGTTACATAATCGGGCGTCAATTTGCGACTTGTGAAAGGATTAAGAGTGAAGGGGTGGAGTCTAGTCTGTCAATCGGGTCACAGTCAATGATGTCTCTGTGTATGCCTGGCATTTTCCTGGGGATTCTTGGAGCTCCTGTATCTCCTTCTTTGAGATGGGGAACTCTCTCTCTCTCTCTCTCACTCTTTCTTTCTCTCCTTGAAGATTCTACTGACAAAACTGACTTCCTGGGTGACATGTCTGAGGAGAAGCCACATGAGGCAGTCAGAGTTTCAGAGCTGAAGGAACCACATGGAGACTCCTGCCAGTGCTGAGATGTTTACACCACCACTGCATCCACAACATCTTCAACCCACTGGCCTATGATCTTCCTGCATTCGGCATCATTGCACGTGTTTCATGAGTCTGAAGAAGTCTTTATATATTTGTTTTGGACATATGGGCTAAAATCAGACTTAAGGAATTGATCAGGACTGAGCTGAGATATGTTCTCTGATTTCAACTTCTGAAGGATATAATGCTCTTTCTTATACACATATGAGTGTGTCTCTGAATTAGCTTCTCTAGTGTACCAAGGCTAACACATAACTTCAACAAATAAATATTGATTATCAAATTTTCCTCAAGTTCTGAAAAAAAGTTGTATGCACATGTGCATATGTATTTAAAAATCAATATTTTCCCTAAGTGTATTTTATATCTCTTGGGTTAAAATTATATTGAAGTAAACATTCCATTGGTCTAGAAAGCTGGAATATAATATCAATGTAGTACAAATTAAAACATTAAGTTTGTGTATTTTTTCTATATTTCTCTAAAATATTCAAAAATTTATATTCTTTCCATTTATAATATCTTCTTTCCCCTTACCACATTTATTTAATCCTCCAATAGTTTCTTCTTTTGCTTTGATTTAACAATAACATAAAATTGCCATCAATGTGCAATCTGGCCTCTTCTTCAAAAATATTGTATATGTTTTCACTCATTGTTTTCTAAATTTATGCCCTAATTTTTCATTTATTTCCTTGCACACTTTGTATACATTTAATACTTAATTTTATGAATGATTGTACCTGCTACATTTTTACTCTTGCTCTCCTTTCACTTATGAAGGTGCTTATTCTGAAATGCAATTTCTATATCATTCCTCCAGCTGTCCTGTGTGAACAGTCACAGATTCACCCAGCCACCCTCCCTACTAGCACCCTGCCTTATTTTCTCTCATGACATTCTTTACGCGTTCTCTTCATCCGTTAATTCAATACAATTTTTCATGCCTTTGTGCATTTGCTTTTTTATTGCCTGCTAATTTGCTTGTTTAATATTTGTTTCCCTAGATTAGTGAAATGGTTTGAGAAAATCAGAAACTACTTATTTCTCCAAAAAGGATGTAATAGAGAGAGTTATTGTCACTGATATTGGAGCAAGAAATAACCAAAAAGGCAAAGGCGAAATTGCAGAGAAGGTAATTGCAACCAGCTGCAGTCAGCAGGATAAAGGAAAGAAGCCATTGATAACAAGTTGTAAGGCATCAGAATCCCTGGTGCATTAGATGTGGGGCTGTGAATACAAGGTAAGTGGTTCAAACCCACCAGCGGCTCCATGGCAGAAAGGGGAAGCGCTCTGCAAAAGCCCTGAGGAGCAATCCTGAGTTAGAGAAGAGCTCTCTGAGTCACAATTGACACCATGGCAGCAAGGAGACATCAAAGGGAAGGGCATGCAGAGATAGATTCACACATCGAAAAATCAGAGACATCCTGAAGGAAAGAGATAAAAGGCTCCATAGAATAGAGGATTAGGTTGCTAAGCATGGGATGCTTTTCAATCAGTGTGATAAAAGGTACAGCACACATGATCTGCTGCTGCTTCAGCAGTGATATTTTAGACAATTTTATTGGCAAATAATCATCATACAGTTGAACTTGAAATCAATTATAGAACATTTTCTTCTTTCTAGTACTCATTGATATTAGTTCCACATTCCCCCTGTCATATTCCCAAGGAACCATTAATCCAGTTACTTTATAGATTTTCCTGCCCTGTGTTTCCTATGCAGAAACACACACACACACACACACACACAAAGTAACACAGAGATAAGCTTCAAGGGAAAAGAAAGCAGAAAATCTTAAAAACTAGAAAACCTGTAACATGTGTCAACAGGGAGGTCAAATGATAAGTTGTTAAATTTCCAGCCAACGGCATCTGTGATACTGCCCTTTCCAGATGCCAACAAGGCCATTCACACGCCTGGTCTGTGGTCAGAAGGGACTCACAGGAGGCAGAATCCACGTGTATTTTCCTTCCACTTTTGTTTTTAACTGAAACAACTTAAAATAGATCAAAAGGGAGATCAAATAAGATATTGCATTTTAAGCTCATTGCATCTTCGATAATGGACTTTACAGGGAGAGGACAGGCCTAGTCCATCCCTTGCATATGGCCAGCGGGGTTCACCAGAGGCTCACTCCACGCATGGCTCCTACAGATGGCACTGGGCTTCCGCTGTCATCAAGAGCCTTCTGAGAACCAGTTTTTGACAATTTAAGCTTTGATCCCATTGCCACCTTTGGATTTGGAATGTCTCATTTATAATCCTTTTGGATTACAGTCTGGTATGCTTCTTCCATGCTTTGGTTAACACCTCACTGAGATGACTGCATGTTTGATGACACGCCTTTGAGACTCCGGACACTATTATTTCAGATATGTACTCACCGACTGCTTTCTTCACCACACTTTGCTATGGCAGGATCTCTTCCTGAGAGTGAGCATCAAGCAGGACCATGTCCTAAGAAATAATTGTTCTTAGATTAGGGCTGAAATTAAGTGAAGCCCAAATTCCATTAACATATCTATGGTTTAAATACGTCTCTGGCTCATCTTAGATTCATCATTATCATTTTGGGTTAGAGAACATTATCAGTCATCCCCCTGGAGCATAAGGTATTCTATTGGTAGTGCCATTAATTGATCCAGTGGCACAGAATTTAGAACGATGACGAGGAAAGGAAATTATACAAGTATAGGCTGACTATGAATTGCATTACAAACTTGTTGACTTGGACAGATTAAATTCAAATGACTGGACACTATTTACCCAAACCATGGGGGGGTTGTATAGGGCAAAACTTTCAGAATATTCTTTCACAATGGCAGAACTATGCCTACAAGATTAATATATATCATAAGAAGAAATGAGGCTACTTCCTATTTAAGTAGCCTGACTGTTAAGTAGTTCTTGGTCACCATTCAGTGGGCACCATCAAGGTAAAAAATCTGAACTAAAACCTAATGACCACTAGTTCTATGACATTGGGACAGCAGTCTTCTGAATCTTCTCACACTAGGAAGTTTGGGACTCAAATCCCAGGATGGCAGGTGAGTTTGAGCTAAAGCCCAGTTCAGACAGTGGGGTTTCCATCTTGAGTCTTTCTGGTGTGGCCTATGAATAATTTTGTACACTGCAAAAAAACATAAAAACAAAAACCCAAATTCTAAAGTCCCAGTAGTCTGTGGCACATGGCCTGAATCACCAAGGTGGGATATACACTAGGTCAAAAGTGTCCAATTATGAACTGGGTACCAGTCATAAGCTCCTCTTGGATTCTATATAAGTATTGTGACTTGTCTTAATCCAATGAAAGATTGCTCATTCCCATTTTCCTACCAAAAGAAATGCAATTGCCTTCAGGGTGACATGCTTTCCCCCCGCCTCCATTGTGTTAATCTGGGTACATTAGAGAAACAAATCCACAGAAACTCATTTATAAGAGAGAGAGAGTTTTATATAAAGGTTAAGTGCACATCAAGAAAACGTCCCAAGCCCAAGCCCACAAGGCCAACATTCACCCATATGTCTGACACCAAACCACAAAATCCTCCTCATTTTCACAAAACAGACACAATGATGCCGACTGCAGGAGGAAAGCCGAGTCAGTGAACATATAAACATCTTAGCACTGGCAGGGGTCTCCACATGGCTCCAGCACTCAGGGCTCCATCGGGGTAGGTCTATGTGGCTTTTCCTTGGGGAAGTCTTGCAGGAAGTGAGCCTTGCCAGCTAACGCAGGGAACTGGCTAAGGCAGCTGCATCCTGATCTGACCATCAGAAACAAGAGAACTCAGAACTTGAAAGACAAGGCTCACCGAGCCATTTATCTCTTCACCCTTCAATTAACCCCACGTGTGTTTTTCGGTCAGGTTGGCACAATAAACTAACTATATCACCCAGCTTGACTTGAATTTCTAGTAAAGTTCACATTTATCACTCTGGTATGAGTGTCTGTTGCTTTGGGATGACCTTAGCATGATTTTGTAGGACAGCAATGGAATGATCTTCTCCCTTTCCCACATCTTAAACTTACCCCTTCTGATGTGGTGTCTCCTCTGTTGAGGTGGTTTTTAAGATGTGCATATAAAGGAGTGATGTAAGTTTCTCAGATGCTAGGCGGATTCCTTACCTCGTTGTTTTGGAGATTGATTGATTAGTTATCAACAGAAATGAAACAAAACAAACTAGATTTTAAAAATAAGAAATTTAATCTCTTTATCCCTGATTTCCAAACAACATCTAATATGCCCTTGTGGTAGGTACTTGTATTCAAAATAGAAGTATGGATTGGGGATGCCCAATCTTATGTCTGGAAAACCACTAGAGAGGAGACACTCAAGGGGTAAATTTAGAGGTTAGAGACAAGAGATTACAAATAAGTCCCTCAAACACTTTGATATTATGGTACCCTACTATTATAACGAACTTCCACATAGTAACAATAATTACTTTATCCTGTTGATTAACCATCTGTAATTATTTCTCATGCATATTGACAATTTTTTACCCTCTTTTAAAAACAGAACACATCGTGTCAATTGTCATTTTATAAATCTCTCAGCAAGCAAGGTGTCATCCATTTCTGATTTATGTTACTTAGTCCATTAATTATTTTATAGTTACTTATAGTTATTTATAGTTTATATATATAACTATAGATATTTATAGTTATATATTTGTATAAGATTATATATAATTTTATAGTTATATGTTAAATTAAATACACATAACTACCTATTAATAACATATTACATCAAATTTATAGAAAATAAAGATATTCCATAGACTGTTTCTATTAAATATTATATTTAGTAAGCATATGCATATATAATTAGAGAAGAGAATTTGCTCAACTACTGGAGAATATATATAGTCATAAAATAACCACAAAGCCATATTTAATATATTAATTTTTGTGTTCAACTATCAAATTTTTTTCCTTATTCTCAGAAGCTTGGGATATTTTACTTGATACAGTGAGTCAAAGCTTCATTTATTACTGGTCTATTTTTTCCTTTGATTGCTATAACCACCCTTAGCATTGCACGATTAGATATAGAAAGACTGTGACAACTCTGACGGTTCTCTGGTTGTTACATTTTGGATTACCAACGGTGTACATTTTAAATGATGCTATATTTCTCTTACTTTGTTTAACAACAGGATAACTGTTTCACTTCCCTCCATCATACAGAATATTCACTTATAGTGACAGCTGGTAGTTAATATCCTAAGGCATTTTTTCTTTCCTATGGAATATGATGAATGATTTTAATTAGATCTTACTAAGGGGGTTCCTGGTGACACATTGGGTAAGCAATTACCTCCCAAACAAAAGACCATAGATTCTAACCCAGCAGCACCTCCCCAGGAGAAAGATGTGGCAGTCTGATTCTATGAAGGTTTACAGTCTCGACAAGTCTATGGGACATGTCTACCATGTCCTACAGGGTCTTTATGCGTTTGGGTGGAGTTGAGAGCAGTGGGCTGTTTCAAGGCACAAGGGTTAAGTGTTCTGCTGCAAAATGAAAGGTTGATGGTTCAAACCTGCCCATGGACATCTGAGAAGAAAATCTTGGCAATCTGCTTTCATCAAAGTCACCTCCAATGGTAAATTAAGAACTATACACAGTTCTCTGTCCTGTAGGGTCATAACAATTAGAAAATAAAATGTGATCAAGTAATAAAAGTATTTACATGTATTTTTCATTTATCTTTGAATCAAAGACTGATAATGAGAGGGGATCTTTTCACTATTTACATTAACTTTCAACGATTACCACAACAAATTGCCACACATTTTGTAACTGAAAACAATTTGCAATTGTTTTTTCATTATTCTATTGGTCAGGAGCCTGGTGAGCGCCTCTGGTTTTCCAATTAAGCATCAAACAACACTGAAATCATATTAGCTAACAAATCCTGATTACTTCTTTAAGCTTCAGGGAATTAATATTTTTATTAGTTCATTCAAGTCATTGGAATACGGTTACTATTTTCATTAATTCATGCATATCATTGAAATGCAATTATACTCTACGATATTTATTTTTTGGATATTAGTTACAAGCCTTTCTTGGCTTCTAGAAGCTGCCAGCAATCTTTGGCTCAAGCCTACCTACCATCATTCTCAGACCCAACAAGGATGTTTTGTGCCTTCTCATTTCTCAAATCTGTTTCATTTTTTCTCTGCTATGTTCTCTTTTTAAATTCTCTTATTGTTTGTGTTTAAAGCTCATACGATTATGTAGGTCTGACCTGGTTAGTCATAGATAAAACCTATGTCTTGAGATCACCTGATTACGAACCATAATGCCATTTACAAGACAAAGAACATAACCCAACTTTATGGAAATTCAATCAATGAAGTTTATTTTCTAGGACCCTTTCCAGTAAAAAGGACTGTATGCAATAATAGGTAGTAGCCCAACCAGAAAACCTAAAGTACCCTATGTATTTTCATATAAATAATTTAATGGAGGATATTAGTTGTATAGCATCAGGATTTGGGGAAAAGAAAAAAAATCTTAGGTAAACATAATCATAACTTTATTCAAAGATACATACTTAATGTAGGGTGCCAGATAATCAAGTAGCCACCTCTGAGCGAGGAGCTTTTCAAATAAACACTGAAAGCCAGAGTGCTGAGCAGAGTCTACTTCCTGACTGGTAAATTTGTTCGATAAGTTTATAAGATTCATTTTAAATGCTAAAGAATGTGAGTGATTAAATTAGCTCTTCTAGGGTTTAAAGCCAATAAACTGGAATAGCAAGCGAAGACAAAGGAAACTCAAATGTTATTTCTCTTAGGTAGTCATCTGGCACAAACTAGCAAGTCAGTTGACAAAAAATTCTAGTCCAAAAATCACAAGGCACAGTATGTACAATGGTAGATTTGGAAGTGAAAGCCAAGACAATCATCATGGACACAGTAGTGGACCAGAGTACGTGTTGTGTCATAATAAGATTATGCTGTTCTATTTCATGATCGCTCTAGAACCTAGAGACTGTGATTGTAAATGCTTTCATATGTACATATGTAAATATATTTATATATTAGGATGGGGAAATAGATCTACATGTCTATATTTATAGGTTTCGTATTAAGGTGGTAGAATGACATTGGGCCTCCACTCAAGTACTCCCTTAATGCAAGAGTACTTTCTTCTATTAAATTGGCATTCTATGATGCTCACCTTCCCGATACACCGCTGAAGACAAAGCGAGTGAATAAGCAAACATGGTAAAGAAAGCTGATGGTGCCAGACTATCAAAAGAGATCGTGTCGGAGGTCTTAAAGGCTTGAAGGTAAACAAGCGGCCATCTAGCTCAGAAACAGCAAAGCCTACATGGAAGAAGCACACCATCCAGTGCGATCACGAAGAGTCGAATGGATCAGGTATCAAGCAACATCAGAACAAAAAATCTTACCATAGTGAATGAGGAGGGTAGTGTGGAGTAGAGACCCAAAGCCCATTTGTAGGCCACTGGACACCCCTTTACAGAAGGGTCTCAGGGAGGAGATGAGCCATTCAGGGTACATGCGATATAGCAATGATGAAAAATACAACTTTCCTCTAGTACCTAAATGCTTCCACGACCGCCCCCCCCCCCCACATGATCCCAATTCTACCTTGCAAGTCTGGATAGCTAGACCAGATGATGCATACTCTTACAGATAGGAACTGGAAACACAGGGAATCCAGGACAGATGATCCCTTCAGGACCAGTGCTGTAAGTGGTGATTCTGGGAGGGTAGAGGGAGGGTGGGTTGGAAAGGGGGAAACTATTACTAGGATCTACATGTGACCTCCTCCCTAGGGACGGACAACAGAAAAGGGGATGAAGGGAGATGTCGGACAGTGTAAGATAGGACAAAATAATTATTTATAAATGATTAAGTATTCATGAGGCAGGGGGGAGTGGGGTGCAAGGGGAAAAATGAGGAC
Organism: Tenrec ecaudatus; assembly: GCF_050624435.1. Taxonomy (NCBI): domain Eukaryota; kingdom Metazoa; phylum Chordata; class Mammalia; order Afrosoricida; family Tenrecidae; genus Tenrec; species Tenrec ecaudatus. Next base: position 138,166,700 of record NC_134540.1, on the reverse strand, counting down.
CCGATGCCAGGGGCTTAGGTAGAGAGCAAATGTTTTGAGAATGATGCGGGCAATAAATATACAAATGTGTTTTACACAATTGATGTATATATGGACTGTGATAAGGGTTGGCTGAGCCCCTAATTTAAAAAATGGTTAATTTATAAAAAAAATTCCTATTTGAATGAATGAAAATTTCATTATGTTTAAAGGATGATGATCTATACTTACCAACAAAACTCACTGCTATTGATTGGTTTGTAATCTATATTGACCCTCTAAGACAAGATAGCACATCCTCCATGGGCCTAGGAAACTGTATCCTTCTACTACAGTACAAAATCTCATCTTTCTCTCTTGAAGCATGCTGGTTATTTTGAACTGCTGACATGATGGTTATCAGCCCAAGGTGTCAACACTGGGCATTCATAGTTCCTCGATGATAGTCCACCATATTGGCCCAACCTAATTTATATACTGGGAAACCCACAGGCCCAGGCCCACCCTGTCACTCTGAGTCGGCATTAATTCCATAGCAGTGATTTTTTATTTTATTGCAATATGGATGGAGTCCTAGTGGCATAGTAGTTAAATAATGGGCTGAGATTCAACAGGTCATCCATTCATGCTGATTGCATACTGGTCAGCGTGGGGCAGCTAACACCTAGGTCAGCAGTTTGAAACCAGTAAAGATGAGATTCTCAACACCCAGAAAGAGTTACTGTTTTTGAAACCCATAGGGCAGTTCTCCCTTGACCTTTGGCTTGCCATGAGTCAGAATTAACTCAATAGGGGTGAGTTTGATTTTGGTTAACTTCTGTATGCTGGAATATACTGTAAATAAAATGAAAACAAATAGCATATTAAACCAAGGTGCTAAATCAATTGCCCTTAAGTGGATGCCAACAGACAGGGACTATACAGAACACAGTGAATGCCCACAGAGTTTCCCATGCTGAAATCTTTACAGAATCAGACTGTGACATGTTTCTGACTGTTTAGTAGGCTCAAATTCCTCATCTTTTGGTTAGTGCTCAAAGCTCTTACACTGCTCCACCAGGATACCTTAAAATATCTGTTAGCTTATAATATTTAAGACGCTTAATTGGAAATTATTAAATGAATTATATTTAAGTTAAGACAAAAATGTAAACTCCAAAAGGTTCACTTAGCGAGACGTAAAAATAAATGATTAAAAAAAATACTTTGGATTCTACAGATAGTGTTAAGCTGTCCACTGACTTCTTTGCAATTTTATTCCAAACGCTTCATTTGAAATGATTGGCCCTTCCTTGTGTGATATTATTAAATTATTTTGTAATTATTTTATATTTAGCTTTCTATCATGGTGATCTTATATCATGGCAGAGTATAGTCTAGTAGCTCAGGGATAAGAGTATTAGGATAGGCATTATTAATTCACTAATCCTCATGAGTCAGACTTTAAAACTTAATCTTAGTCATAATAAAATATGAGGCCTTGAGCCATATTTTAGATATATATGTGTCAGGTTTTGCAGTTAAAAACAAAGGTAACAGATATTTTGCTAGTAGAAATATTAAATATAACAGTATTTATAAGATGCTTTGATTATTTCCATATGTGTATTTGATAATATTAAATATACATTTAATCTCATCTTTGAATATTGCACTCTTTAAAATCATATACAATATAGTATTTTAGATATTTTCTATGCAAACATTTAGTAGGTATTGTAAGCACTTTTTCTTATTTTTGTTTGCTTGTTTCTTTCTGTCACTTTGTCCATGAAATATTATCAATTACCTGATTGATTATATTCACATTTTAAACATTTTTCTCCTGAAATTATTTCTTTCTTATTACATAATACATGCAAGTTTAGAAATAAAAGTTCAGCATCACTGCTCTTGTTATATATTGCTTTTCAACTAGGGTACTAATTTAATTTAACTCTAAATATGTTGTCTCATTTTTAATTTTATCTACATCTTCTTTTTCTAAATTAAATCTTGAGTTTTTGTGCTGGAATTTCAATAATTTAGAAAGAAAACACTCAAAATAAGAATGCCACAGATTATATTCAAAGGGGCTGTTGACCAATTCCTGGCTCTGGCTCTAGATATGCATGGGGACAGCAAACAGTGATTTAGCTTCTCTTGACTGTAATTTATCTAGATGGCAGGAATTTGAGTTTTAACCTTAACCCCTTAAATTAGCAATGAAGAAGTCTTTTCTCTGTCTATTGTTTTATTTTTAAGGGTCACAGAATTATGTACAATGGGATTTTTTTTAGTGTGCACTAGCTTAATGCCTATAGAAGTGCAAACACTTTCAGCACAATCTCCCTATATATGCACATACACACTAAAAACATGTATTTCCTTTGTTGCTGTCGCTGAAAAGATTAATGGTGGGCATGAACATTTGTTTTGTCTAGTGTCATTGAATTCTTTTCAATTCACAGTGACTCTGTGTGTAAGAGCACACCACAATGCCTAGCCCTGCTCCACCTTCACAGAGCCCATTGCTGTAGTCACTGTTGCAATGCAGCTTACTGATCATCTTCTTTTCACTGCCCCTTAACTTTACCAAGCACAATTCCTCCAGAGACTAGTCCTTCCTGACGATACAGCCAAAGTTTATGAAACGAAGTATCTGCATCCACAATTCTACAAAGAATTCGGGTTGTACTTCTCCTAGGATTCATTTATTCTACCCTCAGTTCATGGTAGAATCAAAGTTACATATTTTGGTTGCTGTTGATAGATGTCATTGAGTTGGTTCAGAGCCATTTCAACCCTGTGCACGGCAGAGCAAAACACAGTCCAGGCCTGCACCAGCCTCACAATCATTCTCATGCCTCCACCCAGTGTTGCACCCCGTGTTAGTTTCACTGCCCCTCTCTACCAACCATGACGTCCTTCTTCAAGGACTGGTCTCTAATGCATTGCATCTAATCAAAATCATGTATTGCTTTTCCTTGCTAAGGTTATCCTAATCTACACCAGCCATTGCTGTTACATGTTTTTCGATTGCTTTTACCTTTTCTTTCTTTCTTTTTAAGCTGGACAATTTACTTTTCTTCTTGCAGCTTTAGGTTTTATACCAGGAAGTCAACATTTAATAATCTATTCCTCAAAATTGAGTTACTTATAAAAGTTAATCCTTAAAATGCACATAAATATCCTATGACGTGAAAGCTCATTTACCACTCTCATTTAAGTCTGAAGAAAATGATTAATTTATTAAGATCAACCAACAGCACACTCCCAATACATAGCATTACCTAAACTCCGAAACTCATACCAGAATTAAGAATAGCCAACATCAAACTGGCCTGAAACCTGATTGTGTTTGTGGCTCAAACTACCTGCAGTAAATTGTAAAGCCACACTAAAACAGAAAAATAGACTAGGATCCACTTGTCTTACCTTTTTGTTCCCCCACAGTGCAGTAAAAGCTAACATCAAAATTTTATGAAATTTGACCTAATTTGGGATTTTGATCATTAAAGTTTTAAATGCTTGATTAACTGTGACTCCATTGAAAATAATTTCATGTAGGATTTTTTTCTTAATTTTTTTCAGTATTTCAAACTGGTTACAGAATTAATATAACTTTATAATGTCAAAGGATGCAATACGTGTACTTTGCTTCTAGACGGAGCTAATATCTTCCTGCAAGACATCAAAACTGTTGGATAAAACACACTTCTAAGTCACTAGATACTTGATTATTTTCCCTGAAATTATTAGCATCATGACCAAACCATCCAGGATTTTGTAAGACTTGGTTCCTTGAACACAACTTTAAAGGTTAACTTTAGGAGGGAAGAAAACCTTCAAATGCTTGACTTTTATGCCCGTGTTTTGGCTCTTCAATGCCCAAGGAAATTTGAAACAAATTTTGCTTCATATTTCAGGACTTCATAAAAAGCTACAAATCCAACTTTAAAAAATAAATTATTCAAGTGAAAACTTATGCTAATCAAAGAGCTATCAATTTTGATATGTTTATATATGTGTCTGCATGTTCCTTAGAATTTTCTAAATTTTTATCATTAAGATGTTTTCATCAATTATCTCCTGAAATCCAACCAGGTAAGGAAAATCCATTTTCAAGAATAAAATCACTTCCCTAGGGGCTTGACAGAAAAAGCTATTCATTTTCATTTGTCTCCCACTGAAGGCATTACTGAAATATGCTCGATAGTTTATTTCCAATTCACCCATTATGGAATTCTTCAGAATGTTTACAATTGCCTGTAGACACATTTCTGACTTCCCTTTGGACCCTTGTCTCTTTCACTGATTGGTATTAGTTTGGGTTTTAGCATCTTTCAAAGAATAGCTGCCATCTCTTTTTCTCTCATCAAATTCTTCCAATGTTCTTATGGTTTTAAAATAACCTAGAGTCTTTCCAAACTCTTCAGATCCCTTCTGCCGTACAACACAGGCTACATGTAAGCAAGCTAAAGGTATCAGGAAAGGAGGATACAGTGGGCCAAGATCTGTCTACGGTTATCAGTCCCTGGACTTCCATGCAAAGGGAAGCGGCATGTTCTTGGCCATGTCCTGCACATGCTGGAGTGGGTGTCTATAAGGATGACACACTATCAACAACAATCCATTACTTCAAAAGAGAAAATTCACATTTTTCCCAAAACCATCTTATTGGGAGCCAGTACAGATATAACTCCATAGTTCAAGCACATCAAGCAGTATTGTACAATTGTTAGCACAATCAGCGTCAAAACCTTCTCTTCCTTTTTGAACTCCTTGACATCACCTCCCTTTTATCCCCACCCACATTTTACCCCCCCTAGGAACCCTACTTGCTATCTTTATAGGTTCATCAATCCTGGTTTTCTAACACTGAAAAAAAACCAGATAACATATATGAAACTTCAAAAGGGTTACCCCCCACACACACCGACAAAACACATCTGAGATAATTATCAATATGAAACACACACACCAAAAAAAATCCCACAGAAAATATTGAAAACTAGATCAGGTCCAACATATATCAAAGGGGGGGATCAAGTGACAAGGTTGTAACTGTTCAAGTCAGGTTTGTCATTTTGATTTTCTATCATCATCTCTCCATTGCACTCTGTTTGGTGACTGGGTTCTGTCCATCCCTCTCTTATGGATAGAGGGATATTAACAGAGGCTGGTTACCTATGTAGATCTCACAAAGGTGTCTTTTGTGAGATGCTGTCATCTATAGCCTTTTGCCAGAATCTCACAATTTATGCTCTGATCCCATTCCCTCCTTGGCTTTGGGTGACATAGTTTACAATCCTTGGGTCATGGATGTTAATGTGCTTCTTCCATGTGGACTTAGTTGACATTCCACTTAGTGGCTGCTTGCTTGGAAACAAGCCTTGAAGATCCCAGATGCTATTCTATCTGATAGCTGAGCAGCCTCTAATTTCTTCACTATCCTGTGCTGTAACACCAGTCTCTTCCGTGTTCCCTTCCTGAGGGAGAGTACCGGAAAGGATCATGATGTAAGAACTAATTATTCTTTAACGAGCTAGAATTTAGTGGCAGCCCCGAACCCATTCTACTTGGCTACTAGCTGAAAAGTCAGTGGTTCAAATCTGGCAGTCACTTACTTGCAGACCGATGTGGGGACTTGCTTCTGTGAAGAGTGCAGCACTGACGTCCTCAGGGGACAGTTGTACTCCATTTGATAGTGTGAGTATTCGTTGGAATCCCTTGACAGTGACACTACCATACCCCACTTTTTATCTGAATAGACTTTCTGCCTTCCTGGTTTTGAGCATCCCTAATAATTAAGCTTAATTAAGCCCAATAAGAAACCCACTAAGCCACTGGAGTTTCTCTGTTTACCAGCCTCAAACTCAGACTCACTTGCTTCAAGCCACTGCCAAGCCATCGTGACCGGACAGGCAGAGCAGACCTTCCGTGGTGGTTTCTAATAATGTAAACCTTTCCTGCAATGCAGAGCCCCGTCTTCCTCCTGTGCCCAAGCTAGTGCTTTTGGAAATCCATTTTCTCAAATGTTACATTTGGCTGTGTCGAGTTTTTATTTCTTAATTCCATTTGTCCACTTTCAATGCCAAAGCCTCATGTGAAAACTATACACACAATGCTTATGTTTGTCATTCCTCACTGTCCAATTAGGGCAATAACATGCTGTACAATTGCTTTCTTCCCTTTTAAGTGCACTTCAAAATCCCCCTGCCTTTCTTCTTTCTTTATAGAAATGGAAATTTACCGAACAATGGACAAAGGCAGATCCTTTAGCTGTGAAAGAATGTCTCCAGGATTCCTGTAAAGTAGGAACAAAGTGCTTCCTAGTCCTATTTGAACCTGGTTAATAAGACAAAAATATAATGGGCCTCGCTGCATTCAACATCAGAGAAGGTGCCAATCTCTTCCAATGTGAAGCTCAAGTATTGCCTTTGCAATGTGTTTCGGCAGCTGCTGCACTACAACTCATCACCAGCCTACAAATTGCTTTGTTATTGGGACATAGCATCCAAGAACACTAGATTTCCTGATGCTTTATTGAGCCATGATTGAGTAGCTTTGAAAAGTTCTTTTGTATTCTTTCAATGACTCTCTCAAATATTCTAAATGTTTTCAAAAGAGTAATCTCTTTAATAACTATAGGGGTTTATTTTGTTCATTCCTTGTTTTGTCTCCTATAATGATTTACTTTAGTTCCCCTGAAATTGCCTCTTTTTCACAATACTGTGAAAATACTTTTGCTTTATTTCTTTAAATGTAGAAGATTATGTTTGAGTGTTAATATATTGAAGTGCTTAAATCGTGCAATTGAGATGAAAAATGGGGTTATATGCACTCCTAAAGATTTACCGATAAAGAATCAATGCATTTAAATGATGATGCTGCTGAAGAATATTGATCTATAGAAAATGTAATATAGACTATTGAATATTGAATATACAGACTGCACAAAGAACAAATCTGTCTTAGGAGAAGTACAACCAGAATCTTCCTTAGCAGCGAGGTCGGATAGCTTCCTAGGAGCAACCAGTCCCTGAGAAAGACCTCATGGTTGGTAAATGGAAAGGCAGCAACAGAGAGGAGACTCTTGATGAGTTGGGGTGATAGAGGGGTTGCATTAATGAGCTCAAACTAAACAATTGTGAGGATCACACAGGACTAGACAGAGCTTTGATGGGTCACACACACACGTCTACTGGGTTGGGCACTGGACTGCTCACAAGGTCAGCAGTTCAAAACTACCAGCCACTCCGGGGGAGAAAAGGGAGACTTTTTACTTCCATAAAGAGTGACTCTCTTGGGAACCCACAGGGGTAGTTCTACCCTGAAATTAGAGGGACTCTGAATCAAAATTGACCCGATGGTCATGAGTTTGGATTTTTTATGGGCTGGCAATGAGTTGAAATAGCCTTGAAGGCAGTGAGGTTTTGAGGTTATAGGATTATATTCTCATATTCTGAATCACATAACATATTTTAAATAATTTCTTATTGATGTACATTTCAAATCTGTTTTTTAAATTACATTTGTGTTTCAGTTGCATTTTAATTATTTTGATAATAAACATAAAATAATCTATGAGTTTTGATAATATAATGAATTCTCAAAGCATTCCTGGACTGTACACAGTCTGCATATTAAACATGATTTCACAATGAAACTGTCTCATAAGCTTTAGACTGCTAAATGCGAGTCTGGCAGTTCAAAGTTGCTAGCTGCTACATTGGATTAAAATGAGGATATTTGCTCCTGTGAAGATTTATAGTCTCTGAAACTCTATGTATTGGGTCTTATGAATTGAAATAACTTGGATGGCAATGGAATATATATATATATTCCACTGGAGTCTGGTGGCAGAGTGGTTGAAATGATTGCTAACCTAAATCTTGGTCATTCAATACCATTAGATTGCTCCATGGAAGAAGGACGTAGCAGTCTGCTCCCATACACGTCAGTGCCGTGGAAATCCAAAGCTGTTCTAATCAGGGCCCACAGGATATGATGAGCTGGGATCAACTTGAAAGCAGTGGGTTTGGTTTGGATTTTATACATAATTTTAAAATTGTATTAACCACTTGCTTTTATGTCAGTTTTAACTGACGGTAAGCTCGTGGGTGTCCGAATAGTATTGTTCTTCACAGAGTTTTGAAAGATGATTTTTTTTATAAATTATGTGGCTCTTCTTTTTGGCAGATGATTCAAATAGAAATATAAAGGGTTCAGTCCTGAATCAATGATGAAACAGGCCTAAAAGTCAGTAGGTGAGACTAGCTCAGAAACCAGGTAAATGCAAAGGTCCCTTACAGCAGGGGGTCTCAACCTTCCTAATGCCATGAGCCTTTCATAGAGTTCCTCATGTTCTGGTGATCCCCCAACCATAAAACTGTTTTCATTGCTACTTCATGACTGTAATTTTGCTATGGTTATGAATCAGGCGACCCCTGTGAAAGGGTCACTCAACCCCAAAGGGGTTGCGACCCACATGTTGAGAACCGCTGCCTTACAGGAACATATGATCAGAGGCTCAGTGGTTTTGAGAAATGCTGTTAATCAATGGCGTATCGATTTATCTAAGTTAGCGTTATTGAAATTCTGTGTCCTGAATCTCACCTTAAAGGATCAGCATATTAATTGGTCACAGAGTTGAACTGGTGTTGTCAAATAATCTTCAATTACTACGTTTGGAATTCCAAGAAATTTAATATAGACTACCTCTTCCTAAAACATCCTAATATAAAGAGCTGGAGTTACCAGATTAATGTAGATTTCTAAACACAGTTAGAAGTTTTGGGAGTTTATATTAAGGCCATATGGAAAACACTAAAGAAGCATCCACTCCTTTTTTGATAAACACTAAATCCTGCTAACATCGGAAACATAATGGAGCTAGAAGTGTGTGGAGGACCTGAGAATCAATATAAACAATTCATATTTACATGTACCCAGAAGACTCCTGTGCTTGGCTGATTTGTAGACAAACTAAAACAAAGACAATGGCATATGTGTAGGAAAGAAACTAATATTTTTAAAAGACCTTTTTAAAAGTAATTATATATTAAGAAGGCATACCAGCCCAGTCCAATTCATGACTCAAGTCTATGGAGCCACGGCTAGCTGGAGTCTACTTCAGACTCACATAGCTGTAAGTCTATATAAGCCTGCAAGCTATAAAGCAGAACGGGGAAGCAGGAAGCAAGAAGACGCAGGCCAGTGGGTGCAGAGCCGCATATAGAGAAGGTCAGGTGGAACATGGCAGGACAACAGCAACGCCCAAGTTGGCTCTCAGGATCATCAACTTGCATGAGGCTACTTTGGAGGCGGTCATGGAATTTCAGAAAGCAGGAAGGGTAAAAGACCAGAGAGAAAGACGTTCTCACTGTCACTTTTATAGAACAGCCATGCAGCCAAGGAGGCCTTGCTAGGCTACCATCTGATTGACAGTTTGGAACCCACCTTTACCTCCACACAGGCACCATCAAGTTGGAATAAAATCTGACCACCACAGCCTAAATCGATGCCTGTACACAACTCATTAACCATATGTAATCCTCAGGCAAAAACAATGATAAAATTATGTTTGTGCCTACGAGGATACACCTAAAAGAGGTGCACCAACCTTGTTTAAATCTTATATTCTCTAGATAAGAAAAAAACAGTTTATGCCTAATAATTACAATTCCCTAGATCCTTTAGAAAAAGCGATGACTCTTCAGTGCAAACCTCCTTGTTCCAATTACTTAACGACTAAAGATAACCAAAAAAGTTTGTAAAGCAGCTACTTCATGCTTTGCTTTATGACTTTTGCGGTGTCTAATTTCTGAATCGTCCATTCCTACAACCCAGTGCACTGAGAAAACAAGCATACTTTTTATGAGAGGACTTTCATTTCCAGTTATAACCTTGTTTATCTACATCCATAAGCAAAACTAAGGGCGGAACATCCATCAAGCCACCAAGCAAAGTGTACCAGCTCACAGGGTTAAACATCTTCCCTTTTATCTGCTCAACTGAGTCATAGCCAGTTTGAGTTATGTCAGTGGATGCCAGAGCATTTTAGAGAGTTTCACACGAACCTTCCATTCAGATAAATGACCTTCACATATTCTCATCAGCCCAAGCTCTCTTCAGCTGATGAAGAGGGCCATGCCATCACCTCAGATTCCATGTAACTGTGTAAACTTCAGACCGGTCAGCCATGTTTATCTCCTCTACTCCCTTGGAATCTGGTCCATGGGTGTCAGTGACCAGACTTAACCCCTCTCTCTGTGGTTGAGTTTTCCACACGTGCACTCTACAAATACATTCAAGTGGTCACCTAGTGAGAATTACAGCCTCCTTTATTTATTATTTATGTATTGACTCGGTTTAACTGTCAGTCCTAGAAAAAGATAGTCACAAACTTGTCCAGCCTCGGCCTATCCACAGAAAAACTTCTTGCTCAACATGTTGTCACTCACTTGTTTTTCTTCAGTCTCCCAAGAGCTCTAGTTGCACTTAATTGGGCTGCAACCCATTAGGTCTATAGTTCTAAACCACCAAAGACTCCTTGGGATTAAGACAGGACTTTCTATTCTGAGAAACCATTGAAATCTCAGAAATCCACAGCGGTATCTCTACCCTGCCCCCCTGCCCTATAGTGTGGCTATGAGTTGGCATCAATTTGATGGCAGTGAAGGTGAGGAAAAAGCAATATAATTCAGGTACCACCAGATTCTGAACATAATTATTTAAAAAACACTAAAATTCAAAATTCTCCTAGCCTACCCTAGTTCATATGCACAGAGCCCTCGTCCATTAGCAGAGTATCCAAGAGACCTGGACTTCTATTAGCCATTTTGTCTAAGCAACATGACTTTTGCCTCCAGAAGTATAAGAGCTGTTTTCCTTCCTTGTGCTGCAATTTCACATCCATTATGTCACTATATTCCATTATATTCCAGTATAAGTCATTCCAGGTAGTAATAAACAAAGAGAAGTTCTAAGAATCGGAAGTTCCTCTTCCCACATCCGTTCACAAGATCAACTGAGTAAACTGCGTGCCCATATGTGACCTCCACTGGCTACCCAAAAGTTCGGATGAATCAACTCTACCTGATTGCCATAGCAAGAAATTAGTCAAGCCTCCACTCTCCACCCCCTTTGATTTGTGTCTTCACGCAGTCCCAAATGGTGTTAGTCTGGGTTGTCCGGAGAAACAGGAACAGTGGCACTCATCTATGTAGAGAAAAGAACCTTATATCATACCAAGAAGGTGTTCCAGCAGAATCTAACTCAAGTCCGTGGACCTGAGGTTACAGACTCACGTGTCTGCATGTTAATGGCAGAAAAGTGAAGTGGAACACAGGAAGATTAAAGGCTGGAGGGTGCAGAGTTGGATCCAAGGTCAACGAAAACATGGCAGGGCAACTGTCAGGTGGCAATCGGGGTCAGTGGCCCTAATCTGGCTACTCTTAGAGGCTGGCATAGAATCCCAGCAAGCAGGAAGGATGAAGGGTTAGAGAGAGATACATTCTCACTTTTGCCTTATTAAAAGGTCACAAATTCAAGGAAGTATCTATCAACTGATTGACAAGTTGGACTCCACTCTATTTCCACACAGGTACTATCAATCTGATGAGCCTCACCCCTTAAATCAGCGGTTCTCATCCTGAGGGTTGTAATCCCTTTGAGGGTTGAATTACCCTTTCACAGGGGTCGCCCAAGGCCATCGGAAAGCACATATTTTGGATGGTCTTGGGAACTGAGATACCGCTCCTCAATCCGTCTCCAGGAGGGTCCGCACACAGGCACACACGCCCACATAGGAGTACCCAGCATGAAGACTGTTACCCATGCTGCACCATGCTTCATGAAAATTTCCTTTTTTTGTAATTAGAAATACATATCTCACAATATTAATTACATATTGTTTTGTGATTAATCACAATGCTTTAATTATGTTCAATTTGTAACAATGAAAATACATCCTGCATATCAGATATTTACATAATGATTCATAACAATAGCAAAATTACAGTTACGAAGTAGCAACAAAGATCATTTTATGGTTGGAGTTCACCACAACACAAGGAACTGTATTAAAGAGTTGAGGCATTAGGAAAGGGTCTAGGCATTTAAGGCACTGCCTTAAATCAATATAATTGTCTTAACTTTATATAGCTCACAAAATATGTAGTAGAATTATGAACAAATGCAGAAAATAAATTATTGATCTAAATTTGCAGGTGCATCCTTCAGCTGGCAAAATGGATGTCTTTTACTGAAATGTTTTGCAAGATATCGCCTTGAAAATATTCACTTTCTCAAATATATATTTATATTATATACACATTTATATATACACATATATACACCCACGAGCTTGTGTCAGGATGATTGCATATATCTCTCCTAATCTGCAGATAAATTAAGGAATAATGCATGAATCAGTAATTAATAATGTCCTTTGGGTACACACATATATAGCATGTTTATAATATATATACACAAAAGCCATTTATTATTAACTTTATTAAATGTATTTAAGTTGACAGTAAACTTTTCAAGATCATATTTCTCAGCGATGTAACAGACTATGTACTTTCCATTGTGACATAATATGAGTAGAAGCCAAAGAGTTGAAAGGAGAAGTGATTCGGAGGTGAGATCTTACTTCAGTACATGTATAGATGTACAAATTTCACACTGTTCTCAGTGCCTGGCCTCCGGTATGGGGAACAGTAGTGTCTGGACTGCTTCTTGACCCGCACACTTTGGATTCTCCACTCAGTGAAGCCCCTGAGGTAGATGAGGTCTCCAATCTACCCAGCAACTTGTGGTTTGGGTATTTTCAAGTTCTCTTTGCATCCCTGTGGCCTAATGGATTCTTCAGACTGCTGTCTGATCCGTGGATTCTCAATCCCACAACTGTATGAGCCATTTTCTTCATATATATGTATATTTATTGCTATAATGTAAACATATAAATGTACCTATTTCACAAAGACAAGTAAAATAGTGTAGATGCATCATGATGAACAAATTATGCCTGATGCTATATAACTATAGTCCAGCATGAACATTAAATAATCATAGCCATAAATATAATTTGGTATTAACCCTTTTCCCTTCATTATTCTCTTATTTCTGACAATATGAACTTAAAAAAATCATAGAAACCAACTAGAACTATTGTGAATATTGCATACCTTCTACTGTATTTGTTGATGTAAAATCCATAGACTCTGATAAAAAACATTGAGTGAAGTACAGAGGATATCGGAAGAGGTGATCTTGCTAAATCACTGACTTCCTTAAAATTGCTTTGCTCTCCTGGTTTCCTAAATTTGTCTCTAATGAAATTTGTGGGAGCTTCTGGAGGCAGGCAGTTAGTAACACCCTCAGAAGCTCACCAAAGAGATCACCAAAGAGATCGCTCATTAAAATCACATGAGCCAAGGTCTACATTGATATCTGAGTACTGGGTCAGAACAGACTAACCAGTAACTAGTGCCTATTTATTTTTTGGGCTTTGTCTGTGTCTATGAATTTTACACGAATATTGATTGATTTTCTATACATTGATAATGAATTTTCACTATACATGGCTTCACAACAACTGAAATGAGTTATAAATTACTGAAATTAATTGTAAAAGAACATAACTAAAACCACAAATGATAGAATAATTCTATATCTGCTTAGAGTATAAAATCAATATAATTAATATAAATCTTTTTGACAGGTTATATTTTAAAAATTGACATGTATTTAGCAACACTTGATTATACAAAAACAATCACAATGATCTGTTAATTGTATGCCAAAGTAAAATATCAATCAATAAGGTATGGATAATGCCTGATTTTTCTGTTCAAGGTCCCTTCCATCTGAACGTAAAGACGTTTACATTTACTCTAAAGTGCCATCTCTAGATCACTGAGCAATATTCACATGTTGCCAATAATAAGTCTTCCAATCTTGAATGTAAGCTTTCTTTACCTTTATTTATGTTTTAGTCAAGCATTAAACTGCTGACTATGTGGTCAGCCATTCAATCCCACCAGATACTCCACAGTAAAAAGCTTTCAGCTCCCACACAGACGTAGAGTCTCAACTATCCGCTATACAGGGATGTGGATACCTTTCTAGGGTGTCCATGAGTTAGAATAAACTTGGAGACAGTAGGTAGTTTTATTTTGTTGTGTGTATTATTAATTTCCTTAAACAGTGTACTATAATTTCAAGTGCACAATCATTAATTTATTCCTGAATGCAAAATTTCTGAAGATCAGCACAAAATTGTTTCCTAAGAGAAAGAAGATAAAGTTTTCCTAAACATTGCACTTTTGGAAGCTCCTGGCTCAATAAACAGAGGTCAGATGAGGGTGAACCAAATACAGTGTCCAGAGCAAAAGAGTGGACTTTGCCACAGCCTTTATATATATGTGAATATGCAAGTATGTGACTTAAATAGGGGGTGAAGGATATTGACATCATACACACGCGCGAATACACACACTCACGATGCAGAACATACCCTTACATGAGCATAGCAGTGTAAGTATGTGGCTTCGATAGGGTCACAGGTAGTGACTTGCTTGCATTTACACTCTCTAGTCACTTGGCGGCACATTCCACCCTCATGCTTCCTCATTAGCATAACAGGTCACTCTCTCCCAAATGAGTTCATAGGCTCAGGGAAGAAGTGAGGGTCCACAACACAATTACAAAACAAGGGAACGGAATTAAATCCCAAAATGGAGGAAAATTATACAATCACCCATCTCCTAAATGACATCGGTATATACCTGCCCTTAATATCATTGACATAATCAAGTTGACATGTGACCTTAACCATGAAAAGTCCCACACATGTTATTTGTATTAGCAGCAAGTTGTCTAATCTCTTTGGTGGGACAAAAGTGACTCGTTTGCATGGTTTCACTATCCATTGTATGAAATCACAAAGGTTACAGTGAAAGGAGCTATATTATGTCATTCACTGGACTACAATGTCTGTACAGCGAACTGTTTAGATGAATTGTTTGATCTGGATGAGGTTTACTTATATTCCTGTGCGTTTCAAGAAAGTGTTTAACATTCCCCAGTTGTAGATAATGGTGAGCGTGGTTTTAAACTGATGCCCTTAATCATGGTGTGGCGTTTTTTTCCCTTTTATTGGCTGAGTGCTTTTGTTTATATAATACCTTTTCAAAACTCTGTTCATGTAACCGTATGCCCCACCAGCTCTCTGTTCAACTAGAAGTCCTGCAAAGGTTAAACATTCAAGTCCTAGTCTCATGGCGGGCAGTTTGAACTCATTGTGAACTGTCTACAAAGACAGACTTGATGATTGATATATTTCTGAAAGAAAGACAGACTTGATGATTGATATACTTCTGAAAGACCCAAGTTGAAAACCCCCTGTACTCCTTCCACTCTGAACATTTGGGGCTGCCAAATAGTTGGCATGAATTCAACAAACAACAGAACATTCATCAATATCCTTAATGACATAGATTGGTTTTATGCTGAACACTCTTGCTTTACTAGAATAAACCCCACTTTGTCGTGGTGCATAATTTTTTTTAATATGCTGAAATCATTTCATTGTATACGATCACACAGAGGAAACGCACAGAGAAAGAAGAAACCTCTATCTATACATTCATTTCCCCTCTGCAATGTAGACTAAGATATAGTATATGTACACAAAGTGATCCATGTGCAAAGCAAATGTAGAGTGTTGAATATGGAATGAAACACCTGGATTAGCTGTCGTGATTGTTGGGTGATGTCAAGTTGGTCCCAGCTCATAGAAACTCCATTTCCAACAAATCAGGAAGCACTGCCCAGTCCGGCACCATTCTCATAATTGCTACGTTTGAACCCAGTGTTGCAGCTCCACATCAGTTCAGGGTTTTCCTCTTGTCTGTTGACCCTCTTTCTTACAAAGCATAATGTTCTTTTCCAGGGATTGCTCTTTCCTGACAGCATGTCCAAAGTCAGTAGACAGAAGCACCGCCACCCTCCATTCGAAGACGCATTCTAGCTGTGCTTTCTCCAAGACAGATGGGTTTGTCTTTTGGTAGCCTGTGCTATGTTCAAGATGATTTGCCAACAGGATAATTCAAATATACCAATGTACCAAAAGAATCATTCAAATCCAAAATTAGATATTAGCTACCATGGTGGCATAGTGGTTATTAATAGCATTGGGCTAATAATCACAAGGTCAGTAGTTCTAAACCACCGGTTGTTCCACGGGAGACAGATGAGGTTTTCTATTCACCTAGAGAGTTAAAGTCTCAAAAACCCGCAAGGTAATTATCCACTGTCCTATAGGGCTACTATGGGTCGGAATCAACTCAGCAGCAATGAGGTGGCTTGTGTGCTTGTTTGAAGTGTGTGTTTTGGGTTTTTTTAAATGATATTATCTATGGACTTCAGGTAATTAATATTGCTGAGATTCAATTTTCTTTCTGTGAAATTGTTGAAATAAATATAGTTTTACATAATTCTCAAATTACTTTCTTAGTGTGCAATGAAAAATGGAAAGTGTCTGGGAATGGGATGGAAGGGAAATGCCTCCAGCACATTTAAATGCATTCCTAGGAAAGCTAGCGGCCTGAGATATTATTTAAAAGCCAGAGGGAGCCACACTTGCACGTACTTCCTTGTGGACTGTAAACGAGCAGCATCTCCCGTTTAGATTCCTAGGTTGGCTTTAAATTTTCTGTTTATTAGCAGTCATCAAAAGACACTTTGCTGTTCCCTGTCTGGGCTTTTCGTTCTATCCCCCAAGCTACATTGCTTTCACAATGAATATGAGTGGATAAGTCATCTTATCTTTAAATGTAGTAGTATATATTCATATTCAGTAAAATATTTTTGCAGTGCCAACCACTCTCTGAAAGTGCCATTTAAACATATGGTACAACATGTTTATACCTAGTGCAGACCATCTGCTGCCTAGGTTCAAATGCACATTTATTTTATTTTTATTTGCAAAGAAAATGAGATAACGGAGCTGCCCCATGTACCATAATTTGGCTGAGCTTTAAGCAGGTGCAAGTTCAATAAGAAAACATATTTAGAACTATAAATCCACATTTATTCTGTTCCCAGGTGGGAACATATTCTTTATAAACCAATAAAAATACTTCATCATGTTATGCTTAGATCTATTACACTATATTTGTAATGGGGTTACATGGAATGAGCCTTATTTGGAAACTAGGGAGCTGTCCTTTAGCGAAAGGGTAAAGAATGTGCTTAATACTCTACCCAATACCATTTAATTGACACTACATAATTTTAGAATTGTAATTCTTTTTAATGCTGCTTTTTATATAATATATACAGAATGAAAGTATAATATCAGATATTTTGACACAATTACTTTTCTTATTTAATATGAGAATATTTATCAGAAAATAAGTATAAGAGTATACAGTTTTAAAAATGATTGGTCTGATATTCACCCTAGTAGCTAAAACAACATGAAAACAGCAACAAAAATTAAATAACAATCTGCTTTGATGTTATAGCAATCCTTAAATATAAATAATTTTCTTGTTGGAGGTACATTCGTAGAATTTTTAAATATTGCAAATTCTATTGGATAAAAATAAGTCAGTCTGCACTCAAAAATATTTACAGCCTTGGAACTCCTCGGGGAGAAGTTCTACTCTGCGTACAGGGTCCTATGAGTCAGAATAAACTTGGCGGAATGATGCTTTGTTTTGTTTTGCTTTGTCATTTTATTTTGGTTTGTTGTGCTTTGTGGAGGGACACAGTGGCTACATGGCTGCTAACTGAAAGGTCCGCGGTTTGAACTCATCAGCTTTCTGTAGGAGAAAGATGTGATCATTGGCTTTCATAAAGGTGTGCAATCTTAGAAACCATATGGGGCAGCTTCACCCTGTCTTGTAGGGTTGCTATGGGCTGACATCAACTGAGTTGGCAATGAGTTTGGTTTCTGTTTATGTATTAATTTACACAAGCTGTGGGGATCAGGTAGTAGCTTGGCCTTATATGTTACATAGTACAGTTAGGTTTCTGCTGGTTATTCTTTTCATGAAAACAGATCTCCAGTCTGTCTTCTTCTGTCCTTTTAGGTAGGAATTAACTGACAACGTTTAAGTTTATAAATCCCCCAAAACAACTCACTGCCTCTGAGAGTCCTTCAACTCACAGCGATAATAGAGTTCAGAGGAAAAGAGACTCCGTGGGTTTCCGATGCTGTGTAAACCTTTCTTGGAACAGAAATCTCTCTCCTAAAGAGGGGCTGGTAGGTTAGAACTGCTGTCCGTCAAGTTAGCAGCCCAGTGATTCACGCACTACACTACCAGTGGTTCATACTTACGTTAATAGTTGCTCATAACTTGCTTGCACGGATTTGGCTTTGTTTTTAAGTGCTGTCTGGTTAGTTCTGTCTCGTAGTGAAGCTAAGTGCACTAGAATTAAGCACTGCTTGATCTGGTACCATCTTTAAAACCTTGCCTGTGTTTGAGTCCATTGTTATGACCGATGTATCAGTCCATCTCCTAGAGGATATTCCTGTTTGGGCTGATCCACTTTTTTGCCAAACATGAAGTCTTTCTCCTAGAGCTTGTCCTTGCTGATCGCATGCACCACGTCGGTGAGAGGAAGTCGTGCCTGCCTCACCTACGACTATACTTCTTCTCGGTCAAATGTATTGGTTCTCTAGCAGTTAGTGATATAGTCAATATTTTTTCAGCAGCAGTAGATGTCAAAGGCATCAATTCTTTTCTTATGATGATTCATTGTATAGTTTTCAAATGCATCTGATCTGATTTGCCTGACGGCTAGTGTCAGGCAAACTGTTGTCCATCAAATGTCGTCCTTGATTTTTAACACTCCAAGGATTTTTTTGAAGCAGATTTGAGTAATACATCAGTTGATTTCTTAAATATTTCTTTCATGAAAGGGGAAGGTGGATGGAGATAAGCAACACAAATATTTGATGATGGCAATATTTTCATAATTTGCCTTAACTCAATTATGAGGAATTTCGTTTTCTTTCTGTTAAGGTGTGATCCATGCAGAAATTTCTTACTCTTTGGTTTTCATCTTTAAGCCCTTTTCAGTTGCAGCATGCTCTGTCATTTCAATTTGTTGGTGAGTCTTACGCCACCTAGGGGACTTATCTAGTGATAAAACCCCAAACAAAGCGCTGTCATACAGTCAGTTCCAAACGCCAGGGAGCCTCTGTTGGTCTCCAGGACTGTAAATCTCTAGTGAAGCAGATAACCTCCTTTTCCTTTTCTTTCTTTCTTTGTCTTTGGTTTATTTGTTTGTGTGAAGCAAACTTGTTGTCACGAAAGATTCCATGTTCGTTTCAGGTTTTCTTTTAACGAATTATTTTTGAAAGGCACTCAGACAATTATTTAGGTTTGAGAGTTAAAGAATCTAGAAGGTTTGTTTGTTTTTTTAAGAAACCACTGAATATATTTACACAGCCCATCTCAAGAAATGTAAGCAACAATAGTATCCTGTGAAAGCCTGCTTATATACTTCATTCTCTTACCGTCCCTCTCACCCACCCCAATTCTTTCTCCTTCTTTTTTGATATCCTACCCTCCCGCTCCCTGTTCTGTGCCATCAAAATCTGCCTTTTGGTGTATAAGCCAGGTTTTTTCCCTTTGTTTTTCTTTGTAATTAATTTGTTATGTAATGTTTATCTTTGTAAGGTTGATTACGTTTTCCAAGTATAATGTTCTCGAGTTTTGTCTAAGTCTTGGAGGGTTGCCATTATTTTTATTGATGTATAATATTAGCTTGTATACATGTGTAAGAGTTTACTTATCCATTCCTCTATATTATGGATTTCAGTTATGTCCATGTTCTGCTATAATGGAAATAACTGCAAGGAAGATAGGTATGAATAGGCCTTTCTATGTTGTATTCTTTATTTCTTTAGGGAAATACACAGTAGAGAGATTATATTATCATCTGTGATAAATTGCCTATTCACAACTTGCCCATTTTGAAAACTGGCTTATTTATATATTTTTTGTCAAGATGTTGCAGTTTTCCGTGGATTTGGGAGATTATCCATTTACCTGATGCATTTTAATTAAATATTCTTCCCAATCTCGGTTCTCTGATGACTTTTTCAATGATGTGCGTAAATCTCGTATTTTTAATAGTTCTCAGTTATTTATTTTGTCTTCTGTAGTGTAGATTTTTTCTATGTTCAGTCATGTGTTTGTGCCTTGTTTTCGGGCCCTTAGATTTGTCTGATATTACATGGGTAGTTTCAAAAATTATGTGTTTTTTATGAAAGTCTTTGATAGGTCTAGAGTTCATTTTTGTACATAGTGTGAAGTATAATTTCTCTTTCACTGTTTTGCTGTTGAAGATCCAGTTTATCCAGCGTCACCTATTGAAAAGGCCATCCCTTCCCCCATTTAATGTGTTTTAGTCCTTCGTCAACCATTAGGAGTCTTTAGCTCCTTGGTTGTGTTTCTGGGTTCTCAATTGTAGTGCATGGGTCTTCCTATCTATTGTTGTACAGTATCACACTCTTTTGATTACTGTGACTATACAATAGGTTTTAAAGTCTTAGTTTTTAATTATTGTGTTTCATTTATCTTGGGTTTCTTTCATTCCCATATAAAATTGACTATCCCCCCCCCCCACCATTTATGTGAAAAATTGTGGTAGGATTTGGATTAGAATTGCATTAAAATTTTAAGTATTTTTGACAATTTCAACATTTTCGCAATATTTAGTCTAGCTATCCAGGAACAAGGTAAACTTATTTTGGTTTCTTGGTGTGTTTTGTAGTTTTCTTTGTATAAAGATTTTAGTTTCTCTGGTAAGGTTTAGTTCTAAATATTTTTTTAACAATTTATTGGGGCTCATACAATTCTTATCACAGTCCACACATATACATACATCAATTGTATAAAGCACATCTGTACAGTCTTTGCCCTAATCATTTTTTTCTCCTCTTTTCTTTTTTTACATTTTATTAGGGACTCATACAACTCTTATCACCATCCATACATATACATACATCAATTATATAAAGCACATCCGTACATTCCCTGCCCCAATCATTCTCAAGGCATTTGCTCTCCACTTAAGCCCCTTGCATCAGGTCCTCTTTTTTTTCCCCCTCCTTTCCCCCCTCCCTCATGTGACCTTGGTAATTTATACATCGTTATTTTGTCATATCTTGCCCTATCCGGAGTCTCCCTTCCCCCCTTCTCTGCTGTCCCTCTCCCAGGGAAGAGGTCACATGTGGATCCTTATAATCAGTTCCCCTTTCCAACCCACTCACCCTCCACTCTCCCAGCATCGTCCCTCACACCCTTGGCCCTGAAGGTATCATCCACCCTGGATTCCCTGTACCTCCAGCCATCATATGTACCAGTGTACAGCTTCTGTCCTATCCAGCCCTGCAAGGTAGAATTCGGATCATGGTAGTTGGTGGAAGGAAGCATCCAGGATCTGGGGGAAAGCTGTGTTCTTCATCGGTACTACCTCACACCCTATTTAACCCATCTCCTCGCCTAACCCCCTCTATGAGGGGATCTCCATTGGCCGACACTTGGGCCTTGGGTCTCCACTCTGCACTTCCCCCTTCATTTAATATGGTATATATATACATATACATATATACATATACACATACATACACACACATATCTTTTTTTTGCATGATGCCTTATACTTGGTCCCTTGGCACCTCGTGATCGCACTGGCCGGTGTGCTTCTTCCATGTGGGCTTATTTGCTTCTGAGCTAGATGGCCGCTTGTTCACCTTCAAGCCTTTAAGACCCCAGACACTATCTCTTTTGATAGCCGGGCACCATCAGCTTTCTTCACCACATTTACTTGTTCACCCACTTTGTCTACAGCCGTTGTGTCGGGAGAGTGAGCATCATAGAGTTCCAATTTAATAAAAGAAGGTATTCATGCATTGAGGGAGTGTTTGAGTAGAGGCCCAAGGTCCTTCCGCCACCTTAATACTTGACCTATAAATATAGAGACATAGATCTATTTCCCCATCCTCCTATATATATTTGCATGTACATGTATTTATCTAGACCTCCATGAATGCCCAGTTCTAAATATTTTATATCTATATAATTATTTGAAATAATATTATCCAAAAAAATAATATTATCCTTTATATATATTTTTGGTGTTATTTTTTTTTAATATACAATGATCATACTGATTTTTGTATGGTTGTCTTATAGGCTGCCAAAATTTTCCATTGCTCTAAGTAATTTTTTAATTCAATCTATGGGTAATTCTGTATATAGTACCATATTATCTACAAATAAAGAGATGTTTATTTTTTTGTGCCTACATGGATACCTTTTATTGTACAGTTTCTATAACTTTCTCCTTTCTGAACAGTTTTATTAGCACTTCAATGACATGCCATATAATTTTAAAATTCAATCATCTGTCAAGAAAGGTTGTACAATTATCATCACATTCAATTGTAGAACATTTTCTCCTTGTACTCATTGTTATTCATGCAATTATTTTTTTCTAATTGTGGCAAAAATATACAAAACAAAATATTCTCCAATTCCATGACTTCTACAGGTATAGTTTAGTGTCATTGATTGTACTCTTTGTGTTGTACAACCTCTATTAATATCCTTTTCCAAGTTATCCCACCATTAATAAACTTAATGTCCCCTAAGCAATAACTCTTTCTCCTTCACCATGGTAACCACTGGTAAAATTTGGTTTCTTCTTTTTATTTTGGTAGTTTTCTCGATATAGTATTCACCTATCATACATTTCCGGGGTTAAATCACTTAAAGATGGTTGTATACACATGATCACGATCAATTCTAGTGTTCCCACTCCTCGGTCTCCCACAGTCATTCTTTGCTCCCTGATTCTCCTCACCCTCCCTTCCCCACCGCACATGCTTGATAAGCCATCGTGTGTACCTTTAACATCTTTTTGAAGTCCCTATGACTCTAACTAAAATTTCCAGGTCTATATTAAATAAAAGAGGTAATAAAAGGCAACCTCGTCTAGTTCCCTTTAAAAGAAGGAATGGTTTCAATTTCTCTCCATTCATTGTGACACCGGCCATTGGTTTCACTTACATAGCTTTCACAATGTTGGGAAATTTCCCTTCCATACTGTTTTTATCAAGAACGCTGTTGAATTTTCTCCAACGGCCATTCCGCATCAATTGATATAATCGTGTGATTCTTCTTTTGTTTATGTGGTGAATTACATTGATTGCTTTTTAGGTTAAACCATCCTTGCGTATTTGGTATGAATCCTACTTGATGGTGATGCATTAATTGTTTTATGCTCCATTAAACCATCCTTGCATATTTGGTATGAACCCCACTTGATGGTGATGCATTAATTGTTTTATGCTTTGTTGACTTCTGTTAGGATGTCTTGTGGCGTAGTAGTTAGGTGGTGGGCTATGATTCATAAGGTCCACACTTTGAAAGAACCAGACACTCTACAAGGGACGGATGGAGATTTCTACTCCTGTAAAGAGTTACAGTCTCAGAAACTCATAGGGGCACTTTGACCCTGTCCTCTAGGGTTGGTAGCTATGGCTCAGGATTGACTGGATGGGAGTTAATTATGTTTTTGTTTTCTAATTTTTTTGGCTATGACTTCATTGAAGATTTTGACAGCTATATTCATTAGAGACATTGGTCTGTAATTTTCAATTCTGCTGATGTCTTTACCTGGTTTAGGTATTAAGGTTCCAACTGCTTCATAAAATGAGTTTGTTGGCATATTGTCCATTTGTGTATTATGAAATAGTTTATATACATTTTGTATTAAATCTTCTCTACGTGTTTGATAGAATTTCCCAGCCATCTGGGCCCTGACTCTGTTGTTGGGAAGTTGTTTTGTTTTGTTTTATTACTAGATCTATGTCTTCTTGTGTTAAAGGCTTATTGAGATTTTCTATTTCATTCTGAGGTAATTTCAGTAAATAATGCATTTCTAGAAATGTACCTATTATTTCTAGATTTTCAAATTTGTTCAAGTATAATTTTTCAAAGTATTGGGTGCTTTTGACATCTCATTTGGTTATGTTGTAAAAGCATCCATTTCATTTCTTCTTTGTAGAATTCTTTTCTCATTTATTTCTTTTGTTAGGTTTACCTGTGGTTTATCAATTTTGGTAATCTTTTTGAAGGACCAACTTCTTATCTTCTACATTTTTTTCTATCGTTTCTTATTTCCAGATTCATTTATTCTCACCCTAATTTTTATTATTTATTTCCTTCTTGTACCTGGTGGTTTGTTCTGTTACAATTTTTCCAATTGTTGTAGTTGCAATGTTAAAGTATTTGTTTCTATTCTTTCTTCCTTATTGATATGCGTAGTTATTACTATAAACTTCCCTCTGAGTGCTGCTTTTGCCAAGACCTATAAGTTTTGGTGTTATATTTTCATTCTCATTCCTTGTTTCAACAAATAGTTTTATTGTGTTCTATATTTCTTCAATTACCCAGTGGTTCTTAAATAACATGCTGTTCAATTTCCACTCATTCAGTTTTTTGGAGTTGAGTTTACTATGGTCTATTTCTAATTTTATCGCATGGTGATCTGAAAATATATTTTATATTATCTCAAAGTTTTCAATTTATTCATGCTTGCCTTATGAATTAAAATATGATATATGCCAGAAGAACTACCAGGGGTGATAGAAAAAAAATGAAATGAATTCAATTGATGGCATTATTTAATTTTGCTGTACTTTTATCTTTGTAATTGATCAATGTTTTGTTGAAAATAATGTAATGAAATCTGCTATATTATCATATATGAACTATTTATCTCTGAATTGTTTAAAAAACTTGATGAATGTATTTTGATGGATTTCATTTGGTGCATGTTTAATAATTATGATTTCTTGTTTGATTAAGACTTTTATAATTCTACAGTAACCTTTACTGTCTCATTAACTTTGCCATCATTAACTTTGATGTCTATTTTGTCTGAGATGAACACTGCTGATCTTTTGATTGCTGGTAGCTTGATATAGTTTCCATCCTTTGATTTTTATTCTGTTTATCTTTCTAAGGTGTTTTTCTTGTAAACAGTATGATACTGGTTCAGGCTTTTTAAATTTCATTGTTAGTCATTGTCTTTTAACTGGTGAAATCAATTAGTTTGCATTCAGTGTTTTATTGATAAATATTTTTTGTCAGTGTCATTAGTATATAAACCTATTTTTAATGGTGCTACTGGTTTCAGGCTTCATGATGATTTTTGTGTTGCATTTTTCGTTCCTTGGTTATCTTATCGATGCTCTCTTTGCTTCTGTTTTTATCTTATTGTTTGTCTTGCTTACATGGTTTTATTCTTGATTCTTTTCTTGAAGTTTTATATTTTCTTTGAACACAGTTTGTTTTTTTATGCTGCTCTTTCCAATTTTGAAAGAATTTGTTGTATTGTGTGAGTAACTATGATCTTTTCTTTCTTGACTGTTTATTGACTATTCTGTCCCCTCTGGTCTTGTTCATTCATGTTTTATTTTTATCTTGAGAGCTTAATGATCCCTTGTTTTAATTTGTTTAGTTCCACTTCACTTTGAGTGTTGCTTAAATAGAATATTCTCTCTATAATTTCTTTTATATATTTTTAATTGTCTACTGTTGTAATAGATAACTGTTCATAGGGTTACCTTTTTGTAAAGATGATCATGTTTTTATAAATTTCTTTAATTTTTCTTTATTTATAAATATTTTATTATCTTTCCTATTTGATGAATAATTTTTCTGGATATAGGATAATCAGCTGGCAATGCTTTTCTTTTGGTATTTTGAATATATAATTCCATTGTGTCCTGTCAATTGGTGTCCGTGGAGAATCTGAACTTATCCTAAAAGCTTGGTCTTCATATGTAATTGTTCCTTTATGCTATGCTGTTCCCATAATTGTTTCTTTAATATTAGAAAATTTGATTATTATAAGCCTAAGTGATTTCCTTTCAAGGTCCAAACTGTTTTGAGCTTTAGAGACTTCCTATGTAGATACTGTATGTTCTTCATGTTGTTAGGGAAGTTCTCTACTAACATATCATTGACTATTTTCTCAGTAGTTATTTCTTCTTTATATTTGGGACATTTATCAGGAGCATGTTGTTCCTTTTGATGTCCCATAATATTTATAGATTATCTTCAGGTTTGGTTTTTGGGGGTTGTTTTTATAACTTGACCTTCTTATATTTTGTTCTTGAGAAATTTATCTCCAAACTCACTGATTCTTATTTCCTTTGTTTCTATCTTGCTCGTTTTTTCTTTCACAATATTTTGATAGTTGTCTTTTGTATTTCTGCTTGCAGTTTTGTTATTTCTAATTATTCGTTCATTTTGTTTTTCATGTTCCTTAAAAGCACTCTCAAGTTCTTGAATTGTAGCTTGTGTTCATTCTCTATCTCTATCACCTTTATCCTGCAATCACTTAAATTAACTGGAGCCCATCCCTATAAATTCCCTTCTGGGAGAATCCTTAGTCCTCTCCTCGAAGAGCATCTTTGGGTCCAGGGTCCCTGTGTATGTGTCATAGTGACTTCTGTTGTTTTCTCCTGCTCCCATAAGTATGGGGAAGTCGACTGATTCTTCTAAGACATAATGTTACTGTTACTTAACTTGTTTTTTTTATGTTTGACTCTGAATACATAATTATTCCTACACACCTGTTTCAGAATCTGGATAATCAAAGATGACACTAGCCTACCCTCAGCAGGAACCAGAGTTAACGAACAAATAAATAAGGATTCCATCAAAGACCTGTTTTTGAGGTTGGCAATCCAGGATCAAACCAGTGTGGTGAGAAAAAGAAGCAGCTAATTAGAATAGTATTTATAAAAACTATCTCCTGCAGGGCCTGTGTGTCAGTTTTGGGTCCAATCACTATTTGGGCATGGGCCCTGATCTTGTCGAGAAATATTCATTCATTACCAATCATCTCCCCTAACACGTCCTCTTGATTCTGCACCTGCTCAGAGACATTCAGTCCTCCCTATGTTCCAAGAAAATGCTACCACAGTCCAAACTCCAGGAGATCCAGCCAGAAAGTCGGAGCTCATCCACCGAGAAGACGCAAGTCTCCTCAATCCACCCAGCATGGAATGAGAAAGTCAGAACAGTTCTGGTTCTGAGGTCTAGAGCCCTCCCAGCCAATTATTCATGGAAGCCCTCCTCAGTTACACTGGGGGAGTGGTGCTTCCCATTGTCAGGAGACTGGGAAGGGGAGAGTCACTCCATGATTTGGCGTTGATGGTACATCTGAGGGGGTATGGTTCAGGGCACAACAGAATCTGTGACTTTTTGCTCCCCCACTCCAATGCCCCGGGGTTCTTTTTATCAGTTTCTCTCTGTGACAACTCCAACAATTATTGGTTTTTCCCAGAAAGGTGTCTGGATTTAGGGTGCCACCATCTTTTCAGAAACTTCAATTTTTTTTTTCTTGAGAGAGGGATTAGATGGGCCCTGATTATATAGCCATATTGTTTTCTCCCTCATCTTTCTCCCAGGGAGCATTTGGTAGGCTTGGATTGCCAATGCCTTGTTCACAGTTCCACCAGCACATAGGGCCCATAGTAAATAAATGCATTAATAAGTTCAAATAAAGGACCTTAAAAGAGATAAACCTGTAAATCTAGAGAACTAACATTGTTAAGCGGTAAAATGGGTTAGTATTATAGTGGTAGGAAAATAAGATATTTAAAAAATGTTTTAAGGAAGCCATTTCTAAATGCAAGTTTTGGATGAGAATTTTAATGTCAGGCAGAAGCAGGAGTTGGCAGGGCAGGCAAGTGGAGCAATGCTCGGAGCTGGTGATAACATGTCAAGGATGCTGTGAGAGGCAGGCCTCCAACCTCCCCTTCGGTGACCTTCCAGGGTCATGTGCAGAAGGAAAACCTTTACAGATAACTTTGAACACTACTGCTTAGCCCTGGATCTGCAGACAACAAAGTTGCAGTGAAAAACTCCCCAGCTACTCCCTCCCCACAGATCCGGATTATACAACTCCTCAACTCCAGCTCCCTCCTGTGTGGCTTGACTTCTCTGGTCCCCAATTAGGGACCCGGGAACCTCGCTCGGGAACTCTTGAAAAAAACCCGCTGAAACTTTTCTGCCTTTGCTTTCTTTCTTTCCATTGCAAAATCTACCTTACAGATACATTGAAATGAAAAATAATAAAATCATATAATTCAGTATAAAATATAATATACTACACTACTTGTAGTAATACTAAGAGCCCTAAAGGTACCATCGGGTATATATTGGACTGTAAAATGCAAGGGTGGCATTTCAAATCTGAAGGCTGCTTCGAGGGCGAAAGCCGTATACTCTCAGTAATCCTTAGAGGGTACCTATGAGGAACCCAGGTGTCATAGCTGTTACGAGTTGGGCTGCTAACCCCAAGGTCAGCAGTTCAAAACTACCAGCCACTCCATGGGAGTAAGATGAAGCTTTCTACTCCTGTAGAGTTACCATTTATGAAACTCACGAGGGCAATTCTATGCTGTCTGAGAGGGCTGCTTTTTGTCCAAATTGACTTGCTGGCAGTGAGTTGAGTCAAACAGTAGCAGTGTTTGGCTTTTGCTCTGTATTAACAATATAAAATGATGCAAGAGACTCAGGGTAAGAAAACGTGCAAATACAATTATCGGGGAATTTGGCTTTAACTGTCTGTCACGTGTTTTTTAATTATTTGCACAACTGCTTAGTAAATATTGCCTCTGAATGGTAGAATACATAAACAATGAGACATGTTTGACTTTCTCACTGACTTTAAATCAAATTGCAGCCTTCCTTATTGATACATTTAATCAGGATGATAGAGGTTTAATCTCACAACCCATTCCCGATAATTAGGAGTGCTTTCCACAAGTACACATTTCAACATCATTGAGATCTTCACTTACATTCACTGGACACAAATACTGTGATTGATTAATGTATATTTCCCCCAGTGATTGGAGCACTCTTTGTTCAATACGGATTTTAATTGGTAACTCCAGCTCTGACCCCAGTAACAGCCAGGAACCAAACTCACTGGTCTCAATTGTTTGCAATTCACAGACACTAGAGGGCGGAGGAGAGCAGCACCGTGGGATTTCCAGGACAGTACATCTTTATGGCAGCGGACTGCCTGCCTGTGTTTGTCTCTAGTCCTTCTACTGACAGCAGAGCATGTTAACCACTGCTCTATCAAGGCTCCTTCTTGCAATTATAAAAGGCATCTGTTTGAAGTTAACAAGCTGTGAGGTGTGATTTTTTCTCCTTTAATTTTCCATTTTAATTTATTTACATCTAACCTTAATCAAAATGGACCCAAAGGAATGACTGAAATTGTTAAAGCAATTAATTAAAAGCCTCATCTTTTTCGAGAGACTCTTGGTAGATCACTCTTTTCTTCTGCCCTTCTCATAAGTGGTCCCAAGCAATATAAAAGCTTAGCTCAATTGAAGATTTATGAATAAAAATATGGGACTGAGACACGTTTCACATTTTCAAACAATTATAAAATTACAAATATGGGACTCAGACACGTATCACATTTTCAAATAAATTTTGGAAGAGATCGGTTTGATCTTTTGTTATTGAATTTCTGTCTCTAAATTGAGTCTTTCCACTGCCGGAGTCCAGTTTCTGTTGTTTATTCATGTTGATTGTTTCTACATATAGCTTTGTGAATCAATCAGTAGGGAAAAAAAGACGTTATTCAAAATGATTTTTATTTACCTGCACAATCCCCACTATACACTAGAACCTTTATCCAGAGCATCTTTCTTTCTTTCTTTTTTCATTGCACTTTTAATTTATGGCTCTAATCTTTTCCCTAATAATAACTAAAACCAAACCCACTGCCATTAAGTTTTCTACAATTAAGTACACATTATATTGCTACAGAATTCTTTATTTAACCTATAAGTTTAAAAAATAACAAACAATTTAATTTAGAATGACCAAAGACTTATTATGAAATTGAACCTACATATAATGTATGATGTATTCATATTTAACATGACCATGTATATATTATATATGTCAAATATTGATGACATTCATACATGAGCTTGGTCATTGAAAAATTATCTAGTTAAAAAAATCTGCACACTTGGTGTCTGAAATTTAGTTAGAAATATTCAGGCTAAACTGGAAGTTTCAAAATCCAGACTTCTCATTATCTATTGATATTGCTTTTGTTCGTGCCTTTTAGAATAGTTTTACCTCCATATTTCCAAATTTAATATTAATATTACACATTTTAAAAATTTGAATCAAAGAGATAGAAAATATGCTAAAAAATCAAGGACTTTCAACAATGGATATAAAATGTATAGCATTTTATTAAGCCTCTCCTGGTTAAAAATAATTGAAAAATCCCCTCTGCCTCTAATATAGTCTTTTGTAGCCTCGTTCCTTGCTTTGGTCTTAAAATCATCTCTCTCTTACTGCCTTCCAACAGCTTTCATTTGTGATGATTTTTTTTTAAATAGATGAAGGTTACCAGGCCTGTACTATGCAACAGTGACTGGAAGAGACATCTCAGACTACTTCTTCCTTTCAGCTCCTATCTTTACTTAAGCAGCAGCTTATGCTGTAATAGTTTTGAAGTCTATAATATTAATTCTAGACTATTAATATTCTTTCAGGATGCTCTTTCTCAAAGGGAACCAAACTTCATACAGGTTGAATAAATAAACATAGAAGAATACATAAATTTTTGTTGTTTTTAGGTACTATCAAACCTGTACTGATTGATACTGGTGGTATGTACAGCAAGCCCAACACTGCCCAGTCTTACACCATCTTCAAAATTATTGCTTTTTGACCTCATTCTTGCAACCACTGTCTTAATCCGTAATATTTTTTATCTTTTCCTTTTTCATTGATTTCTTCTTTACCAAACATGATTCCCTCTCCAAGAACTAGTCTTCCCCTGGTAGCATGCTCAAAGCACGTAAGACAGTCTTTCTTGTAAGGAGCGTGCTGCGGCATTTCTTTGAAGAAAAATTTGTTCATTCTTCTCCCAGTTTGTGGTAAACTCAAAATCCTCCTAACTGGGCTAACAAGTAGCATCATGATTCATGGAGAAAGGATTGGAGTTGTCAAGATTTTCATATTGCTTGGGCTCACAATTAATGCTCATAGAAGCAACAGTCAAGAGATCAAAGGGTGCATTGCATTGGGTAAATCTGCTGCACAAGACCTTTAAGGCATTGAAAACAAGGAAGATCAAAGAATAATGGTTACATTTGTAGTAAGGTGTTGGCGAAAAAATACTTAAATTAACATGGACTGCCAAAAGAACAAACAAGTTTGTCTTTGAGGATTTTGTAACATGGTCCTAAGAGGGGAGGATTGTAAGATTTCATCTCAGGGACTTCTGACGTTTTGTCATGATACATCCGTCCGTGGAGAAAGATATCATGCTTGTTAAAGGAGTGGGGTGGGGGGGGGATGGGAAACCATGGACAAAATGTATTGATAGAGTGGCTGCCTCAATGGACTCAAACGTAAGAACCATTGTGCGATTGGCATAGGACTGAGCAGTGTTTCCCTCTGTTGTCCATGAGGTCGCTATGAATCAAAACCTACTTTATCGCACCTAACAACAGCAAGCAAACCAAGGAAGACATTCGGGGCCGGTTCATTGTGAAAGAGAGAGAGAACAATGGTATAAATTAATAAACTTCACTTGGGGGTAATAGGATTGACAGAGATCAAAGAAAGTGAAGTAGCAGGAATTAGAGTAGTTGAAGATCAGAGCCGGGTGAAAGCAAAAGACTTTACTTAAAAGGTAGAGACCACAAGAGCCCCTGATATAGAAAAGAATAACAGACCAAAAAATATACTGTAATAGGGTTTGGCAAATAGAGCTAGTGAGCCTGGCAGAGACACTAGGACTGTTAGATCTCTCAGGGGAGAGATATAACCTCAACCCCTGGCTCCGCGCGAAAAAGAATTAAGGCCGAAGCTTGGTTTGTAATCCAAGTGAGTTGATGGAGAATAGTAGCAGTTTCAGGTTCTACAGTAAATGGAACATAAGACAGACAGAGTCCACGGCACAGTTGCAGGACTGTGGCCTGGCTGCTCTGGACTGCAGCCCAGCTGTGCTACATTGTGTAGCAACCACTGGGAAAGAGAGCCCAGAGAAAAACCTCTGGCCTTTTCAGGGGTCCCGTTGGGAGGCGTGGTTGACAACACTGGTCAACCCCATTGGCTGAATCAAATTCACCTAGCTTAGAGGGACCAATCCAGGTGTAATGCCCACCTAGGTATACCAACCCTTCCTGACTGGAAGTTCGAACTTCTTAGCACGCATAGTGGATGCCCTAGTCCCTATGCTAGCTACCTAACGTTTCC
The DNA here is from genome assembly GCF_050624435.1 of Tenrec ecaudatus. Lineage (NCBI taxonomy): Eukaryota > Metazoa > Chordata > Mammalia > Afrosoricida > Tenrecidae > Tenrec > Tenrec ecaudatus. Next base: position 138,134,370 of record NC_134540.1, on the reverse strand, counting down.
ACCTGAAGAGATATGGACACACATCTTTGGTGTACTGGGTGACAACATCTCTATCTACTTCCTCCTGGAAAAAGGGTCAAAGTGGAGCTTTGGGTCCACACCCTTCCTACTCTGTTGGAAGGGGTTGTCCATTCAGGTCCCAGGACGGATAAGGTTGAGGTGGTCCAGGAGATGGCACATTGGTTCAGGGGCTTTGGTAACCTGAGAACTTCTGAAAAACAAACAAATGGACAAACAGGTTAACAGTTTAAGTGAAACAAGGGTAAGATTGTGAGGTGGCAGTGTCCTTGAAGTTAGGTTAGTGTCACAGGAAATAAACAAAATTCTTAGTATTAACAGGCATGAGTGTTGGTTCATTGTAAACACAGGAACAGAGTAAAAGCATTCACAATTTCCCCTAGGAGGGTATAGGGGTTTGGCACTACTGGGTGCACTGGGATCACTGCTTCATTTATTATTTTGAGGTCTTGGACATGCCCATAAAACCCATCTTTCTTTTTTAACTGTTAATATGGAGGTGTTACAGGGGGAGTTAACAGGGACCGAAGTCCATGTTGGAGGGACTTACTATTAAGGGGTTGTAATTCCTTGATGGCTTTAGGTTTCAAAGGATGCTGTCACTTATGGGGAAACTTGGTAGGATCTTTTAGGAAAATCTTTACAGGGGCAGCATACATAGCTTTGCCGGGGACTCTCATGTCCCAAACTTCAGGGGTTAGGGCTTGTTCCCATGGTTCCTGTGGGGGAATCTGCAGCTCCTCCCCCATGAGGACTATTTGGAGAGCTGTAGAGGGACGAGGATGAGGTCTGACGACTATGCAGGTGTGTAGCTTGGACAGTAAATCTCTGCCTAGGAGAGGAGCTGGAAATTCAGGGATTACTAGGAAGCTATGGAAATATAGAGGTTATCTCATAGATATCTGAGAGGTTCAGTAAAATGTTTAACTACACGTTTTCCTGCCGCTCCCAGGATGGAGCAAGTGCATGGTGCCATGAGTCAGGGGAAGGAGGCAAGGACAGAATAGGTTGCTCCAGTATCTAAACGGAAATTTACTGACCTACCTTCCATGTTTATGCTCACCCTAGGCTCCAGACCAGTAACAGCTATCTCCTGCTGTGGAGCTGCCCGGACCGGCACGTTCAATCCTCCTCCATTAGCAGCTGCATGTTGGCCTGTGGGCACCCCTCCTACAGGTTTTTGGCCTTAGGACAGAGGCCAACCCAGTGGCCGGTCTGTTTGCATAGGAAACATGGCGTCTGAGGAGTCTTGTTCCGGATAGGGCAGTTCCTAGCCCAATCACCCGGCCACTGGAAAATGTACCACTTGGCACCTAGTTCAAAGATCTGAGACACCTGGGAGGCATTCGACGGGCATTGGTTATAAAGTGCAGCCAATACTTGGGCATGCCGGATGTCCTTCCTTCTCTCCTTCTCCCTGGCTCGAGTTTCCCCTTCCTGATCCCAATTGTAAAAGGCCGTATGAGCACAAGCAACCACGTCCTCCAAGGTAGCTCCTTCAGGTTTCTGCACGTTTTTGGAGCTTCTTGTGAATGTCCGGTGCAGCCTGTGTAAGAAACTTGTCTCTGATTAAGACTTGTCGCTCATAGGATTCTATATCTATAGCAGTATAATTCTTCAGGGCCTCCTTTAGTTGCTCTAAAAAAGCTTACAGGAGACTCCATAAGTCCCGGGCGAATCGCTGTCACTTTGGCATAATGAATGGCCTTTTGCCTACCTGACTTTAGTCTATTTGTGATGCACACCAGGAAATGTTCCCATGCCCACTTGTCCTGAGGCTCACTATGATTACAGGCAGGGTCTGTTAAAGGCACAGCAGTTTCCCCTACAGGGTACTTTTCATTCATCAAGTGTAACTCCTCTGCAAACTTCCTAACACCTTTTAAGCACTCGTTCTTTCTCAAAATCTGCCATAGCCTGTCCCAGTATGACCATTCCATCCTTCCAGGTTAAATCACAGGCTAGGGTGAGGTGCTGGAAGTGTTCTATATACTGTTTGGGTTTGTTAGAGTAATTGCCCATCATTTTTAATTTGCTTGACTTAGTTAGAGTAAAAAGCTTGTAAATTGCCTGGGACCAAATCCCCCTGTTGCCTCTATTATAGGTAGAATACTCAGGGCTGTTTCAGGGCTGGGGGAATAGGTGCCTCTAAGTCCAGGGTCCCTTAGGGGGTCCTGGGTGCACTGGAAGGAAGGTCTCTACTTCTCCTCAAAAGGAAAAATTCCGTAACATATGTCAACTCTGCTCACGTTTCCATCATTCCACAAAAATGTACTAGCTGAATCAGGGTTGGAAGGAAAAGTGTACTATTTTCCTGCCAGGATTCTCCATTTTCTAAGATATTGTGGCCAAATAGATTTGCAAAACGAAATCAGCTTCTCTGTCCAGCATCTCCGGATCAAATCTATTTTAACAGGATATATCTGAGGGGGGAAATTCCTGGGTACCGAGCTGGTAAGTCCCATCTAGAAAACACAACTTGATGCCTCAAGGTCAATAACCACAGCTTCAGTGGAGCATCTCTGAGGACCATGAACCTGAGGCCTCAGGCAGGTGCCCCTGCCCAAGGGAAGGGGTTGAAGTCCAGCAGCCAATATAGGTCTGACCATTTTCCAGACCACAAGCTAGGAGGGCCACTGCTTGGTGTGCCCATGGCCTTCAAAGACTCCTGCCAGCAAGAGCACACTCTCAGATCTCTGAAGGGAAAGGAGATCTATCCAGCAGCTCAGGGAACCTTTAGGGAAATTGGAATTTCTGACTGGAACATCGTGGCAGTGGAGCTGTACTAACAGGCGACCCCAAAAGTGCCAGAAGCAGCATCACTGAAAGGCAAAAGTTAACAGTTACTTGGGCTAGGCTGCTGGGCCTGCTCCAGGAAAGTATCCGAGTCACATGGCACCAAATTATGTTATATCTCTCTCTCGAGAGATATACCTCAGTCCTTGACTCTGCAGGAGAGAGAAAGAATTCATGCTGAAGCCTGGTTTGTGATCCAGGTGCCTGGAGGCTGTTAGGGAGACTATTGAACCTTCCATAAGCTAGCAGAGTGCCAAAAAAAAAAGAAGTGCCTCCCCAAAGGAAAGAGGGGGCGAGAGAGGTGCCAGAGAGAAGCAGGGGCAAGAGAGTGAAGAAAGACATTTCCTATACTTACCTGTCTTCGGGAGAATAATTTATCATCTAGACAGGAATAGCCCCACGTGTTTTCCTGGTTGTATAATTCAACACCCCTGGCAGGATGCTTGGCATAGGCAGGCAGGTATGAAGCAAAAGCCCTGCCTGTGGGAGGTCATCTGGGAGGGTGGGGAGCAGGGATTTGTGAACAAGAAAGAGGGCCAGGACTGTTGGTATTGCTAGACCTTCTCCATGGTAGTAGAGCTTACATCTTGAGCACTATTTGCAGAAGCGATGAATGACAATGAAAACCCCACATCGTTTTTCCAAAGTCACCCCACCCACCCCAGGAAAAAAAACAAAACAACTCATTGTCATCAAGTTGATGGTGATATATATGGTTCACTATCATTGTGTGCTCACCTCCCTGATATGATGGTTATAGACAAATGGGTGCATAATCAAATGTGGTGAAGAAAGCTGATGGTGCCGGTCTGGGGTCTTAAAGGCTTGAAGGTAAACAAGCGGCCATCTAGCTCAGAAGCAACAAAGCCTACATGGAAGAAGCACACCAACCTGTGCGATCATGAGGTGCCAAAGGCATCAGGTATAAGGCATCATCGGAACAAAAAATCATATCATTGCGAATGAGGGAGAGTGCGGAGGAGAGACCCAAAACCCATTTGTATGTAATTAGACATCTTCTTATGGAAGGATTGTGGAGAGGAGACAAGCCAGTTAGGGAGCAATGTAGCAACGATGAAACATACAACTTTCCTCTTGTTCCTAAATTCTTCTTACTCCCGACCCCAACTATAATGATCCCAATTCAACCTTGCAAATCTGGCTAGATCAGAGGATGTACACTGGTACAGATAGGAACTGGAAACACAAGGAATCCAGGACGGATGATCCCTTCAGGACCAGTGGTGCTAGTGGAAATAACAGGAGCGTAGAGGGAAAGTGGGGGGGGGGGAGGGGAAACTGATTACAAGGATCTACATATAACCTCCTCCCTGGGGGATGGACAACAGAAAAGCGGGTGAAGGGAGACTTTGGACAGTGCGTGATAAGACAAAATAATAATTTAAAATTATCAAGGGTTCATGAGGGAGGAAGGAGTGGAGAGGAAGGGGGAAAATGAGGAGCTGATGGAGAGCAAATGTTTTGAGAATGATGAGGGAAATAAATGTACAAATGTGCTTTACACAATTGATGTATGTATGGATTGTGATAAGAATTGTATGATCCCCTAATAAAATGATTATTTTTAAAATCTTCATTTAATTCCTTCTGGTCATTAGCCAATCTATTAAAAATGGATTACCTCCATTCCCTCTCTGGCCAGCCTGGTAGAAGCAGCCTTTCTTAGGGGCCTGCCTGTGTGTGTCCTTAAATGGAGTTTCACCACACTGGGACAAGACTCGGAGTAGCATAGCCATGATTCGTGCCCTATCAGTAATGCCATTACTGCTTTGGCCAGAGGCTTTGGACCAATCAGTAAGATCTTCTTTATAGCATAGTGTGCCTATCCCAATCAAGGTCACTTTCCCACTTCTGTAGTTCTGCCTGGAACCTTGATGAACTGATCTGCTGTCAGTCACGATTCTGTGACGTTTCCTTTGTTGTCTGTGGCCTATTGAAGGGGCTGCCTTATTGTAAATCCTCGGGTACCATTTTGGCTTCATGCTAATTTTTTATCTCATCCTGATGATGTGTTTTTGTCTTTGTCTTGTCCATATCTTAATTAAAACTTAATGAGTGTTTTCTTTAAACTATCTCTATTGAGATTGAATTCTAGCAAAATTTCAAGATTAGAAAAAAACAGAAGCAGATGCCTCAGCGGAGCTCTGTGTTACCCTTATGAGTATTGTTGGCCTTCAGATGGAGTCATTCCAGCTTAACTTCTAATGGGAAACTGCAAATAGATGTCAGTTTATCCTGAATTCTAACAGGAATGCAAGATTGAAACAGAAGCCTTGGAAAATCACAGAGGCCCAGTGGGACCTCAGGGTGCTAGCCTTTAATGAGGACAAATTCTTCTTGAGTAATGCTAAGCAACTGGCATCCCCCCACCCCCCTTCTCAAGTCTGGCCTCAACCCTGCTAAGGCCAGTAGTACAGAGTTTCAGCCTCATCCACGACTGCCTGAAGGCCACTTGTCTCAGCAAATTTCTGTCCAGAAGGCCACCACTCTCTAATTCTGTGCCGCAACACTCCACTGGGCTCTGCTCTCCCCTTCTATGGGATAGAGGCTTAGCTAGGCAAGTGGCTCAATTCATTGAGGGAATTTTATGCACAATTGCATATTAATTTGACTTTTCTGTAATAAAATGGCAAACCCAATTGCAAGTGGTTCCATCTATTTGCGTAATAAGGGATCTTTTCTGCTGAGAGGGACTGCTTTTTCTGAGGGCAAGAGTAACAAATTTATCCTACTGCAATGAGGGCACTATTAGGAACAACCCCCTAAATGGTTCTTAACCTTCCTAATGCTGAGGCCCTTTAATACAGTTCCTTGTGTTGTGGTGACCCCCAACATAAAATTATTTTCATTGTTACTTCATGACTGTCATTTTGCTACTGTTATGAATCATAATGTAAATATCTGATATGCAGGATAGATTTTCATTGTTACAAATGGAACATAATTAAACATAATTAAAGCACAGTGATTAATCACAAAACAAGATGTAATTATATATTGTGAAATATTTCTTTGTTTTCTGATGATAGGCGACCCCAGTTTGGGGGGTCGTTCCACCCCCAAAGGGGTTGCGACCCACAGGTTGAGAACCACTGCCTTAAGGGGAGAGGCGGGGTGGCAGGAGGGAGGGGGAGGGGTTTGTGCCAGGATGTCCAATTTGTTTCTTTTTCTTTCTTTAATACATAGAATCAAAGCAAAAGGCTACATAAAGAAGCTCATATTATCACACAGATATGGAAGAAGGAAGCAGAACCATGCAAACTATAGAAACATAATAGTAATGACAATGTAGAAGGCAGAGTGAGAAACTATTGTCCAGCCCGCTAGAGCAGGAGAGAAGCTACAGGAGAGAGAAAATAATTTGAACGGGTGTGATTTTTTCAGAGATCATTAAGAAACAAAGAAAACAAATCTCAGCAATCTGAGCTTCTATAAATTACTAAAAACTACCTGAGAAAGGCAGTTGACTTCTTTTGGGGAGATCAATTTTTCCAATTGGCTCTGGAAGCATTTCTCTGGATGCAGCAGAATCCATCTGGGTTGCACAAATTCTTTTTTGTCTACAATGAAGAAATCTAGAGCAACTGCCTCACATATAACCCTGACCCTGAATGTCAAGACTAAAAGACTAAATTGATGACATTGATTATTGAAGCTAAATTCATTGAAAAATGTTATGTTAAGTGTTGTTGTTGATGATGATGTTGTCGTTGCTGTTGTTGCTGGGTGCCATCAGGTTGCACTGAGTGCTAGCCGCCCTACACACAACAGAATGAAACACTGCAGTGCACCATCCTCACAATTACTCCCAGGCCTGACCCACTGATGAAGCCATCGTGCAATCCTTGTTAGTGAGGGCCTTCCTGTTTGGCAAACATAATGTCCTTCTCCAGAGGCTGGTCTCTGACAATGTATTCCAAGTATGTAAGGTAAAGTATTGCCATGCTTGCTTCTAAGGAGCCCTCTTGCCTCACTTCTTCCAATATAGCTTGATTTGTCCTTTTAGCAATCCCTCGCCAGCATCACGATTCAAACTCATCTAGTCTTCTATGGTCTTCCATACTCAATGCCTAACTTTCACATGCATATGATGCAATGGAGAATACCATGGCTTGGGCCAGACACATTTTAGTTCTCAAAATAAAACCCTAATCCTTCAATATTCTAAAGAGGCCTCATTCAGCAAAATTATCTAATTCAATTCTATTAACCATAGTCTTTTGCAAACTATCTGCGATATTTAGATGATTTTATGCCAACTACACAGTCCTGGCTAGGGGTGGCGTCAAACAGTTAAACCTGGAGTGTGATGTTCTCATAAGGAGGAACCTGGGAGTGAGATGGCCCCCTTCCTGTCTTACCCCCTTCACCTTCTTGCTTGCTGGACAACCTGAGAGCTGCCAGAGCTGGTCCAGGTTTCCACTGACTTTGGATCCACAGAGTGTGCATCCACCAACCTGTGATCTTCCTGTGTTCTGCTTAGCTGCATGTTGGTGCATAAGTCAGAAGAGAGACTTGTGGACTAGTATTGACCTTATGCACTTGAGTTAGACTGGGAGGATTTCTTGGTGTATAGTTACTTGTTGATATCAAAGACCTTTCTTCTACATATATTAGTGTCACCAGATGTTTCTCTCTAGTCAGCCCAGCTTAGCACAATATGATACCTGGGGAGCAGGGTGCTAGAGAAACAAATCATTAAGATGGAGCGTGGAGACTTGCCTGAACTCTTCCTAATGGAATTCAGAGGGTATTGGATGTTTCTTTGGGTAGCTCGAGGTCAGATATGGTCGCATGCTTTATTCGGTTGGTTTCTGGGAGGGTATTGAGAGTGAAAGTTTTTATTTGCAGATGTTGTCTTTGGCTATTCCTACCTGAAATGCAGCAAATGAATGTAAGTGATGTTAAAATTGCAGCTCAAGGGATGAAAATGCCTCTTGAACTTCTCTGAGACTAAACCTATGCATGTAGCTTAGTCGTCATGGCCTTGCAGGGGCCCAATTATATTGCATATGAATGGGATAGTTTAGATAAGAAAGGATTGAATTTGAGTGCATTAAGAAATATATTTTGGATCTGGATGTACTAGTTCTTTTAATTATAAATTGGGCAAAAGACATGAATAACTATTTCACCAAAGATGTCACATAATATGGCTTACAAACATGTGAATAAATTCTCACTATGACTAATAATTTGTGAAATGCTAGGAGATATGACCTTAGTTCACAATAATAGCACAATTAAAAAAAAACTCAAACAGAAAGCAACAATTCCTGAGGAGGGTTTGGAGAGATTAGAACACTTAGACACTGCTGGTGGACTTGTGAACATATGCTACCATTGAGGTAAGCAATATGGTGCTACGTAAAACAACTGGGAATGAAAGCACCATAAGACCCAGCAGCGCGTTTGCTGGGTATATACTCCAAACACAGAAGAAATAGAAAAAAAAATGAATGTTCTCCCTTGTTGACCTCAGCAGAGTTAACAATAGCTAGAAGCTGTAAACAGACGAAATGCCCAGCAGTCGAAGAATGGGTAAAGAAACTGTGGTCTAATCACACAATGGAATCCTAAGCATCCCCAAGAAACAGTGATGAATTCACGACACAACTCTGTTGCCGATGGACCTGGAAAGCATTGTGCTGAGAAAGTTGTTGTTGTAGCGGTTTTTGTAAAGTGCCATTGAGTCGTTTCTGGCACAGAGTGCCCCGGTGCATGGCAGAACAAAACTGTGCCCGGTTCTGACCCATTTCACAGTGGTGGCCATGCTTGAGCCCATTTCTGCAGCCACGGTTGCCAATTCATCTCATGGAGGGCCTTCTTTGTTTTGCTGGAGTTCTGTCTCCTGACAACATATCCCAAGTATGTAAGACAAAGCCTCTTCACCCTTGCCTCTAAGAAGCACTTAGGTTTTACTTGTTAAAAAACAGGTTTGTCTGTCCTTTTGCCAGTACATGGTATTTTCGATATCCTTCGCTAATACCACAGAAGTTAAACAATGAAAAATGGGCAAGTATTATAGGAAAGCATTACTATAGGGATAAACAACAACATAAGCCAAGTACCCATCCACAGGCTGTAATCTTTTATGAGCAAGGAGGTGGCACACCTTCCTAATGCTCATGATCTACGCACCCTCCTCCTTACTTGTGCATCTTAATGACATCTTCAAAAGAGAAAGGCTTACCTCAGCTGGATCACATATCTCAGTCTATCGGGCATGCTTCGGCCGTTGTGTACATGCATTACAAAACGTTCTGTAACATCCCCAGTCCTCACTGTTTGTGTAACTAGTGCCTAGTCACTTGAGTGTTTGATCTATACAGGTCAAGGATTCATGTAGTTTGGCCTAAAAAGCCACCCTATACATGTATACTTCCCATTTCTAAACAGCATTTGAAATTCTATAACATTGACTAAATTAATGACACTACCAATAGAAGCACCATATAATCCACAGGGATCTACAATATTCTCCAATAAAAGGATAATTATGTGTATAAAGTGTAAGACATAACAAAATAATATTTCATAAATTATCAAGGGTTCATGAGGGAAGGTGGGGTAGGGAGAGGAAAACAAATGAGGAGTTGATACCAAAGGATCAAGTAGAAAGACAATGTTTTGAGAATGATGAAAACAACAAATGTATAAATGTGCTTGACACATGGATGGATGGATTATGATAAGAGTTGTGAGAGCCCCCAATAAAATGATTTAATAAGTAAAGTGAACCAGTAACATAAATCATTAATAGGTGAATAGCTTTTTAGCTCACATTTAAGCAGTGGCTCTAATATAAGAACAATTAATTCTTATTTTGTATCTCTACTCAATACTTGCATTCATGACGAGATCACTGAAGATATGGATGCTATAGCACTGCACAGTGAAGTAATTAAATGGTGCCAGGATAGCAGAAAACATAGTGCCTGAGGTCTTAAAGTGTTGTCTTACAGCAAGTAGCTATCTGAGATGTCAGCAAAATCCACACCGAAGGAGCATATCAGCTTGTATAATTCAAGGATTGTCAATAATAAAAATCCAAGACTGGAGAAGAGATCAGTTTGGGGGCTTCAATTCTCTGCATCCAATTTGCAGAAGGCCCTGGACAACAACGAAAGTCCGAGACACGTTTTCAGTGTCCCAGGTGGGTTGAGTGTCCTGTGAACCCGCTCCGAAAACTGACCAGCAAAGAGGTTAACATGTCCATCATGATCAGACAGAATGCATTGGAAAATGGATGAATACCAATGTAGTTCGTGTATTTTTAACACCTTTCACCTATTCTCCCCTTTGACCCATTTTTAACTTTTATAGTTTTATTACTTTCTGCTCTCTTTCCGTTGAGGCTTCTCTATTTTATTTTTTTCCTTTCTATTTCAGTACATTTTTCTTTATATGAACTCCAGAATAGGTAAATTTATAGAGACAAAAAACTGGGCTAATACTTTTCAGGATTATGACAGGGAAAGTTGAAGGGAAATGAGGAACTAATATTAATAAGTATCAAATAGAGGAAAATGCTCTAAAACTTATTGTAGTCATGATTGTACAATTATTTTAAATATATTTAAAATAATGAATTATATGATGTATAAATTCTATATCAATAAAACAGTTCATTTAAAAAATATAACTAAAATGTAGAATACTGAAAAATAACACTAGAGCAACCATTACTGTGTGCACAGTGCTTTGCCATTACCACAAATGTTTTTCAATTCATCTATTACCCATTTCAGTGAATCAGCAATGTTTATATACTTTCTTGAAAATAGAATTCTTATAAAAGTTCAGGATCTGTAATATAATTAATAACATTTCAACATTAAGAATAAATGAATGGATAGGGGTAGAGGGAGGTGGCGAAAGTAAGTGGTGTTAACAAATCCAGGGACAAGGGAATAACAAGTGATCCAAATTGGTGGTGAGGTGGGTGTGGAAGGCCTGATAGGGCATGATCAAGGATAATGTAATGAAGTGGAATTGCTGAAACTCAGGTGGGGAGGGAGGAAAGTCAAGGGAAATAGAGGAAAGAGCTGAAAGACAAAGGGAATTTATAGAGGTCTAGATAAAGACATGTACATATGCAAATATATTTATATAGGAGGATGGTGAAATAAATCTATGTGCCTATGTTTATAGGTTGAGTATTAAGGTAGTGGAAGGACATTGAGCCTCCACACAAGTACTCCCTCAATGCAAAAATATTTACTTCTATTAAATTGGCATTCTATGATGCTCACCTTCCCCACGCAACCACTGAAGACAAAGTGGGTGAATAAGAAAATGTGGTGAAGAAAGCGGATGGTGCCCAGCTATCAAAAGATATAGTGTCTGGGGTATTAAAAGCTTGAGGGTAAACAAGCATCCATCTAGCTCAGAAGCAACAAAACCCACATGGAAGAACACACCAGACTGTGTGATCACAAGGTGCTGAAGGGATCAGTTATCAGGCATCAAAGAACAAAAATCATATCGTTGGGTGCACACCTCCATGATACGATCACTAAAGACAAATGGGTGCATAAGCAAATGTGACAGACAAAGCTGATGGTGCCTGGCTATCAAAAGGTATAGTGTCTGGGATCTTCAAGGCTTGAAGGTGAACAAGCGGCCATTTAACTCAGAAGCAACAAAGCTCACATGGAAGAAGCACACCAGCCTGTGTGATCACGAGGTTTTGAAGGGATCAGGTGTAAGGCATCATCAGAACAAAAAAAAATCTTACCATATTGAATGAGGGGGGGAGTGCAGAGTGGAGATCCAAAGCCCATTTGTTGGCCACTGGAGATCCCCTTGAGGCATCTAGGGGAGGAGATGAGCCAGTCAACGTGCCATGTAGGAATGATGAAAAATACAACTTTCCTCTAGTTCCTAAAAGCTTCCTTCTCCTCCCCCTCCCTCCGCCACCCCACCACCACCACTATCATGATCCTAATTCTACCTTGCCAGTCTGGCTAGACCAGAGGATGCACGTGGGTACAGATAGGAACCAGAAACACAGGGGATCCAGGGCAGATGATCCCTTCAGGACTAGTGGTGTGAGTGGCGATACTGGGAGGGTAGAGGGAGAGTGTGTTGGAAAGAGGGAACCAATTAAAAGGATTTACATGTGACCTCCTCCCTGGGGGACAGACAACAGAAAAGGGGGTGAAAGGAGACGTCGGACAGGGAAAGATATGACAAAATAATAATTTATAGATTATCAAGAGCTCATGAGGGAGGGGAGAGCGGGGAGAGAGGGGAAAAAATGAGGACCTGATGCCAGGGGCTTAAGTGGAGAGCAAATGTTTTGACAATGATTAGGGCAATGAATGTACAGATGTGCTTTACACAATTGATATATGTAAGGATTGTGATTAAGAGTTGTATGAGCCCCTAATAAAACGATTTAAAAAAAAGAATAAATGCATGATGAACTTTAGGATAGTTTTTGTATTGATTTGAAATGAAATGCAAATTACTATTTTGTAGTCTCAAAATAAAATGTATGGAATTGTCTTAATATTTGATAGCAATTTTATTGACTCCCAATGCTATTTCAATCACATGCATGAATGTGTAAAAATCAGGATTTTCATAATCTGAGTCCCGAAGGATGTGTGAAATTTGATGCAAGATATAACAGACAAGATTTCTCATCAACTGAAGGAAGTATTTTCAGACTCCTGGAAAAAAAATCATACTAGGGTCTTTAAAAATTCATGCATAGTGTGTATTATAAAAAAAGAATGCTTGCCTGGATTTTAAAAATTAAGTTGTTATAACGTGTCTGAACAGGAGTGAGTTTGATCCATTTTCAATGTGAAAGGAGCCCTTATGGGAGTGACATGGTTTCTACTGAAATAGAAGCAAGAGCAAATATCACAAGTAGGGTGTACGATTTTCTACAAAGTTTATGAGGACAAACAAAGCAATCAGCAGTTTCAAATGTATACATCTTTTTTAGAAGAAAGGAGATGTTAAAGAAGAAGAAGCCCTCAGAGGGAAACCAGGTCTATCAGTTACAGGCCACACTCCTTTCCAAGCCCACTTGAAGAAGTCTGATGATTAACAAGGCCCCCTGGTGGAGTTGTGAGGGCTCTGTTAGATTAGTGACTGCAAATTTGCTGATTTAAATTACCCATTCCCCAAGGGCAAATGAAAAGGCTTGGCTTACTTTTATTTTTCCCATCCTGTAAAGATTTGAAAAGCTATAGAAACCCCACATAGAGAGGTCACTATGAATTAAAATGGGCTCCATGGCAGTGAGTTTGGCTTTTGTTTCCATGACTAACAGGAGAAACAACACAGGAAACACACATAGACATCTCAAAGGGACACAATTTGGCAGGAAAAAAATTACAGTAAGTTTCTGTTCAATTGTGAACAAATTGTTGCACCCAGGCCAGTAGCAGACAAGAGCAGAACTCTAAATGAATCACATCAGTGAAATCCTAAAGCATTTTGGAAGAATTAGAGCAAGAAAAGAACCGTGGGTTGACCAATATAATGCTAAAGACAATTAGCGTAATGGCTACTGAGAGGTGGGGATGATGCTCACAGAGCAAAAGCAGGTCAAGAAAAAGAGAAGTTAAGGCAAAACAATGTTGTTTGTTTGTTTCTTTGAATGCTCACGGTGTTTTGCTTAACTTCCTGGAGAGCTTTAGAATGAAAACATTGGAGTGTTTTTTTTTTTTTTTTTTGCTTTAAGCGTGAGTGTTTGAGACCTTGAGTCACAGCTTCAGCAGAAATGAAAACTTAACCTGAAAGCCTCAACAGAGCGGTCTTCTCACTGCAGTGCTTCAGCTCATTGCTCTCATCAAAGACAAACAATGCTTCCAGAGATTAATGGAAACAAATTAGTGTTCATCTGCTGACAGTCCTCATGTTATGCCTTCTGACTGGGCTTCATTTCCTGTAAACAACTATATAAAAGGCACTCACTTTGCTCCAGTTAGTAATGTGAAAAGACTGCATTGACCCAGCTAAATCCCTGAAGGCTTAGCTCTTTAAGAATGGACGAACTGGCTGCCATCACTGTCTGTCAAAGTATTATGGAGCTTGCGTTGAGAAATAACACTTATGTTTGTTGTGTTTACCTTTTAATTAACTTTTCCACAAACTTTGTGGAGACTCCATCCAATGATTGTGTGTGTGCAAGAGGGAGTACGCCAAAAGACCGGGATGTGATATAAGGGGGATAGTGCATTTAGGGTTCATTCCACCAGGTCACTGTTAACCGAGCTTTCTATTTAGAGGTTCTGAAAAGATTACCAGATAGTGTGTGATAAAAAAGGCCGGATTCATGGCATATGGGGGACTGATTTGGCCGCCATGACAATTCATCTGATCACGCAGCCATCTCAGTGTACCAGTTTTGGGCATTTCCCCCATGCTCACCTGACCTCACTCCATGGTCCAGAAAAAATGAAAACAAAAATGTTTCATTCTGTTTCAGTGAATGAAGTGGGACATGAAAGGACAGTGATTTAACAAAGTAGAACAGGTGAAGGACAAAAGAGGGAAGTGCTGTCGGCCATCCAAACCGATGTGTTTGCAAAATGTTTCCAAGAATGGAATCACAGATTAGATGCATGTATTAAGTGTAAGGGAGTGTATGTTAAAATTGATGACAAAAATTGGAGGGGGGGAAATTAAATACAAATCTTTAAAAAAAATCTCAGTTATTTTTAGGTGCTCCTTCTAGTGAGTTCCATCTCATGGGGAGCATATATGTTCAACAGAGCTGCACAGAAATCAGTCTGCACAACACATGCAGGAGTAATCTCTGAGCCCAGGTTTGCAGCTAATATGTCAATCTATCTCTTTGAGAATCGTCCTCTTTTGTTGACATCCTTCTACTCTACCAGGTCTGACATCCTTTTCTAGGGACGAGTCTCTCATGATAACATGCTTAAAGTACTTGACACTCCACCTTGCTATTCTTAGTTTCTAAGGGGTACCCTGGGTGGTCCTCTAGCAGTTCATGATCTTCTAAATAGTTTTCTATAACTTCACAATTCAAATGCATTGGACTTACTACCATCTCCCAGATTCATCATCTAACTTTCACAAGTGTATGAAATATATGAAGTGATTGAAAATATGGCTTGGGTAAGGTAAGGCACACGTTAACCCTTAAAGTAACATCTTTGCTTGTCAGTACACTAAAGAGGCCTGGTGTAGACAATTTGCCCAAATGAAGCATGTATTTTGAACTGCTACCTCCATGAGTATTGATTCACGGAGCCAAGCAAAAGGCAATCTTTGACAAGTACAGTCTCTTCTACTTTTCATGATTTTATCATTTGTTCAGTTGTTAGGCTTTTTGTTTTCTTCATTTTTTGGTCTTCTTCAGTAATTATTTCAAGACAGATTCACATTCAGCAAACATGATTGTGCATCTGCATAGGCACTTGTTAATAAGCCTGGCTTCAATTCGGTGTCACAGTCTTCATCTATCCCAATTTTTCACTGTTTTCTTAGTATACTGTATTTGCTCACATTACAGTCATGATTTGAAGCCTTCTAACTTTAAGTGTGTATACGCTACCCTTTAAAGTTTTGTTCTTTGTTTTGGTTTTGGTTTTGGATTAGGAAACAAAACCAAGTCGGAAAGCATGAAAGCACGATCGTAAGTACCTAGCGAATAATTTTCCGTTAAACTCATAGAATTGTCCTTCTTTGATGAGAGCATGAGTAGGAATATTTTAGTGGAGAAGAGTGCTCTGAAAATATATGGGAAACTTGCATGTATGTATTGTTCTGCTATGGTTTTATCTCATTTCTCAGAAATTCTCATTAAAAACAAAACCAATTAAAAAAATCACAGGTGTTCTCATGATACACACACACACACACACACACACACACACACACACACTATGAGAGGCCTGCAAGAACTCCAAGGATGAAATAGAATTGAGAGGAAAGTTGAGTTTTCTAGGAACTTCTTGAAAAATATATTTACATACTACACACATCTATGAGTTATTGCTCACAGAGTAACAGTGAATCCTCTTAGGGACCACATCGCTGTCAAAATCAGACTCCAATTTCCTGCATGGTTCTCTAGCATTTTCTTTGATTTTCAACGACAATTGGCCCTTGGTACCCATGAGAACCAAGTTTGTAGGTTCAGTCAACCACAGACCAAACATACCCAGCTAAACAAACAGAAAAAGCAGTTATGTAGGCAAATAAGTTCCTCAAAGGCTACAAGGAAGCATGAAGTGTTATCTATTTAACATTTACATTGTTTTAGTTGTTATCAATAATATAGAAATGTTTGAACTATTTGGGGGGGATGTTCCTATATTACATGGACATAACTGTTTCATTTTATAAGCTGGACTTGAATAGTCATGGTTTCTATGGAAGTCCCCAGTGACTAGGGGGGATGAGGAGGCTGATCTTTCTCTCTTCCAAATGCATCATCTTCAAGTCTGTCCTGTCCCATAGTGAAATGTGAGACGTGACATAAATGCCGCCGTGTTTGCAGTGCATTCTTTCTCTAGGGAAGTCAGCGGGTAAATCGTTCTCAGTTGAAATTGCTGGTGGTTCCCACCTTTTGGTAAGCAAGGATGCACTTTAACCACTTTGCCCCTGGTTCCTTTCCTAGCCCATGCTTGGTTGTTTTG
The DNA here is from genome assembly GCF_050624435.1 of Tenrec ecaudatus. Lineage (NCBI taxonomy): Eukaryota > Metazoa > Chordata > Mammalia > Afrosoricida > Tenrecidae > Tenrec > Tenrec ecaudatus. Next base: position 138,117,901 of record NC_134540.1, on the reverse strand, counting down.
TTTGAATTTCTAATTATTTCGCCAACCACAGTAACCCTCTGAGAAATATTATTGTTACTTGTTATTATGAATGTCATGTATTTTCAGGATAAAACATTACTATTATCATAATTCTCATAGTGGAAAGATGTCATTTTCTAGGCCTGTAAACAGTTAGTTTAGGAAACCCACGGGGAAGGGATTCTATCCTGTCCTCTAGGGTTGCTGCGAGTCAGGATTGACTCAATGGCAGAGAGTGAAAAGATAATAATTCAGCATACATAGTGAAACTCAGTGGTGGAATTCAGCTGGTTTGCACCAGCTTCAGCAGAACTGATACATGATGTTTTTTCTCTGACTTCTGCAAACTCATTAGTAAAATGGCATTTTTATCAGGGCTATCTAGAGTGGGCAGCTTCCTAGAATGGAAATCACAAATTTATCTTCTCTGAACTTTTCTCATTCATTTCCACAATAGCATATTATAAACTCTCATAGTGATGTTTATTCCCTACATACATATAAAAAGTTATATGGAACTATGCTTGCTATATTTATCTCATAAAACGCTATATACTTTTGATAAAATACTACATTTTTATTCCTTTGTCTTTATTACCTCAGTAAACAAATATATAACACAAAGAGAAAAATTAGCAAAAACCAAAGGATGATATGCTGTCATTCGTTTCAGCTTTGTGTTATGCCCCAAATTCCCACAAGACATTATGAGCTGATTATGCAATTCCTGAACGTGATCAAAGAGTAAACAGGTTGTCAGAATAATTGCTATGGGTTCAGCAGAAGTAGAAAGCGGTTTTTCAAAGATGAACATGGTGTGTTGAGAGAAGAGACGTTGCCTGTATCTGATATACCACACACAATGACTGTTGTCTAATTGGCTGACCTCTCAAAGAATGGGATCCTACTCCCACAGTGGAAAGATGGCCAAGGATAAATCCCACAGCTGATGATGCTCGGATAAAAAACAATGAAGACAAATCAGGAAGCAATCTGGCAATATCTTAAATAACAGTTTTATTGCTTCTGTCAGGTGTTCTTTAATATTTTTCATTAATATTTGAAAACTCATAACAAAATCTAGTCCTGTGTACCTCTTTTAATGTTCTTATTTAAGTATTAACTTATGAAATTATACACTACATTCTAATATATATATTTTTATACTTACAGCAGTCATTTGGGCAGCGAAGCAGTTGTTAAATTTTTCAAATCCCACCACAGTTACGAGGTGTTTCGTTCCCGACTTCCTAGTGACCCTAGAGGACAGCGTGGAGCTGCCCTGGAGGTTTCTGAGACTGTAATCTTTCAGGCAGTACACCGCCTCACCGTTCTCTGGGCAGCACAGCTAGTGAATTCAAACAGCTGACACGTGGTTAGCCGCCCAAAGCAGAGCCACTCCGCTCCATAGAAATGACTTTGAGTTCGTTTGAATTCCCGACAGAGAAAAGCGTGTAATGTTGATGGCTTTCAGGAGTGATACCCGAGGTTGAAATTATGTCTCTGTCACTTTATAAACGTATGTTCGAAAGCAATGTAATTAACCTTTATTGTGACTAATTTTCCTGAGAAATGAAATAGTGCCGATTTCATGGGGTTTATATTGGTTTGAAGTAATTTGTTAATACTTTATTAGTAATAGTGATCTCATAAGGCAGAATTCAAGTGTAAAGATTAATATTTTAATCAATTGTGAGCATTACATTAACCTCAGAGTGTATTTAATACTCAAAACCCATTTACTCTATTAGCTATATAGAATGACATGTTTTTACGACTTTCATTTTATGTTTTTCAAAATATTTGGCAAACTGTTATTTCATTGGGAATGAACACTTCCTAAGGATGATAAGCTTAATAAATCTCTAATATCATTTTATTTGAAGGAACCATAAATTAATCAAATAGCCTAAAATTTTAGCCCAATATGTTTTTCAATAAAATCGTATTTCATATAAGAACTAGTTAAGCATTTTTGTATATACACTTGGATAAAACTTATCTTATTTCTTTAGGATTAGAATTTTTCTAGGATTAGAATGACTAGGTTACGCATTTTTTTCAAACCGTTTTATTGGGAATGAATACAGACCTCTTATCTTTCCATAGTTCAGTTACACCCAGCAGTATTGTGAAATTGCGACTGCAATCAGTTTCGCAACATGCTTGATTCATGCATTCATTGAAAGTATAGCTGGTATTCCGTTCAACTCACTAACCGATAGTCCAATAAACAGAGGCGCAAACGTTGCTGCGATGGCCCAGATTGCATTCCATGTTGGTGTTGGTGGGTGCCATTTGACTTCCATTCTTAGAAGCTCCAGCCCACAGAGCTCGTCTACCCCTACGGGGTTTCCTAGTCTTTCTTCCTTGGAACCACAGGGTGAGTTTCAATTGCCAGACATTCTGTTAGCAGCTGAACATTTAGCAGTGCACCATCAGAGACCCTTCATACCTTCTTACAATCCAACACATTCCCTTATAGAGGATACTGTATGATCTTCCTGTAAATAATGTATGGAGTATTATTCCTTAAACTTGAGTCACAAATTAACATTCTAAGCAAATGAGCAACAATTTCACTTAATAAAACATCAAGTAAACATGAGCCACAATCTGTCGGTTTAGCAAACTAATGTGAATTTAAATTTAGTTGATTTTGCTTTAATTCCTATTAGAGTTTCTCTTCAGTATATTTGGTGAAACATACATCTCTGGGTTATTTGATTGTTCTACCTGGTCTTCAGCCTCTTTTCCCTTAAACATGTGGCAGAGACTACTTTCTTCTGACTCAAATCCATTCTCTCCTTTCTAGGAAGTGAAATGTGATTGGGTTTATGATCAGTATGTATACGTCTGAGAAAAGGATAAATTCTATTGTGATTAGAGGAGGGAATAGTGATCATTGGGTACCATTCCTTTTTTCTGATCGCAGGCCACTGGGATCAGTAGTTTCTAGGTCTATTAGTCCTTATGATTAATTGTACAGTGGAGTATTTAATTTCTTATACTTTCTTTGCTCTGCATGGGAAAAGACTAATATTCGTGTGCTAGATAAACACAGAAAACCTTTTAAGAGCCCTTCTCCATGACTAAAATAGAATACAGACCACTGCCTTTTTAAGCTAAGCAAAGCCACTTGGCCTTGAAATATTCTTCTCAAGGATGAATTTGATCTCCTCTTCATTTTGTTATTCCTAGAATATTAGGTCATATGATTTCCCAAATCAAAATGGCCAATACCAATCAATTTCAGCTCTCTAATGCCTGAACCATCATCAGATAAACTAGATTATGTGTGAAACATGGCATCCGGGTTGGAGGAATGCTTATTAACAACCTGCAGTATGCAGATAGCCCAACATGGCTTGCTGGTGGTGAGGAGGAATTGAAGCATTTGCTAATGAAGATCAAAGATTGTCGCCTTGAATACGCATTACAACTCAATGTAAAGAAGACCCAAATCCTCACCCGAGTTCGCATCACTGCAAGTGGAGCCAAGGTTGCTGTTGTCAAGGAATTTTTCTAACTTGGATCCACAATCCCTGCTCGTGGAAGCAGCAGTAAAGATCAAAAGATGTGTTGCATTAGGTAAATTGGCTGTACATGGCCTCATTAGAGGATTGAAGAGCAAGATATTATGTTGGGGACAAAGGTGCCCCTGACCCCAGCCACGGCATTCTCCATTGCATCACCTGTATGTGGACAGTGGACATTGAAGAAGGAAAACCACAGGGAGCCGATGCATGGGAATATGCTTGGGAATGCTGGTGCTGGAGAAGACTATTAGAAGTACCGTGGACTGCTAAAAGGACACACACATCTGTATCGGAAGATGCAAAGCCAGTGTTCCTTAGGTGCAAAGACGGCAAGCCTTCCTCTTACATGTTTAGGACATACGGTCAAGAAAGAGCAGTCTCTGGAGAAGGACATCATGCTGGGGAAAGTGGAAGGGCAGGGCAATAGAGGAAGAATCTCAAAGAGATGGAGCGACACAGTGGCTGCACCAGTGGGCGCAGGCATAGGAACCATTTGGAGGATGGCCCAGGACAGTGCGGGGTGTCCTACAGTTTTGCCTAGATAGCGTTGCTATGGAGGCAACTTGATTGCACCTACCCGAACTAGCAATGCCTATGATATCAATGGTAATGCATTCAGTTCATTTTTTGGGAAGATTTCCACATTCTAGCTTCTTACTTTGTGCGTGTCCCAATTATTAAAGGATATTTGCAGCTCTTTCCTTTCGGTTTGAATCGTGTCACGCGTGTAAACATATGTTCCCCAAATTTACTCAATCCAAGTCAGTAAAGTCCATTTTAATTTGAAGAAGCATCTCCATATATATCTCTATATATACAGTTGATTTATAAAATTTCGAAGGCTGTAAGTCTTTACAGGATCATCTGACCTCTTTTTATCCCTTAACGGTGGTTAAGTGGTTTGAAGCTCTTATTTTGTGGTTAGTGGCCCACTGCTTATCCCATAGCACGCCCAAGGATCCTTAATAGTTCTATATAGTCACAGAGTAATGTGGATCTATAATGAAAATTTGGTTATGAAGAATCCATGACACTGATAAAAATCCATGTTTGTGAAAAAGTGTAGGCTTCAAAGTGAGGAATGCTTGGTTTGAATTTCAGTGACCTGTGACCCTGGCAAATCTATTGGACATTTCTCTCAGCTTTCTTACTAACAAAATATAGATATGAAATCGTTAAATCAACTGTGAGGCTTTATTAAGAAAAAATGAATGGTACATAGTTATACCCTCTTACATGAACATTTCAATCAAGATTGCTTTTATTTATATCAATTGGTTCTCCCAGTCACAAACACACCTGGGAATATACATACTCTTTACTTGGATGTCTTTGAAATATGACATAGTTAAATAATTGAGATCTAGGCATGCTCTCTTCATTTGCAAGTAGCATCCCCAGAATTTTTTTCAAGTTTTCACTCTTATGTGAAATAGAAATCAATGCTGTTTTGGAAACTACATAGTGTCTAATATTTAGGACAACGCATATTTTTCCCTGTTGTAACCTAATGGATGCTTAACAATAGAAACATCTATTTCAAGTATGGCAGAATGTCACATTTTCAACCTAGTATTGAAAACAAAAATTTATATGGGTTTAGAGTAGCCAGTCATATCTAAATTACTCTTGAAGGCTTCTACTTGGTACTAGAATTGCATTTCTTTTCTATGACAATGGAGGAAGTGATAGGAAAGACTGGTGAGGGATCAGTTGAATTTGTTTACCTAACTACTTCACGTATTGATGTTACTTTATTTAATAGGTAGGATGTGTTAAAAGAAACATAACATTACAAGTTTAGAACTTAGCTTAAGTCGATTTCCATGAATTGAATACTGAGTGGTGGATACTCAGTCCTTGACAATACAGAGAGAATCGGTGTTTTGCTTTGTTTTTTTTTTAAGGCCAGTAGAGTAAAATCAGCTGCCATGGGCTTTCAATAAAAAGGTGATAGGTTTCTAAGATCAAGGAGTGGTTAAGGTCAATATCTCCATTACTCTTTGTCCTGCAAACAATTCTGTCGCTGTGTAAAGTGAAGTGTCTTGGCAGGATAAAGTGATAGAAGATTGTGCACTTAATGTCCGGGATCTATTTTTCTTTGGTTAAAGAGAGTACTTCACTCTCGCTTCTTCCTGCCAGTCTTCCTTCACAGGGACTAAATTACCTAAATAGAGGGTAGGTTGTTAAATGTCGGAGCTTCAAGATCTTAAAAGTACTGGCTGTTTGCCATATTGATGAACTGACAAGGATTGGCCTGTGCTTGCTTAAACATTCCTTGCCATTTATATATGGACAATATAGCGAATGGAAATATCCTGTCTATCTACTGGAAGAAATCATCAATATCTTTATGGAACATAAAATTTCCTTTCCCTTTTTCTTCTTAATCTACTGAAATATTCATTGGGATAATTCCTTTTCAATCTTTTCATGCACTGTGAAAAGAACTAATGGTTGTTCACCTGTAATATATTTCTTTTGTGCTTGTTTATTTTTGGTGACTTGTGTTCTGCCTGTCTTTCATTTTTGTGTATATAAAATATATCTGTATATTTTATATAAAAATTAAATAATGTATATTAGATATCCATTAAACTTATTAAATATAAGTGTGGTATATACACATAAGTTATATTAACTATACATATATCTTTTATGAACTCATGCGTATTTTATTACACAACAATTGGCATTTATTTCATAAACACACAAATTAATATATGTATGCATATGTACACACACGAGACCTGGTGGCATAATGGTTACGTGATGGGCTGTTAACCACAGGGCTGCAGCTCAAAGCTACCGGCCACCCTGAAGGAGAAAGATGGTTCTTGGACTTGTGTACAGAGCTTTAGCCTCCAAGATCCACGGCGGCAGTTCCTCCATGCTCTCTGAAGCCACTATGAGTTGGCATCAACGTGATGTCCGTGAGTTTGTTCATTTGGCCTACACACACAACAATGACATTTTAACAATTGTCGTATGTACAGTTAAATGATAGTGTGTTCTTAATGTTGTTAATTACATCCTTATTCACTACCAAAATTTACAAAAAAATTAATTAGAAACGCAATGTCTTCTAAGCACTGAGTCCTCCCTCCGGCCTCCCTCAAGCCCCGTGGGAAAGTCTAAGTACCTGGTATGGCACGGCTATCCATACTCTGTAACTCCCTCTATTTGGATGGAAGTATGGCAATTAGGTGCAGAGGACTCAAAATGAGGGAATTTGTCAGGTTTGCCATTCCACTGGGCATAAAGTGGACCGTTTCAAAAGTTGGAAGAGGGTGGATCCATAAATAGATTTTGAGCTTGCACTTAACTGTATGTCCTAACCTAAGAACAATCAATTCTTATACTGCAGCCCTGTTCCACACTTAAACTCATAAAGGGTTCTCTGAAGATATAGATGTTATAACTTAATGTGGTTATGAAATCAAATTAAAGAAAGTGTCTGGGGTCTTAAAAGCCTCTTGTAGCAAGAAGCCATCTAAGTAAGGTGTCAGCTAAATCCACACAGAAGAAGCACACTTTGCCTGTGTGTTTCAAGGATTGTAAATAATAAAATCCAAGATCAGAGGAGGGAATCGTATTTGAGTTTAAATTCTGAGCATCCAGCTTACAGAAGGCTAGGAATGACTGTGCATAGTCTACACAGATTCAGCGTCCATTCAATTCTCTCAGACAATTAACCATGGATTTGAATAGCCTGACCCTTAAGCAAAGAGCATTAGAAAGTGAATTAATACAGGTATAGTAAGATTAAAATGTAATATAATATCATTTGTTTCCCTTTGACTCATTTTGATTTTTATAATTTTCTGGTATCTTTTGCATTGTAGATTTTTCTGAGTTTTATCTTGTTGTTGTTGGGGCTTTGGGATATGACTTTTTTAAATGAAATCTAGGAGAGATAAATCTATAAAAACTAGATTAATAGTTCCTCAGGGTTTTAGTGAAGGACCAAAAACAAACCTTTTCAATGAGTAAATTCTGACTCTAGTAACCCTGTAAGACTGCACAGAACTACACCTGTGATTTTCAAAGATTGCAACACTTTAGAGAAGTACATTTTTTTTGTGGATCAGTTGGTGGTTTCAAACTAATGATTTTTATGCCACTGGGATCCTACATAGCTTGGGACATTGGGAGTGAAGTATATTATGAGTACTGAAAGTGAAAAAATGTTTTAAAATTGACTGTGGTGATGATTATACAACCATTGAATTTTGGGATACATAAATTATCTATCAATAAAAAATATCTAACTATCTATCTTCTACCTGTCTATAGACACAGTAGGAAAAGGAATCGCAAAAACATCGAGAAAGAAGAGTCACCAGTGAAGTTCATGTAAGATGCCACCATGAAGTGTGAGAAGCCAAAGAGACACCTGACCCAGCAACACTGAGACCCTGAGACAATACAGTAGTAAGTGCCCTAGTGCAAGGGGCCAATGAAGGTGAATGCCTTTGGGGTCTCCCTGGGGTAATTCATACTGCTAAAGGAGCTGTGAAACACTTTCCCTGCATGACAGAGGCCAAGAGACCATTCAGCAGAGAGGCCAAGGACTGGAGAGCGACCTGACTGTCCACATGGATGACAACAGAAGGCACTTGGGACAAAAGTTTGTTTCCATAATGCCTCCAAGTCCTGAGTGTGATGACCTGTAAACTTCATTAATAAGCTCCTACAAGTACAGATGTTCTCTGGATGACCACTGCAAGGGGACATGGAACCCAACAGAGTAGAGTGCACTGAGAACTGTTGGCAAAGAAGGACTGATGGCAGAGAAATGACTCACCTCTACCTGTGACAATTGGCCTTAGAATGATGTAACAACGTTGGATTCTACACTCTACTGAAGCCAGAGAAGGTCAAATACAGTTTCCATACCACTTTCTCAAGCACACAAATAAACTGTAGTTTCTAGATAACTCTTTATTCTAGGCACTTCATATAAATAGAATCGCACAGTGTTCTCTGGTGAATGATTTATTAAACTCACTGTGATTTTTCCAAATGTCACACCATAGATTGTATCAGAATTTGATTTCTCTTTATGATAAATATTCCACTTCATGAATGTTAAAAATTTTGTTTATCCATTTTCGGAGGGGAATAGACATTTAGTCTAATTTTACCTATTGACTATTTGTAGTGCTGTAATGAATATTTGTGTATACATATCTGCTAGTGTTTTGCTTTCAATTGTTTTGGATATTTACTTTGTAATGAAATTAATAGAAAAAAAGAAATTAATAGATCACAGCTATTCTTAATTACATGTATTTTTAAATTATGGTTCTACTTAGAGTCAATTGAAAATATTGAATAAAACCAAAATTCAAAGGCTCGAAGAGATTTGCCACTTTGCCTTCCAAATCTCCAATGAAATTTCTCTTCTGAAACACCCTAAATGGAAATATATAGGGAGTTTTCAGAAATTTATTTCAGTCAAAATTTTTGGAAACATTAGGAGTTCACCACACGATGGATAAAATATCCCCATGATACAAATTGTGAGGTGTGCAGAACAATCCTTCTAAATTACGTATATTATATCTACATATTTATCTTACACTTACATGTATCATATATGTGGTCATGTATCTGAGTTCTGCCAATGCAATATGAGATAGTTTGTGTGTTATTTCTCTGCTGAGGTGGTTAAGGTGGAAGATGTTTCTTTGTAATTATGTTTTATAAATACTACCTTAATAGCAGAGACCCTGGGGCCTGAGAGAGGCAGCCTCATGTGGTAGAAGGATGCTAGAAGCCTTCTTAGTTCCTGAATGAGAACACTGAAGGAGCAGCCACATATCAGGAATGCATGTTCTTATAGATGCATATCTCATTTTCTTTTTCTTCATGTTCTTGAGCCTCACAGGTGTTGAATTTTTTTTTTATTTTTACAAATTGAAGGTTTGTGGTAACCTTGCTGTAAGAATGCTGACTTCACAAGTGGAAAGGAGAATTAAACTCAATATCAGCTTCTCAACTTCTCTGTTGCATGTGATCTGTCCATACAATGATGACACAGGATGTACAGATCATACATAATAGTGTTTATACAGCAAACTCACAGGTTAAAATTCAGGATCAGAAATACTCAGGATAAAGTTCTTTGGTCAGGGGAGCCTCTTCTCACCTGTGCTGTTGGCTCACCTCTCTGGTCTTCGGCTTTCAGCTATACAACTATTTAACCCCTTCTCAGACAGTGTCACAAAGCTCTTTTAAACTTCCTTGCCTCTAGGCCACATACACTTGGTGCTGTGCCATCCTTTCTCTGCTGCTTTATGTAGTGAGAGCCCACTGACTCCAGGCTCCAGGAGGTTTAGCAGGCGGTGGTACAAAGGTGTATCCAAAGAAGTGTTCCATTCCTCAACCTTGTCGCTGATTTTAGTGAGATCCCCACACCTTCTTTCTGGGATGACTCATTTTTTGGAAGCTGTATTTGTCATTTTATGCAGCTGGATTTGGTTTAGTTCACCAATTTCCTTTCAACATATAAATGGAACAATCCCTCCATTACCTTTCCATGTACCTGTTTTCATAGCTCCATCTGGTAGGTTTCGGTTATGGATTTGCAAGGTTCTTACTTCTTAACACTGAGAGAATTTATGCAGCAGAAGCACTTTTGGAATCCAAGATACTTTTATGAGGGACAGGGCAGTTTGGGGTTGTACAGCCTTAGGTAATACACGGAGAGCATGCAAGGCCGTGCGGGGGAATTGTGCAGGGTTCGAGACGGAAGATGGCTGCTTCCGGGGAGCATGAAAAACCACGTGGAAAAAGGAGTGCTGGGACTGAAAAGGGATGAAAAGAGGGGGGGGGGGAGGAGCAAGCCCTGAGAGGGCACCCGTGTCAGTGCTGTGCGCGTGGGAGAGATCCCATCCTCTGACCTGAAAGAGGGAGGCCTGCCTGGGTCTCTGCTATGTAGCCCCTCTTTGGGGACTGAGTTGAGGGTATTGGTTGTTCTTTGCAGCTGAGTCCAGGCACATGTACGCAGTAGTGCTGCTGGTGCCTAGTGTACACATCCAGGGTGACCTGCACCCAGGTGACTTTGGCCTGGGCTGGCCCACCACTGGATTTTCCCTTTGGTGTCTAATGTGTGCCTGATTTCTTTCCAAACCCCTTTATTGTGGCATGGCCAGCTAATTTTTGTTTACCTTAGGCATTCAATGGCCAGAGCCTCCTTTATCCCTAATTTTTCTACTTTCCAAGTTCAGTTATTTGGTGGAAGTTTTAAAGACTTGAGTGAGAGGGTCATTTCAAGTGATTCACTGCACCACCACTGGATTGAGCAAGTCTGTCAATGCCATTGTTCCTGATGCTGTCACAATTTAATCGTATATGCAATGTATCTGTTTCATAGTGTAATTGCACAATTTATAGAATAAAGGATGGTGCAAACATCATTGTTGTGCACGTTGGGAACCCCAAAATATTTGTATGACTTGTATTTTAGAAATATCACCATTATTGCAATGGTCTGGAACCAAAGATGGAATCTCACTAAGGTCTACCTGTATCACTAAGGTCTATCTGTATTGTTTTTTAGCTCTGAGAAATCAGGCTTTATATTTTAAGATAGAGATTAGTGTTCTGATAAGTGCAACATTATCTAAAGCGGTTAGCTTCCTGCATTTGGGGTACCTCGGCTCTTGCTTCAGGGCACTGAAAAGCTTCACGGGGCAGGGGCATGTGTGCGATCCGAGTGCCTTGCGTGAGGACAGGAGAAGTTTCAGGTTTTACCGTCTTAAGAAGCACAGCATTGATGGAGAGCTTCCAAGGCTGCGTGGGAATTCACAGCCACAGGTGAAAACCCACCTGGAAAGAACATAGGAGCAGGAGCATGAAACCATGATGGTGGAACTAGGAAATCCCAGGGCCCAAGAGGGAGGCCTGAGAGGGAGCTCAGGCCCTAAGGCCCTCAGAGCATGGTTTTGTAACTGAGAGAAATAGAGAATCTTGAAGTAGATGGAGGGGAAGAGAGGGAGACGAAGAGAGAGGAGGAGAAAGAGAGAGATAGTTGGTGTATTAAAAATAATTTCAAGTAAAAATTCTTATGAATCCATTCAATGTCTATTTACTGTTTCTAAACTTCCTAAGATTATTTTCATGTTTTTATATTAATAACATTGGGAAATGCTCAAATATTTTAGCTTCTAAAAGAACACGTGAACAGTGTAAATTCAGTTAATACATGATGGCTGTTTTGTATCATTGCTTTCATTCCAACTCATCGTGACAATTCATGACAAGTACAATTTATGCATAGAGTAAGATGGGGGAATTATAGTTACATAAAATCGATTTTTTTAAAAGCATTATTTTTCCAAAACATAAATTAAATCCAAATGCACAGTAAACATTGTGGGATGGACAAATTGTCAATTAAGATGTGGAAATTAAAACCCAACAATATTTACTGGTGCTTTTTCTTTTATTTTTGGTCACTTGCCCAGGTGAAGTAATCTATTTCACAAATACAAAAACATGTATTCCTTTGATAACTATATGTTGTTTCAAAGTGCTGTACTTCCTTTTGAATATAAAGAAGTTTTCATTATTGTAGGTAATGGATTATTTTATAATGCTTTGTAAAGTACAAAAAGAACCCCCTAAAGCAATATACTTTTATGTTAGATACTTTAACTTAGAGACTGGGGTATCCATTACACATGCTCAGAGGTCTGACCTACCGGTCAAGAAGTGGTTCTGGTTTCTGGCCAGGAAGGGATGTACACCTGGGTGGGCGCTGCACCTGGATTGTCCCACCCACGCCAGGTACATTCAATTCAGCCAATGGGGTCGACCAGGGTCATCCACCACACCTCCCCATGGAATAATTGAAAACGCAGGAGCCCGGAGCCAAGAGTGATTTTCCGAGCATCTTCTAGGGAGACTGAACGGAGTGAGGAGCCCTGTGGGTGCCTGTGTAAACCTGAAAATTCTTCTAACTCTCATAAAACTCACTTGTATCACATACTAGGCTTCGGTGTGAATTCTTTCTCGCGCAGAGCCAAGACCGAGGTATATCTCTCCCCCGAGAGATCTACCAGCCATTGTTACATTGCTACAGTTAAAGGAATTGGAGCAAGGTGAAGTCATTGGATTTTTGTTCCTTCAGTGGAGAACAATGGAACAGAAATCTTCTGTTTATTTTTATACCTTATTTTTCCCTTGAAACACAATGAGATATGACTATATCAGTCCACAATCCAATAGATCCTGATCAGCTCTTCCTCACAGTATTATTATATTTCACTGTTTTTTCCTAGTTAGTCTGGGGCCTCGTTCAAGAACCCTTTTTAATATTATTAATGGTTGTTTTCAGCTGAGATCCACATTCTCTGCTTTTGTTAGCTAGACAGAGGAGGGCACAGGGAGGAGAGGTGAAGAGGAGGCGACTGGCAGGAGTCTTAACACAAAGGAGAGGCAGACACCACTTCTAGCCTGCCTCTCCCTCTCAAAGGAGGGTGAGGAGCAGATAAGACATCCTTCCTCATCAATGGAAGGGGCCATCAAGGGTGAAAAGGCTCGGTGGACAAAGATAGAAGGTTCACCCTATCCTCACAAGGACAGACTAGACTCTGAGGTTTGGGGTTTGGAGACAACAGCACAGCAAGAAGTCTGCTATGCTGGGTGCAGGAGCACACATCCCAAGAAAGAGGAGCTACACTACAGGAAACCAGCCAGTGGCAAAAGACCCATCAGAACGCCAGCCAAATGGTAGGAAGTCCTCCATTAGCCAAATGAAAGATTCAACTTTCCATTTTACCAGGCCTTTTTGACTAGCTAAGGGCTTTTTGAATGGCTTTTCCCAAATATCCTCTTCATTAAACTCACCCTTTGTGTCCACCCTGAAGGAATTTATGCTGAAACACGTTTTGGGATTTTGTGAAAGACAGGAACTATTTCAGGCTTTTACCCTCTCAAGAGTTTACAACTGGTCACGAACTACCATGTGTTAAAGAGCACTCACAAATGCAGAACTTGGGGGGATTCCAGAAGGCCAGAAACCTAAGAATCCTAGAGGCCAACAGCAAGTTAATCCAGAGATTAAGAGCTTGTGGGCCAAGAGTAGGCCCAGAGTGGGCGTATGTGCCCCCTAGCCAGGGAAGGATTCCCTCACCCTCCACCTGACTAGGCACAGGGTTCCAGAGAGAGGCCACCCCACAGGCAGGCAATTTCAAGCTTATGGCTGGGGAGGCGTGGTTGATGGTATTGGTTGACCCCATTAGCTGAGGTAGGCCCACCTGTGTGAAGTAGCCAAGGTGGGTGTGTCCAAGATACTGGTTTTACCTAGGCCTATGGGGGACTTGTGTCTGTACATGCACAGTGTGGGGTCTTCACAGTTGTTCAATGGTTTCCTGATTTCTTTCCAACCTCTCTATGGGGGCCTTTGCAGGCATGGGAGGGGACAACCCCCTGGCCCTAAACTAGCTACCTAACACCAGCATCTCTTCAGGAGAAAGATTGGACTTTCTACTCCTGTAAAGATTTAGTCTTGGAAATGCACAGAGGCAGTCCTACACTGTTCTATTGGGCTGCTATAGGTCAGAATCAACACCAGGCAGTGACTCTGGAGCTTGGGTTGTCAGACTCATAATTTGTCTTTACTACTTCTTTATTCTTAATAGCACTTGCAATGAATTTATCTGTAAGAATAAATGGTCAGGCAGAGGTGTCTGACCTTCTATCAAATTTTAAGAGGGGAAGGACAGAGGATGATCAAAATCAATAACCCCTGACTGAATCCTATAAGATAGAGGTCAGATATAACTCCTTTACACAATTTTCTATGACCTATTCTGACACCAACCATCTCTTCCCAAGCATTCACTGCTTGTCTGCTGTGTTCATTAACTCGTGTAAATCACCACACAGACCATACTCACTATGATGGGGCATCACATGTTACACTGCAAGATCAGACGCCATTCAGGATACCTTCTTCAGTCAGAATAGAATATTCTCCACCCTTGGAGGGACATGTGTCTCTGGCCCTTGGCCCTCGCCGCTGCCCTCTTAGGTAAGTGTTGACAGGTATCTTTAGTTCTACCAGTAAGTGCCCACGGATAACTGATACTTCCAAAAGCATTAGGCCTAAGACCTTGCTCTCTAGCTCTGTAAGCCAGTAGGTCTAGTTCCTCTAAACTTTACCAGAAGCCATTCACTTAACAGCACATATCCTGTCAGAAGGCATTCAGTCAGCGCCCTGGCTCCCTGGACTGGAAGCCCGATGACATCTCCTGCTGGCCTCCCAATTATCCTTCTGCCATTTCTTTATTGCTGCTTCTTGGAGATTTTACTGTCTTTCCAATAAACTACTCTCTTTCTGTTTTCTGAATCAATGGCTTTCCCGGTGTAGAGATATCAAGATCGCCCTCATCTTTTCCTTCGGGTTATAGTAGATCCCCCTTTCCCATCCTAGGATGGACCATCTTAAGCCAAGGAGAGATGACAAGAATGATCAATTTCTTCATTAGGGCCCCATTCACTGTAGTTGCATGATACTACTCTATATATTGAAATCTTGGTGGATCTGGGGGGTTAAGCATTAGGCGGTTCACTACAAGTTCAACAGATCACTCCCACTGTCTATACATCCCATAAAGATGTACAAACTCATGCTCGCTTCGACAGCACATGTACTAAAATTGGAATGATACAGAGAAGATTAGCATGGCCCCTGCGCAAGGATGACATGCAAATTCATCAAGTGTTCCATATGTTTTTAAGAAAAAAAAAAGATGTACAAACTCTGAAACTAGAAAGAGCAATTCTGCTCTGCCCTATCTGGTTACTGTTAGAATTGACTTTACGGCAGCATTTACAGCTGTTCTTGTTGTTTTACCTCACAAGGAGTACATTTGAAGTATGGTGTTGATGAAGAATGCTGCAAGGACCAAGAACCCCCAAAGAGCTCAAAACGTCTGTCTTGGATGTAACTTCAGAAGGAGAACAATGAGACTTTGTCTCTGGTGTTCGGGACATGTGATCAGGAGAGACAAGTCCCTGGAGAAGGACAGCATGCTCGATACAGTGGAAGGCCAGTGAAAAAGCAGGCCCTCTACAGAGGGATTGACGCAGAGACTACAAAGATGTATAATTGTGAGGTTGGAGCAGGAGTGAGCAGTGATCCATTTCGATGTACATAGAGTCCCCTATGAGTTGCAGCCAACTTGATAGCACCTAACTGTGGGGGGAGACCCGATGCTTACAGACATCCTCCCTGGAGACAGTCAGTCTCCAGGGAGTAGGCCCCGCTCCCTGCTGTTAAGGACAATGGGCAGGCCTGCAGTCATTGATTTGGTTCCTGTAGGTGGAGTTCACACCCTACAGATGATAATGGTCTCTATAGTTGAGCCAGGGAACACGTCAAACCCGCTCAGTGACATCCAAATTAATCTGCCATCCTGAATCTAGGATTCACCCATCTTGTCACATGTGTGTCCCCAATCCCTCCTCTTCCTATTGCGTGTATGTCCCTAGATTGTACCCCTCTCATTGCTGTATAACCCATAGTGCAACTCCTTCCTGTGACGTATGTCTTTACCTGTAATTAGTGGGCTTGCATGCCCCCAAGGTATATAGGCCTGGGTTAGCAATAGATCTCTCTCTCTGTCTCTCTCTCTCTCTCTCTCTCTCTCAATCTCAGGTCCTCCTTGTATCTCCCGTTGGCTCCCCCTCTCCACTCCCGTTCCCTGTTCCCCTGTTCCCTGTTCTCCTTCCCCATCCCCTCTCTCCACATGGACCATCAAGTGGGGCTGCAGTGAGCATAGTACCATGAAATGTGTCTGACCCCATTATTTCAATCTCTTTTATCTCTCATGTTCTCAATGATATATATATATATATATATATATATATATATATATATATATATATATATATATATATATAATTGTGCCTATCAAACCCATGATTAATGGTGGGGGGCTGGTCCCCTCTACAACCACACCTAACAAATATCTATGTATAAATCTGTTAGGTAGCTAGATTTTGGGACAAGGGGAGTGGCCCCTCCCATGCCGCAAAGGAGCACATACAGGGGTTGGAAAGATATCAGGCAGCAATTGGACACCGATGGGAAATCCAAACTGAGCATACACAGATTAGGAACCCCTAGGCCCAGGTAAAAGCAATACCTTGGGCACACCCACCTTAGGTACCAGCAAATGACATCACACAGGTAGGCCTAACTCAGCCAAGGGAATAGACCAATACCTTCAACCAGGCCTCCCCTCATCAGGGTTTGGGATGGACTAAAGGCAGAGAACACAGCCCTGCACACTCTCTTGGCACTTCCTCTTGGCCCACACCAGGTCTCTTTTTGTTCTGCACTCTCTCAGTCCTCCAGCATGCAGGGCGCGCACGCACCCACATGCCCCGTCAGGGCCCGCTCTGAGCCTGCTCAGGGCTCACTTGCTCTTCACCTCTGGGACTCAGGGGATACCCCAATTCCGCGTGTGTGGATGCTCTTTTCCACGTGTTTTTTATACCCAGTGCTGAACCCCAGCGTGGCTTCTGCGCGGTGTTGCACGCATTCTAGAAATAGCGTGCACCCTTTTTGATGGTAAAACCTGAAACTTTAACTGCCCTTCATAAAAACTCACTTGGTTTAAAAATTAAGGCAGAACCGTGCTTATACTTATTTATATATATATATGATTGTTTCCCCTAATTTTGCTCTAAAACAAAGTTTGCTAAGATTTGGCCACATGGTTTAGTAATAAACTTTTAAAAATACCTCTTTTCTTTACATAGTTCCTTTAAACTTGTCTCTTTTGGTTAACTTCATTTTTCAAAAGGTATTTAACTCCTGTTAATCGTATTTTTTTTCCTACTGAAACCAGAAATTCTCAATAATAAATCTCTTCTCCCACATACCCATATCTACATTGGTTCCCTAAAATAAAAATTGCTGAGGTAAATTGAGCAGAGAAAATGTACTAAAGTAATTGACAGATTATAATGTAAGTAGTGAAATTTGAAAAACTAAAATTTATCTCTAAATAATCCATATTATTTCATATATATTCCTAAATTTTAGAATATGAGAAGTATGTGATCTAAGCTTATATGCTTGACATCACTTAATGGAATACTTCTTTGAAAAAACATTCATTAAACTGAGTTATAATACATATATATTTAGGAAATATTGTGCGTTCAAGTCCATATCACTGCAAACAAGCTAATCTTATAATAAAGTGAGTCACAAGAAATTTTGGTGACAAGTGCATGTAAAAGTTATGTCCATTCTCTCCCACAGTCTATTAAATGAACAATTGCATTATGAAAAAGATTGAAACACTGGAGAATTAGCAAAATATAACCCAGAGAATATGAAGTGAAAACATGCTGTTGAAAAATGGCACTTACAGTCTTGCTCAAAACATAAAATCGTCCAATTTATAGAGAAGAAATAGCATCTGCAAAGTACCATAAAGCTAAGCACAATAAAATTAGTTATGCATGCAGTTATTATAATAATTTATCAGTTTTAGTGGAACTATAAAAATTGCAGGTTTTATTCTCTGAGCTTCAGAAACAAATGTAGAGAATGTATTTATTTGATTTAAGCAGGGGGAAGCAGCCTAGAAAGTTCAGGAACATGGAAAATATGTTAACAAGGAAACACCTGTTGGGAGGAGAGAGCACATTCTTGCCTGCGGAGCTGCTGGGGGTCTTGACTGCGCAGATCTGTCTGAAGTGTAACCGCCACGATCAGGGCTCTGACAAGGAAAGCTTCTCTTTTATTTTGGTTTATATCCTCATGTGCACATAACAAGTGATTTGTATTTCAACATTTTATGTTACAGATCGGGAGCCTTAATGGTACGCATCATATTTTACAATCATAATCATTATTTATTCTTTTTTCTCCATGATTTATTCTTAATTTCAATATGTATAACTGGAAAATTGAACAGTTTAAGGGACTTATGTCAGAATCATTTTTTTAATTACCCTAGAAGAATGGAGTCTAACCATGTTCATCATCACCATACGCAGTATTTGTACCACTGCTTCTAATTTTAGAAGACAAAGATTGAATATAAATTCATTTTATCATCTTTCTTAAACATAGATGTGTTTCTACATAGCAAGGTTGTTTTTATTTTTTTAGAAAAGTATCGCTGTTAACAAATTTATTTTCATTTCCAACCTTATTCTAGGTTCTTTACACATTAAACAGAAAAATGATCTATGGTAGTTCATCCAGTGACTGAAAGAGTTGCTAGCAAAGTCTCTAGTATGTTTGGGATCAAATATCAGACAGTAACTTTCCAGAACACGAAGGTGGGAGAAGGTATTATGTCTTAACATGATCTGGGGACTTTAGAGATGTACTTTCATTTTACCTTTTCTGGGTTCTCTGGATAGATTTGACATAGTGTTTTGGTTTTAAAAAAAACCGGACGAAGAGAGAAAAATTGATTTGAGCTTTGTCATTTTCAGTACGACCTTGGCGAGGGACATACTGATTTTCCTCAGCAATAAAAGGACTGGTTTGGAGGATGTGATGCTCTATGTTCCTTTTGTGCTGAATGTGCTGTGAATTAAATCAGACTTTGATCTTAAAACAACAGAGTACCATTACATCTCTTCCATGTGTGGCCGATTCTGTGTCTGTGCTTAGGCATACATTTAGCCAGCAAGTGTATTAGTGTGTGCTTGCAAGATTTCCTTTACTCAGTAGTTTGATTTTATTGTCAAATAAACAAACAAACAAAAGGGCAATCTATTCTACTGAATTCCAAGTAAGATATTTATGTTTTCCCAAAGTCTAAATATTATTTTGTATCAATTTGCAAAGCAAAAAGGTCCTACTTATGTGCCTTATAGTAAACATCGTTCCTGCGCATGTTCTGTTTCTATCCACCTGCCGTTGCTCTGCGTCTAGGTGCCCTTGACGAGGCTCTGCCCCCGGGTGCCCTTGAGCCAAACACAACAAAACGCCGCGTGGCTCATCCACCCTCATGACTGTTCTCATACCTGAGCTCACTGATGCAGCCCCTGTGTCAATCCATATCCAGGAAACAAAGAAAATTATGTAAATCAATTAAGCTACATTTTTGCTTTTTGGTTTTGCTTCTAAAAGAGAAGATAGCATAGAAAGAATAAGGATAAGTCTGTATAAAGAGAATGGTAACAAAACAGGAATGTGCCCTCACATAGAGAAAATGTAAGGACATTTTGTAGATTAACTTTAAATAAGTCAGTTACTGATTTCATCGCAAATCTGTAGCCCAAATAAGACATCACTGTGGGGGCTGGGGGCAGCAGCGAGGGAGGGGCGAAATGAGGAGCTGATGCCAGGGGTTTCAGTGGAGAGCAAAAGTTTTGAGAATGATGAGGATAACGAATGTACAAATGTGCTTTATACAACTGATGGATGTATGGATTGCGATGAGTTGAATGAGCCTCCAATAAAATGATTTCAAAAAGAGACATCACTAGGTTTGTGAAAATTCTTCTGTAGAACAAATGGTATACACTTTTCTACTAACCTAAAAGTCAGTGGTTAGTGCCCATCTAGCGGCATGGCAGGAAAAAAACCCTGATGATCTGCCTCTGTGAAGATTTCAGAAATCCAAACCTTATGAAGCAGTTTGATTCCTTACAGTTTTCCATAAATAAGACTCTTTAGTAACATCACACAAAAAAGATGCTTGTCAGTCCCACAAGGAGGAGGAGTACATGATACAGCCGACATTGATATTGCTCTGCGCACAATCATTGCTATCAGTTTCTAGAATTACAGCCTTTCTCCCCCAAAATCCCAGGTCCTAAAATAAGATGAAATCTAATTAATGCCTTACATTTGGAGTCATTAATCAGATACTGAGATCCACTGCAAGTGTATTGGTAGATCATACTCAGAATGTTTTTTTCTGTTGGGCCCCCAGTAACATTAGATTTGAATTTTCCAAATATCAATTCATCTTGTCACACACTTACGTATATCACGTGATATGTTGTAGATTGTTAATTTTATAAACCGCTTTTTGAAAGTCTTCAAGTTATAAAATCGCATAAAAATAAGTACAAGTAAAGAAAGGAGCAAATTCAAACTAAATGAAAAACCCACGAAAATTAAAAAAAAATAATTAAAAAGGTATTGAGTGCCCCATTATTCATAAATATTACCAAGATAATAGATACTTTCATTTCTGTTTTCCAAGATAAAATGATCGAATTATGATTCAGATCAGAGTGTATGTGCAGACATACATTGTTGCCGGGTGCTAATGCACTATTTTCTATTAAGAGTAACCCTATCTGACAGATTAGAACTCCTCCATGAGGTTTCCTAGACTGTAAATTTTCCAAGAACAGGAAGCTTTACCCCATGATCCTTCTGTAGAGTAATGCTTAGCCACTGCAAAAGGGGGGAGAGAGAGAGAGAGAGAGAGAGAGAGAGAGAGAGAGAGAGAGAGAGAGAGAGAGAGAGAGAGAGAGTTAGACATAGACCATTTCTCTATTCAGTATATTTTTCTCTAAGATAAAACCTCATGGAAAAGTTAACAGAGTCCAGAAATAATTGGTTCACAGGTGTGGAAGCAGAAAGGTAGAATAATGAGACTCAGAAACATTTTATTACTTAGAAAAGTGCAGTGATCTCCTGTAAAACATTTCTTTTCGATAATTGTGGACAGAATAATCCTGATAACAGAAGACAAGTTGCTATCAGGATCAAAATAAGTTGCCTACTGCAAAATGATTTTGTCCATAAAAATGAATATGCCTCATCATGCATTCTATGACTTTTCACCAATTCCTCATCATTCTAATCTTAAGTAGTGTGTTTCTAGCAAGTGCCCTCGTGCTGCAATGCCCTATCTACTCTCATACATAGTTGCAGACACTTAAACCTACAGAGAGGTCGTCAGGGTGGCAGTGAGCTGTGATAAGCCATGATAAGCCAGAGGACGATCTCTATTTGTAAAATCAGAGTCTTGACTACATTTATAAAACTTTTTTTTTTCCTAGGTAAACTATATTCCAGGGCTGCAGAGCTTCGGGGTAGACATATTTAGAGGACTAGTGAAACTCACTTAGACTCATTGTGTATGGAGTAGAAATCTCAGTCTTTCTCCCCTGGAGCCGCAAGTGGTTTCAAACTGTTTGCCATGTGATCTCAACCAGAGGCCCAACAACACCACTAACAATTAGCCTACCACCAAGGTACTTGATCTGTACTTGGACAGATGACTGAGACGTCTCAGCACTAAAGCAATGGAGAACATGTGCTATCTTGAATTTATGCTTAAAATCCTGAAATACATATATTTTAACTAAAGTTATTTCAATGGCTTTGAGATAGAGAATGATGTGCTTGATTTGCTGGAGATATGGGAAATAGGTAGACAGAAAGAACTGTTTCAAAGGCTTAAATATCTGGAGTAGGTTCTGTTCTATAATGTGACATTACTCAAGACTGAAAAAGTGTTTTAAAGTTATTTTTTAGGTAGAAAATATTTGATAATTATAGTCACCCCTGGGTTTACTATAATTATTAACCTTATAACCTGGGTTGTAAGAGGATTTTATTAATTTAGATAAGTTTTAAAGATTTTTCCTGGAACATCATTAATATTTTTATGCCATGCCATGCACTTTTTCTTATTATAATTATATTTTCTCCAGTGGACTGATTTTAAGAGTTCTTGAGCTGTGGTGTTGCAATTTTTACTTTTTGAACCTCAGAGTACATTGTTAATGGATAACTCAGATATTGACTTTGGAATCAATAATGTTCTGGGTATCTTTTGTTTTTCAAAACCATTTTATCTTGGGGGCACAAATTGGGCTTGTTAGTTAGAAAAACAAGTTATGTTTTAAGAGAGGAATGAATCACGCTCAGAATTAGATGCTAAATATTTTTTGCTACCACACAAGGCATGTTATTTTCAGTTGCTTCCTATGCATTGAATAAAGAAGACTGAAAATTTGATGTTAAATAAGGAAGATGAAGAAGAATTGATACATTTGAATTGTGGTGCTCACAAAGAATATTAAAAGTGCCATGGATGGGTGAAAGGACAAACCAATCTATCTTGGCAGAAGCCCAGCCAGAGTACTCTTTAGTGGCAAGGATGGTGAGACTTCATCTTACGTACTGTGGACACATGGTTAAGAGGAACGGTTTCCTAGAGAAAGACGTCATGCTGGGTAAAGTAGAGGAGTATCATTAATAAGGACGGTCCTCAAAGACACAGATCGATGTGGTGCCTGCCACAAAGGGCTCACGCATTGGAACGATTGTGCAGGTGGTGCAGGATGGGGCAGTGCTTTGTTCTGTTGTGCGTAGGTTACTAGGGATTGGGAAGGACTCAAGTAACAAGCAAACTGCAATCCCGTCCCATGACTGTGCCCCGAGCCCTTTAAAGGTAAGTGCAGGCCGGCAAATAATTAAACTAGTGACTGTGAGCAGAAGTGTTATCATCTTTTTTGGCAAAAAATAAATAACTAATATTGGCTTATTAAAAGAAAAAATCTATTTGGACGCTTAAGAGATGGTGTGTGTGTGAATTAGTACCAATTTCTACCAACTTTCACTTCTAATGTGGAAACGTATGTTCTTGTTTTTGTGAATATATTGATTGTGAGTGTAATTGACCATATTAGTCAGGTGCTATGTCACGTATGTAAATGTGAAAAATAATCCCCAAATTTCAGAAACCAAAGCAACAACAACGTACTCTCACCCAAAATCCATATCCTTTTTTGAGTGTGAGGACCCACTCTTGCCACCATCACTAGTTCAATTGTCTACTGGCCACACTTACAGGGCCTGGGACACAACCATATCAAGTGAGTGACATTTGATAGTGATAAACTAGTGACTGATTCATTTAGCAAAAAGTAATTGCATCAGAAAAAATCCACATTGAACATGACCTTCATTTTTTTAGCAGGGTGTAATAAACAAAGTAATCATCTTTAGAAAACTCTCCTGATTGCTGAAGACACAGACAACTGTGCTCATTTGTACATATACTGTGATTCCCATGGTGACTACGTCCTTTGTTCAAAGCCCCTTCTGATAATAACAGTATGTCACTGGTTAATCTCCATAGACAAATCACACTGAGGCTTATTCTAATCCGAACAGCTTCCTGACAGAAGTTGAAGCCATTTTTCCTTCATGTCACAGATCATTTGTCAATTTCCTTCATGAAGACATATCCCCAAAAGTATCAACTGAATTTTTTTCCCAGGAACCTTGGCCAGATGAAGGGAATATTTGAAAATAAAAAGATAGTGATACCCTTAACATTTGGACATCATATGAATCCCAAATTATTTATTAAAACAACAACAAAATCACTCAGTTAAGAAAAAACTTCCTTGAATTAGAATTTCTAGATCACTGTATGTGCGGCAGACAATATTCATTTGGGATACAGCTATCGATTTAGGTGGAGTTGGGGGCCATCAAATGCATGTAAACCTTCCAATCTTTCCCCACTTTGTAACTAGAGTGACTTTCACATAGAGCATTTACTTAATGGAGATTTGTGGAGTATTGTGTAACTAAAATGATATTTAGTTCTGACTCTTTCCTAACTGACTATCATGATATGTGTTTGTTGTCTTGGCTGTTTGGTTTCACTCTGGACAAACGAGGTCATTTTTCCATATAAAAATTTTATTACTATATAACACTAGGTAGATTGGATCACAGTGAATGACACAAAATACAACTGAATAATCCATGATAAACTACATCTAAAATGAACAACTGATTGACTGGACATTTTCACTTTTTCATTTCTTTTCTTTTTCCCAATGACTTAGAAATTTGTGAAGCGTCATGGGAAAAGAAAGTTCAAGTTGAATGCAGATCTCCTCATATCTAATAACTCTCACTAAGCAAAGTTTGAAAGACATTGAAACAAACACAATGGATTTATGTTATGCATTTAGATAATGGATAATACATGAGAGAAATATAACATTGCAAGATCGATTATGGAGTCAGGGGATAACGCGGCACTCTATTCAATGAGCGTTAGCTGTGTCATTGAAATAAATGGGGGTACATATGCCATAGTATGGAGCACAATAACTGGCAGACAGCACAACGCCAGCAAGGTTGTCCCACCTCTCTCCGCTTCCCTGCTTTCTCTTCTTTAGCACTTGCTTTTTCTCCCCCCAGCTCTTCCCCACCCCCTTTCTTCTTTTTGCTCCTTTACTTTAAAAAATTATGATATTAATATATGCATATGCAGAATAATGTTGGGAATTTAACTTAATAATTTTGAAGGAGCTGAGTTGCTCAGACACTACAACCTCCCCACCACCACCCTCTGTGTCCTTCTCTCTCCTATCTTCACTGTATGGAAGGGCCCGGCTCATGCCCTCAATGAGTCCAGAATGCCTTTGGTGGATCTCTCAGGGTTAGGGTGCTCTCTGCTCCCAGGTAGAAGGATCTGGTTCTCCTTTCTAGCCCTGCCTCTCCTGGCTCACATGTCTCTTTAAGAACTGAAAGCCAGAGACCATGATAGCCAATAACCAGTCTCTCTCATGGAATATAAATGGTATACCCCACTGGCCACTCGCATATTGTCTCTATACGACCTGAGTAGCCTGCTTCATTTCATTTTCATTTATGCCCACCCAGGAAGGAACATTAAAGAAGCATAAAGGTGTGCACCAGTTTCAGTCTGCTAAAATGGGCTCCCATGGGCTATGACACCTGAGAACCCAATGTCAGAGCTCCTTTCAACTACGGTGTGCCCCATCCTTGTAACCACTCAGAGCTGAGCCTGTGGCCAGATACTTTTGTCCCTTTCCTTTCTCAGTTCCAAAGGATATTCATTGCTGTCATACTGGCTTTTGCCCCCTGTGGGCACCCAGGACCCTCTTGGCAGGAGTAGGGTCCATTCTAGCTCTCCCTCCCCTCTTCTCAGCACCCTGGTGGCTCACGAAGACTGCAGTCCTCTCCTGTCGTGTGCAGTGGAATGAGTACTATACAATACAAGCTTCCTTTTTACAGGCACATAGGAGGCACTAGTCAAGGACCATGTCAGAGACCTTGGCATTTGTCACTGCAGGTTTAATGCTTGGTGTGCATAATGGTAGATTTTTAAAAAATGTATAGTTGTCAGTATGAAATATTGAACAATGAAATAATATATGTGACCCTCAGCGAATCAGACAAAAAAAAATCAAATCACTGCCACTGAGTCTGTTTCTATTCACATCAACCCTATGGGACAGTGTAGAACTGCCCCAGTGGATTTCTGAAGCTGTAAGTTTTGCTGGTAACAAAAAGCCTCCTCTTTAACCCACAGAACAGCTGGTGAGTTTGAACTACAGGCCAATGTGAAACCCTTGACATAAGCCAGGGTTCCTTATCAATAAGAAACTTGAGGCGTAGATAGATATATATTAGAAATATATGTATTTTTATCTGTTGTCTGATTTGAGCCCTCAATAGACATTTGTTGCTTCGCAGTTATGTTTCAAGGAAATCTTAATAGAGTTGATTCATAGTAATTAACTTCAAATAGTTCCATGAACCCAATTGTTGATATTGCTAGGTGCTGTCAAGTCAATTCTGACTCAAAGTGACCCTATCTCTGTGCACTTGAAGAAAGCACTGCTCAGTGCTCTACTGCCCTCACAACCACGGTTATATCTGCGCCCAGTGTGGCAGGCATGGTGGCAATCCATCCCATTGGGCACCCTCCTCTTTTGCGCTGACCTTCTACTTTACCGAACAGGATGTCCTTCTCCAGGGAAGGGTCTCTGTTAATAATAACATGCCCATAATACCTGTGGCATAGTCTGGCCATCCTCACGTCTAAGGAGAATTATAGCTGTACTTCTTCCCGGAGTGACTTGTTTGCCTTTCTGGAAGTCCATGTTACTTTCAGTATTCTTCACCCGAACCATAATTCCAATACCTCAATTCTTCTTCAGTCTTCCTTATTCCTGGTTTAACTTGCACCTGCATTGAAAGGTCATGGCTTGGTTGAAAATACCATGGCATGGGTCGGGTATACCTAAATGTAGCGCATTTTAATGGTGCAGATTTGCCTATTGCGATGGGTTAATTGATGTCTTGACTGCTGCTCCCATGAGCACTGCTTACCTATTGGTCTGGTTGTGAGGATTTTGAGTTTTCTACACTGATTTGCAATCTTTAGTCTTCGTTCGCAAGTGCTTCAAGTCCTCCTCACTTTCAGTCAACAACGTTGCCCCATCTGCATAGTGCAGGTTTGAAAATCACTTCCCTCCAATCTTAATGCAATATTCTTCATATAACCCAGATTATTGTATTATTTCTTCAGCAGATTGGTTCACTAAGTATGTTAAAAGGATGCAGTCTTGACGCACACCTTTCATGATTTTAACACATGCAATATTTCTTTGTTCTCTGAGAGCTTGGCCTTGGTCTATGTGCCATTTCTCCATGAGCATATTGGAATGCTCTGTAATTACTATTTTTCCACTGTTTCCATAGTTTGCTCTAATCCACACAGTCAAATGCATTTGCATAGTGAATAATGCACAAGTAAGCATTCTTTTGGTATTCTCAGCTTTCAGCCAAAATCCATCTGATATTAGCCATCGTCTATCTCTTGCACCTCCTCTTCTGAATCCTGCTAGAATCCATGACAGCCTAGTTGTTGATTGATTAACAGAAAACATTTACTTACATGTCATGTTGATACTGTTTGATAATTTCTTTGGAATGGATAAAATATAGATCTCTCCAGAGAGTTGTCCAGGAAGCCATCTTCCAAAGGTCTTGGCATAAACTAGTATGTGCTTTCTTGCTTCGGCACTACATGGAAGCACTTTAGTGGGCATTCTGCCGATTCCTGCAGCCTTGTTTTTCACTCGTACCTTCAGGATTGGTTGAACTTCCTTAAGTATTATTGATTCTAAGCTATGAGTTACTTCTTAAAAAGTTGAATGCTGGTAAGTTCTTGGGGTACAGTGACTCTTTATATTCTTTGCATCTTCTTTTGATGCTTCCTGCATCATTTAATATTTTACCATAACATTATTCAATATTGAACTCCAGGCTTGAATTCTTCTTCAGTTCTTACCTTGATGTATGCTAAGCATGTTGTTCCTTTCTGGTTTTCAAATTGGAGGCCTTTTCACATCTCATATATTACTTTGTCTTATTAAGCTTCCTTTTGAAATTTTCTATTCAACTCCTTTACCTCATTAATTCTTCTAGTTGTTTTAGCCGCTCTCAGCGCAAGAGCAGGTTTCAGAATCTCTTCTGACACTCGCATTGATCATTTCTTTTTCTTATGGTGTTTTAATGACTCTTGCTCTCTTCGTGTGATGTTCTTGATGTCATCCCACAGCTTGTTAGTTCTTGTCATGAGTGTCCAGTGAGTCAAATCTGTTCTTCAGGTCTTCTCCTTATTTAGGTAGAATGAACCCAGGGTCGTACTTAGATGCCCAAGCACTTGTTTTAATTGTTTTTCAACTTCCGTCTGAGCTTACACATGAGCAACTGATGATGTGTACACGATCCGCTCTAGTCTGCCTTTTTGGCTGCTGACATTGGGCTTCTCCTTCGTCCCTAACCACAGATGCTATCTATTTCAATCCTATATATTTTTTCTGGTGAGCTATAAATATATTATCAGTGTATGCTGTTGAAAAGTAATATTTGCCATGAAGACTTCACTAGTCTTGCCAACTTCGATCACGCGATCTTCAGCCTCATTTCTATCACTGAGACCATATTTTTCAACTACTCTTTGTTCCTTGAGGATCCTGGTACCATAGTGGTTATACATCAGGCTGTGATCCAAAAGGTGAACAGTTTGAAACTACCAGCTGCTTCAAGAGAGAAACACAGGGTTTTCTACTCCCATTAAGATTTACAGTCTCAGAAACTCACTGGGTCAGTTCTACCGTGTCTTCTCTGCGGTACGATGAGGCAGCATTGACTCAACGGCAGTGATTTTGGTTTGGTCTTTTCCTTTGCATCCACCTTGAGCATCCCAATCCTCAATAAATAGCAATGGATTTTGATTGGATGCTTCAACAATTCCAGACAGAAATTTTTGGTAGAATTCTTTAATTTCTTTATCGCTAGCTTCAGGAACTCGCGCAAAACTTTAATAGATTTGTTAAATGCATTCCCTTGTAAACATTCATGATCCTATTACAGAGAGGACTATAATGCAAGATAGATCTGGACATGTCCTTTTTGATGATGAGCGCAACACTGTTCTGCATCAACTTGTCATATGATTGTCATATGTGTCTGAATCAAAATGGACAATTTCTGTCCATGTAACCTCTCTAATGCCTAGGATATCCATGTTTTCCGTCATTTTTGCTGACTTCCTATTTTTGCAGATTCACAGTTTATGCATTCCAAGTTTCCATGGTTAATAGATGTTCGCAGCTGCTCTCATTTTGAACCGCGTCCCATCAGCAAATGAAGCTCTCAAAGAATTCACTCACTCCATGCCATGATAATCGACTCTATTTGAGAAGGCAGTCTTTCTCAGTTGTATTTTCAGTGCCTTCAGACCTTAGGGGCTCCACTTCTGGCAGTAGATGTGAGAATCCTTTGCTGTTCATATGTTTCTTCAGTATATCTCACAATGTTCCACTGCTATTCTTTTTTCAGTGGCCAATTCCTCAAGCGTGGACGGTCTAGTCATTCTTCACAGACTGTTCTCAATCTGGGAACTCTGTTGGACCCTATTCACATTGGATGACCCTGCTGATGGTTGAAATGCCAGTGATATAGATTCCTTTCAGCATCCAAGCAAGGGGCAAGCCAGCACAGCAAAACAAGCAGGCAGACAAGTGGTGGATGCTCATGTTCAAAGCAAAATCGAAAACATAATCTGTTGCCATCAAATGAATTCTCACTCTGGTGGAACTATGTCCTATGAAATTGAATTCCATAGTTTTTTTTGTTTTTGTTTTTGTTTTTAGTGTTTTCTTGATAAAAGCAGAGTGTCAGGCCTTTGGTCTGCAGTACCATTGAGGGGGTTCAAATGACCTCTCTCTAGGTTACTGACCCCAGGAAACACCCAGGACGACTCAGACACTGACATGCCAAAATATAGTTCCTCATTTACATTAAACATGACCACTATTTATAAGGTTAGACGGTACCATTTTAAAATATTTTTCAGTTCGAAATTTAAAGCTTTTAAAGCAAGTTTTATTTAATTGTCACATTAATTGTCTATCGAATTTACACAGGATATTATTATCCACTGTATCCATCCATTAACAAAGAAATTTGCATTGAAGTTAACATTGAACGAATGCAAAATTTTCTTGAGTTTTCTATGTAACTGAATAACTTTTATTCATCACTAGATGGCACTCTAAATGTAGACTATGACATATGTTTTTGTGTTTCCCCCACCCCTCCCAAGCAGAAACTATTTTACTTCTGTGTTAAAAAGAATAACAATTCATCATTGAGAGCAAACAAATTTTGGCTTTCCCATACACAAAATGTAATCCCCATACTATCTAGCAATAGTAATTAGAACAGCCCATGGTAATTAATAATTTAAAAATTTATTAACTGTCAGCAAAATAAAATAAAATGACTACCTTAAAAAGAGTTTATATTAATTATTTTAAAAATATGTGTCATAAAATTTTCATATTTTATGTTTATAAATATATAATTTTAGGACTAAATTTATTTGAGTCCAAATGTATTTTCATTGACCCATGTTTAAAATATTTATCCACTTTTAAAATTATTCCCATGATTCTGAAAATATTTCATTTTTATTTGAACCTAGTAGGATGGTTTCAACGAAAATAAATTTAGCTCTGTGAAAATATGTTTTCCTGACCAAATATGATTATATGCAGACTGTCTCAATTACAAATGGTAATGGCATAATTTTGAGTTTTCCAGATACAAGAACATTTTTATATTCTTAATTTTGCTAGAGAATATTTTTAGCATTCTAACAAGACTAAGCACTCCTTGTCTGACTTCCTGTGTAAGTGATGACATCCACATAAAATGGTAAGAATGGACTTTCATAAAAGTGATTGTGATCATCTGAGAAGCAGCCAGTTGATGATCCTGTGACCTCGGCGTAATTGAAATCATCACCGCGTCTCTGTCCAGGAAGAGCGGCCCGATGGTTAGCATAAGAGGTGTCAAGGTGCCGAGGGCTCGCATGCTCACTGTCAATTAGACTGCATTAGAGAACACATCGAGCAGGGCTAGCACTCCTGCAAGGGAAAAACAAGCACTTACAGAGAGCGGATCCTTACCTAAAAATAGCCTATGCTAGAAGCCAACATTTCCCCATGGGGGAAAGCCTATATATATTTTATTCTTATTCCATGTAGAGGTCATGACGTCAATTATTATGTAAAAATGGGTGAACTCTGAATATTTTTGGTTTTGACTAAAGTTTGCAGATCTACATTCTAATTCTCTGTGTCAGGTACATGGAAAAATAATGACTAGTTTTTTTCTTTTTCATATGACAGAACAAGATCTTTGGACACAAATGAAAATCATCAAAGCCTGCCTCATTACTGCTTAGTTCTCACTGCATCCATCTTTTTACATGAGAGATCAAGGTGCAAATGCATAGTAAATACTGGGAAAAGGTAAGATGATCAACATCTATTTTTTCAAATGCAAGTGATTATGATATGAAAGAGAAAATAAAATGTGTTCCTTTATAATATGTGATGCAAACATTCCATATTCTCTTGTTGACTGACTGATTCTCACTCCCAGCGACCCTAGTACAGTTGTTGCCCAGTAGGCTTTCTGAAGTTGGAAATCTCTCTGGAAACAGTTAAGTAAATTTCCACTTTTGTCTCTCAGTAAGCCACTGGTGGGCTTAAAATGCTGACAGTTGGTAGGGTTGAGGAGCACTGGGCCATAAGGACACCTATAGACTGCATCAATCTAAATTAAAGCATAGCCAGGTCGACCCTTTGGACTTGTAATGCCCTGGTGTTTTTGAGATAGTAAATTTGTAATTTTACAAAGGCAAACAATCTCCCTTTTCTCCCATGGAGCAGCTGGTGGATTTGAACTGCTGAGTTTACCATTAGCATTCCAGGTTCTATTTTCAGTGCCACCAGGGTGGCAACAAACTCACTGTCGTCGAGTGAATGCCTAATCATAGTGAATTCCCAAACTAACTCTTTGCAGGAGTAGAAAGCCCCTTCTTTCTCCCTAGTGGTTTTGAACTTCAGGCCTTATGGTTAGTAGCCCAAAGCATAACCACTACGCAACGAGGGCTCCAGTATATTGCAATAGAGGGAAGTAAAATCTGTTATTATTTTGTTTAAATGGTCCAAAATATAATCATATACTTTAAAATATGGAATAGATGCACCTTAAAATTTTGCATTGATAAAGCAGTTACTTTTGACAACACTAAACCATTATATATTTAGTTTAATAGTACCAGAATTAAGGACAGCAATGTTTCACATATATGAGTTGGGAGGGCTAACTTAAGACACACCTTTATTTACTAAATATTTATAATTTACGAATATTTGGTACAGAATGCAATAAAAGCACAACAATTATAAAATTAAGAAGCACTGATATGGGCAGACACATTATAATTTTGAAAACTTCCTAAATTTCCTAAATACAGCACAACTGTGACCTTGTTTTCCTCACAGCAATGGAAATGGAAGCTGCAAATTTCTAGTTGAATACATTAATCCAGGATAAGTCTTTCCAATTTTAGGCACCTTTGTTGAAAGAATAAGAGACTTGGAATAAACACATTTGAATTTGAATCCTGACTATCCTTAGTAGTTGTAGGAGCTTGGGACAAATAATTTAATCCCTTTGAACCGCTATTTTCTCATCCTAAAATAAAAATAATAATGCCTAAAGAACTCTACTGTCAATTGCCTACTTGGCAGAAGACTTAGAAATGGAATGTGTAGAAAAATGGCCAAGCATTCATTACTTAGAGTAGCTCTAGCTTTCTCTGGGCCGAAACTGCTTAGTTCTATAGTCCTTCCACAGATCCCAGCTCAGCCATGTCATTGATTGCTCAGAACTCAGTTACTAGGGCTTGAAACACACCTCTTAAAATACAGTGGAAACATGTATCTGAATTACTTAAAACTGAAACAAAGTGACTATTTTTACTACATTCATGCTCAGCTTCTTTCACAAAGTCTTTTCAAGAAGAGCATGTGTCTTTGAGTCACTGGTCCTTCAGTAGCAGAATTCCAGTGGTTTGTGCTGCTGGGTAAGTATTGAAGTGCTAGCAATTCAATGGCAGAAAGATGAGATGATCTGCTCCCATACATACTTACAATCTCAGACACACTACATAAATCATTATGAGTGAGGAAAAAAACTCATGGAAGTAAGAGTAGTCAGGGGGCTCAATTTCATTCCAAGTTAACGTTCTTTATGCGAAACTAGCACACAGTTGTTCATTGAGATCTGCATGTGAACATGATGACATGCAGGTTTCAGGTGAGCTTCCAGGCTAGGACAGGCCAATAGATAAAGTATCTAAATGCACCCATTGGAAACGATATAAATTAAAATGACCCTCTCCTCAGCTAATCATGGCGACGGCAGTGTTTAATGCTTTGGTCTAACTCATTCACTGCCATCAAGTCATGCTATATCAATTTCAGGGGAGCTAACAAAAAACAACAACACACTCATCTGATTAACACTAAAATGCACATGATGTAAAATATCAAGTAGACTTATGGAATTCATAGAGCTTATTGAAGTTTTGCTTTGCTGATCATGGTGTGTTAGGTTGGGTTCTCCAAAGTAGTGAAGCTTATAGAAAGAAAGAGAAAGTTTATAGAAAGAGAAAGTTGCAATAGAATGAAATTTCAGATTAAAAAATTATATATATGTCACTACTTTTCTGTTTCACAGTGGCCTTATAAGATAGAGTAATCTACCCCTGTGGGTTTCTGAGACTAAATCTTTACAGGAGTAGAACGCCTCATCTTTCTTGAGAAGCTTGGCTGGTGGTTTCAAACTGCTGACTTTGTGGTTAGCAATGCAACCCATAACCCACTACACCACGAAACACATGCATTCTCTTTCTCTCTGTCACTTGCTCCATGTTGTTGGTGTTTCTGTTGGGTGCCCATGAGTAAATTTGGATCTAAAATGACCCTATGTAAGACACAGTGCAACACCAGCTTCTCATGCCATCCTCACACGTGTGATTGTGTTCGAATCCATTGCTGCAGCAACTGTCTCAGTATATCCCATTGAGGGCCTTCCTGGTTTTGCTGGCCCTCCCCTTTCTCAGGATAGGGCCCTTCTGTAGGGACTGGTCTCTCCTGATAATATGCCCAAACTACTTGAGATGAAGGCTGTAAGGAGCATGCTGGCTGTACTTCTTCCAAGACAAACAAGTTTGTGTTCAATACTTTTTGCCGGTGCCAAAATTCTAAAACGTCAAATTTTCTTTGGATTTCCTTATTCCATAGCCAACCAATACTAGGACTTGGGTCAGGCGTACTTTAGTTCTCAAGGGGACCTCCTTGCTTTCCAAAATGTTAAAGAGGTCTAGTGTACCAGATTTACTTAATGCAACGTGTCCTTTTTTATCTTTTGACAGATGCTTCCATGAACATTGATTGTGGGTGCAAAGAAAGATGAAATCCTTAACAAGTTCAATATTTTCCCATTTATCGTAATGGTCCATATTGGTCCTCTTGTGAAGATGTTTGGTTTTCTTTACATTGAGCTCTAATTCATACTGACGGCTTCAATCTTTGATGTTCCTCAGAAAGCGCTTCAATTTTCAGCAAGCGAGGTTGTGTCATCTGCATATTTCAGATTATTAATAAGCCTTCCTCCATTCCTGATGCTCCATTCTTCTTCATAAAAGTAGCCTCTTTGATTATTTACTTAGTGTATAACTGATAAGTATGGTGAGAGGATGCAACTCTGTCTCACACCTTCCCTGATTTTAAACCATCCAATACTGTTTCATTGGCATTAACTGGCTCTTCGTCCACAGGCAACTTCCCCACGAGCACAATGAAGTGTTCTGAAGTTCCCATTCTTCTCAAGGTTATCCGCAGTTGCTTTGCTCCATATATTTTAATGCCTAGGCAGATTCATGAAAACACAAGTAAATATATTTCTGGTATTCTCTGCTTTTAGCCAAAATAACATAAACAGTGACATCCTTTATGCCATAACCTCTTCTGTAGCTGGCTGAAACTGGGATCTCCTTGTCAACATACTGCTATAACTGTTGTTGAATGAGCTCCATCACAATTTTTGGTTCATGTGATATACAATTATATTGTTTTAAAACTTGAGAATTCTGTTGGGTCACTTTTCTTTGGATGGGCACCAATAACGATTTCTTCCAGCTAAATTGCTATTTTTCAAATTTCCTGACATAACAGGTGAGTGCTTCCAATGCTTCATCTGTGTTTGTGAAATATTTCAATAAATATTTCATCAATTGTTGGAGGCTTGTTTTTGACTAATGCTTTCCGTGCAGCTTTGACTTCATCTTTCAGTAGAGTTGGCTCTTGCTTACATGCCACCTCTTGGAATGGTGGTATAGTGACATTTTTTGGTAGAGTGACATTTTTTGGTAGAGTGACATTTTTTGGTAGAGTGACATTTTTTGGTAGAGTGACATTTTTTGGTAGAGTGACATTTTTTGGTAGAGTGACATTTTTTGGTAGAGTGACATTTTTTGGTAGAGTGACATTTTTTGGTAGAGTGACATTTTATTCTTTCAATCTTATTGAGATGATTCCTGCATTAGTCCATGTTTTACTCATAGAACCTTTCAAGGTTGCAACTCAAAGCTTACATTTTAGACTTCTTTCGGTTTAAGATATGCTGAATGTGGTTTTCCTTGTTGGTTGTCTACCTCTAGGTTTACTTTGTCTTCTGAAGATGCCCTTGAAAATTTTCAGTTCAGCTCTTGGACCTCATAATTTATTCTGTTTTCCTTAGTTACTCTGATTAAGGGGAGGTTTCCTGATATTCATTTTGAGATTTTCTTTCTTTCCTGTGTTTTTAAAGATCTTTTTGCTTTCTTCATGTCTGATGCTCTTGATGGACAGCTCATCGTACCTTCTGTCTTTAGTGTTTAACTCAGGAAGTCTATTCTTGAGATGTTCTCAAAATTCAGGTGGGATATACTCCTATTTGTGTTCTTGTGGAATACATGTATATGTGTACATATATATATGAATGACATGTACATATATGTTCATATACATACACATAATGGCTAAAATGGAGTGTTGAAGAGATTTTTTTAAGTAAGAATATCAATTATAATCCTTGAAATTGGAAGACTACTGGAGCTCACAGCAATCTGAACTTCTGTTCCTGATTTTATCTTCTGAGTCCCCTAAGTTCCTGATAGGCAAAACCATCAGCCCTACCTTTTTAAGAAATACAAAATATAAGCACAATCCAGATTTTCATGTAAGCACAAGTAGATTACTTATAAACAGAGGCTTAAGAATAATTTCTAGCTTCATAACCTGAAAATAATGCTTGTCAATTTCAAGGCCTATTTCCCCATTGTATGAATAGAAGCTACTTTAACAATGATCTTTATACTAGAGTAACGCTACCATTTTCTTTACAAGTTGGAAGACTGGGTCTAAGCATACGTAATTTTAGTTTTTTCAATACAATAATCAATGGGGAAAATATCTGTATTAAAAAAAGTTCAATAACTACTCAGATTAAAGTGAAAATCACATAGTCTACTTACCCCTCACATTGTACGTCAATAATTTTGTTCAAGAACCAGTGTCATTTCTGAAAATAAACATGGCTATCTTTTACTTATCGTTTT
The DNA here is from genome assembly GCF_050624435.1 of Tenrec ecaudatus. Taxonomy (NCBI): domain Eukaryota; kingdom Metazoa; phylum Chordata; class Mammalia; order Afrosoricida; family Tenrecidae; genus Tenrec; species Tenrec ecaudatus. The sequence goes on along the minus strand of NC_134540.1, from coordinate 138,081,531 downwards.
CCAAATAATTTTCGTATTCTCTTCCAATATAAATATATTATATTCCAAAATAAATATGGAAACAGAATCATAACTGATAAAAGAAATAGTCTTGCATACATATTTTACCTTCTTCCTAAATTAATTACTTTATGTGGTTTCACAACTAGTTTAGATAATCATTATAATATCACACTGAATATGATTTTATTTAACGTAACATTACATTACTAACTGACTATTCAGCTACTGATAGTTAAAAACACAGGTGAGTCCCATATTTCATCTCTGATAGCAAATTCTAATCATGATGTTACTTTTAATGTACCTTGGTTAGAATAGCAATCAATATTAATAACAGCAGTACAACTTATCATGTAGAATACTTAATAAGTGCATTTTCAGATTTGGAATTTTGCTCATTGTTTTACTTTTACAACACGGTAAATAAAATAGCTACAATTTTTATCCACATATTTTCTTATTATCTACAGTCTGTATATGAGGAAATAAGGTTCAAAGAACTTTGATAATATATGTATTTTTTAAAGTGTACTACAAAACCTGAATATTCCTGTTTCAAAGCCCACAGACTTATAGATAATTGTTGTCACTATTTTCTGGAAAATTCACACCTGGAAAAAAATAATTTGTGGATGTGTGTGTGTGTGTGTGTGTGTTTATATGTTGATGCATTTCTCAGGTACTTTATACTCAGGTATTAGGAAACATAAAAATATATTTGTGATTTTTAGCAGTATTCTTTTGAAATATATTATTTTTCAAAATTTATTTTTCTTTCATCCTCCAATAGTAACACAAATGATGTATAAATAATAACATTTGAGTGGATTTATTTGATAAAGGAATCTTGCACATAAAATTTTTCTAAGTCCTTTTAAGCATTTTTTCTTGCTAATCCAAATATTTACTTCTTTTTATGATTCATATTTTCAAACACTAGCTAATCCTTTTGCAAGCAATGAACTTAACTTTCTCAATAGTCAACTCTATCTTCTCTAGGGTAACTCCATAAAAAGAACCAAAAATATATAACTGAATAATTTTAGTTAATATAATGGTATTACCAAAATAATTTATGACTAGCTTTTCTAAAATCCCATAGTTCTATAGGTTTAACTTATCACAATAGACTTTTCTCAGCACCAGATCTTATACAAAATATGTTATCATCTGTTTAATTATTCACTTTGGCAATATATAGTAGAGGCAATCATGAGTAGTTTCATTCATTTTGTAGAATGAGAATAATTTTTATCACTTTGTTTTAAGTTGTTTATTATAATAAATGCACACATTTGTCATGGTGGTTAAGTAATGTCAAGTTTGGTTCTGGCTCCTACACATGTCATGTACAACAGAATGAAATTCTACAGTCTTGTCAAGTGCTGTTATGATAGAGGCCATTGTTGCAGTTACTGTGTTGATCCATCTCTTTGAAGATTTTCCTTTTCTTAATTTGATCTTGTCTTTAACAAGTGCCACACACTCTTCCAGTGACTGAACCTTCCTGAGAGCCTGTCCAAAGTACATGCAACAAGGCCTACTTGTTTTTTGTTTTGTTTTGTTTTGTCTTGGTTTGTTTTGATTTTAGCCATACATATTTCTAAGGAGCACTCCGGATCTTTTTCCAAGATCTATTTGTTCTTCTGGCAGTCTATGGTAAGTTCAATATTCTTGACCAACACCATAATTGAAATGCATCGGTTTTGTAAAGTTTTTCATATTCATTTGTCAGCTTTCACATGCATATAAGTTACTGAAAATATCATGGTTTGAGACAGTAGGTCTTATCCATCAAAAAGAAATATTTAATCTTTTATATTTCAAAGACATCTTGAGCAAATTTGCCCAATACAATATATTATTTGATTAACTGACTGCTTTTTTCACAGCATTGATTAGGGATTCAAGTAAAATAAAGTCCTTGGTAATTTTAATCCTTTCTTCGTTGTTTTAGAACTTGTTGTCTACTGGTCTTGTTCTGGGGGTTTATGTTTTCTTAACATTGAGTTATAATCCATGCTGAAATGTGTAATCTTTGATTTTCATCAGTATGTGTCTGAACTCATCCTTGTTTTCTGCAAGCAAGGTTGTGTCATAATAAAGATTCTTAATGAATTTTCCTCCAATCCCGAGACTGTGTTATTCTTAAAAGTCAGAGAATGATCAGGGGCTTATTATGATGATTTCTTAAAAAAATCAAGTTGAGCACTGAGTTGGTGATAATAAAGAAGGAAAATTGTACCAAGTAATGTTCCCTATAATGAAAATATATCTGTTCATTATTCAAGATTAGCAAAGGTTGCCCTTTTAGAATTTTTTTGAGAAACCTTTCTGAAGCATGCAGCATCTCCTTTCTTGGCATTCCAGAATTCTTTTTCTCCCCATATTCAAAGGGAATGGTTGGAACATCATTTGAGTTCTTTGAGGATGCCGACACTGCAATTTTGACATGACATATCTCAGAGCACTCAGTATTTTCAGGGAAGGATGACAAAGATAGAAACATTACTTTCAGAAATGTCTGAACTCGGAGGATATGTCAAGAAACAATACCCACATTTTTATTTAATAAAGAATTTTATAATGTAGCAGTATTTTTACTGACACCTGCAAAACTTGATCTTCTTCAGCAAGAGACTCAAGTCTGGTACTTGCTTTCCATACGCAAGCTTGTGTCAGCTTGTTATCACTGGTTGTTAACAAGCGTTCTTCTAATACTGATGTCAAGTTCTCCTTCAGACCTACTTACCATGCAAATTGAATAAGTATGGTGAAAGGATACAACCCTGACACACAGTATTCCCCTGTTCTGTTTTTTAGCCACTCTGTATTTCCGTGCTTTGTTCCAATGACTGCTTGTTGATGCACGCACAAGTTTCCCAGGAGCACGATGATGTGGCCTGGAATTTCCAATATCCTTAGTGCTGACCATAATTTCTTATGACACACACCTTTGAATGCCTCTGCATAGTCAGTAAAACACGATAGAAACATTTTTCTGTTATATTCTGCTTTAAACCAAGATCTATCTGATCTCAGCAAAGTGATAGCATAAATCAATTCTGACATCAGGAATTCTTCATTGCTTGTGTAAATAAAAAGCTGACATTGTATTTTGCAAATGATTTCACAATTTTGACAGAAGTAAACATAATGAAATTAAATAATTTATTTAGACAAATTAAAATACACATGCTCTTGATATTTGTTTTATTTGCTATTACTACCTCCAAAAATATAAAAACCAAGCTCACTGGCATTGGGGGATGCCAATTCTCACCGAGCCTACAGTGTAGGGCAGGGCTCTCCCTTTCCATTTCTGAGACTGGAACTGTTTATGGGAGGAGAAAATCCTAACCTCCTCCCGGAAAGTAACTGGTGGCTTCCAACTTCTCATCTTGAGGACCACAGTGCAATGCATAAACACTAAGCAACCTGGGCTCCCTAGAAACTACTTAGGTAACATTAATGAGTACTTTTATTGGCTGGTGTTTTACTCTAGTGATATGTCTATTTGTAATGTTGATTAGATGAATACTACATCTTGTTTATATCAATAGTATGTTCTTCTAATTTAACCACTTCTGCCAAAGGAACATGAAGTGCCTTTAAGGAAACAATATGCGGAGGAATATGTTTTATGCAGATATTGAAGTCATTGACAACCTAGTAGCTTCATTAAATGATATGAGTTCTTGGGTGGTGCAAGCATTTGGTATGGTTATGAGATAACCAAATTGTCAGAGGTTCAATTTCACCCAGTGGCACGTGATCTAATTCTGCAAAAGCAATGAATCAATACTTTTTGAAGTGCAATTTTTCTTTGAAGCACCTGGACCACCAAGAGTTGCTCCACAGTTTATAGGATAATTGCAGTGATTGATATTACTGAGAAAGGTTTGCAAGTAATCATGCCACAGCTTCAAATATGTCGTAACTTATAAATTAACTGGTTAAGATACAAAGACTAGAAAATTACAATTTCGAAATGAAGGCAGGTTCTAGGAGATGGCAGAGGAAGAAAATCTACTAGGACCCAAAGTGTCAGAGAACAATTAAAAACAAACCGAAGGGGAAAAAAAAGAAAAAAGCCAAGAAAGGCAAACGATCCTTGAACTAAAACAAAACAAAACAAAACAAAAAACAAAGAACACAATTAGAAAATCAAGACAATGAAAACATTTTTTAAGGACCCTGGACAGTCACCTACTCACAGTTGCTGCGTAAAGCTGCCTAGAATAAGGAGGCAGCAGTGGAAGATCAATCCCATATTAACTCATGTCAGTTACAGTACGCCCATCACACGTAGACACATACTTAGAACCTTACCTCTCTGGAATCAAGAGGTGGATTCGATGTTTTCTTCTCAAACAGGAGGGTGGGGTTTGTGACTGCCTCCATCGCGAGAGTTTGAGAAGATGCCCCTTCTGAGGCTCGATCACAGCAAGTGGTGAAGAGGAGAGTTTCTCCTCTTTGTTAGAGTCGCAGCAGCCGGTTGTGCGTGTTTAGTACAGCTTCAATAGAAACACTACAGGAGAATTGGGGGGAAATCGACGGGAGCAGGGTACTTGCTAGACCAACCAGAGGAAATAACAACACATTATCAAATTATACTGTTAATATGCATATTTAAAAGAAAACCATCAAATTAAATGCAGGTTCATGAAAATATAACCTGACAATCGTTTCTCTAACATTTAGATAATCTAAAAGATAAGCACATTAATAGAAATTCTGTATTCATACAAATTACACATTTGAAAAAAATCGATAAGATGACTAACAATGTATGTGTCATATTATTGTTCTATAAGTTAATCTTAATTACTGTTTGTTTTGTTACATATATTAAATAATATAAAGGGTTTCACTGAAAGATAATGGAATTTTTCCATACACTTTAAAACTCCCTCAGGTAATATTAGAAATATGTCCCATTTTATATAATCTCATTTCCAATATGTAAAACTGAGAAACATGTTGGAGACAAAATTTGTGATGATGTTATAATAAGAACAATATCATTTTTTACTTTTATGATTTTCTTTATTCGGCTTGCTTGAAAGTATAGTATAAAAGTAATATATTTTTTAAAAGAAATCACAGTCTTAATTGTTCACTGTTTTAACTGTGAAAATTGAATTGGACTTGAATGTGAAAGGAGTAATTTTGAGGTTACTAAATAATTTAGTTATGTTGCAAAGTGTATGAGATATATAACATGACTATGGATGTAAAACACGGTGCATTCATATTTGCCTATTGAAAATACAAATGGCCTTTAATATTTAAAGCAAGTTGCAATTTCAGTCATATAGTAGAACATGATTTTGACAGGATCATTGTAAGGAGTTTAAATTCCAATCAGCACTTTTTCACTTTACTTTCCTGTTATTTAAGATCATGTGGTTTTTCACTGCAACGTGAGGCTTCAACATATGTTTCTCTGTATTCTCTTTACTTGCTTAATTTTGATGTGTGAGCTTAATTATAACTAGTTATGTCACTACCATCTCTGAATTTCAGTCTCCAGAATTTTGTAAATAAAATATTCACTATTTTAAAGATAGACTTTAAAAATATAGTAATTTGAAAACACGTGAAATATGAATGTCAAGAATAATCACAATGATCAGTGTCTATTCACAGAACAAATGTGCAAGCAGTCTAATCACTGCACGAAGAACTGAACTTCCTGTATCTTTTGTTTATATCTTCATTTTTTGTTGATGGCTTAGATAAAATTCATACTTGAATTGCAGCTGATCAATATGATCCTTCTGACCGTATTTCCTTGGGTGATGCATTATAATTATGGATTCTATGCCTTTGGTTAGAATCTCATTTTGCAGGAGATTATGTCCTATATTAATTGAAAAGAATTAGGATGACATTAAGACCTGACATTAGTAGAGGGTGTGAAAAAAATTAGACCCTTTGTTTCTCTGAGGCATCTTTGACTATTTTACTAGAAGGCATGATCTACAACACGACCCTTCATTTTCTTTGGATGAAATATAAGTGTGTGTGCCACTGTTCTGTTCTGTACAACATCACCTGAGGAGCCATGCCTCTATATCCCGACTGAGCTGGCTACAGTCTAGAAGACCTCCTGTGACCTTTGGACATTTTTGGCATCTGACTCTAGACTCAATTTGGCTCACCTCTGCCTGACCTTTGGATTTGGGACTTGTATTAGTCTGTGTACTTTAGAGAAACAAACCCACAGAAACTCATTTATAAGAGAGAGAGTTTTATATAAAGGTTAAGTGCACATCAAGATAACATCCCAACCCGGTGCTGCCCAATCTCACAAGTCCACCATTAACCCATATGTCTGCCACAGTTCACAAAGCCCTCCTCCATCACACAAAACATGCACAATGATGCCAACTGCAGGAGGTAAGCCGAGTCAGCGAATGTGTAAGCATCTCAGCACTGGCAGGAGTCTCCAGACGGTTGCTCCAGCATCCAGGGCTGCATCAGATTAGGTCCATGTGGCTTCTCCTTGGGGATGTCTTGTAGTCAGCCTTTCAAACTGAATCAGGGAACTGAGAATGCAGCTGCACCCTGGTGCAATGATCACAAAACAAGAGACCTGAGAACTAGAAAGTTAAGGATCACTGAGCCATTTATCCCTCCGCCCTTCAATTAACCCCACATGTGTTTATCAGCCAGGTTGGCACAATAAACTAACTATCTCAGGACTCAATATTATCCACAACAACAAGAATCATTTTCTTTAAGTTTCATGAGATCTTTGGTTTTTTTTTTTGGGGGGGGGGTGGACTTTGAAAGAACCTGAAGAATCTGGGGGTGTGAGCTGATATACTCAGGGAGGATTGGGGACAAAATACAGTGGAAGAATATTTTGGAAGGGTTGGACATTTGGGAAATCTTTAATTTCTAACCCCTTGGAACTAATTTGGTATGATTTTTTTAAAAGCCAGGCATAGGAAAAATGTAATATGTTTGGTCACCTTTGTGATCCATTTTTAAGTTGTTTTGGCTTTTCTTTCTTTCTTTTTTAAGTGAAGAAGTAATCCACATGGATTAACCCCTTGGTGAGTGCCCAGACCATGGCCAGGGCTCTGGAAAGGCTTGCTGCCATGCAGAATGCATTGGAAGTTGGACTGTTGACGTTGCTGTTAAGTTCAAATTTAGTTTCCTAGTAATTAATCTCACTTTGTTCCAGTTAAGTTTGTTCTAGTTTTTTTAATTAATTAATTTTTTAAAACAATTTATTAGGGGCTCATACAACTCTTATCACAGTTCATATATATACATACGTCAATTGTATAAAGCACATCTGTACATTCTTTGCCCTAATCATTTTTTTCTCCTCTTTTCTTTTTTTACATTTTATTAGGGACTCATACAACTCTTATCACAATCCATACTTATACATACATCAATTGTATAAAGCACATCCATACATTCCCTGCCCCAATCATTCCCAAAGCATTTGCTCTCCACTTAAGCCCTTTGCATCAGGTCCTCTTTTTTTAATTTCCCCTCCCTCCCCTCTCCCCACTCCCTCATGTGCCCTTGGTAATTTATACATCATTATTTTGTCATATCTTGCCCTATCCGGAGTCTCCCTTCCCCCCCTTCTCTGCCGTCCCTCTCCCAGGGAAGAAGTCACATGTGGATCCTTGTAATCAGTTCCCCCTTTCCAACCCACTCACCCTCCACTCTCCCAGCATCGCCCCTCACACCCTTGGTCCTGAAGGTATCATCCACCCTGGATTCCTTGTGCCTCCAGCCCTCATATGTACCAGTGTACAGCCTCTGCCCTATCCAGCCCTGCAAGGTAGAATTCGGATCATGGTAGTTGGGGGGAGGAAGCATCCAGGATCTGGGGGAAAGCTGTGCTCTTTGTCGGTACTACCTTGCACCCTGACTGACTCATCTCCTCTCCTAAACCCCTCTATGAGGGGATCTCCATTGGCCGACACTTGGGCCTTGGATCTCCACTCTGCACTTCCCCCTTCATTTAATATGGTATATATATAATATGGTATATATATAATATGGTATATATATATATATATATATATATACACACACACACACACACACACACACACACATATATACATATATCTTTTTTTGTTTTTTTTGCATGATGCCTTATACCTGGTCCCTTGGCACCTCGTGATCGCACTGGCTGGTGTGCTTCTTCCATGTGGGCTTTTTTGCTTCTGAGCTAGATGGCCGCTTGTTCACCTTCAAGCCTTTAAGACTCCAGACACTATCTCTTTTGATAGCCGGGCACCATCAGCTTTCTTCACCACATTTGCTCTAGTTTTTAATGTATCTATTTTTTCAATTGAAGCTTTTATTTGTTTTACCTTGTTAATGTTGTTAGGGTTCTTCTTACATTTATTTTTTAGCTAAAGATCATTTTATTGGGGGTTCTTAAGCTCTTATAACAAGTCACACATCAATTGTATCAAGTTATTTGTACATATGTTGCCATCATGATTTTCTAGACATTTACTTTCTACTGAGACCTTGGTATCCACTCCTCTTTGTTCCTTTCCTCCCAAACCCCACCCCTGTGACTCCCTGATAAATTATAAATTATTATTATTTTCATACCTTACACTGACCACTGTCTCCCTTTCCCCATGGTTTCCATTGTTCATCCCTGAGTGATAGAAGGGTGGTGGTTATGTGTCCATCATTGCAATCTGTTCATCCTTCGTGCTCTCTTCTCATCATCTTCTCCCTACCTTTCTGGTATCTCTACTCCCGTTCCTGTTCCAGGATTCTGTGTGCCGTGGGCTCTTATCTCTTAGCTGTACCAAGGCACATGCTCCGGTCTAGCCCAAAGTTCTGGGGGTCGTGATAATGGGGGATGATGAAGTTTCAAGGAACTGGAGGAGAATGTGTGTTTCATCTGTGCTTTACTGCACCCTGATTGACTCATCCCACCCCTGTGACCTCTCTGTGAGGGGATGTCTCATTGTTGACAGATGGACTTAGGTCTGGGTCCTGACCTCCTTCTTTTTCAACAATGTGGGTTTTTGTTTGTATATTTTTTTGCTTTCTGGTGGGGTCTTCTGATGCCTGTTACCTGGTCCAAGTGACACCTCATGATCACGAAGGCTGGTGTTTTTCTTCCATGTGGGCTTGTTGCTTTTCTGCTAGATGGCTACTTGTTGAACTTCAAGTTTTTAAGACCCCAGAAGCTATAATGTTTGATAGTTTCGCACCATCAGCCTTCTTCAATGCATATGCTGTGCACCGATTTTGTCTTCAGCAATTGTGCCAGGAGGGTGAGAATCACAGAATGCCAAGTTGTTAGAACAAAGTGTTTTTGCATTGTGGGAGGGCATGAGCAGAGGTCTGAAGTCCGTATACTACCTCAGTGTATTGCCATATAAATATATGTCCATAGGCCAATACCTCTGTTTTAAGAACTAATGTACTTACCTCTGTATACACCATAGCTTTGCATCCTAGATTGCTCCTCTGGTCCACCATGATGCTCTCCTTACTTCTGTCTCTTAGCAGCTCCTCTCAGCTAGATGGGCTGTTGTTCCAACAGCCCCAGGATCTCCATGTCGGCCTTGTAGATTTTAATTCCCTAGTTTTTCCCCTGTCTATGATGTTGTTTGCTCACTGCTCCCTTCTCCCACCTCCTTCTCTCTGTAGTCCCTCCAGGACCATTGGTCCCATCACCTTCTCCTCAAGCTTGCTTCCCATGACTATCTTCTATAAGTAGACAACACAGCATTAAAAGAGACTGAACAAAAAGAAAACAAATGAAAAAATATATAAAAGGACGAAGAAAAAATACATAATTCGAGGTCTGCTGACCTTTATAACTGTCTCCCCAGTGGTCATGGGGGTATTCTGGGAGCCACCCCTCCTAGCTTGAAGTCTATTGGGGGGACTCTTCTGGGGCTTTGTGTCTTGGTTTTTGCCCTGTTGCTGCTCTGCCATGTGTCCACAGCATTGTCCTCTGTCGCAGTATGATGCAGTTGGGAGACACCATGTCTCAAGGTGTTGTTAACCCTACAATCCTCTCTGTCTCTTAGCATCTCTGTTCAGGGGGTCGTGCTCTGGGCTTGGTGTGCCAATATGGGGTCTGTTTTTCTTTCTTGGTTTGCTTCTGTGTGGGCATGGCATGCTTTCCCCTCACCCCAACCTGTACGTTTAAGGTTGTTCTCCATCGCACATGCTCCTAGGGAAGGGTCAGTTTGGCTCTGATTGGCACTGGCTCTGTAGCCCAATATTTTCATGGGATTCTCCATGTGGTTACAGTGCCTTCCAGGTTTGGTGAGCCATGGTGGGGTCTACATGCACACTTCCAATTCTGTGAGGACATAAACAATACTCTCCTCTAGGAGGGTTAGTTCTCTACTCCCCTCATGTCATCATCTCCTCCCCCTTCTTTTCTACCTGTGCCTTCCCCCTTTCCCCTCCTTTGTGTTGGAATAACAGGTATCTCCTTGGGTTTGGTTCTACCTCCTCCCTACTGCCTGTACCTCAACCTGTATATTGTGAGAAAAATGACTTTTCTTCTACGTATACTGTGCTGTTTATACTTACCTCAGGGGACCCGTGTTATACTTGTCCTTTTGTGATTGGCTGACTTGGCTTAGCATAATTTCCTCCAACTCTTCCTATGAAATGACACATTTCATGTGATCACTAGTGATTTTTAGTGATGCTTAGTACTCCATTAAGTGTTCTTGTGCCATAGTTTACTAATCCACTCATCTATCAATGGAAATTTAGGTTGTTTCCAATTCTTTGCAATTGTGAATTGCACTGCTATAAACATTGGAGCTCTGATGACTGGTTATGGTCTATGTCTTATCTCTTCTGGGTATATGCCCAGGAGAGGGATAGATGGGTCATAAAGTAACTTAATTTCCATTTGCTTTAAATGTAGCCAGATCGCTTTCCACAGAGACTGTATGCATCTACATGACCACCAACAGTGGAGGAGAGTTCCTATCTTGCCACATCACCATCCAAAATTTGTTACTTTCCAATTTTCTGATTTGGGCTAACCTCAAGAATGTTAGATGGTATAGCATGCTTGTTTTAATTTGCATTTTTCTGATGGGTAAAGATCAGGAGCATTTTCTCATATGTTTTTTAGCCATTCATGTCTCCTCCCTAATAAAATTTCCATTCAGGTCTTTTGCCCACGTCCTCAGGGGCAAAAACTCACGGGCACTGTTTTCCTGTTTTTGCAGGATAGGAGGGTATTGCAGATTTTACTAACAAGCCCTTTGTTGTCTCATTGCTAGAAATCCTCTCCCAGTTTGTGAGTTCTCTTACTACCTTGTTGGTGAAGTCTTTGAATGCACACAGGTGTTTTATTCTTAGTATATCCCACTTGTCAATTTCAGATTCACCTGTGCATGTACCCAGCCCTACTGCAGTTAGCCTATGTATTTCCTGAGCCAAGGTTTTTAGGTTTTTCCAGATTCCTTCATTAATGGTCCTGATAGTTTGGGGTTTTACTTCTAGGTCTGTGATCCGTCTTCAGTTTGTTCTTGTGCATGGGGTGAGGTATACAGCTTGTTTCATTTTTCCACAGGAGGATATCCATTGATTCCAGGACCATTTGTTAATGAGGGCATCTGACTTCCTCTTGATGCTTTGGGGCCCTTGTCAAAAATCAGTCATCTATATGCTGATGGTTTTATTTCTGGGATTTCTGTTTTTTGCCATTGATCTGAATATCTGTCATTATATAGTGCTGTTTTCAGCACTGGGGCTGTGTAATAGGTGTTAAAGTCAGATAAAGTGAGCTCTATAACTTTGTCCTTCTTGAGGAGTTCTCTGTGAATTCTGGGCTTCTTTCTTCTCCATATTAAATTGGCAGTCAGTTTTCCAATTCTTTGAAGAAGGCTGTTGTTGATATTTGAATCAGGATAGCATTAAAATTATATAGTGCCTTGGGTAAGATTGACATATCTACTGCATTGAGTCATTCAATCCACCAGCAGAGGACATTCTTCTATTTGTTGTGATCACTTTTGGTTTCCTTTAGAAGAGTCCTGTAGATGTCATTGTATAAGTCTTTTGAGGTTTGTTGATGTTGTTAAATATACCTCTAGATATTTCAATTTGTTCTTGTCTATTGTGAAGTGTACTACCTTCTTGATCTCCTCTTACATGGTCTTGTCTGATGTATGTAGCAAACCAACAGACTTCTCTTTGTTAATCTTACATCCTGATGCGTTTCTGTATTCCTCTATCACTGCCAGTGTTCCTATTGTGGGGCTTTGGGAATTTTCAATGTATAGAACCATGTCGTCTACAAATAATGATAGTTTATCCTTCTCCTCTCCCATTTGAATACTTTCAATGCCCACATTCTGCTGTCTTTTGTTTTTAGCTAGGACTTCTAGTAATATATTGAATAGAAGTAGGGACAAGGGGCGTCCTTAGCTTGTCCCCTTTTTCAGTGGGATTGTTTTTCACTTTTCTCCATTGACTATGATGTTGGCTATTAGCTTTTCATAAATAGCTTGTATTAACTTGAGAAATTTCCCTTCAATTCCTAGTCTCTTTAGTGTCTTGATTAAGAATGGGTGATGGATGTTGTCAAATGCTTTTTCTACATCTATCAATATTATCATGTAATTCTTAAACTTTTCCTTCTCCATGTGGTGTATATATTAATAGATTTCCAGATGTTAAACCATCTCTGAATCCCAGGGATGAATCTACCTTGATCATGGTGCATGATATGTTCTATATACTTTTGTACTCTATTGGCCAATATTTTGTTAAGGAATTTTGCATTTATGTTCATTAGAGATATCAGTCTAATTCTCTATTCCTGTGGGATCCTTGGCATGTTTGGATATCAAAGTTATACTGGCTTCGTAGAATGAGTTTTGGAGTTAGCTATCCTATTCTATGTTCTGGAATAATTTGTGAAGGATTGGTGTCAGCTCTTCCATTAATGCTTGGTAGAATTCTCCTCTGAAGCTGTCTGGTCCTGGAACTTTTTTTGTTAGTAGTTTTTTGATAACCATATCTATTTCTTATTGTGCTCTTGGTGTGTTGAAATTCTTGAACTCTGTCTTGGATAATCTATGGAGGGATTGTTTGTACAAATGTTTGTCCATGTCTTCCATATTATTGAATTCAATAGAAAGCAGATTTTCATAGTATTTTGCGATTTTCCTTTTAATCTTGGTGAGGTCAGTTGTGATTTCCCCCGTTTCATCCCTCATCCTGGCTATTGATGTTTGCTCCTTCCTTTCCATGGTTAAGCTTGCCAGTGGTCTGTTCATTCTGTTGATCTTTCAAAGAGCTACCTTTTTGCTGTACGTTTTTTTTCTCATTGTTCTCTTATATTCCCACTGGTTTAACTTATCCCTGATTTTTATTATTTCTATTTTGCTATTAGAGGGGTTGTTCTGTTGACTCTGCTCTAGTTTCTTGAGTTTTTTGTCATAATTTATCAGTTATATGTCCCTCTTCCTTTTTCATATATGCACTTATTGCTATCAAGCTACCACTGATGACTGCTTTTGCTGTAGTTCATAGGCTTTGGGATGCGGTATGCTCATTCCCATTAGTTACTAGAAACTTCCTAAGCTTCTTTCCAGTCTGGGCCAGCACTCAGAAGATCATTATTCACCCTCCAATTGTTTACCCTTGTTTATCTGGTCATCCTTTTATTGATGTTCAGCTTTATGGTGTAATGATCCAAGAATGACATCTAAGTAATCTCTATGTGTTTGAATTTACTCAGCTATGACATATGCCACAGCATGGAGTCTATTTTCAAAAATGAGTCATATGAACTTATAAAGGATTGTGTTCTTTTGCATTTAGATAGAAAGCTCTATAAATGTCTAACAGGACCAGTTGCTTAATTGCAGTGTTTAGCTCTGTAGCTTGCTTGCTGAGCTTCTTTCCCAGTGATCTGTCTTTCTCTGATAGTGGTGTTTTAAAGTCACCTACTATAATTGTTGATTCAGTGATTTCTTTTTCATCAGTTGAATAGTTTGACAAAATGTCATGGCCTCTCATTAGGCACGTATATATTAATTATGTTCACTGCTTCCTGGTTTACTACTCCTTTGAGCATTCTATAGTGCCCTTCCTTGTCTCTAGTTATGATTTTCACCTTGAAGTCACTTTGTCAGAGACTTGTATTGCAACCCCTGCTTTCTTAAGTTGACCTTTGCCTGGTGTATCTTCTGCCACCCTTTTATTCTTAGCCTATTTTTGTCTGAAAGCTTTAGACGTGTCTCTTGCAGGCAACAGATTGATGGGTTATGTTATCAGAGACAGTCTACTAGCCTTTGTCTTTCAGTGGATGAATTGAATCCATTGACATTCAGAGTTATTAACAAGATCTGTGGATTCATTGCTGTTTTCTTGTTCCTTTTCTATTGGGTGTGTTGCAATTTCCCTTCATATTGTTTTGCTGTGTTTGTGTGTGGTGCTTCCTTCTGGCCTTTGTTTCCCTCTAAGGCCATGCTATCTTGGTAATTGTTATCAGTGCATTGGCTTCTGGGTTCAGTTGGGCTATATGGTGGTCTGCTCGTGCTTGGTGGATGTTGCTCTGACCATAGTGAATCGGCAAGGATTTTCTATAGGGTTGGGTGACTTATGGCGTTTTCTTTGAATTTTTGCTTGCACCAGAAGACTCTCATCTCACTAGCTTATTAGATAATTTGACTAGGTAAAGGATCTTGGGCAGGCTTTTTTTTTTTTCCAGCTTTTGGAAGATGTTACTCCTCTTCCCATTTTCATGGTTTCTGCTAATAGGTCTGACCATATTCTTACCTGAGCAGCATTGTGTGTGAGCACCTTTTTATCTCATGCTGCTCTTAAAGTTTTCTCTTTTTCCTCGTACTTGAATAATTTAACTTATATATGCCTTGGTGGTTTCTTCCTGAAGTTTAGTCAAATTGGTGACGTCTGCACTTCCTATATGAGCGTCTGGCTATTATTCATTAAGGTTGGGAAGTTTGCTTCCCGAAATTCCGTTGCTAATTTAGCTGTTGATTTCTTCGTTATATCTTGTTCGGGTAGACCAATTATTTGACTATTTTTCTTCTTCATAGCATCTCTCATTGATTGCAGGTTTTCTCTCACCTCTTTGACTATCTTGTTTGACTATTTGTCCCATTTGTGTAAGAATTCTGTATCTCTTCTAGTGTGTTCATGAGATCTGTGATCTTATGTTTAGTTTCTGTTACCTCATCCATTAGCTCCTGTATTTTCCTTGGGTGTGTGGACTTCATCCTCTCTATTATGGACTTCAACTCATCAATCATTGCATCCTTATTCTGTGTTGCTTCCCTTATCTCATGGATTACACCAAGCAGCATTCTGAGCATTTCGTTTTGTGGCCGATCCACGTCTGATTCCTCTATGAGCACTGTTAGCTCTGCTAGTGTGTGTTTTCTTCCTTGTTTTCCTGTTGAGGGGGGTTGCAGTATGCTGCTGTGTGCGTGCCATTTTGGAAGAACTGGGAGCCATGTTTATGGGAGGATTAGGGACCCTGAGCTCTTCCTTTGTGTGACTTGTAAGAATGTTTTCAAGGGCTACCTGTAGCCTACTATGGTAGTGGCTCAGATTACTATTTAGGCAGGCTGAGGTGGTGACTTAGTGGCTGACAGTGGTGGTACACTGGGGCGAGGCTAGTGACTGCAGGTTTGCCCCTGAGCAGAGTTGAGGCAGGCCTGCAGTTTGTCGGTGAGTCTGATCTGGGCTGTCAGCCTTTTAAAGAATGGTAGGATTTGTTGGCATTCACATTTTTTTTATGTTATAAACCTGAGGCAGTGCTCTGGGTTTATCTCTGGCACCTTGTTCTGCTAATGGATGCCAATGAACAGAGTTCTGCAGGCTTACATTCAAAGTTGTACCAAGGACCACAGCATGAAATTGAAAGCATTTTTACAAACAAAAAAAAAATTCCCCTTTTTATAGTGAGCTTGTGCTATGCCCTTGTATGGGTGAGGGAGGGGATAAGCGTAGCAGAGAGGATTGGGGGCCCACTGAATCTGAATTTGCCCCAGACTACCGTTCTGTGCCCCTCCCTCTTTCCAGTTGTGCTCTGTAGGACTGTGTTGTGTCACAGGTAAATATCACAGGGGCTCTTCCATAGCTTCAAATTATTGTCTAATTACCTCTCATTGCCCATGCAGGCAGGCGCAGAGGAGGGGAGAAGAGGGAAGGGGTTGGCAGAGACAGTCACTCGGTTCCTTGCTGGGGAGGGCAGTCGCATAACACTAGACTGAGGCTTGGGGCAGGTAGCGACTGGGGAACTCGGGTGTGAGGTCTCGCAGTTAATTCTCAGATGCTTACTGCAAGCCTAGGATTATGACCAATTTTAGACAGTAGTGTGGGGAAATTACTGCTTGCTGAGGACTGGGGCGTGGAAAGGGGTGGCAGATGACATCCTTCTGAACCTGGCCAGGGGTTAGGGGAGCCTGGAGACAGACACCATGAACTTAGCGCATTTCAGTGCATTTTCAATTCACTTTGTGAATGAAAATCAAAAGCGGAACTCTGAACCGGACCCTAGTACACTGAGTCTGTTTTTGCACCCAGCTTCCCAGTATTGGCCTTCTTAGCTCTTAAATTTCTGGTCTGGCAGCATGAATGTCAGGCAGGTAATTCTACCTGGTCACCATCTTGATTCCCTCCTGTATTTCTGTATAAGAACCCCCTCCTCCTCTTTTTCTTTATCTGTATATGTTTTCCTTGACTCCCTCCTGTTTTTCTGTATGTGAATTCCAGGATAGGTAAATCTACAGAGACAGTAACTGGATCAATGGGGGTATGGCAGCAAAGGTTAGGGGGAAATGGAGAGCTAATAACGGTGAGTACAAAACTGAAGAAAATGCTCTAAAACTGATTATGGTGATGATTTTACAAATCTTCTTGATGTGATTAAACTATTGAATTGTGTGATATGTGATTTCATGCCAACAACACTTTTTTTTTTAAAGAAATTATTATCAGCTGGGTCTCCTGCATTCCAGGGTGCACTGCGAGCGTGCTCTCTTTCTGTTTGGCCGTTCCACTTGGAGGAAGGCCGTAGGCAGTCATGGCACCTAGCCTCCACAAGGACTGGCAGCGACGTGTGTCCACGTGGTTCAACCAGCCGGTGTGGAAGATCCGAAAGCTCAAGGCCCGACAAGCTAAAGCCTTCCGCATCACCCCGTGGCCTGTGTCTGGCCCATTGTGCACTGCCCCATTGTGCCCTATCACACCAAAGTCCGTGCAGGCTGGGGTTTCAACCTGGAAGAGCTGAGGGTGGCCAGCATCCACAAGAAGGTAGCCCACACCATCCATCGGCATCTCCGTGGACCCCCGGAGGCGGCACAAGTCCACCCAGTCCCTGCAGGCCAATGGGCAGCAGCTGAAAGTGGACCGCTTCAAGGGCATCCTCTTCCCCAGGAAGCCCTGGGCCCCCAAGAAGGGAGACATCTCTGTGTAGGAACTCAAACTGGCCACGCAGCTTACTGGACCTGCGATGCCCACCTGAAACATCTACGAGAAGGAGAAAGCCCTGGTTATCATGCAAGAAGAGAAGGACTTCAGGCCTTCGCCAGTCTCCTCATGGCCCATGCCAACGCCCAGGCTCTTTGGTATCTGAGCCCAAAGGGCCAAGGAGGCTGCAGAGCAGGATGTGGAGAAGTAGTAGTATTGCCAGGGCCTTTAATAAGCTCTTCACACACACACACACACACACACACACACACACACACACACACACACACACAGAGAGAGAGAGAGAGAAAAGAGATTATTACCATTGGTTACCACGGGGAAAGGATAAAGAGTTTTTGCTTGGGTACCATTAAGTTTCTGTTCATGGTGGTGGCATAATTTGAGAAAGGAGATCATTCAATGATGATGGTACAACACAAAGAGTAAAATCAAGCGCACTGAATTACACATGAAGAAGTTCTTGAATTGGAGAATGCTTAACTATGTATATCTTTGCAATACAAATATAAAAAATAATAACGTAGATAACAGTGAATACAAGGAAGAAGATAATGTTGTAGAATTGATTGCGGTCATGATTATACAAGTGTTCTTGATATGAGTGGACAATTGAATTGTATGTAATGATGAGTAAGTGACAAAAACACTGTTAAAAAAAGGAAGAAAGAAATTATTACCATAATGACAATGCCTATTGTTTCCTGGTAGTGATTCACTTTGTAGGAGGCAAAGTTTGATGAGCATAAATTAATTTATAAATTATCTTGTTGAGCGACTGTATTTAAATGTTAACTCGGTACGCTAGTTAATATCTCATAAACACATTAACCAAAGTAGTTTCACGGATTTTTCTAGTTTTGCATATGATAGCATAGAAATATTTATTTAGTTTGTATAAGTGAGAACATAGAGACTCCTTCAGTTGACTGTAGTCTGCTGTATTCTAATGAGGAAGCTCTGGGCTGCTAACTGCAAGGTCAGCCATTGAAAGAAACCCACCACCTGCTCTTAGGAGAAAGGTGAAGCTCTCTGCTCTGGCCACACAGTCCGTACAAGTCAGAATGGTAATGCATTGTTTGCTTTGATTTTTTGAGTATTCTAGAGTCATTCAAACTCACTGTTGCTGAGTTGTTTTTAAGTCATAGTAAACTTATAAACAGAGTAGAACTGTCCCTTTGTGTTTCTAACACTGTATGTTTTTATGTAAGAAGAAAACCTCATCTTTCTCCCAAAGAGCAGCAGGTAGGTTTTCGCTACTAATCTTGGAGTCAGCAGCCCAGGATCCAGCCCACCATACCACCAGGGCAGCATAGGAACATGCATGCCAACATAAAGGCAACTTTTAAGGAATCTGGCATCAATAGAGACAATCTCAATTCCTCTGCACATGCTATTCTACTTTTCTGAATACAGATAATTATATAATAAATGACTAACTGGTCAATATAATCGTATTTACCAACACGTAATCACCTCTCAAGCCATAGTTCAAAGTACATTTTTATGAAATATTTTAATTTTCCATCTTCCTTATAGAATACAATTGGGAGAGAGTATAATACAAAGGGGATTCCAAAATTTTGTGGAAATATGCAATTAAAAGATAATCGTATTTTTTCATAATTTTTGAAGCCCATTTCCCCTATGAAGGTAAATCATACATTACTATGACTAATGTTTAGTTAATATTTGCACACGTTTATTTCAAACGACATGTTACATGTCTCTGCAATCAGTACATAACTGAAGACAAGTTATCTCAGTAATACGCTTGCTTAATTTCTTATTGTGCCTTCAAAAAGAATCATCCAATCATAATCATGACTTCTGAGGGTCACTTAATTTCCAGGTAGAGAAGTTTCCTTAGAAGATTATGTGATTTTTTTTTCATTCCAATGAGTTTATCGGGGAAGATTTTCTTGAAAAATTCAAGACAGCCAAAAGGATGTGGTGGGAAAAATGTATACCCAGGAACTTCTATTTTCTATGATCACATGCATGAACTCAGTACTTTGAAGGCAGAAAGGGATGGGCAAGAAGTATACACTCAGAAACCTTATCTAGTCTACAGCCATCAGCTCAGCTTTGGAGACTTAGCTTTTATTGCCTGAACTGAGAGAACAGTTCAAACAAATATAACTTGTGTTCCTCAATCATGTCCCAAATACTTTTTCAATATGGTGTAAATTAAAGAGTGCAAAATTATTTAAGAAAGGATAAGAGAAATGAGAACACCACCTTGAGAAGCATACAGACCTAGATCAGTAACATATCCGGAAGCAATTACCTAGATCAATGATATATCCGGAAGCAATTACTTCACATTTTGATATTTTGTTTAATAAAACTTTCTAAGATTATCTCCCAAATTACAGCAAATCAAAAGAAAGAAAGAAAGCATAGATCCAGGAATGGGTTTTGGGCTTTCACTAAATCCTAGCTCCAACGTAAGAACAATTAGTTCTTACATCATAGCCCATCTTGATACTCGCCCTCAAGAAGAAAATACAGAGGATGTGAGTGCTATAGCAATATCTAGTGAGGAATAGTGCCCAGCTATCAGATAAATAGCACCTGGGGTCTTAAAGGCTTATCTCCAAACAAGCAGGCATCTAGGAGAAATGTCCACTAAGTCCACATGGAAGAAGCACCCCATCATCAGTCACCAAAGGACTGTGATTGCCATAATCCGAAGTCTAAGGAGGGATATGTATCACAGCCTAAATGGCGAGAAACTGGTGTGCAGTCAGTGACGGATGGTGTACAGTCAGCCGGAGAGCAAGATTCATTTGTGCAACTACTTAGGAAATAACACTCCAGAGAACGCCCCTCGTCTAAAATTGAAGACTGGGAGGAATGTGGTCACTAAACGGAGTGCTTGCGAGAGACAGGTATAGAAGACCAAATGCATAAATCTTACCTGAGAAGTTAAATTTTTTTCCAGTAGATCCCCCTATGATGAAATTTGGATGTGCTAGGGTTTCAGAAATTATTCGTATTTCTGGTTTGTATTGTTTTGTTTGGTTTTTGTTCATTCGTAGTAGACTATATCTCAATGGAGTTCATCCTCGTGAAGCTGTGTTGCATGCTTTTCTGTTTTTCAGTATACGAAATCAAGAATTGCTGAACCTATACGGACAGCCAGTAGAATAACGGCTTCAGGAGGAGGTGGGTGCAGTGGTGGGGGACTGGGTATGGTAAAAGAGACACAAAGTCAACGAATCCATGTAGAAACTGATTGTGGTAGCAATTGTTCAATTCTACCTGATGTGATTGAAATATGGAATGAAATGTTATATGCATTAAACCCCAACTAATGAATAAAGGAAAAATGCTTTATTATTTTGCAATGATTTTACTTGCTCTTGTATCTAAGGAAAAAGTCTGAATTAAAATACTACAGGTTTTCAAAAAGTTGTTGAGAAATAGGCAATTTCCCCCAAAACTTTTGAAGCCCACTTGCACAAAACCCACCAATATGAAAATTTTAGACTTAGGCTCCCACTCCTTTGGTATGTGCTTAATTTTGTGATTAGCATCTATTGTTTGTCGTGTATCTTCTTTGTTTCATACTCTTTTAGTAAAATGGCTCACAACAACAAATATCCTTATTTTGTCAATGAATTAGTTCAAATTCTTTCTAGCAAAAAGTGGTATCATTGCCAATTACCCCGCAACATTGGTGATACATGAGGTGTGCATGAATGTATTCACATTTAGGAAGTACAGATAACTCTCTAAAAGAACATATTTTATACAAGCTGAAGTAGAAAGTATGTTTTTATATTTGTCTTCTAATATAATATTATTTTACTCCATAGTATGAATAGTACTTATAGCACAGAATTTTATGCTCAGGAACTAATTACTTGCCTGAATGTGAGCTAAGTAAATGATAAGAAACATGCTTCTTCAATGAAACATAAAACTTTCCTCTAGTTTTTAAATGCTTCTCCCTCCCCCACCACCCACTACCATGATCCCAATTCTACCTTACAAATCTGGCTAGATCAGAGGATGTACATAGGTACAGATAGCAACTGGAAACACAGGGAATCCAGGGAAGATGACTCTTTCAGGACCAGTGGTGAGAGGGGTGATGCCTGGAGGGTGGAGAGAATGTGGGGTAAAAAGGGGGAACTGATTACTAGAATCTATGTATAGCCTCCTCCCTGGGGTATGGACAGCAGAGAAGAAGGGGGTGGAGGGGGGAGATATTGGTCAGTGTAACATATGACAAAATAATAATAATTTTTGAATTATGAAGGGTTCATGAGTGTAGGGGGCAGTGGGGAGGAATGGAGGGGAAATGAGCAGCAGATATTAAGGGCTCAAGTAGAAAGCAAACGCTTTGAGAATGATGATGGCAACAAATGTACATATGTGCTTGACACATGGATGTATGTATGGATTGCGATAAGAATTGTATGAGACCCCAATAAAATGATTTTTTAAAAAAAGAAAGAAACGTGCTTCTTTAACACGATCATGCTGGAACTGTCAGGTGTCGGTTTTGAAACATAGACGGATTACAATGAATTTTCACTCCCATTTCTAGTGTACAGGCTCATGTTTCCATGGAGATTGATAACCTCAAAATGCCTATTTGGCTTCACTATGAGTAGGCATCGGCTCAATAAAAGTAGATTATATAATCACAGGAGAAGTATCTAATTCTCTTCACAAATTTCAGAAGGCTTACAGAAGGAAGAGGGTGTTTAAGGGTTGTCTTAGTATTTTGGTAGAGAAAGCTCACAGAAGGATGATTGTACTTTGTAATGACAGGGGCAAGGAATCACTGAGGTTTTGAGAATGAAGTGAGACATTGAGAATGGAAAAATGTGATCGCTTAGAAGGCTAAATCACATAATGGTGCATTCATAGTTTAGAGATATTAAAACTCAGAGCCTGGAGTTAGGAATAAGAAAGCCTGAGAACAACGAAGTGAAAGATCAGCACATAATTTAGAAAACTATCTTTAGAAAAGATCTGACGGGATAATTTCATGATTGAAGGTCTGGGGGAAATAATATGTTAAAGAAAGTTCTAACTACTTTTTTGTTGTTTGTTCTTATTTTCTCCCCATGTCCTACGGACTCCTTAGAATCTGATACAGTGGGCTTAGTTACAGCTTTTTCATTTCACAGAACATCTCACAGATCGGTGGGACAGATGTGGTGAATGCATGGGTTGGTCCATGCTCCAAGGTGTTTATTAAGGGATGTAGAAACAGAATGGATCACAGAGAGAAGGCAGGCTGAGAAAGACATATTTTGAGCTGGATGGAAAATATTGGACAGGGAAAAGTTAATGCGTTAGGGTAGAGTGCAGGTAAGAGGGTAAGAAAAGATTGGAAAGTACCACTATGCTTGTCACTGGATACCAGGATAAAGCAAACATAGGCATGAACTCATCAGACCCACTTGCTACAGAAATGACCATGAATCGCCAGAAATGTCATGTGCACGAGGACAGAGCCATGCTTTACATGATTTTCTATTGCTAATTTTCAGAAGTCCACAGCCTGACTTTTATTTAAGTTGCCTCAGGTAGAGTCCATCTCTCAGGCTTTTAGTTAGCAGTCAGGCACATTAACCCTGTTTTTCGATCCAAGGACAGCTGACAGTGCATAAAACAATAAACTCAAAGTCATTGTGTCAATTATGACTTATAATAGCCCTATAGGACTAGGTAGAAAGAAGTTCCCTGCAACTATCTAGAGACTATAACTCTTTTTTTTTAATTAATTAATTAATTTATTTTTACATTTTATTAGGGGCTCATACAACTCTTATCACAATCCATACATATACATATACATACATCAATTGTATAAAGCACATCCGTACATTCTTTGCCCTAATCATTTTCTTTTTTTAAAAAATCTTTTTATTGGGGCTTATAAGGCTCTTATCACAATCTGTACATACATCAAATGAGCAAAGCACCCTTATACATTCATTGCACTCATCACTCTCATAATTCACCTTCCACTTGGGTTCCTGGAATCAGCTCGGTTTCCCTTTTTTTCCCCCCATCCCCCTCCCTCCCCGATCCCACCCCTGGTCCCTTGATAGTTTATAAATAATTATTATATCTTATCTTACACTCCCCGGAGTCTCCCCTCACCCGCCTCCCCCTTGTCAATCTCCCAGAGAGGAGGTTACACATAGATCTCCGAGATCGGTTCTCCCTTTCTACATGCCCTTCCCTCCTGGTGTCGCCACTCCCACCGCTGGTGATGAAGGGTTCATCTGTCCTAGATTCCCTGTGCCTCCAGATCCCCACTGCACCGCTGTACATCCTCTGGTACAACCAGGTCCGCAAGGCAAGGTAGGATTGGGGTCATGATGATTGGGAGGGGAGGAAGCGTTCAGGAACTAGAGGAAGGTTTTGAGTTTCATTGTTGTTACACTGAACCCTGTGTGGTCCATCTCCTCCTCACTACCCCTCTGGAAGGGGTGTTCAGCTCTCTACAGGTGGGCATTGGGTCCCCATCACTCACTCCCCCTTTTTCACGGTGATGTGATTCTCACCACCACCCCACCTTTGATGTTGGAGACCTAGTCTCCTCTGTCCTTCATGGTCACCTATGTTGGTGTGCTGCTTCCGTGTGGGCTCGGTTGCTTCTGGGCTAGATGGCCGCTTGTTTGCTTTCAAGCCTTTAAGTCCCCAGACGCTATATCTCTCAGTAGCCGGGCACCATCAGCCTTCTTCACCACACTTGTTTATGCACACTTTTGTCTTCAGCCATTATGTGAGGAAGGTGATCACACAATGATTGTTTTTGTTCCTTTGTATCTGTTACATGGTCCATTCAACACCTTGTGTTCGCTTAGGCCGTGTGTTTCTTCTCTGTGGGCTTTGTTGCTTCTGAGCTAGATAGCCGCTTATTTGCCTTCAAGCCTTTAAGACCCCAGACGCTATATCTTTTTTTGATAGCCGGGCACCATCAGCTTTCTTCACCACATTTGCTTACACACACGGCTGTCTTCAGTGATCATGTCGGGAAGATGGGTATCCTGCAATGGCTGCTTAGCAGGGTGAGGTGCTATTGTATTGGGGGATTATGCATGAGGAAACCCAATGTCCATCTGCTACCCTACTACTGAACCTATAAATATATGCATATAAATCTATTGCCCCCATAATCTCTTTATGAGAGTAGAAAACCTCATCTTTCTCCCACTTTTTCATGCAGCTTTAATTTAAATCTAAAATATTAATTTTTAATGTGAAATCTGGGATATAAGATTTGGTCACGATTTATCAAGCACTAGCCAACTACTGAGGCCTTTTATCAGAGTGGCATGCATAACATGACACCTTCTGCACACCGTCACATGTTCTTATCCTCTGCGGTTATGTTCTATAACGTTGCCAGCAACAGGCACACTGAGGTTTTTCCCTGAGAGAAACGCAGGGATGCTGATGTGGTTGTTAGGTATTGTCTCATCGGTGCTGGCTCGTAGGCGCTGGCCCCTTTATAAAACAGAATGAAACATTCCCCAGTCATGCACCATCTGTGTCAGGGGAGCCAGCCCCTAACAAATCATCACAGGCCCGGCAGGTGCAATGGTACAGCGATAATAAATAAAGATTATAGTAAAGTCATAGAAAGTAAGAGAAATTGAAATAACAGAGTCAGACACATTTCATGGTCGCATGCTCACCTCAGCTCCTCTTGGTGGTACACGACAGGAGAGAGTGCAGGAGAGAGCTGTATTGCTAACCAAGGCTTATATATCTTTTGGGGATGTGCACGCTCCCTAATTGCAGATAAAGACATGTCACAGGCAAGGGTTGTTCTATAGGTAATACAGTAATGGGAGGGGGACAACCTGGGGGTACACTCGCTATAGGAAGAGGAGGGATTAAAGGTATACATGCGACAAGATAGGCACATCCTAGATTCATGATGGCAGCCTAACCTTGATTGCCCTAGAGCTGGAGACTTTATTTGGCCCTAGCTTTCAGGGGAAGCAATCCACTGTCCCTAACAGCAGGGAGTGAGCTCTACCTCTTGTGGGAGAAACAATGGTGTCTGCTTGTTCTGGAGGGCTGGAGTCTTCAGGGAGATAACTTGACAATCGTTTACCATTAGTTGCAAGCATAGGTCTGACAGATATATTTGGGGGAGTCGAGTTAGGGCACAGTCTTTTTGTGTCCCACATATCTGCACAATTGTTATGCTTGAGCCCATTGTGTCAGTCACTGTCGAGCCACCTTGTCAAGGGCCTTCCTCTTTTTCACTACCCATCTACTTTAGCACGCCTGGGGTTCTTTTCCAGGGTCTGATCTCCGGATAGCATCCAAACAATGCAAAATGAAGTCTCACCACCAAGTCGATGGCTGTATCGTATAAAGGAGGGAAAATGATAAAATCGTCAAGGGGCTGAGGTCCTCTTTTGGTGAAGTGGAGCTGACTCGAAAGAACTTGTAGGTCTTGACATAAAATGTTCTAGAAGATAACAAGTCCCAAGAATTCAGATGTTATCTTTAGGGTTTAGACTGGCCAGTGGCATCCCTGTGTTTTGGGGGAAACAACCTGAAGCATTATGAGTCAACAGAATCTATGTGTTTCATGTATCTCCCTCTGCCCCTCTTGAGTCATTTTAAGAAAAGGCACATAATGCAATAAGTTAAGATTAATTCTTACAGATATTTACAAATTACACCTGAATGAAGTTTACTTAATACATATTTTCTCTGTAAGGCTCACCACAATGTTTACTGCACTTAGGATCACTAGATATCACTTCAGCACTATGCTATAGACTATTTAAATAGTAAGATCACAAGCAAAAGGTACAAAAATGCACTACAAAAAATAATATTAGTTTACAGTATGACAATGGAAACAAGAAGGCAGAGCACAACATGTTTGACCTCAGCTTAGATCATGCACTTCAGGTAACTCAAATTGTCTTTGCGCTGCTGCTCATGTTTATGAGTGGGTGAGAAAATGCTAAGTATTGATGTAGGGGTAACAAAGGCAAATTTATGAACATGGAATCCGCAAATAATGAGAAACATTTATAGACAAGTGTATACATATAATGCACACAAATGTATGTGTATAAATGTGTGTGTTTATATGTAATTTTAAAAATATGGTGCACTGTAGTTGATTTTTATTCAGACAGATTTTATAGGACAGAGACTAGAATTGCACTCGCGGGTTTCCAAGGTTGTCTGTCTTTATGTAAGCAGACTCTGACACGGTTCTCCTGCGGAGTGGCTGGACAGGTTAAACCAAGACCTATCAGTTAACAGCTGAGTGCTAGACAAGAAGTTTGAGCATGTTCTGAAATTGATTGGGATGCTGAATGTACACTTATTGATATAATTGAACTATTGAATTGTATGATGTTTGCATTGTGTCTCTATAATTTTTATAAGAAACTATGGTTAAGACAGTGATTTAAAACCCTTACAAGGAAAGAGAAAATCAGTAGTTTGATAAGTAAACTCAACAGAGTAATGAGAGAAGTATAGAATTTCTTGATAACCTTGATATTTAATATATCTCAAACTGTATATTAGTTTGTGATTGTAAAGCTGAACCATGTTAAAGATATTCTGTATTTTTTTAATGTAAGAGTTCTAACACATTTCAAATAAAATTTCAGAGTATTCAGGAAAAGCATGATGAAGAGACATGGATTAACAAAATCATTTGGCAGCTGTGGTAAGATGATTTCTTGAAGGGGGGATATATGGCTTTAGGCAAACCGTATGGATATAGAAAATATCAAAACTATCAAACACAATATGAACATCATTTTTATTTGAACCACCTGAGCTTACCAATGATATCTTGTAGAAAATAATATCAGGTCACCATGCCTGAAGCCACAGAATGGAAAATTATCAAACCAAAATAAAACAATCAACAATAACAACCAGAAAGGGAAATTCAAGAGGAAAATGCGGTATGTGTAATTTTTTCTTTTAGCTAGTGATGATGAAAGGATCATGAGATTTCAGAAGTGAATTTTTCCCCCTGGAGTCTTACTGAAGGATTTTAGGAAAATGTGAGACTTTCTTCCTGACATGACTATTTTGTTAGCTTTTGACAATTTATAATAATAATATTTTAAAGCAAAATTTTCTGCTGGGTAATTAACAATGTGATTGATTTTAAATAAGAAATTTGTTCTCTAATCTTTCAAAAGGAAATGGAACATGCATGAGGAATATGTCTCATCTAACTTATTTATTTATCAGAAATAAGCAGTGCCTAACAGATGTTATAATATAAAAGACTGTGATTTAAATGAATTTCAATGATTGTAATTGGTATAATAAATTATAACTTATACATAATCAGAAAAACTCATATTTAATTATAAGGAAGTTCAACGTGCACAAATGAAATACTTATCGTTATAGGGCAGGCAATTCTGATGTTTGTCAATTAGGAATTGGAACATTAATTCAACTTATTCTTTTTTTCCACATAGTATAATAATTCCTAAAAAAATCAAATGGAAATGAAAGGTAAATTACTTAATTGATTAATATAATTGACATATATATATAGTTAATCAGTTAGTTAGATTAAAAAATGGTAAGAAAAGGAAAATGAGTTTTAGACAACCATTAAAATTTCACATCTCACAATATAATAAATACAAAACCAATGATAAAAAGAGAGCAAAGAAAGTATAACCAAGCCATCAATTTTCCCCTACATTAATACAAAATCAATGAATTATAAAAATAATCAAATATCGTGGTGATTGGAGGAAAAATGGTGATTTATTTCAAACCTGGAAGTACTTTGACCAAGAAAAATCTCATGCTGTTTTTACCTCCTTAACATAAGGAGTAACTCACTTCAAAATGGGGCTATAACCAAGGTGCAGAGGCTCGGGTTTAGATATCTGACGAAATGGAAGCCTAAAGCTAGAAGAGCAATTCTAAATAATCCACTGTTACGCAGTCCATCCCGTGAGCTTTCTAGCTATTTTCCATTTCATAGGTTAAGGATCGATGTTCCCTCTCCAGTATAAAACACTCCTTAATAGTTACTAGTCCTTCCCTCAGGACAAGAATATGAAGTATGGGCGTATTCAAAACCAAGCCAGTCAGGTCTGCTGAACATCTTCACCTAGCACTTCAGATTCTGCATAAGTTTGTCTCCTCTGACAAAATTAACCAAACGAATCTCACTCCTTTTCTGAGATTCTGTCGCAGTATCAGCATGATGTTAGATTTTTCCTGTTGAATAACATATGCAAAAAAATAACCCAAACAAACAAAGATATGTATTCATTAATTTATCTCTATTATTATTCTTTTTCATTGGTTATTTAATTTTACTTAAACAATTCCACCTTAAGAAGGGGCATTAAATTCAACTGCTCTGCCAGCAAGAATGCTGGGAAGCAAGCCTGGTTCTTTAAATGCTCACCCTGCTCCCAACCCCCAAGCTAACTCCAGTTCCTGTTGGGAAGGTTCCATAGGGACAGCACGTTCAACCACCAGGTAACAAGACAACCCTAATTTTGTCAGAAGGAGGAAGTCCATTGAAACTCTGCACAACAGGTTTGGGGTACAGGTATAGTCTCTTGCTGAGAGATGAGCCCTGTGTCTGGAACTCACAGTAACATCCTGGTCCTGTGACTGCAGCAATTGGCTGAAGAAAACGTCAGGTGATATAGAAAAAAAACTACTGTGGCTCCCTTATCCTCCCGAAGACCGTGGAGAAGTTGAGAAATCCGTCCAGAGTCTATCCCCACTGTGTTCCACTCATAGTCAGTGTGTGCACACACTTTTGCAGGTGTATGAGAGACTTACACACTGTTAGGTCTTTCAGAGACAAGAGAAGAATGGAAACTTTTAATTAATAGAGTTATTGAGGGAGGTGAGGTTTGTAGGGGACAGCAACAGAGGAAATGATGTGAACAGAGTTAAAGATAGCCAGATAAAGAAAGGTTAATTAACCCAGCTCTTTGTCTAAAGCCAGATAATTAGGTAACTTAAAAGGAGTAGAGACCATGAAAGCCGCTATTATGGAAAGGAAGAGACAATCAGGTTTAATACAGACCCACTAACAAAGGACAACAGTTTGGCAAGGAAAGAGTTAAAATGCCCTGGTGCCACAACCTCTGCTTCTGCTGCAGGACCCACAGAGAAGGAACAGCAGAAAGGGTCCAGGCAAGAGAGTCAGCCTTTCTGGTAGACAGTAGGGGTCAGAAGCAAGAGAGAAGGAAGGATGCTCTCTGTATTGAAGTCTTGTGGCCATCTATACGTTTCTGCAGGCAAGGCGAATCCCCCACATCTTTCTGGATGTTGCGAATAACTCCAATGGGCTGGTAACTTCAGCTTCGCTTCGGAAGCTGAAGTCAGTCTGCCTGGAAAGGGGGGGGGGGAGATGGGTGGAGTAAGCTTTGTAAACAGAAGAGATGTCTGCTGCTGTCCTTAGTAACCTTGCCACTAGACCCTGGACATACCTTTCTCTCACCTCATTTTAGATAACAGCTGTTTCAGTTTTTCATTTCCATTCTGTTTTAAACCATCATGCTGATAAGAAATATGGTATATCCATTTACTGTGGAGTTTTTTTTTTTCTATTGCGGTACCCTATGAGTAGGATTTGTTTCCTGGTCTAAGGAAATGTAAGGAAATATAAATGTAAGGAAATATGATGTGGTACCCCAGAATGGTACAGTATATCTCTTTTTCCAGTCCCTTAATGGTGTTTTTGATATTTGCATCTGTCACGAAATATCAAAAATTCAGTCTAGGTTATGGATCTATTCTTGTGAGAACTGCTTTTAGTCAGCTGGTACTTCTGGCTTCATTAGTCTAATATATAATATATTTGCCAGATTTGTGTAGGCCATTCACCCTGGAGAATCTCTCATTAGCCATCGCAAACCCTCATGTTTTGTTTTGTTGTTTTTGCTGAAGACAGATCAGTTCTTACTGGCACTTTTGTGCCTCCGGGGGTTCAAATAGGATATATCTAGATGCAGCATGAGTGTTCCTTTTACGAACTAAACTTGTCATCACAGAGAATTATGCCTAAACTTCTATTTGGTAATGCCAATCTCCTTATGAGCCAGGAAATGGTTTTGTTTCCCATTGTTGTTGTTGTTTTGTTTGGTTGGTTTTTTTTTCCAGTAGGCATTGACATACCCTACTGTAATATGTTCTCTAGATTCCCAGATTCGTTTCCATATGGTCTATACAGGTGTCTACTTTTCCTTCACTCATCTCTCTGGCCACATAGCCAGGCCACTGCCAATGGATTGGTAAAAATCCAAACATATGAGATTTCACCATTGTCCATTTTTCTATAATGAGTAGGAAGACAGCATGCAGTTCAGCCCACACTTGGTCTGCCCTTCTTCAATCAGTGCATTTCCATCTGTCTGTCTGAATGCAGTCGCTTTCCATATTCAGTACCGGCCTTACATCCAGAAACGGCATCCATGAACCAAGCAGCCTTCTACTGATTGGCAGCAAGTTGTTCCTTTGGTTCTTCCCTGGTTACAGTGGGTCCGGACAGCATCTCAGGGTATCCCAGGGTAGGTCTTGTGAGAAAAGAAACCACAATATGTTGGAGAGCATTAATGCCTCCATGCATTCCTCTACCAGCTTATCTTTGTCTGAACAATTTCTATTATATTATAGAATTATTTGGTGCACCATCTTTCCTATTGGAGTGTTTCTTACATTACTATAGACAATATTGGTATTTCAGGTCGCATATGATTCTCAGTGATTCTGTCATTGAAGGAGACTTGATGATTGCCTGAATTGTAGGTCATGTGTATCTGCCTAAAGTATCTAAAACTTTATAGTTTGTTGGCGTAAACCAGCCTCTAACATCTTTGGGGGTCCGTAAGTGAAATTGTACAGTGGTAATATATATAAAGATCACAGTAAATTCACGGAACATAGGAAGGAGAGTTAAATAAAGGAGTCAGGCACATTTTATGGTAGCATGCTCACCTCAGGGATGGCCTGATCTCAGCAGCCAGGTCTGTGCAGAAAGTGGGAAGAGAGTTTGAGTATATTTCTAGCCAAGGCTTATATATCCTTAGGGCGTCTCCAAGCCCTCCTGATTACAGGTAACCACATATTTAAAAGTAAAGGGTTGTACAATAAGCACACATCGATTGAAGGAAGAAAAGCTAGGGGTGTACACATAATCAGAAGGGGCGGCACATGGGTATACATGTAACAAGATTGGCGGACCCTAGATTCTAGATGGCAGCCTAACCTTGGTCCTCCTTGAGCTGGCTCAACCTTGTCTCTGGGATCTCCTTCAGAGACAACCCACTCTGCTTATCAGAAGGGTGTGGGCGCTACTTAGGGTGGGACAGATGATAGAGTCTGATTGCTCTAGATGGCTGGTAACCCTCAGGGAGAGTAACCTCTAAGCAGCTTGCCTTGACTTCTAAGTGTGCAGTCATTTACCATGTGATGCAGGTAGCAGCCTAGGTTTGGCATATATTTGGGGACAACCCGGGGACCTGCAGAAAAGCCCTTCTGCATCCCACAATAGTTTAGGATCTCAATATTCATTACAGCAAGATCTTTTACAAATACCTGATCACATTCTCCTTTAAATCACCCTTGTATTTCTTTCATCTGTGAGATCCACATGGGGAGGTTGTGCCAACAGATCTCAGAAGAGTTCTTGGAGTGTTTCCTTGTTTCACAGTAGCACGTGTACATGGAGTGCCCATGCAGAAGGGTTTCCTTTGATTACTAGATTTGCCTTTGCCTATAAAGGAGACTCTTAGGGTTGGTTCTCCAGACAAGTAAAATGCGCTCACGCAGTGGTAAAAGCAGATAAGTGTAAGGTCTGGGCAGGTTCCCCATCCACGGGTCAGATGTTAGTTTAGAGCAGTGATCCTCAACCTGTGGGTCGCGACCCCTTTGAGGGTCAAAATACCCTTTCACAGAGGTCGACTAAGACCATCTAGAAACACATATTTCTGATGGTCTTAGGAACCAAGACACCTCTCTTCTATCCATCTCCAGGTGAGTCCATCCACATGCAGATATGCCCACATAATGAGTACCCAGCGTGAAAACTGTTACCCATGCTACACCATGCTTCAAGACAAAATTTCATTTATTTGTCATTAGAAATAAATATTTCACAATATATAATGACATATTGTTTCGTAATGAATCATTGTGCTTTCATTATGTTCAATTTGCGACTATGAAAATACATCCTGCGTATCAGATATTTACATGATGAATCATAACAATAGCAAAAGTACAGTTAAGAGTAGCAATGAAAATAATTTTATTCATTTTGTACATTAGTTCCTTGACATCATCTCCCTTTTTGCCCAACCCCCTATTGGGCCCCTCCCCCAGAAACACTTATTCTACACGCTGTCCCTTATGTTCATCTGTCCTGAGTTTCATATACTGAAAAAAAAATAAGGATGTAACACAACATCAAGAGGGTAACTTCAAATGACATAACTCCTCTGAGACGCACCCTCATCTGAACGAGCAAAGACTAAACAAAACAGTACAAACCTACACAGTGCAATGCAAAATACAGAAAACAATACAAAAATACATAGAACGCCTGCATCACAGCGGGGACTTAGAGTCAGATTTAGGTCTTGGGTCTTCTATACTCATTTCTCACAAGCACTGTGTTTAGTGTCACCTCCCTGCCCATCCCTCAATTTTAGATACGAGGAGTTCTCTGCCATGCAGTGGATACTGAGTTGTAGTGGCCCTAAGGGGCAGGGTAGAATTGTGAGTTTCTGAGACAGTAACTCTTTCCTGCAGAACAGCGGGTGATTTTGACCTGTTGACTTTGCAGTTAGCAGGCCAATGCACTACCCCTATGCTACCCAGACCCTTTCTCTAGCAGGCCTCCATAAGGTATAGGTATAATTAGAATGGACCTATTGTCATGCGTGTGTGTGTGTGTGTGTGTGTGTGTGAGAGAGAGAGAGAGAGAGAGAGAGAGAGAGAGAGAGAGAGAGAGAGAGAGATTGGCGTACTTCTGTGTTTCTTTGTCTTGATCTTGAAAACCAGGTTGTTTCCTTTAGTTTGTTATGAAGTTTAAGAGTATTGAGAATTTCGTGAGTCTGAAGTGGAGAAGAGTGCTTCGGTTTTGAGTGTTGCTTTAAACAGATTGTTCCCTATGTGTACTCCTGTGTTAGTGTAGTCCGCTGAATTTCTAAAAATGGCTGCCTTGGTGTTTTACCCACCATGGTGACCACCGGATGCCACGCGGCGTTTGGGGAGCCCTCCACCCCCACCCCCACCCCCACTCCCAGCTCCTGCCCCGGATAAACAAGCCTTCACTTTGAAAATCCCCTCTGACTTTAAAAACACTTTCCAAATTGTTCCTTTCTCTGTTATCCAATGGTTTTAAAAATCATTTTATTGGTGGCTCATACAACTGTTATCACAATCCACACATCCAACCATTGTGTCAAGTACATTTGTCCATTTGTTGCCATCGTCATTTTCAAAACATTTCCTTACTACTTGAGCCCTTGCTATCAGCTCCTAATTTCCCCCCTCACTCACTCATGAAGCCTTGATAATTTATAAATTATTAGTATTATTCCATGAGCTTTATGTGTTTTTAATAGGGCAGTGCTTTAAAACCGTGCACTATTTCAATTGGTATAACACGGCCTTCTAAAATAAAACATTGGTAAAAATGTCTTTAACTTCCGAGATGATAATTAGACAAAGTGTATATGGATATACTTTCTTTAAGACTTTGGCTTTGATTTTGTAAAATGTGCATACTTACAAATCATACTGTTTTACCATTGTAAGGATCACATGACTATATATAAATGTTAGGATCAAGATCTCTACGTTATTTTGTTAAGGTTCAATTGAATTAGCAAAAAGTTGGACATTCACTTACTTTTTTAAAGAAAAAGATTTATATTTAGATCTGCTAAATAGCATATTAATTTTTCCATACTTAAAAGGGTTACTAAAAGAACTGTTTAAAAGAAAGAATAGTTTTTAAATTTATGACATTAAGTAGATTTTAGTGAATTTATTCATCTGTTAATTTATAAGACCAGGAAATTAACATTTGCATTTAAAAAGGCTAAGCGGGCTAGAGGCTGGCTAGCACAGGAAGACTCTTAATAACACTTGAATCTTACTCTCGCACACCTGCTTATTGAATTATGCATTGGGCCAACTGCAAAGTCAGCAGCGAGGCTGCTACCTGCAAAGCCACCTCCTGCTCTGAGGTAGAAATAGAAGTTTTCTGCTCCCGTGAAATGTCGTAGTCCTGAAACTCACAAGGCCAATTCTATCCTGTCCTATACAGTCACTATGAGTTGTCGGAATCAACGAGATGGCAATGGGTCTGCTTTTTGGAAACCCACATCTTCCCTACTTCATGGCAAGTTAGTTCCAACATGAAATCATCAACCTGAGAGACGATTTCAAGTAGATCACGCCAACAATTTCTCAATCATGCCACTGAGAAACAGACAGAAGATGCAATAGCTTAAGTTGGATGTTGTATGTGAAACTGCTAAAATTGTATTCTAAGGTATTTCCTTTTGGTCTGATGTAACTTCTGACTTCTAATTAACCTTTTCAGCTTTGCATTAGCTTGCGAATTTCCCACTAAATATGTGTATTTTATATATGTATTTATGTATATATTATAGATATATATTTTATATGTGCAGAATATATAGAGAGTACAAAGACACACTATTTATTTTACTTGGTATAATATGGCCTTCTGAAAACAAGGTGGTAAAATATACATTTTTGAATTATGTGTTGGGCTAACAGCAGATCCAAAAACTTCAAGTATAAAAACTAGCCACTATATAGATTAAATGATTAAGGTTTTTATGTATAAATAATGTACTTTTTAGAGTATCTATCTATGCAATAACTACACCAACAAAAAGAGTTGTTATTAATTAATCTATTGAAGTCTAGGCGAAGCTCTTATCCTCAGAATGTTGCAGAAATGTAACCATTGAGGTGCCTGTCTTTAAACAGCTGCACATTAAATGTATTATAAGTTACCTGTGAGGTTAGCAGTTAGGACCACCAGCAACTCTGGGAAAAAGACGAGGCTTTCACCCCACGTGAGTGCTTACAGTTTGCTTTGCCAGATGGGGTGGCAGTAGTCAGAAGCCATTAGGAAAGAGATGTGAGATTTATCTCAGGCCACCTTTTCTCCACAAACTTTAGGACAAATAGAACCAAGATGAAGAATTGGAGAATTTCCCCATAACAGGAAGTTAGGCTTCACCAGATAAGGGTAAGGTATCAGGAGTTATCCAGTAAGAACCAGTTGATTTTGGAAACCAGGTTTAGAGGGAAGACGCTTGGCCCCAAACAGTGTTTGCTTGTTCATGAAGCATGTGTTAGATCATGTTCTCCTCTGTTCTTTCAGAGGGAAAAACAAAGGTTTAAACCTCCAGACACATCTTATGCATGTATTCTTAAGAAGTTGGACAAATGCAATTCTCAGATGCTAAACAAAAACACATTTCTTGTAAAGTTAGGGAGTGAGAAAATGTGGTCTGAAAACGGTAGTCTAAATTATAATGCAAAGTAGCTACCATTAACCAAGGCGCTCAAAAGAACATGATACTAGACTTTTAAAAGTAAAAGAGACTACAATAAAACCCACTTTAATTTGACACTAAGAATCCCATAGAAAAAATGGTATTAAGAGATAAGTTTATGCCCCCACCACAGTTTACAAATCTGCACTCAAATATCAAATTGAAAGAATTGAGGCTAAGCTTAGCCACTCTATAGATCTCTCTAATAAGTTTTGAGAAAACCAGGAGTAGGATACTCACCTGAATAAAGTTTGCCTGTCTGTCATTAAACCAGCTCCTTGTAGAGGAGGAGAGCTGAAATACTTTCGTTTTTTAAAAAGCTGTAATAGCTAATGCAGGAAGATAAAAGGACATTCTAAAATCTGCTAAAAGCGTTGGGCTTTCTATTTCTTAGACCTCGCAGGTTGCCTAATGACCGTCAGTTTAGGTATACGTTTGCCACCTTTTATTATAATCCATACTTATTATCTTCTGCCCTCGTTTTTAAGGTTATATTGGCCTTCATGAAAACTGCAAAAAGTTTGAAATGCTAACAGATCTTAGGCACCTCTTCCTTATGTAAAGAAGACCAAGTTCCAAGACTTGCTGGCTAAACCAGCTAGAGTACTAACCATGAAATTTAAGCAACCTCCTCAATCAACCACAGGTCAGCCTCCCTGCTGATGAGTGACTCATATGTAAGTTCAATTTAATTATTTCCCAAAGTGCTACTTGTTATCTTTCAATATAATATTATGTTAAGTTATATTTTATTTTGAAGGTAATAAACACTTGGATTAAGAATGCTTCTGTAATATTTGACCCTAAAAGAGTTAAGATGTAAGTGGAGAGAATATGCTTCGAAAATGATTAGGGCAAAGAATGTACACATGTGCTTTATACAATTGATGTATGTATATGTATGGATTGTGATAAGAATTGTATGCACCCCTAATAAAATGTTAAATAAAAAAAAGGGTTAGGCTGATTTCCCTTCCCCTTTCACCATAATTAATGGGTGTGAATTTATTTAGAATAATATTTTCTTTAGAAAAAATATTAAAGGTACTTATGTTAATGTTGAAAATTGATTTAACATTCAGTTTCCTCTGAATAAGTTTTATATATTTCCTCCAGAATGATATAGAAAAGATGGCAATGTGGTTAGTTCTAATGACTCAAATATTTTCAATGTAGGTGTTATCTTGGCTAGGCCATGGTTCTCAGTGCTATGTAATTATCCTTTGTTTCCTGTGATCTGATGTAATTATCCTATGGGTTGTAAATTATCCTAACCTCTATGATGTTAATGAGGTAGGATTAGAAGTCTTTATGTTAATGAAGCAGGATACAATCTCCCGAATTAAAATTTTATCTTAAATCAAGATACAGGATCTACTACCACCAAGAAGAAGAGTCCAGAGCAGAGCACATCCTTTGCACCCGGGCTTCATGTGATGCGAACCTCCTAAACCCATAGGAAGATTGAGATCAAGACACAAGGAGCTCTCCAAAGAACACCCAAGGAGGTTGAAAGGAGGTTGAAAGGAGATGTGAGCCCTACCCACAGTTGACATTGAATGGAGGCCCCCTAGAGTTATGCTCTGAACTTGAACTTCTAACTTGCTTGTTAAATACAAACAATTAAAAAAAAAGAATGCTTCTGTTGAACTGTCAAAAACTATAGCAAGTATTGGTAATCATATACAGTGTTATTTTGCCATACACAAAAATGTTTTAATTATTATTTGATTATGCCTCCCACATTAAACTTTTACAAACTTTTATACTATTAAGGCTAAATTGCGGACTCACATTCTGTACCCTAACTACCTCAATAATACTTGGTTTTAATCTCACTTAGAGTCATGTTAATTTTTTAATTGTGTGATACACAGTCACTAAAACAATAATTTCACATGCCTTGCAGGGAAAAGAGAAGCTTTTAAACACTATATCAAGCCTTTCCTTAAGATTTAAGTCAGTTGTCACCCTGGAGACACTTGCTATCATGCCATAACTTGTGTAGACATTATGACATGCCTGCTGCATACATAGTCAAACAAGTGACTGAAGAAAT
Organism: Tenrec ecaudatus; assembly: GCF_050624435.1. Lineage (NCBI taxonomy): Eukaryota > Metazoa > Chordata > Mammalia > Afrosoricida > Tenrecidae > Tenrec > Tenrec ecaudatus. The sequence continues at coordinate 138,043,425 of NC_134540.1, read as the reverse complement.
ATTCCGGCATGCCTGGCCTCACCCAGCTGTGTGCCACAATTGGTACCTCAATAGACTTGAAACAATGACCAGACCACCCCTTTCACTGCACATGAGCAGTGGAGCAAGTGACTGCCTGTGATCCTGCAATGCCTCTGTGAGTACCAAGGACACAATGTCTATCAATTACAACTCCAAGTGCCATAGAAGACCAGAAGAATTCAAGTACTTAGCAAATGCAAAGAGTGAACCTAAGTCTGTGTGAAAATTCCAATAATCTCCTGCTGACTCAGGAGCAAACCCCTGAGAGGACTGTTGGATATTTCCCAGGGGCAGGGCAAACCAATGCTCAGTGATCTGATGATTCCACCCCTCACAGGAAAGGGCGAGAAGTAGGGGTGTAAGTGTCACTGTGGTTATATCCAACACTAGCCCCAAACCTGCAAGCAACTATTTCCGGTGGGAAGACAATGCCTAACGAAACCCCAATGGATTATTTCCGTCTCAGATTTGGATGCATTGGCCTCCCTTCTCCAGTGGGCCTTTAGGGACAATTCATACAGGCTTGCAGACCCCATTCTGGGGTCACTTTAAGCATGCCTTCCACCACTGCATGAAATATAGTCAATTGTTTAACGTGGCCTTCTAGCCATGTCCTTGTTTTCCATAAACAAGAATGTGTTATAAATTCTAGGTTCTGTGAATACTTAACAATGATCCCATTTTGAGGGAAGTTCACATTTGTAGGATTAGAGTGTCATTCGTCTTTAGACCCAAGTTTACTGAAAGTGTGATTTAAGTCTTTGTTTTCTCTGGGGGATGTAAAATAAAAACCAAGCCTCTATCAAGCCTTCTCCTTTCATATGACCTTGGTGTCCGGACCGAGGAAAACAGAAGCAAGAAGACCTGATTTGACTTCAAGACATATTTGGATTCTAATTTTGGATTCCACATCTGGTTTGCTTTTGGATGTGGGATGTAAGAATACCCACAACCATGTGAGAAATCACCTTAACGTCGTTTTGAGTTTTGTGGTTGTATCAGGCAGGGTTCTCAAAAGAAACCAAACTAGGACACTTATGATTGTTTATACCCTACAAGGACTATTTCGCAGTATGCAAATAGCCAATATACTACTATACCTATTTTATGAAGCAACTATACCTTTGTTACCTAAGTTAGTCAATGACAACACCAGAATTGAAAATTATAGACTAATACCTCTGATGAATAGAGAATTCAAGATTTTCTATAATATTATTTTCAATAATATCAAATACATTGAACAAAGTATAGAAGATAATGATAATCTACCACAATCAGGTGGAATTAATACCTCATATGCAAATATGGTTTAATATTGTAAAAACAATGATGTAATTCACCACATAAAATCAAAAAGTGCTTGGAAACATATGACTATAAAAATCAATGTAGAAGAGGTATTTGATGAAATTCGATGTCCATTCTTGACCAAAACACTCAATAAAATAGGACTAGAAGAGGAATCTCTCATGAAACCAAGTGTCGAACACACAAAATCAAAGTCAGCATCTGATCTAATGGAGAAAAATTGAAAACATTCCCCCTTAGAATGGAAACCAGACAGGATTACTCTTAACCACCACTCTTAAATAATATATCATTAGAAGTCTTAGTCAAAGCTATAAGACATCAAGAAGATCTTAAAGGCATCCACCTAGGAACGAAGGACACAAATTTCTCCTTATTTGCAGATGATATGATCCTGTAGATAGAAAACCCTCATGATTCAATTAAAAGTTGCTAGAAGTATTTGAAAATTTTGGCATCAAAGCAGGCTATAAAATCAACATACAGGAATCAGTGGATTATTGTATATTAAAGAAAATGACACCAAAAAAATTGAAAAAGTAATAACAGAACAACTATGCAAAAAATTAAATATTAAGGAATATATCTTGCCAGAGAAACCAAAATATTTATATAAAGAGAATTAAAACATACTGCTACCAGAAACCAAAAGGAACTTACACAAATGGAATGAATTCCCTTGCTCCTGGTTAGGTAGACTAAATATAATGAAAATGTCAATATTACCAAAAGTCCTTTAAAAATTTACCACCATTGTTCCATTTAAAATTTTACTCCTATTTAAATCTCAGCACAATTCTTTAAAGAAATGGAAAAACAGTGCTTGCTTTGGCAGCACGTGTACTAAAATTGGAACGATACAGAGATCAGCATGGCCCCTGCGCAAAGATGACATGCAAATTCATGAAGCGTTCCATTAAAAAAAAAAGAGAAAGAAATGGAAAAACAAATCACCAACTTGCACAGGAAAAAAGCTCAGGACAAATAAAACACCATTAAAAAACAAAAACAAAATATGAGGACTTTCATACTCAGACTTGAAAACCTATTATGTGGTGATAAGAATCACAACATCTTGGTAATGGTACTATGATAGACATGAAAACCAATGGGTTAAAATTAAGAACCCACAAAAAAAAAATAACCAAGTAGCTAGAGATGCTTGATCATTCATAAAAGACTAAAGTAGAATAAGTGAGGCAAGAGATACCCTTTTCATAAATGCTGCTGGACAATTGAATCTTCACCTTCACGGAATGAAGCAGGACTCATACTTCACACCGCATACAATGACCTCAGGATAGATCAAAAACCTAATTATAAACCCCAGAACCACAAAGACCATCTGTGAAAAAAGTGGGACAAAATTAAGGGGACTCATAAAAGTCATAAACACACCACCGAACATAACAAAAAAATATCCACACTATAGGACACAAAATAAAGGACTAGGAACCTCTGAAAATAGGACATTTATACACATCAGAAAACTTCATCAAGAGTTAAAGGAGAACCCATAGATTGAGAGAAATATTTCTTAATGATACATCAGGTAAGAGCTTCTATATATTTTTTTAAAGATCACTTTATTGGTAGCTCTTACAGCTCTTATAAAAATCAATACATCAATTGTATCAAGCATATTTGTACACATGTAGCCATCATTATTTTCTAAACATTTATTTCCTATTTGACCTCTTGGTACCAGCTAATATTTTTACGCAACCCCCTCCAACTTCATGACCCCTTTAGAGATTATAAATTATTATTTTCATATTTTTAATCATTTTATTAGGGGCTCATACAACTCTTATCCTAATCCATACATACATCAATTGTGCAAAGCACATTTGTACATTCATTGTACTCATCATTCTGAAAGCACTTGCTCTCCAGTTAAGTCCCTGGCATCAGCTCCTCATTTTTCCCTTCCCTCCCCATTCCCCCTTCCCTCATGAGCCATTAATAATTTATAAATTATTATTTTGTTATATCTTGCCGTATCTGGCGTCTCCCTTCACCCACTTTTCTGTTGTCCGTCCCCCAGAGAGGAGGTCACATGTAGATCCTTGTAATTGATTAAATCTTTCTAATCCACTCTCTTTCTACCCTCCCAGTATCACCACTCACACCACTGCTCCTGAAGGAATCATCCATCCTGGATTCCCTGTGTTTCCAGTTCCTATCTGTACCAGTGACCTCTGTCTCCCTTCCCCCATGGTTTCTTCCCTTCTCCTCTCAGCATCTCCCCACTACCAACTGGTATCACTACTCTCATTTCTGGTCCTGAGAGGTTTATCTGACCTGGATTCTGTGTGTGTCCTGAGCTCTTATCTGTACTTGTGCACATGTTCTGGCTGAGCCCAGAGTGAAAGGCAGGATTGGGATTATGATAGTGGGGGTGAGGAAGCCTCAAGGAACCAAAGGTATATTGTGTGTTTCATCAGTTCTATACTTCATACTGGTAGAATTTTATCTTTGTGACCCTTCTGTGAGGGGATGTTGCATTGTTACAGATGGGTTTGGGGTCTTTGTTATGACCCCACTCATTCTCAACAATATGTTTTTTGTTTGTCTTGGGTCTTCTGATATCTGTTACGTGATCCCGTCGACACCTCATGATTGCACAGGCTGGTGTATGTCTTCCCTTTGGGCTTGTTTCTTCTCTGCTAGATTTCCACTTGTTTAATTTTAATCCTTTATGACCCCAGATGTTATATCTTTTTATAGCCAGGCACCATCAACTTTCTTCACCACATTTGCTTGTGCACTCATGTTTGTCTTCAGCAATTGTGCCAGTAGGGTGAGTATCACAGAATGCCAGGTTGCTAAAACAAAGTGTTCTTGCATTGAGAGAGGACTTAAGCAAAGGCCCAAAGTCCATTTATTCCTCAATGTATAGCCGTATAAATATATGTATATAGAGAAATACCTCTTATTTTTATGAATTAACATATTTATGTAAGTGCACACCTACATTTGTACCTCTGTCCATAGCTTTGCTTCCTAGATCTTTCTTCTATTTCCTTTTCCCTTCCTCCTTTCCCACCATCATTAACTCTACTTCTGCCTCAGTAATTACTCTCAGCTAGATTGTTGTTGCTTCAACACCCCCAGGCTCTCTATGTCCTCCTTGTGGTTGATTTTAATTCCCTAGTTGTTCCCCTGTCTGTGGCATTATTTTCTCACCACACCCTTCCCCACCTCCTCCTCCCCCTAAGCCCCTTTGGAATCTTGAGTCCTGTTGCTTTCTCCCTGGGCTTGCTTCCCAAGCCTATCTTATACAGGTAGGCAAATCAACAATAATGTAGAAAATACAAAAGAAAACAAAGAAATTGAATAAAAAGAGAAAAACAAAAAAATGTATATAAATAATAATAATAATTAGCAACAAACAAACAAACCCCAAAGTATAAATAATTCCAGGCCTGTCTGCTGACTTTTATGACTATCTCCCGACCAGACCTGGGGGTGCCTGGGAACTGCCCCTCCTAACTTGAAGTCTATATGGGGGGGGGGCTCCTCAGAGGCTTTGTGGCTTTGCTTCCGTTGCTGATCTGTTATGTTTCCTTCTTGGTTTGCCCACTGAGGGGGATTCAGACTAGACTCACTTTCTGCAGTATGTCCCCAGTATTGTGCTCAGTTGCTGTATGGTCCAGCGAGGGGTCATCATGTCTCAAGCTGTTGTTGGCCTTAATGTCCTCTCTGCGCCTTAGCAGCTCCCTGTAGGGATGCTGTCATTAAAACTTGGTATGCTGTTATGGGGTCTAGAACTTCACTCTCTGTTTTTCCTTCTTGGTTTGCTTCCATGTGGATGAGACAGGCCAGACCCTCTCTCCAACCTGTAAGCTTAGTGTTGTCCTCTGTAGCACATACTTCTAGGGAGGGGGTCCATTTGTCTCTGACTGGAGCCTGCCCTGTAGCCCACTCTGTTCATGAGCTGCTCCATGTGGTTATGTTGAAGGGCTCATTTTTACATCTGTAGAAAACTATATTTCCTCAATACAGAAATATAAACAACCCAATAAAAAATGGTACAAGAAATAAGTAGACAATTCACTACAGATGTCATCCAGGTGGCCAACAGCTATATGAAAAAATTTCCATTTTCATTAGCAATTAGAGAAAAAGAAACTAAACATCTCATACTGGTAGTCTTAGCAAAATTTAAAAAAATAGAAAATAATAAATGCTGGAGAAAAAGCAGAGAGATTGGGATGTGAATACATTGCTGGTGGGACTGTAGAATTGTACAACTAGTGTTGAAATCAATATGACACTTCCTTGAGCAAATGAAAATACAGTTACTTTAAAATCTTGCCATCTGTCTACTGGAACTACACCTTAAGGAAATAAAGAACCCAACATGATCAAGCATATGTACATGCATGTTTACTGCAGCAACCTTTAATAACAGAAAAAGGATGCAAACAATCCAAAACTCCACTTATAAAGGATTTTGATGACCATCTGAAAAACCACAAGTCATGGACAAAAATAGAGAACACCTTGCTTAGTACAAATAATCCACCTAATAAAGATGAATATTTAATGATACCATTCTAATGAAAAACAATGAACAACAAAACTATTTTTCACATCAAAGGACTTTGAGACCTTGAGGAGGCCAAGGACAAGGGTTGGGACAGGAATGGGAAGGGACAAGGAATGATGGAAGGAAAGAGGGTAGGAAGTGAACAAAAACAAAACAAAATTATGGAAGTTTAATCTGATAATATTGCTGATTCGTGATACCGTTGTCTGTCAATTTTCCTACGACTTGTGTGTTGTTGTTATGCTGTGTGCTATGTCCCAGCATTTCAAAGACCAGTGGGGTCACTCAAGGTAAATAGGTTCCATGGAATATTCAGACTAAGAACAGACAACAAAGAAGAACTCTGTTTGAAATGGTAGGAATTAGATATTGAGAACCTTGTGCATCACTGTAAAACATTGTCAGAAACTGAACGCGTACTGACAAAAAAAAAGCAATACGTTGTCAGCAACAATGCAGGAAGATGGGCCCATTGGGTCTGAAGATAGTCAGAATGGACTGAGGAGGGGCTGACTTCGGGCAGTAGAGTAGGCCACAGTGATTTGAGTGGAGCAAAGCCTAGGGGATTCGAGCCATCAGGATCTTAATTTGTTGATGGGGTTTAAGTCAAGGTAAGGAAAACCAGCTCTAAAAATCAGAATTTGGAATGTAATAAATATGAATCTAGAAAATTTGACCTGGTTTAGAAAATCATATGATTTACTAGGCTTGGTATAACACAAATAGTATGGCATTCATTGTCATAAAGGACATTGCAAAATTAATACTGCCTGTGATAGAATTATATCTATCCTTCAAGAAAATCCAATCACTACAACTATTATTCAAATGTATGCATCAGCCACCACAGCTAGTAAGAAAGAAATTGAAGGATTCTACCAGCATCTTTAGTTTGAAATTTATGAAACATGCAATCAAGATGCATCAATAATTATTGGCAATTGGAATGCAAATGATGGACACAGAGAAGAAGGAAGAATAGTTTAAAAATATGAACTTGGTAATAGAAATGAAAATGGTGATTGTATGATAAACTTTTCCAAGACCAACCACTTGTTCATAGAATACACTGTTTTATCAAATCCATAGAGAATACACAGAAATCTAATTGACTACATTAGTGGGCAGGGATGATAGAGAAGGGCAGTAGCTAAAACCAGGCCAGGGGCTGACTATGGAACAGACAATTTCATACATATAAGTTAACGTTAAACTGAAGAAAACCTGTAAGTCCACGAGGGTCAAATCTGAGCTTGAGTCCTATCCCAGCTGCATTTCAAGAACGGATTTGATGCATTGAACACTAATGACAGAAAACCTGATTAACTATGATTGGGCTTCAAGACCATCATTTATGAAGAAGGAAAAGGTTATTAAAAAGATCAGAAAGAAAGAACTGATCAAAGTGGATATCCGAAGAGACTCTGAAAATTGGTTTAATCATAGAATAGCTAATGGAAATGAAAGAACCGAGGAAGTCAAAGAACAGAATATAAAATTTCAAAGAATGGCTTGAGAAGGCAAATTCAATTACTATAATAAAATGTGCAGAGAGCGAAAAGGAACAATGTGATCTGCATATCTTATTAAAAGAACTCAAGAAAAAAAAATCAAGCTTCCAGTTGCAAAACTGAAAGATTCCATGAGCCAAGTATTGAGATACAGGAAGCATCAAAATACGAGGAAAAGAATAAGCAGCATCACTGTAACACGAAGAGCTAGAGGACATCCTGCCATTTCAGGAAGTAGCATCCGAGCAAGAACCAATGGAGCAGAAGAAAGATGTTCAAGCTGGACTGCAAATATGACCCCCAAACGAGGCTTCAGGATCTAACCTAATACCAACTGAAATGTTTCCATTAATGGATGAGGCACTGGATGCCCTTATGTATCTATGCAAGGACATTTGGAAGATAACTACTTGGCCGACTGACTATACGAGATCCATATTTGTATGCATTCCAATGAAAAGTGACCTTAGAGAATGCTCAACTTCTAGAACAAAAGCACTGATATCATATGAAAATCGAATTTTGCTGAAGGTCATCCAATACTTGCAGCAGTACGCTGAGAGATAGCAGCCAGAAATTCAGACTGAATTCAAAAGAGAACTTGGAACAAGGGACGTCATTGCTGATATCAGATGCAACTTGGCTGAAAGCAGAGAATATCAGAAAAAGGTTTGCTTGTGTTTATTTGAATATACTAAGGCATTTGACTAGGATCATAACAAACAATAAGAATGGGAAACCCAAAACATGATACTAATATAGTATATTGTGGCATATGCATATATGATATACTAATGCAGAACATGGACTTGGTTCAAGAGGCAATTGTGCAAATAGAACAAGGACATAGTGCATGGTTTAAAATCAGGAAAGGTGTGCTTTAGGGCTGTGTCCCCTTACCATCCTTCTTGAATATGTATATTGAGTAAGTAATCAGAGAGACTGGATTACATGATGAAGAATGTAGCATCAGGATTGGACTAAGGCTTATTCCTAAGCTGAGATATGCAGAGGAAACAACCTTGTTTGCTGAAAGTAAAGGGATTTGAAACACTTTGGCTAATGAAGATCAAGGATTGCAGATTTCAATGTGGATTATTGTAACTTAATATAAAGAAGAACCAGTATATGAGTCTGGGTACATTAGAGAAAAAAATCCACAGAAACTCATATGTATAAGAGAGCGTCTTATATAAAGAGTAAATGCACATCAAGATAACATCCCAACCCAGTGCTGCTCACGTCCACAAGTCCAACATTAGCCAATATGTCTGACACCACTCCACAAAGTCCTCCTACATCTCACAAAACACACACAATGATGCCAAATGCATGAGGAAAGCCAAGTCAGTGAGCACATAAGCATCTCAGCCCTGGCAGGGGTCTCCACATGGGTGCTCCAGCACCCAGGGTTGCACCAAGGTAGGTCCATGTGGCTTCTCCTCAGGGATGACTTGCAACAAGTGAGCCTTGCCGGCTGAAACAGGGAACTGGCTAAGGCAGCTGCACCCTGGTCAAGCCATCAGAAAGCAAGAGACTGGAACTATAAAGGCGAGGCTCACTGAGTCGTTTATCCCTCCACCCTTCAATTAACCCCACATGTGTTTCTCGGCCAGGTTGGCACAATAAACTACCTCACCAAGACATTCTCAATCGGACCAATAGATAACATCATGATGAATGGAGAAAAGATTGAAGTTGTCAAGAATTTTGCCTTATTTGGATCCACAATCAATGCACATAGAAACAGCATTCAAGAGATCAAAATACGTGTTACATTAGGTAAATCTTCACACAGTTTCTTTAGAGTATTGAGAACAAAGATGTCACTTAGAGTACTAAGGTGTGCCCCACCCAAACCTTTTAACTTTTTTTTTTTTAATAACCTCATAAGCATGTGTGTAGGGAAAGGGCCTGTCCTCCTAGGAGGGTCACCTGGGTTCATTGACTTTGATTAACCCTTGATGGTGACTGTTTGAATGTGTTGGGGACTTGGAACAAAGGTTGAGTGGAAAGGAGATTCCTTGTTGCAAAAAAAGAGAAGGAATTCCTCCCTTGGGTGAGAATATGTTTAGGAACATGTTCCCATGTGAGGATGTTTTGAAAGTTCGAGAACATCTTGAGTCTGAGGTTGTCGTTCCCTAGATTATTTCCAGTATTTGAAACTTCCTAAGCTTCCTCCTTTGGCATGTTATGAAACTGGCAAGCAGAGAACTTCAGAAGGGTCTCAGACCTCTCTGTTAACGCTCCCCCTTTCCCTCCTAATGCAGTCTTGTGTTCTGAGCAGTTATTCTATGCATCTCAGGTAGCTCCCATCTCCCAGCTACACAGGTGAAGGTCGGACACTGAATCAGGAAGACTGAGGAAGATTGAGGTCTCTGAATTGTGGTGTTCGTGATGAGTAATGAAAGTCCAGTGGGACTGCTGACAAGACAAACTAATCCATCTTGAAAGAATTACAGCCAGGATGTTCTGTAGAGGCAACAATGTACAATGTTATCTTACATAATTTAGACATAATGTCAGGAGCAACTGGTCCCTGCAGAAGGACATAATGCTTCGTGAAGTGGAGGGCAATGGAAAGGACGAAGGCTCTCGAGATGCATTAACACAGCGGCTGCAAAACAGGGCTGGGACTTAGGAGCAATTGTGAACGGTGGTGTTTCGTACTGTAGTGTATCGGACCGCCATGAGTCACAGCCTACTTGACGGAATGTAACAGCAACATTGATGATTTAATTTGATGGCATGGGTGGTAAAACTATACAGAAGATATTTTTTCTTTAAAAATCAGAATATGTTAGGTTTCTCTCTCCGGCCTAAATCTCAGCCTCGGTCCTTGGCTCCACGCGAGAAAGATTTCACGCCGAAGCCGGGCTCGTGATCCAAGTGAATTTAATGAAAGTTCAAAGAAATATCAGGTTTTACGCGGCACCCATAGGATTCCTTTGACCATGCAGCCTGCCAGAGACTGCCCCAGGTCACACAAGGATCTCTCTCATCCCACGAAGACGACCAGACCACCCAAGCAAGACAAGACAAGCCCCTCTCCCTTCCAGTCCCTGCCTTTTCAAGGGTTCCCGGGGGAGGTGTCCAGGTTGATCCCATTGGCTGAATTACAGTCACCTGGCCCAGGTGGGCTGCTCTAGGTGTAACGCCCATCTGGGCCCACCGGCGGGAAAATCCAGCTTTTGTCCTTTGCTGACTCTCCTGGGCATGCGTAAATGGACTTCCCAATTTCCTAGGCTAAGCTACCTAACAAATACATCCAGACATAAATTTTAATTGGAAAAAAGAGAGGAAAGGCGCTTCATTTTTCTCACCTCTTGTATCTAAACATTGGTTTAAGCGGGCTCTTTTAGTGACAGAGAGTCTCATTTCAGATATATGTAAATAAGCAAGCACGAAACAAGAAATGTAAAAACCATGTCTCTATCAAATCCATCCCTTTTCCTGTGGGCTGTTTCCTTACTCTGCAAGGCAGAAGAAAGTAGGCCTTCTTTGACTTTAGATATTTGCAGATTTGGCTTCTGACTCTGGCTAGGCTTTTGATTTGGGAATTAAAACAACCCACAAACTCATGAGACAGTTTCTTCAATTTTTGTGAGTTTCTGTAACAGAACCAGGGACATGAGGAAATATACCAAAGGGAGGAGTGGGAGCGGCTGCAGAACGGCACTGTCTAACATTTTGGAAAAGTTGGATATTTGGGGCATCTTCAATCTTCAACTCCTTGTAACTCATCTGGCAATGATTCTTTCTAAAGAAAAGAAATCATTACCACACTATGAAGTTTGATGGTTATGATTTAAACACCTTTTATGCCTCTCTGTTTTTTTTTTTTTACAGGCAATGTTTCCTATAATGTTTTTTTTTTCTTGACAGGTGGGGTACAATGAATACTGTTGAGAGAAATCACCAGGCCTGACCAACACATCTCCATATGCTAGTGCCCCTGGAAAGTTGCCCTGATGAACATCAGCCCCTGACATGCGAACTGGACTGATGGAACCAATCCAGAGTAGGGGTACCCCTCTTTTTTCCTTTGCAAAGTATTAATGGATATGTTATGTATTGATCTATATTCTAATTCATTTTATTTTTTACTTACAAATGACATAAGTGTTCATGGCCTACTTCTAAATTCTTTTCCTGGGGTGATGTTTTATTGTGGAATTTATTGCTCTGTGGCCTCTGACTTAAATCCCAATGCTCAGGCCTGAGTGATAAAAGCTGAAGATGGGTGTAAGGTTGTAAAGGCCTATCCTGGGATGTTAAGGGACGGTAGGGACATGAACTAGCACTCCTAAACTGACCTCCCTTCAGTTCAACTGCCCACATCAGCTAAGTAAACATTCCCTGAGTGTTCTTGGGTTCACTTGGGGCTGTTCCCCATCAACTAGCCAAGGCACCACAATACAGACAGAGGCACTGTGACTTCTTCCCGCTGCCTCCTCTGTGACAATTTCATGGACCTAACAGTGAAGTTTTCCATTGTGTGCTAGCATCACCATGTGAATGGTTTCAGTAGTCCACTTCATCCAAACTTAGACAGTTGTCCCAGAAAACACCCCCTTAGAAACTTCCTGTACAGCCACCCACCACCAGGTCTATAAGCCGCTCCATCAATGAAACAATGAGAGAGAGAGACAGAGGGAGAGAGAGAGAGAGAGAGAGAGAGAGAGAGAGAGAGAGAGAGAGAGAGATCAGAATATTTCAAGCAGTACTGCATCCTGATCTGTAAGCACCCCGTTCACACAAGTACAATTATCTCTCTCACATGGCTTCTTGTCAGTTCTCTGCTCTCTAGGCAATTACAGGTACTCTCTCCCCTCTTGGGGTTGAATACAGACACTTACTTTCCCCAATTTATTGTTCAGATAATTGAAATTAAAAATGTAAACTAATGTGTCTAACAAAGACAGCTAAAATGGGATCTGTGCTAATGAATGAATGATTTGACCAACTTAAAGAGGATGAACTTTGCCACTGTAACATTTACAGTCTCAGAATGAGTTCATATAAATTTGTGGCAGTGCATTTTGCTTGTGAAATTTTTGTTTCTGATTGATTTTTAAAAGATGTTAAGGTATTGGTTCAAATTTCAAAGTAATAATGTCATGAACTTTGCTACATTTTCCTTCTATATTTACAACAACTACTGGAGCCATGGTGGTGTCATGATTAATCATTGGTCTGCCATCTGCATTGTTGGCAGTTCAAAACGACCAGTAGCTCTGCAGACGAAAGAGGGGACCTTCTACATCGTGAACAGTTACAATCTCAGAAACCCACAGGGTGTCACTGTGAGTCATCACTGACTCAATGGTGGTGGGATGAGTTTTGAAAAAAAGCACTGACATAAAAGCAAGCAAACAAAAGACCTCTTACACATCACACTGGCACGAAGCTGAGAAGAATGGCTCCATTTAACAATATTGGCCCTGTTCACTCTTTCTGCTTAATCAGTGTTTCCCAAAGTGGGTGATATAGCATCTTTCTGGGTGCTGGAACGATCTCAGGGGGCTCCATGTGCAAAATCTTATATACCTGCATTATAGGCAATAGTACAAAAGTGCTTAAATGCCGGAGTTGAGGAGGGTATTGATTTTTAAAAATTAGTTCTGAAACGTGGGCTTAAGAAGGTTGGGAACCTATGCCCTAAAGTAATTACTGGCCAGTCTCCAAGACAAAGAACTATTGATAACATTAAGAAAAACAGCCACCCATGTCTTGTAACATCTGCAAGATTAAAAATAAAAAGATCAAGAGCTTTCTCTTCCATTGTAAACTGTCAGCAAAGCAAGAATTAGTGTCTATGTTAGAAACTGTCTATCTGCCTCTGGCCACTTTGCCTTCTGCCAAAGATAGCAGAGGAACAAAGGAAACCCTCCACTTCCTACCTGCCCCTGGCTGAAGGACTCACCATTTCCTGGGCCCTCAACTGAAGCCTTCAGGGTTCCCAGAGACCTTTAGATAGTGGAGAAGAAGTCAACAGCTAAATTAGTAAGGACATTCCTGGAAGCAAACTTCTCCATTTTAATGAATGGGAATCAGACATACAAGGAGCAGAGAGGACATTAATTAGACTAAATCCCAAGAAGGACTCATCAAGGCACATAAGAGTTAAATCACTCAACTTCGGGGGAAAATAGAAATGTTTAAGAGCAGCAAGAGAAAAAAGGACCACAGCAATGGTGCTCAGGTAAGAATATGCTCAGACTTATCAGTGGATACCATGAAGAGAGGAGAGAGTGGAGTAGCAGTTTCCAACAGCTAAAAGGAAAAACCCAGCCTGAGAATCCTCTACCTGCCAAACTATCAATTAAGATAGATGGTGAGTTAAGAGTTTGCTTGGACAAGGAAAAAGTCAAAAGACTATGCCATAAGACTCAGACCCCTGTGAAAAATCCTTGCCAATTCACTGTAGTCAGAAGACCAACACCCACCAAGCAGGAGCAGGAGACCACCAGCTAGCCCAACTCTATCCAGAAGTCAGCGTGCCAAAAACAACTACCAAGATAACATTGTCTCAGAGGGAAACGAAGGGCAGAATGAAGGCCCCACATCAACACAGCACACTGATGTGAAGGGAGATAGGAAACTCCCAGCATAGAAGGTACAAGATGACAGCAAAGAATCCACAGATGTTGGACTGGAGTGCAGCATGAGTCCATGAATCCACTTATCATCAGCACAGAAGGTGTCAAAGAAAAGCCAATTATCTCACACTAAACTAAACTGGTTGCAGTACAGGCTATTGGGTGAGGGACAGGCCAAACCCAAGGATGTGCAAATCATTCCAATACAAAGAAGGGGAGGGTAGGCTGGGGGGGAATGATGGCACTGGGGGAGCAGGGCACCAACTCACGCGGGGAGGTGGGGGAGGAGTATTGGTTATGTCTCCACAGAAATGGGAGTGTGAGTCAGAGCCCACCACGGAGCACCAAATCTTGAGGGCAAGGTAACCACACGGAGCAACAGGAGAATGGAGGGATTCACAGGGCTGGCCCCAATCACAGCCAAACTGAACCCCTGCCTAGAAGTATGTGCTCCAGAGGACAACACTGAACCTACAGGTCAGGGAGGGGAGCTGCCTGCCACAACCACATGGAAGCAAACCAAGAAGGGAAAGGAGAAAGTGAGGTTCTAGACCCCTAGACCCCATATTGGCACACCAGGCTCTGAGGACGATATCCCTGCGTGGAGCTGCTGAGGCAGAGAGCACTCTAGGGCCGACAGCAGCTCGAGACATTATCACCCCTCACTGGAGCACAGCACGACAGAGGCCAATACTGGGGACACCTGGTGGGGAGGGACACCACTCTGACACACTCCCCTACACACACACACACACACACACACACACACACACACACTGGGGCAAACCAAGAAGAGAAAATAAAAGATCAGCAAATGGAGCAAAGCAAAGTCGCCAAGCCTCTGGGGAGCACCAAATATAGACCTCAGGCTTAGTGCGGCTGCCTTGCGTGTTCTGTGCCTCCATTTACAAGCTACACTACCTGCGGGACACCTAACCCGTGGACTGTGTCACTGTAATTTGAGGTTCCTTCAAGCTGCTTCGCCACACTACTGGAATATATGTTGCTTGAGCTGGGGACTGTCAGACCCTATAATCTGGCTGACTGTTGGTGACCTGTCTTGCTGTTTGCTGCCTGTGCCTGGATAGCCTGAATTGCTCTACAGAGGACTATCTGGTGGCCCTCAAGACTTCAAGAACTGCCAGTGTCTCACAACTGACTCACAGGAGTGAGTTACACTGAGCCATTTTTATTACTTTGTAGATTAATTAACAGTTTGTTTCTTATGTTATCTATCTATTTATCTAAATATATACAAAAATATTAGTGTCCTGGTTTTGTTTCTCTAGAGAACCCTGTCTAACACAGTATGCTTTTTCATTTTTTTACTCTCATTTTATTCAATCTTTTGTTTTCTTTTTGTTCTGTCTCTGGTGTTGTTGCTTTGCTTACCTATATATGTTAGGCATAGGAAGCAAGTCTGAGGAGAAAGCAACTAGACGGACAGTTCTGGAGGGATTTGGGAGGAGGTGGAGGTGGGGTAAGGGAGCAGTGAGCCAATAGCCCCATGGACAGGGGAAAATCTGAGGCCGTGGTTTTTAACCTTCCTATTGTCATGACCCTTTCATACAGCTCATGTTGTGGTGATGCCCCAACCATAAAATTATTTTCATTGCTACTTCATAACTGTAATTTTTCTACTGTTACGAGTCAGATGATCCTGTGAAAGGATTGTCCAACTCCCGAACGGTCGCAACCCACAGGCTGAGAACCACTGATCTAGGGCATTAAAATCAACAATGAGGAGGACATAGAGATCCCAGTGGTGTTGGAGCAATAGCAATCTAGCTGAAAAGATTACTAAGAGGCAGAAGAATGGCAAGTGTGATGGTGGGGCAGAAGGAAGGTAAAAGGAAGCAGGGAAAAATCTAGGAAGCAAAGCTATGGATAGAGATATAAACATAGGTGTGTACATATGTAAATATATAAATTCATAAAAATAGAGGTATTGGCCTATGTATATATATATATATATTTATATGTCAATACATTGAGGAAGTAGATGAACTTTGGATCTCTGCTCAAGACCTCCCACAACACAAGGACACTTGGTTCTAACAACCTGGTATTCTGTGATGCTCAACTTCCTGGCAGGATCACTGAAGACAAAATGGGTACATAAGAAAGCTGATGGCACCCGGCTATCAAAAGATACAGTGTCTGGGGTCTTAAAGGCTTAAAGTTAAACAAGCAGCCATCTGGCAGAGAAGGAACAAGCCCACCTGAAAGAAGCACACCAGCCTGTGTGATCTTGAGGTGTTGACAAGATCAGGTAATAGGCATCAGAAGACCACAAACAAACAAACAACATATTGTTGAGAATGCGGTGGTGTCAGAGACCCAAAACCCATTTGTAGACAATAGGGCATGACCTCACAGAAAGGTCACCAGGAAGGGATGGATGTACCAGGGCACAGTAGCCCAATGATGAAACACACAATAATCTTTTGGTCCTTTGAGACTTTCCCACCCCACCCCACCCCTATCATGACCCCAGTCCTGCTTTTCAGTTCTGGCTATACCAGAGCATGCTCACTGGTACAGATAATAGCTCAGGATGACACATGGAACCTGGGTCAGATAAACCCTTCAGGAACAGACATGGGAGTAGTGATAACAGGAGGGTAGGGGGAAGGTGGAGGGTGGAGGGCAGGAAGAGAGAACTGATTGCAATGATTGACAAAATATAACCTCCATCCCCAGGGGGATGAACTATAGAAACATGGATGAAGGGAGACAGCGGTTGGTGTAAGGAATGAAAATAATAATCATTTATAATTTACCGAGGGGTCATGAGAGTGAGAGGGTGGGGAGGAAGGGAAAAAAAAAACATGAGCTGATACCAAGAGCTCAAATAGCAAGTAAATGTTTAGAAAATAATGATGACAACATATGTGCAGATAGGCTTGTTACAAAGATGTATGAATTGTTATCAGAGCGGTAAAAGTCCCCAAATAAAATGATCTTTAGAATAAAAGAAAAAAGAGTGAAAGTCTAGAGCTTTGGCATGTTCTTAACCAGAGCTATGAAACTCTTTTTTTCTCTCCCTTGTGAGAACAGTTGTTTGGAAAAGGCGCTGGGTTAAATGAGTAGTTTAAACAACTCCACCTGCGGTGCAGTCAAACTGCTCCAAAGGGCTCTTGTGCCCTAGTCTCAGTCACCCACCAAATGGTTACGTGGCACCATGCAAATAGGGTGTGTGTACCCTAGGAGAGGGGGTTGGTCAGTTTCTGTCCATTTCTGAAACAAAAACAGGGAGTGAAACGGATAGATCTTGGAGGAGCAGAGGACACTGAGACCAGAAGCATCCGGGACTCTGGCAGAGGGACTCGGAGGAGCAGGGTTGAGATTATGAGGAGGTCTTCTCCTTCTCTGGCTGGAGACTGTGGAACTGTGGAACAGACCAATAGTTGAGCTGGCTTCCTAGACCATGGAGGTAAAGGTCAAGGGACCATGGGGTAGAGAGTCTGATGACCAGAGAGAGACTGAGCTCTTACTTTGCGGAAAGGCTGAGAACCAGGGAGAGGAGAGATTTGGCTTCTGGTTATGGACACCAATAAAAATACTTTACTGTTTGCTGATCCTGATCCTGTAGGTAACCTATTGATTTCCCTAATAACTCTGCTTCGGTGTGATTATTGTCTGTGGGTTCTCTGTGGCATTGCAATGAGTTTTCGAACCCAGCATAGATGTGCAGTGGAGGAATGATTGATGTCAGAATAGCTAAGGAAGGTGGGAGCGTGGAGGCCTATCTGACACTTGCCCTGTGGCAATAGGGAAGCCACATAAGGTCAGATATATCTACCTCCTTGCCATTTATGATGTCATCTGTCACATTTAATATATGTATTATTCTACAGATATTTACATATAAGTGTCGATGTACTCTCTAAAAGTCTTTAAGGATTTTCTATGAAAAATTATATATATATACATATGACACATATGGCTCACTGCAGAAAATCCAATAGATCTACACTAGACCATTATACATGTCTATGTAATGATATTACACCAATAATTTAAACAAAAAAGGTAAAAGCAAAACTCCTAGTAACTGTTTCCCTGTTCATCACATGTCTGTCATGTCCCTGGGTTCTTTTATATACATTTAAAAAATAATTTTATTAGGGGTTCATACAACTCTTATCACAATCCATACATACATCAATTGCGTAAAGCACATTTGAACATTCATTGCCCTCATCATTCTTAAAACATTAGCTCTCCACTTAATCACCTGGCATCAGCTCTTCATTGTCCCCCTCACTTCCCACTCCCCCATTCCTCATGAACACTTGATAATTTACAAATTATTATTTTGTCATATCTTGTTCTGTCTGACGACTCCCTTCACCCACTTTTCTGTTGTCCGTCCCCCAGGGAGAAGGTTATATGTAGATTCTTGTAATCAATTCCCCCTTTCCAACTCACCCTCCCTCCTACCTCCCAGTATCGCCACTCACACCTCTGGTTCTGAAGGGATCATCTGTCCTGGATTCCCTGTGTTTCCAGTTCCTCTCTGTACCAGTGTACATCCTCTGGTTTAGCCAGACTTGCAAGGTAGAATTGGGATCATGATAGTGGCGGGGGGTGGGGGCGCATCTAGGAACTACAGTAAAGTTTTATATTTCATCATTGCTACATCACATCCTGACTGACTCGTCTCCTTCCTGAGGTCCTTCTGTAAGAGGATGATGTCCAATGGCCTACAATTGGGCTTTGGGTCTCCATTCCGCACTTCCCCCCTCATTCACAATGATATGATTTTTTGTTTTTTGATGCCTGATAACTGATCCCTTTGACACCTCGTGATCACACAGGCTGGTTTACTTCTTCCATGTGGGCTTTGCTGCTTCTGAGCTAGATGGCTGCTTGTTTACTTTCAAGCCTTTAAGACCTCAGTGGCTATATCTTTTGGTAGCAGGGCACCATCAGCTTTCTTCATTTGCTTATGCACTCATTTGTCCTCCGTGATCGTATCATGGAGGTGAGCACACAATGATATGATTTTTCATTCTTTGATGCCTGATAACTAATCCCTTTGGCACCTCATGATCATGCAGGCTGGTGTGCTTCTTCCATGTGGGCTTTGTTACTTCTAAGCTAGATGGCCAGTTGTTTACCTTCAAGCCTTTAAGACCCCAGATGCTATATCTTTTGATAGTCAGACATCCTCAGTTTTCTTCACCACATTTGCTTATTCACCTGCTGTCTCTTAAGTGATTATGTCGGGAAGGTGAGCATCATAGCATGCCAGTTTAATAGAACAAAGTATTCTTGTATTGAGTGAGTACTTGAGTGGAGGCCCAATGTCCACCTGTTACCTTAATGTTAAACCTATAAATATATGCACATAGATATATTTCCCCATCCTCATATATAAATATGTCTGCATATGTACAAGCCTTTATTTAGACCTCTATAAATGCCCTTTGCCTCCTAGTTCTTCCCTCTATTTCCTTTGACTTTCCTCTTGTCCGACTATCATTCTCAGTCTTCATTTGGGTTTCAGTAATTCCTCTTGGTTACATTACCCTTGATCACATCCTACCAGGCCTCACCAACAATTTGGATCACTTGTTATTCTCTTGTCCCTGGGTTTGTTAACACCACTACCTTTCCCCCCACCTCTCCCTCTCCCATGTCCCCCGGAACTATTGGTCCCATTGCTTTCTCCTCCAGATTGCTTATCTGCCTATGTTATTTAGACAGACCTGCAGAGATAATAATATGCACAAAATAAGACAGAGCTAAACCAAGCAATAAAATAAAAGAAAGCAACAACAACAACAACATCAAGAAGTCAAAGACAAAACAAAATATAACAAGAAAGAAGAGCTTGTAGTTAGTTCAGGGACTGTTTGTTGGCCTTTAGGAGTGTTTTCCAGTCCAGTCTGTAGGGGCGCCAAGCCCTGGCCCCAAAGTCTATTTTCAGTATTCCCTGGGGATTTTGTTGATCCATGGGTTCTTACGTATGGGTCCGAGTGACCTGCTGAGAATGCGATATGTGGCTTCAGCCCTTGTGCAGTGAGACCCTCAGAAGCAGCAGTGGGTTAGGTATTAGACTGCTTACTACAAGGTAATTGGTTCAAACCCACTAGCTGCTCTGTGGAAGAAGAATAACACTTCGTCTTCTATAAAGATGTACATTCTGAGAAACTTAAGGAGTCCTTCTACTC
The DNA here is from genome assembly GCF_050624435.1 of Tenrec ecaudatus. Lineage (NCBI taxonomy): Eukaryota > Metazoa > Chordata > Mammalia > Afrosoricida > Tenrecidae > Tenrec > Tenrec ecaudatus. The sequence continues at coordinate 138,023,243 of NC_134540.1, read as the reverse complement.
TGTCCAATAGTGCCATAATCCATGTGAATTGACCTGAGCTAGTGGGCTTTTGGGTGTTTTTTTTTTGTCATAGGTAATATGATCGTCAAATAAATTGCTTTGATGCAAAATACATATGTATAAATATAAATATGTGCATTTAAAGTATTTGTTCAGAATATATAATTAAAATAATAGTTTGAATGTCAATGTATTTCAAAATATAAAAACCCAAACCAAGAAGAGTTAATTTAGCAAGCTTATAGGTCTAATTATGAAGGGATTATTTTTGTTTCTATAGCTTTCCCCATTTTAATGACAAGTAGGCAGGTATAAAAATTATTAATAAATAATACAATATTTAAATATTAAAAGATAACTCCATGTTAAATCTGGAGCACACTAGCAACTATAGGTTTATCATTTCCTTATTTCTGTCAACTCTAGGTTTGGACATCTATTGAAAATTAGAAGGCTTCTCTAGTAAACACCTCTCTAAAATAAATATGCCAAGTTAAATATCTCCTCAAGAAGTTATTTTATAATCTATCTGCTCTAAAATAGAGTGCGATAGACAATCGGGGCAGATGAAAGGGAATTTGAACAGTCCTGTATGCTGGAAGCTGCCAAATCCCTGGTGGCACACAACACAATCCCACTGCATTTTTTGGGGTGACAGGGCTAAGTCCTCCTAACATGAAGGGCCAATGGCCAGTCTGACTGCTACCCAAGGCCTTCATGACACCATATGCTCAATGAAAAATGAGACATTTTAAGAAGTCTTACAGAACTACAAGGATATAAAAATGTCGTAATGAAAATATATATCCACTTTCATCCTTAAATGTTGGATCCGTAGGATGCAGAGCTCCTTGAGAGCGTGTACTCAAGTTTTCCGGGCAGATTTGCAGCACAAGCCCTCAATTCTGTGTGAAAATTTGCACTGTGCAACCTGAGAAGTCCTAATTCACACAGTCACCTTAAAGTCAGGCTTCCGGATCAAAGCAATCCAAACACTCTCTAGGAAAACACACTTTTATAAAACATGTACTAAACGTTTTTTCAATCTCGTGCTAAAAGGGAAAAAAAATAGTGCACCGTGAATGACCTCTTTTCTAGAGGCTATCAGCTAAGGATTGCAAAATTAGTCTAAATTGTAGGGAAGAGAGTGAACATGATGTGTTTTTATTATGTTATTAGGATACAGAAAGTAATAAAAATCAGAACTTGTGAAGCAGATAATTATTTGTATTACTAGATAATAGGAAAACTTTTGCAAAAAGAGGGTCTTCCGGGTGGACAAATGGTGAATGTGCTTGTTGCTAAATGGAAGTCTAGAAAGTAGAAGCTTGTGTGCATGTGTAACACCTCTGAAGAAAGTTATGGCTATTGAAAATTCCATGGGTCGCAGTTCTACTAACGCTCATGGTCAGGAGTCAACAGTGACTCAATGGCCATTGATTTTATTAAAAAAAAAGGGATATTACTAGATACTATAGAAAGACACATTATATTTAAGACATGTTTATTATTTTGTCTGTAGTGATGGATGCAAAAATATATAGGTAATAAAATGCACTGAAATTCATAGATGAGCATACAAATGTGAACTAGTTAAACCATTTGAAAAAGATTGGATGAATATATCAGTATCCTATTTGTAATATACCATAATTTGGCAAAATGTTGCCGCTGGTTGAAACTGGGAATATGTGCAAGATATTTCTGTATCACATTTGACAGCTGAATATGTGTCTAAAATTATAGCAATAAAATGATTTTATATCATGAAAATATAAGTTATAGGAAGCACTGGCTTTGGAAAGCTTGGTTTCAAAAGTTAAGAGAAAAAAATTAGTGACAACAAAAAATTTTTAAGGAATTATATTGTTTAAAACAAACAAACAAAAACAATAGCAGGAATAGCAACAGTGCAAGCAACAATTCGCAGCCTAAGCTGAAAATGTCGGGCCATTTGAGACTTAAAATAACATGTCTGGCATAAAAGCAGCAAACAAACTAAAAAATTAGCATCTCAAGAATCTGTATGTGCAAATAGAATTCATAAAGAAGAAGAAAAAAATAGTGTTTCCCGATTCCCAGTCGACTGTTCCTGCTGTTTGTTTCTTCTATGTGGCTCCAGAGGATCCCAGGACCTCTCTTAATATGATTTATTCAGCGAACAGAATTTCCCTATTGATTTGAAAACATTAATTTCAATTTCTTACTTTTGGAATGAGAATGGCTACCTTAATGCCTGTCTGATCATTACATTTTGGAAGTAGATGACTTGTATTCTAGGTTTCAGGGGTCCCAAAATGAAGGGGGATTTTGTCCTAGGTCGTTTATACAGTCTCACCCATAAGTAATAGAGATGGAATTTTGTATTGTGGCCTGACCCTGGATTACGTTAACAGTTTGGGGAATGTTGGGAGGAGATTGAAGAATTTTGAAAAAGTACAAGGCATACATTTTGGAGGCAGGGGTGCATGTGCATGGGTGGAATTTTGCTCTCCAGATTGATGTGTTCAACTTTTATTTGGTATTTGTGAATATGTCTTTATTTGGAAATTGAGGCTTTGCATGTGTAACTAGTTAAGTGAGGTCATACTGAAAAAGAGTGATCCTTAATCCAGCATTGCTACTATCTTTATAAAAAAGGTAAAGGAGACAGCTACAGAGGAAGAGAAAGGCAGAAATAATCTTTTGCTAAATAATAACTGGCTTACATCTACAACATGGAAGATGTAATTAAAAAATTGTTCCAAAAAGAATTCATAGAAAGGCCTATTTACACCCTAAATTGAGGCATCTAGCCTCCAGAAATTTGGGGAATAATTGTATGTTTTAGTTTAGTGATGACTTCTTATAGCTGGCCTAGGAAACTACCACAAAAAGGTGTTTCTTTTAGGGTTAAATTCATGCATTATTGGTGAAAATCCAACAGCCACATGAGAAAAAAAATGAAACTTTGTGTATGTGTATGAATCCTGTTTGACTACCTTTGAGCCTCTCAGGATGCTTTTGTTGTTCACTGGTAGCTCTGCCTGAACTCACTGGGCTGCTACCCACAAGGTCAGCCTTTGGAAGTCAAGATGGGACTGCTGCTCCTGTGAAGATTTGATTGGCAGGAAGTTCAAGGAAACGGCAATTTTACCCAAAGGCCCACCAATCAGCAAGAAATAGCCATGACCATAAAAACAACAGCATTTCCTAGAGACTGCCATGCTTTCGAAGGTTATAAAAAGGTAACTTTTCAGGAAAGACCAGTCGCATCACACCCGCTCTTGTGCAAGTCCCCCCAAAGCTCGGGCATGCCCAGTGAAGGACAGCTGCCTTCTGCATCACACCCACACCTGCGTGCGGCCACTAAGACTCTACCACAGCACCCTCCTACTTCACGGGCATGTGGTAGGAGACCAGTCAGGGAGGGAGGGCAGAGAAGTGAAGATTTGACCTCAGCTTCCTCTGCCTACTTCCCTTGTCTCCTTCACCCTGTCTGGAGACGACACGTTTCCTCTCTTGGCTCACTACCCTTCTCTCTTTCCCTGGTCTCTGTGTCTTCCCACGTAGCGCTCCATACTTTCCAGCTCTGGCCTATTGTTGTCCATGAGGACGTTCTTTAACCAAAGCTTTACTTTTATTCATAAAAGCTGTTTTTGCCTTGTAACGCTGCTTCCGCCCTGTGAATCCTTTCTATGTAGAAGATCAAGAACCAAGAACCAAGGAAAAGCATGTCAGAACCTAGCAGATTTAAGGTCGCACTCTGTCCTGCAGGGTCACTAAGAGTGGGTCTCTACTGGTGACAGCCTGTTTGCTTTGTGCTTGAGGAAGAAGGGAAGAGCATCCGCCCAATGTCACTGGCTCGGCATTTCCTGGCCCCACAGAAGTGCGCCAAATTCTATTGGCTGGAGGCTTGCCCGAGATTCTCAGGAGCCGTCCGTAGAGCATGTTTTCTTCTCAAGATGACAGCCAGGGAGCAAGCAGCGCTAGAGAATGGTGTCGCAGAGACAATATGTCGTCATGGCACTGGATCTGGTCCCCAGGCAAGAGTCAACTTCTGAGGCTGCTTTTTTTTTTAATAAATCATTTTATTGGGGCTCATACAACTCTTATCACCATCCACACATATATCAATTGAGTAAAGCACCCTTATACATTCGTTGCCCTCGTCATTCTCAAAATTCGCCTTCCACTTGGGTTCCTGGAATTAGCTCATTTTCTTCCCTCCCCCCCTCCCTCCAAGTTCTCTTCCAGGGTTACAACTCCCCTTGCCGCTCCCTCCTGCCCTGTCTTCACTAGGAAATTGAACCTCATAAAGTATTTGACATTTAGCTAATTCACTTTCCGAAGCCATAATGGAAGATTTTTTTCTATTAAGAGGTGTTAAAGGCTAAATTAATTGAATACACCCTAGCTCTACCTAAACTTTGAAAATCTATTCATCTGAAACTAATCAGTATAAGAATTTGGAGAGTATTTTAATAATATTTTGACACAGATATTAACTAGGGTTTTTTTTTGGTCAGAGTTTATTTTTCATAATTTTGGACTTTACTCTACAAGAGAGTTTTGGTTTGGGAGATCTGTGTCCACTCAAGAAAGTATGTGCTAAAGATAAATCTGTAAGAACAGCTTTTTTTTACCCCAATTGAATGCATCTCATTATGCCATTTGATCTTATTTCAGAACCTCTGATAACCCAGATTGGACAATTTAGGAATAATTTTAGAAGAAAATAATGATTTGATTGAAGTTTCCATCTTTGATGATATGTAACCTTGCAGTGCCTCTGATTAATTTACTTGTTGGATCCATTAAAGGGATTTCTCATGCAATAATCTTAAATAATTACCATAAAATTCTATATTTCTCCTGACTTCCCATTTTTTCATTTCTCCTAAATATAGTAAAAGGATTAATGATCTCTCTTTCTTTCTCTCTCTCTCTCTCACTGTATGTGATGCATGCTGATCAGGATGAAGAAACTGATTTGCAGTTCTGAAAAGAGAAAATTTATATCAATTTATTCATATAGGAAAATTGGTCTATTCTTCACCTAAAACTTAAGATAAACAGTATAAAAGCATCTCTTTAGCAGAGTATGCATTTATGCATTTTTGTTCTGTAGAAAGACTTCAGTCCCATTTGACACTGATCTTGGGCAATGTCATTGAATTTATCTCTATCAATCACAAGCATGATCTTTCTAAATCTTCTGAGCTTGGTTTCATGTTTCTCAATTTACTTAGAATTCCAGAGTGGGACAAGAGAGCAATTTACTCCTTGCTCAAAATTAAAAATGCATTGCAATAATTTTAAATAATCATGTAAATCTTCTAACTTAAGACATAATATGTAAGTTGTTGGTTCTGAAATATATTTTTAAGCCATTCTCTTTCTTCAGAGTTTGTGCTAGTCTATATTTATTAGAGAAGCAAATTCACAGACACTCGCATGTAAGAGAGAATTTTAGATCAAACAGCAATTGTACATTAGTAAAACATCCCAACCCAGTCCAGATCAAGTGCATAAGTTCAGTATTACCCCTTATGTTGATACTAGTCTATAAATTCTTCATTAGACTCATGCAGGCATACAGTGATGCCGAATGCAGGAATACCACAGGCCAGTTGATGGATAGTCTTGTGGATCCAGTGGTGGTGGAAGCATATCAGTGCTGGCATGGGTCTCCACGTGGCATTTTTAAATTAAATGATGGTATTAACAAAAAATATTGAATGTACTATTGGCTGTTAAAAGAATGAGAAAATTGGTTCTGAGAGAACTACAGCCAGAATACACCTTAAAAGTGATTTTAAGAGTATGGGAGACATAATCTCATATACTTTGAACATATCACAAAGGACCAGTCTCTGAAGCACACCTTGCTTGGTAGGGTAGAGTATCTGTGACAAAGAGGACTCTAAAGGAGATAGATTGACATGAAGGCTGCAAAACTAGAGTTGGACATCCCAAGATTACCACGATGGCATAGGATGGGGCAATGCTTTGCATTGTATAGATAGGCTCACTATGCTCCAGAGGTGACTGGATGCTACACAACAGCACGGCATCTGAGTTTGAGAATTAGTCTTTCAAAATTAATGTCTTTAGGAAATGTTGTAAACATCCTCCTTATGCCATATTAGCTTTTATGTATAACCAGACAGAATTCAATTAAATAATCCACCCTCCTTACTGTGTTTATTTGTCTCGATACTCAATGATATAAATTTAATATCATGCTTGCCCATATAATTAGAGTCACATTTATGTCAAATCATTTCAAAAGACTATTTAATTAACCAATATCAATTTTATATAGCAGTTCATGGAGAACTTGATTGCTACCAGTATATCTATTTTTTACATTATTAATATTCTTAAGATTATTAACTGAAATATGGACGGCAGAGAAGGGACACTCCAGATTGGGCAAGATATGACAAAATAACAATCTGTGGATTACCAAGGGCTCATGAGGGAGAGGGTAGCGGGGAGGGAGGGGAAAAAAAACAAGAGGACCTGATGCAGAGGGCTTAAGTGGAGAGCAAATGCTTTGAGAGTGATTAGGGCAAAGAATGTATGGATGTGCATTATGCAATTGATGTATGTATATGTGTGGATTATGATAAGAGTTGTATGAGTCCCTAATAAAATGTAAAAATAGAAAAGAAAAAAAAAGAAAATGATTAGGGCAAAGAATGTACAGATGTGCTTTATACAATTGATGTATGTATATGTATGGATTTTGATAAGAGTTGTATGAGCCCCTAATAAAATGTAAAAAAAATACTAATGATATTTTCTGGAATGCCTGATTGCATAATGGATGGCTTGGTGTTTATTGTTTCCTTATTTTGTGTTTAATTTATATACCGAAATAGTATTTGAACATACTATGAAGGAAAAGGAAGTCCCCTCATTTTATCTAATTCCTGTCTACTTTGAGAGATAAATGTCGCATGCAATTGGCATGCACTTGCTGAAGATAAGTCTCGACACAGTTTATAAATTCTAAACCATTTTTTCCTCATAATCACAGAAGGGAAAATGATCTTTACAATACATTTAAGAGCAGAGGGTGTCAGGCCATATAAAAATACCTCGCCCTGCTAAATAGCCATTGCAGGATACCCATCTTCCCGACATGATCACTGAAGACAGACGTGTGTGTAAGCAAATGTGGTGAAGAAAGCTGATGGTGCCCGGCTATCAAAAAGCTATAGAATCTGGGGTCTTAAAGGCTTGAAGGCAAATAAGCGGCCATCTAGCTCAGAAGCAACAAAGCCCACAGAGAAGAAGCACACGGCCTAAGCGAATACAAGGTGTTGAATGGACCATGTAGCAGATACAAAGGAACAAAAACAATCATTGTGTGATCACCTTCCTCACATAATTGCTGAAGGCGAAAGAGTGCATAAGCAAGTGTGGTGAAGAGGGCGGATGGTGCCCGGCTACTGAGAGATATAGCGTCTGGGGACTTAAAGGCTTGAAAGCAAACAAGCGGCCATCTAGCCCAGAAGCAACCGAGCCCACACGGAAGCAGCACACCAACATAGGTGACCATGAAGGACAGAGGAGACCAGGTCTCCAACAACAAAGGTGGGGTGGTGGTGAGAATCACATCACTGTGAAAGAGGGGGAGTGCATGATGGGGACCCAATGCCCACCTGTAGACAGCTGGACACCCCTTCCAGAGGGGTAGTGAGGAGGAGATGGGCCACTCAGGGTTCAGTGTAGCAACAATGAAACTCAAAACCTTCTTCTAGTTCCTGAACGCTTCCTCCCCTCCCAATCATCATGACTCCAATTCTACCTTGCCTTGCGGACCTGGTTATACCAGAGGATGTACAGCAGTGCAGTGGGGATCTGGAGGCACAGGGAATCTAGGACAGACGAACCCCTCAACACCAGCGGTGGGAGTGGTGACACCAGGAGGGAAGGGCATGTAGAAAGGGAGAACCGATCTCGGAGATCTATGTGTAACCTCCTCTCTGGGAGATGGGCAATGGGGAGGCAGGTGAGGGGAGACGCCGGGGAGTGTAAGATAAGATATAATAATTATTTATAAACTATCAAGGGACCAGGGGTGGGATCAGGGAGGGAGGGGGATGGGGGGGGGGGGAAGGGAAACCGAGCTGATTCCAGGAACCCAAGTGGAAGGTGAATTATGATAGTGATGAGTGCAATGAATTTATAAGGGTGCTTTGCTCAATTGATGTATGTACAGATTGTGATAAAAGCCTTATGAGCCCCAATAAAAATATTTTTAAAAATCATCAATATTAGGCCAAATGACATAGTCCTTTTTCCCAAGTACTGAGGTAGAAGGGAGAACGCTGGCGTTTTCCTAAAAAGACAATGCCAACTAGTTGACTGTGCATCATATATTTCTGTGGAAGGAGGAACGAAAATATTAAAGAAACAAAATTCAAATTAGGGCAATTTTATAATTTTACTATTATATTCACTATTATAATTCAGCATAAGTGGATACATTTTAAAAATTGCATTGTAACAGCTCTGTATGCTATTGTATAATACTATAACCTTAAACACTTAACTATAATAGGCATCTTGAATAATTAAAGTTTTGATTTTAAACTGATTTTGTCTTAAGAGCCTGTATCTAGCAATATTATTTAAATGTTTGTCAATTTGTTTTTGCAGATAAGTTGGTAGAGCTTTTGAAAAATTATAATTTTGAAGTTTAATTATACATTTGAAAGCTGTAGCTCACTCATATTGAAATAATTACAATATATTATATTAAGTTATAGATACATAGAATACCATATATTGCAACATTTTATGGAAAGTATTTGGTCCTTGTATTGCTCACTTATCTACTTTTAAGTATGATATAAGAATGCACATTTCTTATAATGTATAAGCTATAAATGTGTACATTTAACAATTAAAATATTTTTTTCCAGTAAATAAACAAATAATAAATCTTAGATTGGTGTGTGGCTATCTTTAGAACTATTTCATTGTTTGTATTACTCCTTTAAATTTTTATTATGTCATTGTGCCATTATGTACTACATGTGCGATTTTAAATGATTACATAACTTTACTGATACATAAGTACAGAAATAAAAATAATAAGAGAGGATTAGAAGGTGAAACAAAATAACTGCACAGATGATGGAAAGTATCCTGACTTATTGCCAAACAGTATTGCCTTCAAAGGAGGGAAAAAGAAGAGAGATGCCATTATTCTGTTGTCTTTTTATTGGCTAAGCTATAGCTGTCAGAAATAACGTTTTCGACAATGGACAGTTTGAGCTAAGGTGGTTTAAATCTCTTTATAGTCAATAAACAAAAATACTCTTTTTGGCAGAGGGAAAAATATAAAGCAGAGAAGATGATGAATAAGAGACTAAGAAAGAATTTAAATAGTTTTGTGTACTTTGAGGATTGAAGTTTAAAAGTCTTAAGGGCTCAGAAAACATTACTTTGATATTTCTGAAATTTTATCAGAATTTCCTACCACATGTCTTTATTCTATAGTCCCCAAACAGCCATGTTTTCTTTCTAATTCAGTCTTATTGTCAACGTATCCATCAATCTTGTGTCTACACTTGTCCTTTGATTCTACAAAGAATACGGAGTCCCTTTTAACTGTCTGTAACAATTGAGAGTGCCCAATAACTTCCCAATGATTTTATTGTTGTTTTTCCTTATGTGTTGTTTTCCTTCATAAAGTGGAACTTGTTAATGTGAAATTAAGAGTTGCAGGATTCCTATTATTTTTTCCATTAAAAATCTACTAAATTTTACCTTCCACCTACATATTCAATCAGTAGTTATATTGGTTTAGTGGAAACAGCACCAGCATTTTTGAGATACTTATATACCAAATCTCTGGCCGTGCCTTATTCAGTGGAAAACAATAAATATATTCACTGAATATTCACTACCATGGATTTGGTTCAAACACATAAGTGACCTTTTATGAGGCTTCTGAGACTATCGATCTTTATGGGAGTAGTTGGGTGTTTGAACTAACAACATTGAACTACTACCAACATTGGGGTTAACAAACCAACGATTATCCCATGGCACCAAGAGGGATCTGTTATCCATGCGATTACTCAAACTCTCTGCCCTTCAGTTGATTTTGACGCACCGAGTCTCAATGGGAAAGAACAGAGAAATACTCCTGTGGGATTCTGAGACTGCAAATCTTCAGGGAACAGAAAGGTTGTTAACCTGTGTGCAATGGAGGAGGTGGTGGTTTTGAAATGCTGACTTTGTGGTTAACAGCCCAAAACATAACCCATTACAGTAGCACAGCTCCTTATGTTTCCAGGCTAGAGCCCTGCACACACGTTGCTGATGGACATCTGGTCATCCCAAGCCAGTCCCATCTGATGGTGTGGTCTTCCAGAAATCTGGAAATTATATCAGTGAACAATAAATGGGGTCAAAATTTTACTGTTTTATGTAGTAAAGTTCTCTCTATTCTGAGAGAAAATTAGCTTGCAGCTAGTGATAGTTTGGTTATCACAAAAATACTGAATGTATGAACAAAAATTAATAAAACATTTAAAAGGACACAGGGAAAACATTAAATCCTAGAGGATTCTGACACCAGATTCACTTGATCCAAGGCAAGACACAGACATTCTTTCAATCTATACACCAAGCACACATACAAAGTTCAATTTCACTTCCTTCCTCCTGTTATTAAGTGACATCCTGTTGCTTCTGACTCATCATGGCTCTGTTGAACAGAACCGAACACTGCCTGGTCTTGCACCAGCCTCACAATCGTGTGCCAGTGTGAGCTTCCTGCTTCAGACACCGGGTTAGGAACCTCCTATTTTTCACAGTGCCTCTGCTTTAACAAGCATGTGAGGTAGGTAGTTTATTGTGCCAATCTGGCCGATAAACACAGGTCGGGTTAACTGATGGGTGGAGGGATAAATGACTCGGTGAGCCTCGCCTTTCTAATTCTCAGGTCTCTTGCTTTATGATGGTCGGACCAGGGTGCAGATGCCTTAGCCATTTCCCTGTTTCAGCTGGCAAGGTTCACTTCCTGCAAGACATCCAGGAGTAGACATGGACCTACCCCGATGCAGCCCTGTGCCCTGCCAGCACTGAGATGCTTACACATTCACTGATTCAGCTTTCCTCCTGCAGTCGGCATCATTGTGTCTGTTTTGTGAGATGGAGGAGGACTTTGTGGATTGGTGTTGGACTTATGAGTTAATGGGTTAATGTTGGACTTGTGAACTTGGACAGCACTGGGTTGGGATGTTTCTTGATGCGCACTTAACCTTTATATAAACTCTCTCTTATACATGAGTTTCTGAGGATTTGTTTCTCTAAAGTACCCAGACTTACACACTCGGTGTCATTCTCCAGGGATTGGTTTTTATTAACAACATGTCCAAACATCATGAAATGAAGTCTTGCCATCTTCAGTTCTAAGAAGATTGTACTTCGTCCAAGACAGATTTGGAAGTCAACTTTAGTTAGCCTTCCTTATTCAATATTCAATTTTCACATTTGTTTGTGGTCATTGAAAGTCCCACGACTAAATTAATGACACTGCTATCAGAATGGCCAGCAGCTCAAAGTTCCAGCAGTTCCACAGGCAGAAGACTGATTTTTCTACTTCTATAAAACAGTTACAACCTCAGAAACCCACAGAAGGTCGCTATGAGTCAGCATTGACTTGATGGCAGTGAGTTTGAAGAGTTCAGATATCAATAATATTACCTTATTCCCCAGAGAAATGGCTTGTGATGTGCTCTATCATAAAATGATGGAGATATATCTAAAGTGAACCAGAGATATATATAAACCTTAAATATATGAATTGATTTGAGGTCTGTACTTCCTTCAAGTCCAAATCAAGGAAAACATAGGTTTTATGCCTGTTAAGTATGAATTACAGCTCAATGCAGAGAAGACCAAAATTCTCACAACTGAACCAATAGTAAATGATAAAGGAAGAAAAGAGTGAAGTTGTCATAATTTTGTCTTCCTTGGATCTACAATCAGTGTTCATGGAAGCAGCAGTCAATAGATCAAAAGACACGTTGCTTTAGGTAAATCTGCTGCGCAAGACCTAGTGAACTGAAAAACCGGGATGCCACTTTGAAAACTCAGGAGCACCTGACCCAACCCATGGTATTTTCAATTATCTCAGAGGCATGTGAAAGTTGGACATTGAGTAAGGAAGACCACATAAGAATGGGTGCATTTGAATTGTAGTATATTGGAGAAGTATATTAAAAACAGCATAGATTGCTAAAAGGACAAACCAAACTATCTTGAAAGAATTATGTCTGAAGTGCTCCTTAGAGGTAGGGATGGCCAGACTTTATCTTACATACACTGCAACTGTAAGGAGGGGTCAGTCCCAGGAGAAGGATCTCCTCTTTGATGGAGTTGAGGAGCTTAAAAAACGAGGAAGATCTTCAAAGGGCTGTATTGGCTTTATGGCTGCAACGATTGGTTTCAAGCACAGGGACAATTCTGAGGATGACACAGGTCCAGCTAGTGTTTCCTTTTGTTGCACATCAGGTTGTTATGGGTTGGAATCAAATCTATGGCACTTAACAACGATGTAGGCAAACTATTGACGGATGCAGGAATCATCCAAGAAGATGTAAGGAATGCATGGTCACTGTGCAAAGAGAATCTGTGCTTTCTCAAAGGAGGCTTTAAAACCCTCTGCTCCAGTGGACTCTCATCGTCCAAACAGCACATCTGTTTCTACATTTTGACCAAGGAGGTCAATTTTTGCCTTTTTTGATTGTTCTCTAACTGAAAAAAAAACTCTAAGATCACATGGAAGCTTTCCTTTTGGTGAATGCTTTCAAAACTTCTTAGAATCCTTCCTCCATCATGATATACTCATGAAATGGTTGATCACCAAGCAATTCATTTTGGTACAATGACAGTATTTCTCCAATCTCCTTTGGCTACTCCCCACTTTTTAAAGTATTTTGCCCATAGAAGCATTAAATAATATTTGAGGCTTGAATTTTTCTTTATTCTTACAGCTTGATATGAAATTATTTTCCTGCAGCAGTATTATCTGCCTTGTACTTATCAGCAATAAACAGAAATTCTCCTTCAATTCAATTTAGCACACATTTGCATTCCAAAGATATACATGACAGAATGCTATAAATTGATATTATGAAGATAAAATTCCATAGTCTCTATCTGTGGGAAAATATCTCAAAGCCATTCTTCTAAAGAGAAATGAATAAACAAACAATAAATAAGCAACCACCTTACAGATCCCTTGTGCATGCAATAATTCGCTCGCATTGCAGTAAATAAAGAATCATGTTTCCTCTATGCCTGCCTTCACCTCCCTAAGAGGTGATTATGTGCAGTTATAAATATATCTAATTTATTAGTTTAATATTATTTTTTTGACTCACTTTTTTCTGTCAACTTGCTACCTCTTAAAGAAGATATGGGTGGAGTCTAATCTTTCAATTCAACCACAGCCTAATATTATCTCCCTTGAGACGTGAACTACCCTGTTTCCCCGAAAGTAAGACACCCCCCAAAATAAGACATACTTACCATTTTACCTCTCGTTGAAATATAAGGCATACCCCGGAAAATAAGACACCCCCCCAAATAAGACCCTGCGAAGCTACCATAACTCTGGATCACAGAGGCAGGCACCGCTGCGCAGCTCACTGTTGGCCACAGTGCAGCTGGAGCAGACAGGAAGTGCAAGGTCTCTTTTAATAAAACAATGAAACAATAAATAATAAATGTGTACCGTATTCTTCTTCATGGAAAAATAAGACATCCCTGAAAATAAAGCCTAGTGCCTCTTTGGGAGCAAACATTATTATTAGGCACGGTTTTATTTTTGGGAAACAGGGTATGTATGTGTCCACTATTTATAAGTGGATAACAGGTCTCTCTCATGCCACTCTTCTCTTTCCTGCTTGCTTGGATCCTGTGCCTAGCTTGTGGGCACAGTGCCCCAGGTAGCTTGCTGATCCTGGGAGCTGTTAGTGCCCTGCCATGTTCCTGCCAAGCTTGGATCCATGTAACTCAGTACCCACTGCTCTGTGAGCTACCAGCCTTCAACTTAGCCTTTATGCCTCCTTACTAGCAGCTGTGCCGGTCGGGCAGTCCTGCCAGCTAGCATCTGACCATGGAATTGAGTTGGTTTTGGCAAGGCTAATTCCTTGATATAAATTTGTTTCTTGAGGTAAAGTTCTTCCTTACATATTTGTGAGATGGGAGTCTCACTGGTTTCGTTTCTCAGGAAAGTCTAGCCACAGCTATACATGTTTTTAAATATATATTATTAATTGTGGGTTTATACATATATCTTGTCGTTCTATAATTCAATCTCGTCAAGCAATATTGTACAAGTGCTACCACAGCCGGTTTCCAAACATTCTTCTCCTTGCTGGACTCCTTGACACCATCTCCTTTTTACCCGCTCCTTTACCCCCACTGTACATCACCCCACCCCCCTTCAAAGTCTCATTCTACTTGCTGTCCCTTTAGGCTCATCAATCCAGATTTCATGTACTGAAAAGCAGAACAACATATATCAAACTTCAAGAGAGTGATCCCCAAAGACATAACACTGCTGAGATAAGTCCTAGTATGAATAAACAAAAAACTAAACAAATAAAAATTACAGAAAACTTTGAAGACTGGATCAGGACCAGCATGCCTCAGAGGAGGGATCAACTGACAAAGTTTTAACTGTTCAAGTCAGGTTTATCCCTTTGATCTGCTATATTTTCTTTCCAAGGCTCTCTGTCTCGTAACCACTTTCCAACCGTCTCTCAATTACCGAGAGAGGGAGATTACCTCTGTACTTATTTCCTATGTCATTCCCACAGATGTATCTTGGACTACCACTGTCATCCATAGCAAATCAGATTCTCACAATCAAGGTTCTGAATTGAATCCCTCCTTTGACGTTAGATGACATCCTTTGGTGACTATCCTTTGGTGACTGATGATGGTGTGTTTCTTCCATGTGGACTTGGTTGACATCTCACTGAGATGGCTGCTTGTTTAGAGACATGCCTTTAAGACCCCAAATGCTGGTTATTTTTTTAATGTAAACACTTTTCAATAAATTTATATTTATATGAAGCAATTTAGTTCTAAACCAAGTCCACACAATTTAACTTGTGTAATTAGAATACATAAGGTTTCTGATGTATTTTATTCTCATAAACAAACAAACAAACAAACCTGAAGTCTAATAATTTACTCAGTAATTATCTTTGGGGAAAGAACATGGTCATATTTTATCATGGAGTTATACAAATATGTATCTATTTCAATGCAATGCTGATATTCATCATGACAAACCATTTAATATGGATATAAAAACTCATGCACAAGTGGTAGGTTGGAGAAGGCATCAGGATATGGTGGACAAAGAGAAAGCACTTGTCTTGAGTGAGTAAAACTGTGAGTCATTGCTGGAGTGTGCAGTGGAGCTACCTGGTAAGAGGGGCTCTACAGGTTGGTGGAACTCTTCAGGATGTTGAGCCACTCTCAGGCAGCTCTTGCTCCGCCGCATGTCACATCCCCGCCTCTTCAATCTCACGAGGAATGAACGATCACCTATGGGATTCCAGATACGTTTTGAGGGTCCTGGTGTGGCCTTCTTATATTTTTTCAACTTCACTAGGGACCTTAGAGCCGGTGTGTGATACAAGTTAGAAAAAGTGTGATTTCCTGAATCACTTTTTTGAGGTTAACCATAACACAAACAAATATGAAATTAACTTTAAATATAGGAGAAGTAACTTATTTTTATTAAGCCACTGAGATATCAGATATAAAAATTTTAAAAACCTATTGTCAATGAGTTGATTCCAACCCATTACAGCCATGTAAGACACAGAGCAACTGTCCCTTGGGTTTTCAAGGCTGCAAATCATGACGGGAGAGATGGCCAGACCCGGGTTGTGAGCAGCAGTTTGAACTGATGGGCAGCAAAGGCCTTCACTATTGTGTCACAAGGACTTCTGTTTGTCGTGACTACAGCATTAACTACCTAACTGAAAAGAGGATTCAAAGATGAAATATGATTCTGTCCATTGACGAGTGGAGATTGGCATCTACATCTTAATCAGCTTTGATCTTTATTTCTTTTAAATCCTGCATGTCTTCTCTACCTTGGCTTCCTTTGCTTCTCTAGAAATGCATGCTGAGGAGAACTTGATGGGGTCTAAGAGATAAGTACCACACGTGAAAGGGTGCATCAGCTGCCATCAAGTTGATTCCAACTCACAGTGAACTTATGTAGTGTTTCTGAATTTGTAAATCTTTACAAGAGGAGATCGCCGTGTCTCTCTCCAGTGGAACAGCTGGGGGGTTAGACCACAGCCGCGGTGATTAGCAGTCCAGTGTTATCCAGTAGTGCTGTGAGTGGTCCTTATCAAATTAGAAGGGGAGAGATCACAAAACAGGATGTTTCAATTCTTGTCTCGTTTGCTTTTGGCATCAGCATGTAGCATAGGAGGAAAGTGTTGGAGAGAAGGGGTAGGTATTTCTCTACGGCGATAAATAGTAATCAGTTTCTTCCTTCATTACTTTTGCTTTCCCTGTGTGTCCCCACAGCTCCTGACCGGAAATAAAGCTGCTATTTGGAATGAGCTGGAACTATTTCTCTCAAAGCATAAGGAAGCAAACAGAGCTACATAGAATTGATATCTACAGTAAAAACTGCAGGTACTAATTAAACAATTCTCACAGGCTTAACTAGTGATAGCTGTTTTTCCTTCCACTGGGAACCCTGTAATATATCTCTAAATGATTCCAACCTTTTATGGTTATCTTAATAACACATTGAATGTAAACATGCTGTTTAATTTCAGATCAAGAGGATTGAGTTACATTATCCTATTTTTCATGGTATATAGTTATTAATAGTATGTAAAGGTACCTGTATTATCTTATTCTTTTGTCATTTTTATAATCTCAACCTGCCTACCCGCAAGATAATCCTTATTTTCTCCTAGATGTCTGTTTTAATTGGGTTGTGTTACTAATGGTATTTTATAAGTTTCAATTGAGATAGTATAATGATTTTTTCCAGACTCAGAGAAGTTTAATTAAGATGATCTTGAGGCATGAACTTATGATAGATGAAAATTAATATACTATTACTTCCCATATAGAATTTATTTTAAAAACACCTTTTAGAAGGTATCTGCAAAAAAGAAGATATCTGAATGTTATATCAAAAGCTACCAAATCTAGAATCAGGTCATGACAGTGCCCTCAAATTTATAAAAACACACATTCATAAACAAATTATATTGACATATATGAATGATGCATATGAACACACAGATAAAGTTGCACACAATACAAATAACATTCTCAAATGCTCAGTTTGTCAAACATTGTTACCATGCTCGTAGTAAATGTAGTTTTATTGTCATCGGTGTATTTACTTAGCAAGTCCTTATTTGTAAACCTACTCTCTATGAAACACTGCTCTAAGACAGTTCAGTTTAGCAGGCAAGAGACAAAAAAAATGTGTCTTAAGAGAACTTCCATTGTAGGAAGTGAAAACAGACCACACATAATAAGAACAAAATGTGAATTCTATAACATGCTATGAGTTGGAGGTGGTTATGGGAAAACACAAAGGCAATGGAGAAAAGGAAGGAGGGCAAACCAGTGAGCGTCAGTAAGTCTCACGGAAAGGTAACCCTTGGAGGAAGTATGCGGGTGGCTAGGCAGTAAGTAATGCTGCAACCTGAAAGAAGAGCATTTCATGTAAGGGGACTCTGACATCAAAGTGCATAAGGAGGAAATGATTTAAAAAGCACGTGGACTGTGTGAGAGGTTCAGAGAGCACACGATTGAAAGACGGGGAAGGAAATCAGGTCCACACGAGGCGGCACAGAGCCATGTTGGCATTTTGTTCTAAAGCTACTGATTTAATCTGCAAGTGAAAACGGGAATCACTGGGTCATTTTGAACCTAACGGAGCAGCCATTAGGTGATCTTGTAAAGAATTCATCTCACTTGTGTGTGCAGGATCAATGCTGAGCATCCCGAGTGGAAGCGGAGACCAGCTGTGTGCCTAATAAACTATCCCAGAAGAAGGCGTGCCTCCATCGAGGTGATTGCACCTGGACGCTGGAGATCTTGGAAAGGCAGTGTCCAATGGAAGTTTTCTCATACGGTGTATCCTGGTAGTTCAGTATAAAAGTTATCTATCTATCTATCTATCTATCTATCTATCTATCTATCTATCTATCTATCTATCTATTGATTGCTGGCTCATCCTACAAAACATAATAGGTTATTTATCTAGCACCAAACCTATATACCAATCCTACCAATATATTGCAAAGGGAAAATGTTTTCCTAAGTGTAGGCCTAGAGCGGCTACTTTTAGACTAGCCCATTCTATCCGATGTGTTCTAAATGGGGCGACCCGTGGTGTCACAGTGGAAAAGTAAATGCAGAGCAAGGAAAAGGAGTGTCTATGTACACTTTTCATGCAGGGAAAAAAGTTCTGGAAATAACTTGGACATAACATTGTTATTTATCTTACATAATAGTTTACTTCATTATAATTTTAAAAATCATTTTATTGGGGGCTCGTACAATTCTTATCACAATCCATACACATATCCATTGTGTCAAGCACATTTGTACATATGTTGCCATCATCATTCTCAAAACATTTGCCTTGTACTTGAGCCCTTAATATTGGCTGCTCATTTTCCCCCTCCCTCCCCATTCTCCCTACCTCATGAACCCTTCATCATTCATAAATTATTATTATTTTGTCATATGTTACACTGTCCGAAGTCTCCCCCCTCCTTCTCTGCTATCCATTCCCCAGGGAGGAGGCTATACATAGATTCTTATAATCAGTTTGCCCTTTCTACCCCACATTCCTCCACCCTCCAGGCATCGCCAATCTTACCACTGGTTCGGAAGGAGTCATCTGTCCTGGATTCCCTGTGTTTCCATTTGCTATCTGTACCTATGTACATCCTCTGATGTAGCCAGATTTTTAAGGTAGAATTGGAATCATGATAGTGGGGGGAGGAAGGATTTAAGAACTAGAGGAAAGTTATGTTTCATGGTTGCTAACTTGCACCCTAACTGGCTCATCTTCTCCCCAGAACCCTTCAGTAAGGGTGTCCGGTTGACTACCTATGGGCTTCATTATAATTTAAGGTAGAATTTTAAATGGTTGCAGGATCACAACAATAAGGAACTGTCAGAAATTCAAGGCAGATGTAAAAGAGGGCATTGAATAAGGGATATGTACCATTGCTAATGTCAGGTGGATCTTGGCTGAATCAGAGAATCCCAAAAGACATATATTTGTATTCCATGGACTATGCAAATGCATTTGACTGTGTAGATATCATCACGTTAACAATAACATTGTAAAACAGAGGAATCCCGGAACACATCATTGGTCTTAGGTGGGACCCACCGATAGACAACGAGTCAGTAATTTCAAAGAACCAGGAGATACCTTCAGCAATCAAATTTTTGTGGAAGAGCACAAAGTGAAGACCAAACCCACCTATATAATAATTGGACAGTTCCTCACAGAAGGGCCAAAAGGAAGGGATGATATATCCAGGGTGCAGTTACAGTATGGTTGAAACACATAACTACCCTGCAGTTATTGAATATTTCCTCCCTTGCTATTATGGTCTTACTTTTACCTTATGAATCTTGTAAGACCCGTGCATGTTTATTTGTATAATTAAGATTGTTCGGTGCACGAAGTCAAATATTGATGAACCCCTGAGGGTCTGGAGGAAGACTCATTGCCAATCTCCAATGGCAGATGACACAATATTCTTGCTGATAATGACGAATACTTAAAGATTTTACTGATGAAGATCAAAGACTGGAACTTTCCGTATGCATTTAAACTCTAAATAAAGAAAACCCAAACCTTCCTAGGGAACCAGTAAGCAATCGCATAATGAATTAAGCAATTTTTGAAGTTTTCAAGGATTTTATTTTACTTTGATTCATGGTCAGTATGCATAGAATCAAGAAATTCAATGATCTATTGGATTGTGTAAATCTGCTGCCAAAACCTTTTTAAAACGTTAAGAAGCGAAAATGTCATTCTGAGAACTTAGCTGACCCAAGTCATAGTACTTTCAATGATCTCATGTTCCAGGGGAAGCTGTCAAGGTCTTGGATAAAGCAGCCTAGTCTCTACATGTGAGGTAGTGCTTTATACATTTGACTCCTCAATTAAGAGATGGATTTCTGTTAGTAGTGTTGGATTCGCCTTCACTTCTAAAGGATATTTTCATATGCCCCTGTCTTGAGGTGAACAACACAAGATCATGAGGCCGGCCATTGAAAAATACAGATTCTTCTCTTCAGAGGATCCTGGGAGGTTCATTCGGCTTGGTTTTAATTGAGAGAATCAGTCTTCTGATGTTTTCCCATACTTTTCTTAGTATTAAGATCTACTTTGCTTCCCATTTATCATTTTGCATCCCTACCAAGTGAGATATATTCTGATATCCTAAAATAAAAGAACACCAATCAATCTCAGGTTGTCTGTTGTTGTTGTTGTTTTGTTTTTCTCACAAATGTAGAAAGGCAAGGTCCCCTTGGGAAATTCTTTGTACAAAAGTGAAATTTAAAATATCAACGTGGATCTCCTGGAAGAGAATGATACAGAAGCAGTGTTCTCTTAGTGTGGAAAGCTGCTGTCATGCGGGCTTTGGAAGCATTTTGCTCTGTGAGACATTCTCAGTGGTCTAGATTTGAAAAAGTGATACACAAGAGGAAAATTGAATAAACAATTGGTTTGAATTAATTTAACTTCGGGCATAGAACTTATTGTTGTGACTGTGACGAGACCTCTGTGTATGATTTTTAGCTTTTTAAGTCCAAAGTTTTTGTCCTAGCTTATTTCTGACATGAGCACAAGCAGAGAAGCCTGCTGTCAACACAAGCCTTTCATGAGTGCCACTGATAATTCAGGTGCTAGTGAGACTCCCAACACTATACAAAGCATGAAAATCAATATACAGATCATATGGTGCCCGGCTATCAAAAGATATCATGTCTAGGGTCTTTCAGGCTTGGAGGTAAACAAGTGGCCATCTAGCTCTGAAACAGCAAAGCCCACATGGAGAAAGCACACCAGCCTGTGTGATTATGAGGTGCTGAAAGGATCAGTTATTGGGCATCAAAGAACAAAAAAATCATATAATTGTGGGCTCACCTCTCTGATATGATTGCTGAAGGTAAATGAGTGCATGAGCAAATGTGGTGAGGAAAGATGATGGTGCCCAGCTATCAAAAGATATAGTGTCTGGGATCTTAAAGGCTCGAAGATAAACAAGTGGCCACCTAGCTCAGAAGCAACAAAGCCCACATAGAAGAAGCACACCAGTCTGTGTGATCAATGGGTGTCGAGAGGATCAGGTATCAGTCATCAAAGAACAAAATTCGTATCATTATCAATGAGGGGGAATGAGAAGTGGGGACCCAAAGCCTATCTGTAGGCAACTGGGCATCTCCTCAGGGAAGGGTCGTGGGAAGGAGACGAATTAGTCAGGGTGCAGTGTAGCAACAAAGAAACATACAACTTTCCTCTAGTTCCTAAATGCTTCCTCCCCACCCACTATCATGATCCCAATTCTATCTTGCAAAGCTAGCTAGCCCAGAGGATGTACACTGGTACACATGGGAACTGGAACCATAACACAGGGAATCCAGGATGGATGATACCTTCAAGACCAGTGGTGAGAGTGGCCATACCTGGAGGGTGGAGGGACAGGGTAGGGTAGATAGGGGGAACCAATTATAAGGATGTACATATAACCTCCTCCCTGGGGGACAGACAACAGAAAAGTGGGTGATGGGAGATGTCAGACAGTGTAAGATATGACAAAATAATAATTTATAAATTATCAAGGGTTCATGAGGGAGGGGTGAGCTGGGAGGGAGGGGGGAAATGAAGAGCTGATGACAGGGGCTTATGTGGAAAGCAAATTGTTTTCATAATGATGAGGATAATGAATCTACAAATGTGCTTTATACAGTTGATGTATGTGGCTTGCGATAGAAATTGTGTGGGCCCCAATGAAATGATTATATATGTATAAATGTATATTTATACACATATATGTATTATATGAATAAATATGTATGCAAATGTATATATATCTATAGATATATCTATAGATCACAGGTATTTGGAGGAGGAGGAAGCTGTAAGCTGTAAGCAATGAAATTATCACCTAGTTTTTGCCAGCGATAACAGCATTTGGGCCACTGTTCAGTAAAAGAAGACCTAAAACTGGATCTAACTAAGTTTTATGACATTATTTTTTTTTTAAAGTTTTCATCTTTACATTGAGTAACTTGACAAACTTTTTAGGTTATATTATATCCTTACCACAAGGTGCAGGAAGACGGGGCTATCTTGGAAGAGAGATCATGGAATTAGTGTTTAGCTGAATAAAAATTCTGACATGGTAACCATGTCTTTCCACAATGGCATTCTTGGTGTTATATGTCATAGACTGAGTATTGGACAGACTATAAATCTGTCTACCGACATAAACCCTAAATTCCCCATGCTCTGACATCATCATATTGTTCAGCTTTGATTATCTTGGACATGAATTTGCAACAACTAGATATCAGAAGGGATTGCATGAGTGACAAAAAGATTACCGTATATACTCGCATATAAGCTGAGTTTTTCAGCACAAAAAATGTGCTGAAAAACTGGGGTTCGGCTTATACACCACTCAGTGGTACCCCAGCGAGGTGTAACTTCTCGATGCCCCCGCCCCCAGGTAACAGGACTAGCGCCCGTTATCTTGCGGGTGATTGCCATTTCCCCCCGTTCATTCAAAGGCCCGCTGACACTGCAGGGCTTTGAATGTTTGTGTACTCACATCTAACCAATCAGAGCCGTCCTATGACGTGGACAGCTCCAATTCGCAGAAGCACCCGTAGTGATTCACTTATGCCAGCAGCTGAACTGTTAAGGATGTGTCTGTGGCTACGGTCCATCTCTCCCCTTTGGTTTCTGTGTTAATTCACATCCTGCATCCGCCACCCGCACGGACTCCCCCACCTCCTCCAGGCTAAGACGTTGGTGGTGTTGGGGGGGGATATTATCATGAAAGTTCTTTTGCAAAGTTTTGTTATTTGTATCCTATTAGAAATGGATATTCTTGAACCAAAACAAAAACGCCGGGCATATGAGGCTTGTTTCAAAATGAAGGTTGTGGCAAGAGCTGAAGAGAGCAATAACAGTATTGTAAGTAGGGAATTCTGTGTTGATGAAAATCAAGTGAGGGAGTGGCAGAAAATGAAGGCTGACTTGGAACAGATTCCAAAAGCTAAAAATGCTCGTCGTGATTTAACGTCTTTTTATGGGGCTCCAGAGAGTGAATTGCATGGAGTGTTATCAAAATGGTTACTGTGTAACATACATGGGTATCTGCATACGTGCTCTACAAATGGCTAAGGATGACAAATATAAAGCACCAGGCATTGAAAATTTTGCTGTGTCAGCAGGATGGTGTACCGGCTTTGTGAATAGGTTTGGCCTAGTATGTTTTAGACAAAGAACAAAGATTTCCCACAAATTGCCACCAGACCTTGAAGAAAAAATTATGTCATTTCAGTCACTTAATATAAAACATAGAAGGATTTATAATTATGACCTAGAACATATTGGGAATATGGATAAAACTGCCATGATGTTTGATCTTCCAAGCAACAGAACTGTGGCAAGTTTAGGAGAAAAATCCATTTTTCTCAAAACCACAGGAAATGAAAAAAAAAACACTTTACAGTTGTTCTATCAAGTTTGGCTAATGGAACTAAGCTGCGTCCTGTCATTATTTTTAAAAGAAAGTCCTTGCCTAAAAAGATCAGTTTGCCACCAAGAATTATTGTGCATGCACATGTTAAAGGCTGGATGGATGAAGACAGAACAAAAAAATGGCTGGAAGGAATTTGAAACCCACAACTAGGAGCAGCCCTAAAGAAAAAGTCATCGTTACTTGTTTTGGGATACGTTAAGAGTCCACCTATCGGATGACATAAAAAAAAAATTGGCAAAATCTAGTAAAGTTACTTTGCCATTATTCCAGGTAGGCTTACATCTGTACTGCAGCCTCTTAAAGACCGTGTGTGAAGGATGTGGCATGAATGGATGTCATCTGGTCAAGCCTGACTAACAACAGTATGAAATCTCATGAAGCCTGACATAGAGTTAATAGCAAAGTGGGTTCGAGATGCATGGGGAGACATTCCAGAAGACATGGTGCGACGTGCCTTCCAGAAATGTAGTATCAATAATGCTATGGATGGCAGTGAAGACTGTGCTTTGTATGAAAATGACAGCAGTGATGGTGATGACGGCTATCTCAGTGAGGACAGCGTCCTCAGTGAGGAAGCTCTCCATTGGGATACGGATGACGATGAGGAATCCAGTTTTGAAGGATTTTAACTCTTTATATTTTAACTTGGTTGCTGATTGAGCTCAGGGAATAGTACTTTTAAGGTATCATTGTTGATACCTTATTGTTTTTGTTGAACCTATTTTCCACTTACTGTGCTGGTTTACGAATGTTAAATGACTTGTCCTTTTATTTATGTTTTTTATTTAAAATGAATATTCAAATATATTAACCCACTGATGTCTCAATTTTTAGTAATTTTATTTTCATTTGTTTTGATTATTGAAACTCACCAATAGCTTCTGTATTTTACACCCTAGGTTTATACTCAAGTCAATCAGTTTTTCTGGTTTCCCAGGTAATAATTAGGACCTCTGCTTATACTCGGTTGGGCTTATATTTGAGTATATATGGTAAGTTCTGACTGAACCAACCATGTTCGGCACTTCAAACACACTAAGGCATACCTTTGGAAGAAAGCCCTGTTGATTTAATTCTTGCAATTATTTACTCTCACAATTGTATTCTAAAACATATGATTCAACATGAGACAAAATTAACTTGATAGCAACTGGTTTTGTTTTGCATTTAGCTATAGGAGAAGTTGACAGGAATTAGCCAGTAATGCAGTGTGATAACCAAATCACATTCACTGCCATCTGGTCAGTACTGACCCATAGTGACCTCTTGTGGGTTTCAGAGACTGTAAATATTTATGGGAGTAGAAATTCCAGCCTTTCTCCAGCGGATTGCTTGTGGATTTGAACCGCCAACCATGCAGATGCATCCCAGCATGTAACCAGGAATCCTACACATTGTTCCTTCAAATATAACATTCTTCATATAACATCATATTGGCTTCAAGATAAAAGTAGTTGGAGGGCAGATTATTCTCCAGGATTTTAATGTACTTTTTCAAAGGGAATCTAAGCTTCTAAGTTGTGATTGTTGTGTGCCGTCAGGTCGACTCTGACTCATAGCAGCCACCTCGGGCAGAGTAGCCCTGCCCTATGTGCATCTGACTCAATTTCAAAAGCAATACAAAGAAACATACAAGTATAAATGGAAGTCAAAATGACTCTGAACATATGCAATGGAGGAAAGTGCACTTTGTCTGCTAAAAAAAAGTTTTAATTAACATATTATTTTAATAAAGGTAATTTGCATTTTATTGGAAACTTTGGGGGGAAATTAGTAATATATATGAAGAATATTTACAACAGGACTTGAGAGTCATGTAAGTGAAAATATAAATCTCTATTTTGGAAGATATTATAATACATGTCATATTATGATTGATAACAGTGCAAAATGGAAGAAAAAAATCTTATTTTGTAACATCAGATTAGAAAACTACAAACATTTGCCATCTTTATTCAATTTTCTTGAAATTCAGTTGATCTAAAACCAAACCAGTTGAAACAGTGTTAGCAAAGAACATATATGGCAGTAGATATAAATCATGTGAATTTTTAAGTTTGTTAATCTACTTTGCCTCCAGAAGCATTTATGACCTAACCATTTCTGTTTTTATTCTCTAAATGTATTCATTGATATTTACCTCCTCCCCATGGATAAAATTAGCATGATTAACAGAATGAGAACTTAAATATGACATGGAAAAATAATAATTTATCAGCAAGATTTCTATTTAATTTACTGAGAATTATCTGTAATATATTTTAATTGGATTAATACTTACATGAAATATTTTACATATAGTTATAATTCTGTATTACACATAGTTATATTGGTAGAGGTATGTAGCATAACTTTTGCATGGTTATTGTACTAATATGAACTGAGGCATATCTAGTAATAACCCCCTTTTTAAAACCATGAACTGTTTCATGGCTTACAATCCACTCTAATAGCAATTCCATTTCCACATTTAAAGATATATAGGAACCTGATATCACAGTGGTTCAGCACTCGGCTGCTATCTGAAAAGGCAGTGGTTTTTACCCTTAACCATCCCATAGGGGGAAAATGTGGCAGTCTATGTCTGTAAATTCCATTTTATAAGCCCTTCATACATATACACAGAACTAATTATTGAATGAATACTTGGAGTTCTTCTTAAATTTCAAAAGTAAAAATATTTTGGAAAGAAAAAATATCTATTTCTTCTAATAAAATATGCTTACTGCTTCCCCAATGGATAACAATTCAAATTCTTTTTTTTTTTAACAATTCAGTTTCTACTTCCCTCATCTGTGTAGTGGAAAACCAGGGCCTCTATGTATTTCTTCTTATGTTATGTCTATATATGTTGAGTCAGGTGAGGGGGCTTCTCTGGAAACACAAAACCAGTGATGCTTTCATACGTGTGTATATAGAAATACACCTATGTCAAGAAATGGCTTGCACATGGTACAGGTTAGGTCAAGTCCAGTTTAAATGCCTAAGTCAAGTGTAAGCTGGAGGTGTCTTCTCACTCAAGTGACTGCAGGAGCTGAATAGCAGGGTGTAGGAAGCTGAAGCAGGAGGACCACAAACTGGTGAGTGCAAGGCTGAATGGATCCAAGTTTCACCTTACGAATGCAAGGTGCATTGATGACTCCTCTGATCGGCAAGCAACAGAACAGTAGATCAATGAACCAGATACAGGACCTGGATCCACTAGAACATAAAGGAGCAAGTTTGAGCACTTAGGGTCTCTCTTATACAAAAGGCCACGCCCCCAAGAAAGAGCCATCAGGCTGGGAACTAATTGATTTCTTGGACTACACCCCAACTTTCACCCAGATATAGCCTGTGGACAAAATATCTAACCATTATGGATATGTTTATCTATATAATTTTGTAACTATATATTATATATGTAAATTATATATAATATATTATATAAAAATTACATATGGTTTTTACATATAAATCCTTTGCTAGTCATAGTTTTTAGCAACTCTGCAGATATTTTTATATCCAGATATTATGATAATAAACACTTGCAGTTCTAAGTAAATATCTTAAAGCTAATAGATTTTATTTCTATATCTGGATATTATTAAGGTAAAGCCATATGGATATAAAATACTGGAAAGTAAATGTAAATGGCGGAAAACTTTGAAAACATAGGAGAAATAAAATAATACAAAAGAAGCTATTAATAAAAGGAGGCATAAAAACGACGAGTTCACAGAACTTACAAGAGGGGTATTTAGCCAAGCAGAGGGCATAGGGAAGATGCATTTTAAAAAAAGAACATGAAAGATACTGAGGTAACAATTTCTCTGCTTTTTTTAATATACAAATAAATAACCTCCTATACTGCTTGAATCTTAAAATTCATTTAAAAACAATCTAGTGTACTGTGGTACTCTTGTTTGATATAAAACTTGTCTCTTGTTCACTAAAATCTCATCATATTTTTTATTTTCCTTCTATAAATTCATGTTAATTGCATGCCACTTAAATATAGTTTTACATATTTACTCGCAGCAGCTTGCTTTTGCAGCTACATTTATGTTGCCACAAATGAGTCTTTCAACTCCTCAATAAATGCTCTTTCCATATTTTATATGATGGAATATGTGCAATCACGGTCTTATCCTAAATTAAATGTTTATTTGAGACACTTCATTTAAAGTGTTTTCATTTCCTACTCATTTTCGTTGGAAAGGCAATCATGAAGTCTCATTCATGCTATCTTCCCCCCTCACATTATTGTTCTTTGCAGTAATGAAGTAACCTGGAAAAGGGGAGAGAAAGCAAAATGGAAAACACATGCAAACAAATTACCGCTTCCAGCCGGCACAATAGAAGCATTGCAAACACAAAAAACGGATTTTGTAGTGAGCTCGGACGGTGCCAATTCAGATCACAAAGACCGATGTGTTCATTCTTAACGAACAAAAGCCTAAGTAAATTCCGCTCAGAGGAAAATCCGTTACCTAATAGGCACAATGATGGCATGTGCATTTTCATTTTCCTGTATTAGGACAGGAGGCCAATGTGATTTCTTTGTTGATAAAGAATGTGTGGTTCTTTTGTGAAGCAAATGGCTGAGTAGTAGAAAATAATTTTTCGATTGATTAAACTGCAGACAAGCTGTCACAAGCTCTGTGTACAAAACTGCATTGGTACATTTGTTCCTTTATGCACTGATGATTTACACTATAGTAGCTTGTCTTCATGCAGTCCCCAATACAAAAACCAAAAAACAATCTACTATGCTACTTGCCGAGTTATAAGAGAGATGAGGCACAGTGGTTAAATACCGGGAGGCTAACCAAAGACCAGTGTCTCAAACGTCCCTTCCTTTTCCCAGGAAGAATACGTGGCAATCGTTCCCCATAAAGAATACAGCCTAGGAAACCCTATGGACAGAGCTACTCAGTATTAAAGAATCAATATGAATTGGAACCAACTTCAACACCTTGTTATATTAGAATAGTAAAAAAAAATGCAGTTATGAGGCAGGTTGACAAATGCCGAACAAGCCTATTTATTTAAACTTGGTCTAAGTAGAAAAAACATGCAGTAGAATGGCAAGCCCCCACATTTAAACAAGATCAGAGTTGCCAGTTTGAGCAAATAAATAAAAAAATAACCAAGCACTGACTGAATTTCAGATAACTACTTTTTTTCTTTTTAAGTATGAGGGGCCCTAGAGTCATTTGGATTATGCTTTAAACTACTAACCATAAGGTTGGAGGCTGTCGTTCAAAACAGGGAATCCAGAATGGATGAGCCCTTCAGGACCAGTGGTGAGAGTGGCGATACCAGGAGGATTAAGGGAAGGTGAGGTAGATAGGGTGAACGGATTACAAGGATCTACATATAACCTCCTCCCTGGGGGACAGGCAACAGAAAAGTGGGTGAAGGGAGTCGTGGGACAGTGTAAGATATGACAAAATAATAACAATTTATAAATTATCAAGGGTTCATGAGGGAGGGGGGAGTGGAGAGGGAGGGGAAAATGAGTACCTGATGCCAGGGGCTTAAGTGGAGAGCAAATGTTTTGAGAACGACGAGAGAAATGAATGCAGAAATGTGCTTTACACAATGGATGGATGTATGGATTGTGATGAGTTGTATGAGCCCTCAATAAAATGATTTAAAAAAAAGACTGCAATCCAGTCCTTGGGAGAAAAATAAGGTTTCCCAACTTCGGTGAAGACTTTAAAGTCTCAGAAACCCAGAACAATTCTACTCTTTCCTATAGAGTTGCCGAGTCAGATAGATTGAATGGCATTGACTTGTTTTATTTTTTAAAAACTCAAATGATCCCTGAGGCATTTTGAATTTTAAAAATTGTTGCCATGTCTGAAATTCAAATGTAACTTAGCAGGCATTGCTTCCTCCGGCAACCCTAGTCATGAGAATTAGTGTACTCTTCCTGATTTTTTCTCTAATCATTTGTAAAAAGGTTTCCTAAACATTGCTCTCTATTCGGTTGCAAGGAAGTTTCAAATTGTAAAATTCTCATTTACTATGAGACTTTAACAAAAAAATGAAGATAATAATTCACCAGCTTACTCATACAAAAATCTGATATAACATACCAACATGTTTTTATATTTTTGCTACTGTCCATGGTGCTGCAATTGACAAAGGTGTACAAATACCTATTTGTGTCTCTAGGATCTATTCTAAGTACACAGACATTGCTGTGTCGTGTAGTATTTGTGTTTCCAACTTTTGGAGGAAGAATCATGCCACTCTGCACAGCTTCTGTCCCATTGTAGCGTCCCAGTGGCAGTGCGGAAGGGCCCGTCTGTCTGCACTCTGCACAGGATTGGTTGTTTTCTGCTTTAAGGTGGGGTGGGGATTGTTTTGTTTATTACCATCGCTATTAATGCTGTGATGTGGTGATTCTCCATTTTGTGTTGATGCTCATCTCTCAAAAGCCTAATGATCAGAAGCATTTATTTTTATGCCTTCTTTGATAAAGTGTCTGTTGCATTATTTGCACTTTTCATGTTGAAGTGTTGTAGAAATTTTCCCTTGTCTGATATATCATTGCCCAAGTTTTCCCCCAGTAGGTGGGTTCTCTTTTTATTCTTTTTTGGTGACAATTTTTGAAGCACACAAGTGTCTGTTTTTTTTTTTGAATGAATCATTTTATTAGGGTTTCTTACAAATCCTAAAACAATCAGTAATTCAATTGTATCAAGCACACTTGTACATATATTGCCATCATCATTTTCAGAACATTTTCTTTCTACTTGAGCCCTTGGTATTGGCTCCTCTTCTTTCCCCCTCCCTCCCACACCCTTTCACCCTTGTGAGTCCTTGATCAAGTATATATTATTATTTCATATCTTACACCATCCTTTATCTCCCTTCACCCACATATTATTCATTCCCCTTGGCTGGGGGGGTGTTAATATATACAACCTTGTAATCGCTTCCCCCTCCCACTTGCCTTCCTATCCTCTGCCTACCCTTATGGTATCACTACTCGGCCTACTGTTCTTGAGGGGTTTATCTGTCCTGGATTCTATGCTTTGAAAGCTCCTATCTGTACCAATGTATATACTCTGGTCTAGAGGAATTTTTAAGGTAGATCTGAGGTCATGATAGTTGGGGTGGGGGGGGAAGCATTCAAGAACTAGAGGAATGTTGTGTGCTTTGTTGGTGCCATACTGCACTCTCACTGATTTATCCCTTCTTTGTGACCCTTCTGTGAGGGGGTGTCCAATTGTCTACTGATGGGCTTTGGGTCTCCACTCTGATTTGCCTTGTTTGCATCGATATACTTGTTTGTTTTGGATCTTTTGATACCCAGTACCTGATCCTCTTGACACCATGTGATCACACAGGATGGTGTGCTTCTTCCATGTGGGCTTAATTGATTCCCTACTAGATAGCCTCTTGTTGAACTTCAAGCCTTTAAGACTCCAGCTGCTATGTCTTTTGATAGCCTGGCACCATTAGCTTTCTTCACCACATTTTCTTATGTACCTGCTTTTCATTCAGCAATCCTGTCAGGAAGGTGAGTACCACAAAGTGCCAGGTTCTTATAATAAAGTGTTCTGGTGTTTAGGGAGGTCTTTCATAGAGGCCCACTGTCCATCTACTACCTAAATCCTTAACCTATAAATACATGTACACGCATATATATCCGTATCATTATAAATTAGCATATTTACATATATACATGTCTATAGTTATACCTCTATAAATAACCTTTGCCTCCTAGTTCTTACTTCAATTTCCTTTTACTTTCCTCCTGTACCACTATCATATTTGACCATTTTTCGGCTTTCAGTAATTCTTCTGGGCTACAATGCATTTGATCAAACCCCACCATGCATTCTATACCCCAGGACAGCATTGGAGACACAGTGTGGAAAGTGTGCCCAGTCGGCCCAAAAAACGGGGGGCTGGTGGAGAGTGAAACATGAAGGGAGCGCAACAGGAGCAAAGTAATGAAGACCCCAAGAAATCCTGAAACTAGACCTCTGACTGGGGGCAGGTCTTGGCACCTCATCAGATGAAATCAGAAAATATTGGTGAAAGTCAGCAGACAGAACTAGAACTATTTAGGGGCTTTAAAATTTTTTTCTCTATGTCTATCTATATAAGATAGGCAGGATTAACAATCTCAAGGAAAAAAATAACAGAACCATGGTTCTGGTGGGACATAGGACAGGAGGGGGCAGGGGTGGGGGGAAGGAGTGGGAGCCAACACACTCAGGAGAACAAGTGTCTAATTTTAGGGATGGCCTAGTAGTATAGTTTGTTTTCTGTTGTTTATATGTTTTATGCTATGCTTGATCATTTGTTTATGCCAAACAATAGGACTCTTAATTTGTCCTTTTTATTCATTGAAGGACTTTATAGTTCTAAATTTTAAATTTAATGTTTGTTCTTGTATATGGTGTGATATATAGATCCTGTTTCACTTTTCTGTAAATGGGTATCCTATTTTGCCAGCACCATTAGTTAAAGAGACTGTTTCTTCCCCCACTTAATGTATTTCAGACCTTTTCACAAAATCAGCTGTCTCTGAGTGAATGAATCTACTTCTGTGTTCTCCATTATGTCTCCCTGGCCAATGTACCCATTGGTGCACTAATGCAAGACTTTTGGGGTTGGGAAGTGAGAAGCCTCTTACGGTGTTCATGCTTTTTTTAGTAATGCTTTGCTTCTCCAGGGTCTCTTTCTTTTCCATAGATAGCTGGTGACTAGCTTTTCCATCTCTTTAAATAATAATGTTGGAATCTGTATTAAGGTTGCATTACAACTATGGATTGCTTTGGGTAGTTTTGATGTTTTCACAATGTTAAATCTTCCTTTCTATGAAAATGGTATGGCTTCTTGCTTACATAATATCCTTTTGGTTTCTTGTAGTGTTTTCCATTTTTCTTTATATATGTCTTTTACTTCTCTGATTAGACTTATTGCTATCATTCAATCTTTTTGGAGACTATTATAAGTTATTTTGTTTTCCTGCTTTTATTTTCATAAATCCCTTTGCTAGTGTAAAGGAATGCAACTGATTTTTGTATATCGGTCTTGTAAACTGCCACTTCGCTGAATCTTCCAATTAGTTTCAACAATTTCTTGTTAATCTTTGATAATTTCTGAATGTAGTATCTCAGCATCTGCATGTAGTATCTCAGCATCTGAGTTTTACTTTTTCTTTGCCAATGCAGATGCCGCTTTCTTGCCTTATAAATTTTCTTAAGATTTTCAGCACTGTATTGAAATGAATGGGGATTAATGGTATCTTCCTGGGTTCCAGTTCAAAAGCGGACTACTTTCAGTTTATTTACATTAAGTGTATGGTGTATGTTGGTTTTGTACATATGTTCTTTTTATGTGAAAGAATTGACCTTTTATTCACATGTTTTGAAGGCCTTCTGTCAGGATGGGTGTTGGAATTTGTCAAATGACGTTTGTTTTTTTTCAGTTGTTAGAATAAGGTTTTGTTTTTCTCCCCCCTTTTTTAGTGCTTGGTAAAATGAAAGATAAAATATAAGATAAATGAAAAAGAGGAAGATCCTCAATAAGATAAATAGACACAATGACACAGATGCAATAATTGGTCAAACACAACAATCGTGAAGAAGATATACTACCAGGTAATGTTCCATTCTTTTGTATATAAGGCTGTTATGAGTCATAGCCAACTAGAGGGCACCTTACATCATCTCCAATCTTAGCAAAAATAGATTAAGACCTGTTTCTTTGGTGGTGCCACGGAATGAGTCTCTGAACCTTGTGGTTACCAAGTCAGTCAAACCATTGGTACCATATGGAGACTTTCTCTAATTTTTATTTGATAATCTAATAAGAATAACATGTAGATGTATATGTATCTTAGAAACTAAAAACAAACTTTTCTCCTTATTTCTTGCAATGATTTCTGGAATAGAATGAATGAATAAGAGAAATAATGAAAGGGAAAATACTAGATTTCTTTTGTGCAACTTTTAAATGCAGTCTGCCTTTTATCAAACAGAATATTTTTGCCCAAATATTCCATGACAGTAATCTTGGAAATACCCCTATTTAAATTAATCTGAAAGAGGAATTTGCAGAACTAGAGAGCAAGTGAGAGCACATGCTTTGCTGGTGCATTGGGTTGTTCTTTGAAAAAGATGAGTCTGTCTACTCTTTCAAAGATTGAAAATCTTGAAAAACCTAAAAGGAGTTCTATTATTTCATACAAGGTCAACGTGAGTTGGAATGAATTTGATGAGAGAAAGAGAGAGGAGAGGAGAGGAGAGGAGAGGAGAGGAGAGGAGAGGAGAGAGAGAGAGAGAGAGAGAGAGAGAGAGAGAGAGAGAGAGAGAGAGAGAGAGAGAGAGAGAAATGCCAGGAAATACAGTCTGGTTTCAAGTCCATGGGTCAGATGTAAAGCTAGAGGCTTCCCTTGATTCATAAAGCTTCTGAACTTGACAAATCAAGCATTAGCAAGAACACCACAGGTTGGGGAGGTGGATACAATCAAGGTCACAAGGTCAGGCTTGTGGCTGTAGAGCCCAAATGGATTGTAGGTCAGAGGCTGGCCACTCATTGCTCCCATGTCTTCAGGCATTAATGGTGGCCAAGAAACTCAAGTCCAAAGAATCAGAGGACAATGGGCCTATGCAGGATCCAGACCCAGACCCTAACGGAGCTACCTTTCCTACAAAGTCCACATACATAGGAATTAGGCCACTTCCCTGAAGAAACTCCTTTCACTTTCATCAAGGCTGTGACCTGAGTACAGGCATTGCCCGTCACTTTAATCTCCATACCACTGTTGCACTTCTCACAGCAGAACTCTTTGTGGAGTTGCTTACACTGTGCTACATAAGAACAGAAGGGATTACTAGGCCTTAACTGCCAAATCACTAAGAATCCTGACCCTAACGACTTGACACAAAAAATTATTTTATCTAAAGTATTTCACTATCAGATATTAACTGTCCATCTTGAACCCATTGTTTCTAATCAATTCTGACTCATACCAATCTTCTAGGACCATGATGTAGACTTTATGGAAACAGACTGCCACAATTATCTAGCTTAGTTATTATAAACTCTCTTAATGAAGCAACATTTTTTATATATGCATGATATTGATCAATATTTTTCACTAGCATTAAAATAATTCCACAGTTTTCCTTTATTTTCTATGCATAAGAAAAATGTCAGCCTTCATGGATGGATTTTGAGTGCTGTGTGGGAACATGACAGATTTCCAGAACATTTATTCTGGAACCCACATGCATACAGCTTATACGTTACCTTGGTTTCATGAGCCATTTCTAGTACTGCTTCCTTTCCTTCCTAAATTATCCCCCGTCTCACAGCTGTGTGTGTTTTCCCGTGGGATTGGAATCAGCATTCTATTTTGCAGTTGCAAATGCCCAGGACCCTTTTCAATGATAAATTACCTTCTGCACAGAAAGCCTGGGGATTACGGGCTCTTGCCTTTTTGAACTTTTTATGTCTCTTTAGATAAAGGTTGCATTTTTCTATGTGTGGCCCTTGCTCAATGCCTGGTTCACGTGGCTATGTACAAATAGATTTGTAGAATGAATGAATCTGTCTTTAAAATATATTTACTTTAAAGAAAATGGCATGGATTATCTGTTGTAGCATAACACACCGTACCTTCACCAGGGGAATTTATTATAAAATAAGAAAACATATACTGGATTTTTTAGAATTATTGATTTGATGCTATAATATATAAATTTATTTTTAATCATTGGATGTTTTCTTTGTAAAATTGTAATATTAAGCATTATAAACAGTCCTCTTATTCATGAAATACCATGAAATTTCCTCCACAGTAAAAATTTTCCAGATGCAATTTGGGAATGGTAATTTACAGAAAGATTTATTGTGCTTATGCCATCACCTTCAAATAATTTATCTGACCTTGTTTTTGTGGTATTACTGTTATCATGTGTCAGTATCACTGAAACAATGAACAGTCCATTGGATTTGTACCATTATATTTAAGCCTTCTTACCCCTGAGGAGACAAAGTTTCTTAAAACTGGTCAACACACACTTTGATGTCTCAAAGGTTAGACTCATTTTTTTGGACCGGTTGATTGAAAAATTGGCACCAGGTAAGCAGTTCAAACCAGTTATTTCTCAGGGGAAACATGATGTTTTCTAATCCTACCATGAGTTACAGTCCCAGAAGCTCACAGTGCAGTTCTACCCTGTCCTGTAGGTTAGCTGGGAGTCCACATCAATTTAACAGTAATGACTTTGGTTTGTAGTTTGGGTATTTGGTCTATTATCCTGTCTTTTGGAATGGTATTATTCTGTCTCATGGGTTGGTTTTTGTCTTTATGTCTCTGTTTTTTTCTAGTGTTGATTGCCAGTTTTTTAGGTGTGTGTGTGTGTGTGTGAGAGAGAGAGAGAGAGAGAGAGGGAGGGAGGGAGAGAGAGAGAAAGAGAGAGATCAACGTCTACAACCAAATGTGTCCTAGGGGGTGGTGTGTAATTTAAAGGGGTAAATTAAATAAATATCAGGCAAGGCATGCAAGGGCTCACCTCTTCTATGATGACCACAACCTGAGAGAGATAGAACGCATTCTCTTAACAGGTTTATATAAGTCCGGGCATGAAAACCATGTCATATACAAACACAACAGAAAGGGGTTACTTTAGAGATAACAGGAAGAGGACAAGCTAAGGGTATACAGATGACAGGAAGGTTTGTATGTAACAAGATGGGTGGGTTCTAAAGTTAAGATGGTGGCTTACCCCTTGTCCTCTGAGTTGGCTTGACCTTAAGTGTCCTGAGCTCTTCTCTAGGGAAACAATCTATTATCCTTATAAGAAGGGAGTGGGTCATATTTGGGGGGGGTGTCAGATTGCTCTTGATAGCAGACATCTTCAGGCAGATAACCCTCAAGCTTGTAGCAACCATGTACTTGAAAGCATCACCTTAATATTGGTGTAATTATGGGGCTACATTCTGGTGAGTAACTTACTTAGGAGAACGTGACTGGAATTCATCGTCCACGAAGGCTCCCCTCCACCATAATATGCCTCCCAGGGTCCTTACAATATGAAAGTGGATATTTTGTTCGCCTACTATCTCTTTCTGGTTCCCAGTTTCCCACACTTTGTGGCCTGAGAAAATTACTTGTAGGATCTTGATGTGGTTGAATGTGTTAAGGTTTGCTTTCAGGCCCAGAATTTGGTCTATTTTAGAGAATGTACCATGTGAGCTGGAGAAGAACCTATACCTTGTTGTTGGTGGCTGGAGTACTTTGAATATATACCCAGAAGGTCAAGGGAGTTGATAGTGTTATTCGGCTTTTCTGTTTCTTTAGATTGTCATTCCTGAAGATGACTTTCCTTTAGAGTGGTGTATTAAAGTCTCCTATGATTATTGTCAGTCTGTTCATTTCTCTCCAACACTGTGAGGATTTGCTTGATGTATTTCAAGGGTATTTAATTAGGTGGGTATGTTAATTATGGCTATATGTCCCTGGTGTATTGACCCTTTAATCAGTATGTAGTTGCAAAGGTTGTGGATTATTTAATGTAACTTCTCTAGTCTAAGTCTCAAAGTACCACCAAAAGATCTTTTCCTTCATAGGTCTGGTAAGAAGTTGGGAGAGATATTGATAAGAAACCCCTGAGAGGAATTTCGAGTAGACATCACTGGAGTGCCATCCTACTGTGTTTAAAACAAACCCTCTTTGAAGCAGGAAGGGGATCTCACTACCAGCAAGAGCCAGTAGTGGAGTGTGTCCTCTGGACCTGAGATCACAGTGCAGTGAACCTCCTGTGTCCAGATGGCAACGACGGGGTCAGAGGACCTGCAGAAGAACTAGGAGCCCGAGTATGAAACAGAGTGATGAACCTCCCCAACCTATTGGAGCAAGATTTTGTGCAGGCGACTTGCTTGAGAAGTGGCGTGACTCTGTACCTTCAGTTGGAAAAAGTGGACTTGTTGACCCAAGGAAAATGGGGCTGAGTGCCTTTGGGCTGGGGCGTCATAGAGTGGAGTGCCTCTGGACACTTAATTCAGGATGTTGGACTTGATAACCTGCGGATATGAAGCTTCAGATTGGGCTTCTAGAAGGGGGTATGACCTTTGGACACTTATCAAACTACCTGAAACTTTGTGGCTGTCCTGGTAAACAACTACCCTAACCATGGCTCACTGGAGTTATACCTCATTAACTTCCTCTAGTCGTGAATTTTATCCGTGAGTTTTTATGTAGTCATTGCAGTGAATTTTAGAACCTAAAGTGTGTAAAATAGAGAACATGAATTAGTTCAGCAGAGTCATGTCTGTTCTTTCATCTTATTATGTTATTCGCCTTGACGTTTATTTTATAGCATGTTAACACTGCCATTTCTGCCTTCTTATGGTTGTCCCTGAGGTTCAGTTTGATTTTGTCTGTTAGTTAAAAGTGTGTTTCTTTTAGGCAGCAAATCGATGGTCTTATTGTCTATTCTAGTCTACTACTTTCTGTCTTTTGATTGGTGCATTTAGTCCACTGACATCAGTGTTATTATTGATAAATATGGATTTTTGGTCATTTTGCTGTATTAGTATTTGATAATATTCCTTTCTTTCTTTTTTTTTCTTTTGGTGTGATTTTACTGGTGTCTTTGTTTTCCTCAGGTTATTACTTTGGGTGCTATTTTCTTTGTATTAGTTTCTGGGTGGTGTTGTCCAGTGTGATGTCCTCAGATTTGTTTGCTGTTGTTGATTCTTTGATTGTAGTGACCTGTTTAGTGTTTTTTTTTTTGTTATGCTGGTCTTGTTTTTATGAATCCCTTTAATTTTACCTTGTTTAGAAATGCCCTTAGGTCTTCCTCATATTTCAGGAATAATTTTGCTGAATATAAGATCTTTACTTAGTAGATTTTTTTCCTTTAATGTTTTCCATATGTTGCTCAACCACTTTCTTGCCTCCATAGTATCTGCTAAGAAGCCCAAACTTATTTGCAGTACTTAGGTTTTACATCAACGTTAACTGTATGAAGGTATAAAGGTGGAGTGCAATGTATCAATGAAGTCACAGCCTTAAGACGTCTTATAGGAATTGTGGCCTTTTTCAAAGAGAAACTGTAGGGAACATTCTTTTCTTTCCACTTCACCTTTCTGCTTGATGAGACTACATGGGACCACTAGACCATGAGAGCTGTAGACACACTGCCATTTTTTCAACTGACCCTGAATCTTCATGACTCTGCTCCCACCAGCCAGAGATCTTCTTTCTTCCCACTTCACCTTTATTCACACTGAAGAAGGTTCTGGGCTAGCATTGGACCCATTAGGCTTTATGTTGGACTTGGTTGGGATGCCTTATTTATATAAGATTATTTCTTGATATAAAACTATTTCTTTTGCATATATGAGTGTCACTTGTTTTGTATCTCTAGAAAACCAAGTCAAAAACATCATCCTTACCAGTCTTCCGTTGTAGGTGACTATTCTTTTTACCCTAGCTTGTCTCATGATTCTCTCCTTTTCTTTGCAGATGGATAATAAGAATATACTATATATAGATAATTTTATTTGGGGGCCTATTTGGTTTGGGGATTCTCTCAGCTGCTTAAATAATTGTTTTCGTCTTCTTTTTCCTTTCGGGTGAAATTTTGTTCCAGGAATTCTCATATTACTTTCTCTGTAGGGTTTTTGTTCTTCTTGCTATGGGATTCTGAGGAGATATAGGTTGTTTCTCTTGATGGTGTCCTACATCGTTCTCGGGCTTTCTCTGGACTGTTTTTCTCATCAGCTTTAGTCATAGTCATTTTCTTCATATTCACTAACTTGATTTCCCTTTTATTACACTCTGTTTCACAGGTTTTTTTTCTCATCTTGCCTATTTCTGTTATCTCATTCTTTAATCTTCTGATTTAGATATGATTTTTAAGTTTCTAAATTTCTTCCATTGTTCATCTGTTTTTTCCATATCTCTTGAAGAGTCCTAAATATGATTTTTTTACATTTCAATTTTTGGTAACTCCAGGACCTCATTTACAGAGTATCCCATGATTTTGTATCCCATTGGTTTGAAGTTGTTTGATTTTCTTTTTCTTGTTTTTCTTTACTTTTTGGAGGTAAGGGTTTTCAGGGGGTAAGGGCTGTTCCATGAGGTTGACTACTATTCACATGGCAAAGAGGAGCAGCTGTTAATGGTGTGTGGGTTCCTGGGTTGTGTAGTGGTAGTTGGATCTTTGAGTTATGAGAGATGCCTAATGGTACTGGAAATCATATAGTGAGGATATGAACAAAAGGAAGAGTTATGAATACGTAGGACAAGTGGAGGGGAAGAAGCAAGAGAATAGAGTATAAATAATAGTAACAAGTAGCCTTCTAGATGGAACAGAAAGATTATGAAATTTTATAACAAGTTGTGTTAAGAGGTTTGATAAGAATTAATATTTAACACGGGGTTATATTTCCCTAGGACAGTGGGAGTGAAAATGAAAGGCAGAAGAAGGTGAGGGCAGGAGAAGAGTAAGAGCAAATCATTGATCCAGAGGAAGAAGATGATGTACATACATATATTTGGAAGAGATCTGTATTTGAAGATGTAAAGAGAGAAAGAAAGGAAGAGGAAAGAAAGAATTTGAGGGTGAGGGAGACCAGAGAAGAGGAATGGAAATAAGGGAGTGGGACAAAACAAAGATATGGGCTTGAGTTGCATGTAGTTAAGGAATGTTGTTGCTATGGGAGTATGCATGTGGGTGAGTCTATTCTTAGAGGCCTGTGTCTGTCTGGAAGCATTTAAGCCTTGTGGAGGGCAAGGTCCTTTGGAGAAGAGCTGTGAGCATTACAACGTGAAAAAGGGTAGAGGAGCGATTGTTATTGGTGTTAGTTGCCATTAGTTGGTTAGGTGCCATATGGGTTGGTTGGTTCCGACCCACAGCAACCTTATCCTCAAAATTTATGTCGGTCACAGTGTCAACCC
Organism: Tenrec ecaudatus; assembly: GCF_050624435.1. Lineage (NCBI taxonomy): Eukaryota > Metazoa > Chordata > Mammalia > Afrosoricida > Tenrecidae > Tenrec > Tenrec ecaudatus. Next base: position 137,982,476 of record NC_134540.1, on the reverse strand, counting down.
ATTTCATTGGGGGCATTCATTTCCTTTGCTGCCCCTCTACTTCAACAAATATGGTGTCCCTCTCTAGGGAATAGTTTCTTCAGACCACATGTCCAACATATGTAAAATGATATATAACCACACTTGCTTCTACGATACACTATGGCCTTAGATCAGCATGTCCTTTAGCACTTGTGTTAGTCTAGGTAGACTAGAGAAACAAAATTCATAAACACTTATGTTTTATGAGTTTTATATAAAGGGTAATTGTCCATTAAGCATCTCAACCCACTCCAGTCCAAGTCCCTAAGTCTGACATTAGCCCATATGTGCAACATCAATCTACAAAGTCCTCCTCAAACTCACGAAGCACACGTAATGATGCCGAATGCAGGAGAAAAGCCAAATCAGTCAGTGAGCCTGTAAGCATCTCAGCACTGGCAGTGGTCTCCACGTGGTTTCTCCAGCACCCAGTGCTGTATCAGGGTATGTCTATGTGGCTTCTCCTCAGCGATGTTTCACAGGAAGTGAGCCATGCCAGATGAGACAGAAAACTAGCTAACATAGCCACAGATGGTCTGACCATCAGAGAGCAAGAGACAAGAAAACAAGGCGAGGCTCATTGAGTCATTTATCTCTCCGTCCTTCAATTAATCCCACATGTGATTATCGGCCAAGTTGGCACAATAAACCTTAATTATCACAATCCACTCCTTGCGAACTTGGCACCTCCCCTAATCCTCTTGGTATCTCTACTCTCATTGTTGGCCCTGAGGGGTTTATCTATACTGGATTCCCTGTGTTGCGGTTCTTGTCTGTAGCAGTGTGCATGCTCTGGTTTAATCCTATTTGTAAGGTAGAGTTGAGGTCATAGTAGTAAAGGGGAAGGAAGCACTGAAGAACTAGAAAGTTGTTTGTTTCATCTGTGCTATACTGCACCTTGAGTGGCTCATTTCTTTCCTGTGACCCCTTTGTAGAGGGATATCCAATTGTCTACAGATGGGCATTGGGTCTCCACTCCATGCCCCCCTCCCCCATTCACCTTGAGTATGACTTTGTTCTGTGTCTTAGATGCTTGGCACCTGATCCCATTGACACCCCATGATCATACAGGCTGGTATGTTTCTTCCATATGGAATTTTTTGCTTCTGAGATAGATGTAGCACATTGGGCTGAAGCCTCATTTCTTTCACCTTCTCCTGTTGAGATATAAACAATACCCTCCCCTTGGGTGCCCTGCTCCCTGACACCCATGACTTTATTTATTTATTTACTTTTTCTCTTTCTTTCACCCTGTTATTAGTTGGCTGCTATATGTATCCCTGGATTGGGTTTGGCCCCTGCCATGCTGGACATCACCCAGGGAAGTATGTATATAGTATCTTTTCCCCTATGCCCCATTTTTCCTTTGCTTTGTTTCAAGCTTTCCTCAGTGGACTCACACTGCACTTGTCCTTTTCGCTTGGCTTACTTCAGTTAGTATGATTTCCTCCAGTTCTTTCCCTGTGGCAATGTGCTCCATGTGCTCATTGCTGCTTCTTAGGGATGTGTAGCACTCCACTGTATGTATGGACCACAGTTTTTTGATCCATTCATCTCCTGATAAAAATTTGGGTTGTTTCCAACTCCTTGATATTGTGCTGCGATGAACATTGGAGCACAAATGTCTGCCCTTGGTTTGTTTATTTCCTCTTCTCTTTATATGCCCCTTAGGGGGATTCCTGGGTCATATGGTAGCTCAATTTTCATCTTTTTAGATTTTGTCAAATCAATTTCCGTAATGGCTGCACATACCTACAGGTCCACCAGCAGTGGATGAGAGTTCCTGTCTCCCCACAGCCCTTCCAACACTTGTTACTTTCTGATTTTTTTGAATTGGGCTATCTTTGAGGGTGTTAGGTGGTATCTCATAGTTGTTTTAATGTGCATTTCTCTTTTGGCTAATGATCAGGAACATTTTCTCATATATTTGTTGGCCATTTGAATTTCTGCCCCTGTAAAACTTCTATTCAGGTCCTTTGGCCACCTCCTTAGTGGGCAGTTAGCTTTTTTTTTTTTTTCTTATTGTAAGTTTGCAAAGTATTGTAGATTTTAGTAATAAGACCTTTGTCTGATGAGTCATTACTAAAGATGTTTTCCCCATGTGGGCTCTCTTATTACTCTCTTGATGAATTCTTTCAATGTACACAGGTCTTTTATCTTGCGTATATCCCCAATTTCAATTTGTAACTCTTTTGTATTTGTATCCTTCCCTATTTCCAATAGCCTATGTATTCCATGGGTACCCAATTTTTATACTGCTCACTTACATCAACCCAGGGCTCTGAGGAGACAATCATATTTTTCTATGTGAAGAATCATCATTCCAGTTGGAACCTTGTGAAGCGTGCATAGATAAGCAAATTCAGATCAGGACAGACCATCCATAAAGTCAGCAACAATATATACAGCTCAAAATTCTCTTCATCTGGTTGGATTCTAGTCAATTCAATGTTGGCTGCCTCACTTAGCCCAGGGTGCCCATTGGTCACCTGGTCTTTAGACCATGGGCTCTCACAAATACTCAACAATCCTAGACCCCTCGTGCTAGGTCATGAACTTAAGATCAATCAACCCGCTCTAGTCTTCTCCTCATTTTCCTGTAAACCAAGTCCACAGGTGTCAGTGTCCAGACTCAACTAGCCCCTTTACTGCTGCATTCCCCCCACTTCCAGTCAACAAGTGGATCCAGGTGTTCACCTAGCAAGTATTTCAGCCTGCCCACAGACTCCCTTTACGGTTCAGTCTCAGAGAGGAGTTTTCTTCATGGTCCCAGATTTTTCCAGCTACTGGCACAAACCACTGGTTCAAATGTCCAAAATCTGGAGTGCCAACTATACCCCCAGGCAAGTCTCTTGGAATGCAAGTGTGCTGAGTACTCCAAAGCGTGGGTGGGGCACATCTTTTCAAAGCTTTCTTTGAAGGTTTGGCCTAAACCCATCTAAAGATCAAATTATCATGGCTGAAAGTAAGTGGTATTACAAGCTTTCTATTTTCATATTTCCCAATAAGCATTTCTATAAATCATTATGTTGATAATAAGTGGAAGAAATAAATATAAACAAAAATAGAATCAGATACTAGATTAAAATCTTAACACTTTTAAACTCAATCCTTATCTAGCTTGTCTAAATCCTTATCTAAACTATTTTATGTAAAGGAAAATATAGGATTGGGTTTCTGAGAGCATTAAACCAGATCTTGGCTTTCAATCAGGTATTTTGACCTTTGTCAACTATTTTCCTTAAACAGCATGGTTTCTGAGAAATTCAAATGGCTATTTCTACCCCTGAGCTCAAAATATACATTAATCACATTTGTTTTCACCATTTTAAACAGGAATAACCAAAGACTACAACTAAACAAAATAAAACTTTAACTTTCCATATTCTTTCCAGAAAACTACAGAACAAACAGTTAAGCTTTATCTGACCTCTGGCTAGCCATAGAATAAGAACTGTTAGGCGGATAGGCAGGGATGGGATGTCCATTGATGCATGCCCAAGAGAGCCAAGCATGAGAACAAAGGGCGGTGCACTGCACATGCTCAAAGGCCTGGGTTTTCCCGCTGTGGTCATGGGTGGGCAATAAACCTGGATCGGCCCACCTGGGCCAGGTGATTGCAATTCAGCCAATGGGATCAACCTGGGGTTGTTTACCATTCCTCCCCGTGGAATCCTTGAAAAGGCAGGAACCGAGAAGGAAAGGGGTCTCTTTTTCGGAGGAAAACTTGGGAGAGAGATCTTTGTGTGACCTCGAGCAGTCTCTGCCAGGCTGCATGGTCGGGAGGAATCCTATGGGTGTTGCATGAAACCTGAAACTTCTTCTAACTCTCATTAAATTCACTCGGATCACGAGCCAGGCTTTGGCGTGAATTCTTTCTCTTGCGGAGCCAAGGACCTAGGTGTAACTCTAGCCAGGAGAGAGATCTTACAGAACTACCATGAGGGAGAGGTCAAACAAACAGCCACTCTCCATCTTCTGCTTTGTTTCTTCAGTACCCCACTCTTGGTACCACAATATATCAGTCTAGGTAGACTAGAGAAGCAAAATTAATAAACACTCATATTTTATGAGAGGTTTATATAAAGTGTAATTGTACATCAAGCATCCCAATCCAGTCCAGTTCAAGACCATAAGTCTGACATTATCCCATATGTCTGACACTGAGCTACAAAGACCTCCTCCATCTCACAAAACAGATGCAATGATACCAATTTCAGGAGGAAAGCCGAGTCAGTGAGCGTGTAATATCTCAGCACTGGCATGGGTCTCCATGCAGCTTTTCCAGAACCCAGGGCTGCACAAGGGTAGGTCCATGAGGCTTCTCCTCAGGGAGGTCTGGCAGGAAGTGAGCCTTGCCAGCTGAGGCAGAGAACTAGCTCAAGCAGGCACAACTGGTCTGACCATCAGAAAACAAAAGACCCGAAAACTAGAAAGGTGAGGCTCATCAAGCCATTTATTTCTCCCACATTCAATTAATCCCACATGTGTTTATTGACCAGGTTGGCACAATCAATCTTAACTATACCAGCACTATATGATATTGCTTTCAAAATTCTTTTCTAGCACCACGACTCAAATGCACTCATTCTTCTTTGGTCTTTACTCATAATATGACCAAGGAATGTAATTTTCAATATAGAGTTGACCAAAATTATGTAGTTGGAGGAAAGCTTTCCAGATCTACACTTGCTGATGTGACCTGCCTCAAAATGAGAAGAAACAGCTTCAATCATCTATTGATAATAGGAACTTGGAGCATACATCTAGGACAATTTATGAACACGAATCTCGGAAAAATTGGAAGTCCTATAAAATGAAAGGGAACACATAAAATCACTATACTAGGTATTAGTGTACTGAAACAAACTGGTATCGGCCATTTTGAATCAGACTAAGTAAAATTGAAGGACTGAAAAACTGGCTGTGATGGATTACTAAGTCTTTTGAGGATAGGGACCAGAAAATTTTTCTTTTATCCTCTGTCTTATTCAATATTGTATTGGAAGTTTTAGCTAGAGCTATTCTTCACAGTAAGTAAGTTCATGAGGAATGGAATTATGGTCTTTGTCAAAAAGAACATTTCAAGATCTATTGTGAAGTGTAATGCTGTCTGTAATAGGATAGTATCTCTGTGGATAGAAGAAAATCCAGTTTTGTACAGCTATTATTCATATTTACACACCAACCACTTAACCGAATAATAAAAAAACCCAGAGGAATTGCACCAACTTCTTCAAATATGCAATCAAAATTTGTTGATACATATTGGGGATTGGAATTTGAAGTTGGAAACAATGAGGACAGAACAATAGTCGGAAAATAAAACATTGGTGTTGAAAACAAAGCTGGAGATTGCATGATAGGTTTTTTGTAAGACCAATAATTTTTTATTGCAAATACCCTTTTTCAACAGCACAAATACTGACTATAAGTATAGACTTATTTGAATGGTGTGATAGTTAACGTAATTTCATGTCAATTTAAAGATACATAAAAGTGCCAGGGTGGAGTTTAGCTTGTCAATCAGGTCATAGCCTGATGGTGACTCCTTGTGAACCAGGCCTTCTCATAGGAAGGGTTCTGGAAACCTCCCCTCTCTTTCTCTGTCTTCATATTCCTCTTTGCTGACCCTGATGGTGAGTCAGAGCCTTGGAGATTCATCCATTGCCATTGCATCCACAAAACATTGCACCGGTTGGCCTGTGACATCCCCATATTCTGCATCATTCCTTGCTACTGCATGAGTCTGAAGAAGGACTTTTGGACTAGCACTAGACTTATTGAATTGAGTTGGAATGGGCTGGGATGTTATCCTGAAAAATAAAAGTAATACATTTGTGAGAAGGTCCAGTCTATCAAGTTGACATCAACTCATGATGAACCCATGTGTTACAGAGTAGATTACTCCATGAGGTTTTCTTGAAGGCAATGATTCATGAGAGAAGAGTACCAGAACTCTTTTAAGCTATGACACTTGGTGGGTTTGAACTGCCCACTTTTCATGTAGTAGTCAAACCTTTTATGCCAAACAGGAACCTTGGATAAATAAGCAAGACTTTCAACAACCTCTCTTAGTGTTGGTGTATTATGAGAAAGAGAGAAATGGCTAAAGTAGAAAAAAATTAACTGTATTTTAGGGTACACATCCATATACACATATACATGAACAAATGTTAAATGCATGAGAATAAGCATAAAAATAAATTATTATTTATAAATGGCAAAGTAGGAAAAGTTAAATTAAATAAATCTTAACATGTCTTTAGATCTATACTGTAATCTAGATTTTTATATATTGATAAAAGAAAGTTAATTTACAGAAATAAAATCAGAGGAAGTTGAATAGAATTATCACTGTGAATTTGCTACAACTAAAAAATAACCTGCTCAAATAGCCTGCAATCAGGGACATGGTCTGTTGCTCTCTAGCTTAATTTACATATTTTTCTTTGGAAAGACATTTCTTTTTCTTGTTCCTCTAAATATTTAATTGACTTTCCTGAATTTAATCTTAACACATATTTGCTTTGTGTTTATTGACAAGAAATCTGAGTTAAAGGTGCTTTGGGAAATCAGTCCTTGATAGACAAGTGAAATGTCTTTGAACTACACTAAGGGACTTATTCTTCAAAATGTATTAAGTGTGCTGTTTGTCAAAAGTAAATTTACTTATAAATCTTTAAAATATATAAAACATTATTTCTTAAAAAATACAATAGCCTCTCATTCCCACATGCACACTGTTACAAATTAATTAGAATACAACAACAAAACATACACTAACCCAGATTTCCCTATCACACAGATACATAATAATATTGATTCATTTAGCAACAATTTAGTTAAATACTTAGGCATGGTACTAGGTTCTGAGGTATAGTTGAAAATATAATGCACAATACCATGACTTCCCTGCTCTTAGAATGCTGGCTGAGATGAGTATGTGGTGTACTGGTGAAGCCATATTATGTCAAGTCAATGAGAGCAGTAATCTTTAAACAATTCATTTATATGTATACCTCACATCTTCCTTTATACAGAGCTTTAGAATACAAAATATTATTTAGTATGAAGAAGGCACTTAGCGTCCCTAGTCTTTTGGTATCCATTCAAATCATTTTAAAATATGCACACCTGGAATAACAAACACGATAATGATAAATGAAGAAGAGATTCAAGTTGACAATATTTAGTTTTACTTGGATCTATAATCAATGATCAGGAAACGGCAGCCAATAAATATATTGCTTGTACTGAACTGCATTACATTGGCAGATGTGCTTCCAAGGACCTCTTTAAAGCATGAGAAAGCAAATATATAACTTGGAGGAATAAGATGCCGCTCTCCAAATTTATGAGATTTTAAGTTACCTCATAGGCATTTGTAAAATTGATGAGGATCACCCACCCCCCAAACTGATGCATTTGAATATGATGTTGACAAATGATATCCAAAGTACAATGGGCAGCCAAAGGCACAAACAGATCTGTCTTGAAAGATGTACAGCCAGATTTCTACTTGAAGACAATGATGACAAAGCTTTGCAGCTCATACTTTGGACATTTATCAAGAAGTACACGGAAAAATGTGTCATGCTTGGTAAAGGAGAAGGTCAGAGGAAAATTGGAGGACCCACGGTGAAATGAGTTGACTAAGTGACTGGCCCTATACCGTCAAATACAAAAACAGTGAGGATTATGCGGGTCTGTACAGACTTTCCTGCACATCCATGCAATATTTCTTGTACAGTATTTCTGCACACAGAAATAGTTTCATGATTCAGAACTGGCTTTAAAGCACTTAACAAATGAAAACAAAGAAGAGAAAATCATTAAACGCAAGGGCAAAGACTTAGAGCCAGTAGGCATACTCTCTATATTATTGCCGTAGGACAGACAGAATTTATTTTCTTAAACAAAAGGCCTTCCAAGCACTTGTTGCTCTGAGGTGTCTTTGGGTCAGTTCCAACAATAGAGACCCTGTGTCCACCAGAATAAAACACTTTGCAGTCTTGCACCATCCTCATCCTCAGAATTGTATTTTTTTTCAATTTATTTTAAATATAATAATCTATGTTGTTCTTCCATATATAACACTTAATTAGGCCTTTTATCCTATTCTTTTTAAAAATTATTTTATTTGGGGTTCATACAACCCTTTTCAAAACCCATACATACATCATTTGTGTCCAGCACATTCGTACGTATGTTGCCATCATCATTCTCAAAACACTTGCTTTCTACTTGAGCCCTTGGTATCAGCTCCTCATTTTCTCCCCTCCTTCCCCGCTCCCCCCTCCCCTGAACTCTTGATAATTTATAAATAATTATTATTTTATTATATCTTACACCATCCGACATCTCCCTCACCCAAGTCTCCGCTGTCTGTCCTCCAGGGAGGGGCTTATATGTAGACCTTGTCATCTGTTCCCCCTTTCTCCTTCAAGAGGTCTTGTGTAGAATATTTACTCAAAGCAACATGCCATTTAGAAATTTGTATTGTCTGACAATATGCCCTGAGTGTTTAAAAAATAAGAGTTTTAATTCTCCCATCTAAGGAGAATTCTGGTTTTATTTTCTCGAAGACAAATCTGTTTGTTCTTCACGCAATTTATGGGGCTTTCATCATTCTACACCCTCGCCATAATTAAAATGTATCCATTAATTGCCTGTCTTCTTTATTTATTGTCCAGCATTCACATGAGACAAGTGAAAATTCCCTGGTTTAGGTTAGATGCAGTTGAACCTTCAAGGTGACATATCTTAAGTATGCTGAAAGCATGCAACCCTGACTCATACCTTATTGATTTTAAGCCCTTGTTCTATTTTAAAGAATTCCTCTTCACCTATGTGCAGATGGAGTTTTCTGGAATTCCCATTCTTCACAATGGTGCCCATAGTTTGTTATGATGCACATAGTCATATGGCTTTACATATTCAATAAAACATAATTAAACATGCCTCTCCTGTTTTCTGCTTTGCGTTATATCCACCTGGTGCCCAAAAGGATATTTCTTGCTTCAAGTCGTTTTGTGAATCTTTCTTAAATTTTGAATACTGCTGCAACTTGTCGTAAAATGTTCTTTAGCCATATTTTACTTGCATGTGATATTAATGACATTGTTTAATAATTTTTTACATTTTGTTGGGTCACCTTTCTTAGAAGTGGACTTTTTCCCAGTCAATTGTATAGGTAGAAACCTTCCAAAATTTGCACAGATTATTAATGTTTTCAGCTGTGAATTCAGTTTTTGAAACATTTCAATTGGTAAACCTTCAATTCCTGGTACCTTGTTTTTCTAGAATATGCTCTTCTCGGTCTTACAATGCTATTGTAACCCGACCATTTAACAATGAACCGTGCAATGGTTTACCATCATTGTGCCATAAAGAGAAAACTTTTACTTTTTGAATTTAACATACAAAATTAGAACATTGGATGCTGATGTTGTTGTAGTGAGTGATAGCATTTTCTTCCTATAGATATGGCATAGAGAAATGAAAAGCGGGCTTGCTGCAGGGAGACTAGTTCTTAAGATAGGAGTTGAGTAGAGTAAACAATGAAGGGAAAAATTTCCAGTACATTGACAGCATCTTTTGCTAAACAAATGAATCACAGAAACCATCATCACACACAATCCCTGTCCCTGGCCTCTGTCTGCACAAACCACACAAAGCAAGCAGTGTAGTAAGAAGTCTAGGGATCCCTTTAAAAAACAAACAAACAAACAAAAGCCAGCTAGAGTGGATAAAAAGTTGTCCTCCCCTGCAAATGACCCTTATTTTGCTCACTAGTCACCTAGTAGTTCTTATCTCCTGCCCCTGGGTTTGCTCACTTACAGTGGATGCAAAGATGTTGTTCCAACATTCCACACAGATTTATTTCTTAGGGAACTCTGCTCCCACTGCTCAGGATATCCATTTCAAGTTCCCATGTCATTTATAATTTTGCTTCATTTTGGTCTTTTTCAGAGAGAAAAGCCTAGACTGCACTTTGAAAAATAGATTATAATATCATTCCCTTGCTTTATTTAGTTTATGGAGCTTAAAAAATCCTGACTTTCTTGATTTAGGTTATATTCTTTAAAAAAATTCTATTTCTTCAACTGGTATTTATTTTCATGAGATTTTTAATCCAATGATGTTACCCTATTATCTTATAAATTATCCAGTAAAGAGTAGGTGGTCAGTATTTGTTGAATAAACAAAAAGAGAAACATGATTATGTTTAATAGGGAAAATCATGCAATATTCATTTCCTTATGGCTCACATGAATTAAAAATCACCAAATTAAATACTTTTCCCAAAACTAGGTTTAGTAGTTAATTTTATGCTCTTTAAAAGACATTAAAAACAACCTAAGCATCTAATATTTTTAAATGTTCAAGTTATTTATAATATTCTTAAAAACTGTTCAATTCTGGTAGCATATGATCAAGAACCGATGATACTGAAGTAAGAAATCCAAGATGCACTAAATTAATTAGTATAAAACAATGCTCTGGGTATTGCGTGAATACCCATTGAAATGTTTCAATGTTCTGGTGAAGTACTGGAAGAACTCACTTACCTATGTTATGAAATTTGAAATACATCTACATGGGTAACTTACTGGAATAGATGCATATTTGTACACATTCCAAAAAGAAATGTGACACAACAGAATGGGTAAACCATTGAGCAATATAATTAATATAACATGGAAGTAAATTTTTGCTGAAGTTTATTCAACAAAAGTTACAGTAATACATAGAGAGTTGTGAGAAATTCAGGCCGTTAGAAAGAGGGAATGAAACAAAAACAATCATGATGAAACTTAGCTGAAAGCAGAGGATGCCAGAAATGGTTATTTGTGTTTCATTGACTATGCAAAGGAATTTAACAGTTTGGATTATAACAAACTATGGCAAGCATTGAAAAAAATGAGAATTCCAAGACTTTCCATTAGGCTTGTGTGGAACTTGTACGGGGATAATCAGGCAGTTGTTCTAACAGAACAAGGGGCTACTGCATAAACTAATATCAAGATTGATAGAGATCATGACTGTATCCTCTCACCATACGTATTCAAGCTCGGCAACCAATCTGAGAAGCTGGACTGTATGAAGATCATGTCTTAGGAGCAACCTGCAATATTGAGATGGCACAACATTGCTGGTGAAAGTGAGGATGACTAGAACCACCTGCTGATGAAGATCAAGGATTGTAGTCAACTGCGAAACAGGCCATCCACGGCTCATATATAAATCCAAGGTGAAGTTAAAGACAAAACAAGGCCATGAGAGTCAAATATACTCTGGAATATTTCCAGCTTCAATTTTGAGACTATCTGAAGAATAGATACATAAAGAACATCACGCATGAAGGAAGCAGAGAATCACTGAACATACATGGGTGAAAAAAATCAATGTTCATGTCAGAACAGACCCTGAAACTTGCTCTTAGGAAGGGAGGAGCTGAAGTAAATGAAAAAAAAATGATTAAGTTAAACACCTCTGGGAATTGATGACATACCAATCAGAATAATTGGAAATACTGGTTTAGGGCATGGAATTTAGAAGATAGCTACCTCACTAAATGATTGGAAGAGATCCATATTTGTTTTCATTCCAAATAATGTGATAAAACAGAATATGGAAATTATCAAGCAATATCATTTAATTTCAAATGCCAATAAAATGTTGCTGAATACCATTCAGCAACCATTGCAGCAGTACATCCATGGGGAGTTGCCAGGAGGAAATCAAGCTGCATTCAAAAGTGGGATATGGGACATCGCGACTGTTGTTAGATAGACTTTGGTTGAAAGAAGAGAATATCAGATGTTAATTGTGTTTTACTGACTATGTAAATATTTTTGTTATGTTGATCATAACAAACTATGAAGAAGAAGGTAATCCAGAACATTTCATTTTATTCAAGTGGAATCTCTATGCAGATGAAGAGACAATCTTTTTACTAGAACAAGTGCTTAAAGTCAGGAAAGGTTTGGTTAGGCTTGTGTCCTTTAAACATGCTTACTCAAAATATATGTTGAGCAAATAGTCCGAGAACCTGAACTGTATAAGGAAAATATGGCATGAAGTTTGGAAGGAAGCCTATTAACAAACTGCAATATGCAGATGGCACAAGATCGCTTGCTGAAAACAAAGAGGCATTGATGCATTTGCTGATGAAAATCAAGGAGTGCAGCCTTGAGTATAAATTGCGACTCAATGTAAAGAAAACCAATATCCTCACAATTAAACTTATAGGTAGCATCATGATCAACAGGGTAAAGACTAAAGCTGCAAATAATTTCATCTTGCTTGGTCCCACATCAATGCTCATGGAAGCAGTAGTCAAGAAATTGAATGATACATTGTATTGGGTAATTTTGCTGCATAAGACCTCTTTAAAGTGTTGAAGAAGGACTTCTTTTGGAAGACTAAGATAGACTGGACACAAGCACGGTATCTACACTCATATCATATGCATATAAAAGTAAAAGTTGAATAAGGGAGACTGAAGAAGAATTGATGCATTTCAATTATGGTGCTAGTGAAAAATATACAAAGTATCACGGATTGCAAAAAGAACAAATCTATCTTGAAATTAGTACAACTTGAATATGCTTTAGACGTGAGAATGGTTACATTTCCTTTCAAGTACTACTTTGGACACATTCAGTCCTGGGAAAAGGACTGGTTAAAGTAGAAGACAGCAAAAAGAGGAAGACTATTAAGGTGATAGATTGACACAGTGACTTCAACAACGTGCTGTAATATAACAATGATTGTGATAATGGTGAAGAATAAGATATTGTTTCCTTCTGTCATGGATTGGGGCTCTCTTGAGTCAGAACCAACAGATTGCACGTAATAACATCAGAAGCAATACATATTTACATATAGGCACATTTTACTTTGCCAGTAGGAGAAATAAAATCTTGCTTCATACTGAAATACGATGGAAAGTGAAAACATTGTGTTGGGTGATATACATAAATCACAAAAGGACAGATACGATTTTACTTTATAAAAAGACATGAAAGAACACACGTATAGAGACAGTTTATTACTGATTATCAGGGCAGGAGAAAGGGAGCAAGAGGGGAAGAGTTAATGGTGACTAAAAAAAATAATATTGATTAGTGTTATAGCTCTTTTAGAATTTGTCTAGCAGGTTTTCTGGTTGTTGTTTTTTTTTTCCCCCAGAAACCCCCATAGCAGTAAAACAGGTATCTAACAATAGATTAAATTAACTTCTTTACATCTTTGAGCTAATGTAAAATAATAATGATAATATTGATTAAGGTTAGTGTTGCAAGATTCATTTTTATAATTACATTCAATATGTTATACCATTGTAGAAAGTTGAATTGGCAAAAGTTATAGATGCATTTAAAGCAGTGAAAAAATAGCTGCTATACCTGGTAATATAAAACCAAAGCCCTCATATGCTTCAGTTTCTTGATTTAAATGATTAGGGCCATGGTTTCACAGGACATCCTAGTTTACTGGCCTAGCAAAGTGGTTGGTGCTTCTGTTCCACCTTCTAAATTATTTAGTAGTGACTGGGTTCTTAAAAACGTTCGAGCCATCTGTGGTAATGCCATAATCTTGGGTCAACTTGAGGATATTAAGAGAGAAGATATGGAGTCCAGCCTGTCAATCAGGTCACAGGCTGATGCCTCCTTGTGGGCGTGGCCTTCTCACAAATATTTTAGGACCTTCCTCTCTTCCTTCTGGGGCGGGGAGGGGGAGCGAGTTGGGGGGAGATGTACCCTCTGTTTCACCTTCTTTTTTACAAGAAACATGGAACCGCACTGATGGCAGCCAGAGCTCTAGAGATGTGTACACCACCACTGGATCCACAAGACTTTTCACCTACCAGCCTGAGATCTTCCCCTAATTGGCATTATTGTGAGTGACTACATGAGTCTGAAGAGGAATTTATGGACTAGTATTGGACTTATGGTCTAATATTGGACTTGATCTGGACTGGGCTGGGATGCTTTCTTAATATTTAAATACTTTTTGAAATAAAACTCTCTCTTACACACATATGAGTATCTCTGGATTTATTTCTCTAATCAGCCTGGCCTAACACACCACCTAACGTATGAAATTTTAATCTATCCATCTGTTAGTACAGAGGAAAAAGGAGAGTCCTGGATTGGAGGAGAATATGCTGGAAAATTGTCTTCATATACAAATAGTTTCTTTGCCACTAGACAAGGAGAACTGAATGATGCACAGCTGTCAATAGTGAATGTATTGATCAAATATTTTATAAGAGAATCCTGGTCAGAAAGGGCTTTTTCAGGGGAAAAATCAGCATTTTTTCTTGGACTCTAGACTTATTAAAGCTAGGGAAGTTCAATGAATCACTCTAACTATTGCCCTGGGATAATCTTGAACATTAAAACCAAAATATATTCTGATGCCTTCCTAAAACCAAATAATAGTATACCTTAAAGTAGCATATGGTATTTTAAGAACTATCTATATGGAATCAAAGCACAGCTGCGTTTTAAAAGATTTGTTAGATACCTTAGGGGGAACTGAGTTGATGTTGATGGTGGGTGCACAACTAAGAAGAGGAGGGAAAGAATTGTTCCACAACTCAAAGAACACAATTAATATCACTGAATTCTATATACAAATAATTAAATTGACCCATATTTTCAGTGTATATTATCCATATACATAATGAAAAATAAAATTAATAATATTTTACTTCTAAAACGCAACACAAAAGGTAACAATATACTAATAATAGCAGATGCCCTTCCCCCTTTCTTTTCTTTCCTTTAATTTTTGCTCCCTTTTCCTTGTTTTACCTCTTTAAGTAAATGTTGTCCAAGTTTAGAAAATAAGGATAGGCCATGATTAAGAACTTTATTTTCCTTCCAAAATTCAAAGATTGTAGAGAAATCATAGTAAATTGTACAGTTGCTAATTTTATGCAGATAACATCTACAGTGAAAATCGTGACTCATACATTGTCAACTCGGAAGTTCTAAGAGAGGTGTAGATTCAAACTGTAGAGTAGTTAGGTAGCTAGCATATGCTAATTAAGCTGAAGATGGGAAGACTCTGACTAACTGGAGTCATCACACATTATGTACATGAGACAGCTCATGTTCATGGCTGGTTAAATGTTGACAAGAGGGAAAGCTGGCCCCTTATTGCAGACCTACTTTTTTTTTTTAATAAAAAGGAGACAAATATTCAGGCATCCTTATGACTTCTAAATTTTAAACTTTAGTAACTATAGGGAGCAAAAATTAAAATCTTCAGTCTGAGGGTTTTTGGTTTGCTACATTCTAGAGTAGATTTCATATTTATGTCAGTACAGGCTAGCATTAAAAGGTAATAGTGCCTGCAGATTATGCATAATGGTCACTAAGATTTAAATTTATTTTAAGCTGTTTTGTTACTGTAATCAGTAGATCATATCTGATGTCAAATCACTTGAATCATCATTAATCATATTTCTCCTTTCACCACTGTCCTTAAATCACCCTTTGGGCTTTATTATCTACCTTTTATACAGGTTTGTATTTAATATCTGATACAGATGGGATTTCAAAGAAGACATCCATTCTAAAGTGTCAACATGGAAGAAATCCAATGTGAAAACTTGAATGTTCAGGTTATTATATGTGAATACATTAAGGCTAATTTCTGTGCTTCAGAGAATTTAGTGAGGACCTCAGTTATTATCACAGCAGACAAGGGGAAGAATCAGTTAAACTAAGACACAGCATGCCCTGGAGGTTATCAACATCGCTGGGAGTTTTAGGTGGAAAAGTGATTGTCCCCTACCCTCAGATTGTCTACGTCTACCCTACAAAGAGTTGATTATTGTGATAGTCAAGTCTTTTGTGATACCTGTTGAGACCATTGTTGTTGCTTTCCCCTCAGTCTACTCCTATTCATGGTAGCACATGTACCATGAAACCAAATGCAGCGGCACACTGTCCTCTTCATGACCATTGGGTGTACAGCAGTGGATTGCTGTGGCCATTGTTTATTTTGAATATCTTCCCAGCTAAAAGTCCAATTTCCAGCACCAGCTTAGACTATATTCTTTTGTGATTCATACAAAGGGTTTTCATTAGCTAACTTTAAGTATTAAAAGGATAAGTCAAAATGCATTCTTACACAAAGAAAACTTTACTTAAAATGTCTAAAGGTGAAACTATTATTTTACAATATATTCTTTGTGTAGAACTGCACACATTTGTCAAATGTGTAGTTCCACTCTTGGAAACATATTTCTAACTCATCTGTTTGGATGGATGATGGCACCTCCCTCATTTTTTTTCTTACCTCTTCCACATTGTCAAATCTTTGTCCTTTCATGTCCCTCTTCATTTGTGGAAACAAAAAGTCACATGGAGCAAGGTCAGATGAGTCAGGGGCAGGGACAAGAGAAGCATGCTGTGTTTTCCCCAAAACTGGCACCTGAGATGGCTGCATGAACATGTGCGTTGTTGTGGTGGCAAAGCCACCAGAAATCAGGCCCTTTTTGTTGCACACCTTACACAATTTTCTCACAACTTCTAAATCGAAAGCTTGACTAGTACTCTTACGTGGTGGAATGAACTCCAAATGCACATAATTTGATTTCACTTGACGAGTTTTTGGGGGGAGGTGATGACGGCATCACCACTGGCTTGATTGATGTCTGCTTTCCGGGCCAGAAGAATAGCCCCATGTCTTGTCACC
The DNA here is from genome assembly GCF_050624435.1 of Tenrec ecaudatus. Classification (NCBI taxonomy): domain Eukaryota; kingdom Metazoa; phylum Chordata; class Mammalia; order Afrosoricida; family Tenrecidae; genus Tenrec; species Tenrec ecaudatus. The sequence continues at coordinate 137,965,733 of NC_134540.1, read as the reverse complement.
AGTAATGTCCATAGGATAAAATCTGGGTCACTTCAGAGCTTTTCGTTTAAAGCAAGACATGTTTCCACTCGATGCTCTGTGTCCTGGTCTTTCAGAACCTAGGCACAAATTTCACGGCCTCCCTTCTCATTACCAAATTGGTTAAAATTTGCTTAACCAAGGTCTAAGTTAGTCCAGATAACCTCCCCATCACTTCAATGCTCTGTTGTCAGTCTTTGAGCATAGTGCACGAATTTCGTTGACATTTTCATCCATTCAGGAAGTTGAAGGACATTGAGAACAAGGTTTGTCATCAATTGAAATTTCACCTGTTTTGAAACATTAAAACCACTTGTACACTTGAGTTTTCCCCACAGCGCTGTCCTTGTAATCTGTGTTCAACATCACACCAGTTTCCGCAGCATTTTTCCTAGTAGGAAACAAAATTTCACAGCCACATGCTGTTCTCTTAAATTGATCATTACCAAAAAAAAAAAAAAAGTTTGGAATGACACTGCTTTCAGGAAAAAATTCACTGTCACTAGAGAGAATCTTCCCAGCTGATGCCACTGGGTGCATTAACTTAGAGTGAGGTGTCTGATGCTTGCCTAGGGGGCAGAAATGTGTCCTATGAAAGCTCTGCCCAGCAGAGCCTTTGTATATTTGGGGGCATGCCCCATCATATGTTCCTTTTAAATGTTCTATGTTTGAGACAGAAAAAAAAACTATAAGCTGTAGGATAGATTAGGTAAGGTTTCCCAAAGAAACTATCATACGACAGGTTTGATTCCCTCAAAGAATGAACAGGTGTTCCTTGCACAATTTTGCATGTCTTATTTTCACCAATGATTTTTCAAATTTCTTAATATTTGAACCCATTATCATCGTATTATATTGGAGAAAATTTTCTTTTGGAGTTCCCCAGTCACCATTACCTTCTGAACTGACCTCTCTGCTTAGAATTTAAGTGGCCCATCAGATCCCATCGTATGCTACTGTTTTCATGAGCTCTTGCTCTCTGCATCACATTGGTAAATCAAAGATTTATTCTTGCTTTATAATTTTTTCTCATACAACCTTCTTTATTAACTTTGGCCATTCTTTTCCTTATATGAAAGATGGACAGAACAACTCTTTGATATAGTTGACCTTCATGTTACCCATTTGATATCTATTGAGCCACATACTTTGGACAAATTGTCAGGGGAGACCAGTCCCTGGAGGAGGACATCACGCTTGGTGAAGAGGAGTGGTGGAGAAAATGAGGAAAGACCTCAATGAGATGGATGGACACAGTGACTACAACAAGGGAAATGAGTGTGAGGATGGCATGGGACAATGCAGTGTTTCGATCTGTTCTGTACAGGCTTCCTATGAGTCCGAACTGTCTCAGTGACACCTAACAACAATGACACTGGGGTTATCTGTCTATTTTGATGGAAATGAATGACATTTGATAAGGATATTGATAAGAATGATTTGAATGGAAGGAGAGGGAGACAGAAGTTAAAGATCCTGGCCTGTAAACAGACATTGCCTCAGCAGTCCACAGTGGGGGTGCTATGAGCCAGCATTGACTCTAAGGCTGTGAGTTTGGTTTGGATTTGGATAGGCTACTGTTGCATGGTGGGTGGGGATTGGAGGGAACATTCAAGAAGCATCACGCAAATAGACTCAAAGAAGAAACATGTGCTGAAATACCATTGGATCAAAATTCTTACTTAACTTGCATGCAGAAAGAATCTTAGTTTCTCTGCTTTCTGTAAAGCAGTGTTCAACTAGGTTGATTAGACAAACAGATCTAATGACACTCATGGATGTGTAAGAAAGAGCTTAATATCGAGAAGTAATTATATATCAGGAACACATCCCAACCCAGTCCAACTCAAGTCCGTAAGTGTGATATTAGTCCATCAGTCCTTCTTCAGACTCTTGCAGTCAAATGCAATGAAGAAGAATGCAGGAATATCACAGGCTGGTGGGTGAAAAGTTGGGTGGATCCAATTCAGTGGGAAACATCTCAGGGTTCTGGCATCTCTCATGGTGTCTAGCACGTGCAGGAAGGTGAAGACAATGACAAAGGTAGTGGTTCCCTTGGCCCTTCTTATGAGAAAGCCACACCCACAAGGAAGCACCATCAGGCATTAACTTCATGGAGAGTTGGAATATCACTCCTACATGCTTATGTATCTTCAAGTTGATGTAAAATTATGTAACTACCTCAAAGGGTAAAGCTTCACCTCCACCGCTGACAATGCCTGCTGACATTTACGTATCTTAATAGTGTACACAGGCAAAGGCATTCACAGATAATTTGGGTTTTGCCAGAATGTCATGTGATACTCTTGGGACTGGATAATATGGGAGATTTGTAAAGAGTTACTACGAGTCCTTCTTTGACTCATTTCTAGTCATGAATCAGTTTTTCTTTGCCTTCAAATGTGGATAATATGTAGGATTTCTGCAACCCTCTTTCACAATAAAGATACAGAATATAAACCTGCTTAACTGAAATCTAGAATTGTACATTCCATTTTATCCACAGTGTGTGAACCCTGATATCTTGGTGTTATCATTTTTGATGTATTAGTCAAGGATCATGGGGAACTAGCATATTTTACCTTTGTAAATTTTCTCATTGTGCATGCAATGAAGAGGGATGGGTGACATATATATCTTGTGATGAACTCTAAAGGTTCATGATTCAAACTGAACCAATGACTCTGTGGAAGACACACCTGGTGCACCACTTCCATAAAGACTGCAGCCAAGAAAAAAATATGTAGCACCTCTACTCTGCATCCCGGAAGGTTAGTTCCGGGCCAACTCTATGGCAGATAACAGTAATAAATGCAACAAAAGAACTAAATACAACAGTGATTATTATATCTTTATCAACCACATTAGGCAAAACACTGAATTTTTATCTCTTTAGAAAGCACACCATGATTACTATTGACTACATTTTCTGTGCTTATATAAAGAGCTCAATATCATTTTCTCTGGTGACACAGTGTTAAAGGAGCTTGGCTACTAATTAACGGCAAAGTTGTCTATTTGAACACAGAGCCCCTCAAGGGCAGAAAGAAGTGAGAGTCAGCTTCCCGAAAGTATACAGCCCAGGAACTCCGAAGGCGAGGACACATCTAGGGCTGCGATAATTTAGTATCAATTCGATAAGAGTGGTGTATCCAAATGTGCAAAGCAAAGTCTAAGGAGACAGGAGGCAAGACTCAACAAAATGAGATGAAATTGGCCCAATAAATGTTGAATTTATCACACAATGGATTTTAGAAAAAAAGCAAGTAAAATATTTCTTCTATTCATAAAAAGTTTAAAACAAAGATGTTGTTAGTATGTTGTAGTTTTTTGTTCTGTTTTTACAAAAGATAACATGTTGATTATAAGTAGGTTATGTTCAATTTTCACCTATTCCTTCTTATAATTCTAACTTGTCAAAATTAAAATTTTATAATGAAATTTAAATACTAAGCAATCTACATAGTTGCTTCAGAAAAGTAAAATATGTTAAACTATTGAAGAAAGAGTAATACTTATTTCAATAAAAACTCCTTTCAATACATTTCTGAGGGAAATTGGAATGTAAGCACAAACAAAAGATAAAAATTTGATTTATGAAACATTTCTCTCAAATATCTTTCTGTAATTATTGTCAGTGGACAATGGCTCAAATAATAATAGTATTTAGAAACTGTTGACTATATTTTGAAAGCATGCTTTTATATAAATATAACAATGATTTCATTTTTAATATGTCACTATTTATTATCATCTAAAACTTACCCATTTAGTATTTTCTTTTTAATAAAATGTATGCATTTTAATTAAAAATAAACAAAGTGGTGTACTCTTCTAAAAACATACTTGTATATGTATGTGTTGGAGGGTGTCTAGAGAAGTTTTTAAAATATGGTATGAACAGACAGTGAATTTTATACATAAACTTTATGAAACTCCTTTGTGTATTGTGTTAGTTTGGGTAGACTAATAAACAAATTCATAGACACACATGTGTGTAAGAAAGAGGTGGGGGGAGCGGGGATGGAGGGGAAAAAAAAGATGACCTGATGCATAGGACTCAAGTGGAGAGCAAATGCTTTGAAAATGATTAGGGCAAAGAATGTACAGATGTGCTTTATATAATTGATGTATGTATATGTATAGATTGTGATAAGAGTTCCATGACCTTCTAATAAAATGTTTTTAAAAAAAAGAAAGTGGTTTATATAGAAGAGCAGTTGGATATTGAGAAAACATTCCAGCCCAGTCCAGATCAAGTCCAGAAGTCTGGTATTAGCCCATATGTCCTATAACAGTCTATAAAATCCTCTTCAGACTCACAAAACAGATGCCACGATGCCAAATGCAGGAAGATCATAGGTCAGTGGGTAGATAGTCTTGTGGATTCAGTCACAGAGGAAGCATCTCAGTGTGACATGAGTTTCCATGTGGCTCATCCAGGTCCAGAGTTCTCATTGCCATCAACAGAGATTCATGTGGCTTCTCCTCGGGGATGTCTTGCAGGGAGTCAGCCTTGTCAGTAGAGCATCTCAAAAGGTAGAGAGAGAAGTGTTTTCTGCCTCCAAGGAGGAAACTACAGGAGTTCCCAGAATTCTCAGGAGAAGACCATGCCCACACAGAGGCCTAATTGGCTATAACCCATTTGACAGACTGGACTCCACCCCTACACTCTTAATCCTTTCAAGTCCCAAATTGACACCAAATTATATAACTACCACATGTACCTGACTATCTATTGTACATTTATATCCCATCTGAAAGGAAATGTTTAACCATCTCTACAAATTAGATGAAGCTCTCTTAAGTTTATACTAGCTCTCCCAGTAGTTGGTGCTAGTAGGGGTTGGGTACTTTAGGTATTAAATAAACAAATGCTTTGACCTAAGATTTAATGCATAGTTAGCTCGGATGCATATGCGGTGTCACTCATTTTTGTCCATGCTAGAGTATTTTCAAGGCATGCTGTGGCTGCCAGGTGCTGTCACATCGGTACTCAGGGTAACCCTGAGTATAACAGATGAAACCTTGCCTGAGGCTGTCCGTCATCATCACAATTGTTCTTATAGCTGAGATCATTGAGACAGCCACTGTGTCATTCCATCTTGTGGAGGCTCCTCCTTTTTTTTGCTGCCCCCTACATTATGAAGCATGATGGTACTTTAGAGAAACAAATCCACAGCAACTCATGTATAAGAGAGTTTTCTAAAAAGGGTAAGTACACATCAAGAAAACATACCAATCCAGTACTGCCCAAGCCCATAAGTCCAACATTAACCCATTAACCCATATGTCCAACACCAATCCACAAAGTCTTCCTCCATCTCACAAAACAGATGCAATGATGCTGACTGCAGGAGGAAAGCCGAGTCAGTGAATGTGCAAGCATCTCAGTGCTGGCAAGGGTCTCCACAAGGCTGCTGAAGCATCCAGGGCTGCATCAGAGTAGGTCCATGCAGTTTCTCCTTGGGGATGTCTTGCAAGAAGTGAGCCTTGCCAGCTGAAGCAGGAAACCAGGATAAGGCAGCTGAACCCTGGTCCAACCATCACAAAGTAAGAGACCCTAGAACTAAAAAGGTGAGGCTCACTGAAATATGTATCCTCTGCCCTTCAAATAGCCCCACATGTGTTTATCGGCCAGGTTGGCACAATAAATTAACTGCCTCAATGTCCTTCTTCAAAGACTGGTCTCTCATGACAACAAATTCAACGTACATGATACAAAGTCTCTCCATCCTTGTCTTTAAGGAGCCTTCTGGTTGTACTTCTTCCAAGACAGAGTTGTTTGTTTGTTTGTTTGTTTGTTTGGCAGTCCATAGTGCTTTCAATATTCTTTGCCAACACTTTAATTCAAAGGTTCATGAGGAATCTGTACATGGATGAAGAGGTAGTGGTGTGAACAAGTAAGAGTATACTACATGATTTTAAATCAGGAAAGATCTACTTCAAAGTTGCATCCTCTGATCACACTTATTCAGCCTATTTGCTGAGCAAATAATCAGAGAAATTGGATTATATGAGGAAGAACGTGGCATCAGCATAGGAAGAAAGCTTACTAAGAACTTGTAAAACACAGATGACACTGCCTTGCTTGCTGAAAGTGAGGAGGACTTGGTACACTTGCTGAGGAAGATCAAGGACTGCAGACTCAATGCAAAAATATTTCAAGGAATAATGCAAGCAATCTAACATCCCTTCACATATCAGCACTACGATCTTGTAAAATGAAGATTGAATCAGTCTTTTCATTAAAACCATGAAACCATGTACCCAACAATAAAGTGAAAATTCCTTATCATGACCTATGTGGTGCGGTGAATTACTTAATATGGCTCCTTTTCCCCACAGTTAGAAGCTTATCATAGTAGCTACATCAATGGTCTCCACTATTGTGAGGAAGGCACATAGTGTACAGTGTCTCCACGAGTTGCAACTGACTGAATGACCCCTGACGGCAACAGCCATAGTTCTTCTTTCGGTGATATAGTGTAAATCTAGTCTCTATGCCTGGTTTATGGTCCCATTTGGTGTGACTTGCTTAATGAGGCAGGGTTAAGGTAGGATTAAATTTTAATACTAGGCTTATTAGAGAAGTTGAATAAAATCGCCACACTTAGTTTTTCCTTGGGAGAGTTATCTGAAAATTAGCTGACATATTTAATATGCTTATTAAAATAATACCTAATTTCCTGTTTTAAGCTATTTCCATATTAGGAAAATTGCCAGCTTCCTGCTTAATTAAGAAGACAGTAGACTAGCATCACAGAACTGGCTGAGACCAAGCCTTTCACATCTAACAAACAGAGTAGTGATGACCAGAATAAGTTCAACCTAATCTTTTGATATCACAAGGCTGAAAGCACACCTCCATTAACACCCCTGACACAGGAAAAACACCATCTTTGTGGGTTCTCCTCCATGACTGAGCCAGAAGTACAGAAGACTAGTTCTTGTGCTGAACCATCCTAAAGGACATCCATCAGCTGCCTGCACCGCCTTGAAAGGCTGATGGACTAGAACCCAAGGAGCTGACCTGGGGATTCTAGTTCCAGTGTGATCATTTACTTAGCTCACCAAGAAAGACCTTTTTCTTTCAGCCGTCTTGCATTTTTAAGCCGTTTTGCATTTTAAAAAATCATTTTATTGGGGGCTTGTACAATTCTTATCACAATCCATACATACATCCATTGTGTCAAGAACATATGCACATTTGTTGCCATCATCATTCTCAAAACATTTGCCTTCTACTTGAGCCCTTAATATCTGCTGCTCATTTTCCACCTCCCTTCCCACCCCCCGAATGACCTCTTCATCATTCCTATATTATTATTATTTTGTCATATATTATACTGTCTGACGTCTCCTCCTGCCCTCTTCTCTGCTGTCCCTGCCCCAGGGAGTAGGAGGCTATATGTAGATTCCTGAAATCAGTTCCCACTCTTCTACCCCACATTCTCTTCAGCCTCCTGGCATCGCCACTTTCATCACTGGTCCTGAAGGAGTCATCTGTCTTGGATTCCCTGTGTGTCCAGTTGCTATCTGTACCAATGTACATCCTCTGGTCTAGCCAGATTTGCAAGGTAGTATTGGGATTGTGATAGTGGCGGGGGCTTTGGGGAGGAAGCATTTAAGAACTAGAGGAAAGTTATATGTTTCATGGTTGCTACCCTGTACCCTGCCTGGTTCATCTCCCGTTTTGCATTTTTTAAGCCACACAATCTCTCTTGCTGTGGATCTTCATTAGCCTCACTTCTCTCTGACATCTGGTTCTTCGGATTTACGGCAACCTATTGCCTGACCTGATAGTTAACAGTTGATTGGTTGTGAGTGAGAAGAATTATCAGATGGACCTCTGAACTCTCAGTTTGACACTTACCAGTCTCATCAGGCTCACAGTCATGTGAGCCTTTTTCTTGGTGGTTCAGGAGTTCTGTGAGACATTTCAGCAAATTTCAGAACCTTGAGAATATTGAAGGGACAAGTGGTGATTAAGATCAGGGATGATGGAATGCTGTTGTGTTTGGAATAGTCACACATCTGAGTTATCTTTAACTCGTTTCATAGGGACACATTCTCGCAAATTACCGGTTTATAAGGTGCTGATACTTTTTCATCATAGGTTTTCAACAGCATCTCAAATCATTTTTCTATATTATATGGAAGAAAATTTGTTTGCCTTCAATCATAAAAGAGCCTGAATTCAAATACATTTCAGGCCTTTGCAGTTGCTGTTTCTCTTTCTTTACATTTAGTTGACTTATCTTCTGTATTCAATTTCCATTTAAAAGTGTTTTCCCCCCTTTCTCCCTATGAAAGTTTGAAGTCCCTGGGTGGACAATCAGTTAAGAACGGATTATTCATTAAAAGGTGGTATTTTGAACCTACTCTGAGTCATCTTTGAGAAGGGTCTGCCAGTCTATTTCCAAAAAACAAAACAAACAAACCACAAACCAGTCATTGAAGAGCCAGTGGATCCCAGTATACTCTGACTTATGAGAGATCACTTATGAGGTCATGCACTGGAAGTTGATTTATTTGGAGCTGGTGTTGCTACTGTTCATCCCTGCCCGAGAATCTTGAATTTATAATCACAGCACTTTGAACACATTTTAATAATGGAATCACACAACATACCACGTATTATTTTACCACATCGTATTGTGCTTCCCAGATGTTTCCATTTTTACAAATCGAAAATTTGTAATAACTCTGCAGCCAGTAAGTATATGAGTGTTTTTTTAATCCAACACTATGCACTTTCTGTTTCTGGGTCACATTTTGGTAATTTTCACAATATTACAAGCTTTTTAATGTTGCTATTATACGCTGTTATAGTCCACAGCAGTGTCTCCCAAGTGAGCAATACCACTCCCTGTGATGTAGTGGAACAATTCAGAGAGATTGCCAAAGCAGATAGCTGTACTTTATCTGTGATAAAGAGAGAAAAGACTGAAATTGTCAAAGATTTCATTTTGCTTGGATCCACACAAAATATTCATGGAAACAATAGTCAAGAGATCAAAGGACACATTCCTTTTGGGTAAATCTGTTGCCTAAGACCCTTTCTACTGTGGGAAAGCAAGTATGTTACTTTGATTTCCGTGTGCTGGGCATAAGTCATGGTATTTTCAATTGCCCAATATGCATGCTCAAATTGGCTATTGAATAAGGAAGGATGACTGAAGAAGAAGTTCCATGTTTGAATTTTGATGCTTGCAAAGAAGAGGGAGAGAATGTAAACTGCTAAAAGAACAACACATCTGTCTCAGATACAGTCCAGCCAGACTGCTACTTAGAAGCAGCAATGTTAATAATTCATCTCATGGTCTTTGCACAACGTTATCAGGAGAGACCAGTCCTTGGAAAAGGTGTCATTCTTGGTAAAGCAGAAGGGCAGGGAGGAAAAAGACCATCTTCAACAAGATGGATTGACACCGTGGCTGCGCTAGTGGCTCAAATATCACGATTGTGAAGACAATCATGCAGGACTGGGTTGTGCTTTGTTCTGTTGTACATGAGACCTCGAGGAGACGGAACTGACGTAACCTAACAGCAGGAACAACCTACTTTAGTATAAAGATTTTCAGTTGTCAGGGGTTGCTAAGTAACTCACTTTTTTTTTAAAGGGGTTCAGTGTGCCAAATAAGTTTGGGAACTTACTTGCAAACATCTCCTTTCTATGCGCTGTTGTAAAGTGCCTTCCTGTTTATTCTGATTCATAGCAATCCTATGTCCACCAGAACACAACTCTACCTGGTCTTGCAAAATCCTCACTGTTGTTATAGTTGAGCCTATTGGAGATACCGTGTCAATCCATCTCCTTAACGAGCTTCTCCTTGTCAGGTTTTCCGGGTCTAGCTCTCCTGATATTTACAAAGTCCGAAAACAAAGTCTCCCTTCTAGGGAGCATGTTGACTGTACTTCTTTGAAGAGCGATCTGTTTTTCCTTCTAACAGACTACAGTGCTTTTAATAGTCGACACTAACACCATAATTCAAATGCTGGAATTCTTCTTTGGTCTTCCATATTTATTGCCCAATTTTGGTCAGGCATACAAACATTAATCCTCAAAGTGACATCCTTTCTCTCTGGCACTTTAAAAAAAGCTCTTGTTCAGCAGACTTACCCCGTGAATATACTCCATTTGAATCCTTGACTGCTGCTTCTGTGAGCTTTGATGTGGAATCAAAATGCTAGAAAATCAAGCCGGATTCACAGCAGGGTGAGGAACAGGAGATATTGTTACTGAAATCAAATGGATCTTGACTGAAAGCCGAGAATACCAGGAGGATGTGTTTTATTGACTATGTGAAGATATATTTTGTTGTGAAGATCATAAGAAACAATGGATAATGTTGAGAAGAATGGAAAATCCAGACGATTGATTGTGTGCATGCAGAACCTATACACAAAACAAGAGACAGTTTTTGATCATAACAATGGAATATCGTATGGTTTAACATCAGGATGGTGTGGGTAAGGACGTTAACTTTCAGCATAGATATTCAATCTATATGATGAGTAAATAATCGGGGAAGCTGAATTATATGAAGAAGAATATGGTGTGAGAATCAGAAGGAGGTTTATTAAAACCTGATATATGTCGATGACATAGCCTTGTTTCTAAACACAAAGAAGTTTTCTGTACACTGGGAAATGAATCCTTCCTGTGACACGGGCTAGTGCAGTACTTGCTCGGTTGAAGTGGTCTGAAACGGAACCACAAAATCTCCAAAAGATGACATTATGTTGATATACATGCTTTTTATTTGTCTTCATTTGAATTTTATTAAGCTTTAACATTATTCAGGGAAGATTTATGCCTGTTTCATTCAGAAATTATACCTGATACATAGGAGGCACTTAAATACATCTGTTAAATCCTAAATTCGGTATCAGTCTCCCCACCTCCCCTTATTGTCATCTAAGGAGCCCTGTTGGTATAGTGGTTATACATTGGGTAGCCAACTGCCAGGTCAGCAGTTTGAAACCACCAGTTCTTCCTCAGGAGAAAGGCGAGGCTTTTTACTTCTGTAAAGATTTGCAGTCTTGTTGCTACTGGTCATAATCCACTCAATGAGAATGAGTTTGATTTTCATGGTATCACCAGGTAATACCAGGTAGTATCTACTTCTCTGAGGTCTTTGAGGTATAATGGCAACCTCCCGACCATATTGGAATGCTTTCTTGAAATAATTTTTGGTCTCCAATAAATTTTGCTATACTCTTAATTTCAGGGTAAAAAGTCCAATTTATACCAGACTTGGCATTAAATTGGTCTATTTATTATTATGCCCCGTCATCTTAAGGGTGGCTTGTCAAAATTTAACATTTAGTGTTTGTTTAAAAAATTAAATATATCCTCATAAATATAATCTCAAAAGGTTTATATGTATTTTATTGAGTTTGAAGATCACTTGTTAGGCCTTTTCTCTATTGATTAAACAAACATTGAAGAACAAAAAGTGAAATAAATTCTCAAATGATAAGGATTTAGATTCTTTCGCAGTGAGGCTTAAGTCATGTTTTTATGTTATTAAGATACTATGAAAAGCTTGATTGGAGTTTATTATACTTTTTGTGTTGTTTCCAGGTTTGGAGACAACTTTTTAAATTACTTCAAAAATACGTAAGTATATTAAAACAAAAATCTCTCAGCATGATAGGATTTTTTTAACTTACCCAAAATATACATCTATTCCATTGCTGAAGGCAACTTTCCCATTAGAAAAATGTATGACTCTCATAGGGTAAAATGCTATTTATATTTTTTAATATAAAAAATGTCCATCAGATTCCTAGACAAGATGAAGACTAAAGAAGAAACAGAAATGAAAAATAAATGCAGACAAGTAACAAACATAAAGTGTATATAAAAACAAAATTGCTCTTATTGTAGAAATCACCGGAGGTGTCTGGTATCTGGGAAAAGTATACATATGCCATCCTTGATTTTTCTTGGTTTCTGAGTTCAACTTTAGGAATGTGAACTCCAAAAGATTAAAAATAACAGAGTGCACAGACTATATTTTAAGAATGATATACTTGTTTAATGCCTTTTTAAAATTTTTAGTAGTTTGATTTAAAAATATGTAAACAATGTAATTTGCTTGTCCAATAAACAAATTACAAAAGTAAATTAAAATAATCAGTTTGACACTATTTACAGTGTTTTTCATTGTGTAGAATATTTGAGAACAGTAACAAATATTTTTTTCTTTCTTTTCTTTAATTAAATCATCTTATTGGGTGCTCATACAACTCTTATCACAATCCACACAAACATCCATTGTGTCAAGCACATTTGTACATTTGTTGCCATCATCATTCTCAAAACATTTTCTTTCTACTGGAGCCCTTGATATCAGCTCCTCAATTTCCCCCTCCATCCCCACTCCCCCTCCCTCATGAACCCTTGATAATGTATAAATTATTATTATTTTGTTATATCTTACACTGTCTGATGCCTCCATTCTCCCATTTTTCTCTTGTCCATGCCCCACGGAGAGGGTTATATGTAGGTCCTTGTAATTGATTCCCCCTTTCCACCCCACCCTCCTTCCACCCTCACGGTATTGCCACTCTCACCAATGTTCCTGAGGGGTTCATCTGGCCTGCATTCCCTGTGTTTTCAGCTCCTATCTGTACCAGTGTACATCCTGGTACATCGTTCCGTTGTTGTTGTGGTAGTTATTGTTCTATTTTCTATTGTTGCTTCATTGTGCTTGGTCTTGTGTCGGTGCATAAGTTGATGCTGCATGTCAATTTGGAAAGGATATGGGATGGACAAACTGGAAGAGAGAACAATGGGGGTGACAATTCAGGGGGGACATGGGAAAGGGAGCATTGGGGGAAAGGAGGTGGGTGTAAAAACTCAGGGACAAGGGAACAAGAGACCGAAAAATGATGGCAAGGAGGGTGTAGGAGGTCAGGCAGGGCTGGATCACGGACAATGTAGCCGAGAGGAATTCCTGAAACCCAAATGAAGGCTGAACATGATAGTGGGACAAGAGGAAATTAAAAAGAAATAGAGGAAATAACTAGGAGGCAAAGGGCATTTACAGAGATCTAAATACAGGCATATACATATGTAAATATATTTATATACGACGAGGGGGGAAATAGACCTATTTACATATGTTTATAGGTTTAGAAACAGATGGACAGTGGGTCCCTACTCAAGTACTCCCTCAACAAAAGAACACTTCGTTCTAATAATTCAGTAGTCTGAGACGCTCACCTTCCCAACATGATCACTGAAGACAAAGCAGATGCGTAAGCAAAGGTGGTGAAGAAAGTTGATGGTTCCCGGCTATCAAAAGATATAGCATCTGGGGTCTTAAAGGCTTGAAGATAAGCAGCCGGCCATCTGTTAGAAAACCAACAAAGCTCACATGGAAGAAATAAGCAGCTTGACCTGACACGGTAACAAATATTTTAAACCAATATGATTTCCTTCATAATTGTGATCCTTCAGATTCCTCTATTTCATTGATTATGGGAAATCAGAGAGAATGGTATGATTGAGCTTTATATATAAACATAATCTATATAAAATATGTAGCACATATACATAATATAGCTATAGATTAGTATGTATACATGGATAGATAAATAAAATAAACATAGTATATACTATTTACATATTAATAAACATTCTTCCTAACTTGACAGGCAAAGAAAAGTGACAAATCTTTATAAATTATATGACTAAATCCCATCAGCAAAGAGAAGGGCTAATAACCTTTAAACAAAATGGGAAACTTTTTAATAAAGTGAAAGCATGTCCATTTTAAAGCTTTAAACTTTATAAAGAATTTGAGTTCTAAGAGACATATAAAAAGAACATTGATAGCAAGGCAGAAAACTCACCCAAAGATGCATGGAGACAAAAGCAATGATCACAAACAGGTTCGTGGATCCTGAAAATCTAGATAACTGTTGTGTACATAGGTTGTGTGTAATTTCAAGGACACTTGAATGATCAACTTAACTCCAAAGGTGAATTTGCTTAGTCTCTACAAACACATGCATATCCATCAGACAGAGACTGTCTCAAAATATTCTTATAGTTATTTTTGTTGTTTCTTATCAGTAGAAATTGTGTAGGCTTTAAGTACTCACATGTAAATGCTATTACTAGATTGCTAGTGCTACAATATCTCTTGCTCCACACAGAGAAACCTATTTATTTCACTTATTGTCCAGTGTCCTTTATTTCTGTCTTTCAGAATATAATTGGAAAAGAAATTTCAAGGGTTGTTCCCTATTGGTTTTCATGTTAAAAAAAAGACTGTGGACCTCTCATGAAAACAAATAACATAAAACACTTTTAGTCTGAATTTTCACATCATATAGCGTTTATGCTAAAATATTTTTGGAGTAAGACTCAGTATTGCTCTTCTATGGGGGCAGTGGTGTGGATTGTATTTAAGGGTGCATTTTCTGGGTCAACAAAACTAGTTATAGTCATGTATGTATCAGAAAGAAATTCACACCAAGAAAGTAATTTATATTAAGGAATTGTCTGCAACCCAATGGATTCAAGTCTATTCATCAGATGCTAGATGGAGGCCAGCAAGAAGAGGAAGCAGGAGGTGGGAGATCACCAGTTCATGGCTCCAGTCACTTTGATCCAAGGTCAGCAGGGACATAACAGGGTGTGGACAGTTCCCAGGGTGGCCAGGCCATCTGGGTTGCTGTCCATAGAAGCCAGACACAGTCAGCATACAAGCAAAGGAAGGGAGAAGGACAAGAGTGAGAGAAACCACTTCTCCACTGGGTCACTTATAAATAGACCACACTCCCAAAGAGACATCATTCAGCTATGACTTAAGTGATAGTTTGAACTCTACCCACATCGTATTAAAAGTTTGACTTGCTGACGCAAAATCTAACCATCACAACGTATCTCAGCTAAACTTTCACAATAAGATAGTCTAAAAAAATAGTTCTGACAAGTTAATTCACAATTTAATAATTTTTTAAAAAGAAAAACATTCAAGACTCCAAAATCTTTATTTATTGGTTGTTGGATTTGGTTGATTTCCTCTTTTTTTCTACTCAGGTAATTTCCCTTCACTTTAGTCCTTTTAATGCTTTGATATCTGGAGATCTCCCTGTCATCCATTCAAAAACCGTTTTCATCTGACTTGCCTTCCCTCACAATCTGGGTCTCTGATTTTTGTCATTGTTTGTTTGTTAGTTTCCCTGTGCTTTGTTTGTTTTCTTCTACTCTGAGTATAGATCTAGTCTTACCAAATCTTCTGATTCTGCAATAGCTTCCCTACCAACACAGTTTTGGAGGCAAAAGGAAACGATGCATCCTTGCAAACGCCCTCGGCTGGGGCAGTCTTCTAAGCACTCTCTCTGCTTTTCTTTCCTCCGTGGACCTCTTTCTTCAGCATCCCCTCAGTTCTTGCACCTTCCCCAACCATCACTGCCAGATTCTGTGGACAAAAGAGCAACAAAGTGGGAAATAAGTTCCAGGACAAAAAACCCCAACACCAACTCAGTAACATGTTCTCTCAGACTCAGCTAAGCGGACTTAAAAACAGATTTCAGTTTGTTTGCTTTTTGAATGAAGGGGAAAGTGCAGAGTCGAGACCCAAAGCCCATTTGTCAGCCACTGGAGATCCCCTCACAGAGAGGTCTAGAGGAGGAGATGAGTCAGTCAGGGTGCGATGTAGCACTGATGAAGAATACAGCTTTCCTCCAGTTCCTAAATGCTTCCTCCCCTCCAACTACCATGATCTGAATTCTACCTTGCAAGTCTGGATAGAGCATAGGATGTACACTGGTGAAGATAGGAGCTGGAGGCACAGGGAATCCAGGGCGGATGATACCTTCAGGACCAGGAGTGTGAGGGGCGATCCTGGGCGGGTAGAGGGTGAGTGGGTTGGAAAGGGGGAACCAATTACAAGGATCTACATGTGACCTCCTCCCTGGGGGACGGACAACAGAAAAGGGGGTAAAGGGAGATGCTGGATAGGGCAAGATATGACAAAATAATAATTTATAAATTATCAAGGGCTCATGAGGGAGGGGGTAGCGGGGAGGGAGGAGGGAAAAAAGAGGACCTGATGCAAAGGGCTTAAGTGGAGAGCAAATGTTTTGAAAATGATTAGGGCAAAGAATGTACAGATGTGTTTTATACAATTGATGTAGGTATATGTGTGGATTGTGATAAGAGTTGTATGAGTCCCTAATAAAATGTTAAAAAAAAAACCAACAGATTTCAGAAACAGCAATGCCTCAGTGTCCAGTAGATGCAAAAACTTCTCGAAGGACCAAATCTTAGCTACAAACAGTTTAAGACCAGGTTCTTGAAGCACAGAAGGAAGGTCAAAGGATAGCCATGCTGTGACACAATAGGTCTCTACACCCCCAGAATAACCAGTCCTCAGTGGATCTGATCACCAGGAAGACCTGGATGTTGCAGAGGAGTGAGAACAGTCAAACCGGGAGAAGCAGGAGTTTGAGCAGTCAGGCCTGGAGCAACAAGTGCTGCATCTGTGACACTGGATCCTGCGCTGCATCCAAGTCTGGAATAACCTGTTCTGGAACAACCACTTCCAGAATTGTGGAGCAAGATTCCTGCTACCTTAATTCCAGCGAGCTTTTTCTGCCAGTGATTCAGAAGCCTCCCCACCATCGATATATTTTTAAATTACCCCACAAACATACAGCCTGGATATGTGTGAAGGAAGATGTAAGTCTGGGAAATGACTCCATTGATGTTCTTTGTCGTAGGACTTCACAATGTAAAATGATGTGTCGCTGCCTTGTTAGCCTGGTTCTCCCGATTCCTACTGTATAGATTGGTTGGGGTGAGGGGTAGGTAATATGGTTGACATTTAGGCAAAGGTTTCAATAATTGCCTCCTGATAGATTACCTTAGCCATTCTGGATAGCCTGATAAAAGATGGTCTTCGCTAAAATAGCTGCACCGAATACTACCCTGGCTGTCTTCAGGATGCATCCTCAAGAATAGGAACTAAGAATACAAAGATGTGTGATGGAGAGCCATTTGTGTTTCTTACTAAACAACTTAGGGTGGAGGGTTAAGCAATAAACACCCCAAATTATTCCTTATTTGTATATTGCCCTTATGTATTTTGCTGCAATATGGTAATAATAGTACCAGTATGACTGGATGTCTGCAAATAAATAAAATAATATCCAATTTACCTTTAAAAAACCTTCATCCTGAGGTTTGGATGATAACACACAACATCATGATTGAGAAAATATTGAAGTTGTCAAGGAATTTTTTACTTGAATCTGCATTCAACAGGCAACAGCAGTGATGGAATGAAACCGCATATTTCATTGAACAAATCTGCTGCAAAGTGTTAAAAAGAAGTGATAAAGTGTTAGAAAAAGAAATCGTCATCTTGAAGACGAAGGTGCCCCCAGTGAAAGCCATCAGGAGAAAGTGGGGGCTTTCTACTCCAGAAAAGAGTTCAGTCTTGGGAATCAGCAGGGGCAGTTAAACCCTGTCACTCTACGTCAGAAACTACTTGATGGCAGTGAGAAAGAGAGACTGAGGGAAAGCAATGGTATTTTAAATAATGTACCACAAGGTCAGCAGTTTGAGACCAGCAGAGGCTCCTTGGGAGCAAGATGAGGTTTTCTACTCCTCTATAGATTAAAATCTCAGAAACCCACACTGGCAGTACTTAGTGTGTTATCCAATAAGGTGCAACGAGTCGAAATTTATTTAATGACAGTGAGTTTCATTTTTTTTGAGTATGCACACAAAAGTTGGAAAATGAATAAGAGCAAGGAATACAATGAAAATTATGTATTTGACAATGGTGTTGGCAAAGAATTTTGCACAAGTATCATGGGCTGTCATAAGCCTGAGAACACTTGATAGTGTGGTGGACTATGCCTGAAGATGTTAGTGTACAAGGTAAGAAGTTGAAACCCGCCCATCTCTATGCAATAGAAATGTGAAGCTCTCTGTTCCCATAAAGATTTACAGTTTTGTAAGGGGTACCTATGACTCACAAGCAATGAAAGGGCTGTGGGCTTCATTGACCCAGAATGAAAAGCAAATCTGCCTTTTAAGAAGTGCAGTCAGATTGTTCCTTCAAAGTGAGAAGTGATGACATTACCAGGAGTCTCTAGGACCTGGAAAAAGACCCAGCATTTGGTAAAGTCGAGACTCATCCAAAACAAGATGACCTTCAACAAGATAGATTGATTGTACAGTGGTAACAACAATGGACTCAAACCTAGTCTCAGTTATAAGGACGGCACAGGATTGGACAATACTTTGTTGTATATAAAGTCATTGCTATGAGGAATAATACACGAATCATATCAATTATTAGTAATCTATCAATCATTATATTATCCAATAATAATTATTCATCTCCTTTCTCCCCACAAATTTAAGCAATGGCTTTCAGATGCTTCATTTCTGCACCCACCTTTGCCCTTTTGCAGAGACTTACATTCTTTGTGAATTGAGAGAAATATCCACCTCATTACCCATATGATCTCATTTTAACTACCGTATATACTCAAATATAACCCGACCCGAGTATAAGCGGAAACCAGAAAAACTGATTAACTCGAGCGTAAGCCTAGGGTGGGAAATGCAGGATGCGAATTAACACAGAGACCAGAGGGGAGAGATGGAGCACCAGCCACAGACACATAGGATGGCTCTGATTGGTTAGATGTGAGTAAACAAACATTCAAAGCCCTGCAGTGTCAGCGGGGCTTTGAATGCACAGCGGAGAAACGGCAATCACCTGCGAGATGTTACACCTCACTGGTGTAGCACTGACCCTTTAATATAAGCCGAACCCCGACTTATCCACGAGTATATATGGTAAGTTTCTCTGTTCCTATTCCTTTCCAGACCCACCCTGTTTTATGCATGCAGCCTCCTCCTCTTTTATTATTCTGGCAAAAAAAAAAAAAGGAAATCAACCAAATTCACTGCCATTGAGTGGATTCTAAACTGTAGAAACTGTAGAACAGGGTAGAACTGCCCTTGCGGGTCTCAGACACTGTAACTTTGTTGCTATTGTGAACTGTCACCATGTCTGTTTGGGCCCAGGACACCCTGTACACAACAGAAGGAAACATTGTCCTGCTTCCGCCATCCTCACACTTGTTCCTATTCTTGAGCCCACTGCTACAGCCACCTGGTGAGTCCATATCTCGGAGGGCCTTTCTCTTTTCCCCTGCCCCTCCACTTTAGCAAACGTGAAGTTCTGCTCCAGGGACTGATCTCTCCTGAAAATATGTCCAAAGTATGTAATAGGAAGGCTCTCCATTCTTGTTGCTACAGAGCCCTCTGGCCGTACTTCTTCCAGGACAGATCAGTTTGTCCTTTAGCAGTCCATGGAACTTTTAATATTCTTCTCCAGCACCACAACTCAAATGCATTATTTTTCTTCTGCTTTCTTTATTCAATGTCCAATTTTCACGTGCTTATGATGCAATTGAAGATAGCATTGTTTGGTCAGAAGTGTTTTAGTGCTCAAAGCAACATTCTTGAAGCAAAGCTAATGAATGCAACTCATCATTTTATCTCTTGACTGCAGCTTCCATTAACATTGACTGTGGATCCAAGCAAGACAAAATCCTTGAGAGTATCATTTTTGTTTTCCTTCATCATGAGGTTACCAATTGTTGCAGTCGTAATGATTGTGGTCTTCTTTAAGTTGAGTTGTACTCTGTACTGAAGACGGCCATCCTTGATCTTCAGCAAGTGCTTCAAGAAGTACTCTTCACTTTCAGCAAGCAAGGTTGTATCATCTGCCTATCACAGGTCGTGATAGACATAGCCTTCTTCCAATCTAGCTGCCACGTTCTTCTTCATGGGAGCCAGCTGCTCTGATGGTTTGCTCAGCATATCGTTTAAGTAAGCCTGCTGAGATACAACCGTGTGGCACAACTTTTCCTGACTTGAAGTCACTCAGTGTTCTCTTGTTCAATTCGCACAGCTGCCTCTTGATCGATGTCCAAGCTCCCCAAGAGCACATTGACGTGCTCTGGGTTCCCCCTTCTTACGTTTATCCATAGTTTGTTATGACCACACAGTTGAATGCCTTGGCAAAGACAACAAAGCACAGACCTCTATTTTGGTATTCTCTGCTTTAAGCCAATATCCATTTGACATCAGCAATGATATCCCTTGTTCCACATCCCCATCTGAATCTGGCGTGGACCTCTCTGGCCCTTTCCATCTACTGCTACAACAGTTGTTGGATGATCATCAGCAACATTTCACTGACATGTGTTATCTGTGGTATTGAACATTTTCATGGGTCACCTTTCGTTGGAATGGGTACAAGTAGTCTTTACAGGAATAGAAAGCCTCATCTTACTGCCACGTTAAGAGAAGGAAATATATATTGATAATAGGCAGCATATTGCTAAATCCCAAGACCAATTATCTGCCATTCTTTTCATTTGCTTTCTAATTTTAATATAAAACAATGGGTTTCCTGACTAAGTTTTGTGCATTGTGCCAGTAAATTTGAGGAAATATGCTTCCTAATTAAAAATATTCTCAGTGAACATCTGTTCAGAGAGGAGAAAGCTAACTGGGAGGTAGTTGTAGCATGGTTGAAACTAGAGGTAGCATGGCTTCCAGTTCAAGTAATGTAGAAAGGGTGATTTCTTTAATTATGTAGAATTATGAAGAATTATGTAGAAATATAATAGAAGAATTATATCTCTTCAATTATGCAGAAACTATCATTTTTTAAAAGGAAGAACAGGACAAGAGAGAAATGGAGAAAGAGGAAAGAAAAATAAGGAGAAGACGGGCAATATAGAATGGAGGAAGAAAAATTGAGAAAGATGACCAGGGCACTTTCTAATATATTTTACAATATAAACCTATTGTTCTCTTAGTTCAGGTGCATGATTATGGGTAAATTGATTCTTATCCCATTAAACAAAGTGTGTGAGCTCAGGTTTTAAAATTGGGTTACCCACTGTATAGCATCAGCAACATATCAAGGTGTTTGCAAATCCTAGTTGACCAGCCTATGAGGGTTACACACATGACATGAGGGGACTTTAAGCAAGAAATAAGAAATATCCCAAGAACTTCTTAGTTGCCAGATTATTTTGCTTAGGTTTCAGCATTAATAAAGTAGGAGAAGACACTATGATGTTTCAGTAATATAAGAAATAAATTGGAAAATAACTAGTACAAAACATACAGAGAAAAAGGCAATTTAATTATATTTTGTGATTAATGTGTTTTACCAATGAATCCTTTTCTCGTTTCTCTCTTAACTTTAATCTTTTCTAAACAAAGCAAAACAAATCTGAATCTGAGATAAAATAGTGGTTTATAGTCTTTGGCCTATTTTAAAATACTAATCTTATTAAATTCTAATAAAACTTTTTATGTAGAGAATAACTTTTCATGCATGTCAGGTATGCGCGTATTAAATGCAATGCTTGCTGTTCATTTCACATGGTTAATTAATGTGCAGGAACGAACGGGGTAAAGTTGGTGATCGAATTGTGCAGTTCTTTCTTATTCATAAATGGTCTTGCTAACATAAAGTAGACAAAATCAATGTTAGAAACACTTAAAAAAGATGTTATATAAACTTCTTAGAGATGTTATGTGTCTTGCATCGATCACCTTTTAAGTAGGCATCAAATGATCTATGCATAAAAATGTACTCTGAATATTTCTGACAATCATCACTGCCTTTTGATATATATATAAAGATAGCTAGCTAGATAGATGATATAGATAGATAGATAGATAGATAGATAGATAGATAGATAGATAGCAACATACATTTCTGTAATATAAATGTTATGGAAATTCAGGCAAAATTTATGCATTGACATGTTCCTATCTTCTTTTCACATGTCATATTAGAGAACTCAGATATCAATGATACTTAGGGCAACAACAGTGAAAATATCTCTAAAGTTTGCTGGAAAGATATTCTTTGTTGATGCTTGGAAACTTAATAACTCCTTAAGATGTATTTAGGGAGCCCTGGATGCACAGTGTGATCCTGCTAATCACACGGTCAGCAGTTAGACATCCCCAGTTGCTCCTTGGGAGGAAGATGGGGCTTCTGCTCCACGGCCTCAGCTAACAGCAGCAGCAGTTCTACCCTGTCCTCTAGGTTCGATATCAGTTGGAATTGAGTGGAACTCAGTTGAGTTGTTCTGATTTGGTATGACATCCAGACTACTTCTATCTTGCACTATTAAAATTGTGACATACCATTTTTTTAGATATTGTTCATTCTGCTTCATAAAATGTGACATTTCTTAGGCCTCGGCAAGGCAATTCATTTACCAAGCAAAACGCATGATAATCTCCACACTCAAAAAGCTTTAATATTCAGTACTAGAAAATTAAAACTATACAAATAACTTTTGAAGAGGTAGCAGTAATGTGACTGTACAGTGCAATAAATAATAAATTGTGTCATAACTGACCCATTCTAGAAACCTGAAATATCAGCTTTCAGATCAAAGTGAAAAGCAACTATAGTAAAATGCTAAATATGCACTTGGTGAACTGGTTTTTTATGTAGCTGTAAAAAGAGAAAGAAAGAACAAAAACCACAGTAAAATTGAGTGCATCTATTAATTGTATATCTGGGCACTAGCATGTAGGACATTGCATAAGAAACGTCCACAAACAATTGAGATTCCCATAGAAAAGAAATACTGGTGATTCAGAGAAAAGAAACAGTAGTTTTTGAAAGTAACATTAAAAAAAATCTATCAAGGGAATATACTAAATAAGGTAGTTTACCTAGTAAATAAAGCTGGCTGTCAGCGCACACTCAGGATGTAGACATAACTCTTGGAAGTCTAAGTAATGTCATAACAAACTACACACACACAAAATAAAACTAACAACAACCACCCCTACCCCTATACTAACAAGCAAAACAAAAAGAAAGACATAGAAGGACACTAATCAAAAAGACCATTTAGATTTGAATAAAGAACAAAATGAAGTTAAGAAGCTATCTCACGCAGTGTTTATGGTTTAACAACAAAATCTTGGCACCACCTCTCTGTCACCCCGGCCCCTCTGTCTTGAGCTCTTCAACTGGCACAGGCACTGAGCTCGGATGGCAGTCCTCCATAGCTGACGGACAGACGCACAAGGAGGCCTCAGGTGGATGCTGGGAGAGAAACAGATGAGGAATCTAGATGGATAGCTTATGGACCGATGGCAGTCTCATGGTATAGCCCCTCCTCTGGGCAGCAGCTCTACAGGAGAAAAGACAAGGCTTTCGTTTCCCATAAAGAAGTATCATCTTAGAGAGCTACAAGGATGCTTCTATTCTCATCCATATGGTCACTCTGAGTCACATTTGATGACAGTGAGCTTGGGTTTTGGTTTGATAAAGAAGACAGCATTTGTTGTAACTGGACCAATAAAAAATTCACGATGGAGAAAATGTGAGGTTACCGGAATGCCATTTATTTAGGTCTCCGACTAATATTCATGGAAGCAGCAGTCAAGAAATAAAATCAACTGTTACATTGGGAAAATCTACTGGGGAAAAAAAACCTTTTTGAAGTGTGAAAATGTTCACTTTAAGGAGTGAGTTAAGCCTGGACCAAACAATGGTACTTTTAACACCTCACATGTGAGGAAAGCTAGACTGGGGAAGAATTAAAGCATTTGCGTCGTAGCTTTGGAAAAGAATATTGAATATACCGCAGGTCATCCGCACAACAAGGAAACCTGTCCTGGAAGAAGCCCAACCACAATATTCTGAAGAAGAAAGGATGGCTAGACTTTGTGTCATATGCTTTGGACATATTGTCACGTGGGACCGGACCATGGGAAGGATATTATACTTGGTAAAATGGAGAGTCTGCAAAAAGCAAGGCCTTTATTGAATGGATTTATAGAGTGGCTACTACATTTGTTTACAACATAGTATGGATTGTGAGGAGACACAGGACCAAGCGATTCTCTGCTATCACGAGCATCGAGTCAACAGCTGGGCTTTTGGGCCGTGCCGAACAAAAACCAGAGTTATTTCTTTGAAAAATTTAACAGTACGGATAGCCTCTCACTGAATGATTTTAAAAGTGAGAGGGAGAAAGAACAAATAATGACTATCTAAAGGATTTCATAGAAAGGTATCACTACCACATGCAATGGATATAAACGAGTTGCAGTATTTTTAAAATACATTTTTATTGCGTTTTTCAGTGAAGGTTTATACAACAGATTACGTTTTCATTTAATGATTTCTCTAAAATTGTTCAGTAACATTGGTCACTTTGTCTTCATTCCACAAGGTAGTAGAAAGTAACAAAAGTACAACAAATTAAGAATGACTGGAAGGAAATGTATATTTAAATGCTTCCCTACCCCTGCTGAGATGGTTGTTATGCATCCGTCCAGCTGCTAGCTGGAAGGCTACAGTTCCAAAGGAACCCCCAGTTGTTCTGCGGAAGAAAGACAAGGCTTCTTATTTGCATAGGAGTTGCAGTCTCAGAAACCAATAGGGGCACTTCTATACTGACCTTTCGGGTTGCTGTGAGTCTATATTGACTTGAAGGCAGTGAGTATGAGTTTTTAGGTTTTGATATCTATAGTAATTCACTCTCTGGGGTGCTCTGTGGACAGAGATTTTTCCATTGTTGGTCAATGGTCCAAGGGAATTCAATGAAGGTTTGTTGCTCATGGGTCCCTCTGCTAATGCATTTGGGCTTCCACCGTCATCCATAGCCTTCTGCAGAATTGGAGCTCTCATATATTTTCCTCTTCTGTTCTTGCATTGTATTATTTTCCATTTTTACACCACACAGATTGATGTGCTGCTTCTGTGTGGGGTTAGCTGTCACCTTGCATGGATGGCTGCTTGTTTGAAGACAAGGTTTGGGGGACTCAGATGATATTCTTTCTAATAGCAGGCCACCAACGGTTTTCTTCCCTGAACTTGGTTAATGCATCCTTATCCGCAGCGATCCCTTCATGAGGCCGCATCAAAAGAACGGGCAAAGTGAAGGTCAGTTACAATCGAACACCTTATCTTTTGATCTCACTTTTGGCCCATTTCAAACTTGTTCTAGGTTTTAAGCATTTTGGTTTTCTTTTCACCTGTAGATTTTCGCTATTTTATTTTGTTATTGCTGGTGGATTTTTCGTTTCTGTAGGTTTTTCAGTATATGAAACCCAGGGTGGGTGAATCTCTAGAGACAGTGAGAGTAAGAAAGGGCAGCTTGCAGGGAAACGGGAGCTAAAAGTAACACAAGAAAGAAGAGCCTGCTCTCTAAGTGTTTCTAGTAACAACTGTATAGCTCTTCTTGACATGAGCGAAGTATCGAATTGTATGTTATTGGGTTCTGTCACCATGAAATTGTTTATTAACTTGTTTGTAAAGTTTTAACGACATCTCTCTCTAAAAACAAAGGAGCTGAGTGTTGCTAGTTAAGGCTTATGACTGATCGTGGGCTCCACATTTCTTCTTATCTCTAAGGTGAATATATGTCTCTGTTGTACTACAGTCACAATATTATCAGTAATTTGAGCGATATTATACCAACGTCCATGGAGCCTTTAATAATTCTAATAATAGTTGTATTAAACTAGCCCCTGGTATAGAATTTATAAAACTGTGGAATCTTGGTATATGGGAAAGCTTTATTAAAAAAAATCATTTTATTGGGGGCTCTTACAACTCTTATAACATTCCATATATCAATTGCATCAAGCATATTTATACATTTGTTGCCATCATCATTTTCTCAACATGTGCTTTCTATTTGAGCCTGGGTATCAGCTCCTCTGGGAAAGCTTTTGAGACTAAGTTACATGGGATATTCTATTATGCATCTTAAAGTCAAGCGACTGAATTATGTTTAAGAAAATAATAAGGGTTCTTACAGAATACAAAGGACATTAGCACTCATGCACTATGGCAGACGCATGTCCGCTGGGCTCAGACATGCTTAGGAAATTAAGAAAACAGGAAAGTGGCAAAGACAAAGTCATCTTAATTCACCTATCATTGGGCAGACTCAGAAGGAAGAGGCTGAGCCCACAGTTCAGAGACTGCTAATTCCAAGACCTAGGGCAGAAGCCATTCTCTTTTTCTCCCTAGGCTGCTAATGTTTTCAGTTCGAAGGAGAATATTAACTCCCTTAATCTGCAAAAGGTGTGTTTACTGTAAAGTATGGTTCACTTAGTGGGCTTTCTGAGTCATATCTTTCTGGAGTGGCCTATGTTGTAGACCTTGTCAGGACAAAGACTGTAACATTCAGGTAGCCTATGGTATAGGGCCAAAGTCCCCAAGGATTGAAAAGAAACAGTTACACATACATGATTAGCGGTATAGTGCCGGATAGATTCTCACCTTGAGGAAACAAAAAAGCAACATCGTGTTTCCTTAAGGACAAGTTGTCCTCTCCTCTCCAACACAGGTGAGATCATTCTCTTTGAGACAGACACATCCTCCCCTCCTCTTGGCCGTGGATCTCCACCAGAGTGTACTGACACAATTAAGGAGTGTCCATACATTAAGGATGACCGTAGGGCAATACTCATAAATAATAGCGTGTCACTAACTTTGACCACTTAAATTAAGTATCTTGGAAAACACAACTAGCCAAAATTAATATATGATGAATGAAAAAGGCCTGTATTTTATGATAAGGTGAATTTGTTTACCAATTAAACCTCACAAATAAATCTGAACACAGATTTTCTTAAAGATGAATTTAAATTTAAATGAATTTAATTTAATTAAAACACCCAAATGAGTTTTTTTCCTATAGGGTTGCTAGAAGAGGGAATCGCCAATGTAGTAAAAAACATAAAGGAAACCTCTCAAATTGTGTCATCAGGCCATATGAAACCCCCAAAGAATATGTGGATGAAAATCATAGAATAATTCACAAATAAAATTTAAAATATTATCAAATTGAATACTGTCATATGTAAAATTATATATCCTCCAACAGGTACAAGATCCAACAAAAAGTTACTGCTGCCAATGTTCCAGTTTATACATGCACAATTTTATCCCTAGCAAAATTCATCCCAGCATGCCTGTAGAGTGAGTAACAGGAGGCCAGGTGGCATGCTGGCTACTAACTGCAGGATTAGCAGCTTGAAGACACTTGCCTCTTCATAAGAGAAAGACAAGGCTTTCTATACTCATAAAGAGTTAGTCTTGGAAAGCCATAGAGGAAAATATACCCTGTACTATATGGTCACTATGAGTGGGAATAAACTTGATGACAATAAGTGTGTTAGTCTGGGCATTTTAGAGAAACAAATCCACAGAAACTCATGTATAAGAGAGAGTTTTATATAAAGGTTAAGTGCACATCAAGAAAACATCCCAGCCCAGTGCTGTCCAGTACACAAGTCCCACATTAACCCATTAACCCATATGTCCAACAGCAACCCACAAAGTCCTCCTCCATCTCACAAAACACATACTCTGATGCCAACTGCAGGAGTAAAGCCAAAGCAGTATACATGTAAGCATCTCAGCGCTCGCAGGGATCTCCACAAGGTTGCTCAAGCACCCACGGCTGCATCGGGGTAGGTCCATGTGGCTTCTCCTCGGAGGTGTCTTGCAGGAAGTGAGCCTGGCCAGCTGAAGCAGGGAATTGGCTAAGGCAGCTGTACCCTGGTGCAATCATCACAAAGCAAGAGACCTGAGAACTCAAAAGGCAAGGCTCACTGAGCCATTTATCCCTCTGCCTTTCAACTAACCCCACATGTGTTTATCGGCCAGGTTAGCACAATAAATTAACTACCTCAGTTAGTGAGTACAATCAGTGGATGGCTACAGAGAAGTGCGCTCATATCCTGGGGTTGATCTAATTCTATTCCTCTACATTAATCTTTTAAAGTCAATAGAAATAAAATCAACAAAAGATATTCAATATTAGTACATTTCAAACTACATAAGTTGTTGTGAACAATTTAAAAATACCCACTACACAGGAAATTATAAAGTAGATGACTAAATTGCTAAAAGATAATTCTCCAAAATTCATCTATAAATCAAAGGGAATATATAGTAATTCTGGTAGGTATTTTGTAGAAACTCACAAGTTGATTATAAAATCTATATGGAAATGTCAATGGCTGAGATAATATGTTGCAATCTTGGCATAAAAAAACTTGAGGACAAGTTCCCGATTTATACAATTACAATAATAAAGACAGGCTGATATTTGGATAAAGATACATACATTAGTCATTGAATTAAAATAGGAAAAATACAAGCATATGTAGGAGGGTAAAGCCAAAAATGTATTATAAAAACCATTGTGAAACTATAATATCATAATGTGAAACAGTTACTTCTCAACCTACACACTTATTCCTACTGTTTTCATCTCTTTCGCCTTCCCTTAAATAATTATATGCCCCTCGATTCACAACATGTCCAAAAAGCAGTTCGTGGGTACTCCAAGGGCTTAAATTGGGTCTCTTTAAAATGTTCCTTGAATTTTCAAAATGAATCTCAAAGGGTGGGGTCCAGTATGTACAGTGAATGAGTGTATTAGTCTGGGTAGACTAGAGAAACAAATTCAACGACACTCATATGTGTGTAAGAAATATGTTTACATACAAGAGCAATTGAATATTGAGAAAACATTCCAGCCCAGTCTAGATCAAGTCCATAAGTCCAATATTAGCCCATATGTCTGATACTAATCTGTAAATTCCTGTTCAAACTCATGAAACACATGCAATGACCCTGAATGCAGGAAGATCAAAAGCCAGTGGGTCGAAAGTCTTGTGGATCCAGTGGCAGTGGAAGCCCTGGCCGGGGTCTCCATGTAGCTCCTTTAGCTCCCGGGCTCTAGCATAGCTCCATGTACCTTGCCCACAGGAATGTCTCTCAGGGAGTCTGTAAGTGTCCCACCCCAGCAAGCTATTTATCGACTTAGCAGCTCCAAATGTGGTCATCAAGCTGCGACATGATTGACAGGCTAACTCAACCCCTTCACTCTTAAGTCTCAAATTGACAACAGATTATGTAACTACCACAATGATGTTATGCTTTTCAATAGAATTCTCTTAGTGCTGTCCATGTTTTCCTAAAGTAAGCAAATACAGTGCCATGATGGAAAACAATTCTTTGTTCAAACTTTCTTGGTCTTTTTCTAACCCAGGCAGCTTTTCAATTTTGCTGATTTCTTCCTAATAAGCCCCCCTTACCTTCTTGTTTCTTGAGAAAAATCTATCCAAATAAGCCCTTAAAAATCTCCAGTAATCAACACTATAACTTCCTAAATTGAGCCCTCTGCCTTGGATTATCTGGCCTGACAGATTCTCTCAGAAACCATGACTTTGTTTGGGCTTTGGGGGGCTGGTATGCTCAACAGATGATGCCAAATGCATTACTTAGAGTGCTTGTCTTCAGTGATCTATTGATCACATATTTAAAAGTTATTACCCCATGCATGTTTAAATGGAAACCTACTACCAGTTATATATTGCTTACCCTCATAGCATTTGATATTTTTTAACTCTGTAGTCTGTGATAAACCAAACATTTTTAATGGAAATATTTTAGACATCTCTTAAATAGAAATATTGTTTGAACTTATAACTATATTATTTTTAGCCATAAACCGAGATAATCAGATATACCTTCAAATTGTACAGAATATATTAACATCTCCTCATATTTCCTTAAATCATTGTCTTTTAGGTGTTAGCTGGATGCTTTGTGCTTCTTATCTCAAGAAATACATATCAAAGAAATTATTTAACCTCCAAACTAACCTTTTTGTTGTGTGTATGTTTTTCTAAATTTTAGTTTTACACCCTAAGGCAAGAATTTGAAGCTTTTTTGGAAATCATTTTACTGGGGGCTTGTACAACTGTTAGCACAATCCACACATAAAACCATTGTCTCAAGCACATTTGCACATATGTGGCCCTCTTCATTTTCAAGGCATTTTCTTTCTACTTGAACTCTTGGTATCAGCTCCACATTTTCCCCTCCCTCCTCTTCCCCACCCTCCCTCTTGAACCCTTGATAATTTATAAATTTTTTTTTTTAATGTCTTGCACTGTGTGATGTCTCCCTTTACCCCCTTGTCTGTTTTCCATCCCCCTGGGAGGGGGTTAGAGATAAGTTATTGTACTCTCTTCTCCCTTTCTCCCCTCACTTTCCCCTTACTCTCCTGGTATGAGTACCCTCAAAAAGGGACAACCCCTTCATAACTGTTGGAACTAAATTAGTTTTATTGCTAGGCTCTAACATTTTCCCCCCAATTAGTCCTACCTGGAATGAGACATTAACTATCTTTAATCGGTATAGTTAATAGGAATATTTTAAATTAAACAGCATTTAAATCTAAATTATCTGTTTCAAAAATAAGCAAAGACATACTAATTATAGTTCTGAAACACAAAGAACATTTAAAGAGAAATTGATTTCTCCTTTTAGGACACCAAAGCTGTCATTTTAGTGTGGCATAAATTGAAGAACACAGAATTCCTAACAGAAGAGTGGGGGAGATAGATACACTGCCTTCAAAAGTGTTCTCAACCTTCCTAATACCGTGACCCTTTAATACAGTTCCTCATGTTGTGCTGACGCCCCAACCATAAAATGATTTTCATTGCTACTTGAGAACTGTAAGTTTGCTACTGTTATAAATGAGCAGACCCTTGTGGAAGCATCGTTCAACTCCCCAGATGGGTCATGACCCACAGGTTCATAACCGCTGGTATAGAGCTAGCTAGGATATATGAAGAGATACCTGTGTTAGTCTAGGTAGACTAGAGAAACAAAATTCATAGACATTCATATTTTATGAGTTTTATATAAAGTGTAAGTGTACATTAAGAAAGCATTAAGTATCTCAGTCCAGTCCAAGGCCATAAGTCTGACATTCGCCCCTATGTCTGACACTTATCTACAAAGTCCTCTTCAATCTCACGCAATGACTCTGACTGCAGGAAGAAAGCTGAGTCAGTGAGCGTGGAAGCATCTCAGTGCTGGCAGGGATCTCCACACAGTTGCTCCAGCACGCAGGGCTGCATCAGGGTAGGTCCATGTGGCTTCTCCTCAGGGATGTCTCACAGTAAGTGAGCCTTTCGAGCTGAAGCAGGGAACTGGCTAGGCTCTGGTCCAACCATCAGAGGGAAAGCGACAGAAAAGTGAGGCTCATGGAGCCATTTATCTCTCCATCCTTCAATTAATCCCACATTGGCCAGGTTGACACAATAAACCTTAGCAATCACAGTAACCAAAAAGTAAAAATCCATAGAAAGCTCCCCTGGGTGTAGCTTTAGTATGCATTTTTCTCCTCTAGCCAAGTATCCAGCAGCCTGATCTGAATTAGTCCACCCAGTGGCGTTGCCTGGGAAGGTTCTCTTTGGGCACAATGAATTTTTTCTTGAAAGCAGTTTCGCTGAACCTCATTTTATGTGATGACCAATTTAAGAGAACAGTGTTTGACTGTGAAATTTTGTTGCCTGCTTGGGAAAAATGCCGTGGAAACTGCTTTGATGTTGAACACAGATTACAAGGCCAGCACTATGGGAAAAACTCAAGTGTACGAGTCTTTTCTCTTTCAAGAAAGGTGAAATGACGATTGAAGACAAATCTCATTCTGGACTTCTGTCAACTTCCCGAATAGACAAAAATGTCGATGAAATACATGCGCTTGTGCTCAAAGATTGACGATGGACCACTGATGAGATTGGGAAGTTATCTGGAGTACCTTGGAACTTGGTTCAGTGAATTTTAGTGGAAGATTTGGGAATGAGAAGGTTCGCTATGAAATTTGTGCTTTGGGTTCTGACAGACCAGGAAAAAGAGCATTCGGTGGAAACATGCTTTGCTTTGAAAGAGCAGCATTGAAGTGACCCAGCCTTTTTTTCCAAAGTCATTACTGGTGAAGAGACATGGTGCTATTCTTATGACCCTGAAAGCAAACATCAATTAAGCTACTGGAAGATGCCATCATCACCTGGCCCAAAAGGCTTGTCAAGCAAAATCAAAAATAGTGATGATGCTCATTTCTTTTTGTGATGTGAGGGGGAGAGTGCATTTGGAGTCAGTCCACCAGGTCAGACTATTAATAAAGCTTTCTATGTAGAGGTTCTGAAAAGATTGCATAACAATCTGAGACAAAAAGTCCTGATTTGTGGCAGATGTGGGGACTGGTTTTGACACCATAACAATGTACCTGCTCATCAGCCATCTCAGTGAGCCAGTTTCTTTTGGAAAATATCTCTCCCACATACCTGACTCTCCTGACATCATTCTGTGTGACTTCATTTTATTTCTGAGAATGAAGAGGGCCATTAAAGGACAGCAATTTGAGGATGTAGAAGAGGTGCAGGAACAATGAGGGAGGTGCTGTCAGCAATCCAAATAGATGAGTATGAAAAATGTTTTCAAGGAAGGGAATTGCAGATTTGACAAATCTTTTAAGTGTAATGGAGAGTAGTTTGGTGGTGATAAACTTATTTTATAAAAAAATTTAAATACATGGATTTGAAGAAAAAAAATCTGTTCTTTTTTGGGGTGGTACTTCCTCATATGACAAAATAATTTTAAATATAAATTATGTAAATTTTATATAATTACATATTTATATTATAAATTATATAATTAAAAATATATCCCAGTTATTTTATAGCCATATTCTTTGACTTTCCTTTATATATATATATATCAGGACTTAAAAATATTTTGGAAAAGTGGAATTGCACTTTGAAAGACCATTTTTTATGTGTATACACCTATGTATCCAAAATTATTACTTTTCAGTGAATTACAACTCATAACAACCAAATAAGATCAAGTAAAAAGGTACAATATTGTTTCCAAGAGTTTAATCTTTAGGGAAGCAAGCAGTCACATCTTTCACATAGGACTGCTGGGTTCAAAGTACT
The DNA here is from genome assembly GCF_050624435.1 of Tenrec ecaudatus. Classification (NCBI taxonomy): domain Eukaryota; kingdom Metazoa; phylum Chordata; class Mammalia; order Afrosoricida; family Tenrecidae; genus Tenrec; species Tenrec ecaudatus. The sequence continues at coordinate 137,932,831 of NC_134540.1, read as the reverse complement.
CATCTTAGAGTGATAGGCTATCTTCAATACTGCCCAGTGAAACTTTGTGAGCCTTGGGAATGAACTATTAGATGTGGGTGATTGCTATCTTTGAGAAAGCTCTTTGACATACTCTTATGCACAAGTGGGTGCCTGGAGTAATTCCAGCGAGAAAGGAAGAGAAGAAGCAAATATTTTAATTATGGATTCCTCTGACAAAGATTTTGCTGTGAAGAAATGCATAAATAGTTCAATAATTAGTACTGCAGGATTATCGTGGCATGATTTCTTTTCAGTAGATACATTTATAGCTTATTTGTATGCTAATAATATTGATCTCTTAGATTCATGAAAATTCATGATATAGATAATGGAGCAAAATGCTGAAACGACAGCCATACAATTTTCAACACTGTTCCCAAAGGATTTTCAAAAATCTTGACAATTGATTATACTATTCCATCAGGAAAGTAAAGTTAGGAGTAGGGTCGAACAATGACCTCGCAATTAGTAATCCAGTGCCTGCCCAACAGAGCCCCCAGGCCTTCTTTGTGATTCGGTAGAACTGCTAATAATATACCCAGCCCCAGAAATGTAATATAATTATTAGACTTTGATAAAGTGCACCATATGCTTTAGTTTATTTAACTGAAAACATCATGAATATTTAATATTAGTTTATTGAACATAAAATACAATTAATTATGAATCTATGATTTCAGTTACTTTGATACAATGTGAGAACTAGGTACTCCCTGAAAGACTTTTGTCATGTAAGAACAAATTAATTAAATCATAAAAACACCAAGAATCTACTATTTCATTCAAAGCAAGTCAAAGGCACCTAGTCTCCATGTGAATTCATCTCTGAAGCTCTCTGACTTTTAAAAAGTTTTAAAGGTGAAGAAAGTGTAAGGCCTTTATGAGAAATAGAGACTTTGAAATTATGGAATCTTTACAAGTGTGTAATATGCAAGATAAATGACACTATTGAAGGAATCGAAAGAATAGCAATAGAATAGAAAATCTGGAGTGATTTCTATTTATGTGTATGCGTATGTGACTACAGGATATGGTAGAGTTGCCACTGGTAATGAAAACCAAAACAATGACTCATATTAAAGCAGTTTCCACAATTAAATATCCAGCTAAAGGTATAACATTAAAACACTGCCTTAATCAACAGATAAACTTGAATTCCTGTAAATTAAAACATGAACTCTTGTGTGGCACAAGTGGTTAAGGCCACTAGGAGAGAAAATGTTGGCAGTTCAAACCCACCTCGTCGCTTTTGAAGACAGGATTGCAGATCTGTTTATGAAGCTCACAACCCAGGAAATAGCAGGGAGTGTAATTTTACTCTGTACACATGAGCATCACTATAAATTCTAATTGACTGTGCAGTAACTATCAAAAACAATATGAAATGACCCAAACTACTGCTTAAATAATGAGTGAACCGTTGTATCCATTTATTTTAAGGTATCTATTTGTCAGTGACATGCTGTCTTGTCTTATGTTGTTATTGGCCTCTTATTGGTTCCTTTTTCTTTTGCACACCAATTTTTATGCTGACTATTTTGAAGGAGGTTGGCTCCCTTTGTCTCATATGTATATCAAAACATGACAATCGGATCCTCCCCTGAGAAGAATTTGTTTCAAAGGACGACATTGATTCTGCAGCTCTGGGAGAGGGACATATCGGATCAGAGCACACGGGAGCGGATGAATGGGGAGGAGGAGAGAGTAGAGCACAGCCTGGCCCACCAGGCTGTGAGGATGATGTTCCTGAGTAGAACAGCCAGTCCACAGAGAGGACAACATGGCTGGCCCCACTATGAGACATGATGCCTCTCAATGGCCAAGGGTGGTACAGGGGACAGCACCGGAGACACAGTGTGGGAATTGCACCCGACCTGATCCCACCACACCGAGGCAAATCACTGGGGGAGTGCAGCGGAACAGCAAGGGAATGGAGTGGCAAGGTCCCCAGGGAATGCTGAAAGTGGACATGGGGCCAGGGCGTGGTGCCCCAACAGACTCTACTGGAAAACGCTCCTAAAGGCCAACAAATGATCTTTGAACTAAAAAACAACAACAACAACAACAACAAAATCCATGGCAAAAGGAAAATAATACAGCATTTCAGATAACATACAAGAGAGGTCATACGAAAGAAGGTAGTAGTCCTATTTGAGAAGTGTATTCAGAAGGACGTTGGCTTTGAAGGAGTCCTATTTTGAGGATATGTGATCTCTCTTCTTGTCACCGCTATACTAAACTGTGTTCCTGAAGCCTGTCGCCAGACTTCTGTGAGTGTGCTCTGGCCTCTCATTCACCCATGGGGTTATTGATTCTACTTCACAGTATTTACATTTTCCATAATGCCTACGTGGTTCTACCGCACAGCTATTTCTCACCTAAATTTCTGCTTCAGCCACCTAATGGTTTCTCTGCTTCAGTCTGGCCTCTTTCCAAATACCTACGTAATTATGTCATTCCTCACCTAAAAATCCCTCTAGACATTCTGAAAGTGTCCGGGAAAGGGGAAAATAAAGGTCCCAATTCTGTTCTTGCACATTAGGCTTCCAAGACCGGCCTGCAATTCCATCCCTAGTCTCATCTGCAGCCAATCTACCTGCGTGTGTCAACGAACTCTCTTATGTCTGTGTGCTTAGAAATGTTGTATTCATCCTGCTTCAAGTGAGTTTCACCTTCTTCCATAGCTAAATTACATTCATCTTTCAAAGCTCATCTCATGCAGAAACTTTTGCTCGACTGTATATTTCAATTCTCCATTTTGTCTCTATATCCCATATGTCAAACTCTGTTACTTCAGGTCTGTAGTTGACGGTACACACTGCAAAAATTAACTCTGTAATGACAGCATATGCATATAAAACAAATGTGTGTGAAGTTAGTCCATATATCACTTTCTCGCAAGCATCCTATTTGTCAACATATGGGTCTGAGTATATCGAAGTACCAAATAATATCTGAAGACATTAAAATAATTATTTTGTGATCAACTATTTAACATCGTAACTCACAGTGTACTACCACATCATTTTAGTATTTGTAGAGGGGTGAATAGTGCATATATATGTATTGCCATCGGTTTTTGTGTTTGTGTATTTGTTAAAATAAATGTAGTACAATCTTATTTAATAAATCTGCTAGGCAGAGTTTCTTTAAAAGTTGTATGAAATGTGAAGTTGGAAAGTATAGGAAAAGCAGATAATGTTTCCTTCAGATCAGTATTGAAGGCAGTTCTCTCTTACATGGTCACCATTCTACATTCTATGCTAACAATGTATCTTTCTCCCCATAATTTTATTATAAATATCAGAGATCTTCATAAAGCGGCTCCAAACTGACTCCTATTCTTGTTTTCCATGCTGACCACTATGAATGATGTACGGCTACTTAAATGCCTATGTGTAAGGGACAATATCACTGCTTATTATCTAAACCTTTATTAAATGTGCATACGTTTTGATGGTGTGTTTTTCTTACCTGTACCAGTATACGACTTCAGAAAGATAATTTTTATTTCACAAGCTGTTTGTAGTCCCCTTGCATAGCTCGGACACCGTCACTTTTCACTACATATGTGTCCAGCTTTATTGAAGGAGATGAATGAATGAGCAGTTTATTTTTTTAATAGTGGCCAATGCTGCAGTGTGTAGAAGCTGGCACTGTGCGTACCTTCTAAACCCCGGGTCAACTGAATGCCCGAGTTTTACAATGCAAGCCTCTTTGTTTGCTGCTCAGCAGGTGTGTCCATGCAAATTCTCTTGCTTCTTAAAGCTTTGTTGGGTTTTTGAAGTTTGTTTGCAACGGGCTTTGAAAGCATGCCTCACCTTGCTGATTTAGAGCATCACTTATTTCAAAGGAAGCGACTGCTGTTTGCGGTGCAGGTAGCCCCCGTATCAGAACTGCCTGTAAGCTTTGGTGAAATGTGTTGATTGAACTGGTAAGTGCTTTAGTATGTACATGTGTCCGACATCTTGATTTATATATACATGTTGTCCATGGTAATACATCTCTGTACCTCCCCTCCTCCATTGTTTCCCTTTGTTCTCTACTTGAGTCTGGTCAGAAACCAGCACTCTCACCTGACTAATTACAATTGAAATGGATCCATGGTGCGGGAGTTAGAAAAACTCCTTCAAGCAGTGGAGAAAGCATGTAACTTCTCTAGAACTGGGTTCGCAATCTATCAAAAATGGGAAGAAGTAATAATACTTACATTTAAGGAATAGTACATTTAATATTACAGGCAAGAATGTAATTTAGTAAATTTCATTTAATGATTTTTATTCTGCTTGCTTCACTGTGATTGACTAAATTCGGCCTCATGGTTTCACTAAAGGACAGGGTAGAACTGCCCCAGTGGATTTCGAAGACGGTGACTCTTTAGAGAAGTATAAAGTGCCAGCTGTGGAGCAGCTGGTCGTATCGAACTACTGATCTTGGGGATAGCCGTCTGACCCTTAAGCGCTATATCACCAGAGCTCTAAATCTGATTACAGTTACGTAAGTAAATATTTGAAAGCATTAACTCTGAAAATAAAACGTGAGATTTACAGAAAGGACATTCAAGAAAACTGGCACAAGGGGATTATTTATTTAATGTATAAATTCCACATACTGGTATTTAGAGTTTGGGTTTCACTCTTGCATTTAGGTTACACGTTATATACAAAATAAAAAATTTAACAAAATATAGAAATTATGTTACTGAAAAAGAATAAGCTTCACTAAAATTCTAGCAACAACACGCTGTTCCGGTTGGAGGTGCTGTGGAGGCAGTATCAACTCATAGTGGCCTTTGGGGAACCAAATAAATGACACCCCGCCGAATCCTGAGCCACCCTCCCAATGGTGCTGATGTGTGAACCACTGCGCTAATTCAGCCTCTCTCTCTCCCTCCTTTTTTTTTTTTTTTTTTACCTTCTACTTTACCAAGCGGGATGTCCTTAGCCAGGGACTGGTCTCTACTGACAACATGTCTAAAGTATGTGAGATGCTGCCTCCCCATCCTTGCCTTTAGGAAGCATTCTGGTTGTACATCTTCCAAGATAGATCAATTTGTTCTTTTGCCAGTCCATCAGACTTTCAATATTCGATGCCAGCACCATAACTCAAAGACATCAAATTTTCTTCAATCTTCCTTATTCTGTGTGCAACTTTCACATACCTATAAGTGATTGAAAGTTCCATGATTTGGGTCAGGTGCACCTTAGTCCTCAAAGTCATACCTTGATTTTTAACATTTATTAAATATGATAAAAACAAACAAACAAATTCACTGTCATTGAATTATTCTGACGCATAATGACTCTACAGGACAAAGTATAACTGCCCCCATGAGTCCTGAGGCTGTAATTATTTATGTAAATAGAAAGCTCCCCCTCTTGCTCCCTCTTGGCAGCTGGTGGCTTCAAACTGAAATTCTTGAAGTTAACAGACCAACAAGTAACCGGCATGCCACCAAGTCTTGTTTCTGGCCTGGACTCCAAATAGTAAATATGCACACATTAAATTAAGGAAAATTTATTGTTATTAATTACTGACATATTAGGATACTTTTCAACTTATTTTAAAGCAAGCATTTAGTATTACTCTGCAAAGTGTGCATGTATAAAGTAATAAAATGTTCTTCTGATGAAACTCAATTGCCTGTGGACAGTCCACATACACACTGGCCAAGTTATTCTGCTCTATGAATACCTGAAATATCCCAATCGGTTTGCTATCCACAGCCACAGTAAAACTATACAAAGTTGCCATAACAAATAGAACAATAAATAGAGAATCCTGAGTTTATACATATATTAAGCTTTTTTGCTTTTTATTTAATCATTTTATTGGGAGCTCATACATACATTGTGATGTCACAATTCATTCACATAGCAATAGTTTTCAATTTACATGCCTCTGACTCAATTTATAATAACCACTGCCATTAATATTGTTACCAGTGAACTGTCATGGAGAATACATAGCTGTGGTAGTTATGTAAGTTCATGTCAACTTGAACATATATAAAAGTGTAGGAATGGAGTGTAGCCTGTCAATCAGGTGACTCCTGGTGGCCTGATGGTGACTTCTTGTGTCCAAGGCCCTCTCATAAGGGGGACGGGAGGGAGGAGGGGGGCTGGAAACCTACCCCTCAATCTCTGATTTCACCTTTCTTGCTGACTGATCCTGATAATTGCTGCCAGAGCCACTGACATTGAATCCATATGACTGAACCGTGAAACCATTGGCCTGAGATCCTCCTGGCTTCTGGATCATTGCATGTTGCTCATGCCAGGCATGAGCATGCCAGTCTGAAGAGGGGATCATGGACCAGTATGGGACTTATGGGCTTGAATTGGACTAAGCTGGGATGTTTTCGCAATATATAATTACTCTTCGATATAAAGCTCTTTCTTACACACATATGAATGTCTCTGGATTTGTTTCTCTAGTCCACTTGACCTAACGCACTAGCTTAGTACAAATTCATTAGTATGATCAAAAATCACATCAAGTGTGAGACTATGTAGCCCAATACGTAGTAAGCACTGTGCAAAACAGATCAAGCCAGTAGAGTTCAAAGTCTCTATTTTATCTTTTCCATCCAGCTAGTTATTACACAGAGAGAAATGTGAGAATGCAGACATTATTGAATACACCACAATTTTATCTTGCTTCCTTTCCTTCTTTCATTAAAAAAAAATCAAACCCTTTGGTGGACCACTGACTTCCTGCATACCTTAACTGGATTTGACAAATATGTTCTTATTGGAAACTGTGCACATACAGGCCGGCTATGTTAGCATACATACTTTTATTTTCAAGGGGACTCTGCTCAGGGTGACTGACACTGTGGCCGCCATACAGACTGTGCATGTAAAGCATAATTTACATAAGCAATCTATATTGAGATGAAATTAGATATCTGCCTGATTAGCAGAATCAGATAGAGTAACTATATATATCAAAAAGGCTTAGGAAACAAGTTTGCATATAAATCTAACCATATCCTCAGAACGGATAGAAAATCACAGTGATGTGAATTATTTCACAATTTATTTGCCTCTTGGCTGCTCCAATTCTGTAGTTTTCCTTGTCAGCTTTTCCTGAGGACTTATATTGTTCTAATTTTTTTTTTTAATCTGGCTCTGTCTTCTCTGGCATTTAGAAGGTGAATATTACATTTGGAGAGATGTGGGGGGGGGCGGTTAGAAATGGAAAAGACCTAAATATTACCTTTTATATCAGCAGACACATACAAATAAGAGGCTAAAAAATAAATGTGAACCTAGCTTTCCCGAATTCCTGCTGCTAGTTAGACAAAAATGGGGCAAACCAAATATCGCTTTTTACTTCAACTCACTGGCAGAAAGTGATATGGTGCACTTGGTCTTTCTCTATATTTTAGGTAATCTTGTCCACCCTTAATAGATATTGAAATAAATTCTACAAAGCTTACATAATTGAATTTTTGAGTCCTAATACTAATTATTTTTCAAATATACCTTATCTGTTTCTTTTTGCTTTCAAAACACATTTCCATGTATTGGTTGATTCGGCTTCCGCAGTTCATAAAAGCAATACATTCGTGTTGCATATTTTACATGCCTGTGCGTTTTCGTGGGCATATGGATGGATTTGATAACATTTTCAAAGGATTTTCTAAGTTAAGAAGTTTGAAATTCACCGCCTTTTCAATAAAACTAAGCACTATCCTCTAACGAATAATTATTACTTGGAGATGGGACACAATGACGACTCTTAAAAACAATGCCTGATTTTAATAAACACACGTGGTGAGATTTCATATTTACGTCTTAAACGGAAGATGTCTTTTTACATGTGTAGTAAGAGCCCTCTTGGTGTAGTGGTTACACATTAGGCTGCGATCGCCTGGTCAGCAGTCCGAAACCACTGGCAGTTCATGGGAGAAAGACAGGACTTTCTACTCCCATAAACAATCTTGACTCACAGAGGCTCACTATGAGTCAATATTGACTCGATGGCAGCAGGTTGATATTCAGTTTTAAAGGATGCTGGTAGAGCATGGTTTAAGCACCAGCTGTTAACCAAACTGTGGGCTGTTTGAATCCCTGAGCCGGTCGGTGGCGGAACAATGAGGCTCTGTGCTCCAAACACTGCACATCTCGGGGACACTAAGCAGTAGTTATACCGTGTCCTATAGGGTCACCCAGAGTTGGAATTGGTGACAGGGCAGTGATTTATTGATTTTTTTATTCCATATTATGGGTAAAGTGATCTCTTTTTAAATGTTTTCATTAATAATTGGAAGAACTGTAATTGTCCTGGGTTAGATAAACACGCCCGATTTGGACTTTACCAGAAGTTTTAGGTTTTATGACAGTTGTAATAAATCACGATAGACTTGATGGCCTAAAGCAATAGAAATTTCGTCTCTGGAAGTTCTGAAGGGCAGGAATCTGGAATCCGCTTCACTATCCGGGTCTTCGGGAGGAGACTTCCTAGGTTTCTGGCTGCATAACGTCCCCTCTGTTCTGAGATCTTGTTGCTTCCTATTCTGTGCATGTGTCGAATCTGCCTTCCTCGTTAAGGGCGTCCTGCAATTGCATGTAGGGCCTTTCCAGATACTTCAGAGTGATCTCTGCATATCAAGATATTTTAATTAATTTTAATTTTTAGTCATAGAAGCTAACAATCACAGAGTCTATCACATCCCCTTTCACCAGGAGTAGCGTACTGTTCAACGTACAGCATAAAAATATCTTATGGAATGCCCAGCAAACCAGCCCCTTTCTCTAGGTCTTTCTATATGACTTCCCATCTATCTTTGATGTCTTCCTTCATGCCTGTTTGGTCAGTTATTGCTTTCACATTTTCCACCTAACTTCTACGGAAACAATGTGAACTAAGAAACAAAAACAGCAAGCATAAAACTTACATTTGCTACTCTTTAGTTGTCCTAAAAATAACACTTTTGTCCCGGCACCATGCACATATTCCTATGTAAGGCCTGCCTTTCAGTTATCTATTTGTTCATTTATTTTCTGAAGTATCGAGCATACATTTTTCAAATCTAATACTTATCCCATTTCTTGACACATAGTGGGGGATCAATATGTATCTATTGATTGCTTTATTGTGTAAATAGAGTTGACTTCATTAGTGATATGGCAATTTACTTTAAAATAGTGTCTTGTCTCTTGGGAAATAAGCTGAGGTGTAATTAAAAAGCTGAACCCACTCTTAGCTAGAAAATAGGATTGAACTTTTTACTTTCACAAAAGATTTTATTAGGAAACCATTCCAAAAGTATAATAAACAACATAAAATATATAAATATATTATTTTGATTGGTTACTACAATCGATTGGATTTTTTAAAAGTATGATTTTTTTCTTTGTAAAAATCTGAATTTATATAAAATGGAATATGTAGTATGACCCAGAGATATAGCCCTTCAATATTTATTGAAAATAGAAGTTTCTAAATGTTCCTTAACATAAAAACTTAGCATGCCAATATATAACATTTTACAGGGCATGCGGTTTTCAAATTCAACTCATAATCGGTGAATGATATGATGGTTTAAGCATTATTCTGGAAACCAAAATCTAGAACTGGATGACATGTGGTTCTACTTCTCAAAGAGGTCTTACTATGAAAAGGGGAATGAAAAAAAGTAGATGAATGAGTACATCAATGAAATTAGATTATGCTCTAAGAATACAGATGAATAGGTAACGATGCAGTTGTATTTGACAGGAAAGGGAAGCAACCAGTAAGGAAGAAAATGGCTTTTAGTCTTAATCTAGACCCGAAAAGAGGGCTAGAAACTCACCTGCAAACCAAGTAGAAAGGACAAGACCGACAGCAAGAATTCACTACGGAATCTGGTAAGCCCAGGGATCATCAAGTAGCCTACATTGTTTAGTAAGAAACTGACTTAAATGAAAAATAAATAAATGCAATGTCTTGCATCAGCTGCTTATTGGATTGCTCTTCGGAACAATGCTACTTATTATCTGTAAGCACAAGTATGAATTTCAAATACCCTACGCTTGGAGTAAGAAGCCCTGGTGACCCAGGGATTGATGCTGAGCTGCTAACCAAAATGGCAGCAGCTCTGCCCATGTGTAACTCCACAGAAGGAAGTTGTAGCTGTCCATCACCATGAAAATTAAAGCCTCAAAAATCCTATAAGATGATTCTAACCTATCCCATTGTGTTGCCTGAGTTATTTTAAAACTATAAAACCTATCGTCTCCCTAGAGCATAAAGATCTTTCATTAATAATGTCTTTGATTAGCACCTGGAACTAACATTGAAAGCACTGTTAAGAGAAGGATATTGTCCCAGTGTAGGATAACTACACATTGAAATGCTGGAATTATGTGCTCTGGCAGGCTAAATCCTTATGTAGCTGATGCCATTCACACAAACAATGGGAGTTGGTTGCCAGGCAACATTTATAATAATAATCATTGGCAATATCAGTGACAGGTCTACTGGAATAATATATATCTTAATACAACAAGTAGGGCATTGATGTACTAAGTCAATGTTTGTCCGCCTACATTTCAAATGCTCTCTGTTCAATAGTTCAATACTCCTGGCATAGCTCTCTTCTACTTCTTCAAACACCATGACATTTCAGTCTTAAGTCCTCAGATTACAGATATGATTGAGGTAGAGCCCAGTTCACCTAGTGGGGCTTCCACTTCGAATATCTCTGGTGTAACCTTTGGAGTGTGTGGTGTGCCTGGAAGATCCAGGTTATGACTCTGCCATAAATTAACCTAGACTAAAAATATTTTCCTAAGATTAGGAGCTTATCCCAATTTTATGAACCGAAAGACTTAACAATGTTAAAATGACAATGATCCATAGATTGATCTACAGTTTTAACAAGCTTTATCAAAATCCCAAATAAATTTTTGGAGAATTTTATAAGTATACACTAATATTCATATGGAAATTCAGGAGACTCAAATAATATAAAAATAAGAAAACGTTGAAGAACTCGCATTTCCAAACTTCAGAACTATAGCAATCAAAACAATGTGGTACTTGCATAAGAGTGAAATGTACTTTACTGTAAGTAGAATTGATAGTCCAAAACAAATCCTTATATTTATGGTCATTGAATTTTGTCCAGAGTTATCAAGATAATTTAATGTAGAAAAAATATTACTTTCAACAAATATTGCCAGGCTATCTGGACGTCCACATGTAAAAGAATGAATGTGGACCACTGAGAGAGTGGCATTGTGGTAGTTACATAATCCATTGTCAATTTGAGAGTCTGAGTGAAGGGGTGGAGTTTCACCTGTCAGTGAGGTCACAGCTTGGTGACCTCATTTGGAGGGACTAAGCAGATAAATAGCACCCTGGAGGTAGGACACCTATTTACTCCATGCGAGATATTTCCATTAACAAGACACATGGATCTACTCTAGAGCTCTGGAGCCAGAGGAGCCACGTGGAGACCCCTGCCAGCACTGATATGCTTACTTTGCCACTGGATCCAGAAGATCGTGCACCCACCAACCTGTGATCTTCCTGTATTTGGCATCATTGCATGTGCTTTGTGAATCTGAAGAGGACTTTACAGATTAGTATAGGACATATGGGCTAATACCGGAATTATGGACTTGATCTAGACTGGGCTGGGATGTTTTCTCAATATTCAATTGCTCTCGTATATTAACCTCTTTCTTATACACATATGAGTGTCTCTATGAATTTGTCTTTCTAGTCTACCAAACTAACACAAGCATGGAGGACTCATTTGACTTCCTTCACCTCCCAAGGCTGATTGTCACAAGGCAGAGGTCAGACATGCCTCCATCCTCCAGTCCTCTTTGACCCTATCTTGACACCAACTCCCATTCCCACACTATATTACATCTGAATTCTGTAGTTCATATTAATGCCACACAGAAATCATGGAAGATGCTCATATTTGTGGGGCTTATGAGAGAAGTTAACAGGCTAAAATTCAAGTGAGAAGACAGTTCATTTCATCCTGACCCATTTGGTAAATAAGATATAAGCAATAAAAAAACTGTACTGAAATAGCTGAGAAAAAGAAATATTTGTAATTGGAAATGTTTGCTCATGTTCAATAAAGAGCTAAAAAGCACTGCTTTCTTTCAAATGATAACCCATATGAAATTTGGTTTAAACTATTAAACAGCTAGGGAAGTACTGATGCATGAAGTATAGGCATTATTATATCATGAATTACCTGTTTATGACTGTAATTACATATTTTTCCTATTTAAATCAAAAGATTGAAACAACGATATTAATGTCATTTAAAATCAGGTTTTTACATGGAAATATTAAAGCTATATATTCCAGGATATTTTCACGAAAACACATTTTTGTGCAAAATTATTTTTAAATGGAAAGAAAAAAAAAGGTGGTCACCTTCGCATCAAAGAATTATTATTTTTGTTAGCAAATAGGACCCATAAGCAAAGGAGACAAACACAGTGCCACCGAGTCGATTCCGATTCATTGTAACACCATGTATGGGTTCTGAAGCTATCCATCTATGAGAGCAGGTTTCATCGTTCTTCCAGAGAGCAGCTGCTAGGTTTGGAGGCTGAACTTTTGGCTTTCAGTGCAGCACTTACCGACAGACAGTACCGCCTGAGCCCCTGTTAACACGCAACTTTTACTAATTTATTTTTTCTTTTGTTAGCCAGCCTGGTAAGTGTAAACTTTCCCTTAAAACCACTGAAATGAATTGTTAATTAACTCATTGTCCTACACTTTGAATTCACATAAAAGCTATGCAAGAAGAAAAATAAATTTCTTGCCTGGACAGTACGTTAGCCGTGTATATCTATCCACAAACTCAGAATGTATCTTTGAATTACAGTGGACATATAACGTGCTCATATTTCAATATTTCCTCTTAAATTCGTTGATTCCCAATTTTAGCAACACATTTAAGCTTTGCAAACATTTGATTAATGTATTTCTCTCTAGAATGTATAAATTCCTAACCAAAGTTATTTTATTGTAACTAAAGCTAATGCGCTCCTTCTAATCCTGAAATAAACCAACCTGCTTTCAATATACCGTTTAAGTGCAACAGAGTTGAATTAGACACCATATATAAAAGCCAAGCAATTCACATTTGGCCATCTTCTTGCAGAGAATTTTCATTCCCTTTTGCCTCTGCCAAGCTCTGTTCATTTCACTTTAGAGTTCTCCAGGCAATGGATCATCTATCCTCTTTGGGAAATCTGTTCCAACATCTAATACAGTTCACTAGCTGCGTCAAAGTCCAGCTTCACTAGCTGAGGAGCAGAGAGAGGAAGATTTCCTGCTAACACAGGGGCCATTTGACTCATTTTATTATTTTTATTGCTGAACACCATAGTGAACTAGCCAGTTGACTGTGCATTTGAAGACATGGGCCTGCCCCAAGGACTCAAATCTCAGCAAATGATCCTGTTTCCTCTGCCTGACTTGCCCAGCAAAGGACAGAGAATCCAATCATCTTGATCAATGAACCCGAGTAAAAGCAGAGCGGGCAGGACACTAATCAAATAAGTGGATCTGCTGAGGCTAATCCTTCAGCTCCAAACGTTGTTTCTTGAGGCCCCCCAGGAGATAAGCAGCTAAAAGAAAGTGAGACAGTATGCTCTACTCGCATGCCTCCAATAAGCTCTCTGTACTCCGTTTCCATTTAGTCACCTTGACAGTACACTGTGAGACTGCAATTGCATATTCCACTTCACATGCCTGCCCCTAGCTATTTTACTGTTGCTCACGGCCGTAGGAGCGATCAAAAGCACACCTGTAATTACAAACATCATCAGGAAGAGTGAAATAGATAGCACATAATTTGAAAGTAATAGTCCTTATAAGATTGCTCTCCTAATGTTCTTCACAGCTTGTCACAATGACCAGCACCCAGGAACCAGGCTGAAATTAGAAATTTGGCACATGTAGACACTTATGAGCTATGCCGCCTTGAGAAAATGATTTATCTTTCGACACTTATAATGTGTCTATAAAAGAGGAATTGCAATTACTTCCACAGATTGTTGTGAAATAAAATCGCAATAATTTACTTGAAATATCAATTATTCAATTTAATTATTCTATGCTATATTAAGGTTTTGATAGTCATTTTTTGAAAATTGTTAAAATTCTAATCTGATTGAAAACTCCTGTGGACTTTTACATAGTGACCTTCGGAGCAATAAATGAAATGTGTAACTAATTTTTAAGTATTAAATGAGAAATAATTTTTATTGGGCTGCTTTTATGAATGATCAGGGTAGGCAAATAATATACCATATAATACAAAGAACAGAATATGTATGTTAAATGTCATGGAGTGAGTTTGGACTCAAAGAGACACTGGATACAACAGACTCAGACATCCAGGCCCGCTCTGTAGCCACAGTTGCTGTTCGGTTTGAGCCCATTGTTGCAGCCACTATGCCAATACATCTCATGGAGGACCTTCCTTCTTTCTGACCCTCTACTGTACCAAAGGGTGCTCCTTACCAGGGACTGTTCCTTCTTGATAATGTGTCCTAAGTATGTCAGTCAAAGTCTCACCATGCCAGGTTGTAAGGAGCATTGTGTCTATATTCTTTATTTTTCTGAAAATCTATTTTTCTGTCAGCCCATGGTATTTTCAATATCCTTAACCAACAACATACATTAAAAAAAACCCCAAGTTTTCTGTAGCCTATATGTTGTCCAGCCATTACCTCTCCATGAGGCCATTGAAAAGAACCTGGTTTGTGTCAGGAACAACTTAGTCCTCAAAGTGACCTCTTTGCTTTCATAAATGAACTAGGTCTTCTATAGTACCCAATGCAACACATCATTTGATTGCTTGATGGCTGCTTCCATGATTATAGAATCAACCAATAAGAAGTCTGGATCCCTTTAAGTTTGTTTTTTTTTCTGTTTATTATGGGATATTGCCTATTGAACTCCTTGTGAGGGTGTTGGTTTTCTTTACGCTGACCCAAGGCATGGTATTCTCCATTTCATCTTGAACATGTGAAAGATTGACATTGAAAAAGGAAGACCATAGAAAAATAGATGAATTTAATTGGGGTGCTGGAGAAGGGCATTGAAAGTACTATGAACTGCAAAACAATTACAAAGAGGGTGCAGGACTGTGCAGCATTTTGTTCTGTTGTGTAGAGCCACTACGAGTGGAAGCTAACTTGACGGAACCTAGCGACAACATATGTAATATCACATAACGTATAATAGTGTATTATCTACAATATAACATATGATATATTATGTATAGACATACCCATTGTGCATATAGTTTCTTAAATATATTGCAAGTATGCGATATAGCTACCATTCTATAAAACATGCATATGTTATATATACACTGTAAAGATCCCATTAGACATTGTGTTGCTAACCAAAGGTTTACAACCATCATCCACTACTCTAGAGACTATCTATTCATTTAAAGGTTTACAGGCTCAGAAACTACATACTGTTGCTTTTAGTTGGAATTACAGTGATGACAACAGGATTGTGTATGTATATGTACATATGTATATCTGTGTGTGTTAAATATATATGTAACAAATCATATGCATATTTAATTTACTTATTCAATGACAGGGGGCTTCCAAGTGCTCAGGGACATTTTGGGTTGAAACATACTTGAATTTTTAAACTTTTGCATCTGTTCAGATTTATTGGTTTAATTCATGAAACATGGAGCAATTCGTTGCAGCAACAATAAAATTCAATTGTTTTTCAAATCCTGGTAACCATAGTAACAAAAACCAGTAAAAGTTTCCTAACTAAATATACAC
The DNA here is from genome assembly GCF_050624435.1 of Tenrec ecaudatus. Lineage (NCBI taxonomy): Eukaryota > Metazoa > Chordata > Mammalia > Afrosoricida > Tenrecidae > Tenrec > Tenrec ecaudatus. Next base: position 137,917,013 of record NC_134540.1, on the reverse strand, counting down.
TTATGTTCATTTACTTTTTGTAAAAGGATATTTTTTCTTTTTCATTTAATCTAGTTTTCACAGAATATTTTAAATGTACTAGCAAGTTGCACAAAAGACAAATTATTTCATGAACGAGCAACACAAAACCTCGTGAAATCTTTTGTCTATAAGGCAACCATCAATTACTCGACATGTCAGCTAGTCCTCTCATAAGTAACACATTATTTCCAGGCCTGACATCTGTAAAGAAGACCCTGGAGGGCAATCTTCTATTTCACTGCATCTGAAACTTTGACAGAGAAGTGCATGATGGATACAGAGACCTTTCATGCTAATGTGCTTGCTTCTCTAATTTGTCAGGACAAATACATTTATACCACTAGCAACTCATTTAGAGAAGCTATGTGCTTTTATCAATGGATTCTAATGTAAAAATATATTTCTTGCTTCAGGAAAATATGTTTGCCTAGGGCAACAAGATTTACATGTTTCCTTTCACTGGTTTCTGCCTAAGTGTTGAGTTACAAATTTCTAAATAGGATATTAATTAAGTAAACATTACCACAATCCGAAGTGATACCTCTCTTTGCAAGGACATTTCTACTTGACATTTTGATCTAACTATACAGATTCTCCTCAGTAGAATTGGGTGGTTGAAATGTTCCTTTGCTTGTGCCATAGTATTAAGAATTTGGCTTATTTTTTTATAAAGAATCAAAATAATAGAACACTTATCAACTTCCTTTCTTTTTTCTCTGGAGAAAATTACAATTGTACTAATTTTTAAAGATGGCTTTTCAAAAAATAATTTTATTGGGACTCATACAACTCTTATCACAATCCACACATACATCAATTGTGTAAAGCACACTTACACATTCGCTGCCCTCATCATTCTCAAAATTCGCTTTCCACTTGGGTTCCTGAAATCAGCTCCATCATTTTTGTTTTTCCTCTCCCACTCCCTCCCGATTCCCCCTCCCTCATGAACCCTTAATAATGTATAATTTATTATTTTATTATCCTACACTTCCCTTGCATCTCCCTTCACCCACTTTCCTGTTGCCCATCCCCCAGAGAGGAGGTTATATGTAGATCCCTGAGATCAGTTCCCCCTGTCTACGCCCCCTTCCCTCCCAGTATTGCCACTCTCACTGTTGGTCTTGAGGGGTTCACGTGTCCTAGATTCCAAGTGTTTCCAGTTCCTATCTGCACCGCTGTGCATCCTTTGGTCTAACCAGATTTGCAAGGTAGAATTGGGATCATGATAGTTGAGGGGAGGAAGCGTTTAAGAACTAGAGGAAGGTCGTGAGTTTCATTGTTGCTACACTGAACCCTGAGTGACTCATCTCCTCCCCACTCCCCCTCTGCAAGGGGTGTCCAGCTGTCTTCAGATGGGCATTGGGTCCCCATCACGCACTCCCCCTCATTCACGATGATATGATTTCTTTTCCACCCTGCCTTTGATGCTTAAAACCTGGTCACCATCGGCCCTTCATGATCACACGTTAGTGTGCTGCTTCCATGTGGGCTTTCTTGTTTCTGGGCTAGATTTCCGCTTGTTTACGTTCAAGCATTGAAGATCCCAGACGCTACATCTCTCCATAGCCGGGCACCAAATACATTTACTTTTTAATGCCCCTGTGTAGATGACAGCAATTTGATGACATGTACAATAGAAGGAAGCACTGACTGATCTTGCGCTATCCTAACCTGGAGGGTCAACCTCTTGTTTTTGCAAACTTGGCTTTCCAAGCACGATATCTTCATCTGATGACTGATCATTTCCCCAAACTAGGTAAGACAAAGGGTCACAATTTGTGTTTCTACGGAACATACTGTCTGTACTGTACCTAGAGAGGTGTGTTTGTTTTCCTGACCGGCTATTCTACACCAACAACCTTATTCCAAAAATGAATTTTCTCTGTACATTTATATATATATATTTCTTTAAAGAGATAAAAAATGCAGTGCTACTAGAGTCTCACCAAGAGAAGAATGAATTTGATTACTATTTTTATGACAATTTTAGTCAGAAAATGTTCTTTCTATTGTTCACTTGTTTTGAATTTTTAGTTATAACTTAAATGATAAGTAAATATTAAAATATAAGAGTATAAAATATTGCCAGTTTTGTCATTTATGCAAGATTAGAATTCTAACATAATCAGTAAATTTATTTTAGAGTTACTAACTGGAATTAAAAATTGTACAAATAAAAATAAAAACAAACCAACAGACCTAATTGCCATGTAAATAATAGACAATTTTCTTATTAAAAATAATTAAAAGCAAATTGTCAAATCTAAATGGAGTTAATTTACTCTCTCACAAATTTTCTAAATTTTTTAATAAATAACCAATATTACTTGCTTTATTAGTTATACAAAATTTGACGTACATTCATGTGTACTATTGTGCAATTGAAAATAGATCTATACGTATTACCTACCATATAAATTAAAGTTCAAATAGGATGGAGAAATGTATTTTGTCACATTCTTTTCCCTAATTGCAACCAGAAAGATATGAGGAGCTAGCACCGCCCCCACCCCCCCAAAAAAAAAGAAAACTGGAAAAAAAGCTCTCCTGGGTGGAACTTGCATAGTCTTCTTTTTCCCCACTAGACAAGCATCTGGCACCTTGATCCGAGTTGGTGTACACAGTGGTGTCACCCGGGAAGGCTCTCACTGGTTACCGTGAATTTTGTGATGAAAGCAGTTTCACTTGAACCTCATTTTTTTGGTGATGGCTGACTTAAGAGCATAATGTTTGACTTTGAAATTTTGTTTCCTGTCAGGAAAATAGGCACTGAAGCTGTTGTGATGTTGAACACACCTTACAAGGACAGTGTTATGGGAAAATGTTAAGTGAACAAGTGGTTTTTGCATTTCAAAAAAGGTGAAATGCCAATTGATGACAAACGTCATTCTTGGCATCCCTCAGTTACCCGAAAGGATGAAAATATCAACTCATAATATATCTGGAATTCGTTCTACCAGGTCAGACTGCCAATCAAGCTTTCTATTTAGAGATTCTGAAAAGATTGCATGACAGTGTGAGACAAAAATGGCCTGATTTGTGGCAGACAGAGGACTGCTTTGTCACCATGACAATGCACCTGCTCAGGTAGCCGTCAGAGTGTGCTGTGTTTTTTTGGGGAAAACAGCATGCCTCCCTTGCCCCACACACCTGACACACCTGACACACCTGTGACTTCTTTTGTTTTCTCAAATGAAGAGGGGCATGAAAAACAGAAATTTGATGATGTACAAGAGGTGAAGAAAAAAAGGTAGGAGGTGCTGTCAGCCATCCAGAAAGATGAATTTAAAAAATGTTTTTAGGAATGGAATTGCAGATTTAACTAATGTATTAAGTATAATGGAGAGTACTTTGAAGGTGGTGATTTTTTGTAAAAAAAATTAAAATACATAGCTTTGAAAAAATAATTCTGGTTTGTTCTGCATCCCCCCCCTCGAATTGTGTGTGTGTGTAAACATGTAAGAAGATTATGATGAAAAGAGGAAGACACATCAGTTAGGGATCTCAGAATCTCAGAACCTCAGCAACAACATGACTGGAGTTTCCTTCTTATTTGTTTTATTCCCCACCCTCTTAAGATATCATAGAACTGATATCATAGAACTGGAGCTCAGGTGACTAGCAACCCAGTAATACCACTGAGAACAGATCATTAAAGTCCTGACAAAGACTGCTCTCTCTAGCCACAGGACCAGAAAGAGAACAACCTACCAAGACAGAAAACTTTCAGACAATAATTTCTCTACTCCAGCCAATGCTACATTAGAAACTATGTTCTATTCCCACCTATTTCAGTAAAGTTTAAGTGGAAAGACTCTCATCTCTTAAATCACCTCTAGTGTTGTGGCATCAGAAGATATCAAACATATGAAAATTAATTTTAACATTGTCACTTAGTTATGAATCCCTTCACTCCATGGTGTCAGTAGAGGCCATGTTTAGACATGGCACACTATCTGTATTATCATAAAAACGAGTTGTAGAGTAAGGAAAATCCAGAGCAAATGAGGGTATTTCAACATGTAAATATGAGTCCACTACAAAAAAATAATTTGAGTGTACATGAAATCAGCAATAAAGTTGCAAAATATGTGAATAAACCCTAATATAATTGAGAGTTTAACATTTTGCTGTGGACTAATGATACACTAGACAGAAAATCACTACTTATATTAGAAATTAACAGTACCCCAATCAGCAAAACTAAAAAAAAATATTAGCATATTGTCCTAACAGAAATTTAGATCTTATTTTCAGATGACCATTCAATATATGCACATTGAAGTCATGTAAAGTGCTCTATTGCTACAATGAGACTAAACCACAGGTAAGCAACTGGAGGGTGACTGAAAAAAATTTCCAAACATTTAAAAGTAAACATTTCTGAAAAAGACATTTCTAAATAATTCAGGCTTCAAAGGTGAAGTTTTAAGAGAAATGTAATTGTAATTTCAAAGGTGAAGTTTCTAGAGAAATAAAATTGAAAGCTTAAATAAAATGAAATATATTAAAAGTATTAATGTGTAGAAATTTCAGAGCAGTAAATTCACATATAATAAAGATGGAAAATCTCAAACAATTGGGGTTCTCAACTAAAGAAACTACAAAAAATAACCCCAGAAGCTTAATTCAAGCAGCAGAAAGAAAAATAATAATAGCAAAAAGGTAGAGCAGAATTCATTGATATGAAAAAAATGCATAATAAAATTTGTAAAAAAACAATGTTATTTTTAAAAATCAAAATGACAAAGCTCTGAAAGGGAAAAAACCTGTTTTGTTTATTTTATTTTCAACAGAAATATGGAGAGAACACTACTAATATTAGATATAAAACTAAATATCATTATAGACTCTGCAGTCATCGAAAGAGTAGTAAGTGAATACTATAAACAACCCTACACATATATTTGATAATATATGTAACAATTTCTAGAAAATTCACATGATCACATCTCACTCAGTATGAAATGATTTATGAGCCTTATTAAGTTAATTAATTTGTAACATTAAAATACTTTCTGAATCGCAGTTCTCAATTTTTTTTCACTACAGGATTCAACCATGCTTTAAATAAGAAATTCTTTTAAATTTTACATAATTTCTTAAGTTAAATTGATGAAGTAAAAGCACTTCATAATAATTTTATGAAAGAGGTTTTATCCTGATTCCAAAAGCAGTTACATACAACCAGGAGAAAACACCAAACAATGAGAAAGGGAGTGAGAAAATATAAACAAACCTCCCAACACTAATTGCACAAAAGTATGGAGATAAAGAAAGAAGCTTATTGAGATACTAAGAAATAGGATTTCACAATATATAACGAATTGTAAAAACTAAAAATAAGATGTCTTCCAGATGTGCAAGGCTGTTACAATATTAAAAAATCAATAAATACCACCCACCATATTCTCAGGCTAAAGCAGGGCCCTGGTGGAGTCTGAAGAAGCAGACTATGTGGAGAAGAATGTACCATCAAGACTGGGGGGAGGCAGGGCGTCCCATTAACAACTGGAGGTGTGCTAACACCTCAACTTTGCTTGCTAAAAGCTAAGAGGACTTGATGCACTTACTGATGAAGATGAATGAATATGGCCTTCAATATGTATTACATTTAAACATACAAAAACTCCCCACAAACTGAGACAATAAGCAAGAACAAGCTAAGTGCGGCTTGAATTAATGTTCTGGTTTTCTTGATAGTTGATGTTGCCAAGTATTTATCATTTTATTTTTATCCATAATCAATATCCATAGAAGCAGCAGACAGAAAATCAAACAACATATTGCAACACTTTTTAAGTGTTAACAATCAAAAATGTCCCATCAAAGACTGATCCAAGCCATAGTGTTTTCAATTACCTCATATGTAAATGAAAACTGGACAATGAATATGGAAGACTGAAGAAGAATTGATGTTTTTGAATGATTGTATGGCCCAGAACATATTGAATATATCATAGACTTCAAGAAAAACAAACAAATTCATCTTGGAAGACCTTAAAAGTGCTTCTTAAAAGCAAGTATAACAAGCCTTGGTCTCAAGTATGTAATTCACGGGGCACATAGGGTGTGATGGAAGAGTCTTTAGAATTTTTCCCCTGCACTCTTACTATTTTTATTTTAATGGCCAAAATGAAATTTCTGGTTGATAAATATCTAAAATCCTTTATCTTGATATTTTTGATAATAGACTTCACATAATATTTGTCCTTTTTGATTGACTAACTTAATTCAGCATAATATCCCCTAAATCTCTCCATATCATGAGATGTGCCATAGTTTCACCATTATTCTTGAATGATGCATCATATTCCATTGTATGTGGCAGAGTTTATCTGGTTTTTCACCAACTTTGTTTAGGATGTTTCCATCTTCTTGCTACTGTGAATCCTGTTGCAATGTACATAGGTGTGCACATATCTGCTCATCTGGAGTGCACACATCTAGTCGTGTGTTTTTTATTTCTTTTACAAATTGTTTTTAATGTAGACTCAATACCAAATCATTCAGCCAGCTGTCCTTACATCTTCCAAAAAATTAAATATAATAGATAAACCTATAAAGACAGCAATGAGATCAATAGTTCCATAACAGGGGAGGTTGGGAATGAAGGAGATGTTAATAACAGTGGATGCAAGAATGAAGAAAATGTTTCAAAATGGAGTGTAATTGCACAAGTCTTTATGATGTATTTTAAAAAATCATTTTAGTGGGGGCTCGTACAACTCTTATAACAATGCATACATCCATCCATTGTATCAAGCACATGTGTACATCTGTTGCCATAATCATTCTCAAAACATTTGCTTTCTGCTTGAGCCCTTGGTATCAGCTCCTCATTTCTCCCTCCATCCCCACTCCCCCCTCTCCCATGAACCCTTGATATTTTATAAATTATTATTATTTTGTCATATCTTATACCATCCCAGGTCTCCCTTCACCCACTTCTCCACTGGTTATATGAAGACCTTGTAATCTTTTCTCCCTTTCTTCCTCACCTTCCCTCTACCCGGTATTGCCACTGTCACCACTGGTTCTGAGGCATTCATTTGTCCTGGATTCCCTGTGGTTCCAGTTCCTATCTGTGCCAGTGTACATCTTCTGGACAGTGCTGGATCAAGAGCAATGTAACTGAGAGGAATTCCTAAAACCCAAATGAAGGCTGAACATGATAGTGGGACAAGAGGAAAGTACAAAGGAATAGAGGAAAGAACTAGGAGGCAAAAGGCATAGAGATCTAACTACAGGCTTATAGAGATGTAAATATATTTACATAAAATGAGTGGGAAATATATCTATGTACATATATTTATAGGTTTAGTATTAAGGAAACTGGTGGACAGTGGGCCCCTGCTCAAGTACTCCCTCAATACAAGAATGCTTTGTTCTAACAATTTGGTAGTCTGAGATGCTCACTTTCCTGGCATGATCGCTGAAGAGAATGGGTGCACAAGCAAATGTGGTAGAAAGCTGATGATGCCCGGCTTTCAAAAGATATAGCATCTGAAGTCCTAAAGTCCTGAAGATAAACAATCGGCCATCTGCTCAGAAACAAACAAACAAAAAACAGGTGGAAGATGCACACCAGCCTGTCCCAATTCGATCGCTGAGAAAAAAAAGAGGGTGCATAAGCAAAAGTGGTGAAGAAAGCAGATGGTGCCCAACTATAAAAATTTATAGTGTCTGGGGTCTTTAATGCTTGAAAATAAACAGGCATCCATCTAGCTAAGAAACAACAAAGCCCACATGGAAAAGCACACCAGTCTGTGAGATCACAAGGCATTGAAGGGATCAAAGACAAAAAAAAAAATCATAGCATTGTGAATGAGGGGGAGTGCGGAGTGGAGACTCAGGGCCCATAGGGGGAAATTGGCCATCCCCTTGCAGAAGGGCTGCAGGGAGGATACGGTTCAGTCAGGGTGCAGTGTAGCAATGATGACATACAATTTTCCTCTAATTCTTGAATGCTTCCCCCCCCACCAATATCATGATGTGACATATGTCAATAAAATAATTAATTTTTAATGATATGAAATATGTTCTTCTTTGGAGTTTAGATTTACACTAGAATATCATTAATATCTGAACAATTTTGTTTCTACATTGTGAGGGCTGGCGTGGTGATAAAGTTGATTTTTTTTACTGCCTAACTTGCTCACCAAGATTTAAACCTATATGTGCTCCTAGAGATATGTATTGTATACTTTTTCTGAAAACCCATTTGAAACATATTCTTTGACATAAAATTATTGTTACACGGGCTAAGCTATCTAATGACATATGTCATTGAATAACTATTTTATTTGTCATCCATTTTCATATTAAGTGGAATTTTCTTTTAATAAGTGTTATAATAGAAATATTAATTTCTAATATATTGCTGTTAAATATGTAAAGTGCCACTTAACTGTTTTTCAATAAATATATTTTTATTGTTTTAAAAAGTATTCTTTCCAGTAACCAATATATATGGTTTTTAATAAATGTACATTTGTATTTATTGACTATAAAGAGTCAATAAGTATTAATAGATAACTAAAGAGGACTAGAAACTAAAATCAAATATACTGCCTTTGAGTAGGTTCTGAATTATAGTGAACCTATAGGAGAGAGTAGATCAGCTTCACAGGTACACTGAGACCGTAATTCTTTACAGAAACAGATAGCCTCCTCTTTCTTCTGTGAAGTAACCAATGGGTTTGAACCAACAACTTTCAGTTATCCCAATATTTAACTCATTGTACCACCAGGGCACATACAGCACTATTTTGGTTGCAGTAAATATATGTAGCACTTATCCTTAGTACATGAAAGCTATATTCCTTCAGAAAACCATATATTAATTGTTTTTCTGTCACAATGCCTATACTTGGTCTAATTTTTCATTCAATCTCCTAAAAATAATTTTGCATTTAACTTGTATTTAAATTTCACGTATATCATGAGAAATGTTCATAAAACCAAACAAGTTTAATTGAAATCAAGTACAAAGATACCTCAATTATTGAGCATCTCAAAGTTCAAAATCTGCACTACTGGAAAAAGTCTGCCAGGTGTTATAATTTTGCTGGATAGTCTAACAAAAAAATCTGTCTTGAAAAAAACCTGAAACTTCTGCGAGCAAGTCACCCATAGCATCTTGTCAAAAACACAAGGGTGACGCTTCAGTCTACGCACCACTCTCACTCAGACAGCAGACACTGCTTGTGTTAGTACATTAGTATATTTGTCATTGTGGTATTTTTTGCTTTAGTTGTATAAAATTTCTTAACAATGGCTCCAAAGAAAGTTAAAAAGAAACCCATGAAAATCACAATAGAGGTAAAGGAATAAATCATTGCCTCAGCCATTTCAGCAAACTAACAAGAAAGATCCTGGGTATTCCTGATCCCCATCAAGAAAGGTTTGAGCAATAATCCGGGAAGGATGGCGCCAGCTATTCTTTGGATCTGTAAGGTGGTTTCAGCCACACGTGCAACATGAAAGGCCCTAGCCCTCACTACCACCCCTCTAGTTACGTTCCAACTGCCCCCTTTCCCTGGCAAAAAGTCCCCAGATAACTATCTCCATGAGCTATCAAGGAAGGTTCTGGCCCTTTTCAGTCAAGGAAAGCCTGGACCATATCAAGGTAGGTCCCAGTCACCCTGTGGTCTGAATAGAAAGCCTCGAGTGTCTTTAACCAAAGGTAAAATCTCCCACTGTCCCTGCCCACTAGCAAGAAAGGCTGCAGCCATCTCAGGAACCCTGCAAGGAAGGCCCAGGCTAGCCCAAAGACAAGGAAGTTACCACATATCCCAGCTAGGAAGGTCCCAGCCATCTCCAAGAGGTCCATCTCCAGGAGTCCCTATCACACCAGCAAGAAGGAAGAAGCACTCTGGATGTTCCCAAACCCCCAGTAAGGAAGGTCATAGCCACCCTTGTCTCCCAACAAGAAAAGCCCCATCCAAAATCTTCCCAACAAAGAAAGCTTCAAGCGTCCACTCATCACAGAAAAGAGGTACACATGGGTCCCTGAAATCTGGCAAGGGAGACCCAGACCATATCCACCCCTGTTAAGGAAGGTTCCAGCTGTCCCCTGTTCCTAGGAATGAAGTTCTTGGTAGTCCCTGGTCCCCAGCAGAGAAGGAACCAGCCATCCCAACTAGGCAAGGAAGACCTCATATGTCCTTACCCCCTTGTAACGTATGTTGGCATCATCCTTGCCCCTAGCAAGGAAGCCCTGAGGTGTTCCCGCATCATGGTAAGGAAGGTCCCAGCCATCCCTAGTCAAGGAAGACCCCAAATATCCCCCAATCCTGATAATAGAGACTCCAAAGGCCCCTGTGACTTGACAGGGAAGGTCCTAACTGTCCCCACCATCTTTGTCCATAGAAATGAAGGCCCTGACCATAGTAGCAATCTGGCAAAGAAATCATGGGCCTGCCTGTATCCTGGCAAGGAAGGCTCTGTCTCTGAGATTCAGGAAGGAAGTTCCACATATGTCCTTGAATCCCATCCCTTGGCAAAGGGAGAGAAAAAAAAATACAAGAAAATCTAAGGGTAGGACTGGGGGCGGGGAAGAGCTGCCACCACAGAATAATACCCAGACCCCAAGAATTACTCTAAATAAGAGGCCCTGAAAGTATCAGAAATAGCATTCAGGAGAATAACGTGTAGAGGAATTCAGTAGATGAGGGAAATAATTGAAAATCTAAAACCCTATACCAAATAGATGTCAAGAAAAACAAGAGTAATGACATAATGGAATTAGACAAAATGATGAGCTGACTAACAGGAAAATAAATAGAAAAGGAAAACCTAATTTGTGAACTCACAGGCACATCTACTGCTAATAAAATTTACAAGAGAGACAATAAACAAAAAGCAAAGAAATACGAAGAAAGGCTTTGAATGATATGAAACAGCATCCAAAGGGGGGAAAAAAGCAATGTCTCATTGGGATGCCAGAGCAAAAGGAAACAAACAAACAAAAAAATCTACACAGAAAATAGGACAAGAAATCTTGGAAGAAAACTTCTCCAACACCATAAAGAGGAGAAAATAAATATACTAGCAGCTGAGAGAACCCTAAACAGTTCAACCCCAAAAGAAAAGCATTGTGACATTCCACAGTCAAATTCCCCAATGTCAAGGAGAAGAAGAGACGTTCCCTACAAAGGAAAGTCAATCAGAACAAGCTCACATTTCTCAGCAGAACCATACTGCATAAAGACAAAAAGGACCACACAGCAAGAAGAAATAAGAGTAATTTCAGAAAAGGGAAAATTATATAAATTTGTAAAAATAAGATTGCATTATAAAAAATTTTAAAGGCACTTTTAGACAGAGACTCAACATCAACACAACAACAAGCAAACCAAAGAGTGACATAAAAATTAACAAAATCCAGAAAACCAAAAATAAAATGCAAAGTGAGAGCAACAGCCCTGCATTTATCAATAATTTGTTTGAATGCACCAATAAATAGCAGAGATTGAGAATTTATTAGGAATAAAAATACCCATCAATATATAGTCTACCCAAGACCTATGCAAGGTCTACATAAACACAAAGATTAAAAATAAAAATATGGAAAAATATTTACCAAACTTCACCAAACCAACATTCAAATCACCAAAAATAACAGTGCCATTAATCTCAATGAAACAGACTGCAAGGGAAAAAAAGAGGGCACTTAATAATGATGAAAGGAATAATAGAACAATTAGATATAACCATGTTGAGGATGTAAAGATATATGGTGAAAGGAACTCAAATACATTAATAAAACTCTCTTAGAGCTGAAGAGAGAAATAGTTCAGCAATAAGAGTAGATTTCCATACACCATTATCTAGGAAAGACAGATAACCAGGAAAGAAACTAAAAAAAAAAAAAATAGAAAAAGAACAAAACAACACTATCAACAACTCAACTTATATAGAGCACTTAAATAACAACAAAATATAGATTCTACTCTCATGCATATGGAACACTTCCCAGAACAGACCATGTGCTAGGCCACAAAGTAAGCTTAAACAAATTTTAAACTATTGAGATTCTACAACCCATAGTCTCAGACTCCAATGTCAAAAAAATAGAAATCAACAATAGAAAGAACAAAGGAAAATTATATAGGCCATGGATATTGAACAACCTAAGTAATAGGTAAAATAATGGATACATTTTTTAATTTCTTAAAACAAATTAGAACAATAACAGAACACCCAAAATGCTTGGGACTCAGGAAAAGAGGATATTAGAAGTTAACTTACAGCAGTAAAATCACGTATACCTCCTCTCTGGAGGATGGGCAATGGGAAGGTGGGTGAGGGGAGACACCGGGCAGTGTAAGATAAGATAAAATAATTATTTATAAACTATTAAGGGTTCATGGGGGGGGGAACAAAGAGGGAGAGGGAGGGAAAAAAATTCCAGGAACCCGAGTGGAAGGCGAATTTTGAGAATGATGAGGGCAACGAATGTATAAGGGTGCTTTACTCAATTGATGTATGCATGGATTGTGATAACAGTTATATGAGCCCCAATAAAATGATTTATTAAAAAAAGTGACACGGTAAAAAAAATAAAAGCAGTTTCAGCTGCATGCTGATGGATAAATAGTTCCTGAAATAAAAAGTTCCATGCCTTTAGTTCCATGAATACCAAGCTTATGATCATCAAGTTGTGGATTTGGAATAATTAAATATGTTATCATCAAAAAACAAACAAACAGTGGGGTAAACCAAAATTAGTGCCTTAACACAGTATTGTTCAACAACTAGACTATGAGTAACAAAATAAACCTGCAAGCAATAGGAGAAAAGAAACCATAAAGGTTAGAACAGAAATAAATGTGCTGAAAAACAATGGGGAAAAAAGACAAAAAGGCTGGTTCTATTAAAAGATTAACAAAAAGGATGAACCACTGTCAAATTTAACAAGAGAAAAGAAAATGAAGATGCAAATATCTAGAATTTGAGAGGTGAAGGGTGACATCACAACACGATCAAAGGAAATTAAAAAATATTAGCATTGTTATGAAAAGCTCTACTCCAAGAAGTTTGAAAACCTTGATGAAATGGATACATTGTTAGAAAGACACCATCCTCTAAAATTAACACAGAGTTAGTAAACATTAAAAGACCCATAACAAAAGGAAAAAGAGAATAGATTATTAAAATTTGTCCAACAAAGAAAAGTCCAGGACCAGATGGCTTCACAGTGGATTTCTAACAAGTATTTAGAAAAGAACTGGTACGAATTCTACACAGATTATTGTTTGGTATAGAAAAAGACATCAAATCCCCAAACTCATTTTCTGAAATGAGCATAACATAGATACCAAAATCAGGGGGAAATACCACAAAGATAGAAAACTACATACCAGTAACTCTCATAGTACAGATACAAAATCCACAACAAAATCCTGGCCAATAAAATCTAATAAAATATTCAAAAAATCAATACAGCACACTCAAGTAGAATCCGGACTCTGTACACAAGGCTGATTCAACATTACAAAAAAACCCAAAAAACCCAAATCAATGAAATCCACCACGAAAAAATAGAAATAAGGACCACATGGCATATCAATAAATCAGTGCAGACAATTAGCAACATCCATTCCTGATAGAAATGTTTAACAAAATAGGGATAGAAGGGACATTTCTCAACACACTAAAGGCAACATATGAAAAATCGACAGCCAACATCTCATTCACTGGTGAAAAACTGAAAGCATTTCTCACGTGAACAGGAATAAGACAAGGATCTTCCTATCACCACTCTTATTCAACATTGATCTGGAAGTCTTAGCATTAGACATAGGCATAGCATTAGACAAGGGAAATTAATCAAAGGACTCCAAATGATCAAAGATGAAATGAAATGTTATGTGCAGGTGATATGCTTCTATATGTAGAAAATCCTGAAGACTCAACAGAAAGATTGTTGAAAACAATGGGAAGATTTCCAACATGACAGGACATAAGTCTGACAAGCAGAAATCAATTGGATTCTGATATACAAAAAAGAGAGCTCTAAAAAGACATCAAGAGAAAAAAATGGGAAAGAGACAGTATCTTCAATAAGTGGCTTCAGCAAAATAGAATCTCCATGGGAAGAAGAATGAAACACGACCTATACCTCAAAAAGATCAAAGTCCCAAATGTAAATTCCTGAACTATAAGATTATCAGTGAGAAAAGAGGGACAAGTTAAAGGCTGTTTAATAGGGAGAGTCATATGTGTATAAGAGTTTTATATACAAGAACAATTGAATATTGAGAAAACATCCCAGCCCAATCAAGATCAAGTCCATAAGTCTGATATTAGCCCATCATATGTCTGATACTAATCTATAAAGTCCACTTCAGACTCAGGAAACACATGCAATGATGTCGAATTCAAGAAGATCACAGTCCAGTGGGTGGGTAGCCTTGTGGATCTCATGGCATTGTAAGCATCTCAGCACTGACAGGGGTCTCCACGTGACTTCTCTGGCTCCAGAGGTCTGCTCCATCAGTTTCTCTCCATGTGTCTTCTCCACAGGGATGTCTCTCAGAGAGTGAGCAGAGAGAGAGACTCTTTCCTGTCTCCAAGGAGGAAATACAGGAGCTCCCAGAATCCTTAGGAGAAGGGGATATCCACACAGAGGCTTCATTGGCTATATCCTCATTGACAGGCTAGATTCCACCACTACCCTCTTAATCTTCAAATTGACACCAGCTTATGTAGCTACCACGCAGGTCATACCCATTTTAGCAAATATAACAATGGAAGCACATGCATAAGGCAAAATGGATGACTGGGATCTACTGTAAGTAAGATACTCATGTGCATCAAAAGACTTCATCAGAGTAAAAAGATAGCCCAGAGACTGGGACACAATCTTTAAGAAGGTAATAATTTGTAACATCAATAGAATACTAGAAGACCTCAATAAGAAAAACAAATAATACAATTTAAAAGTGGACCAAAGACAGGAACATCTAGTTCAACAAAAATAGCATTCAAGTGTCTAACGAGGATGTGGGTGACCAGACTCCATAACCAAATAGGTCATAAGGGGCGATTGTGTAATTGAGGATAAGTTAAAGAAATATCAGACAAGGCAATCAAGGACTCACCTCCTCCATGGAGACTGGAACTACAGCGAGAGAGCGAAGGTATTCTCCCACAGAGCTATATAATCTGGGGCATGCAAGCCATGTCATACACATATGTAGCAGAAAAGGGATGTGCTGGAGGCATCCATACATAACAAGATGGGCAAGTTATAGAGGTCTAAATATAGGCATGTACATATGTAAACATATTTACATATAACAATATGGAAATAGATTTATGTACATATATTTATTTGCTAAGTACTAAGACAGAAGACAGACATTGGGTCTCTACTCAAGTACTCCCTCAAAGCAAGAACACTTTGTTCTAATAACCTGGCATTCTGTGATGCTCATCTTCCCTACATGATCACTGAAGACAAAGTAGGTGCATAAGCAAATATGGTGATGACAGCTGATAGTGCCTGGCTATCAAAAGACAAGGCATTGATATTAAACAGGAGTGGGCACAAGGGACATCCTTGTCTGGTGCCCTTTTTCAGTGGGATTGTGTTAGTCTTTTATCAAGGGCTCATGAGGGAAGGGGGAGCAGGGAGGGAGGGGAAAAAAGAGGACTTGATGCAAAGGGCTTAAGTGGAGAGCAAATGCTTTGAAAATGATGAGGGCAAAGAATGTACAGATGTGCTTTATACAATTGATGTCTGTATATGTATAGATTGTGATAAGAATTGTATGAGTCCCTAATAAAATGTTAAAAAAAATTTTTAAGTAAAGACAAGGCATCTGGGGTCTTCAAGGCTTGAAGATTGGCCATCTAGCTGAGAAGCAAAATGCCCACATGGAAGAAACACACCAGCCTGTGTGATTATGAGGAATCAATGGCATCAGGTTTTAGGCATCAAAAACTCATAACCAAAAATTATATCAGTGTGAATAAGCGGGAGGGCAGAGTGGAGACCCAAAGCCCATATGTACATAATTGGAAATCTCCTCACCACAAGGAAGAGAAGAGCCAGTCAGGGTGCAATATTGCACCGATAGCACATACAACTTTCCTCTGGTTCTTTAATGCTTCCCCACACCCTTCCCCACTAGATCCCAATTCTATCTTACAATTCTGGCTCGACAGAGCATTTACAAGGGTACAGATAAGAGCTGGAAACACAGGGAATCCAGGATAGATAACCCCCTCAGGACCAATCATGAGAGAAGTGACACAAGGTGGATAAGGGGAAGGTGGGGGCAGAAATGGGAAATGGATAAAAATGATTAACATATAACCCCCTCCCAAGGGGACAAACAAAAGTAAAGTGGGTGAAGGGAGACAGCAGTGTAAAACATAAAAAGAAATAATAATTTAGAAATTATCAAGGGTTCATGGGAGGAGGTGAGTTGACACCAAGGATTGAAGTAGAAAGAAAATGTTTTGAAAATGATGATGCCAACATATGCACAAATGTACTTGACACAGTGGATGGATGTACAGATTGTGATAAGAGCTGCACGTGTCCCCAATAAAATGATTAAGGAAAAAAAGATGGCAGCTTAACCTGGGCCATCTCTGAGCTGGCTTGGCCTTAAGTGTCCCTGAACTGTTCTCCAGAGGAACAATCTATAACCTTATCAGAAGGGAGTGGGCAATATTTAGGATGGCGTGGTGTGGTCGGATGGCTTTTGATGTTGGACAACCTTTAGGCAGATAACCTTCAAGCAGTTAACCCTCAAGGGTATAGGAGCAACCATGTGCTTGTAGACACCCTCTTATATTGGAATTATTAGGGGGGACATTGTGTGGAATAACTTTTAATTAGGAGAATGTGACAGATTCTTCTCCAACTCACAAACGTAAAGGCCTCCCTCCACCAGAGTCTTGGCCTCCCAGACTCTTAAAATACGAGTGTTGAGAATTTGTTCACATACACTCTCTTCGCAGTTCTCCATTTTCCACACAAGCACATGAAAAAGGTTCACAGTCACTAGACATAGAAATCAAAGTGAGATTTCACGTGCACTGACGATGACTGTCATATTAAAAAAAAATTAAAAACAACAAATGCTAGAGAGAGTGTGGAGAGTTTGGAACCCGCATACCATGCTAGTGAGAGTGTACATATATAAATAAGTATTGTGGAGAGACGTTGAACAGTGTAAGATATGACAAAATAATAATTTATAAATTATCAAGGGTTCATGAGGGAAGGGGAGGAAGGGGTAAAATGAGGAGCTGATACCAGGGGCTTGCATGGACAGCAAATGTTTTGAAATGATGAGGGGAAGGAATGTACAAATGTGCTTTTTATAATTGATGTATGTATTGATTGTGATAAGAGTTGTATGAGCCCCCAGTACAATGATTACAAATAACAATACATACATATTGTGGAAAGCAATGTGGCATTCACAAAAATTCTGGGACTATAAATCCCATGCAATCAAGCAAAGCCTCTCCTGGACATATATCCTAAAGGAGTACAAAGATTCAGGAGGGCGGGAGGGTGGAGGAAGGAGGGGGAAAAAGAGAAGCTGATACCAAGAGCTCAAGTAAAAAGAAAATGGTTTGGAAGTGCTGATGGCAACATATATAAAAACGTGCTTAATGTAATTGAAAGACGGATTGTTATAAAGTGTGTAAGAACCCTCCAATGAAATGACTAATTAAAAAAAAGAAATAAGAGACATAACACAAGCACACGCATGCACTCTTATGTTCATAGCAGCACTGTTGAAAACAACAGGAAGTTAGAAACAACTCCATATCTTATCTGTAGAAGAATGGCTACAGAAATGTTGGTACATACACACACAATGGAATACTATGCACTGTTAAAAAAACCAAACAACCGAACCAACCCAGAAAAACGCATGGATGAAACCACAAAGCACTTTTCAACATGGATGCACCTGAAGAACATTATGCTGAGTAAAGTTAGTGAATCACAAAATGACAATGTTGTGTGAGACCATTACAATATGAAAAACACCAAGACAGAGACAGGCAACTGCTCTTAAGTAAGATACTCATTGAAGGCAGTTTCCCAAACAATTGTTTTCCTATCTAATGTTTATGATCAATTTATTACTTCCTTATTTGCATATCTTAAAAACCACTTCCTCAGAGGAGTCCTCATCTCAGCTGGGATCGTTTCTTGTTGTTAATTTATGGGGCTAGCAATAGGATCAAAGAGATCTTTCCATGTTTGATTTTCCCCTGGCAACCCCAAGTTAATAGACATGGTCAAATATCTTTGTACATTCCATAAACACAAATGAATATCTTTGTAATAGTCTCTGCTTTCATCCAAGGTTCTTTTGATGTCAGTCAGGATATCTCTTGTTCCACATCCTCTTCTGACTCTAGCTGTAACTTCTGCACTGTTGCAACCAATGTAGGGCAATCTTTAACCAATTTCTTTTTGCATGTGACATCAACAATATTGTTCTATGATTTTTTTCTTGGGTGTGCTTTCTGTGGAATGGGCGCAACTATGAATCTCTTCCAGTCAACAGGCAAGTGCTTCCTGTGCTTCATCAACTTGTTGAATCATTTTTAAGTTCCACATCAATTCCTGTTTGACCTAATGTCTTCAGTGCAGCTTAGACTTCTTCCTTCAATAGCAGTGATTCTTGCTCATATGCGACCTCTTGAAATGGTTGAATGTCAACTCGTTCTTTGTGGTATAATGGCTGTGTTCTCTCCATTTAACTTTGATGCTTCCTGCATCATTCAATTTTGGTGCATCTGATCCAAGTCATGATATTTTCAATTGCCTCATATGAATGGAAAAGTGGGCCATTGAATAAGGAAGCTCAAAGAAGAGTTGATGCATTTGAATTATGATGCTGTGGAAGAGTTTTATAAATACTATGTACTGTCAAATGAACAAACAAGTCTAGCTTAGAAGATGTACACCCAGAATTCTCCTTAGAGACAAGGCTTGTAAGACTTTGTGTCAATGTTTTGGACATGCCATCAGTAGAGACCAATCCCTGGAGCAGGACATCATACTTGGGAAAGTGAAGAGGCAGCAAAAAAGAGGAAGGTTTTGACAAGACTGCTAAACACAGAACTTGCAGCAATGGGATCAAGCATGAGACCAATTGTGAGTTTGGCACAGGATTGGGTGTTTCTGTTGTACATTGCTTTGCTCTCTGTCAGCATGAATTAGAAGGTACCTAATACCAATAATAGTAACAACAACAACAACCTATAATGGTGCTCAGTGAATTTCTATGGGAATTCGTAAGCACAGGGGTTGGTGTATGTCTGAAAGATGTCATTTCTGTTGGTAGGTGAATCAAGGAAGGACAGATTGTCTGTGGGGAGAACACTTAACATTGCTTATACTGGCTCCCATTGGGAGAATCTGGCCAGTATTACCTTGATAATTCTACATTTTAAAATTTAGTTTCATTTCAGTCCATGGGGACCTGAGATATGTGCAATAGGCTACCTTTATCTTAGATTTTGCCTTTACCAGGTGTACAACATTCTTGATAGACCACATAAGAATTACATAATTTAGAAACTTATTTTTAGAATTATTTTAGAATTATCATGGAAGTTACTTAAATTATTTCTGAGCAAACTGAAAATGATGCCTGTAAAGTGGACAAGAAACACAGATAAACTTTATATAACAGATTAATATTGAGCTCACACATAATTGTAACCCGAATCTAAGAAAAATTTGTTCTTACTATGTGGCCTTGCTCAATGTTTGTACCCATGAGTGACTATGGATGATATGGCTGCTATAACAAAGTGTATTGGAGGAAGCAGGTGGTACCTGGTTATCAGAAAGAATAGTCACTGGTGTCTTAGAAATTTGTTCTAAAATAAGCAGCCATCTAAATAATATGTCAATTACGTCCCCAGTCAAAATAAAGCACACCATCCCAAGTGATCCAAAGATCATAAATAATAAAACCCAAGATGAGAGGAGGAAAGTACACTAGTGCTTAAATTTTGAACACCTGGTTTTCAGAAGGCTATCATTAACAGTAATAGCCCCAAACGCATTAGTAGAGTCCTCATGCAATTTCAGCCTCCAGTGACTCCCTCATATCAATAGGGAATTGACTAGTCTTGCTCCTAGATAGTGTACCGGAAAATGAATTAGTGCAGATATAGTTAGGTTAAAATTTAACATATTCTCATTTGTTTTTCATTTTGACATATTTTAAATTTGTTCTGATATCTATTATCTTATGCTTTCCTTTGAATTGTTTTTTAGTTTTATTTTGTGGTCCTTATTTTATTTTTTGTATTATTTTCTTTATATGAAATCTAGATAGGCAATCAATAGAGAACAGGTAATCCAAAGAGACAAGTGCTAGATTAATATTTCCTTAGGGTTATGGCAGCAGAGGTTGGGCATAATGGGGAACTAATAATAATGGGATATAAAACTGAAGATTGTCTGGGAGGGAGGGGATAGGGGGAACTGATATCAAAGCTGATAAAGGGGAGCTCTTTGATATCAGTTCCCCTCTATCCCCTCCCTCCCCGACAATCTTCATTTTTATATCCCATTATTAAAGAAAGAAAGAAAATGTTTGGAAGATTATGGTGGCAGTAATTGTACAATTATGCTTTATCTAATTGAATTATGGACTGTTATTATATCTGTAAGTGCTCTGAATAAAATTACTTTTAATTAATAAATATAAAAATTGAAAAAAGGAGAAAGTTCCAAAATTGATAGTGATGATGATTTCACAACTACTTGAATTTCTTAAAACAAACCCAATTTAAAAACAACTGTGTTCCACATTAAGAAAAAGGCAACAGGATCTATGCTTCACATCATACACACACAAACTTGCCAGATATATTATAGACCTAAGTGTGCAAACTAGAAATATAATATTCTTAGAAAAAAGTAATTTGGGGCCATTGATATTTGTCCTAACTTTTCACACTGGATTATCCAAGACCATAATCATGGATTAGAGCTTGTAGTGGATTAGAGCTGGTAGTGGATTAGAGTTTGTGTTGTGTTATAACGAGCCTTTGCCAGTCGGTTTCATGAGTTTTCTAAAACAGCCATTCTCAACCTTTGGGTCGCGACCCCTTTGGGAGGTCAAAATACCCTTTCACGGAGGTCACCTAAGACCATCAGAAAACACATACTTCCGGTGCTCTTAGGAACCAAGACACCCGCTTCTCTAGGCAGGTCTGCCCATGCAGATACCCCCACATGAGTACCCAGCATGCTGCACCATGGTTCAAGACAAAATTTCATTTGTAATTAAGAATAAATACTTCATAATGTATAATTACATATTGTTTCTGTGATTAATCACTATGCTTTAATTATGGTCAATTTGTAACAATGAAAATACAACCTGCATATCAGATATTTACATGATGATTCATAAGTCACAAAATTACAGTTATGAAGTAGCAATGAAAGTAATTTTATGGTTGAAGGGTCGCAGCATTAGGAAGGTTGAGAACCACTGCTCTAGGGACACAAACCCAGTGAAGCCTGTGTGTGTGTGTGTGTGTGTGTGTATGTGTGTTTATGTGTGAAGGAAATGGCTCACATAATTGTAAGTACCAAGTCCATGGATCCAATGTTAAGCTTGAGGTTTCTCCTGATTTTCAAAGCTTTAGTGGCCGATAAACACAAGTGTGTGGCTGAGGAAGTGAATGAATCCAAGATAGGAAATCCCGATGGCAGGTCTCTGATGACTCCCAGCACTGACAGTTACTAGGGCAGTTGATTTCTAAAGAACCAGAAGCCAGTGAACTAGCTGCAGGATCCAGACCCAGTAAAAAGCACATAAGCTTTCTTACAGAGTCCAATTATAAGTGGAAGAAGGCCACAGGCCCTAGGAATTGTCTTTTTATTGAATGCATAAGGGTTGTGGTTAAAATAAGGTTGTATCAACCTACCATAAGCATTTTATGATTAACTTTAACTACTCATAGCAGAATCCATTATCAAAGTGATTACATTGTGTTAGGTCACACCAGAGGGATTAGTAGATCTGAATTGCCAAACCACTTAAAATCTTAGCCCAGCCAAATTGACACAAAACTTAATTGCCACATGTAGGAATGATTGAATTGATGTACTTTTTGTTGTATGTGTTGAAAACATTACCCACAAAATAAAAATTTAAGTAGGCAACAAGTTTAAATATCCTGAATTAAAATTGCATGAGCTCTTTTTGATTTGAGAAGTGTAGTCATGCAAAACCCTTTGGAAATTACCTCTATGAGTGTTTCCATTATTCATAAATCTTATGCTGAACTTGATCTGGGTAGTCAATAAGACTGACCTTTATGCAATTAAAGCAAGTAGATCATATGTTTATATTAGAATTAATTTTAAAAATAAATCATTCTTCAAAGTTATTGATATATTCTCCAGGTTAGTGTTACAACTTACTCTTGGTTTTACCTGTGTCAACACTTTTTACAAGAAGAAGGAGAAGCATCTATAAATGTGCTTGTAGGGTAATGTCTAAATATCTGTGTTAATTATGAATTTCTTTTTCACATATTTCAAGTCCCTAAAACAAATTCTTCTGCATATATGAATAGCAATAGTAGTATAGATCAATATCAAGTTTCCCCAATGTTTTGTTCTGTTTTGCTTATTTATTGGTTAACTGTTTTTTCAATCCTTTCACATAGGCATTGTTAGTTGACTTATTTGTATAAGGTGCACTAGAAATGTGTACTCTATGTAAGGGTTTATCATGATGTAAATCCAGTTTGTTTCGATCTACCAAATAAATTTTTTAAAAAAAATAAGAATTAACTTACTACATGTGTCACTGTGTCCAGAGCTAAGGTGGCTGTCAGTCAGCACTGACTTGATGGCAATGAGTTTGGATTTATTGTTTCATTAGGGAATAAGCCAATACCACTTAACTCTTAAAAATATCATAGTGTCTCTTAGCAGCCCTTCGTGGACATTCATGCATGTATCATATTAAAACTGTTATCTCATTTGACAAGTAAATCCTATTTCAATGAACAAACATTCCAAATTTTTCCCCTTACATTTATTATTATTATATAATATTACTATAAATCCCTTGAGAGATATATTTTGGAATCTGCTTCCACAGAGATTTATAGCCTTTGAAACGTCAAGGTGCGATTCTATTCTGGTCCTAGAGGAATCCTGTAAGTCAAAATAAACTTGCTAGCACTCTTTTGTTTGCTTTGTTTTATTACTATAAATCAGATACTACCTAACACTTATTTTATTATTATATATAGTATTATTTTTATTAATATATAGTATTATTTAATGATAATGGGTAAAACAACTTACCCAATATCCTTCCACTATTATCCTGGTCTGCCAATATAGAACAAAAATTCAGGTCACAATACCAACTTCTTAGTCACTAAGGTAAAATATTTATCACAATATCAACCCTTAAAGTAGATTTGTTTATTTCATGTAGTTAGAGTTAAGGTGAGGGAAGAGTTACTTTTATAATTTTTGCACTTTTAATTCTCATCTAATATTCAACCACGTCATCTAAATAAGACATTTAGAGAAATCAATTAGAGGAATTGTTAAGCATAAATTAAAATAAAGACAATATGACTGAAAAACTATTGGAGTCCTGCTATGACACACTGCTGATTTTGTCTGAGACAAAATTTAGCCACCAATTTTCTGACTTCGTCTATTTTGTTCCTTTTGCTGACTTGGTGCTAATTTTCCAAGTCTTATAAAGGTTACGGCAATATTCCTTTCCATTAGTCATAAGTTCCTTTTAGTTTCACAATGCTTATAATAAATCTAGCACGAATTTGCACTTCTAATGAAATAAGAATGGTTGCAATAGCTATATTCTATTCAACAGGTGAGAGAATAGAAATATGACAGAACAGAGATGGAGTTCATTTTCAACACACTTGTTCCTCATCCCAGAAAACTCAATAAAGGAAAAAAAAAATCACCTGATCTAGTACCCTGGGTATCTCAGACAATTAAGACTAAAACTCTATACATACATGTATCAGTTCAAACCAAATAGTCATGCCTTGGGAGGGAGACCCGTTAAGCTGCACCCACAAGGGCACCGCTGGAAAATCCCACAGAGCATGGTTTCCATGAGTCCTCATCAACCCAGTGCAACTACCAAGATCAGATTCTCAGCATATGCCCTACTCAGTAATCCCACAAGTTCATGATTAGGGGTTTCAAGCCAGGTAAGACAAGAATTAAACTCCAAACTGAAGGAATGAACTCTTCTTTATGACACGTGCTAGATTCAGGCAGGTTAACTATTTTCATGATAAGAAGCACACACACACACACACACAGAGAAAATACACTAAAACGTTTACTGTTAAAGTTATAGGAAGTTTGGGAATCCTCTTGACAAGGAAAAGGAATAAAAGAGATTTTTCTCTTTTGTATGCAGTAAGTTTGCACATGCACATGCGTGCACACACACATACACACACATAATCCCTCTCCTGAATATTGTCTTTATACTGTAATTTGATTTTTGCATGTGCTGCCCCAGTACCTGAAATGCATCCAGTTGCTTCTGTATTGCTAAACCAATGTGATAGTTACATAATCTCATATCAATGTAAGGATAGTAAGAGTGAAGGGATAGAGTCTAGCTTGCAAATCAGGTCACAGCCGGGGGATACTTCCTTGTGAGTGTGGCCTTTTCATGAAGATTCTGGGAACTGCCTCTTTCTCCTGGGAGGCAGTCCAAACACTCTCTGCTTCACCTTCCTGTGGAGGAGCCACATTCAGAGAAACATAGGAGCCAGGGCGGAGACTCTACCACTGGCATTAGATCCACAACATGGTACACCCACTAGCCTGTGAACATCCTGCCTTCAGCATCATTGCATGTGCTGTGTGAGTCCGAAGAGGAATTTATGGACTAGTATCAGACATATTTACTAATATCAGACTTGATCTGGACTGGGCTGGGATGTTCTCTCATTATACAATTGATCTTTGATAAAAAGCTACCTCTTACACATATATCAATGTCCCTTCATTCATATATTCAGTCCAGCATAACCCAGTATGGAACCAGGATCAGCGTACTACAGAAACAAATCATGACGATGGAGAGTAGATGTTTGTTTGACCTCTTCCTTATAGTAGTTTTCTTCGGCTGGCCAGAGATCAGATAGACCCACACTATTTGCTTGACTGTTTTCTGGAAGAACATGGGGATTTAAAGTTTGATTCTCCTTCTTGGTTATTTTCATTGGTTATTCCTGTTTGAAATGACAAAAATGAACGTGATAAATGTAAATTTTGAGCTCAGAGAATGAAATTGCCCCTTGAACTTCTCTGAGATCCTGTTGCTTAGTCAAAATGGTTCGCAGAAGGTCAAAATGGAAGACAGAGGCCTAGCTCTGGCTTGAGGCAGCCAGAGGTCTAAGGCCATATTTTGTTTCAGTGGAATAATTTAGATAAGATAGATGAGATGGAACATTACTTTTAACAATATGTTTAGGATCTGGCTCTACCAAGTTTATACTGATTTATTCTTGTTGTTGTTATAGAAATATTATATGATAGAAATTATTAGTGGGAAATAAAAACAGAAAGCATGTAAACCTTCATGCTTTCAGCCACTAAATTGGATTTTTAAAGGGTTAGAACATGCCTTCAAGAAGGCTCAGAAAATATAGGCCCCACCCAATATCTTGAATGCTCAGGATATTTGAATTACCAGAAAAGACTTGTCTAGGGGGCTGTAGACATACTGAAGACAGAAAAAGGAACCCTTTGGATTTTTTAATTTGAGCTACTGGTTTGCCTCTGAAGCTGGAAAAATTGGGAATTGTGAAGGAACTCACCTTCTTAGGACTGTGTGATAGTCAGGTTTATTGTGCCAACTAGAACAATGGTAGTATGTGGGCAGAGTCCAATCAGGTTGCGTCTTGATTGGAGGACACCGCAATAAATAAAGACAGCCGGCATCCTATGGCCCTCTTGTTCCCTGGTGATCAGACCAGTGTGCTGCTGCTTTAGCTAGTTCTCTGCCTCAACCTGTGTGCTACACTACCTGTGGGCCAAGCCTACTTGTGGATCATGTCACTAGAGCTTAAGGCTCCTTTGAGACCCGCTTTGCCATGCTGCTGGTACGTACATCACATAAGCTGGAGACTAGTGGATCCTCTCCCCATATTTGAGTTCCAGATCCCATCAGGGACTGTCTCACTAAGCTTCTGAGCTACTGACTGTTGCTGACCCACGCTGCTGTCTGCTGCCTGTGGGCAGACTCTGCCTGCCTTGCCTGAGGGAAGACTCCACTATCTACTTTCTTGACCTTGGACTCCTGAAGCCCACTTGAGTTGAAGGACTTCTAGTATATTAACTGTTCCATGAAAGTGAGTTGAATTGAGCTCTCTATACTGCTATGTGGACTAATTAGCTGGTATATTCCTTCTCACTGTATATATATATATATGTATATATATCTCATAAGTGTCCTGGATTTATTTCTCTAGAGAACCCTACTTAACACAGACAGAATGTTAAAGTGAGCCTCTGGGCAGCAAGAAGTGCTTGCCAGGTGACCTCCTGGATCCACTTGTTGAGTGGAAGTGGGAGAAATGCAGCAATAAAGAGGTGGGTTGAGTCTGGCCATTGACAACTATGATCCTGGTTCACAGAGACTACAGGAAAAGACAAGAACAGGTTGGATGGTCTGAAGTTCATGACCTAACTCCATTTTGTTTTAAATGATCATCAACCCCCTGTTTGCAGCTAGCCCCTCACCCTTTCCCCTTCCACCCTTCTCTACTCTCCCAATAGACCTTGACTCTCTTGATATGTCTCTGGACTCTCCCTGCCCAATTAGCAAAAAAAAAAGTTAACCTTCCTGTTAGATCTTGCATTATTCCCTGCAGTTGTGCTGTTCTGCCTAGCACCCCCCCCCCCCCCCCGGCCAACCTGACAATATCCATCCCGCTAAGCCAGCCCACTACTTTGAACTATAAAAATCCTGTACTTCCTTTGTCCTTGGTTAAGAATGTTTTTAAGGTGATACACTCCTCTCGAACCAGCTGTTAATAAAGGCTTTACATATTAATAGGTGGTGTGGATTGATCTCACCCGTATAACAGTTATATGGCATCCATCAAACACAAGCTGTTAAAAAGATTTAGTTTAAATAACTTGATGAGTTGTAAAGTGACACTTGCAGAGAAGCAGAAGCACAGACTACTAGAGCGCAGACAGAGGCTAGCGTGGTTCCCTTTTGTAATGGAGTGGGACTAGAACTCATAGGAGCTCCTAGAGTTGAGACCTCTCTCTCGATAACATCTTTAAACTATTTTACGCAGAGATCTAGCACTGGTGCCATCTTTTAAACTACGTTCCCAGAATCACCTTATAGGGCATCATCTGCTGGGAACAGAACAGTCTCAGATTCCTTTAAACCTTGAAAACTCTGAAATTATTCTTGTTCTTCTAAAAAAAATGAGGTTTGATTCTTTAGCTTTCCTAGATTTTAAATCATGACATGACTTTCTGAAGGTTTTAATAAAATTCTTCACCATTGCCTCTATGTCTGAACATAGTAATTTTTTTCTGTGGGTTGTAGACAAGAACCTACATCCAATACCACAAGTATCAGAAAGCACGCTCTTCCCTACTGAGGGGAATCTTGACATTTTCTTGTTTCTTTCTGTTATCAAATATGCACCGTTATCTTAAATTTCAATCATAATCCCCTCTGCAAGTGACTTACGCTTGATTTAGATGTTGCACCACCTTGAGAGTATACATCACTGAAGGAGGATCCCTGACGGCAGTGGTGTTCTCCTGCAACTGCAATCTGCAAGGTTGGCAATGGGAAACCACCCATGACCTGGAGGGAGGAAGACGGCTCTCGACTAAACAGTGAGGGTCTCGGGAACTCACGAAGACAGTTCTGACATGTGCTATAGGGTCACTGTGAATCAGTATGGACTCTGTAGCAGAGAGTTTGTTTTGTTTTGTTTAATGTGTAAAGAAAAAAAAACTATTGAAATTTTAATTGTATTATGACAGTAAAGTCTCTTCCTTAGATTTCTTATAACATGGCCATCGTATCATAGCTAAACATAACAAATAAGGTATTCATTAAGAAATTATGCTGGAAACAATAGTTTAACTCCAAAAATATTATTGGAGTTCCACTTGTTCAAAATCAAGATACTTACTGACGTTTTCTCCATTCTGATAGAGAAGGTGAAAAAACTCGCCCACTCTTAATCCAAATACGTGAAATGAAACATAGTTTAAGATTTGATCTGTTAAGATTTAGTTTGTTTAAAAAACTCAAATGTAACAACCCTTCCCTTGCAGTTAAAAATCCTTTAAAACTTAATCAGTAAGAATGCTCGAACTGGGAAGGCCAGCAAAGTCATTGAGATAAACAATGGAGCATCATGGGCCCTTAGGACAGGGCAGTTATCTGACATAAATGGAGAAACGTAGATATTAGATGTTTCTCTGAAAACCCCCTATAGAAAAGTAGATTATTTCCTTTGAAAATCTGTTTCCTTTGTTAATACTTTAGGGTATACAACTTGCTTAATTTTCACTTGATTTTGGAAGCAGTTTAGGGGTGGCAAACACCACTGTGGGAGTTACATAATCTGGTGTTAACTTGTGAAGTGGTGCAGTTCAGCATGCCAATCAGGTTGAAGCTCGATAACTTCATTTGGAAGCACACGGAGATAAATAGCTCACGGGAGGCCAGATGCGCTCATTCCTTGCCAGAAATTATTGCTGACAAGACACATAGAGCTGCACTAGAGCCCTGGAGCTAGAGGAGCCTTATGGAGACCCCTTCCAGTGCTGAGATGCTTCCACCTCCACTGGATCCACAAGACTTTCCACCCGCTGGCCTATGATCTCCCTGTGTCTGGCATTATTGCATGTTTTGTGTGAGTCTGAAGAGCAATTTATAGACTGATATCGGACATATGTGCTAATATTAGACTTACAGACTTTGTCTGCTCTGGGCTGGGATTTTTTCTTAATATACAATTACTCTTTGATGAAAGATTCTCTATTATACATATATTCGTGTCTATGAATTTGTTTCTCTTGTCAACACAGACTAACACACCCAATGTTTCCTTCTGTCTAGTGTTTGTAGAAATAAATTTAGGATTTCTTGAATCAGCCTGGTCTCTGACTTGGGCTGAAAGAGTGCAGAGATATGCTTCTTCCATGTGTGCTTTATTGTTTCTCAGATAGATGGTCGCTTGTTTATCTTCAAGCCTTTAAGTCCCCAGACACTATATCTTTTGATAGCCTGGCACCCTTAGCTTTCTTCACCACATTTGCTTATGCACCTGCTTTGTCTTCAGTGATCATGTCAGGAAGGTAAGCATCTCAGAGTGCCAGATTATTAGAATGAAGTGCTCTTGTGACTATGAGGTGTTGATGGGATCAGGTACCAGGCATCAAAGACTCAGAGCAAAAAATCATAATATGAATGAGGGGTATATTAGATTGTGTACTTTAGATAAACAAATTCACAGAAACTCATGTATAAGAGAGAGTTTTATGTAAAGGTTAAGAACGCATCAATAAAATATACCAACCCAGTGCTGCCCAAGCCCACAAGTCCAACATTAACCCATTAACCCATATGTCCAACACCAGTGCTCAAAGTCCTCCTCCATCTCACAAAACAGATACAATGATCCGACTACAGGAGGAAAGCCAAGTCAGTGAATATGTAAACATCTCAGCACTGACAGGGGTCTCCACATGGCTTCTCCAGCACCCAGGGCTGCATCAGGGTAGGTCCATGTGGCTTCTCCTTGGGGATGTCTTGCAGGAAGTCAGCCTTGCAAGCTTAAGCAGGGAACTACTAAGGCACCTGTACCCTGGTGCGACCATCACAAAACAAGAAACCTGAGAACTAGAAAGGCAAGGCTCATGGAGTCATTTATCCCTCCACCCTTCAATGAATCCCACATGTGTTTATCGGCCAGGTTGGCACAATACACTAACTAACTCAAGGCGGGGAATGCAGAGTGGAGGTCCAAAGGCAATCTGTGAGCAGTAGGACATTCCCTTAGTTGTGGGGAGAAGATGGGCCAATCAGGGTTCAGTGTAGCAATGACAAAACATATAATTTTCCTCTGGTTCTTTATGCTTCTCCCCCCCCCATATCATGACCCTAATTATACTTTACAAATTTAGCTAGACCAGAGCATGTACATGGGTACAGATAAGAGCTGGAAACACAGGGAATATAGGGCAGATAAACCCCTTAGAACCAATATTGAGAGTAGCTATACCAGGAGGGGAAGGGGAAGGTGGGGGCATAAAGGGGGAACCAATCACAATGACAAGGGGGATGAACAACAGACAAGGGGGTGGGCAGAGACCTCAGACAGTGCAAGACATGAAAAATAATAATAATTTGTAAATTATCAAGGGTCCATGAGGGAGGGAGAGAGAGGGAGGAATGAGGAGCTGATGCCAAGGGCTCAAGTAGAAAGATAATGTTTTGAAAACAATGATAGAAACATATGTACAATTGTGCTTGAGACAATGGATGAATGTGTGGATTGTGATAACAGTTGTACGAGCCCCCAATAACATGATTTTTTTAAAACATAAAGGAGGTAGAGACATACTTCCTTACATACCTCTTCAACACAAAAGAAGGCAAAGGGTTAATAAAACATTTCTACACTTAAAAAATTCTTTCATATTATACTTAACCTTAAATAATAAATTGTTTAATGGTATTTTTTATATATTATATGCCATCTATGTTAAAAAAAGAAAGAAAATGTTTTGAAACCGACTATGGTAGCAATTGTACAATACTGTTTTATGTGATTGATGGAATGTTATGATATATGTAAGCGCTCCCAATAAAATATTTTTTTAATCTCATGAAGAGAAAACAAAACAAAACAAAAAAACACGCTTTCTTATCACTGAAAGAGACCAGATAGAGAAAAGACTGGTGGGAAGGACAGGATGTTCGCATTAACCCCACTATGTCAAAGTAGATTGCTGGGTTGGGCTCTAGGGACAAGTATACAACATGTAGTCTAAGGTTCAGGGTGCACTTACCTAGAAAGAGGAAGTCATCCACAGAAAACCAGTCAATAGCAGGCAAGCCAGGCACTGGTGGAGGCTAGCCATTAGCAAAAGGCCCTGCTCTACATTCTTCCAGGGCTTTAAACTAGTTAACTGCCCTTTGGATTTCTATACCAAAGTATTCTACTCCATACAAATTGAGTAGAATATTTCAGTGCCTGTTTCGATCAAGACAAAAGTGAATTGAAAGCTGAGAAATCCTATTTGAAAATTAATGATAGGTCCAGATATAAGAAAAACTTTCTGAGTGTTAGTGATAGGAAGTTTAGGAATAAAGGGGGTTGGCTCCAGCAGATGCTTACACTAAATGAAAATTAGCCAGCCCTGCCACAATTGAGGGTGTGAAAGAAATCATGTACGCATTAGAAACCTATAGAGAAGATCCAAAGCTGGGCATGCTTAAACCAAGGTCACCCAGGACAGATGAAGGTCCTCCTGGGCATGCATACTAGGCACCAACAACATTACATCATACATGTGCCCAAACTCGGGCACCAAGAACATCCAAAGCTCAGGCTCTTTATGAAGGAGCTCCCCTTTTCCAGCTCTGGCACCCTTCTTTTGGCTCTGTGGCCTCCCCTTCAGGGCCACTTTTCTACCTGTATTTTTGCACTTGGCTGAAGTGGCCATGTTCAGTGGTGAACTCTTGCACACCCCCGCCATATGGCCTTGCGCACTTTCCTGAGAGAGTGTGTTCTATCTGAGACTATATTAGCTGAAACTACCCTTAATCTCATCAAAGTTACTAGGATTTTCAAAAGTGCTTCTGCCACATGAATTATTTCAGCATTGAGAAGCAAAAACCGGGGAACCTAACATCAGCGCTTGCATATGTCCCCGCACAATAGGAACTGAAACCTAAGCTTGAGTTTAGAAGCACTTTGTTAATGTAAAACTGTTGTTTACAAGCGGCCATCTAGCTCAGAAGCAACAAAGTCCACATGGAAGAACACACCAGCCTGTGTGACGAGTGGTCCCGAAGGAATCAGTTATCAGGCATCAAAGAACAAAAAATCATATCATTGGGTGCACACCTCCATGATAGGATCACTGAAGACAAAGCGGGTGCATAAGCAAATGTGGTGAAGAAAGTTGATGGTGCCCGGCTATTAAAAGAGATAGTGTCTGGGGTCTTAAAGGCTTGAAGGTGAACAAGCGGCCATGTAGCTCAGAAGCAAAAAAGCCCACATGGAATAAGCACACCGGCCAGTGTGATCACGAGGTGCCAAAGGGACCAGGTATAAGGCATCATGCAAAAAAAAGATATATGTGCATATGTATGTATATGTGTGTGTATGTATATATATATATATATATATATATATATATATATATATATATATATATATATACCATATTGAATGAAGGGGGAAGTGCAGAGTGGAGACCCAAGGCCAAAGGGTCGGCCAATGGAGATCCCCTCTTAGAGGGGTTTAGGAGAGGAGATGGGTTAATTAGGGTGCAAGGTAGTACCGATGAAGAACACAGCTTCCCCAGATCCTGGATGCTTCCTCCCCACAACTACCATGATCCGAATTCTACCTTGCAGGGCTGGATAGGGCAGAGGTTGCACACTGGTACATATGAGGGCTGGAGGCACAGGGAATCCAGAGTGGATGATACCTTCAGGACCAAGGGTGTGAGGGGCGATGCTGGGAGAGTGGAGGGTGAGTGGGTTGGAAAGGGGGAACTGATTACAAGGATCGACATGTGACCTCCTCCCTGGGGGAGGGATGGCAGAGAAGGGGGGCGGAAGGGAGACTCCTGATAGGGCAAGATATGACAAAATAACGATGTATAAATTACCAAGGGCACATGAGGGAAGGGGGAGCGGGGAGGGAGGGGAAAAAAAAGAGGACCTGATGCAAAGGGCTTAAGTGGAGAGCAAATGCTTTGAAAATGATTGGGGCAGGGAATGTATGGATGTGCTTTATACAATTGATGTTTGTATAAGTATGGATTGTGATAAGAGTTGTATGTGTTCCTAATAAAATGTAAAAAAAGAAAAGAGGAGGAAAAAAAAGAAAATGATTAGGGCAAAGAATGTACAGATATGCTTTATACAATTGATGTATGCATATGTATGGACTGTGATAAGAGTTGTATAAGTCCCTCATAAATTGTTTAAAAAATAAAACCATGCAATATCCCCTTAAAAAATGTGTTGTTTACAGTGGGATCCCTAAGCCAATTTTAAATTTTGACAAGAATCCAGCCTCCAAATGAGTTAATTCTGACAATTGACTGATATTCTAATGTGTGCCTGATTTCTTTCAAACCCATTTATTGGGGCATGGCCAGGTAATTTTCGTTAAAGCAATGTGGCAGCTTTGCTCTCAGGCTGCATGTGGTTGGCAGTAGATGACAACTCCCCTGATAGGCCAGGGAGGGCCAATCTTGCCCTCAGGAAACTTGTCTGGATAGGTCCTTAATGATTGACAGATGCATAGTGGATATAACTCAGGATTGCTCAGTTATGAATCATATCTCATCATCATATGGACAGGTGGTCAAAGGGCCCCAGGACTAATTTGTAATCCTTTTGAATTTGAAAGTGTGTGCATATCCCAGCCATGGCCCTTTCCTCACTTACAGAGTCTGGCCTGCAGTAATGAGCGAAAGCAGAGTCTGGTCTGCTAACATTTGTGATTTTTGTCTTGATTTCCCTTTTCCCACTTTCTATAATTAGCCACGTGGCAGTGAATTCTTTGGACACCAATATGTCTTCTTGCTCACAGTTCTCCTTGGTTAGAGACCCGAAATTTGAACCATATGTATAGAGACACTTTTACAAAGTCTTTAACAAGATAAAGATAAGACGAAGAGAAATCATTCAGATAAGTGAGACCATCGGCATGAGCCCACCATGCTGTGTGTGGATTCACATATATTTGGCATGGAAAGCAAAAGAACTGTCAAAAAATATGATTTGTGGCAGAGCAATTGGTCCCAGTTACAAGTCGGACGATGGAAGCAGGAAAGGCCTGATGTTTGTATTTTCTCTGTTGCAGATAGAAGAGCTTATAAAACTGCTTGATGGTCCTTTTGAGCAGGGCAGCCAGATTATGATTCATGGTTATGGGACCCTCATAGCCCAATTTCCATCAAGAGTTCACCTGGAAACTTCTTGAGAATGAGGAGGTCTCTCCCAAGGCTTGTTAGGGAAGTGGTACCAAGATGCTTTGAAACACATCCTGTCTGAGGCCAAAGCTTGTCATATTGTTAGGTCAATGGTCAGAAAGAGCTCCTTGGAAATTGGCTCTGTGGTGACTCAAAAATGGATTTAGCATTCTCACTTAAAACAATATAGCCTTTGAAAAACTCTAGACTTTCACCAACTGAGAATTGAAACTCTAATATACCCCATCTGGATGATTTGTCTTTGTTCTGTCAAGGCTTAACCAGTGGATTCTGAAATATGTTTGAATTTGGAGTGCTTTCCTGCCTAGAACAAATCCTAATCCCTGTGCCCATGCATGTACTCTCCTTTGGGAATAGGATTGCTATTGGCTTCATGAAACCACCTCAGAACAGGGTATTTTTAAGCCTAATTACTGAGATATAAAAATATTTATTTGCACATAGCAAACACAAACTTAGGAAGAGAGAAACCACATAGAGATAGAGAGGGGTGCAGGTAGCGACAACATTCTGGTTCACTTCATTTGAGAAGCAAGGTCAAAGGCTTTTTCCAACTCAAGTGGTTGCTGGACAGAACAGCCAAGGAGCAGGAAGCAGAAGAGGAAGGAGCAGGGAGGGGTGTTGGCTGACTGCGGTGGTGGCAGGTGTGACCACGGTAGCTGTGCGTGGTAAAGTGGTGGCAGCCATGATTCCGGCATTTGCAGCAGTAATGGCACCGACGGGTGTGATGACAGGGTGGTGGCTCTGGCCACTGTAGCGGATGGGGAGCTGAAAGCAGGGGCAAGCAGTAGGCTGCTGCAGGTGACAGCATTTGAGGTAAAGCTGGCAGTGACTGATGTGCAGCCCACTTATATGGGTTTATGCAAGAAGTGAGAGAGCGCATGCTTCCCAGCATCTACTTCTACCTGTGCCAGATCCCCCAGGAGACATCATAGGCCTCAAAGCTGCGGAGGTCCCACTCCAAAAACACAAGTTGACACCAACCTATCACAGTCCATCTTTTGTCCTCTTGGAAACTGTACACATCTCCTTAACCATGCACAACCTGTATGCAAATATATTATATCAAGCTTATGCCTAACAAGACACAACTAATAAGATACAAACCAAACACATCAACCACATTCATATTTCATATTTTGCAAAGGGACAAAATGAAAATATTTGATGCATACAGACATACAAAGAGGAAATATATGTACAATCCTTATTGTTGCAACTGACCCTGTGGCCATAGCTGGTATTTAGGATTACCATTCTCCACTGTTGTTATCCGTCCAGTTGGTTCTGATGCATAGCAACCCAATGTGCAACAGAACAAGACACCCCTCAGCCTTCCTCTGCCCCCTAAACTGCACCCTGACTTGAGCATATGGATGTAGTCACAGTGGGTGTCCATCCTCTTGTCGAATGCCTTCCACTTCTTCACTGCTGCTCCATATTATGGAGGCCTTTCCCAAGGACTCCTCTGTCCTGATACCATGTCAAAAACACACAAGAGGAAGACTTGCCATTCTTGTTGCTGATTGAACGTGAGAGACGTAAGCCCCAAACTGCTGGGGGCTATTCTTAGTGACTAGTTCAAAGGAATCAGTGCTATCTCTCCAGGTGAGAGGATTTCCACTTTTGGAACTAGTACCTGCAGACTTGAAATGTAAATGTGTTAGGGTACAGGGGTCCTCAACAATTGCACATGTCCTCAGGTGTGACTTTATGATTATGGATAATATTAAAGACAGACAGACAGTG
The DNA here is from genome assembly GCF_050624435.1 of Tenrec ecaudatus. NCBI lineage: Eukaryota > Metazoa > Chordata > Mammalia > Afrosoricida > Tenrecidae > Tenrec > Tenrec ecaudatus. Next base: position 137,880,961 of record NC_134540.1, on the reverse strand, counting down.
GGACATAAGGGCACCTAGTCCCATGTCAGGACTTTGAGCATGAATGTTTTTTCTAATGGGTATATATAATGGGGCTTATAGATATTTCATAGTAGGCAATATAATGAACCAACAATGAGGTGAGTCACAGTCTACCTAGTGCTGGTTGACTTTTAACACCTCTGATCCCTCTTCAGGGGGGCTCGCTACATTTTACAGTGGGTTAATTACAGATCCTGATTTCTCTTATCAACAGATAGCTTTCAGACACAAGTACGAGACATTTTTATGACTGTTCTTTAATGGAGGGCTATTGTGGGGGGGGGGCACATTTTTGGACCAGAAAGCATGTATTTGAAAACATTTCTATCTTGGAACAATGGAGTTCTTTCGCAAAATAGGGTTAGTTTTCTGTGTCCATGGTTGCAATTGTAGAAATAAGGCCAAACAGTTTCTACCAAGTCCTCAGTGTATCACACATGGTCACTGGAACAAGAAGGGAAATGTTTCAAGTGGACCACTCACAGTGAGAGTGAATGGTACCAATCTGATTTCCATTTCTGTGTCCTTGATCCATGGGTCTTGACCATTGGAGACAGAACATCAAATCTTGACTACTAGTTTAGTCAAGAGCCTTGTCTCAATCCTTCATAGCATTGCTACCAGCTGGTACTATAATAGTGCTTTTAGAAGACCATACCATAATTCTATCAAGCCAAGTGCCTCAGGATGATGGAAAATATGGTAAGGTCAGCAGAGCACGGACACATTGCCATATTTCATTTGCTACAGAGTGACTCCCTTAATCCAAGTACCATGGACTTCCAGAAGAATAAACAATCTATCTTGTAAGAAGTATAACTGGAATTCTCCTGAAAAGCTAAGATGGAGACTTACTCTCACTTACTTTAGATGTGTTTTAGAAGGGACAAACCAAACCAAGCAAACGACCCCAGAGGGCAGAGTAGAACAGCGTCCATTGAGTTTTCTGAGACTGAAACTCCTTGTGGGAGTAGAAAGCCCCATCTTTCTCCCTCAGAGAAGCTGGGGATTTGGAACTGCTGACCCCGAGGATTGCAGTCTAACTCATAACCACCATTCCACCAGTGGAGACAAGTGCCTGGAAAAGGAAGTCATGCTTGGTAGAGTGGAAAAACAGTCAAACCAAGGAAGATACTCAGCAACATCGATCAACATGATGGATGCGAGATAACAACCACTGTTAGGAGGCTCTGAGCCTGGGGGTGTTTAATTCTGTGGTACCTAGAGTCACTATGAGTAGACACTGACTGTGGTCAGTCGCATCTCATACTACAAATAACAATTCACTTAACTACAGTCTGGATTCAATTATTCTGATGGCATGTATACGTGGAGAATACAGGGCCAAGGATACAGAAAAACAACCAAACAAAAAACTGTAAAACTAATTAAAAAATAAAACCCCTAAGCATGTCTGCTGCCAACTTCATTCAAGTAAGTATCAGAGAGAAGATTTCAAACAGTCACCTAGCCATGCCAACCAAGAAAAAGACCAGAGTAGCAAGGCCGCAGTGGTTGATAAGCAGTTCCACAGAGAGCCTGGCTGCCTGCCACCTGCTACCGCGTCTGAGGCAGGATTCCAGTAACGGATTTAAAAAACAAACTTTGGCTTTTCTCATTTTGGTCCGTACCATTATTTAATAATTAAACAAGCAACTATATAAATTAAAATATCGAGTAAAATAATATTATTAGTAGTAGTGATATTCTGAGACTACGCAATATATTCTGAACTTTGAATATACTAGAATTATTTTTAAATTTTAATCATAATGTCATCTTTTGGTGAGTCATAGTTGTAACAATCATAAGTAACTAATTATATATGCCATTTTATTTTCAAATGGCAAAATTTTGTCATCTGAAGTTGAGGGGCCTAAGTAATTATTACAAATTATGTTGATTTCCTATTTTCAGTGAAAATAACAAAGCAAGCTTTTAACTAATTGTAAATAGTTTTTATAGTGTCAGCTTATGACATACCATAAGTAATTTTCTAAGTAAACAATTTTATTTTTATTGCGAGCATATGGGGTAAAACAAGTGAAATGTGCAGTTGGAATTTTACAATGCTTTTCTTTTCTGTTGTTTGTACTATATTTAAATCCTAGTACTGTTAGTTTAAATGTATTGCTATAGCAACTTCTAAATGGGAAATTTTTAACATTCCATATGAATGTAAATGAACTACACTGATTTAATAACACAAAGTGGGAGTGTATTTATTTATTTATTTTAACAAGCTAGGCTTTTTATAGTCCCCAGTACTTGCTGAAAAAGACAATGGTCAGGGTGCAGTGTAGCAAGGATGAAACACACGACTTTCCACTTATTCTTAAATGCTTCCTCCCCCTCGCTTCACTCCCACTATATGATCCCAATTCTACCTTACAAATCCAACCAGACCAGAGGATGTACACGGGTACAGATCAGAGCTGGAAGCACAGGGAATGCATGACAGATAAACCCCTCAGGACCAATAATGAGAGTAGTGATACCAGGAGGGGAAGGGGAAGGAGGCAAGAAAAATGGGAACCCAACACAATGACTGCATATAACCCCCTCCCAGGGCGGAGACATCAGACAGTGGAAGACATGACAAATAATAATAATTTATAGCATCAATGGTTTGTGAGGGCGGGGCGGGGAAGTAAAATGAGGGGCTGATAGCAAGGGCTTAAGTAGAAATAAAATGTTTTGGGAATGATAATGGCAATAAATGTGCTTGACATAAATTGTATGCATGTATGTGTTGTGATAAGAGTTGTATGAGCCCCCAATAAAATGATTTAATAAAAGAATATAAAAATACTTTTTAAAGAAAAAGACAACGGATCATTATATCTCGGAAATCTCAGAAATGTGGAAGTGGCCTGGCCACAAGGTAAAACCATGAGTTAAGATACATATCGGATACAACTTGTAGAAGTGAATTTGAAAATAAGAAAAGGCATCACTGGCATATCTAAATTGGGTTAAAAGTTCCCTTTTGAATTCAATTAAGATTTTCCTTTATACTTTTCTAAATAAACTGGTAAGAACATTTGTTAAAGTTTTACTCTATGAAAAATGGAGAAGGCAGAAATGTTTCCAAATTGGATGAAGACTTGCTTGGTGCTTGTTAGCAATTCTTGTGTAGTTGTCCCCAGACGAACTATTTTGACAGGAGAAGTGTAAGAGACTGAGTCAGTTCTGACCAATAGCGACCTTAAGCACCACCGAACTAAGCAGTGTCCGGTCCTCCTGCACTGACTCCGAAAATGTTCAGCTTCCACTTATTAGGCCTTTAGCATCTGATAAGTGCTTTGAAGCTTTCCATAGGTTTTCAGGGGCTACTATCTACAAAGTGGGCTCATCTGAAACGAGTTCACTTTGGGGGACCCTGCTGGCATTTGACGTGCTAGTGACCTAGCTTCCAGCATCACAGCAAAACACAGTCGACACATGAGGACACACTGGCAGTCCAGTGGTGGGAAATGAAGTTAGGACCTGAAATTAACTTTGCAGCCAAGATATTTATAGATGTCAAATCTTGGTATGCATTCTTAAATTTAGTGAATGGTCTAATATGTCTTTTTAAGTCGTAGTTCTTATTACGCCTACAAACGACCTTTGACTTATGGGTTTAGGTAAGTGGAGGACGCTGATGTACGTGCGCTCTGGGGTCCAGTCCCCACTGGCAACACTCTGTAGTCATTCTCTGCAGAAGGCACTTGGCATAAAATTGTGATTTCCAGGCGCTGCAGGGTGGAAGATTCAGATAATAGCAAGGTGAGTTGTGTCGTATCAAACAGGAAGGAGAAACCATAGAAGAGGTGATTTGGGTCTAAGAGTTTTAGTGTACCCTTTGGACATTTATTTGTGGTGCTGTTTTAGGTCCCATCAAGTTCGCTCCCACTGATAGCGATCTGCACAACAGATCCAAACACTGCACATCCCTGCACAACTGTTACCGTTGCTCCTCTGCATAGTCCATTTTGCAGCCACTGAGACAGATCAACAGGCCTTCCATAGGAATGAGAAATAGTGTCTTCAACCTGCAAACTCAGGTTGACCAGGGGATGGGAGCATTTACATTTCAGAGGCACTGATGCTTCTGTTGGTGCAGATGGTGGGTAAATGGAGAGAACCAACCTCACACCAGAAAGGAATGCCGAACCGTCATCGGAGGAAACCTAAGTGGGGAATAAAACTTGTTCTATGGTCCTCGGTAGACACTTCAAATGGTTTTACTCAACCCTCCGTGAACCACACCTTGGACTGTTACCTATGCTGACCTGAGACACTGGCTTTACAGGGAACATGGCATCCCTCAAGGGCCATACCAGGACTCACATGGAAGCCGGACTGAACGAACTGAGTCCAAACTGAAAACTACGTATGCCCTTGAACCTAGGCCTGAAATACCTTGATTAGAAAGGATGCAAGGGATGGCCACTCCTAGATTATGGAAATAGCAGGCGTTGGAATTTGGGTTGGACCCTTGACTTAGTGGGTGTCCAATGAAAGGAAACAAGAACCACCATATATTTAGAGTCTCAATGCTCCTTTTGCCTTAATATGACAGATTTTGGTCTGAGAGGTCAGGGTCTTGTAAGAAATTATGCAAGAAAAACTTCCCCTAGCACCAATTCCCATGCTCACTGTTAACAGAGCTCAATCGATGAAGAGATCAATCTGTGCATAGTAAGAACGCATGGATTGCAGTTGTAAGTTGAACTATGTTCACATAAACTCATAACAAAAGCACCTGAAACTCCTTGTCATTCGATAAATTATTGATGTGATCAATACAGTTGTCTTATACACTAAGGCCGTGATTGACAACGTTTTTTTCTATTTTGTTTCTTTTGTTTGTTTGTTTTTGTTGTTGGTTCTGCTTTGAGTTTTTTTATGGGGTGGGGGTGTTGGTCATAATATGACTGCCAAAGTAAACCAGATTCCCCCAAAACCTAGGGACAAGAAGGCGGATTCTGGAGTTCCGGGGGATTCAGCACCTCAGTCAAATGATCCTACAAAGTAATGTGCATGATAAAAGAAGACAGAAAGTGGGGGCAAGGGATTCAGCTCCTTGAAGCCGGAGAAGAGCTTCAGCTTTATTTAACAACTGTTTGTATAGCTCTTGTGGCATGCAGGCCTCCTGTTATACATACACATCAGACATATAGGCAATATATTAATTCTGAATATTCCAAGCCCTCAAGGGGACTTGTTCAAAGGGAACCCAGGATCCTCTAACTGGGCATGTGAGGAGCCAGGCATCAGTAGGAGACAACTTTTAGCATTTATTGGGGGTATATGTGTTGTGGTGAAATGTCCTTCCTGTGCATATTGCAGTGATTCTCCCATGTTTTGGACTGCAGAGGCATGCCTCACGGTAGGCGTGCCAAGTCCTGTGGTACCAAGGGCTGGGAGCAGGCCACGCACCCTTCTTTCCAGCTCCACAGTTTACCACAGGATTCCAATCCAAGAATAGTTACTTCTTATAACACAGCCCTGCTTTATAGGTGCCTTCTCGGAGAGATCACTGAACATAAGGGTGCTACTGCAAAGTGTGGTGAAGAAAGTAGCTAGTGCCCAGCTGTCAATTAGAATAGTGTCTTAGGTCTTAAAGGCTTATATTCAAACAAGCAGCCATTTAAGTGTGCTGTCAACTAATTCCACATGGAAGAAGGACACCAGCCTCTGTGATCCGAAGATGATTATAACAAAATCCACATATGATATAGTGAAACATATAAGAGTTTGAATTGTGAACACCCAATTTATAGAATATTATGTTGGACAGTGGGAACCCAAAAATCCATTTGTAGAGCATCTCTTGCAGATCCCCTAGAGAGAACCCAAAATCCACTTGCAGAGTATCTCTGGAAGATCCCCTTTAGTCACAGACAAGGGACTTGAACAACCTTACAGTCAGACAAAGTTTATTGTAAATTTGACTATGGTGGATGGAAACTTGATACTTGGTCAGTCAGACTCTCTTGACACAATCTGAATTTGTTCTATGCTCATACATTTTTCACTCTTTCTACAATAGAAATTTCTTCTCTGGATGGTTAAACAGTGTTGGTAGTCTTTTATTTCTTACTCTTAATTTTATATTATTATTATTGTTTTCTTTCTGCTTCATTTTGTTTTTCAGTGTTTCTGCTTTGTCTTCCAATTTATGATGCACAAAAGGAGTGGATGCACCGAGAGAATAATTGATGTAATGGTTTATTGGGCAGGGGAAAATGAGGGGAATTGGGGAGCATTAGATCTGATTGTGATGATGTACATACAACATTTTTAAAAGTTATAATGTGAACATTATAACAAGAAAACAATTTTTTAAAAAATTAAATTTGACCTTTAGTTACCATGAGTGAAAGAGGATGAATCTTTGCTTAGGGAGTGTTGATTTGATTTTAGTCTTAGTGGAACTATCTGGAGAGGGATATCAATACTGGTTTTACAACACGAAGAGTATAATCAATGGTATTGAATCATACACATGGAAGTTGTTGAATTAGAGAATGTTTTGTTGTATATATTTGTAACCAAATTTGAAAAAAATTCATGAGTATCAATGAGTACAAGGAAGGAAATGTTTTAAAATTGTGTTAAAGTTTTTATGACTCATCTTAATCTGATCGAACTATTGAGTTGTGTGATATGTGGATCAGGTGCTAATTAAACTGCTCAGAAAAAAGGATGGGCAGGTGAGGAATCTAAAAAGAAAATTTCTTGATAAGAGCGTTACCTCCATTTCTCTGCTCGCTGTATGAGTTTTCTTTATTATGACTTGGATTATGTGAGTTTTCACTGTATCTCTCAGCAGCTAACTTATGTGAAGAGCCACTAAATTCAAGTATCTAGTGCAAATAGGCAAATAAAATGCAGAACTTCTCTGAATTATGATAATTAACTGATTTCCACATTCTACTTGTCAAAAACAATACCTTTTATTTTTACCGGTCAGCAGGTTAGTACTTTTCAATAAAATCCAATTTTAGGTGAAGCACTAATAATGTTTATGGTACAGTGGTCAAAATCTTAACTGACATAGCCTGAATGAACTGTCCCCCACAAGTGCTTTCCAATTGAAATTTGTAGAAATGTACTTCTTGGAATTGTACTTCCAGCTGTTACTGGAATTATTCCTATTTTCCGTGATGGCATGCTCTTGCACCTCTGTGCCGTAGGATGCGGTATCCTCCTTGATCACTGCCCTTCTTCTGCTTTCCCATCCAGTCAGTTCTCCTTTTTGCTTCAGTGCTAAAAACCCACAGCTTTCGAGTCACTGCTGACTCATAGTGTGTGCCTCCAAGACTAACCATTTACCAGAGCAAAAAACCAAGTGCTTCTCCCGCAGAGCTGGTGGTGCTTTAGATTGCTGATCATGTGATCACAGAGCGAATTGTAACCACTAAATCACCAGGGCTCCTTTTTCTTCAATAGTCACCTCAAAAATTACTCTTTCCTGGAAGACTTCTTCTATACCAGTGTTATACCATCTTTCATGGTCCATTAGACTAGCTACTGATAATAACTACTTTAATCACATTATGCTTAATTTTGGAAAATTTTTACTCAACCCTGCTGTGTATTGGGGGGGGATTTAATCTAAGATCACTGCAGACACCCACACCACAAAGGTAACCTTACATAAAATTGCTGTGTAGCAATTGACTATTCAAAAGAAATTGAATATTACCTGTGTATGCCCTCCCAAATATTTTAAAACATCTCTAGATTACGTATAATATCTATGATATTGCAGGTGGTATTTAAGTAGCTCTTTATATTCCTTTACAACTGTTCAGGGATTGTTTTGAACTATTTGATTGCTTTTTATTCTTGATATGTTTTTGAACCAAAATTGATTTATGAAGATATGGAACTTAGAGATATGGATATCCCACTGTGTAAAATACTATTGGGATTAGTGTATATAAATGTTTCTTTTTCCTCACAATAAATAATTCATTTAAATCTTTCTAAAAATTTTAAAGCACAATTATGGAATTGAGACACAGAGTGTTTAAATAACTTGAGACAAGTTTCATGTCTATTAAATGCCAAAGCCTGGACAAGGTTAGTTCTGGATATTAGTACATTTTCATGTTTCATAAAATAACTCAGCACCCAGCCCAATGAATTGCTTATATAGCTAAATAAGGTGTGTTTGTTAAATGTAGCACAAAGCACAAGGAATTTAAAAAGCTGATATGCAAACACACAAACAATTCAAATGAGCACTGACTGAAGTCATCTTGTCTCCTTAACTACTGTTTACATCTAACGAATCAAATTTACAGTATAAAAGTCTATGTATTAGTTGTCACATGAGTTCAAAGTTACAGTTTTTCTCATGTTGAATTGAGTTTACTTTATAGCAATATGTTTAATTTTGGTATGTAGAGAAAATATCCAGAAAATTAGGGAAGGATCAAGCAGAAATTTAGAAAGGGTCCATATCATATAAAGGAAAAGCATTGCTTCCCTCCTATAAAGCTTGTAGCATTCATTAACCCCTCGATATGTGACCCAGAACCCTTTCATTATCTTAATGCTTTGGGCAGACACTCTAAGTATTAGGTCACAAATCACAGTGTGAAGAGTAGAGGCAGAACCCTTTGTACGTTTCACATTTAATGGGAAGTATCACATTTAATGGTAAGATGCCCCTGTGGAACTTAAACAGTTTCTGAATGACAACAAACATAAGTTTATATCAGAGTTTATTTATTATTATTATTATTCTTTTATGGAAAGACGGGCTGTTTGCCCTCAGAATATAGCATTTTTCATTAAGTTTCCTATTTTTTTTTCTAGAAATTTGTTATGTTCATTGATAATTTAATCTTCCCTTATCTGGAAATGCCCCCTTTTTCCATCTTAATCTTACCTTCCCATGGTTCCCTGTAATAATAGTCATTATTTGAAATTCTATTATTCTTATATACTTGTGTTTTTTGTAATACTTAATTCTTTCCAATAATTTTCTTACTTAAAATGTATTTATTTTGCATGTACTCTGTAATCTTTACAAGCACTTTTGGGACCTTAAGATATGATGATGAGTAAAACAACACGTGTGATAAAGAAGTAACAGAGACCCCCAAATGATGGAAAACAATGAACTATAGAGCTGCCACAAACCGACTGGAATCTAACTACGAAACTTCCCAAGGCAGAAGTGGAAGGTCCCTTGAAACTTCTTTCAGTAGAAAGTTAAGGCGCAGTGAGTTCTATGTAACTTTAAGATTAATTTTCATTTTTATTTGGGCTGGATAAATGTTTAAAGAGTACATTAGTTTCCTATTTAACAATGTATGTATTTTGTTTTGTAGTACAAGTTTGCATTTACTTCAAGGTAATACAGGTAATAGAACTTTTTCATCTTCCACCCTGTGTTTCCATTTTTCTTCCCTTACTTTTCCTGCCTTCAGAGATTTTTTTGCCAAGTTCTTTCCTTTTGGTCTTGTATAGTTGTACGTTTGCCAAGACAGATTTGTTCTTCTGGAAGCCCATGATGAATTCAACATCTTTGCCAACACTCTAGAGTCTTCTCTTTCTTCCATATGTATGGTCTAGTTTTCATATGCATATGAGAGATTGAACATTCAACGACATGGATCAAGTACATGCTAGCCCTTTAATTTTATAGTTGCATCCATGCCCTTTCATTTCAAAGGTGTTTTTCCAGCAGGTCCCATTGTATACCAAAGTATCCACTCATCTCTGATGGACATGTAAATTGTTTTTATGGCCATGTTATTATGAACAGTGCTACAAGGAACATGCACTAATGTGAATATTACTAATCAGGTTATGGCTCTTATTTCTTTAGGATATGTACCCAGCTGAGGAACTTTGGACTATATAAAATCTCAGTTGCCAGTTATTTGTGGTAGTGCCACAGTGGATGATCAGCAGCTTACGAGGGCCCCCATATCTCCATAGCCCCTCCAGCTTTTCTTAATTTCTGATTTTTTAACAATTAACTGCTATTGTCCATATAATGCAGTATGTTATTGTTATTTTGATTTGTATAACCTGCATAGCTAGTGATCAGGAATATTTCTTCATTTTTTTTGTTAGCCACTTGGATGCCATCTTTGGTGAACTGCCTGTTCATACCCTTTGCCCACTTTTTAATTGGGTTATTCATCTTTCTGTTATTGAGGTGTTGTAATTTTCCATAGATTTTAGAGCTTACTCCCTTGTACATTGTGTCATTTTTCCAGCCTGTGGGTTCTCATTTTACTCTTTTGATAAAGTCTTTCAATGTGCATAAGGTTCTTATTTTAGAATATCCTAGGCATCTATTTTGTCATCTACAGTGTATGCTTCTTTTTTTATTGATACTGTATCTATTTACTGCAATGGGACCCTTAAGTTAGTCCCTTTTTTCTCATTGGCGATCTTTATAGCTATAGAATTTACATTTATGTCTTGGATCCATCTTGAGTTTGTTTTCATAGTTCTCCCACAGATGAAAAGCCAATTTTATGAGCGCATTTGTGGAAGAGACTATGTCTATCCCAGTAAACGTGATTCTGTTTTGTTTTTTTTATTCTTTTGGCCATTGTCTAAAGCCAGTTGTCTCTGGGTGGGTGGATGAAATATTTTTCTAGCTTCTCATTTCTTTTCTCTTGGCCTCTGTATTTATCAGGAATCAGTACCAGGCAGTTTTGACTACTACGGCTGTATAATAGTTGTTGAGGATGGAAAGTGATAGGCTTCCTACATCATTTTTCTTCAGAATTGCCTTGTACAAACAATGGGGTTAGTGAAAGTGAAAATATCTCAATAACACTCATTCACAAAGGCAATACTGAGGCTACCAGACTAATACATATCATGAGAAAGCTATGGGCACATTAAAATAGTAAATATATAGTTCTACCAGTAAATATATAGTGTACTGGACACTCTCAAAGCAAGAGATGCAGATCAACCACCCATTCAATAACTGTAGGACAACAGTCATCAGATTCTTCTCACACTAGGGTGTTCAGACTGAAGTCCAAGGGACTATGTCAGTTCCTAAAATATGTTGCAGATTAATTTGAGGTAAAACCCAGTACACACAGTGGAATTTCCACATTGTGCCATCCTAGTGTGACCTGTGAGGATGCTGTGTGTTTTGAAAGGACAGAGTCTAAAATCACAGTAGTCTATAGCACAAGGCCTGTGTCACCAGGGATGGATAGCAACTATGTCAGAAGTGTCTAATCTGGAACGTAGTACTGGACATATTCCTTTTAAGATTTAATATAGGAAAATTTTAAAGTTTGTTTCCTGATGGGAAGTTGCTTCACCAGGTTTACCCTCATAAAGCAGTTTAATCAACTTTTCTAGGACATACATGCTCCCCTCCTCTCGCTTGACTTGAATTTCTGCTGGCTCATCACTCTTGGATGAGTGTCTAGTGATTTGAAAGGTTCTTAGCCCAATGTTATTTGGCAGCAACGGAAAGATCTTCTCCCTTTCCCCACAGTCTGAGAAACTGACCCCGCTTCAGGTGAGTTATCCTCCAATATGGTTTCTAAGATGTACTTATAAAGGGGTGATATCTTTCATTGACCCTAGGCAGGCTATCTGTATCATTGCTCTGGAGACTGGATTAAAAGATTGCATATTCAGAGAGAAAAAACCTACAAAATCCCCACCGTTCTTGTAAATAGTGCCCAGTCACTTAAGCATTTAATCTTTACAAAGCAACAATTCCTGTATTTTGATCTGAAAAGGCAGTGTATAATTTTCATTTCTCAAAAGTGTATTAAATTCTCTACATTGGTTAAATTAATGACACAAACTTATGCCCCAGAGGGGTAGTTTATAATGCTATCAATCATAAAATGATAATGATGCCTATAAAGTGAATCAGGGACATATATTAACTATAGATATATGAGTGTATTTGGGCACTTGAACTTCTTCTACCTTCAATCTAAGAACAATTAGTTCTTTTTAGCATAACCCTACTCAACATCACCCTCATGAAGTAATCACCGAGGAAATGGGTGCTTTTGCTTATTTTGGGTCACTTCCCTCTGTACATAAAGTTGGTAATTAGTGTTTCCATTTCTTTAAAGAATAAGGTTGATATCTGGATTGGAATTGTATTTTGTTTATAGATGTCTTTGGTTAGTAGTGTTATTTTCACAATATTAAGCCATCCTAACAAATTTCCATGTGATGCATAAGGTACTCAGTTTGAGGCTGAAATTCTGGAGGCTATAGTCTCCAAAGTGGGTAGACTATTCCTTCTTTGTATTCTGAATGCTTCACTGAAACCTGTTCACATTGGGTGCCCCTGTTGACATGCGAGATACCAGTGACAGAGCTTCTAGCCATCACAGGAGGACAAACTGACACACACACACAACAATATCATGCAGACATTGACAGATGCTAAAATTCTAACGAATGGATTCAGAACATTTTCAGAAATGGTACTAGAGGATGGGCCTTATGTTAGACAGTATTCTCTAGAAAAACAAAAACAGGAAACTTATGATTTTATATGTATTTATATAGGTATGTGTGTAACATGAAAAATAAACAGCTAATTGATCTATAGAGCAGTACAAATGGCTTAGTGCAACTCACTTCCATGAGACAGCTAATACATTGGAAATTCTTCCAGTCTTGAGGGATGCGGGGTGCAAGTCAAAGAAGCAGATAGTTGAGTCCTCGGTAGAGAAATACAGGCTATCTGGCCTCAGGCAGCAAATAGCAAGGAAGGTCACCAACAGTCAGTCAGATGGCAAGGGTCAACAGTCCCCATCTCAAGTGATGTACACTCCAGTAGTGTGGCAAAGAAGGTCTTGAAGGAATGACAAACTACAGCAACACAATCCAAGGGTTAGTTTTCCCATCAGTAGTGTAGCTTGCATATTGAGGTAGAGAACAAGCTAAGGCAGCCACACACTGGTCCGATGATCAAAGAACAAGATACACGAAAGGTGAAGCTCACCAAGCCATTTATGACTCCACCCTTGAATTAATCCCACATGTGTTCCTTGGCCAGGTTGACACAAACCTACATATCACAGGCCTCTTGGTTCAGAAAGCACTGGGCTTCTCATGCCTTTGAATAAACAGGTCAGGAAGGGTGTCACTGTACTAAGTGGTGTGATTGATCCTGATTACCAAGGAGAAATTGGACTGGTGTTACATAATGGAGGTGAAGAATAATATGTCTGGAATCCAGGAGATCCTATAGGCTGACTCTTAATGCTACCATACCCTGTGATTAAAATAAATGGTAAGTTACAGCAACCCAATCTTGACTGGATTTATAATGACCCAGACCCCTCAGGAATGAAGGTCAACCCCCCCCCCCCGAGGTGGCCTGGGTCTGGGTCACCCCACCAGGCAAAAAACCACAGCCATCTGAAGTGCTTGCTGAGGGCAAAGATAATACAGAATGGGTAGTAGAGGAAGGTGGTTCTACCTATTAATTATGACCACGTGATCAATTGCAAAAGTGAGGTTTGTAATTGTCAATGTATTTTCTTTTTATTTGCTTATTGCATATCTTTCCTTTGTTCATGTATGATGTATCAGATACAATTGGACTCAGTGTGTTTTCATTTACATGTATGATAGAAGATTGATGATAAGTATACGTGTGATTTCATCAATGTCCAAGATCATATAAGTATATATGGCTAAAGAATTGTATATAGGTGCCAGGTTGACAAGGAGTCGATTGAGAAAGTTAGTTTATTTTGCCAGCCTGGCTGATAAACACATGTGGGATTAATTGAAGGGCCGAGAGATGAATGGCTCGGTGAGCCTCGCCTTTCTTGTCTCTCACTTTTTGATCATTGGAGCAGTATGCTGCTGCCTTGCTTGTTCTGTGCCTCAATTTACAGGGTACACTACCTGTGGGACGCATACCCTGTGGACTGTGCCACTATAAGTTGAGGTTCCTTTAAGATCACATGATTGAAATTTGTATCTCTGGAGCTGGGGACTGATGGTTGGTGACCTGGCTGATGGTTGGTGACCTGCCTTCCTGTTTGCTGCCTGTGTTGGGATAGCTTAGCTTACTCTACAGAGGACTACCTGGTGGCCCTCAGGATTTGAAGGACCGCCGGTGTCTCACAACTCTCTCATGGGAGTGAATCGCACTGAGCCATTTGTACTGCTTCATAATTTAACTGTTCATTTCTTGTGTTATCTATTTATCTTTATAAATATTTATATATATAATTATCAGCAATCTGAGTTTATCTCTCTAGAGAACCCTGTTTAACACTGGCTGCTTTCTCAAAGTAAAGTCAGCCATGATGACATGAATGGAACAAAGTCAGCAGGAGTGGAGCTTTATGAATCTATATTTGCTGAAGGGATCATACTATGTTTCTCATATGTAAGTTCAGGCTGAAGCTGAATAAAATTAAAACAAGTTTTTGAGAGCCAAAATACAAACTTAGGACTACCCCATTTCCAGAATGTCTCTAAAACAACTTTGATACATTGGACACTAATAACAGAAGACTGGATGTGCTGTGGGAAGACATCAAGAACATCATTCAGGAAGAAAGCACAAAGTCATTAAGAAGACAGCAAAGAGAGAAATGATCAAAATGGATATCAGAAAATACTTTGAAGTTGCTATCAATTAAAGAGCAGCTAAAACAAATAAAAGATCTGATGAATTCAAAGATCTGAATTAAAAATATCAAAAGGCATATTGAGAAAGAAAGTAATGTATGAAATGTATAAAGACCTAAAGTTAGAAAAACAAAAGGAAAGAACACATTCAGCATATCTTAAACTGAAAGAACTAAAATAATAATAATAATAATAATAATAATGCCTGGAGTTGCAATATTGAAAGATTATATGTGAAAAATATTGAATGATACAGGAGGCCTCAAAATAAGATGGACAGAGGGACTACCGGGAAGATGGTGACTGAGTAACACATACCAGAGATACTCGGTAGAGATCAGCACAGGAGTTACTAAGAGGGAAATTCCACAGTGCTAAGTAGCAGGAGGAGCATCATAAAGATAAGTAGGCACAGATCCACAAGGTTTGAGGGGCTGGGGACTTTTGGCTTACTGTAGAGAAGACTGGCTAGGTTGCTAGGATTTGACTTCAGCCCCACCACTGTCTTGGCTGGAGCCAGATCATTGGGCGCTAGCTGCAGGGGCTTTATCTCAACACAGCCACAAGTTGCCACCGCATTGGGGCAGAGATTAAACCCTCCAGCACCATGGTCAGGAGACTGGGCTCAGCTATATTGCTACTTTTTCCCCCCTCACATCTATGCCCCCACAGTCTTAGTGGGCTTGGATTTTTTTTCTTCTTCTTCTTTTACTTTTTCTCTTCCCATTTCTCTCACATGCCACTGCCCACCTCCAGACTACTCCCCCTAGACTAGGGCATTTACACCTGCCCTCCACCCAGCTAGGAGAGCTCCACCCTCTCTAGCATAACCAGAGGCTGGGGAAAACCCACCCACCCTCCACCAGGGGATATCCTACCCAACTTCTTCGGGGCAGGGGGAATCCTGCCTGCATGCCTGGGGAGCTCTTGTTCATCCTCCCACTCACTGTAGTGCCTCACATAGCCTAAGGAAGCTTGGCCACCACTTGCCAAAGTTTCATGCTGCTGCGGTAACCTCTGCCAAACCTCTGTAGTGGTCTACCTGACCAGCGCAATTCCACCCACCATTTGTGGTGCTCTGCACCAAAGGAGGCAACCCACCAGGCTTCTGTGGCACTCAAATTGAAGTGGACACCCTGGCACAACTTCTACGGATCCAAAGTTCCATGGGCCACACCATCACAGCTTCTTGTGAGGTCACCTAGTACAGCACCATCCTCATGGGTCCACATAAACCTAATCAGCATTCCCTGAGAGGACCATCTAACTTGCTCTCCAAATAACAGAATATTGTTTGTCTAGGGAAAGAGTGAAGTCACCAGAGGATAAAATTGTAGGCAACTTCCATAGTGAAATTAGCTGCAGGAAGTTTGGAGACGCATTTCTATGGGTCTCCCAGAAAAGCCAGTGAAGTTAAACTCCCTGGAAAATGGCACGTGGCTCCTTTAAAATAGCGCAACACAAACAGAAATCAACCCCAACGACTGCAATGAAAAATCAGGAGAAACAAAAAGAAATGGCAGAAGATGTCTTGAACCTATTGGCATGCATAGAAGAAGCAGCCATTGATCTGCCACAGAAAGAAATTTCCAGAATGCTGCTTGGAGTCATACAGATCATGAGGGAAACAATACAGAAAAAGGATGAAATGATAGAGGAGATAAAGTCCATACACTAAAGGGAAATACAAGAGCTTAGGGGACAAGATAAAAAAAAATAGTAGCAGACTCACGGACTTCGCTAATCAACTGGAGGAAGCAGAGAACTGCATCATTGACCTAGAGAACAGCCAAGCAGACTTTAACAAACACGAACAAAAATCTAATAAGATCATCAGAGAAGCTCAGGAACACCTAAGAGCTATGTCTGATGCTATGAAGAGGAACAACATCAGAATATTTGGAATACCAGAAGAAGACACAACAAAGAAGTCATCTGCAACAACAGAGAAAATTCTTGGAGGAAAACTTTCCCAGTTTAATGAATGAAAACCAGGCATCAATTAAGTAGGCTTAAAGAACACCAGCTAGACTAAATCCCAAGAAGTCACCAAGGCACATAATAGTTAAGCTATCCAACTTCCAAAAAGAAAAGAAAAAACAAACAAACAACTAACTGCCCACTGCAGAGGTGGGCAAAAGACCTGAACAGAAGTTTCACAGGGACAGAAATCCAAATGGCCAATAAGCATATGAGAAAGTGTTCCCGACCTTTAGCCATATGAGAAATGCAAATTAAAACAACAAAGAGATACACCTAATACCCTCAAAGATAGGCTAATTCAAAAAATCAGAGAGCAGCATGTGTTGAAGTGGCTGTTGGGAGACAGGAACGCTCATCAACTGTTGGTAGACCTGTAGGTATGTACAGCCACTATGGAAATCAATCTGGTGATATCTAAAACAAATGGAAATCGAGCTACTATATGACTCAGCAATCCCCTTACCGGGCATATACCCAGAAGAGGCAAGCAACAAACCCCGGCCAGACATCTGGGCTCCAATGTCCATTGTGGCACAATTCACAATGGCTAGGAGTTGGAAACAACCCAATTTTTCATAAACAGATGAATGGATTAAAAAACGGTGGTACATACATACAATGGAGTACTATGCATCGCCAAAAAGTAGTGGTAAACTTATGAAGTACATGGCCACATGGGAAGAACTAGAGGAAATTATGATAAGTGAAGTAAGTCAAACACAAAAGGACAATTTCAACATGATTCTGCTGTGGTAAGTTTTTAAAAAATGAAAAAGGGGCATAGGGAAAAATCTATCGTGTACAAACATTCCTGGGGTGAGGTCCAGGTGGCATGGCAGGGGTCAGACAAAATCCAGGCATACATATGGTAGCCTACTAAATAGGAGGGAGGGAAAAGAAAAACAAAAGGCATGGGTAGTGGGGAAACAGGGCACTAACCCACCCAAGGGGAGGATACTGTTTATATTTCCACAGGGAAAGAAGGACCAGACTTCAACCTGGTGCTCCAATATGTGAATGCAACATACTGGCATGATACAGGGACCAGTACAGAGGTCCGAGGGGCTTGCCCCAATCCCAACTACATGGACAGCTGTCCCTTCCCCCAGAATAATTTACTTCAGAGGATAGTACTGAAGCTACAGCTAAGGGAAAGGGTCATGTCTGATCAGAACACACGGGAGCACATGAAGGGGGAGGAAGTGGAGCAAACTCTGGCCCATCAAGCCTTGAGGATGATATCCCTGATCAGAGAAGCCAATGCACAGAGAGGACCATATGGCCGGCTTCACTATGAAACACAACATCCCTTACTGACCCATATCCCTACAGGAGGCAACACTGGAGACACAGTGTGGGAATTGCTCCCAGTGTGACCCCACCACACCAAAGCAAAACATTAAGGCATGCCACAGAACAGTAAGGGGAACAGAGCAATGAAGTCCCAAGGGAGTACCAAAAATAGCCTTTGGGGGCAGGGTGTGTTTCTCATCAGACTTGACCAGAAAACACTCCTAAAAGTCAACAAATAGTCCTTGAACTATTTACAGGATTTTCTTTATTTTTGTCATTGGATTTTCATTGTTTTCCTTTCTTTGCTTTTGTTGCTTTGTTTTTCACTGTCTGTTTTCTGTGCATATTATTATCTCTGCAGTTCTATCTAGATAAGATGGACTGGATAAACAATCTGGAGGAGAAAACAACGGGACTGAGTTCTGGGGGGACATGGGAGAGGGGGAGGTGGGTGAAAGAAAGTGGTGTTAACAAATCCAGGGTCAAGGAAACAATAAGGGATCCAAAATCAGTGGCAAGGAGGGTTTAAGAGGCCTGTTAGACTTGGTCAAGGGCAATGTAACTGAGAGGCATTACTGAAACCCAAATGAAGGTTGAGCATGATAGTGGGACAAGAAAAAGTAAAAGGAAACCGAGGAAAGAACTAGGAGGAAAAGGGCATTTATACAGGTCTAAATACAAGCATGTACACATGTAAATATATTTACATATGAGGATGGGGAAATAGACCTTTGTGCATATATTTATAGGTTTAGTATTAAGGTCACATATGGGCATTGGGCCTCAATTCAAGTACTCCCTCAGTGACAGAACACTTTGTTTTATTAAACTGGCATTCCATGATGCTCACCTTCCCAACGGGATCGCTGAAGACAAATGGGTGCATAAGCAAATGTGGTGAAGAAAGCTGATGGTGCCATGCTATCAAAAGATATAGAGTCTGGGGTCTTACATACTTGAAGATAAACAAGCGGCCATCTAGCTCAGAGGTGACAAAGCCCATATGGAAGAAGCACACCAGCCTGTGTGATCATGAGGTGTTGAAGGGATTAGGTATCAGGCATCAAAGAACCAAAGTATCATATCATTGTGAATGAGAGGGATTGTGGAGTGGGTACCCAAAGTCCATCTGTAGGTACAGAAGGGTCGCGGGAGGTGATTAGCCAGTCAGGGTGCAGGGTAGCAATGATGAACATACAACTTTCCTCTAGTTCTTAAATGTTTCCTATTCCCCACTATATTGATCCCAATTTTACATTACAAAACCAGCTAGACCAGAGGATGTACACTGGTACAGATAGGAATTGGAAACACAGGAATCCAGGGCAGATGAACTCCTCAGGACCAGTGGTGTGAGTAGCGATACTGGGAGGGTGAAGGGAAGGTAGGTTAGAAAGGGGGAACCAATTATAAGTATCTACATATAACCCTCTCCCTTGAGACAGACAACAAAAAAGTGGGTGAAGGAGGAATCAGACAGTGTAAGACATGACAAAATAATAATAAGCTATTAATTATCAAGTGTTTATGAGGGGGAGGGAAGAGAGGTGGAAAATGATGAGCTGATACCAAGGTCTCAAGTAGAAAGCAAATATTTTGAGAATGATGAGAGCAACCAATGTACAAATATGCTTGACACAATGGATATATGTATGGATTGAGATAAGTGTTCTATGACCCTCCAATAAAATGATCAATAAAAAAAGATGGAAAGAATATATAGGGTCAGTGTATCAAAATAACTGCTCAATATGCCACCACTTCAGGAGGTTGCATCTAATAAAGGACTGAAGATACCAAAGGAAGAAGTTCAAGGTGCACAGAAAGAATTGCCTAATATCAAGGGTCCAAGAATTGATGAAGTAATAATTGAAATGCTTCAACAGGATGATTAAACACTGGAAGCACTTTCTCGTATCCCAGGAACTTTGTAAGAAAGCTACTTGGACAACTGACTAAATGAGATAAATATTTATATCCATATCACATACAAGTAAAATTTTATAACAATGGTTATAGCGGTACATTGACAGGCAGCTGCCAGGGATCCAGGATGGATTTAGAAGAAGACGTGGAACAAATAGTGTCATTGCTGAAGTCAGATGGATCTTGGCTAAAAGCAGGGAATATCAGAAAGATGTACAATTGTGTGTTATTGACTATGCCAAGACATTCAATTATGTGGATCCACACAAACTATGGGTAGCCTTGAAAAGAATGGGCCTTCCAGGATACTTGATTGTGCTAATGCAGAAATTGTATATGGGTCAAGAGACAATAGTGGAAACAGGCCAGGGGGCACTGCAGAATTGAAAATTAATTAAGGTGTGCACTATTTAATCATACGCTTATTCAATCTATTTATTCTATATGCTGAGGAGATAATCAGAGAATCAGGATTTTATGAAGAAGAGCATGGTGTCAGCATTGGTGGAAGACTTATCAACCACTTGTGATATGCAGATGACACGACATTGCTTGTTCAATGTAAGGAGGACTTGAGCATGAAGAACAAAGACTGCAGCCTCTATGTGTATTACAATTCATTGTCAAGAAGATCAGAATCCTCACATCTGGACCAATTGGCAACATCATAATGAATGGACAAGAGATTGAAGTTGTCAAAGATTTTGTCTTACTTGGATCCACAATCAATGTTTACTGATTGCAGCATTGAAGCAACAGTCATTGCTCATTGAAGCAGCCGTCAAGAGATCAAAAGACATGTTGTGTTAGGTAAATGTGCTGCACAAGACCTCTCTCAGGTGTTGAAAAGCTATTACTTTGTGGACTCAAGTGTGTTTGATCCAAACAATGGGGTTCTCAGTTGGTTCATCTGCATGTGAAATCTGAACATTGAATAAGGAAGGCCAAAGAAGAGTTGATACATTTGAATTGTGATGCTGGTGAGGAATATTGAAAGTACCATGGACTGCTAAAAGGACAAACACATCTATAGAGCCAGCATGCTACTGTGAGGCAAGGTAGCAAGAGTTCATCTCATGTCCTTTGGACTTATTGTCAGGAGAAGCTAGTCCTTGTGAAAGGACATCATGCTCGGTAAAGTAGACAAACACTGAAAGAGGAAGAAGAAACACTTAATGAGAAGAATTGACCCAGTGACTGCAGCAATGGGTTTGGATAGGAACACTTGTGAGGATGGCTCAGGACCAGGCAATATTTCTTTCTGTTGTACACAGGGTCACTATATGTTGGAACTGATTGGATAGAATCTCACAACAATGTCTTCAATGAACAAGGACTACTCTTCCATTTATTAAAATCCCTTGTAATTTCTTGGAGTCATGTTTTGTAGCTTTGTATTTTTTGTACAAATATTTATTTATCCTTTGCCTATCTTTTCATATTGTTATCCTATTGCAAAAGTATAGACATCATGATGGGAAATCAAATTGTTTCCCCTTAAAGTAAGTCTTGTCCAAGTTTTAAACAAGATGCTGTGTTCTTGTGACACAAATGGTTAGGAGCACGGCTGTTATCTGAAAAGTTCGTGGTCTAAATCCCCTGAGAAGAGCCTTGGATCACAGGCTTCGTGATTTGTCCTCCAAATTTCAGTTTTGAAAACTCTACGAAGCTTGGAAATGCTGCAATTATGTGATTGTCCTCAAATGAAATTGACAAGGAAACTTACCAACAATAATGACTTCAGTCCTCAAGTTACGGTTACCCAATGAAATATGAAAGAGAAAAGCTAAAATCAGGCTTAGCAAGAAAACTAGACTTATGATGAGTATTATGGAATTAATTATATGAACTAGTTTCACAATAGCACATACCTTCATTTCTTAAAAAAATAAGATCATGCTATTCAGTTAGTCTCTTTATAGAACTATTGAAATGTAAACGTATTCCAATCTTCTCTACCTTAACTAACTAGTAAGAAGAATCATTTCACAAGAGCACTAAAATAATTATGATAATACAAATATATTTCTTTTGAAGCTCCTCCCTTAACGCGTTGTAATATATTTTCATATTTAAATCGAATAAATAAAAATCTACTTAACATTTCTAAACTAAATTTAAGAATAAGATTGTTCTTTTACAGCCTTTGAAGATAAACTTTATCTGTAAGTTTTGTGATGACGAAGAAGTGTTATAGAAAACATCAGAATTTTTTTCACTTGCATATAAAATATTTAGCATGAGAATGTTCTCCCTTAATCGATGAATGAATTCACTGGGCTTGTGGAGATTATGAATATGCGCAAGATTACTCTGCCTCAGTCTGACCTGTGGCTGCATGAAGTCAAATAGTGAGGGTCTCAGACAGAGCTCATTCAAACCTAAGACGATCTAAGTTTGTCTCCTACTACTTTTATGTGAAATGCCTGATTGCAGATCTCAAATAGGAACTTGCTTCTGCCTAGAAATCGAATGTATTTCTGTAGTATAATAAATTCCCAAGCTACAGACTCTTTTATACCTTTAGCTTTTCCACAATATCCATCTGCTGTACGCCTCCTCTCTCAGTCTTATCTTAGCCTGTTTGACAAAATAAAAATGTTCGCTGAGGGAACTGTCTCATAGTCTAAATCTCTTGGCGAATCTGTGTCTTTATTTATGTTCTCAAAACTCTCCTCCTATTAAATGGAGGGATTATCCCTGTCCCTCTCAAAATTCAAATACTCCATCTGCTTTTTGGACTACATAACTCTTCCAAGTGTTTATTTGGTATCTATCATCGAAAATGTAGCATTTTCAGTGGATACTTTGTTTTCTGTTTTTCTCTCTTTTTTGACTTTATTTTAAGACCATTGTTCCTTTTCTGCAGTTAGCACTACTGTCTCCATGGCTCTTGTTGCCTGGTGTTGAGTTGACACTGAAATTAAACTTGAGTCATCCTTGATTCCTTCCTGTACGAGTTTATCTCACCTGTAAGTTCGGACACGTAACACCCTGAAATACACCTGAAGTTGATCGCTTATGTGTTTGCTGTGATTGTTTGTGGTTGTTTGATTCATAGTTACCTTATGTGCAATGCCCAGATTAAAACAGTGCCCAGTTCAGTGCCATCTTCACAATTGTTAGTTTGAGGCCATTGTTGTAGCACACACGATATCATTCTATCTTACTGAGAGTCCTAATCTATTTCTCTGACCTTCTATTTAACAAGCATGATGTCATTTCCAAAGTGCTGTCACTCTAACAGAAATCTAGTAATTTCTTTAGCTATACATTAACTTCTGCCATAGTCTCCAGGTGATGTGCTTCATTCCATATGTGTGACCCTGATACTCTTATTACGCTTGATTATAGCCAAAGATAGCAACAAGTCTATGATAAAGCATACCCACAGATTTAATAATACATGTCAGGCATCCCATTCACTGTCTTATAGATGACACGATTTTAACATCACAAATGCTTAGATCCAAGAATGTTCTCACCAAACTTCACTAGACATAATGCAAAGTTATTCTTTGTATTTGAGTAAATATGCATAAAATGTCAATATTTTATTTTTAGCCATTAACTTATGCATTAGTGTTTCTTCAGAAAATATGCCAATTAATATAAAAAGAAAGAAATGTCTTTAACCCAGTACTCTTTCTGGAAGACTAAAGTATTCTTCTCAGAAAACTAACAATGGCTGGTGTTGTGGGTCCAAATGAATGATGACACTCCAATAGCCAGCAAAAGTGATGTGTCTTTAATTAGGCTCGTCAACTGCAGGAATGTTCTCTCCTATATTGCAGTCCTGAAATCAGTGACAAGCAAGTTTTTAAAAGCAAAAACCACATAGAGACTTTCCTATGAAGCACACAAGCATTACAGAAGGAAGAAAGGCATGATTAATCAAGAGGCAAGCTCTACAGAAGTAAGTATAGCATGATTAATCTTAACATTCTGAACTACATCCTGGTTCCGTGCATGCAAGGCACATTTCAGGAACGCCCACCTGCCAAGCTTTCTGAGAAGGAAGAGGAGGGGTGGGGTCAGGTCACCTAGCAGTCCACAAAATGGAGGTACTGTGGCTAGTGTGCCTCAATGGTTTGTTTCTAATACCTTTCTATATGACTGCTGCTCAGGCGAGTGGCTGGCGTACTTCAGTTCATCAGGAGCTCTAAGAAGTAAATGTGTTTTGGTTTGATTGCTATGATTTTGTTACGTAAATTGAGTTGTGGTATAGCTGAAATCCTTATTACCATGATCTTGACTTTATTAATATTGATCCCGTGCTGATGTTCATAGAATTGCAAGTTTCACAAAGGTAGGGACTATTCCTGGGATCTCTAGCAAAGCATCCATTATTTATTAGGTCACTGGATATATATTTGTTGAATAGGTAATTGTTAAATAGGATGGATGAACGATGAAGTAATCATACAAAACTATAGTAAAGTTTCAAAGAAAGGTAACTCAGTAGAATGCAGAAATTATGGAAGTATGTAACTAATATCACTTGCAATTAAATTTTTGCAGAACATAATTTAACAAGATTTGCATTAACACATCCACAGTGCGCTGTCAGAAACTTAAACTGGATTTGGAAGAGGACTTGGAGAGGGGTATATTATTGCTGATGTAAGATGAATATTAGTTGAAAACAGAGAATAACATGAAGATGTCCATTTGTGTTTTATGGACTATGCAAGGTCATCTAGCTTTGTGGATCATAATAAACTACAGATATCATTGTGAAGAATCAGACTTCCAGAGCACTTCATTGTGGAACCTGTACATGGAACCTGCTCACGTGGAACCTGTACATGGAACCAGAGGTCATTCTATAAACAGAACAAAGGGACACTGTATACTTTAGAATCCAGAAAGTGTTTCAGAATTCCATTCGTTCACCATGTAGAGCCGATCTGTATGATGAGCATATAAATGAGAAAATGATTATGAGGAGTAGCAGAGAGTCAGGATTGGAGGATGACTTAATAACCATCTATGACACAATTTTACTTCTAAAATCTAGGAGTATTGTCCTTGATAAAAATCAAGAACTACACTGTTCAGGATGGATTACAGTTCAAGGTAAAGAAAAGTGAAATTCTTAGAAGTCGACCAATAGATAATATCTTGATAAATGGAGAAAAGATGGCAGTTGTCAGGTATCTCATTTTCCTTTGATCTAGGTAGTGCTCTTGGAAGCAGCAGTTTAGAAATCAAATCACGTATTCCATTCAGCAACTCTGCTGGTGAAGACCTCTCTCAAGTTTGAAGAGCAGGTTGTCACCTTGAAGACTTATATGTACCTACCCCAAACAAGGAGACTTTTAATATTCTTATATGCATGTGAAAGTTGGACAATAAGTAAGGAAGACCGCAGAGGAATTGTGGAGGTACCAAAGACTATTGAAAGTATTATGAGCTGCAAAAAGAACAAGCACATCTGTTTTGAAAGAAATAATTCCAGAATGAGCCTGAGAACCAAGGATAGGAGATATAAGCTCACAAACTTTGGACGTTTTATTAAAGTACATAAGTTCCTTGAAAAGAATTCATGCTTGTAGAGTAGAAAGTCAGCATAAAAGCAGAAGTCTGTCAAAAAGATGGATTGACACAATGACTGCAAAGGTGGCTTCCAACATACCGATGACGTGAGGAGGCCTTTGGACTAGGTCCTTGTTTGGTTACGTTGTGAATAGGTTCTTTATGAGTTAGAACTAACTTGATGGCAACTAAAAATAAAAACAACAGTAGTAAAATAAGAATTAATGAATGGTCCAGTGTTCAGTCTTTTGGATGCCCAGTTCTTCCTTATATAAATATGAACATGGTGTCTGTAGAGGAAGTTGATATTTTCATTACACACCTACTACCCGTGATTCAGAAATTCTAATTTGATTTATAAAATAGATGCTTTGCTTCGAGTCTTACAAGTACATGTTTTTTGTTAGGTGCCCTCAAGTTTAGTTGCCTTTCACAGTGACCTTTTGTAAAACAGAACCATTCTCACACTTGTTTGCTTTAATCCCATTGTTGCAGCCATGAGTCAGTCCATCTTTCCAAGGGTCTTTTTGTTTTTCCCTGCTCCTTTACTTTACAAGGCCTGATCATTCTGGATATCATGTCTAAAGTATGTGAAACAAAGTCTCACAATCCTTGCTTCAAAGGAGATTCCGACTGCAATTCTTCTGAAACAGATAGGTTTGTTCTTTGGGGAATCCAAGGTACTTTCAATATGAAGTCCTGATGCCATGTCCAACTGTCACATGCCTATGAGTCAATTGAAAACACCATGCCTTGAATCAGGTGTACAGTATTCCTCAAATTCACAACCTTGCCTTTCAACACTTTAATGAGATCTGGTGCAGAAAATTTACTTATTGTAATGTATCTTTTTATCTCTTGATTACTGTTTCCATGGTAATTGATTGTGGATGCAGCAAAACAAAATCCTTGACAAACTAAATCTTATCCCTGTCTATCACGATGTTGCCTACTAGTCCCATTGTGAGGGTTTTGTTTTCTTTACATTGAGTTGTTTCCGTACTCAAGCCTGCAATTCTAGATCTTCATCAGCAAGTGCTTCAAGTCCTCTTTACTTTCAGCAACCAAGGTTATATTATCTGTGTATCAAGATTGTTAATAACCCTGCCTCCAGTCCTTCTCATCCATCTTCATATAATCCAGCTTCTCTTAATATTTGCCCAGGATGCAGAATGAATAAGAATGGTGAGAAGATTCAATGGTTATGCACACCTTAACTCATTTTAAACAATATATGGGTTATATTTACATCTATTATGCAGGAAGATAATATACACCAGTAAACGAGTCAAAACTAAAATTGAGGGAATACACTATCAGAAACCACTCTTTATTGTGTATTTATCCTCTATTATCACCAATTGTCTGTTAGCTTGCTGTACTGTGGTGACTTGACTTTTATTGTGATGCTGACTGCAATGTCACTGACATTTCATCTACAAGCAAGGTCACCCAAAATAAATAGGTTTTAGCAGAGCTTCTAGACAAATATCAAACAACAAATAAGGAATCGACTGTCCGCTTCTGAAGAATTAGCCCAGAACCCTATGGATACACTGTCAGTTACTGAAAACCTATTTAATAGAGACAGAACATTGTCAGAGATAGAGTTAGAAGAGAAGGCCGTTGGGTCAGGAGGCATTCAAAGGATGACCGAGGAAGAGTTGCCTTCTCAAAATCCAGAAGAACATAATGATGCAGATGGAATGAAGCCTGTGGGAGGAAAGCCGTCAGGAAACAGAATGAGAAGAAACAGTTGTAAATACAAATTAATAATTACAAGTTGGAATGTATTAAGTAAGAATCCACAAAAAGTGGAAGTTGTTAAAAATGAAATGGAATGCTTAAAGATAGGTATTCTAGGTATAAGTGAGCTAACACAAACTCGTTTTAACCATATTGAATTAGAAAATCATGTGATTTACAATGCGAGGAATGGCATGATCAAGAGAATTGGTGTTGTAATCATTGACAAAAGGGGAATTTCAAGATTGATATTGAAGTCTAAGACTGTGATAAGATAATGTCTACCGACATACAAAGAAATCCAAATTTAAATGTATGCACCAAATACTAAACATTATTAAATATTACCTAAATGTATGCACCAATTATGCAGAAACGGATTAATTTAACCATCTTCAGTCTGAAATTGATCATACATGCAATCAAAATGCATTGATAGTTATTGGGGAGTGGAATGCAAACGCTGAAAACAAAGAGGAAGGAAATAGTTGGAAAATATGGTCATGATGATAGACATTAAGCTGGAGGTAGCATGATAGGAATTTGCAAGACTAACAACTTGTTCTTAACAAATACCTGTTTTTCAACAACACACAGGGTGAACACACACACACACACACACACACACACACTTCCTCAGAAAGAATAAAAAGACATCACATTGATGGCATCTGTGGAAGAGACAAAGGAGAAGTTCGATATCAGTAGCTAAAACCAGGCCAGGAATCCACTGTTCAATAGACTACCATTTTCTCCTTTGTAAGTTAGATTTAATATGGAAGAATAATTAAAAAAAAGTTCATGAAAGTCAAAATACAACTTTGAATAGATATCTTCTGCGTTTTCAGAACAACTCAGAACAAATTCAGGAAACAGTAATGGCAGAAGACCTGATAAGGCGTGGGAAGACATCAACTTCATATGTGAAGAAAGCGCAAGGTCATTAAAAAGACAAGAAAGAAAGAGACTCTCAAAGTGGATGTCAAAGTGGATAGAGTGGCTAAGGCAATTGAAAAAATAGTAACATCAAAGAACTGAACATACATTTTTAAAGGACAGTAAAATATTATAATGTAAAATGCAAAGACCTAGAGGTAGCAAACCAAATAGAATATGCTCAGCAGATATTCAATTGAAAAAACTAAGTCAAAATGCAAGCCTCAAGTTTTAGTATTGAATGATTCTATGGACAAAAAAATTAGATTATTCAGGAAATATCAAAAGACAATGGAAAAATATGAAGTCATGTTACCAAAAA
Organism: Tenrec ecaudatus; assembly: GCF_050624435.1. Lineage (NCBI taxonomy): Eukaryota > Metazoa > Chordata > Mammalia > Afrosoricida > Tenrecidae > Tenrec > Tenrec ecaudatus. The sequence goes on along the minus strand of NC_134540.1, from coordinate 137,852,574 downwards.
GGACTAGCTGACATCCCACCATTTTGGGAGGTAGCATATAAGCAAGAACCAATGGTGCTAAATAAAAAAACAAACCAAGATTTTTAATGACTTTGTGCTTTCCTCCTAGACATAGGTCTAGGAATTTATGGAATACCAATAGAAATGTTTCAACAAGATGATGAGGCACTGAAAGTATTTATTGTTCTATGCCCCCAAAATTGGAATTCAGCTTCTTGGTCAAATGACTGAAAGAGGTCCATATTTATATCCATTTCCAAGAAAAAGTCCCAAAAGAATGGTCAAATTATAGCCTTCACTATGGATTATTACTCTATGTAAACAAAGCCCAAATCATTATACCTGGTTCAATGGGTTACACCATGATAAAAGGAAAAATAAATAAAATTGTCAAGGATTTCATCTTGCTTGTTTCCACAATCAATGTTCATGGAAGCAGCCGTCAAGAGATCAAAAGACACAGTATGTGAGGTAAATCCATTGCACAAGACCTCTTTAAAGTGTTGAAAAGTAAGGCTGTTAGTTTGAGGAACAAGGTACACCTGACCCAAGCAATAGGATTTTCAACTGCCTCCCATGCACGTGAAAGTTGAGCACTGTATAAAGAAAACTGAAGAAAAATCATAGCATTTAAACTAGGGTGTTGGCAAGGAGTACTGAAATGACCACCAACTACCAAAACAAACCAAAAATGCCTCGAAAGACATACAGTGAAAATTCCCTGTAAAAGCAAGCACGAGGGGACTTCATCTCATGTACTTTGGTCATGCTATCAGCAGGGACCAGTTCCTGGAGAAGAACGTGGTTGGTAAATTAGAGGGGTAGCAAAACAGAAGTGGGCCTTCCATGAGCTGGGTTGCTACATTGGCTGCAACAAAGGACTGAAGCATAGAAAAAATTGTGCGAATGGAACAGACGGGGCTGGGCTTCATGCTGTTGTCCACAGTGTGGCTGTAAGTCACAACCAAACAACTTTCTGTTTGTGTGTTCGTCTGGGTACTTTAGAGAAACAAATATACAGAAACTCATATATAAGAGAGAGTTTTATATAAAGGGTAAATGTGCATCAAGGAAACATCCCCATCCAGGGCTGCTCAAGCCCACAAGGCCAACATTAACCCACATGTCCAACACCAACCCACAAAGTCCTCTTCCATCTCACTAAACAGACACAATGATGCCGACTGCAGGAGGAAATCCAAGTCAGTGAACATGTAAGCATCTCAGCGCTGGCAGGGGTCTCCACATGGCTGCTCAAGCACCCAGGGTTCCATCAGCATAGGTCCATGCGGCTTCTCCTCAGGGATGTCTTGCAGGAACTGAGCCTTGCTAGCTGAACCTGGGAACTGGCTAAGGCAACTGCATCCTGGTCTGATCATCAGAAAGCAAGAGACCGGAGAACTAGAAAGGTGAGGCTCACCGAACCATTTATCTCTATGTGTTTATCGGCCAGATTGGCACAATAAACTAACTAACTCAGTAGGAGACATTGTTTTTTCATGTATTTGCTCGTATCATCTCTGTTTACTAATGAAAAGGGAATTATTAAAGTTTTATCAAGCTCAAAAACATTATAATTGCATTTACCAAAATATGACATAATTAATCTTTCTATTAATCTTACTCCTTTAATCAAAACCTTCTTTTGCTTTATTCAGAAAAAAATGAAACAATATAAGAATCATTTATATTGTGTCAATTCTGACTCATAATGACTACGATGAGAAAGAGTTTCTCAGAAAGAAATATATGAAAGAGGAGAAAGAAATGTATAGTAACAGAAAATCACTCAAATTCAATATTATGATTTTCCATTACAAGCCCTAGTCTATATCTCTACTTCTACCTCTCTTCTATGTCTTGGCTAATTTTTTCCATTAATCTCACTGGGTTGTCTCTTCCTTCTACAAAAGTGGATTTCACTGTAATTTATTACTAGCCTGAGCTCTGTTGTGTCTGTTTTATTTTTCCACATTTTATCAGGGGATATTGTTTAACATTACCAGGGACACAGAATTGATAGTTATGAATATTTATGAATCCTTATTCCAGATCATGAAAACAGCTCTTGACTGATAACCATTTTAAGAATCTCACAAATAACCAGTCCAAGAATTATTAACCGAAATTTACTACATTTTAGTGAATAAGTCCCTTTCTGAATATGGACAGTAGACTTTCAGAAAAATGATCAGTTGAAATCCTAACATTAGATAACAAAAAAATAAGGCTTAATTTGGATAAATGAAGTAAAATGGAGAAGGCTGGTTTTCAAAAAGGGAAGAAACAATCGCAGAACGAAAAAAAAACCCCAAATATTAACTAGAGACTTGTTGATGTGCGAGTTCCTGATTCTGACTCCTTTCTTGGACCCAGTTTGTGGTTGAATTCCATGAACTGTAACACTATATTGTAACAAACTACATTTAAAACTTAAAATACTCCAATTTAGCTTTTGTTACTTATATTGAGCAGAATGTTAACTACTGCAATATCCTTTGATATTCTCTAAATTGTGATCTTGGGGAGAGACTGCAATTTCTTTGATTCCTGAGAAAAATTTGGGTCTCATGTCAGGTGGAAATAAATTTTCCTTCCTTTCTTACTCTATGTTTCAGCAAAATAACCAACACTTTCTTTAAAAAAATTTTTAATCATTTTATTGGGGGCTTGTATAATTCTTATCACTATCCATACATACATCCATTGTGTCAAGTGCATATGTACATTTGTTACCATCATCATTCTCAAAACATTTGCCTTCTACTTGAGCCCTTAATATCGACTGCTCGTTTTCTTCCTCCCACCCCACTCCCCCTAACTCATGAACCCTTCATAATCAACACTTTCTTGTACTGGGTGCTATTGCAGTATTTATCTCCTCATTATATTGTAGTCACTTGTATATGTCTTCATCCTCAAAAGTCCCTTCCCTGGAGGACAAGGCTATTATTTTATTCACCACTCTATCAAAGCTTATAATTAGTGTGATGCTTGGCAGATGTGGATGGAAAATAACATAATTAGTAAATTATAGTGTTCATTTTGAATATATCACTTAAATTATAAATATATTATGGAGTGAAAAGAATGGCATTATTTCATCTAATCCAATAAAATGTTAATGTGATTAATGAACAGTCTAATATTAGTTCCCAGAAATATATCTATTTATTTTAATTTGGTTACTGCTAAATGGTTAAAGAATCTGTATATTAATATAACTGGAATTTATAATGTAAAAATAAATTTTAATGTGCCTTTAACTACAGGCAATCTTCCAAGACTCATTGTAAGAAAGTGATTCATGTACACTATGCTTTGCAATAATTTTCTTCAATTGTTGAATGACTTTGCTTTACAGTTTGCCATGTGATCTGGCAGTTAATAAATTTCCCATTTACAGTAAGATTATTAAGACTATAAATTAAATCCAAATATCCTTATAATATGGAGAACCTTTAAATGCATTTATGTAATATTGTTAAGTTATTAAGTTATATTCATATGATAGATGGCAATGGCTAGTTTTTTGTTCCACATTTTTTGTCTTTATAAGAGATGCTCATACAGCAATAACAATTGGAACCACCAGAAACCCGAAAGGTCAAGATTAAGATAGATATGATACTGTAAAAATTGACAAAACAATCAAGAATGAGGGGATGTGAAGTAAAAAAGATAAAATAATTATAATTATGTAATTAAGGTAAGTGATATTAATAGTTTAATACGTAAATCGTTTATCCAGTGAAAAATATTAAATAGGAAATTAGATGAATGAAACGGGCAAATTAAAATTAAGGTTTTAGACGACTACTAACTTTTTTTCCTCTTCTATTGCTTTTCACATCTTAGCCATATGAGAATCAGAAGAGAAAAATAATGAATAATGAAGTATGTCTACTACCAAATAACGAAAAGGAATAATGATTCATCAGCATACAGAATATTTTATTACTTTGTGAAATATGGAGTGTACTGGTGTTACCTCTGCTCTGATTACTTTCAAAGATCTACTCGCTTGCTACCAAAAGGCAAGAAAACTACTCTGACAAGCTTAATGGAATAGAAACAGACTGATTTTCGCAGCTTGAGCAACTGTGTGACCTACCATTTAGTTGCTGTTTTCTGTTCTTTCGACAATATGTATAGCTCTTGACAATTTCATATTAGAAAATTCAAGAAGAGAGAATAACTAATACTTATATTTTAAATTTGGGGTAAGAGGCTTGAATGAAGAAAAAGAAACAGTATTAATAACCTTAAAGAGAGTACTTGAATTCTAATCATTTGTTCGGTTTGTCAACTCATCTTAATTTGTTCCCCAATATTTTCTCTTCCTGGATTCTCTTGCCTTATATGTTGTCATGATTAAAAAATACATCTTATTGGAATGTTCTTAGAAAAAAGCACTAGTCTTCCAAACTCTAAATATCAGATGAAATCCCTTCAATCACCCAATGTTTTTCCCATCAATTTATCAAGTAGACCAAGAGGTATTACTGTTTAGTTTGTTTGATTCTGGTGTTTTACGAGTTCATGAACTTGAAAGAATCTGACACTACATTCATTATAGACGGTCCTTGGAAACAGATGACAGCTGTCTAAGAATCCTCCTTACAAGTTGCACTTAATTTCGAATTGTCAGGTACATCGGGAAAGATTATCGCCCAAGGCAAGCTTAGAAAGAATTACTCTAAACAATACGCATATTGACAATTATTTCTGGTAAGTAGAATGGGAGATGATAAGTAGATTCTGTTTGAAATTTTCAGCTGATTAAGCCAGTTTTATTTTTCTTTACGCAAACAGGGTCGAGATAAAATGCTCTGAAAATACAGAAAAAGAAAAAAAATAGGCAAAGTAGACTGATAAGACATACAATCAAGGGAACAATTTAATTGAAGTTAAGTTAAAAACAAACAATTGCACAGATGAGGCTCTAGGAGGAAGGTGGACATCAGTTTAAAAAAAAGTTGGCATTCCCTCATCTGAAGGTTTTTATATGACTGTTGCGGATGTTAAACAACATAAGTAGAAGCAACTATGCTTGCCAGGAAGACACAAACGCCATGGACTAGTTTAGCGGGGCAAAAAAGGAAGTAACTTTTGTGAGGCAGAGCTTGAGCATCCTCATTAGAATTGTACTTCTACAGTTCTTGTAAGAAGTTTTTGTCTGTCTCATATATTGTGCCCTTATATTTAAAGTCACTTAAACTTTTTTCACTTTTCTTCAAATTAAGCCTTTCAGTATCTATTTTCGTCCTGGATTTGGATATGTTGTTTCAACTCTACTGCAAGTTTGTCCTTCCGTAAATTAAAATCAGAATAGTACCTATATTATATTAAGTAAATTAAATTAGATGAGATAACCACAAAATATGTGCACATGTTCCAGAAGAAACAATTTCATTCTACCGAAACAAATACGAGGACTTAATGTAAATATTACCTCAGTAGGATATATTGTGGAGTAAAATCGAGAATAAAGACTGCTGGTCTTATTCTCTATAGTTATGCCCTTGATGCTAACCTCCCCTCCATGCCCCCAAAAGTGATGGAATCCCACCATCAGCTCCATGGAAGTCAAGACTTGACAAGCAAATGGGGTGGGCGTCACATCAGCCCTCTGCCACACTGGGGAAAAGGCGAATTCCACTCCACTCCAGCTCAGGACTGACTGTCACCAGGCTGAAGTCAGATATGCCTCCACCCTCCATCCTTTGTTACTTTATTCTGATACCAACCATCATTCCCACACAACTCTGCTTTTCTATTGGATTTATGAATTAATGGCAATGGCCATATAGGATTCATAGAACATACTCAAGGTAAGGGTTTATTAGGGAAGCCAAGAGAGAGCAAAATGTAAAGGATACAATCTTTTATCAGCCACGCATCTCTCTCTCTGATTTTCAGTCTCTTATCCACTGGGTCCCTGGGCCTCTGCCGTTTGTTTGGACTGTGGTCCTCACCCTCTCAGCCATATGGCTTATTGATCCGTATTTTGTTGGCGGGGCCAGGAAGCCACTCTCTCCAACAGTCCTGGCATTGGTTCTCTGCTCTGCCTTATGGTCTCAGTGTGGCTCCTCTGGTCTAACTCCTAATGTTGGTGCTGTGTCTCCGGGATCTCTGCTGCCACTGCCACTTCATGCAAAGGTCTCACGTGTGCTTCAATGTTGGCCCTTTTCTCTTGATGGCTGAGGAATTCGCTCTCTTCCTGCTTCTAAGATGACATATACATTGCAGGGGTGGTGGTGGAATGTATTTCCAAATTAGAGTCTTTTAGACTTTGTTTGTTCCCACCCAGCCATTTAGGGGGAGTTACAAAATGTATGGGTATCAAATCATTTCAATTGATCATAGCTGGTGAATTACTCTTACAAAGATGTCAGCCTAAAAACTGTACCAAGCAGTTCCATGTTGTCATAGAAGGTCACAATGTCTAAGAATTGACTCTTTAGCAGCTGATAACAGCAGCAACAAGGTATAGTCTGAAGAAAAATGTGGAGCTTTTGATGAGCAATTTTTGGATAGAAATCATAGGACAAGTTTATTATGCTCTGCATAGCATTAATTTTTAACAACTTTGAAAAGTAGCAAAGTTAATTAATTCTGTACCATGTATTTCACATACAACATCTAATTTACAACATACAGTTTTGTATAGCTTTCTATGATGAGATGAATGAATATCAGAGCAATATTTGTTATTATACTTTAAATTAATACAAAATAAATAATTAAGCCGGTTTAGTTTGAATACCAAACATATTTTTTTCTATTAATCCACACTTTTTAAACAGAGAACAGGATATGGAGACAGAAAATTGATCCCTTTAACTCTTACCTCCATATACATTTCTACTTCAATTAGCCTATGCATAAATACTTTATTTTAGAAAAAATAATAATGCAAGACTAATCCAGATGAGGTGGAGATTAAAAGATGTCTGGTTTTTCCAAAATGCGATACCACTCCATTATTCTTGATATAAACCACTGCGCCTCTGGTTGGCATGTTCTTGCACATCCTAGAATTACGCAGTTGGCTCCAAAGTCTCACAAAATGTTCAAATCATTAGCGAAAGCACTTACATGGTCTCGAGTGCTTACAAGTCCAGAGTCTGAAGTTCAGACATCCATCTGGAAGCTCCTCGTCATTCGTAAGGCCGCAGAGGCTAGCATAGCCAGGTTAGGTGATAGCGAGTAACTCAAGTCCCAAGTACCAGACGTGAACAGAGGCAGGCTAGCTGCAGAGTCCAGAGCACGGCATGACAAGTCTCTACGTGAAAAGCACCTGCTTCGGTGTATGCTAGTTCGGAAAGAGAAGTCACAAGGTGGCTTTTATAGTCGTGTGGCTGTTGCCTTCATTAAGCTGCTAGTCCTAATATCTGATGTTCAAAAATACCAGCTGCTCTGCAAGAAAAAGATTAGACTGTCTACTCTTTGAAAGATTTAAAATTTCAGAAACCCAAAAGGGCAGTTCTACCCTGTCCCATAATTTGCTATGAGTCTGATTCAAGTTGACGGCATTAAATGAGTGATTCTAAGGTAAAATAAATAATGAGTTAAGTCACATCCTCTAGCAAGATAGAGACTCAAAAGACATATCTTCTCAATTTTGCATCATTAGAAGATGATATAGATCACTTGAAAGTGGATATAGGGACTAGAATTTGCATGATTTCAAAAAGGGAGAATTATGGTTTCCAAAGATGGATGGCTGACTGAAGATGGACCCATGCTGGCTGCACTGATCTCATTGCTGCACCTCATCCATGAACTGCATCTATAAAGCTGCTGGGCCAAGCAAATAATCCAATCAAACAGACCCCTACTTTTTTCAAGTTTTAAAACCAAATATTCATTTTTACTATTTATTTATTTTCCTTCCTCCTTAATTCTATACTTTGACTATTTTTCTTCCACTTTCTCCCTCACAGTGCCCTCTTTTACTTTGTGTCTACAACTTCCCTCTTCTTTCCCCTTCCTTCCTCCTTTCAAATGCTGGGAGACAGTTAACTACTCCTAAAGGAGCTAATTATTGTCCTTCTCACACTAACAGTTGTTCCACATTGCCCCTGAAACAGCAGTAAATCTTGCTACATGTGTACACACACACACACACACACACACTCATACACTCAAAACAACAAGTAAGAACCCATCACAAACAGCTAAGCACCACCAAAATCCCCTGAAATGCGCTGAAGAAAAGGCCCTGGAATTACCAGAAATAGAATTCAGAAAAGTTATGTTCAGAAACTTTCAGCTCACGGAGGGAATGTTGATGTGAACAATATAAAGAATAAAAAAACTAGAAATCCTATACCAAATACAATTCCAAAAGATAAATAGTAAGAAAACATAATTAGACAACAATAAAAAGTAGAATAATAGAATTGAAGATATGGAAATCCAAATTAGCGATCATGAAGAAAAATCCCTCACCTACAACCCATGAGAGGAACAATCAACAGAAATAGCAAAGGAACTGGAAGAAAGCCTAAGAGTTATGTAGGACACAATCAAAAGGAACAACTGATGTCACATTGGAATTCCAGTGAAGGAAGACACAAAAATCTACAGAGAAAATAGTGCCAGAAATCATAAGACAAAACTTTTCTAACACCATAATAAGAGGCAAAAATAACTATTCAGTAAATTAAGATAATTCTAAAAAGAGCAGGCCCCCAAAGTAAAACATAACAAGAAGGGTCACCTAGTTATAAACCAACATTTAAAAGCTCAAATTTCTCAGCAGAAATCATGCAGACAATAAGATAATGGGGTGACATATATAAAATTCTGAAGGAATAAAATAAGCAGTCAACAAAGAATCATATATTCAAAAACTATCTCTCAAACATGAAGGGAATATAAGGTTATTTCCAAAGAAGTAGAAATGAAGGGAATTCATAAAAATAACACATGTATTACAAAAAAATCTAAAAGGAACTCTTTGGGCAAAGAATCTACAACAGCAGACTAACCCAAGTACAACACACACACACACACACACACACACACACACACAACCTATTGGGAAATGAACATCCTGAAACTAACACTCAGAATAATAGTAATATTAATATCTGGTAAGAGAGTCTCCAAGGGAAAAGCTATCGTGACATTAAGAAGTGACACTATAGAATGATTAAAGGAGCAATAAAACAAAAATACACCTGTAATAGACATAACTTAGACACATCTCAAAGGATTGTCTCAAATACTTTGGCCACACTGTCAGGAAAGACCAGTCTCTGGAGAAAGACCTGGTGTTTGGTAAAGTTGAAGCGTGGCAAAAAAAGAGGACTGTCCTTGAGATGGTGAGACTCAGTGGCTGCTACAAGGAGCTCAAACTAAGAACTATTATGAGGAGATGACAGAATCAGGTGGTGTTTCATTCTATCACTATTGGTCTGAATCAACTTAATGGCAATTGACAAGAGCAACACCAGCAACCACCACCATCTTTCATGATGACATGTCCATTCTCACTCTTAGCAACATCCCACTTGTGTTTCTATGAAAGCACGTTCTTCTGATAGTTCATGAAATATTTAATCTTGTTTACCAACACTACAATTTTCATAGATTCATTTTATGGAAATAAAAGTTTAATCATATTTGTAATATTAAAGCATGAAATACTGTCTGGTATGATGTTAACTCAAAAGACAAAAAGAATAAAAGTATAATATCATTGATAAAGAATGTTACTAAATTACTTCACAGCCTACTGGAATCTCATCACCACATTTGCTTATGCACCCATTTGTCTTCAGCGATCCTATCATGGAGGTGTGCACCCAATGATATGATTTTTTGTTCTTTGATGCCTGATAACTGATCCCTTCGGGAACACTCGATCACACAGTCTGGTGTGTTCTTCCATGTGGACTTTGTTGCTTCTGAGCTAGATGGCCGCTTGTTTATCTTCAAGCCTTTAAGACCCCAGTCATACGAGTCAACATTGAACTGTTTCACTAGGTTGTATATAATCAAGGACCAATGGTACTGAAGGAATCAGTCAAAGCTGCACTGATGACATTTGGAAAAAAAAAAACAAAGCTCCAGGAATGGATGGAATACCAATTCAAGCAGTTCAACGAGCGGAGGAAGCACTGAAAACACACACTTGTCTATGCCCAGCAATTTGGAAGGCAGCCAGTTGACTAGCTGACTGGAAGAGATCCATATTTGTACACATTTCAAAGAATGGTGGCTCAACAGAATGAGCAAATTAAAGAACAATGTCATTAATGCCACCGGTACCTAAAATTTTCTGAAGATCATCCAACAGTGGTAGCAGTAGTACGTTGGCAGGGAGTTGGCAAATGTTCAGGCCAGATTCTGAAAAGGATGTGCATCAGGGGGTATTATTTCTGATGTCAGATGCATCTTGGCTGACAACAGAGAAAACCAAAAGATGTTTACTTGTCATTTATTGACTGTGCAAAGGAATTCAATTTTGTGGGCCATCACAAACTATGGGTAGACTTGAGATGAATGAGAACACCAAACATTGAAGTGTGCTCAGGTAGAAACTAGCCATGAGTAAAAAACAGTTGTGTGAACAGAACAAGGAAGCACGGCACGGTTTAAGAGGGCTGTGCATCCGGGTTGTATCCTGTGATCATACTTATTCAGACTATGTGCTAAGCAAATACTCAGAGAAGTTGGCTTCTATGAAAAAGAACGTAGTATCAAGTTTTACAGAAGACTTATTAATAGTCCGTGATACTCAGATCACACAACCTTGCTTGCTGAAAGTTCGGAGGTATAAAGCACTTGTTGATGATCAGTATGAATCACAGCAAAACCATCATCGCTGGACCAATAGGCAACATCATGCTGATTGGAGAAAAGATTGAAGCTGTCAAGGATTTTGTTTTGCCTCGAGCCACAATTAATGCTCACAGAAACAGGAGGCAAGACCACTTAGTTCTTATGAAATCATCCTCATGAAACAAGCACAGAAGACATGGCTGCTAAGCAAAGTGTTGTGAAGAAATTAGATCATGCCCAGCTATCAGATAGAACAGCATCTGGGGTCATAAGACTTGTTTCCAAGCAAAACGAAACAATCTTCTGCAGTAAAGATTTAAATCCTGATGGCAGTGGGTGCTCAGGTTTACACAAAATAAGAAATAAATCAGCATGACATAACCAACAGGTAGTAAAATCACTGAGAGGCACACAAGAATAAAATGCATTAGGGGTAAATACGTTTACATATAAAACTTTTCAAGAATAATTACCGTTAGACAGGGTTCTCTAGAGAAACAAAACCAGGACACTTATGATTACATATATATATTTATATACTTAGATAGATATAACATAAGAAATCAACAGTTGCTTAATCTATAGAGCAGTACAAATGGCTCAGTGCAACTCACTTCTGTGAGACAGCTAATATACTGGAAGTCCTTCAAGTCTTGAGGGTCGCTGGGTAGTCCTTGGTAGAGCAGTTCATGCTATCTAGTCACAGGCAACAAACAGCAAGGCAGGTGACCAACAGTGAGCCAGATGACAGGATCCAATAGTCCCTAGCTCAAACGATGTATACTCCAGTAGCATGGCAAAGCAGGTCTTGAAGGAACCTCAAACAACAGCAACACAGTCCACAGGTTAGGTGTCCCAGAGGTAGTGTGGTTTGCAAATTGAGGCAGAGAACAAGTTAAGTCAGTTGCACACTGGTCCGATTATCAAACAGCAAGAGACAAGAAAGGCAAAGCTCACTGAGCCATTTATCTCCCTGAGAGGAGACGGGTCAGTCAGGGCGCGATGTAGTACCGATGAAGAACACAACTTTCCCCCAGATCCTGGATGCTTCCTCCCCCCAACTACCATGATCCGAATTCTACCTTGCAGGACTGGATAGGGCAGAGATTGTACACTGGTGCATATGGGAGCTGGAGGCACAGGGAATCCAGGGTGGATGATACCTTCAGGACCAAGGGTGTGAGGGGCGAGGCTGGGAGAGTAGGTTGGAAAGGGGGAACTGATTAAAAGGATCCACATGTGACCTTCTCCCTGGGAGATGGATGGCAGAGAAGGGAGGGGGAAGGGAGACTCCGGATAGGGCAAGATATGACAAAATAACAATCTGTGGATTATCAAGGGCTCACGAGGGATGGGGGAGCGGGGAGGGAGGGGAACAAAAAGGAGGACCTGATGCAGAGGGCTTAAGTGGAGAGCAAATGCTTTGAGAGTGATTAGAGCAAAGAATGTACGATGTGCTTTATACAATTGATGTATGTGTATGTGTGCATTGTGATAAGAGTTGTATGAGCCCCTAATAAAATATAAGAAAAGAAAAGAAAAGAAAAAGAAAGAAAATGATTAGAGCAAAGAATGTACAGATGTGCTTTATACAATTGATGTATGTATATGCATGGATTGTGATAAGAGTTGTATGAGTCCCTAATAAAATGTTTAAAAAAATAATCCCACATGTGTCAATTGGCCAGGTTGGCACACTAAAGCTACCTATCACAATTATGATAAAAAGTAACTTAATAATGAATGCATCGGTAGATATGAATGAGCCCTAGACACACAGTGGGTTGCACATTGGGTTAATAACCTCAGGGTTGGCAGTTGTAACCAACCAGGAACTCATTGGGAAAAAGATGAGGTTGTATAATCTTATAAAGAATTATAGTCTTGAAATCCCTGTGGAATAGCTCCATTTTATTCTGTTGGTTTTCTGTTAGCCAGAATGAACTTGAGGGCAATTGTACAAGTAGATCTTCAGGTCAACCTGGTGCATGATGGCATATTGGAGGACAAACATAAATATACATAGGGCTAATAGAGGATATTTCTAGGAGCCCTGCGGTGTGGTGGTTACACAGTATGCTGTGATTCACATGATCAGCAGTTTGAAAACACCAGCAGCTCTGTGGGAGAAACCCCAGGCTTTCTATGCCTGTAAACAGTTACAGCCTCCGGAACCCACATTGGGTCACTGAGTCCACATTGATTTGATGACAGTGAGCATTTTTAGAGAATATTGTTGCATACATATACGCATTTGTTTTATATATATATATATTTATATTTATATGCACACACATCTATCCTGGTGACAATGTAAGGTACGTCTTCAACTCTTAATCTCCAGGTCATGGGTTCGAAAGCACCAGCCACTCCCCAGGAGAATGATGACGTTTGGGCTACCAAGCAGATTATAATCTTAGAACCCTAGATGGAGTGTTATGATTTGCAAGCTATGCATAAGATGTTCAGTAGCTGCTTCCACCAAAGTAGGCATCTAACTCCTTCTTCATTGTCTATTCTTATTCTGGAAGCTCCCCTGAAACCTGTTCCCTTTGGGTGACCCTGTTGGCACTTGAAATCCCAGTGACATAGTTTCTGTCATTACTGCAACACGCAACCCCCCATAGTTAAAACTGGCAGACAAATCAGGATATTGAATGAATACTGAAAGTGCTTTTAAAAGGACGGACCTTTCTGTACAGCCTGAGCACACCTCAGGGGCAAGGCTGGCAAGACTGTAGACGTGTGAGTAGGAGAGCCTAGTCCCTGGAGAAGAAATCGTGCATGGTAAATTGGAGGAGGGCCCTCCATGAGATGGGCTGACACAATGGCTACACCAATGGCTCAGGCGAAGGATAATGGTGAAGAGGCATAGGAGCAGTCAATGGCTAATTCTGGTGTGCATCGGGTCACTGTGGTTTGGAGCTGACTCAATGGCACTTAACAACAACAACAACACAGGCATGAAATCAATTTGATAACATGGCGTTGAGGTTTGGAGATGAGTATATTGTAGAGTATTTAAGGAACAAACTTCTGAAACTTTTGTAAGCCATAAACAAACACCATAATGGACTGAACTGCAGTGTCTGTTTGCTCAGTCGGACCATTTTAGATTTCTAGAACAATAGGCCTAACATAATGTACAAGAACAATATTTGTTATTCCACTTGAGGAGTAGAATGTGGGCTTGTGACGGGCAACTTAAGGCTCAACTATTAGACCCTTTCATCCAGAGCAAACAGCAAGGAAAACATTTAAAAATAAAAATAAACTATTGACTCAAAGAACTTTTGGAACATGCAAACCTGAGCCTCCGCTACCTGAGAGAAAATTAAGTGGTACCCAACAACCAATACCAACTGCTCTAATCTGAATCACAGTCCTGAATAGAATAGATGAAGAAATGTAAAACAAATATAAGAAAATAAATAACCAAACATACCACCATTGAGTTAATTTCAGCCTACATAAATCCTGCAGAAAAGAACTGGCCCTGTGGGTTTCAGAGACTACAAAAGCAGCAACATTGCTTTTCAGGGGGGCTGGTCCTTTGGAACTGTGGACCTTCAGAACTTCAGCTAAACTCATAACCCACTCTGCCTCCAATTTAAAAATCACTAAAGAAGTTACACTTGCTGCCTAATCGATCCCAGCAGAAGACGCTCCAAGACCTGGTTCTGAAACATTCTTCATCCGTGACACTAAGCTCACTTCAAAGTTCACCTCTGAGCTAATCAATTCGACAGGCCTGTAAACTGAACAATGACACTCAGGAAGCATGTACTGCGAACGACTAACCATAAGAAATCAAAAGGCCTTTTAATTTTACTACAAAGTTCAGAAGACATGAAGGGTCAGAGAAGAAGGACAAATGAAAACAGGGGACCCCGAGAGGACGTGGAAGAATGAAAGTGAGGATATTTGCGACTAACACCACAAAACAAAATGTGTTTAAATTGTTGAATGAAAAGGTGCTCAAACAACAATAAAATATTCAAAATAAAAAGTTTAAAGTTTCACTTTAGTGGAGAGAAAGATCTATTTGCATATTAGGACCATATAGAACTCAATAATAAAAACATTTGATTTCTGACAAATTAAACACCAGTAGTGGTAAAGCACAATAAGCAAGGAAAATGTTTGTGGTGCTGGCTTATGGGGGTTTTGTGCATCTTTATAAAGTCTCTTGGATAGAATATTATCACTGATTTCCATGGCCAGGGATTTTCAAAACAAAACATCTCAAAATTGACCATTAATTCTGTGCAATATTGGCTCCATTGTGCGGGGATGTTTCATAAGCCAGGGAGCACTTCATTGGGAGTGTTTTGTGTCCATGTCATCCGTGGTGACTCATGCAATTCCATAGAAATGCATGATACTGTCCACATGGTCTCCAGGACTAAAATCTTTCCTGAGACTTATCAGTGGGCCAGTGGCTGTTGCATGTCAACCACTGGTCTTTCAGTTAGCATCGGCGACCACACAAAGAGGCTGTAATTTCCAACACAAAACTATCAGAGCACCATGAAGCGTCACCTTCTGGAGGAAAATAAGTGAGCCCTATGATCAGAAGCTGTCCAGAACTCCTCCTCTTTCTCAATATTTTCATTTAACAAAGGATCTCCAGTAGCACTGTGTGATAATCATTGGGCTGCTAGCCACGGTGCTGGTGGTTCAAAACCACCAGTCACCCTATGGAAGAAAGATGAGGCTATCTGCTCTTGGAGAGATGTACAGTCTCAGAAACTCTATGTAGCACCACTACCAGTTGGTATTCGCTTGATCGTAGTAATATATTCTTCAAGTAAAACATTTGATTGTTAGGAGGGAATTATACATTAATAAATTAATAGACTTATTAAAGAACAGCGTCAACGATATAGAAATTATTGTTTGAAATTGTCAATAATATAATGATCCTGGTGAGTCAACTTTTACTGCCTGTTGGATATCTTACTAGGATTTGGTTTTGCATTTATGTTTCCTTTTTTTTCTTTATTAGACATAATAATTTTCTTATACTGGCCAACACACATTTTGGCACCTCAAGTGTTAGACATGTTTCAGGATATATTTAGCCCTCTGATTCCAAAAATGGCATCAGTTTCACCATATAAGTCTAGGTTTTAAAAACAGAACATATGCAATGCACCACTTTCCACTCTGCTCACCTGTATAAAAGAATCAGGATATTTTAATGTAGTGTTAGCTAGCCTGAGATAGAGGAAGTGCACGCTGGCTTTGTTTAAGGTAGTTAGGGTTGTAGCAAACAACTGTTAAGCTATGCTTCACAGAGTGTCTATTGATCCAAAGATTTATTTTAACAGTGCACACCACTGGTCAATGTACAAGAGAAAGAGCATTTATGTTTCCAATGAGAAGTTTGAATAGAAATGCACATGTGCAAATTTATGCATACTGTATGCTAGGCATTCCCCAGGAAGATGTAATGTTTGGGCAACTCTCAATGATTTGCTTGAAAATAATGGTATATATATACATACATACCTAGGAATTTGAAACATTTATCTCCATGTTGTAATGAAATGTTTCCACTATTGATTACTTGGGTAAAACACCTTCTCTTTTTCTTTCATTTTATATCTCTCATTCCTGAAAAACCTTAGGATCACACAAGATGGGAGGTAGAAATTTTACGCATTCTAACAAAGTGTCATTGATGTCCTGAGGTCTCTAGACAGTATCTGCAAATCTAACTAAAAGTGAGGTTTACCAACTCATCAACCTTGTGTTCTCATTCCAATGTTTTTAAAGTTCTGCCTAGTTTAACCATCCATTCCATCACTCAAATATACATTTATTAAAATTTTAGGTGATTTTACAAGGTCACTATGAATCAGAATCAAATTGATAACAGTGAATTTTATTGAAACTCAAAACTAAAAACAAAAATCCTCACTGCCATAGAGTCAATTCTGACTCATATTTACTCTAACAGACAGGGTAGAGCTGTCCTCGTGGATTTCTGAAAGTATAAATCCCTACAGGAGTAGAATTATCATCTTTCTTCACAGAGCACCTGGTGACCTTGAACCGCAGACTTCGGGATTAGCAGACCAGGTTTTATCTAACAGGAAGAAGCAAGATGATAGTCACGCTCTATTTAAGCTCAATATCTTATTCTTAGAATTTAGTTTACAGTACTGTCATTTTTTTAAAATGTGAGCACTCTAAAAGATGGAACAGAATCAAATGAACAGCATGGCTGTCGAAAGGTGAGGCTTCATTAATTTTTTTTCATATTGCCTAGTAAAAACAAAATGTTTAATATTGTGCACTAACCATCAACTCAAAGTAACTCTCTCAGACAGAGTTAAACTGCTCAGAAATTTCCAAAGCTCTAATTCTTTTTAGAAGCAGACTGCCATGTCTTTATTTCCCGGAATGATTAATGTGTTCGAAACCAGGATCCCATAAAGAAGAAATTATCTGAAAATTTAGCAGTATGTAATATTGTTTTGTATCTGTTGTCTTTCACATTATTCTTCTATTCCATTTTGGAAAATAAACTCCTATGTATCCTGTGTCGGAAACTGAGCAACGATGGGTCAGAAAGCAGGCTCAGTGGCAGGCTGTAGAAGTGTTTCCTTTGTTTAAGGCTTGGACAATAGCCTCTATTGAAAGGTATTATCAAAAGGATTATTGAGCATGAGAGAGCTCCTTTATAATGTTCGTAGAATCATTCCTATTTTAAAGAAAATATTTGGAAGATTTTATTTGTTTTCATTGCCAACTTTCCTTGTTAAGCTGTTGAAGTCACTGAAAGCAAGGCATGTATAAATGCCGCTAATTAATTGTTTATGCAGCTGACGCTATGAACTTTTAGTTCATAAAAACAATGAAAATTGCAGGGTTTGTTTTCATTACCATATAATTGTGTTTATTTTCTTACACAGATTAATAGATCTATAAGGCAGGAAAAGGGAGTTAAGGAAAAGGTCATTTTAAAAACGTGTAATGTTGATATGGTGTGCACAATGCACGTAATTCAGCATCTTTTTATGTTTTCTGTTCTTCTCGGACATTGTGGGCATGATAGTTACACGATGGACTGCTAACCGCCTCGACCAGCAGTTTAAAACCACCAGCCCCTGCGCGGGAGAGAGCTGAGGCTTTTCACTCCCGTGAAGAGTTAGTCCTGTGGAGACTCTGAGTCAGAATCGATGTTAAGGCAGTGAACATGATTTTGTTTCAGCAAGAAATATCACATAGTCTTCACAATAAACTTTTCCAATTTGTTTAATATCTAGTAAGTGCAGGTCATGGAAACGACTGCTAATATATAAGAGAGATAGTAATAATATTAGAGCAAAATATGTCCTTAGAAGTCATGAAGCAACTAAAGGGCAGGATTTAAGGAAGTGTGCGTGGAGTCTTTGCTTTTCGGTCACACGAAAGCAACGGAATCCATATTTAGAGAATGGCTGTTCCTTTAGTCAGCATCAATGTAGCCACGCTGGTGTGGCGCTACATTGTGGTGCTACACATACAAACACGGGGATGCAGCAGTAATGCGTGGGATGCAGCCTTCTTCTCTTTCAGAGTTAAGTTTTTCCTTCACTATGAAGATGCCTGAATCTCCTAAAAATGCCCTAAAGAAGGAGCGTAATTCCTTCTCAGAACCCTGGCCACAAATAAGGATCAAACCTTATTTTAGCTTTCCTACTTCTTCAAGTGAGGGAAGGTGACAGAGAACTCTCACCTGTCTCATGTGTAATGGTTGTTAGTTCAGGAGAATTTCCCGAGGTTTTTATGTTTTTTAGTGTCTGGAGAGTAAAAAAAAAATTGTCACATTGAAACTTTCACAGAGAAAATGAGACTCGCTTGCCCTCAATTCAGGAACCCCGGTGCCGCAGTGCTTACAAGCTGGCTACAATCCGCAAGGGCTCTGTTCAAACCCACCGCGTCTCTGCAGCAGGAATGTGGCTCTGTACTCAGGTAAACCATTACACGCTCAGAAGGCTACAGGGGCAGTGCTACTGTGCCTTGTATGTCGCTGTAGGTCAGAATGGACGCACTGGCAGCTATTGCTTCAAACCAGTACTTTGAAATTGGACTTGTCTAAAAAATATAATTGTAAAAGTTCTTAGAAGTATTATTATTCAGCTCAAAATACACATTGTTTCCAAAGAAGAAAAACTCACTGCCATCTAAGTTGGCATAGACAACAATTTTAATAGCTTTTGATTTCAGGTTTCTTAGTTTTATACTTTTTCCTGTGGTACCTTTTTCTATCCTATATTTATTCTGTTAAAAATTTGAAAGTAGAATCAAAATCTAAAATCTTCCTCTGCGCATTCCAACTTCGTTAGATTACAGCCAATATTATAGTGTTCTAAATTCTTGGATTTTAACTTTTTGTTATCTTAAATTTCTGTAATACATCTAAGCATTGATTTCACCATATATAAAGATTATATCAACATGAAAGTGACTAAAAATTAATGAAGCACAGCATCATAATCAAGAAAAATCTATTCAAATTGTTGCTAATTAGATATTTCTTAATGTTCCATATATACCAATTATCTATATAAATTAACATTTTGCCTGTGGATCTAGATTTTGCCTCTAATGAATATAAAAGGAGTTATGTTATTTCCCCCAGTAGTTGAAATAATCAGATGTTCATACTGTTTTTTCTTAACTTTCAAGTCAAATGCAACAAGAATTTACTCTAAATTAATTTCATTTTAAAACTCTTAGAACACTTCTACATTGCTTTAAGAAAATTTCAAGTACTATATCTGACATCCATTAAGTTCTTAAAAATAATCATTTTTCCTCATTTTTCTTTCTCAATACTACACTAAAATAATTGTTTTCTGTTGTTTGATAATACAAATACCTGCATATATTAGTTTGGGAGCTCTCTTTTGTAAGTCTCTCCTGGTCCCTATAATGTCTCAATATAATTGGAACTTTCTCTTCTAGATCTGGAATGCCATTTGAGTGATCCAGAAGAGAGATACTTAAGAACTATGTATGTGTCCTCTTTGAATATATCTCAAGACATTAGATTAGGGCCTTTTGAGAAACTCTTGACTCTAAACTCTAAACTATCACTTTCTTTGTCAAATGAGTAAAAAGCAAATGCAGGATCAAGTAAGAATCAACAACAAAATAGTATACTAAACTTAATTTATCTTTATAAGCTACATGTAACAATTTTCCCCAAATATTTCATATAAATATGTGGTTTTCATTATTATTTGTGTGTGTGTGTGTGTGTGTGTGTGTGAAGGAGTACAAGCAGCTAGCCTGCAGTACATTTCCCTGAGGATGTACACTGGAAAAATAGAATGCATGCAATTTATCTAAATCTCCTTATAAGCATGTTAATGGCAGAGTGCCCACTGAAATAGTTTATTTCCTAGTATGAGAATTCCTGTTTATGGAATTATTTGCATAATATTTCTAATTTAAGAATATTTAGATTAAGAAACTTACAATAAGAACCATATTATTTTCTGAGTTCATAATTGTTTCTTTTTCTTTGTCAATGAGGATTAAATTGTGAGAATTTCCCTACTTTCGAGAGATGTGTTCATTCTCTGAACTTCCCTCCATAAAACAATGCTTTGTCTTATTTCATGAATGCATGTATTCACTCGTCTATTTACTTATTTATAAATTACTTTGAAAACAATCCTTTGAAGTAAAGATTCCAGTGATCTAATCCCACTGCCATCAAATCATTTCTGACTCATGGAGACCTAATGTAGGACTCAGAGGTCTTCAAAAGTTAGCAGGAACAAATAGCCTCACCTTTCTCCCAAGGAGTAGCTGGTAGGTTTGAACTACAAACCTTGTAGCTAGTAGCCCAACATTTACCCAACAGTGCCATTAAGGCTTCTTGCTAGTCCAAGCAACCTCACATTATCAGCATTTCTTAATGATAACACTAGTTTAAACAAGAGGGATCATCTGATATAAGCTGCATCCCTCTGCCTGCACACATTTTTTTCTGAGAAAATACAATGAATTTCAGATTTAAAATACTAGTTAATATTGCTTTAACATTTTAATTATGAGAAATTTAATTAAAAACTTAAATTTTTTGCTTGATCTTGCAGACATCACAAAACTACTTATTAGAATAAATAGTTCAATGACAGAAATTTAAGTCACAGAATGGAGAAAGACTAGTCTGAGACTATACTTCTTAAAATATATTATGTATATATTTATATAGCATGTAGATGTTGGCAAAATTATTTAAGAAAAACTGATGACATATTTTACAAATTACATCTCTAAGAACAATGGGATGAAAGTTCCGGTGGGGGACATGGGAGAGGGGAAAGTGGGGGAAGGGAAGTGGGTGTTAACAAACCCAGGGACAAGGGAACAGCAAGTGACCATAACTCCATAGCAAGGAGGGTGTAGGAGGTTTGGTATAGCTTGATCAAGGGTAATGTAACCAAGAGGAATTACTGAAACCCAAATGCAGGCTGAACATGATAATGGAACAAGAGGAAAGTAAAAGGAAATAGAGGAAAGAGCTAGGAGGCAAAGGGCATTTATATTTATAGATATCTAAATACAAGCATGTATATATGCAAATATATTTTATATGACGATGGGGAAATAGATCTATGTACATGTATTTATAGGTTTAGTATTAAAGAAGCAGATGGACATTAGACCTCTACCCAAGTACTTCCTCAACATAAGAACACTTTGTTCTAATAATCCAGCACTCAGATGCTCATCTGCCCAACACAATTGCTTGAAGACAAAGTGGGCGAAGAAGCAAATATGGTGAAGAAAACTGATGGTGCCCTGCTATCAATAGATATAGCATCTGGGGTCTTAAAGACTTAAAGATAAACAAGCGGCAATCTAGCTGAGAAACAACAAAGCCCACATCAGAGAAGCGTAGCAGCCTGTGTGCTCATGCGGTGGCTATGGGATCAGGTATCAGGAATCGAAAACCCAGAGCAAAAAATGATAATGCGAATGAGGGGAGGGAGTGTGCAGAGTGGTGGCCCAAAGCCAGTCTGTAAGCAATTGGACATCCCCTTACATATGAGTCATGGGGAGAAGACGGGCCAGTCAGGGTGCAGTATAGCACTGAAGAAACATACAGCTTTCCTCTGGTTCTTTAATGCTTCCACCCCACTGCTATCATGACCCCAATTCTAACTTAAAATTTCAGCTAGACCAGAGAATGTACATGAGTACAGATAAAAGCTGGAAACACAGAGAATACAGGAGAGATAAACTCATTGGAACCAATATTGAGAGTAACCATACCAGGAGGGTAAGAAGAAAGTGGGGGCAAAAAGGAGGAACTGATTATAATGACCTATCTGTAAGGCCCTCTCAGAGGGATGGATAATAGACAAGTGGGTGAAAGGAGATATCGGACAGTGCAAGACATGAAAAATAATAATAATTTATAAATTATCATTTTCATGCAGGAGCGAGGGAAAGAGTAGGGAGGGAAAATATGTGGATTTGTACCAAGGTCTCAAGTAGAAAAAACATACTTTGAAAATGATGATAGCAACATATGTGCAAATGTGCTTGAGACAATGGATGTATGTGTGGATTATGATAAGAGTTGTATGAGCCCCCAATAAAATAATAAAAAATAAGTTATATGTTGGGTTTAAACATTATATATTTTAGCATAATTTTTAAATCCTAGTTACAAATTTTAATAATTGACTTACAATTCAAAATAATATGTCCATCGTGATTACCACAGTGGAGAAAAATGTTAGCAAAGCATAATATTTGCTTAAAATATTAAGAAATAAAATTGATGTAATTATGTAACATATTTCAAATACAAGTATTTATAACACAAAGCAGAGATTGTAATTACATTGTAAAACTTATTATGCAAATTTTTTTCAACATAATAAAATTAATGAACTATGACATACTTAAATAATAACTTGATAATACACTAAAAGAAAGAG
Organism: Tenrec ecaudatus; assembly: GCF_050624435.1. NCBI lineage: Eukaryota > Metazoa > Chordata > Mammalia > Afrosoricida > Tenrecidae > Tenrec > Tenrec ecaudatus. The sequence continues at coordinate 137,829,817 of NC_134540.1, read as the reverse complement.
AAAACCCTCTCCATTAACTTATCATGGCATAGTAATGTGTGTGTTGTTCTAATGGAAGAAGCTCTATCACTGGTAGTTCAAGGGCAAGCAGGGTCAACCATACTGGCTAGTTTTATCAGCGCATCTAACTCAGAACAGAGATGGACAGAGGATAGACGATTCACTTCTGTGAAATTAGCAATGGAAAACCACATTAACAGCAGTGCAAAATTGGGGAATGTAGTGCCGAACATGAGCTTTTCAGATTGAAGATGCTCAAAATGTAAGCGATAACAAGCTGACTCCTCAAAGTTGAGGGGTCCTTTATGGGCTGCAGATGAGGAAAGCTTTTGGAACCTTTGTGTGTTGACAGGGCAGCTTGCAAATGAGAAAAACATCTGCAAATGCCCATGAACAGTCAGGATATAGGTAGTATAATGCATGAACCTAACAAAGTTGGAAATCATCAAAAATGAATTATACTGTGATTATTTTGAGGTGGATAGCCATTATGTTTTACTATTGCTAGAAATGACACAGATGGTTTCACAATAATTGTCAAAAAGAAAAATTCAAGATCTATCATGAAGGGGAATGTTGTCTGTGACAGGGTGGCTATATACCTAGAGGAAGTCCAGTTAACATAACTATTATACAAATTTATGCATCCAACAATAGCACAAGTAATAAATAAATTGAAGAATTCTATAATTTTTTTATTCTCAACTTGATCAAGCATGCAATCAAAATGCTTTGATAATTAATGGTAGTTGTGGGGTGAAATTTGGGAACAAAGAGGAAAGATCAGTAATTAAAACGTGGTCTTCATTATATAATTGAAGGTGAAGGTGGCATGAGTGCGTTTTGCCAGGCTAATGAGTTTATCACTACAAATGCAAATTATATATATACATATTACTACACTCAAGGACACTGCCAGATGGAATACATAAAAATCTAATTGACTACCCCTGTGGGAAGAGACAATGGAGAAACCCATTATCATCGACTCAAACAAAGCAGGTTCTGGCGGTGAAGCATATCGCCAATTCATATGTATGTTCAGGTGGAACTTAAAGAAAATTAAAATAATTCCATGTGAAGCAAAATGCAATATTGAGTATATCCTAACTGAATTAGAAGACAGATTTGATGCATTTAATGCCAGTAACAGAGGGCTCAATGAGTTCTGGTATGATATCAAGAGCATACATGAAGAAAACAAAAGTTTATTAAAACCACAAGACAGAAATAAAATACCAAAAAAGACATCAGAAGAGACTGTGAAACTTGATCATGAACATTCTGTAGCTAAAACAAAAGATTGAGATAATGAGTAAAAGAGCTGAGAAGAAAATTTCAATTAGCAACATGAGAAGACAGTAAAAATATTACAATGAAATGTCAAAAACCTGGAGTTAGAATACCACAAAGAAGAATAGACTCAGCACATTTCAAGTTAGAACAAGGGAAGAAAAAAATTAAGCCTCAATCATAAAAATTGAAGGATTCTACTAGCAAACTATTGAATGATTTGTAAAACGTAAAGAGTGGAAGGAACGAATGCAATCCCAGTACCCAAAAGAATTGGTGAGCAGTCAGCTTTCAAAAGGTAGCATAAGAACAAGAATCATATTGACAGAAAAAGATCAAGTTTCATAGAAGACATTATCCAAAATCAAGGCTCTTAGAACTCACAGAATATAAAGCGAGATGAGTCAATAAGCTAATGCAGCAATGGAAATACTCTAGTGAGTTTCTGCCAATTGTTGGAAGAAGACTCTCTGTCCAACTGACGATGGGAGAACCATATTTGAGCCCCTTCCAAAGAAAACTCACCCACAGAAATGAGAAAATTATTGAACAGTACTGCTAATATCAAATGAACGTAAAATTTGTTCAAGATGATCCAAAGTTGGCAGTAGCATTGCATTCACATAGAACTGCCAGAAATTTAAGGTGAATTCAGAAGATGTGGAACACATGTAGAATGAGGGATATTGTTACTGACTTCAGATGATCTTGAATGAAAGCAGAGAAAGCGCAAGCTACACTTAGTTGTGTTATATTTACTTTGCAAGGCATTCAACTCTATTGAGCACAACATTGAAAGTAATGGAAATTCTTGAACATTAGGGTTCATGATAAACTTGCACAGGGGCTAAGAAGCAGTCCTTCAAAGAGAAGGAAGGTTATTGTGTGTTTAACATCTGAAAGGGTATAGATGTCAAGGGTATATTTTTCCCTATATTCTATCTATATCCTGAGCAAATAATCTTAAAATCTAAACTATATGAAGAAAACTATGGCATAGTATTGGAGGAATAGTTATCAACAACCTGTCATATGCAGATGACACAACAGCGCTTGATGAAATGGAAGAGGATATGAAACACTGGCTGATGAAAATCAGAAACTGCAATCGCAGTATGGATTACAACTCAAGTAAAGAAAATGCCGGACCAATAGACAACACCATTACAAATGAAGAAAGGATTGAAATTGTTACATATTGACTCCACAGTAGATGTTCATTGAATCAGCAATCAGGAAATCAAATAAAATAATGTATTGGGGAAATCTACCCCCAGAAGACCTCTTGAGAGGACTATAAAGCAGAGACATCACTTTGTGGACCATGGTTCATCTCAGACAATCCGGGGTATTTTCAAAACCTAATATGCATGTGAAAACTGTACAACGAATAAGGAAATTATGGGAGGATTATTGCATTTTACTTATGGTGTTGGGAAAGAGAAACATTGAAAGTATCATGGATTTCTAGAAGATGTACAACCTGAGTGCTCCCTAGAAATGAGGTTGGTAAGACTTGATTGCACACAGTTGGGGCATGGTTAAGTGCTGGTGAGGTAATGCACCTCGCTGCAGTCCTCCGCTCAACAGAAGGAAATACTGCCTGGTCCTGCAGCACCAACACGACGGCCATATTTGAGCCCGTTGTTGGAGATAGAGAGAAATACCATCTTCAAAACATTTTTATAAAGTGTCTCTAATGGTCAAACCTCTAGAAATGGAATCTAGTTTAATGGTCTCTGTGGGCTGGGGCAGTGAAATGATAGCTTATGCTAATAGCCCCATGTTTCATATTGGAATAATAAAATGTTCTAAATTTCTTTCTGGTTATAGTTATGATATTCTATAGATTAATACAAACCAGCAAATTATATGCTTATATAGGTAAATGTGATTTAAATAAAATGAATGTATTGTTTATGTATTTTTTTAAGTCACAAAAAAATTGCACCAGTATTAATCGCTAATGTGTTAAGGACAGAACTAATGCCATGGATTTTAACAAACACATCTTTTTAAAAACATTGAGCGAAAAAAAATAAGAGGAGCTGATTCCAAGGGTTCAATAAAAAGTGAATGCCTAGAAAATAACGATGCGATTTATGTACTAATACGTTAGATACAATTGATGTACGGATTTTAACAAGTTGTCAGAGTCACCAACAAAATGATCTAAAAATAAATTAAAATTTTTAAAAATTGAGATTATATGATATCTGGCTATCATTACTGTAAACTTTCATCAATAATTTTAAATGTAATAATATGAATCTTCATTAAATAAAATTATTAAAGTATGAAGTTATTGATGTTATATATACAGCATCTAACTGTATACTTCTTCACTGATCTTAAATATACATGTAGAAATAGAATTATCATCTGATACATTCGCCACGCATTTAAAAATTTACTTGTTTCTCAAAGTAACCAAACCATTCTATATCCCAGTGCTGTTTGTAGAATATAATTTCTCCACATGATTAATCACAGCTTTTAATTGTTGGTCTCTTTAAGTATACATGTCTGAATAGGTATGAGAAATGTCTTGTTCTAGTCTTGATGTGCAGCAACCTGTTGACAAACTCCAGGGAACATACAGTCCTATATCATTAGTCCATTCGCTTATGTTATTGGAGGAAATGTCTCTTCAAAGCCTTTGACAATTCTATTTTTATTTGGAATAGTTATGTTCTTATTGCTGAGTTATAAATATTTTTTCTGGATAAAAGTTATTTTAAACTATATACATTGTAAATATCTTCTCTCTTGTTGTGTGTTACAAAATATTTCTTTGATTTCATGGTACTTGGAAGATTACAAAAAGATCATTATGAGCTAACCCAAATATTTTACTTGGCTTTATGTGTAAATAGTCTCTTTCTCACTAATCTTTTGAAATATTTTTTGAAGAACTACTTAAGTTTGATTTTTGTTTGCTTGTTTTACAACTCCTAAAATAGTTTGATGGTCAATTGAAGTTTTTATTCAAAGAAAGTCTTCGATGCTTGATCCTTTTAGATTCCATTGTACACAGATAGTTGTAACAAAGCAGACGGTATCAGTATCGATTTCAATCATTATGCTCATATTCCACAAGAGCAGTGTGTTTTGCAGGTTTCTTTGGAGAAGCAAAGCAGTGACCCTTTTATGTGAGTACAGACAAAGAAATCTACACCAAGAAAGGGCTTCGTTGTACTAGTGGTGAATTCAGTAAAGTTCAAGTCTGTGGGTCAGAGGTTAAGTTAGGCAATTTTCATTTACCGAAAACAGAGAAACAAATAACATAGTTTCAAGAGAGTGACCCCCAATGGCGACGCACTTCTGAGATACACCCTAATATGAACAAGCATAAGCAAAACATAACAGAATGACCATCACAGGATTGCTGGAATAATAATCATATCTTAATACAGCATACAGGGTATTGAAGCAACAAGACTTTGTTTGCCTGCCAATCAATTACACACTGCTGTTGGTACAGCTCTCTTCTTTTTCCTCAAACACCATGTATTGTCCAGCTTAAATTCTCAGGTTACAAATGTGTCTGAGGTAGGTCCAGTTCACACAGTGGGGTTCCCATGTGGGGTTTCACTGATGCAGTCTCTGGACTGGAGCATGCCATGCATCCAGAAGCTCCAGGATTCAGTGTCCATGGCCCCAACCTGGGTTCCCACAGACACGCGAGGTCAATTCTGCCCACCCACTGCTTGCCACTAAAGTCCCTCCCTACCTAGAGTTCCCCAGAGCATCCTCAGGTTCTCCTACCCCAATCTGGAGGTCAGCCTTGCCTCTCCACCCCTAAGAAGACATGCACCTGTATTCCCCTACACGTGACCTTTCCCTCTCCCCTCTCCTGTGCTGCCCCTCCCTTCAGTAGTCCACATCCCTGTGCCAGGGCCACCTCCTTCTCTGGGGGACCTCACCCTAGATCTGCATGGCTACCACTCAGCAGACAGCATTCCCTACCCTATCCTCCTCCACCCCCACTCACTCCCTTTGACCCAAGCTGTCATGAGGCACCCTCCAGCCAAGTGACTACACTATACTTACCTGGAGTGGATGGTTGTGGTTCATTGACACTGGTCTGGTTCTTTTCCAAGCTGTCTGGTCCACGGCTAGAAGACTTGATGCCCTGCAAACTTGAGCTTGTCCCCATTCTGCTTCTTGTTCTGACCATAGTGGACTCACAGTGTTTGTCCTTTTGTGCTCTACTAACTTCACTCAGCATAACTTCTCCAGATCCCTCCACGTCTTGAGATGTTTCACATTTTCATCACTGTTTTTTTTTTGGTATGCAGAGTACTCCATTGTATGTATGTACCAGAGTTTTATTGTATCCTCTCTTCTGTTGATGGGAATTTGGGCTACGTCCAGCTTCCTGCTATTGTGAACTGTGTTGCGATGGTCCATCGGTTTTAGGTATCACCATATCACCTTTTACAGTGGCTGTATGTATTAACAAGTGCACCAGCAGAGGATAAGAGTTCCTATCTCACCATACGCTCTCCAATATTTGTTCTCAGTTTCCTTTTTTTAAAAAAAATTCAGCTACAGTTATGGGCTTTAGATGGTCTCTCTCTTTGTTTTCACTTGCATTTCATGATGGCTAATGACCGGTAGCACTTCCTTGGGTATTTATTAGCCATTTATTAGCCATCCTTTGTGAATTGTCTGTTCAGATATTTGGCCCACCTTCTCAGAGGGTTATTAGTATTTTTCTTGTTGTAAGCTTGTAAAATTCTTCAGATTTTAGTAATTAGTCCATTGTCTGTATGTTGTCACTAAATCTCTTTTCCCAGTCTGTGTGCTCTCTTCTTATTCTTTTAATAAAGACTTTTGATGCAAAAAAGTGTTTTATTTTTAATATTTCCCACTCATCTATTTTATCTTTCATAGAATCTGTGTCCTTTGTTATTTCTGATAGCTCATGTATTTGTGTATTCTCTGCACTGGGAGAAAATTATTCCAAATTTCTCATTGAAGACTGACTGCTTTGGGTTTTACATCGAGGTCTTTGATCCACCCTGACTTTGTTTTTGTACATGGAATGAGATATGGGTCTGTTTTCATTCCTCTGCACATGTATACCCAGCTTTTCAACACCATTTATTGAAGAGGCCATCTAATTCCCATTTATTGTTTTTTTGGTCCTTTGTCAAAAATCAGTTGTCTATGTGCAGATGTTTTAGTAGCAGGGTTATGCTGGCTTCCTATAAAGAGTTGGAGAGTTTGCTGTCCCTTTCCATGTTCTGGAAGGGTTTGCATAGGGTTGGTGTCAGCTCTTTGCTTAATACTTGGTAGAATTCTCCTGTGAAGCCATCTGTTTAGACAACTGTTGCTGTACAGTAGGCTTTGAGGTCACCTAGTGAAAAACCACCTACTTTGTTGTTTTTCTTCAGGAAGTTTTTTGCCTGTCCTGAACTTCTTCCCTTTCCATACAAAGCTGGTAATTTGTTTTTCCATTGCCTTGAAGAATGGTGCTGGAATTTGCATCGGTATTACATTGAATTTGTAGATTGCTTCAGGTATTGTGACATTTCCACAATGTTGAGTCTTCTGATCCATGAACACAGCATATGCTTCCATTTGTGTAGATCCCTCTGGGTTTCCTGTAGTAACAGTCTCTATGTTTCTTCCTACAGGTCTTTATTTTGGGGGGGGGGTAAGTTTTTTGGGGGGGTAAGTTTATTCCTACGTATTTCAGCTTTTTATGTCTATTGTGAATGGTAGTGATTCCTTGATGTGTTTTTTGTATTCTCTTCACTAGTATATAGGAATCCAATAGACTTCTGCTTGTTAGCCTTGTATCCTGCTACCCTACCAAACTCCTCTATTGCTCCCAGCAATCCTATTGTGACCCCCTTAGAATTCTCAGTATCTAAAATCATACCATCTGCAAATAGTGAAGGTTTCACTTCTGTTTTACCCAAGCATACACCTTTGATATCTTGCCCTTTCTTACTGTACTGGCTAGGGCTTACAGCACAATGTTGTCTAGAAGCAGGGATAAGGGGGATCCCTGTTGGATTTCCTTATTCAGTGGAAATGTTTTCAGTGTTTCTCGATTGAGTATCATATTGGCTATTGGTTTTTCATATATAGCTTTTATTGTCCTGCGGATTTTCCCTTCTAATCTTGTCTTCTTGAGAGTTTTTTTTTAGGAATGGGTGTTAGATGATATGAAATACCTTTCTGCATCAATTGATATGATCATGTCTTTTTTTCTTCTTTCTTGTTGATGTGGTGGATCACACTAATTGATTTTTGAATGTTCAACCATCCCTGCATCCCTGGTATGAATCCATCTTGTTCATGATGTATTATTTTTTTGACATGTTGTTGGATTCTATTGGCCAAGATTTTGTTGGGTATTTTTGCATCTATATCCATGAGTGGTGTTGTTCTGTAATTCTCTATCCTTGTGCGGTCCTTCCTGGATTTAGTATCAGGGTTATGCTGGGTTCATATAAGGAGTTTGAGAGTTTGCTCTTCCTTTCTATGTTCTGGAAGGGTTTGCGTAGGGTTGGTGTCAGCTCTTCGCTGAATGCTTGGTAGAATTGTCCTGTGAAGACATCTGGACAAGGGCTTTTTTTTAGCTAGTTGTTGCTTGATGACCTTGTCTATTTCCTCATTTGATTTTGGTCTGTTCAATTGCATTAATCTCCGGACAAAGTGATTTTCCAAGTATTTGTCCATGTCCTCCAAATTACTACATTTTTTGGAATACAGTTTTTGTAGTACTGCACAAATACCTTTTTTATTTCATGAGGGTCTGTTGTGACTCCCCCATTTCATCCCTCATCCTATATATTGGCGTGCTCCTTCTTTCCTCTTGTTAAGTCTGCTAGTGCTTTGTTGATTTTGTTGATCCTTTCAAAGAACCAACTGTTTGCTCTTTTTTTTCAATTATTCTTCTATTTTCCAATTCATTTATTTCTGTTTTTTTAATGATTTCTTTTCTTTTGCTGTGTCAAGGATTACACTGTTGACTCTGTTCTAATTGTTGGAGATGCTAAGTTAAGGTGCTGACCATAAGTCTTTCCTAATTTTTCAAGTGTGCATTGATTGCAATAAAGTAACCTCTGATAACTCCTTTTGTTGTGTCCCATAAGTTTTGATTATGCTGTATTGTCATTGGTTTCCAGGAACTTCCTGATTTCCTCTCTAATTTGGGCTAATCTCCATTGCTTTTTGAGAAGAGTGTTATTGACTCTTCAAGCGTTTGGCTTGTCTTTTGGCTCTTTTCTATTGATTTTCAGCTTTATGGTGGTGCTGTCAGATACGGTGGGTTGAATGACCTCTATGTGTTTGGGTTTTCTCAAGCTTGCCTTTAGTGTTCTATTTTCGAGTATGAGGCATATACATTGGAGAAGAATGCTTATTATTTTGCAGTTGGTTTTAGAGCTCGGAAGGTGTCTTTTAACTCAAGTTGTTCAATTGAGTTTTTCAGCTCTTCGGTTTCTTTATTGAGTTCTATCTGTTAATCTATCTTTCTTTGCGAGCAATATATTGTAATAATCTACTACAATTGTTGATCCAGTGATTTCTCTTTTCATCTCTTTGAGGATTCGGTTGAGGATTTCGAAGGTCTTTTGTTGGGTGCGCATATGTTTATTATGTTTATGAATTCTTGATCTACTAATCCCTTGAGCGTTATATAATGTCCATTCTTATCTCCCAGTATGTCACGTACCTTAGGGCTCATTTTGCTAGAGATTAGTATTACCAGCCCTGCAGGAAACATTTTTAATCTTCAGTTCAATGGAATAAGTGTCGCTGTGTCTACAGTTGTTCTTCACTTTGGAAATAAGGCTTTCAGACCTGGAGAACATAGGATCATAAGAACAGGAAGCAAAGTTGGCTAATAGGTCACTAAGAGTAATAATGAACAGTGTCACTCCCATTTCTAAACTGTGACCAGTAGATTTTGGCTATTGGAGAAACAGCATTACTGGTTCAAACATATGAGCCTCTTCAAAAATATTTGTCTCAACCTTGTCAGGTATTACCACCTGTCTGGCACTATAATTATGTAGCTGTTCCATCATTCTATCAAGGCAGATGTTGCAGGATAGTGGGAATCCTGAACTTATTTGCTGTGAGTCCCTTGATCTGAGGTAAATAAAAATGAAGTATATTGCTCAGAGCTCTTACCCTTCAGAAGATTTCCCTTCATTTTTGTTCTCAAGGGAAGTCCCAGGAGGGACTTTTTTTTCCTGTGCTGCTGCTGTCTACTTTGCAGAAATATTTTTGAAACCAATCACAGGTTTTCTCTTCCTGAGTTAATTGATCATAAGGAACTTAGAAACACTGGTGTAGAATGGAAAAAGGAAAGTACTGTGACAAGAGCGGATACTATAGTTATTTAAGCCACTTCTTCAGGCAGCTTCCTTGTACCGAGAGTTATTGCTTTATCCAAACCTTATATAAACCGCTTCCTGTCATGATGGCATGCTACCCTGCATGCTCAACTTTATTATTCAGATAAATCCTCATTCATGATGTGCTGCTCAGGCCTCGTGGGGACTTGGTCATCCATGAAGAGGTCTCTAGATTCCAGTAACAAACCAAATGCTGTTTCCCAAAAGGAAAGTGATTGTGAGGGGTGGTAGATGCCCCAATATCCTGTGAGTCTGTGCTGCGATTCCCCAGTAGGGGACTGTCAAAGACTCCAAACCACATCTCTATCTGCCACTGCTACTTCAAGCACCACTGGATTAGTTGAATGACATGACCCAAGATGCAGAAGAGCTGGCACAGCATCCTGAAGCTGTTGCATATCTTTCCAGTGTCTCAGGCCCACTCAAAGCTAACAGATTTTTGAGTCACTTGATAAAGAGGCTGGAACAGAATACTCAAATTGGAGATCTATTGTCTTCAAAATCTGAAAATAGAAAATTGCACTGGTAAGAAGAAGATCGGGTATTATGTTATGCTGATGATTGCTTTCTTTTTCTCCATTCATGAAACTTTACTCAGTCATCATTTGAGGGATGTCTTAGTAGAATGTGATTGGGGTCCTTATGCTATCTGCCTTACAGTCTTGAACTTGCCTCTTTAAAAGTGGTTTTGTCTCCAAAACTCAATCAACATTTAAAAGGATCTGATTCATGTCCATGGAGGATGGCAAAATTACTGTACTTATACGTGTTTGCAGTTGGGTTAAAGTGATGGAAATACTACCTTCAGACGTGTATAGACAAATATCTTGTATGATTTTATTGCAATACTTTTGACATCTCTTCATATCTTTCTGTAAGATAAACATGTAACTTAAGATTAAATTCGCTAACAGAATTTTGCTTAGTGAAAGGGGCAAAATTTCGGCTTAAATTAAATAAGCACTTAGGATATGTGACTTCTTTTTAGATCTCAGTATTGAAATGAATATATATATATATTTAAATATGACTATATTGATGGTCTTTTCTGGATTTCACTTGATCCACTGTTACCTCTGACTTCCATCTTCTTCAGTTAAGAATCACCATCAAAATCACGTTATGTAATAGAATCGGATAAGCAAGGATAAGTAGGGTAGCCGAGGAAACATAAGTTGAGAGTGTGGAAAGCTCTTTCTGAACGTGAATAAGTCTACAGAAATCAGTTAGAGAGAGACGTTGTTGTTTTTAGGTGCCACTGAGTCAGTTCTGACTCATAGTAACACTGTACAACAGAACAAAGAGACTAATATATGAGTTTGGGAGCTTGGTCAAATAACAAAGAAGACTGGTACTAAATCGCCGAGCAAAGTGTTAAAAATAATACTATACTAAGAAATACAGAGTTTCAGTACTAAAAAAATCCGTGTAAATAGTTGTTTAATCATGATATATATGCTTTTTAAAAACAAATTAAAAAGTATAAGGTGGACATATCTTTTCTGACAGATTGGAATATTCAGCTAATTGTAATATAATCATTAGTTATGAACCCAAAATTAGTGAAGAGACAATTAATTAAAATTGTTCATGTTATTTTTTTAAGTACTTGGGAGTCTTTTAATGCCTGAAAAACTTCCAGGAATAATTGAGAATCTTTTGTTTGGAAGTCTGAATTGCCTCATCTAGGTACATGAGCAGGAGGCAGGCATGATATCATATGTCATCTAACCATTTATGTAATTTATTATACATTACCAGGAAATAAATTTGCTCTTCTGTGTTGTTCTGACGCATGACAGTTTGAAAACATCTGAAGCAAGATATTTTACTAAATACTAAAAGAAATAAAATTATGAGCCAAATTTTGTGCTCTGCAGAGGAGAAATATTTCATTATAAACCTTTATACAATTTTTGAATTTTAAGTTCTATTGTCATACAACTCAAATATCATAAAATGTAATATAATCGTTAAATAATATTAAGAAGAATTGTACAACAGCACCACAATCAATGTCAGAATATTACAGTATTTCTTCTCTTCATCCTCTTCCACTCCAGCATCCCCTGACATACCCTGAGGTAATTATTAATACAGTTACTGTCTCTATAGATTTACCTAGCCTGGATTTCACATATAGAAAATAATACAAACACAAACAAGAAACACACACACAATAAGCAAGCAAAACAGAGTTACTCCTCAATCAAAAAAATGAGAAGCTATAAAAAATCTGAAACAACTTTAAAATGGCTCAAAAGGGAGATCAAATGAAAAGGTGTTATGCTGTACTCTTATTGTATCTTCCATAATGGGCTTCGCAATGCTTTTTCTGTATTAGCAAAGCTAGTCGCTTCTCTGAACTATAGTCTGAGGGGGCTCAACAGAGGTTTAATCTACTTGGGGAGCCTACAAATGGATTTTCGGCTTCCACAAACAGAGTGTTCAGAGTTTCAGCTATGACACCACTCCTCCTTTGGATTTGAATTCCGTCATCTACACACCTTGAATCACATAGGCTGGTATGACTCGCCTATGGAGACTTGGTTGACACCTCACTTAGATGGATGCTGGCTTGAAGACAAGCCTTTCAGTGCTTACACACTATTATTTCTAAAAGCTGGTCACCATCTGGTCTCTTCACCATCTGGTCTCTTCACCACAGTTTTTCTATAGCACCTGTATCTCTGGTGATCTCTTCATAGGGTAAGTTGAGCAGGGTCATTTCATAGGAAATAATTGTTCTTAGATGAGCATTGTGGTAAGCCCCAAACCAATGAATATATCTATTGTTATATAGGTTTGGCTTCACTTTAGAGAACTCATAGTCATTTCATGATAGAGAACATCATAAATCATCCCACGAGGAATAAAGTAATTCTACTGATAGTATTATTAATGTAGCCAATGACATATTATTTAAAATGCAGCTGAGGCGTGGAAGTTGACCACGTCTAGGGTGGCTTTTCAGTAAGATCCCTGGTGGTGTAGTGCTAGTGATTTGGTCTGTGATCTACATGGTCACCAGATGGACACCAGCAGCAGCTCCTCAGGGGAAAGACTGGGCTTTCTACTCCCATACCGAGTGACAGTCTTGGAAACCCACAGGGAGTCACTATGAGTCCACATTGACTCAATGGCAGTGAGTTTGTTTTGGGGGGAAGTTTGCCATAATACATGAATTGTGTACTTTATAGATTAATAGCTAAAGTGACTGGACACTATTTACATGAACAGTGAGGGGTAGGTATAGGGAAAACCATTACATAATCCTCATTCATAAAAAGAGAACCATGCCCAGCAGAATAGTACATGTCATAAAAATGCAAAGAGAGCAGTAGCGTAGTAAATATGTATTAGTCTCAGGACACCGTTCTTTAGACACCCTCAAAACAAGACATCTGAACCCACGTCTAAGACCACCAATTCCATAACCTCTGGATAACAGTCATCTTCTTCTTCTCATATTAGGACATTTCCACCACAAAATCAAGGGAATATGTCTGTTTCTTAAATCTGCCACAGTTGGGTTTAAGGTAAAGCCCAGTTACCTTAGCGGGGTATCCACATAACATCCGCCTGGTGTAGTATATGAAGGATGTTGTGCACCTCGAAGGAACAGAGTCTAAAGTGTCAGTATTCTACAGCACACATTCTAGACAATCAAGGACTAGATATAAACTAGGTGAAAACATAATGCTTAGCTTCTTCCCCTCTTGGTTCCTATATAAGTATTGCAAAACCGTTTTTCCTGATGGTAGGGTGCTTCCCCCAGTTTAGCCACCAGCAAAAGCCTAGTAGCCTTCTAAGAAACAGACATGTCTTCCAGCCCTGGGTCTTCAGGTGGATTTGTTGGAAGGAGCACATCTATCTGCTAGGCGTGTCCAGTGATTTGGGGTGACCTTAGAATAATGGTGGCTAGCAGCCACTGATGGGGTTTCTCCCTCTTTCCCCTTTTGGAGAAACTGACCTCAGTTATGGTAAAGCCTCCTTTATTGAAACCTTTTTTTAAAGTGTACAAATAAAAGAGGAAATATCTGTCTCATGGGAAGTGGGTAGACTCACTACCTCATCACTTGGGAGAACAGATTAGACGATCACGTGGCATGAGAGTAGAAGTCTGCCTTCATCTTGGTGTTTATCCTTAGAGCAGTGCATTAGCAATATATTTGCACTTTGGGATTGACTAACTCACTCAGCAGAATGGTTCCCAGGTCAAGGCTTCTTTGTCATTTTTCAGTATTTCATGCTGTATGGTATCCCATTGTGTGTATGCACCAGAGATTCTGTATCCATTCTTCCACTGACAGGTATTTGGGCTGTTCCCAGCTTCTTGCTATCGTGAATTGTGCTGCAAAGAATATGAAACAGCCTATGTCTATTAGTGTTCTGTTTTTTATGGTACATGCCATAGGATATGGGGTATATGCCCTCATTCTTTGGTCTCATATTGCCACTGCCAGTTGTTTTTGGTAGTGCCACACTGCTTTCCATAATGTTTGCACAGGTTGACAAGCCCACCAGCAGTGAATGAGAGTTCCAATCTCTCCACACCCTTTCTGCATTTCTTTTCTCTCTTTTTGCAAGTGAGCTATCACTGTGAAAGTAAAGTGCTATCTCAGCATTGTTTAGATTCAACTCTCAGTTGGCAAGTGACCAGGAGCCTTTCCGTGTGTGTTCATTCGTCATCTGAGCATCTTATCTTGTGAATTATCTCTTCATGCCTTTTACCCAACTTTTAATTGGATTTTTTGTTTTTCCTTATTGAGATGCTGCAGAGTTCTATTTATTTTAGCAATGAATCCCTTGTATTTGAGGAATAAAATTACTAGATGTAGGATTTTGGGTTGGCAGGCTTGTTTTTCTTTCTTTCAGAATTTTATATACTTTACTTTATTGTATTCTTGCCTGTGCATTTTATGCTGAGGAGCCCCAGTTTATATTTTTTCCTTATTGGTTTTCCTTTATAAATTACTGTGCTGTTTTTTCCCCCCGCTGCCCTCAGGATACTCTTTATTTACTTAAAATTGGAGATTTTCATGCCAATATGTCATAATATTTTGCTTTTGGGGATCTATCCTATTTGGGATTATCTCAGCTTCTGGAAGAGTTATTGTCCATGATTTCTCATGCTATTTCCTTTATGGATTTTTTGCTTTCTTCTTGCCTGGGACCCTTGTGAGACACAAGCTGTTTCTCTCGATACTATCCACTGTATTCTCAAACTGTCTGCAGATTCCTTTGTTTTGTGCTGTTGATGGTTTCTCTCATTGGTTGTAATCAAAGAGATTGTCCTCGAGCTTGTTGATTTGATTTTCCTTTTCTTCCGCTTTAGTCTTCAGGTCTTCTACTATGTTGCAAAATTCTATTATGTCATCATTTATCTTCTGGGATTCCTTGTGTTTTAAATATTTGGTTTTCTAGTTTAGTTTGTTGTTCTCATGAGAGTTCACACATCATTCTCCTGAACTCTGTTTCTCATGGTTTCCAAGGTCTCTTTTTCAGAGTACTCCTTTGGATTTCGAGAATTTCCGTTTGTTTCGTTTGTCTGCCTTCGTTTCTTTGGTGTTGTACTGTGGTTGAAAAGTCATCGTGGTTTGGTAGGCGTGGAGGAGGCAGTGATTCTCCTGGGACCGCGCCAAAGGCAAGGCAGGAACTGTTGCAGATCAGCAGCCACAGACACAGGTGGACATGGTACTGCTTCCACCACTCCCACCACGCTCATGTGCAAACAAAGGCATGGCATTGTCTTCTAGAAATGAGGACTTCAGCCTTCAGTATGGACTATAACCCAATCTAAAGGAAACCACAAACCTCACATATGGAACCTTGATAATTCTGTGGTAAATTGAGTTAGAATCAATTAATATGAGTTTAATCATTGCAGTCGCAATCTCTTATTATGTGATGTGTTATCATTCTAGGTTTCCTATGCCTGTGATCAGAGTCCCATTTTTGATGGCATTATCTATCAACAAATAGGAATAGTATGGAACTTAATCTGGCCTTAGTGGAAGGTGTCTCACCTGTGGGACATTTCCTCTAGCTCTCATGAGTGATGCGAGGGAATATGCTCAAGGTAGGAGTTGGGTAAAAATGGGGCAGCCTTGTGAGAGTTGAACTTCTGCGACATTTTCAATCTCTAACTTCTTGGGACTATTTGTATTAATTCTTACAAAATAAAGTACTATCACATAAATGATGAAAATTGAAATTCTTGAGGGTTTTATCTTGCTTGGCTACATAATGAATGCTCATGGAAGCAGTAGTCAAGAAGTCAAAGGTCATATGACATTGGGGTAATCTGTTGTGCAAAACCTCTATATAGTATTTAAAACCAAGGATGTTACTTTGAGGACTAAAGTGTGACTGACAAGGTCATGTTATTTTCAATCCCTTCATATACTTAAAAAATGGGCATGGAATAAGGAAGACTGAAGGAGAATCAATGCATTTGAACTCTGGTGCTGGAGAGAAAGATCTATATTCTTGGACCATGCACTAGACTGCACAAGAAAAAAATCTGTCTTGGAAGAATTATAGCTAGAACGCTCATTTTTATTATCATTAATACATTGTTTTATTGGGGGCTCTTGCAACAATCCATATATCAACCGTATGAAACACATTTGTGCATATGCTGCCATTATCAATTTCCAAACTTTTTCTTTCTGTTTGAGCCCTTGGTATCAGTTTCTCTTTCTTTCCTCCCTCCCCCATCCTCCCACCCTAATGGACCCCTGATAAATTATAAATTATTTTCATATCTTACACCATCTGCTGTCTCCCTTCACCCATGTTTCTGCTGTTCCTCCCTCTTGGTGGAATGGTGGGTTATACGTCAATCATTGTAGTCAGTTCCCCATTCTTCTTCCTTCTCCCTCCACCTTCCTCTTACCCTCATGGCATTGCTACTCACATTACTGTTGCTGAGGGGTTTATCTTTCCTGGCTCTTATCTGTACTAGAGAACTGGGTAGAACTGGGGTCATGATAGTGGGGTAGAGGAAGTATTAAAGAACTAGAGGAATATTGTGTTTCCTCAGTGCTATGCTTCACCCTGACTGTCTTGAACTTTCCTTGTGACCCTTTTCTTAGGGAAAGCCCAATTTTCTACAACTGGGCTTTGGGTCTCCATCCGACCTCCATAATTTGCATCGGTATATTTGTTTGTTTTACTCATCTGATGCCTGGTACCTGCTCCTTCAACACCTCGTGACCCCACAGGTGTGCTTCTTCCAGGTGGGCTTTGTTGCTTGCCTGCTAGATGGCCGCTTGTTTAACTTCAAACCTTTAAGGCCCCGGGTGACATATCTTTTAATAGCTGGGCACCATCAGCTATCTACACCACATTTGCTTATGCACCCATTTTGACTTCAGCAATCTTGTTGAAAAGTGAGCATCATAAAATGCCTAGTTACTAGGACACAGTGTCCTTGCATTGAGAGAGGATTTAAGTAGAGACACAATGCCTGTCTGCTACCTTAATATTTAACATTTAAGTATATTTATATATACCTACACCTCTATTGTTATATATTAACTTATTTACATATGTGCATGCCTATGATTATACCTCTATCAATGTATTTTTGCCTCCTAGTTCTTTCCTCTACTTCTTTTTACTTTGTCTTGTCCCACAATCATGTTCGACCTTCATTCAACTCTCAGTACTTTCTCTCGGCTACATTGGACTTGCTCAAACCCCATCAGGCATTCTATACCCTCCTCACCATCCATTTTAGATCTCTTATTGTTCCCTTTCCCCTGGGTTTGTTGGCTACCCTATCCTTGTCTCTTATGCCCTCCCCGCAGAGCTGTTGGCCCGATTGTTTTCTCCTTGGGACTGGTTATCCTGCCTATCCCATATGGATAGACATGAGAACAAGGAAAAAGGAAAAAAGGAAGGAAAAATGGACCTGGAACTATTGACTTATAAGCTAGAAGGCTTTAAAGAGGCAAGGATAGCAAGATTCTTTCTCACATACTTTGGCCATGTCATCTGGAGAGTCCAACACCTGGGGCAGGATCTGTGCCTGGTAAAGTAGTAGGGTAATGACAAATAGCAAGACCTCCTTTTGACATGATGGAGTGGCACAGTGGCTGCATCAATGGGCTCAAACACAGAACAGGTGTGACGATGGCACAGGCAGTGTTTGTTTGTTTTTTTGTACATAGCGTTGCTGTGAGTCGGACCCAACTTGACTGCACCTAACATTTAACTGTCCTTGACTTGACTGCTGCTTCTGCAGTGCCATGGTGCCGCCATTAGTGGTATGTGAGCCTCTTGTTCACGTAGGGGTACTTTACTTGGTCTAGTGAAGTGCCAGTTGTCTAATAGGAGCCAGAAAACACGTGATAGTGAAATGGTAAAAGGAAGAGATAAATGGGTAAGTGGGGAAAGTGGATTGGGAGAGGGAATAAAATAAAAGAAATATAGTAATAATTAATGTCCATCTGGATAGGCCAGCAGAAGTGTTAAAAATATGGGGAAACTATTTTCAGAGGGTCAATCACAATGAATAGGTCATGGAATTGTATTTTATGAGGCAAAAGGGATAGAACAGATAGAGATAACGGGGCAGGAGACACGTGTAAGCAGATATTGAGATCAGACAAAGAAGTACAGAAGGAGCAAAGAAAGAAGGAAAGAAAAGGATAACCGAGATGAAGAAGAATTTAAAAAGCAGAAAGAAAAATACAAGGAGAAAAATAAGGTTAAGCCTTACGTGCAGAGAAGAGATCAGAGATAAATGAAATAAAGTGGCTTGTTTGTGGGTGCTGGAGTTGTGTTGCTATGTATTAAGTAGCATGAATGTGTGCATGGGTGTGTGCACTCAGCGAAAAAGAAGTCCTTGTATAGAGAGGCCTGAAGTTACAGGCCTGGAAAGCATGCATATTCTCCGGAGAGTGGGGTCCCACCGGAAGAGGAAGAGGGCAAGGACGAGGAAAAAAATAATAAATGTATTATAAAAGATCAAACGTACAAGACCCGAAAATAAAGGAAAAATCAAGCCGCCTTATCCGGGAAGTTTCCTACTGCTTTGTGAGTGTTACTGGGTGTGCATGCTGCCGCATGTGGGAAGCAGGGCTCGTGGGGTTGTTCGTGTCAAAATAGAAAGCAGAAATGAAGGATGCAAATAGTGAAACGCTTTGCGTGGGAACTATCTGCGCCGACCTGACTATCAGGCCTGCAGGTGAAAGAGTTGGCTGGTTTGCCTCGGGAACTGGCAAATATCGTCAGCGCCAAGATTTGAGGCGTCCACAAAGCAGCTTGTGCTGCTGGTGATTGCGAAGGGGAGTCTGCAAGCGGGCATTGTTGATTTTTAATTTGAAGAAACTTGTTCTGTGTCATTTTCAAATTGATTTTCTTGCCTCCAGGGAGTGCTGGATATTCCAGCACGTGACCTCGCTCTAGAAACTGTTGGGGATATCTTCCCTTGTTTGTCATCTGATGGTCTTCTTGTTCCCCACTCCATACAGCAGAACTTTAAAGGGACTAAAGTTCTGCCATAGAAAGAACTATACACGGAGCTCCTTTGCTTGGGAAATTTAAGAGTAACTGGTTCATCGCAACCTGATTTTTATGCAAAAGTCAAGGAAAACATTAAAACATATCTTCATCTCCATGGATGCTTTCTTTGTATATGACCAAATTTGATAAAAACCGATATAAATAATTAGGGAGAAAAGTATATTTCTAAAATTATACCTTTCATTATATAATTTCATAATTACATAACATCATAATGATACAATTATGAAATATAAATGTTCACTTAAAAAACTATTTGTTACTGCTTGTAATAGTCTATTTAAAGAATCCCTTGTTATTAATTGCAATATACATAAGTCACAAAATACAGTAATGATAATTATGCTCCATCTTTTTTAACTAATCTTTTCTGATCTCTCTTCTGATGTTCCTTCAGTGAGTGAGAAGCATCATTTATCTGGTCCAGAAGTCTAATAATCTGTAGGCCATCTTAATTGAACTTTTGCTCATCACTCCCTTAGATGACTGCAATCAATTAATAAGGAAGAGGAGTATCTACGCCTTTATTCATATTCTGTAGGCAAAATTCCTTTTTCAAAATGGAAATCTAATCTTGTCATTTACGGCCTTTCTTCAATAATTTCTAATTTTCCCAAGGATATATATTCTTAACTCCTGAGTCTACTTTATGATTATAATTAGATTAACTCCTTAATGTAATTTAACGTACATTAAACACTTCAGAAATGTGTCCTTTTCTCTCTCCAGTTTATCGAAAATGCCATGATATCTCTTGCTACTGGATGTTGTTTTGTCTCTCGAATCCTGAAATCTAATAGCCTGTAGCCTACTCTATCCTGTTCACCTAGCTTCAAATGTTGCCTTTGAAAAACCATTTTTCTCCCAAGTCTGCAGCCATTACTAGCACTCGGTATAAATGCAGAAATACTCTTCTCGGGGCTATTTTTATCCATAAAATATGCCATTTTCTTTGTTTCATTCCATCAAAAGGAACAGGTTCATTTTGTTCATCATATCCCCTTGCCACTTACCACAAAGGTCAGCCAGTGCATGTTTGGGACTCAAATGAATATGGACAGGTGCCTCTGAGATTGAGTATGTGCTTAAATAGATCCATACTAATACAAGGAGCCCTGGTGATGGAGTGGTAATGTGTTGGGCTGCGATGCATATGGTCAGCATTTCGAAAATACCAGTTCTCTCTGTGTTACTCTGGGTACATTAGAGAAACAAATCTACATAAACTCATATGTATAAGAAAAAGTTATATATAAAGGCTATGTGTACATCAAGAAAACATCCCAATCCAGTGCTGCCCAAGCCCACAAGTCAAAGATTAACTCATTTGCCTGACACCAATCCACAAAGTCCTCCTCCATCTCACAAAACATAAACAATGACACCAACTGCAGGACGAAAGCCGAATCAGCGAGCATGTAAGCATCTCAGTGCTGGCAGAGGTCTCCTCACAGCTGCTCCAGCACCCAGGGCTGCCCCGGGGTAGGACTATGTGGCTTCTCCTCAGGAATATCTTATAGGAAGTGAGCCTTGCCAGCTGAAGCAGGGAATTGGCTAAGACATCTGCACCCTGGTCCGATCATCAGAAAGCAAGAGACCCAAGAACTAGAAAGGTGAGGCTCAGTGAGCCATTTATCTCTCTACCCTTCAATTAACCCCACATGTGTTTATCGGCCAGGGTGGCACAATAAACGTTAACTATCTCACCGTGGGAGAAAGATTGGGCTTTCTGCTTCCTTAAACAATACCAATCTCAGAAAACCACAGGAGGTCACTATTAGTCAGCATTGACTAGATGGCAGTGATACTAATACATAATGGGTATGTATTTTGTTACTATGTGTGTGCTTTTTTTGCACACATTTAGCAAACATGCAACTATTTAGATTTACTTATTTCTTTATAAAGTAGTATAACTAATACATAATTATTTTGTTCTCTTTGTCATATCTTTGTAATAAAAAAGAAATCTCATTATTTATTTAGCCCTTCCTTCCTATAGATTTAGGTCTGTCCTACCCACCCACACTTTTCAAAATGTACATCTACCTGTGAATGTGCCAGTGTTCAACACGCGAGTATTTAAAGGTATTATCATTAAGGTTAGTAATGGAGGACTCGTGAGTAGGATGAATCCTGTTTCTATGTGATTGGTACATTTTTAAGAGGAAACAAGACTGGAAGAGAGGTGAATAATGCCAAAGTCCAGCATGGCTTGAAATCAGCAGGTAAGGAGAGGGGCATGGAACAATTTCCCTTTCAGAGTGTGTAGAGGGAATCAACACAGTCAAATACCTTGTTTTAGACGTTCCTAATTGCATGATACACTATGTTTCTGTTCTTATAAGTAACTCACATTTAGACAATTTTATTTAGGCAGCTCTGCAGAAGTAGTGTTACAGTCTTAAAATCTTATGTAATACCTATGAAACATTTCAATAAATTGCTATAGTAAATCAAATTTTAGTTGTAAACATGAGATGATATTCAAATTTTCATCTGCTTAAATCCTTAGGGAAATTAAAAAGAAATTCTAAAACAAACAGGATTATTTTTTTATTTGTCAAAATATATGTAAAAGGAGCAGTGATTACAATACGACAGAAATCATAAGACGATATTTTACCCTTTATCATGTAAATTAGATATCAAAATTTTAATTCTTGACCTAGTCAGCTAGATAATAAGTACTAAACTTGAATATGTCAATGTCTCTGATATGTTTTTACTCCTCATCTTCTCTATCTGTTTCACACTGGTACTAAATAAAGTATAGAGAGGAAATGCAATTCATAAACCAAGTGTCAATGTTAGATAATTAGCTCCATTATTCTCGAATTTAAATGATAAAATTTAGCATATCTATTATAAAATTACAGACTTCATAGAAGAGCAAAAGGACTGATGCTCATGATCCAGTGCTTTACTCAGCTCTTCCATTAATGTTTTGGGAAAGAATTCAGGACACCAGAAAAACCTGCCCAGCACTTTCTTTCAGTGTGAAGATTTTCCTTATCATTATTACAGTTTGGACTTTAAAAGAAATTCTGTATCGCAACCACCTGCCTCTCTGTTTGTCGTGTGATGGCGGTTCGTGTGTTGGACCCTGGGAGCGATGGCACGGATATTTCAGGGATTAGCCGAGTCCCTCCAGTTGAAGAGGTTCCAGCAGAGCTTCCAGACTAAGACTGTGAAGAAGGACTGGGCTTTCCACTTCTCAGGAACTGGCCACTGACAACCTCATGGAGAACAGTGGCACATTGTCAAACATTGAAAATTCATGAGTAGCAGAGGAACACCGGCAGATATAGGAAGACTTACCTTCTCAAAATAGAGTTGTCTGTAATAACATGGATGGAATAAAGCTAATTGGAACTCAATTTGCCCTTGATGGGACACCACTTCAAATAAGAGGACATAACTGCAAAAACACAATGATATTGGAACTGGCAGGACAATTGGTAGTGGTGAAAAGTGAAATGAATTACATAGATTGACATCATAGACATGTGTGAGATGAAATGGACTGGTATCGACACCTTAAAATCAGACTATCATATGGTTAACTATGCCAAGAATATAAAAGGAATGGCATCACTTTTTTTTTCAAAAAGCACTTTTCAATATCTATCTTGAAGTATGGTACCTGTGATAGGATAACAGTTAATGCCATACAAGGAAACCCAGTTAGTAAATGATTCAAATGTACACACCAACCACTAGCTAGTGATGAAGAACTTGCAGAATTCTCCCATTGTCTTTCAGTCTAAAATTTATCAAACATCAAATCAAGAAGCCTTGATAACATTTGGAAATTGCAATGCAAAAGTTGGAAATGTAAAGGAAGAAGGTAGTTTGATGATAGAAACAAAACTGGAGATATTATGATGCATGTGAATTTCTCAGGTGGAATACATGAAACCAAACTGACTATATCTGTGGAAAAGACAATTGTCTCATTGTTCTCTGTTTGATCTCTCTAGTTTCTAATAACGAGCGCAATGGCTACACGCACTCACAGACTAAATTCATGGTTGAAGTGTTTATTAAGGAAGTCAATAAGTTGTAGTGCTAATGAGAAATGCTCCGGGTTGAGTTATTTTTACCAAGGTCTCTCCAATCTGCTATTAAATGCCCAAAGGTCATGTCAGTCTGCTATGAACCTCAGTCTGAAAGTATTCAGGTTAAGTGCCATGAGTCAGTAACCCAGCTCCCTGAATTAAGTGCCCAGAGTTAGCCTCAGTCCAAGACTCCAGTTCTGTGCATCAGCAAGCCCAAGTTCTCCAAGTGCCTGGAGGCTCCCCACTGTGCAATCCGGACTCCTGCACAAGAGCGACCAGAAATGCAGGTTGCACTCAGCAGAGGATCTGGAAAGATGGATATCTTTTGTGACATCAGGTGGATCTTGGCTCAAAGCAGAAAATAACAGAAAGTTGTTTAGCTGTGTTTCATTGATTCTGCCTAGGCATTGGATTGTGGAAATCCTAACAAACTATAGCTAGCCTTGAGAAGAGCGGGAATTCCAGAACGCTGGATTGTGCTCATGATCAAGGGGCACTTGTTCAAACAGAGCAAGGGAATGCAGACTGGTTTACAATCATGTGCATCAGGGTTTGTCTTCTCACCACACGTATACAATCTATATACTGATACACTGCAATCAGTGATGGTCCCAGACATAATACCAATTTCGCAGCTAGCATGAAACCAGACAGGGGTTTCTTCCTAGTTCGTAGAGTTGCCAAAATGGTGAACAGACTTGGGAATACTTCTAAACCAAAAGCATAACCCTCTTATAAATTATTTTGATAGTTGTCTTCATTTAATATTTATTTTATTTTATAAAGTCAAATACATGATAAGACAGTTGGGTTTTAATTTTTAAAATAACTCTGAAATAAAACAATATGCCAATACAGAATAAACACTTTGCCCAAGAAGATCTCAGGTGCTTCTTTATAATTAAAACAAGATCATATATTTTTATTGTCTTATGTTTTAAACCAAATTTTTGAATTTTAATTTTAGTGTATTATTTTCTTCAATTATGCTTTTCTTGGTATATTTTGCACTTTTTATATAACAAGCTTTGTTAACAACATGCAATATGCAGATAAAATTACACACTTGGTTCAAGGCAGAGAATCTCTCACTGATGAGGCTCAATGACTGAAGCCCTCAGTATGAGTTACAACCCAGTGTAAAGAAAACAGAAATCCTCACAAGTGTCCTGATAGACAACATCATGATAAATAGAGTAAACATTGAATTGTCAAGATTTTCATTTGACTTGGAAGCAGAAGTCAAGAAATTAAATGACATGTTTATTTGGGCATATCTGCTGCACAAAGCTTCTTTAAAGTGATGAAGAGCAAAGATGTCACTTTGAGGACTAATATACATCTAACCTAAATGATGGTATTTTTAATTGCCACATATGCATAGAAAATAAGGACAATGAAGAAAGAGTGCCGTGAAACAATTGATGCATTTGAATGATGGCGCTGGTGAAGAATATTGAATCCACCACGCTTTTCAGAAGAGAAACCAAAATCTCTCTTGGAAGAAGTACAGCCAGGATGTTCCTTAGCCGCAGAGATGGTGAGACTTTGTCTCGGGTAGTGTATAAGTTGATTTTTAAAAAAGAAAATAGTTCCTGGAACAGAACATAAGACTTAATAACTAGAAGGCAGTGAAAAACAGGCAGACCCTCAGGAGATGGATTGACCCAATTGCTTTAACGATAGGATCCAATGTAAGAACAATTGTCTTGATGGGCTAGGACTATACAATAGTGTGGGCATGGGTCCGAACTAACTGCATTACACCAAATAACGTGAACAGCAAAGTCTGGGCTCCAAGCTGGATACGGCTGTTGGGTTTACATGAATATTGAGGAAGCTTTGCAAAGTGGCCATGTGAGGTTGGGATACTTCACTCAAATCGAACTCATTGCCGCATAGAGGTAGTTCTAACACAGCCCGACACTCTAGGCCAGAGCAGAATTGCTCTAGTGGGTTTCTAAAGTGGTAAAGCTTCCTCTCTCAGTCACTGCCGCTGAGTCGAAGCTGACTGATAACAACCCTAGAGGACAGGGTGGAACTGCTTCTGTGGGTCTCCCAGGCTGTAACTCTTTATGAGAGCAGAACTTCCCGTCTCTCTCTGGAGCAGCTGTTCATTTCAAACGGCTGTGCATTGGGACCGCACCCCAAGTACAACCACTATGCCACCGGGCTCTCTGTAAGGCTCTCTGGGCGCAGAAATCATTTTTCTCCAGCAGAATGATGTAGCAGAAGTTTTGCGGGGCTATTAACGCAAAGTATGTGCTTCAACCTGCAGCTGCTGAGGGTGAAAGACGAAGCTTTCTGCTCCTATGAGGGTTTACTCCTTGAAAAACCCAACAGGAGCCATTTCCCTGTCTTATAGGGTTAGTATGAGTTGCACTCAACCTGACAGTAGTGAATTCTCTCTCTCTCTCTCTCACTTTTATATAAATCATTTTATTGGGACTCGTACAACTCTTATCACAATCCACACGTACATGCATTGTGTCAAGCACATTTGTACATTGCTTACCCTCGTAATTCTCAAAACATTTACTTTTTACTTAAGCCATTGGTATCAGCTCCTCATTTGTTCCCCTCCCTCCCTGCTCCCCCTTCCCTTATGAACCCTTGATAATTTATAAATTATTATTATTTTGTCATATCTAACTCTATCCGACGTCTCCCTTCACCACTTTTCTGTTGTCTGTCCCCCAGGAAGGAAGCTATTTGAAGATCCTAATAATAGGTTCCCCCTTTTCCTCCACCCTCCCAGTATCACCACTCTCACCACTGGTTCTGAGGGGTTCATCTGTCTTGGATTCCCTGTGTCTCCCTGTACCAGTCTACATCCTCTGTTCTAGCCAGATTTGTAAGATAGAATTGGGATGATGATAGTGTGGGGGAGAGAGCATTAAAGAACTAGAGGAACATTGTATGTTTCATCATTGCTACACTGCATCCTGATATGCTCTTCTCCTCCCTGTGACCCTTCTGTAAGGGGATGCCCAGTTGCCTACAGATGGGCTTTCAGTCCCCACTCAGCTGTCCCCTCATTCACAATGATATGATTTTTCATTCTTTGATGCCTGTACCTGATCCCATCGACACCTTGTGATCACACAGGCTGGTGTGCTTCTTTCATGTGGGCTTGGTTGCTTCTGAGCTAGATGGCTGCTTGTTTATCTTCAAGACCCCAGATGCTATATCTTTTGATAGCCAGGCACCATCAGCTTTCTTTACCACATTTGCTTATGCACTTGCTTTGTCTTCAGTGATCATGTAGGGGAGGTGAGCGTAATGGGATGCCAGTTTAATAGAACAAAGTGTTCTTGCATTGAGGGAGTACTTAAGTGGAGGCCCAATGCCCATCTGCTACCTTTATTCTAAACCTATAAATATATGCAAATATATCTATTTCCTCATCGTCATATATAAATATATTTACATATGTACATGCTGTATTTAGACCTCTATAAATGCCCTTTGCCTCCCAGTTCTTTCCTCTATTTCCTTTTACTTTTCTTTTGTCCCACTATCATGCTCAGCCTTCATTTGGGTTTCAGTAATTCCTTTCATTTGCATTGCCCTTGATCAATCCCTACCAGACCTACTACACCTCCTTGCCACTGATTTTGGATCATTTGTTATTCCCTTGTCCCTGGCTTTCTAAAACCCACTTCCTTTCCCCCCACCTCCCCTTCTGCTATGTCCCCCAGTACTATCAGTCCCTTTGTTTTCTCCTCCAGATTGTTTATCTTCCTATCTTATCTACATAGAGCTGAAGAGATGTGCACAAAAAGAAGACAGATCAAAACAAAGCAACATAAGAAAACAAAACAACAACAAAACCAATGACAGAAAAAGAAGATCCTGTAAATAGTTGAGGGTCTGTTTGTTGACATTTAGGAGTGTTTTCCGATGGAGTCTGATGGTACGCCCTGACCTGACCCCAAAGTCTATTTTTGGTATTCCCTTGGGACTTCCTTGCTCTGCTCCCCTTGCTGTTCTGCTGCATTCCCTTAGTGTTCTGCCTCGGTGTGGTGGGGTCACACTGGGAGCAATTCTCACACTGTGTCTCCAGTGTTGTCTCTTGTAGGGCTATGGGTCAGTGAGGGATGTCATGTCTCATAGTGTGGCTGACCATATGGTCCTCTCTGTGCATTGGCTGGTCTGAGCAGAGATATTGTTCTCAAGGCTTGGTGGGCCAGGATGTGCTCCACTCTCTCCTCCTCCCCCTTCATTTTCTCCATGTGTTCTGATCTGACATATCCCTCTCCCTATGCTGTAGCTTCAGTGTTGTCCTCTGAAGTAAATTCTTCTGGGGGAGGGGTGGCTGTCCACATAGTTGGGATTGGGGCCAGTCCCTCATACCTCTCTACTGATTCTCTGCCTTATGCTGGTATTGTGCATTCACATCTTGGAGCACTGGTTTGAAATCTGGTCCTTCTTGCCTAGTGGAGATATAAGGAATATCCTCCCCTTGGGTTGATTAGTCCCCTGCTCCTCCGCTATCCATTCCTTTTTTTGTTTCTCCATCCACCCCTCTTTTTTAGTTGACTACCATATATATCCCTAGATTTGGTATGGCCCCTACCGTACTACCTAGACCTAACCCCAGGAATGCTTGTCTGCAGTAGCTTTTTCCCTATGCCTCTTTTGCATTTTTTAAGCTTATCCTTTTGCACTTGGCTTACGTCACTTAGCATAATTTCCTCCAGTTCTTCCCATGTGGCGATGTGCTTCATGCGTTCATCATTTCTTTTTAGTACTCCATTTTATGTATGTACCACGATTTTTTAATCCATTCATCTGTTGATGGAAATTTGGGTTATTTCCAACTGCTTGCAATTGTGAACTATGCTACAATGAACATTGGAGCACAGATGTCTGGCCATGGTTTGTTTCTTGCCTTGTCTGGTATATGCCCAGTAGGGGGATTGCTGGGTCATATGGTAGCTTAATTTCCATATGTTTTAGATGTCACCAAATAGTTTTCCCTAGTGGCTGTATATACCTATAGGCCCACCAGCAGTGGATGTGAGTCCTTTCTCCCCACAGCCCCTCCAACATTTGTTGCTTTCTGATTTTTTGAATTGGGCTATCTTTGAGGGTGCTAGATGGTATCTTATTGTTGTTTCAATTTGCATTTCTATTATGGCTAATGATCGTGAACATTTTCTCATAAAATTATTTCCCATTTGAATTTCTGCCCTTGTGAAACTTCTGCTCAGAAACTTTGCCTACCTCCTCTGTGGGCAATTAGGTTTTTTTTTTTTTTTTCTTTTTTGGAAGCTAGCAGAGTATTTTATATTTTTGTTATAAGGTCTTTGTGTGATGTGTCATTGCTAAAGATGTTTTCCCAGTCCATGGGCTTTCTTAGTACTCTCTTGGTGAAATCTTTCAATGTAAATAGGTGTTTTATCTGTAGTATATACCATTTGTAAATTTGTGCTCTCTCTGAGTTTGTGTCCTTCCCTATTTCTCATATCCTATGTGTTCCCTGCACCAAAGTTCTCAGGATTGTCCCAAATCCATCAATGAAAACCCTAATAGTTTAGCATTCTACCTCAAGGTCTGTGATCCATCTTGAGTTTATTCTTGTACATGGAGTGAGGTAAGGTCTTGCTTCATTTTTATGCAGGTAGACATCCATTTTTTTCCCCAGCACCACTTGTTGATATTTTGGGGGCCCGTATCAAAGATCAGTTATCTGTATGCTGATGCTTTCTGGGTTTTCAGTTCTTTTCCATTGGTCTGAGTATCTGCCATTATACCAATACCATGAGGTTTTTACAACTGTGGCTAAAGTTGTAAGTGCTAAAGTTAGGCAAAGCAAGTCCTCCTACGCTTTCCTTCTTTTTAAGGAGTTCTCTGCTAAACTCCTGGGGGATGGACAACAGAAAAGGGGGTAAAGGGAGATGCCGGATAGGGCAAGATATGACAAAATAATAATTTATAAATTATCAAGGGCTTATGAGGGAAGAGGGAGCGGGGAGGGAGGGAAAAAAAAGAGGACCTGATTCAAAAGGCTTAAGTGGAGAGCAAATGCTTTGAAAATGGTTAGGGCAAATAATGTACAGATTGCTTTATACAATTGATGTATGTACATGTATGGATTGTGATAAGAGTTGTATGAGTCCCTAATAAATGGTTAAAAAAAGTTTCCTTCTTCCCTTAGAAGTTGAACAAAATTGTTAATTTTCTTATGTTCTCTTTGCTTTAGTACTTTCATCTGTGAAAGGAATGAAACCATATAGTTAATTTAGTGGCAGACTTTGACCACTTGTGATCCCATATGTGCAGAAGTAGAACTGTCCCAGGGAATTTTCTTAGGTTGTGGTCTCTCGAGGGATATCCAGGCTCATGTTTTCAGGCTTCTTTGTGTAGGTTCAAATAACCAACCTTTTGGCTGGCTGACAACACTTATCTACTTATATCACCCTGGGACTCTATGAGTTTATTAATAATATGAACAATAATGTATTAGTGAGATTCATAAAAAAGTAAGACTGCCTATCAAATAGTAAACACTGAAGTATTTGTGTTAATTGTTTTTATGTGGAACCTGTTTATGGACCAAGAGGTACACATTCAAAGGTAACAGGGGAAAGGTGTTTTTTTGAGAGGAATTCAAATGCATCAATTCTTCTGCAGTCTTCTTTATTCATTGTCCAGCTTTCACACACAGGAGAGGCGATTGAAGATATGATAGCTTGGTTGAGATATGACCAAAATGGTATATCCTTGCTCTTCAACAGTTTAAAAACAGATTTACCCAAATTAATGCCTCTTTTGATCTGACTGTTGCTTTTGGGAGTGTTGTTTGTGGATCTAAGCAAGATAAAATACTAGACAACTTCAAACTTTTCTTCATTTATCTATTGGTCAAGTTGTGAGGATTTTGGTTTTCTTTACATTGAGTTGCAGTCCTTTGTGTGCATCAGCAAATACTTCATACTTCAAGTTCTTTTTGTTTCAGCATGCAAGTTTTTTTCATCTGAACATCACAAGTTATCAACAAGCTTTCCTCTATCGCTAAGAGTATACCTGCTTCACATAATCCAGCTTCTGGGATTATTTTCTCAGAATACAGATTGACTAAATATTGTTGTTGTTAGTTGCCAACTCACAGTGATCCTCTGTTCAACAGAATGAAACACTGCCATCCTTCACCATCCTCCCAAACGTTGTTATGTATCCCCACCACCAAAGATCTCCTCTTTACTGCCCCTCTACTTTACCAAGCATGCTGCCCTTTTCCAACACTATCCACTTTTGATTGCAGGTATAAAGTGTCTGAGATGAAGCCTCACCATCTATGTTAGACAGGGTTCTCTAGAGAAATGAAACCAAGACATGTATGATTTTATATGTATTTATATATATGAATATATATAAACACAAGAAATAAACAGTTCATTAATCTATAAAACAGTACAAATGATGCAGTGCAACTCATGTCCATGAAACAGCTAATACACTGGCAGTCCTTCAAGTCTTGAGGGTCGCTGGGTAGTCCTGTGTAGAGCAATTCTGGCTATCTGACCACAGGCAGCAAACAGCAAAGTAGGTCACCAACTGACAGTCAGATGACAGGGTCCAACAGTCCCCAGCTCAAGAGATATAAATTCCAATTGTGTGGTGGAACAGATCTTGAAGGAATCTCAAACTACAGTGACACAGAGCATAGGTTAGGTGTCCCACAGGTAGTGTAGCTTGCAAATTGAGGCAGAGAGCAAGCTAAGTCAGCCACACAGTGGTCTAGTGATCAAAGAGCAAGAGACAAGAAATATGAGGCTCACCGAGCCATTTATCTCTCTGCTTTTCAAATAACCCCACGTGTTTATTGGCCAGGTTGGCACAATAGACCTACCTGTCACACCATCCTTGCTTCTAAGGAGCATTCTGTCTGTAATTTTTCCAAGCAAATTCCATTTGTTATTTTTGCAGTCCATGCTAACTTCAATATTCTTCACCAACATCTAATTCAAATGCACTGATTCTTCTTTTGTCTCCTTAATCAATGTCCTTTCAGCAAACAAAGTTAGGTTATCTACATAGCCAAGATTGTTAATAAGCCTTCCTCCAATCCTGATGCTCAGGATACTCATACATCAAATATGCTAATGGATACAACACAGATACATACCTTTCTTGATTTTAAAGCAGGCAGTATTCCCCTTTGCTTTTGATGCACGGCCTCTTGAATAAATGTAATGATAGTCAGTGAAAAAGATGAATATCCTTGATGGGCTAGGTTTATATAGTGGTTGCAACAATGAGCTCAAATATAACAAGGTTGGTGAGGGTAACTTAGTGCCAGGCAGTGTCTTATTATGTTGCTCCTGGGATCACTATGAGTCACACAGCAACAACCAATAACATTATTTATTATGGCAATCAATCTCTGGAGAATATTAAAATGTATTAATAATATTAAATAGAAAATATAGTTAATACATTTGCAAATAACTTTTTGATCAAAGGTAAGCTGTTGATTAACATTCGATACGCATTCTTCATTATGCATGAAAATAATGATAGCATAGATTAAATAATAACAGCAATGGTTTGTGAAATATGAGTAAGCCATGCCTTTAATATTATAATTGAGTATTTTCTTAATACCATGCTGTGAAAGGCAGTCTCTCATTTGGTATCAAGCGAGGAAGAAATCAAAGGGAAGTGACAGAGATACTCTGAAATGAGTGGTTAAACTTCCTGCTTCGATCACTTAATACGCTTGGCCTCTGTTTATGGCTATAGAATTTGAAAACAGCAGAGTTACTATTGCATAGATTATTTTTAAAATGTGGTCTTATAAAAAACACACTTCCTTCAAGCCTTGTGATGCCCATGAGGAAAACCAGAAAGACTCTTCCCCAAGGCATTACCAAATTAGAATAACAAAATATGAGTTTGACAGTCTGCTTTTCATTGTTGAAGTATCTTGAAGCTTCTTCAGGTTAATATGTTGAATATAAATGTTAAAACAAATAAACAGGAAGAAAGCCTAGATTTATCATATTTATTATGTTAGTTCCTAAGAAGGTGAAAACAATCCCACTTATCTATAATATCATATACTATATGAGCGAGTACCTCCCCCAAAACCTGGCATTGTTCTGTGTGGAGCAGTGCTTTCAGAGCATGCATATTTCCTGTTAGGTGAGCATCACTCACTCTAAGGTAGTGCACCCAGTGGCATTGCCTGGGAAGGTTCCCTCTGGTCACAGTGGATTTTTTTTTCATAAAAGCAGTTTCCCTCAGACCTTGCTTTTTTGTGATAGCCAATTTAAGAGAACAGGGTACGGCTGTGAGATTTTTTTTCCTGTTCAGGAAAAATTCAGCAGAAACGGTTGTGATGTTGAACACTGATTACAAGGACAGCACTATGGGAAAAATTCAAGTGTTTCCTTATTTCAAAAAGATGAAATATCAATTGATGGCAAACTTCATTCAGGACAAATATCAACCTCATGAATGGACAGAAATAACTCGTAGTGCGTTTGACGTTGTGCCAACAGGTCAGACTGTTAATCAAGCTTTCAAATTAGAGGCTATGAAAAGATTGTGTAACAGTGTGCCACAACAAAAGGCCTGATTTGTGGCAGATGGGGGACTGGTTTTGCCACCATGACAGTGCACCTGCTCATGTAGCCATCTCTGTGCTCTGATTTGGGGGAAAAAAACCCAGCATGCATCTCTTGCTTCACACACCTGACTCGCCAGACCTTGCACTTCTTGCAACTTCGTTTTGTTTCCAGGCATGCAGAGGGACATCGAAGGACAACAGTTTGATGATGTAGAAAAGGTGAGGAAAAAAAACCAGGGAGGTGCCAGCACCCATCCAAGGGGATGAATTTGGAAAATGTTTCCAAGACAAATGTATGAAGTTAATTGTTATGGAGAGTACTTTGAAGATGGTAAGGTCATTTTGTAAAAAAATAATAATTATAATAATAATAAATACATATCATTGAAAAAAATCTGGTTTTGGGGGATACCCCCTTCTAAATATGTGGGAAAACAACATTTTCTTAGTTTGCCCCATTCTCTACTTTCGTGGTTTTAGGCAAGTTAATATCGCCTAGGTTTTCATGGAACATGTCTAGCAGAAATAACAATCCTTTAGGAGTCTGTGGGTGGTACTGATAGTTTAGGTTCTGACTGCTACTATGATGTTTGTAGATTTGAGTACACCAAGAGGAACCCCCGAAAGGCTTGGAGATTTACTGGAAAATCAGCTGTTGTAATAAACATGGCGCATAGTTCCAGTGGAACACACATGAGATCACCATGATTCAGAAATTACTCCTGGGCAACTAATTTTCTACGTGATTTATACTCTAAAATTTATTATATGAATTTTAATTACTTCAGGAGATTCTTCATGAGGCAGGTATGGAGTAGAACCCTGTTCTAATAAGAAATTATTCTTAGATTGGTGGCGTTAGGTGACATTGGGTCAGTTCTGACCCATAGCAACCCTAAGCACAACAGAACAAGACACTTCCCAGGTCTGGTCCATCCTCACCATTCTTCCCAGGCTCAAGGTCACTGTTGAAGCCTCTGTGTCAATCCTGCTCTTCGAGGGCCTCCCTCCCCCACCTGTACTTTATAGAGCACGGTCTCTCCTGACGACAAAATATGTAAGGTGAAGTCTCATTTTCTTTGCCACTAAGCATCACTCTGGCCTTCTTCCAGTCTGTCTGTCTTGCAGTTTTGTTTTTCTATCCGTCTGTTGTGCTGTGTGGCCGTCATTCTGGAAGCTGTGTCACTGATCTTTCCAATGTCCGCAGGGGCCCCCAAAGTGACCCGCTCTCAGTGGAGTTTTCAGACTAAGAACATATTATGAAGAAGGACTCTGTGGCCCTCCACAGAGGGATGTTACATAAGTTAAACATGAAGAGAGCAACTTTGGGAAATTCAATACCATATGTACAGATAGCATTGGTGCTTTGGGGCTTTCCTAGAGATTTTCTTTAAATAATATATCATTTTCCAAAAAAGATCAACTCCAGGCAAATAGGAAGAAATGCTTTTCAAAACAGGACGCTATTTGTGTTAACCTGCTCAGAAATCAGCATCAATAGCAAGTAGATGCAAAACTGAAGTAGGAAGGGGTTCATTATATAAGGACGTGTGCAACCATTCTCTGAGGAGGAACAGAGGGAGCACGAAGGGTACAACTGTCCAAGTCAGTTGTTCACACGACCCATAATTTACTTAAGGGGAACTACTAAGTGCACTCTTACTTTGACATCTCTATGTCCACTAATTAGCACCAGTTAGGACTATTCTACTTTTTGAGACTTTTGGAAAATTTAAAAAGCTTTGTCAATTTGGTTTGGGGGTGGTATTTCAAGAATTACAAGCCAAAGAACTCAAGACAAGATTTTTCAAAAAAAATGTGTAACCCCCACGTCAATTCTGAGTAGCAATGATCTTGTGGGACAGAATGGGAGCTCTCCAGACAATTTCCCGACTTTAACAAAGAAACTGACTGCTACTTCCGTCTCCATGGAATGTCTGCTAAGGTCAAGCTGCAAACTTCAGCTAGCAGGCAAGCCCAAGACCCCTGCATCACCACTGCTTCTTCAGAATAAAATACTCCCTGAAAAATTGCTCTTCCTCTTCTTGGGATTTTCAACAAGCTGAACATTTAAAAAAATTTTAAAAACTGAGAAAAGCAAACTCACTTCCATTGAGTCAAACCCAACCCAATGTTACCCTATCGAGAAAGGTACAACTAGAGCTGCCTCTGTGGGTTTCTGAGATTGTAACTCTTCACAGACATAAAAAGCTTCATCTTTCTCCTGCAGATTGGCTTGTGCTTTTGAATGGATTTTGGGGTCAGCAGTCTAACTAATAACCCACGACCAAGATGTCTTTAAATAAAATAAGTGAACATAATAAAAATAGCAATTATTTAGTCCTTGTTCAAGGAACTGTGATTTTCCAAGGCACAACCTCTTACCTATACATAGAACCAAATTTTGGCCCCAAATGGGTACTTTATTCAAATAAAATGGCACATAGTAGTCCAGGTCAATTTACCTGACACTCAACTTTCAGTAGAAGATCAACAGTTTAAGCTAGGCAAAGTATCAGACTTTATCAAGGTTGCCACATTAACCAAGAAAACAACAATACAAGACATAAGAGGGTCGTGGGAGCATAGATTATGCATTTTGAATCTAGGGAGGTGTATGTGTGGTGGGGGGACTTCAGTTACTTTAATAGTAATATAGAAAAATAATCCATGAAACATGCTGGAGAGTGTACTACAGAAGTAAAACAAGCATGTGCATGACACTAATGCTATTTCTTCGTAGTCTTTATGACATGAAGAGGTAAAAGAAAGTTCAAAGGATCTAAATTGAAAGTACAGCATTTGACTATCCTGTTCTCTGGCCATATGCTCACCCTTTGTTTAATCAGATTTTGATCTGATTGCCAACTCTTGCTCCCTTGAGGGGTAAGTAGGAGAGGGTTGAACAGAAGATACATCATGGTCATTACATAATTTCATGTCAACTTGAAGATATGAGTAAAAGGGTGGAGTCTAGCCTGTCTGTCAGGTCACAGTCTGATGATGTGTCCCTGTGGGTGTGACCTCCTCCTAAGGAGGATCCTAGGAATGCCTCCCCCCCCCTTCTCTCTCTCCATCTCTCTCTCTCCCTCTGCTTCACCTTCCTGTTGACAAGTCATGTGGAGGCATACTGAGACCTGAGCGAGCCATGCGGCTGAGAACTGCCAGAGCGTGGTGATGCATCCACTGTCACTGGATGCACACCACTCATGCACTGACCTGTGATGTCTTTGCCTTCTGCATCATTGCATGTGGCTCTGTGAATCTGAAGAGCGACTTATGTACCAGTATCAGAATTATGGATCACTATCCGATTTATGGACTAGCATTGGACTTATGGATTTGACCTGGATTAGGTTGAGATGCTTGCTTGATATATAATTGCTTCCTAATATAAAGCTCATATGTGTGTGTGTGTGTGTATGTGTGTGTGTATAAATAAAATCAATCACTGGACTAGTTTCTCTAGTCAACCTGGCCTAACACACTTTGCATTGCTAACAATAACTAATAAATTACTCTTTCTGGTAATATCAAAATATTTATTCTTTCCAGTTATTAAAGATGTGACTCTCCAATTAAAGTGTCATTCTTTTCTTAGAATGGTAATAGCCATTTGAAATAATGAATACACATGAAGGAGATTTTTTAAGAGTTCATTTCTTTTATAACTTACTAAAGAGTGAATTTTCTTTGTATGGAGGCAAAGAAACTCGCATGTTGCTTGAACATACTGAATTAAAACATCTTAAGAGTGGCAAGCAGTCACACGCCAAAGTGAAGCTTCCATATAAAAAATTAAAAGGCAAGAGTACATAAATAGAGAAAGAAAATCATAACCAGCTTTCTCAACATCAAAAAAGAAGAAGAGAGTAAAATTGAACAATTGAGAACAATGCCATTTCCCTTTCTGTTGAAAATCCTATAATCTTCACACATTCAATTAATTGCATGCTGACAGAAGTTGAGGGGTATCTAGATCTGAAAATAGAAACTGGAACTTTATGTTTTCAGTTTAATAAGGTCTGCAGAGTTTTTTCAAATGTTTCAAATTTTAACAGAAAATGTAAATTATGCAAGCAGGGCTACTGTATCAGCTTGGCATGTTTGATGCTCCTCTCCTCTACTTTGGGACTGTTAATGGTCCCTAAGTCATAGTCATTTATGAAGAGAAAAATATTTCAAGGGGAAAGAGAAGAGTTTATGACAGATAGCTAAAATAGTTTACAGTGATGTGTCTTTGCAAGTGCAGTTAATTATTTAATGTGTCTTTGCTGGCCAAATTCTCCAGTTCCCACTAAATAGTCTTTTCCTACATAGGTCTGGGTAAGAAGCTGGGGGAAATATCAATAGGATTCACCAATTTATAATTGTGAAGAAGCTTCATTACAATGGCTCTAGACCAGTGGTTCTGAACCTGTGGGTCGCGACCCCTTTGGGTGTTGACCCTTTCACAGGGTCACCTGATTCCTAGTAGAAGCAAAAGTACAGTTATGAAGTAGCAATGAAAATAATTTTCTGGTTGGGGTCACCACAACCTGAGGAACTGTATTAAAGGATCGTGGCATTATGAAGGTTGAGATCCACTGCTCTGGACTCATAGAAGCATGGGATTTCCTAAGTGCAAGAATCAAAAAGGAATGGGAAATCAAAAAAATTGATACCTAAAATGGTTAGCATGGCTTGTAATTGATCTAATGAATGATATGCTGCAGTTGAGAAGAAAAAAGCTGCTTCTAGAGTGGCCTGGGGAAAAAGCATAGCTGCTGAAGCAATTCATGATAACTAGAGGTGCCAACTAGACACTCCTGTCAAAGGCCATAAATCTAACAATTAGACACAGTCCAAGCATGCAGAAGAGATGATTTAATTGGGACACTCTTAAACATATTAAGCATTATGTTTATTTGACTGCACTAATTATAATCAATATTACTCCTACTTGTTAGCAGGGAGTCAATCATGATTACAAGATCTTGTAAGCCTATCTTCAACTTACATTTGATTGTACGTACTCAAAGGGAGTGAAGAAATGCCTGGAATGAATGGCTTTTTTTTTAAGCCAAGGTATTGTGAAGGGAAAACTAAGCCCCATCCAGGATTGCAGAGGGAACAGGAGACTGAAATGTGAAGGGAAAATTTACAGGAAAATACAAAACAAAATAAAACTGGCTTTTAAAATTTTCAGCAAGTCATTTCTGATTGGATTCATCAATGCACAAAATCTGTGTCCTCTTCTATGGCTTAAAGTCAAGAAAGTTACTGAACTTTGTGTGCTTCTTATGGTAGTCCTCTTGGTCCACTTACTGAGTAAAATTTGGGGGAAATCAACTGTAAAAGGCAGGCCAGAGTTTGGACATGTTCCATCATTGCCTTTGACATTAATCCACAAAGATTAAAGATTAAAGAGAAGAAGAAAGCTTGGCTGGTCTTAAGTTTACAAAAATTGTGTCTATGTTAAGTAATGAACATGACCTAACAGGATTAGACTGACGAGGGTGAGAAGGCGTCAGCTGGTCTGAAGCGCAGGGAGGAGTGTGTAAACTCCTAAGCTTAAAGCTGGTACACACAGGGTAGATTTCTAGGGCTGAGATAATCAGAACCCCATCAATTTAAGAGAAAGATGTTTGACTGTGAATGGGAGTACATTGCTGCAGTTCTGCTGCATGGCCTGCTATAGACAGAGCTTGGCATATGGGTACAGAAGGCCAAAGTTCAAACTAGAAATGATTTTTTTACAATAAGAAATATTCTTATAACCTCAGAGTATTAGCTTGATGATGGGAAACTTAGAAATTGGATATATAAAAAGAGGCGTAATAAAGGAATGAGGTGCCTTTATGGATGGGTTCACATAGAAACAGATACACACACACACACACAGAATGGAAGAGGGCAAGTTAACCCTTCATGTATGAAAGGGCTAATGGCTATAAGATCCAGGAGGTAGTCTGCAGGGGCAGTGAATTATTTGATGTGACTCTTCTAATCAATCTCTCCCTCTCTCCTGCCATATGGCTTCTTCCTGCATCCATGAGGATAGGAAGATGTAGGGGAGCTACTGATCTTATTTACCTATGAGTATCTCAGAACAAGATTCATTGGAATGACATCCTATTGGGTATGAAATGAGCCCACTCTTAAGACAACACATCTTTGAAGAATTAAAAATGATTAATAGGTAAAATTATAAAATTATCTTAAAGTTGAATGATATGGCAAGTGATGACATATGGAAGAATTAAAATATGACTTATCAAAGAAGTTAAGAATTTGACTGTGTAAGACATTTTTATTATAAAATTTGGTATGCTTTCTTTATGAATATCTAGAACTGAAGAAAATTAGTGGCATGGTTTTAGAAACCAATATGCCTAAATTACTTCTTTTCACTAACCCTTTCTCTATGTGCGGCAATGGGCAGGTTCCTTCAAACATAATGTTAAATCTTATCCCTGGGCATGTAAAAAACCAATATCTACCTTTCAAGATTGCTAAAAGGAGGAAAAAAGATAATTCATGTAATGTTCTTAGTTAAGTACTCATAAAACTGGTTGCTGTCTAGTAAACTCCAATTCATAGAAACCATATATACAATGGGACTTCAAAATGTTCATGGGAAATATTTTACCAGAGATCCATGTCTTTTCCATGATTTGTTGAAGTCCACTAATAGGAAAGAGTTGACTTACCTACAGAATGTCCAAGGCTAGAACATTTATATAAACATTATCATAACTTTCTCCTGCAGAGAAGCCAGGGCATTTGACTCACTGACCATTCTGTAGCAGTCCAGTGTTTAATCGCTAAGCTACTGCCATGAGAAATTTGCATAGGAAACTTTTAAAGTGGTAGGTATGATTATAAAGTGCATGTGCTGAGTACTTATCACATAAGTGAAGCCATTTAAGCATCACAATAACCTACTTTGGACATCTCATAGCTTTCTGAACATGATTGCTAAAAGGAAACACCATGAACTCTTACACAAAATCAATGGTGTTGGTAGATTACTATTATCCTTTAAAGACAATTAGCTCAAAGTAAAAGGGGCAGATCTAAACCCAAAGTATCTCTCATCAATTTTTTTAACTGTGACTCCATCAATGAAGAAGGTTGAGAAATTTACTTAACCCCTCCTTGTTTCATAATTAAGCCTAGCAATGATCTGAGTTTATATAATCACAATTTGTGAACAGTTATTAATTAATGGTAGCTATTCAATTAGTGGTATTGATAATTATGACTGTTATGACCAGTAGATTTTAAGACCTGTATTCATTTGTAAAATTGTCATGATCAAGACTAGAATCTGCTACGAAATAATTTCGTACATTTTTTATGTATGTAAGGGACATATGAGAGAAACAGATAAGAGAGAGAAAAATTAGTCTAAAGGGTCCTGGATTCTAGGCGAATATCTAACAACTTTCAGAAGAAAAGTGGCAAGATCTAAGGTCTGAATGATAAATATTTTTTAAAAGACAACAATGACTGAGTAGTGTGGTGCGGTAGCATAAAAATCACACATTTTAAAAATAGAGTTGAAAATGACTAGAGGAGTTCTCATTGTTGAGATAGCAAAATAGGGTGGCTATGTGGCAAGAGATGGGGCTCTAAAGAATCCAGATAACATGGATATGTTTAGTTCCCAGGAAAGGATCTACAGCTGTTAAAGGACCACTGAAGGAATTTTAAGTAGAAAAGGGGCATCATTACTATTTATATTTTAAATTTTGTGTATCTTCAGCTTAGAAACCACATTTCCAGTGGTGAATGGAGGGAGCCTAAGCATAGGCATCAGTGGAGGCAGTCCAAGATGGTAGCAGAGTCAGATACTTCTAATGTCATTTTAAAAATAATAGCCTGAGAATACAAGTGCATCAGATATAGACCAAAATGTCTGAACCTCAAACATGAAAGGCATGGTGCAAGAGTCAGAGACAGTATCAAGCTATAGGAGATAATGCATGGAACGTGTGCTACTTACATAATCTGTTGTCAATTCAGGACTTGAGAGAATTTAGAGTGAAGGGGTGGAATCTAGTCTATCAAGTGGGTCTTAACCAACGAGGACTCTTTGTGTGCATGATCTTCTTCTGGGAATTCTGGGAACTCCAGTATGTTCCCCATTGGAGGTGGGAGACATTTTTCTCTCTCAGCTCACTCCTTGTGAGACATTCTGTGGAGAAGACACATGCGGAGAGGCTGATGGAATCAGACCTCTGTTGCTGGAGAAGCCATGTAGAGACCCCTGCCAGTGATGAGATACTTACACCACAGGGTCCATAGACTTTCTATCCAGTGGCTTGTTATTGTCCTGCATTCAGAGTCATTACAGGTGTTTCATGAGTCTAAAGAGGACTTTATAGATTTGTGTCAAACATACAGGCTCATATCAGACTTATGGGCTTGGACTGGACTGGGGTGGGATGCTTTCTTAATGTACAATTACCCTTCATATAAAACTCTTATAAACATATGAGTTTCTATGGATTTGTTTTCTAGTCTACCCAGACTAACGTGAAAACAACAGACACAGAGTATTACGGATAGAAAGGCAGCCCTGGAAGGAATAGTGAGTTATGCATTGAACTGCCAACTGCAAGATCAGCAGTTTGAACCCACCAATTACTGTCCAAGAGAAAGATGATGTTTTCTGTTCACCTACAGATCTTAAAGTATCAAAACCCTAAATGAACATTTCTTCTCTTTCTTGTAGAGTGGTCATGAGTAGGAATCTTGATAGCAATGATTTGGGGTTTAGTGTTGGTGCTCTGCCACTTGAAGCTTCAAAGCGGTTATGGAGACAAAGAGGGCAAGTCGAATTCCCACCAGGACCCTGTGCCATCTGGTTCGGCCAAGTCAGTGTGACTCTGTATGCATATTCAGGGACAGGTAGCAGTATACCCTGTCCAGTCACTTGGATGATACATGTCTCTGAACTGTGCAGGAGGTCTGGTGACCTGTGATGCTTCTTTCACCCCCCTCCCAATGTACCTTTCCTTCCCTCGGCTATTCATGCTAAGGAAAATAGATGCGAAAGGTAGTAATCACTGTCCAAGACTCACGGAGCAGCAATGCTTGCTCCTGAGGCCCCGCTGTCTGCACTGTGGTGCACAGAGACTGACAGACTCTCCACCCACACACCAGAATTGGGAGAGGCGATGGTTTTAGGATCAGTCACCTTAATTAGGGGCACTGTAACACCTTCTACTCCTCCAGCCAGCTTCTCTAGGCGTCAAAGGACAGGCGACACACCTTCATAATGGTATATGTAGAATAGAAACATTCCATTCTTTTAAACTCACTTTTACTCTCCACTGCTACTTGAGACTTGTGTCCCTTTTCACCAACTTCTTTGCAGCCCTTCCATCCCTGAATCATTAGTGAGAATTTCCATAAAACCCACCTGCTACCTTCACATCAACCACATTGCAACTGGCTGTGTATACACATCACACCCAGCCCTGAGAACAATGAAAATGCTCCCTGCAGCCCCACCCAAATGAATATATGCACAAGAACATCACCTCGCCAGCAACACCATGCCCATCTTCAACCACTTGACAAGACTAGCTAAGTACTGAATTCAGACATCAACTGCTTCCACAGCCTGTCAGAGATGGGTGGTAAAATCTCCAGTGTAACCAGAAAGGAAAGAGTAGAACACGTGCCCTACCTACTCAGATATGTCAAAAAAAATTTCAAGGAAAACTCAAAACCAACATATAATAAATAAATATCTTCATATCTTAATTCCTCTGTTAGACCAGGTTGACTAGAGAAATAAATTCATTGACATTCATATATATGAGAGAGCTTTATATCAAGAAATAGCTATGCTTTA
This sequence comes from Tenrec ecaudatus, assembly GCF_050624435.1. Classification (NCBI taxonomy): domain Eukaryota; kingdom Metazoa; phylum Chordata; class Mammalia; order Afrosoricida; family Tenrecidae; genus Tenrec; species Tenrec ecaudatus. Next base: position 137,787,112 of record NC_134540.1, on the reverse strand, counting down.
ATAAAACATCCCAGCCCAGTCCAGATCAAGTCCATAACTTTGATATATTAGCCCATGAGTCCAATACTAGCCCATGAATTCCTCTTCAAACTCACACAGCACATGCAATGAATGTCTAATGCAGGAAGGTCACAGGCCGGTGGGTGGAAAGTCCTGTGGATCCAGTGGTGGTGGAAGGGTCTCCAAGGTTCTGGCTGCATCAGCATGACTCCATTGGCTTGTCAGCAGGAAGATCAAGGCGGAGTGTGCCCTGCCTCCAGGGAGAAAGAGAGGGAGATTCCCCGAATTCTTGTGATTAGGCTACACCCACAGGGAGACATCTGCAGGTTGTGAACTGATTGACAGGCTAAGCTCCACCCCTTCATTCTTTTATTAAATTGTGTAGCTACCACAAAGCCTCAGAGACAATAGACAATATCAAATCATATAAAGAATCAGGAGAAGAAGGCTCTAGAAAATAGACAAAATGAAAAAACAGAAAATATTCTGGATGAAGGAACAGTAATGGAACTACCCAATAAGGAATTCAAAAGAATAAGGGAAAAGCATCTCTGAGAAATTGAGAAAACCAAAGAAAGTACAGACAACACAAGCAAAGAGTTCAGAAAATCTTAAGCAGACTGGAAAAAATTCAAAGGGGCAATTAAGTATTCAAAAATTTACAAAATTTCAGAAATAGACAATTCTATAGAAGTATTTAGAGTAGGACAGAATCCGTTAAATAGAAAATAATAAAATATGGGATAAACATCTTGACACAGATTTGAGGAAAAATAAAGAAAAATGAAGAAAAGTTAAGAATTATGGGAGAAAATGTTAGTAGGAAAAACTTAAACATGATCGGAATTCAAGAAATGAGAAGGCATAACAATGGAAACTATCAAGAGAGAGTTACTGAAAACTTGTTGGAAGAAAATGTCCCCACAGTCATGAAAGAAAAGAAGACATGCATTCTAGAAAGTCACTAATCCTATAGAGAATAGATTCCAAAAGAAAGTCAGGTAGACTTATCAGAGTCAAATTGCCAAAGTCAAACGCACATAAGAATTTCTGAGATCAGCCTGAGGAAAACAACAAACAAAAAAAGCCACATACAAAAGGAAGCCAATATGACTTCACTCTGACCACTTGGCAAAAAACAAGAAGTGAATGGGAATTCACAATATATAAAACCTAGGAAGGAAAAAGAAAAATGCCAACCAATAATTATATATCCAGCAAAATTGTCTTTCATATAAAATGCAAGTTGTTGGACATTTCAGATAAATAGAAATTAAGGCAGTCCGTGAGTAAGTTTGGGTGGAGACCCAACATTATTCAATAGTCTGAGGTTAGGACACAAGACTGTATCAGCCGAGTACCACTTCAGATAAAAATTTCATGTATAGTGCAAAATCAACTGAAAGCAAGGTACCAGAGAGAAAATAGTACAATTTCAAAACATTCATATGGAGATAAAAGCAAAGCATTATACAATTAAGAAATATAACACATATTTAAATTTAGAATGTTAAAGATTAATTTGAATGTAATCCAAAAAATATAGAGAAAGTTAACAAAGTTACTCATAACAATTAGAAGCAAAACAAAAACATTCAGTAAACACAAATTCAATAAGAAAAGTAACAAAAAGAACATCACAAACCAAAGAAATTTGTACAGAAAATAAAGTGAAATAACAGAACTACCAAGAATACAAAATTGCACAGCAAAATGACAGGAGTAAATTCATATTTATTACACTGAATGTAAATACATTAAATGACAAGCTAAGAGACAGGAAAGGGGCCAGAGGTAAATTGGTGTCTTACAGTCAGTTCTGATTCATAGTTACCCTATTGCAACAGAGAAACAATTTCTAGTCATGTGTGATCCTCACAACTGATTCTGTGCTCAAGCCCAATGTGGCACTCAATGTGTTAGTCCATCTCTTTGAGCATGTTCCTCTTTTTGCTAACCTACTATTTGGCAGGTATGATATCCTTTTCCAGGGACTGGTCTCCCCTGTCACCATGTCTAAAATATATGGGACAGGTATCACCTGGCCTCTAAGGAGCACTCTGGCTATTATTCTTCCCCTCAGAGTTGTTTGCTCTGCTGTTTGTCCAAGGCATTTTCAGCATTCTTCATCAATACCACAGCGTACATGCCTCAAGTCTCCTGTGGTTTTACTTATTCAATGTCTAATTGTCACATGTATTCTGAGTGATTGAAAATATGATAGCCTGAGTCAGGTGTACCTTAGTACTCACAACATTCAACATTTTTTAAGAGCTTTTTTGCCACAAATTTTCCCACTGCAATAAATCATTTGCCTTCTTGCTATTGCTTCTATGGCATTGATTGTGGCTCTAAGCAAAATGAAATCCTTGACCATTTCAAGTTCTTCTCTGTTTACCATGATATTGTCTATTGATCCAGTTATGAAAATTCTGGTATCCTTTATATTCAATTGCAATCCATACTGAAGGCTACAGTCCTTGGTCTTCCTTTTAAAGTGCTTCAGGTCCTTCTCACTTTCAGCAAAATTGTGTCACCTGCATATTGCATTTTGCTGATAGGCAGAGTAGTTTCTCCATGTACAGATTGAGTAAGAAGGGTGATAGATATAACCCTGGTATACATTTTTCTTGATTTTACAACACTTAGTATTCCCTTGTCTGCTCAACAACTCCCTCTTTGTCTGCGTAGAAGGTAGACATATTATTTTTGGGCGAAGATGGGAGATTAAATATATTGATATGTGTATACAAATGTATGGTTAAATAAATGCCTTCATAATGATATTTAAAACAAAAACACAAAAACCTATCATTCTACTCACCTTATCTACATGATTGCTGAAGACAAAATAGATGCATAAATGTGGTGAGGAAAGATGTTGTTCAGTTATCATAATATAGTCTCCCAGGTCTTAAAGGCTTGATCTAGCAGAGAAGCAAATGAGCCACATGGAAGTAGCACACCAGCCTGTGTGATCATTAGGTGTCAACTAGATGAGGTATCAGGTATCAAAAGATCCAAAACAAAAAATTATATCAATGTGAAAGAAGGGGTCAGGGGTAGAGATCCAAAGCCAATCTGTAGACAACTGGACATCCCCCTACAGCAGGGTCACAAGGAAGGCATGATTCAACCAGGATACAGTTTAGCACCGACAAGACAAAACGCCCGACATTCCTCTAGTTCCTGAATGCCTCCCCCACCCTCACTACCATGACCCCATTCTACCTTACAAATTTGACAAGACCCGAGTACACACAGTGTAACAAATAAGAGCTCTCAACACATGGACTTCAGGAAAGACAAACCTCAGAAACAGCAATGGGATTAGTTACATCATGAGGGTAAGGGGATGATGGAGCGAGGGGAGGGAGAAAGGGGAACCCATCACAAGGTTGGATGTATAGCCCAACTCCAGGGGGCTGAGTAACAGAAAGGTGTGTAAAGGGAGACAATGGACAGTGTAAGACATGAAATAACAGTAATAATATACAATAGATCGAGGACTCATGATGGTGGGACAGGGAGGAGGGGGAAAAAGAAGAGCTTATACTGAGGGCTCAAATAGAAAGAAAATGTTTTGGAAATGTTGATGGTAACATATGTACAAGTGTACATATACAATTGTACAAATTTATGATGATTGTTATAAGATTTATAAGAGCCCCCAATAAAATGATTAATAATAATAAGCCCATCAGTCCTCAAAAAAGCTACTTGTATGCTAATGCTCATTGCAGAACTATTAAAATTTTTCAAAAGGAGGAAGCAGGTTAACTGTTCATCAAGAAATTAATGGATATACAAAATCCTGTACATATATACAATGGAATATTGGCAGTAGAAGAAATTAAGTTTTGATAGATGCTACATTATTCTAAACATGAAGATATTATTCTGAAGGAAGTCAATCACAAAAGGACAAATTTGTATGACCTCACTTATATAAAACGATGAGACCATGATTAATTAATGCTTACTAAAGGTGGGAGAAAGAGAGTATAAATGATGATGGAAAGTTCACATTGATTAAGAGTAGGATTGCACAGAATAGTATCTGTTGTCAAGATGTTGTACACCTATAAAAGTTAAATTGACAAACGCTATGGAAAGAAAATAGAGTAGCTTCTGAGGTACCTACCAGCAATCTCATGCGATTTGATTCCTGAGTTTGGAGGTCTAGTTACCCTAGAAAGTAGCGAGAGAATGGTAATGAGCATTTAAACAGCAAAACATATGATTTGTCAATATTCTCTCTGTAAAATTCATGAAGATTAACAAACTCACACTCAAAGAATGAATGTGTGAGAGTGTGTGTCAAGAAAACTCCAACTGATCCCCTCACAGAGGGGTCTAGGGAAGGAGATGAGTCAGTCAGGGTGCTATGTAGTACCGATGAAGAACACGGCTTTCCTCCAGATCCTGGATGCTTCCTCCCCCCAACTACCATGATCCGAATTCTACCTTGCAGGACTGGATGGGGCAGAGATTGTACACTGGTGCAGATAGGAGCTGGAGGCACAGGGAATCCAGGGTGGATGATACCTTCAGAACCAGGGGTGTGAGGGGTGATACTGGGAGGGTAGAGGGTGAGAGGGTTGGAAAGAGGGAACCAATTACAAGGATCTGCATGTGACCTCCTCCCTAGGAGATGGACAACAGAGAAGGGGGTGGAGAAGCCGGATAAGGCAAGATATGACAAAATAATAATCTATAAATTATCAAGGGCTCATGAGGGAAGGGGGGAGCGGGGAGGGAGGGGGAAAAAAAGAGGACCTGATGCAGAGGGCTTAAGTGGAGAGCAAATGCTTTGAAAATGATTAGGGCAAAGAATGTGCAGATGTGCTTTATACAATTGATGTATGTATATGTATGGATTGTGATAAGAGTTGTATGAGCCCCTAATATAATGTAAAAAAAGAAAACTCCAACAAGATGCTCGGTAGTGGCAGCAATGTTCGCTCCATAGAAAAATAGGCTTTGCTGAAAAACTAATTGTAAAAGACACTGAGAGAATCAACCCACTAAAAAAATATAACCATAATAAATATAGATTAACTTACTGTCAGGGATTAAAATGCATGAAACAAACTCCAATAGCACTGCATAGATAAATAAATTATGCCAAAATAGGCTCAGACCTAGGAACAATGATGAGGATGGCACAGGACTATGTAGTGTTCCATTCATGTTCCATGGGGTCACTAAGTTATTCATAGATGGGAGGGAAGGATAAGACTGGGAATATGAAGTTACTGATAAGTTTTCAGACTGCTGCCTTCTGCAGCTTTAGTCAGGGAACAGGAGGCAGGTGTCCATTTATCTCAGGCGGAAAGACAGGCCAAACATCAGCATTTATCAACAGTACATGAACCTTGGAAGGTGATGGTCCTGTCCTGTTTGCCTAAGGACTAAACAGCTTTTCCCCACAGCCCTGGGTCAATCTGGGATGCCTTTGTATCTAACTACTAGCCCCACATGAAACTGATCTGTCACCAACCATCCTTCTGAGACAGTTTCTTTTGCCCAGCCTCCCCCGCCCCCATGTCTTATTTCTTTTGCTTCTCAGTTATGAATCCACAGATGTCATTTTAACCTGATTTTGGCAACTTCCTTCATCTGGATGATGTATTTGTGTTTTCTTCATCTCTTCTAACATGTAATAAATGTTCTCCTGAAATTACATTTCAGTTGGGGTCTCTTAGGTACCCTAAAACAAAGAAAGTGGATACCACTATAAAGCACTTTAACAGCGTCTATAACAGGTAGTCTTAGATAGAAGAGGAGAAAATTGTTGTACAGGACATCAAACACACACAGAAAAACTAGATTTATTAATCTGACAGAGTGGAGGGACCCCGAACTTGTAGCCCTAAGACTGCAGCCATTTCTAGAGAGTGCCTTTCAACCAACTAATAGTCAGACCAATAACATAAGCAATAGAACCTGAGAGGAATAATGAATTATATGAGATTAAAAGAACAACTTTAGCCACAAAGCCAAGATGAGAAGGCAGGAAGTGGTTGGGATGGGGAAGCAATGACACATTCTGGGAATGCTACCAATACCACGGAAAACGCTGTGTACAAACTTTCAGATGGGAAAATAATATGCTCTGGGAAGTTTCATCCAAAGCACTTTCAGTTTTTTAACTTAAACAACAACAAAAAAGAATTAGGATAGGGCAGGTATTGAAGGGTAATGGTTAAAAAGGACTCAAAATTTCTAAATGAAATAATAGGAAAACTAAAATTCCACTGTGAGAGAGTCATTTCTGCAACCACACAGGCCAATGCAGAACTGGCCTGTGCATTTCCGAGATTGTAAATCTTCAGAGGAGTAGAAAACTCCGTCATTATCCCTCAGAGTAACTGGTGGTTTATAACTGCAGACCTTTTGATGAACAGCCCAATACATTACAACTACACCACCGGGGCTTCTGGGAAAGTCTTAAGAACAACAACAACAACAAAAACATTTAGCAAGTGATATGCGAGTGGAATTAAAAGAAATTGGTTAACTGACTAGTCGTGATAAAGAGGAAAATGGTTTTCTGAGACAGGCGCAAAATTCCAGGAATTGATGAACGAAAGCAAGATGTGTGCCCTATCCCCGTGATTTCTGAGGATCAGTTAGAGAATAAGGGATGGACACGCGGAGGTGCAGAGGTAAATCAGTTGCAAGCACTTGTATGCCTGTAGTTCAGGGAGGCAGTCTGGCATGGAAACACATTTGTAAGTTATAGGCAAATAGAAAAGCCACTAAGAGAATACAATCTTCTTGAGTATAAATGAAGAGATGGTGGGAATAATGGACAATTATGTCATGCTCTAATACTGTAAAAATGCGATTTGAAGCTTACCCAGTCTTGAATCCCCTAGTTGAAAGGTCGCTTCTATTATAATATTTTACTGTGCTTTTATTAAATTTCCCTGATTTCTGAAAGAGTGGCTATTTGGGTGTAGTATATTTGAAGGGTTTCCAAAAGATTATGAGAGCAAGTAAAATATAGTGGATTTTTCCCATACATACTAATTTTTTTCTTTGTATATCATTTTAGAATCTACAATACTATTGGCATTAAAAAATTTTCAAAGGTAAACTATATATGAAGGGTTTATTTTCAATGACCTCATATGCATGTGAATCAAGAAGGCCAGATAAGAGTGGATGCATTTGAATTATGGCGCTGAAGAAGAATATTGAATCTGTGGATGACAAAAAGCACAAACAAATTTGTCTTGGAAAAAGTACAAGAAGAATGCTCCATAGAGGCAAGAATGGGGAAACTTCTCTCTTGTACTTTGCACATGTTGCTGGAGAGACCAATCCATGTAGAGGGACATTATGCTTGGAAAAAATAGAGGGGGACTGAAAAAGAGAAAAGCCCTTGACCAGATGAATGCACAGTAGCTGCAACAATGGGCTCAAACTTCACAACTGTGAGGATGGTGCAGGACCTGGCAGTGTTTAATTCTGCTTTATGTGGATTGCTATAAATTGAAACCTACTAGAGGGCTCTTAACAGCAATAACTAATATAACATTGGCATGGAAAATGGAATATATTCACACAATAGAATTTACAAGAACCTTGAAAACACTTTGGGTATAACTGGAAAGAAAATGATATCTATCTATCTATCTATCTATCTATCTATCTATCTATCTATCTATCTACGCACACAAGGCAAGGACCGTTAGTGGTATAGCGGGTTAGAAAGTGGACTGCTAACAGAAAGGTCGGTCATTAAACACCAGCAGCTGCACTGCAGAGGGAAGATGGAGCTTTCTACTATACACAATGAGGGTCATGGAAACCCAAAATGGCAGCTCTATTCTGTTCTACAGGGTCCGTCTGACTCAAAGTTAACTCAGTGACAATAAGTTTGACTTTATATGCATACAAAGAAATTCAGTAAATATAACTATGCCAATTACTAAAGCTAGTGATGAAGGAATGGAAGAATCCTAATAGTCTTCAAATTTTGGTCAAACATGCAATCAAAATGAAAATTATTGATAAGTGGAATGCAAAATTTACAAACCACGGGAAAGTAACAGGAACAGTAGCTGGACGCTCTGCCAGGGTGATAGAAAGGAAGCTGGAGATCACATGATAGGATTTTGCAAGGTCAAAGATTCCTTGTGGCAAATACCATTTTTTAACAACGTATGCAACTACACACTTGAAATTCTCCAGATGAAATGCACAAAAATTACCTTTTCTACATCTGTGGGAAGACATGATAGAGAAACTATCATCAGTCAAATGGAGGGCACAGGCTGAATAATTTTAGGTTGAAGTGAAAGAAAATTAAAGCCCATCCAGAAGAGCCAAATTGCAATCTTGTGCATATTTCACCTGATGATCAGAAACACAGCAGAAATCAATGTGACTCCTGGGACCCTAATGACAGCAGACACACTGCGCTGTGGGATGACATCAAGAAGACCCCGTGAAGGAAGCAAAATAAGGCTTAAAAGACAGGATAGAAAGAAAATACCAAAGTGGATGTCAGAAAAGACTTACGGTGTTCAGGCATCAGATAACAAAAAAAATCATATCATTGGGTGCACACCTCCATGATACAATCGCTGAAGACAAATGGGTGCATAAGCAAATGTGGTGAAGAAAGCTGATGGTGCCCAGATATCATAAGATATAGCGTCTGGGGTCTTAAAGGCTTGAAGGTAAACAAGCGGCCATCTAGCTCAGAAGCAACAAAGCCCACATGGAAGAAGCACACCAGTCAGCCGTTGTGATCATGAGATGTGGAAGGAATCAGGTATCAGGCATCATCAGAACAAAAAAAATCTTACCATAGCGAATGAGGGAGGGAGTGCAGAGTGGAGAACCAAAGCCCATTGTAGGGCACTGGAGTTCCCTTTACAGAAGGGTCTCGGGGAGGAGACGAGCCAGATAGTGTGCAATGTAGCAACGATGAAAAATACAACTTTCCTCTAGTTCCTAAATGCTTCCTCCGCCCCCCACTATCATGATCCGAATTCTACCTTGCAAGTGTGGGTAGACCAGAGGGTGTACACTGGTACATATAGGAACTAGAAACACAGGGAATCCAGGGCGGATGATCTCTTCAGGACCAGTGGTCTGAGTGGTGATACTGGAAGCGTAGAAGGAGAGTGGTTTGGAAATGGGGAACCGATTACAAGGTTCTACATGTAACCTCCTCCCTGGGGGATGGACAACAGAAAAGTGGGTGAAAGGAGATGTCAGACAAGACATGAGGGGAAAAAAGAGGACCTGATACCAGTGGCTTAAGTGGAGAGCAAATATTTTGAGAATGATGAGGGCAATGGATGTACAAATGTGCTTTACACAATTGATGTATGTATGGACTGTGATAAGAGCTGTATGGGCCCCTTATAACATCATTTTAAAAAAAAGACTTACAAACCTGCTCTGGTGTTAGAGCAGATACAGTGAATGGCAGCTTTAAAAGGGTGGAGCATTGTAAAGAAATGGGTAAAACCAACAAGGAAGGTCATAAGAGGCTGAAAGAACTGGAGAAAACTCCAAACCACAGGTCATAATATTACTAGAGTTTGGGACAAAATATTAAACTATGTAGAAAGCATCAAAAGAAGGTGGAAAGAATATACAGGGTCTCAAAATTAAAGAGAACTAGTCAGCATTCCACCATGTTAAGTGATAGTATATGATTAGGAACTAGTTGTATTGAAAGGTAAGGTCCAAACTACATTAAAGGCATAATGAGAAACAAGTCTCCAGGTGCTGACATGTTTCAACAAGCTGATGAAGCATTCACTGGTCTATGCCAAATTACAAAGACAGCTACCTGGCCAACTGAAAGGAGCAGATCTGCATTTGTACCTATTCTAAAGAAAGGTGATATCATAGCATTTATAAATTTAAAAGAATATCATTAATATCATATGCAAGAAAAACTTTGCTGAAGATTATTGAACAATGGTTACAGCAGTACCTTGACAGGGAGATGCCAGAAATTCAAGCTGGATTTAGAAGACATGGAAAAAATTTACATATATATATATATATCACTGACTACAACAAATTATTTATGTATATATATATATATATATATATATATATATAACTGCTGAAGTTAGATAAATCTTGACTCAAGTGGGAAATATCAGAAAAATACATATTTGTCTTTTATTTATTATGCAAATGCATTCAAATGTGTGAATCCTTACAAACTGAATTGCCTGGGAAAGAATGGGAATTCAAGAACACTTTGGTATTCACGTGGAGCCTGACGTGGATTTAGAAGAGGCAATTTCGAAAAGAGAACAAGGGAATATGGCATGGTTTAAATCTGGAAATATGTGTGAGCTAGTTAAGTTTTATTGTGCCAACCTGGCCTATAAACACATGTGGTATTACTTGAAGGGCGGAGAGATAAATGGCTCAGTGAGCCTTGCCTTTCTAGTTCTAGGGTCTCTTGCTTTATGATGGTCGGACCAGGGTGCAGCTGCTTTAGCAGTTCCCTGCTTCACCTGGCCAGGCTCACTTCCTGCAAGACATCCCTGAGGAGAAGCCACATGGACCTACCCTGATGCAACCCTTGGTGCTGGAGCAGCCTCGTGGAGACCCCTACCCACGCTGAGATGTTTACACGTTCACTGATTCTGTGTCATTGCATGTATTTTGTGAGACTGAGGAGGACTTTTCAGATCGGTGTCAGACATATGGGCTAATGTTAGACTTACGGGTTGGGATGTTTTCTTAATGTACAGTTTCCCGTTACATAAAACTCTCTCTTATACATTTGAGTTTCTGTGGATTTCTTTCCCTAGTTTACCCAGACTAAAAAAAATGTGTGTCATGGCTATATCCTCTCACCATACTCACTCAATCTGTACACTGAGCAAATAATCAGAAAAAATGTATTATATGAAAAAGGAAGAATCAGAATGGGGGAAGGCTTATTAATAACCTTTGATGAGCAGCTGACACAACCATGTTTGCTAATAGTGAGGAGGACTTGAACCAGTGTTGATGAAGTTAGAGGACTTCAGCCATCAGTATGGATTACAGGACAATGTAACGAACACCAACATCTTTTGTCATCATATGACCACCAAAGTCAACCTCAGTCATGCATATCCCATAGGCAAGCAGATGGATTCTTGGCTCCTACTTAACGGTAGCCTCAATCCAAGAACAGTTAGTTCTGATACCACGGGCCTACTCAATACTCACATTCATGAAATGATCATAAGGGTGCTAAAAGCAAAGTATGGTGAAGAAAGCAGACGGTGTCCAACTACCAATTAGAATAGTGTCTGGAGTCTTAAAAATTTGTATTTAACCAAGCAGCCATCTGAGGGAGGAGTCAGCTACATCCATATAGAAGAAGCTCACCAGCTTGTGTGATCTAAGGATGACAACAACAAAGTTCAAATAAGACGAGGGGAAAAAAGCATCAGAGCTAAAATTATGAACACCCAATTTGTAGAAGGCTAAGGAGGACAGAGGGAGCTCAAAACCCATCTGCGGTGCATCTACTCAGATTGAGGTGCTGGGCAGTTCCCACTAGCCACAAGCAAGGGTCTCAAGAAGACTTACTATCAGAAAGAGATCATTGCAATCTGGATCATGCTGGGTCAAACTGGATACTTGGCCAGTTGACCTCCATCTTGACCCAACCTAAATGTCTTCTAGGAGAAAGTATCTCTGCTTGTTCCATGACCAAAATTTCTTCCCTGGCTTTCTAAATATTGATGGTGGTCATTTTCTCTCTTACTCATAATTTGTATTTTTAATATTTGTATTGTTATTGTTTTATCCTTACCTTTTAATCTTGTTTTTTTTAATTTTTCTGTTGGGTTTACTAGTTTGTTAATACAGAGGACATGGATACACAGAGATTATAACTGATGCAAGGGTTTTAGGGAATGCAGAGGAGGGGGTGGGAGATAAGGTGTTGAGGAGATGAGATTTGGGGAGCAAATAATGAATATGGGAATGTGGGAACACTAGAACTGATTGTGATTACGCAATTCTGTTAATAGCGATTTAACCATGGGGTGGGGGTGTGCGTTGAGAAGAATGAAAATGTTTTAAAGTTTATTGTGGTAATGGTTGAACAATTCTTCTTGATATGATTGAACTATATAATTGTATTCTATGTGGACTATGCACCAGTAAAACTGTAAAAAGAATAAGGAAAGGAAATCAAAACCCTCACAACTGGACCTGTAGGAAATATAATAAATGTATATAAGATTGAAGTATTTGTTATTTAATTAATTCTTCAGTATTTAATCCTTCTTGGATCCACAAGCAATGCATACAGAAGCAGCAGGCAAGAATTCAGAGGACACATTTCACTGGTAGATCGACTGCACAAGATATCTTTGAAGCGTTGAAGAGAGAGCAAAGATGCTACTTTGAGATGTAACGTTGAGGAGCCTGATCCATGGTGTTTTCAAATTCCTGATATGCATGCAAAAGTTTGGTGTTGAATAAGGGAGACCAACTGGTTGATGCATTTGAAGTATAGTGCTGACAAAGAAAATTGAAAATACCATGGACTGCTAAAGTAACAATTAGATCTGTTTTGGAAGAAGTGTCACCAGTTTGGTTGCTCCTTAGAAGTAAGGATGATTAGATTTCACCTCATATTTTAGGCATGATATCAGGAGAGAACAGTCCTAAAAAGGACATCATTTTTAATAGAGTAAAAGGGCAACAAAAAAGAGGCATCCCCTCCATGATATGGATTGAAATAGTGGCTGAAACAGTGTCCTCATACAGAATGATTGAGAAGAGGGGGTAGGACTGGGAGCTGCTTCTTTCTTTTCTATGTAGTGTTGCTATGAGAAGGAACCAATTGGAGGGCCTACAATAAGAAAGCTTATATCACACACTATTCCTAGTAACACTCATGAATATAAAAAAGCAGTATCAATTACAAGAAATTAAAACATGGAATTAAAAATCTGCAAAGTTTTAATAATCTTTTGGGGAGGAAGCAGGGTTAAAAAAATGATGATACTCACCAAATCACTTGCTTTTCTTTTCAAACGAACTTAAACAACATTTCTGAGGTCATAATCTGTAATGAGTAGTCAGATGCTTTAAGGACATGCTTCTTGATTTAGACATGTTTTAAATCTCATTTGTGTTTATAATGCTAAGTCATTGAAATCCTTTGAACATATAGCAGAAAATCCTGATATTATTTACATTAAACTATGAAATGCTATCTAATAGATAATATTCTTAAAATACCAAATAATATTTTAAAGTATATACCTATCTGAGGTCCCACCCAGCTATTTCTTATGGAGTAAATACTATGTAACTAAAATTATTCCATGCATATGAAATTCTCACAAAATTTCAGATATTTTTACAAATATTACATATTACCCTAACCCATAACTGATTATACATTATCAATTAATAAATCATTATCTATATTAAGTCAGATTCAGTGATTTTGGAAAAAAGTCATATACAAATGATGTGATAGAGATGTTACTATGTCACAAATATATTTAGACAAGGTGGTAATGTATAGAAGATAATATTGATCACTTCTTTAAAAAACACACCAACAAGCAAAAAAATATGTTGCTAATATGAAATGAAAAAAATGTCTACAAATTCTGGATTTTTCACCATTAATAGTTGATTAAGAAGCAAATTTCAAAAACTATTTAGACTTGACTTTGTAAAATATATTATAGGTTATGAAGTTAGAACAATCTTAAGCATATTTAGAAACTCAAAGTACAGTTGAAACAAAATTATGGCATACTTACAGTCTTTTTTAATTAAAAAAATTTGAAAGCAGCAATTAGAAGGATATGAGATTAGAAGCAGGAAGATCTGAGATCTATTAACAAAGTATTGCAAGAGAAGACTGGTAGATGCTTTTGAGTCCTTTGTGATTGATTAACCGAAGACAACACTGTAGGTCCTGCACCGTGATCACGATTGTTATGTTGTTATATTTGAGCCCATTCTTGCAGGCTCTTTGTCAATCCATTTTGTTGAAGGTCTTACTCGTTTTCACTGCCCCTCTACTTTGCTAAGCATATGTCCTTTGCTGGGGACTAGTCTCTCCTGATAACATGTCCCCTGGATGTGAGTCACAGCCTGCCCACGCTTGCATCTATAGAACATTCTGCCTGTGCTTCTTCCATGACAGATGTGTTTGCTCTTTGAGAAATCCATGATACTTTGAACATTCTTCATCAGCACCATGTTTCAAATATATCCACTACTCTTCTTTAGTTTTCCTTACTCATTTGTTCAACTTTCCCATGCATAAGAGGGAATTGAAAATACCAGGGGTTGGATCAGGGCCACCTTAGTCCTCTACACTTTAAAGAAGTCTTGCCCTTGTGGTAGGGGTTAATCGTTGGGCTGCTAACTTCAAGGTCAGCAGTTTGAAGCCTCTAGCTGTTTTCTGGGAGCAGCTTTTCTACTCCCATCAAGAGCTACCATTTCAGAAACTTATAAAGACAATTCTACTCTGAGCTATAGGATCGTTATGAGTTGGCGTGGACTAGATGGAAGTGAAAGGTTTGTTGTTGTTGTTGTATTAGGTTGTATACAGCATATTTACTTAAGGCAATGAGTCATTTGCTCTTTCAATTTGGCTTCCATGAGTATTGGTTGTCAATCCCAGGAAGATGACATTACAACAGACTAGGAAAGAACTAATGGATTTCAAACAACCTGGTAAGAAGGGTAATAAAGTGAGCAGAACAATTGTGGTATCATATTGAAGTAAATGGATAATTTTTTATGGTGACAGGAAAAGTAAGTACAAAGATACAATTGTTCTAAGCCTGTGCAGTTACTAATTGTTGAACCCTCTAGGTCAGCCATGAAAAATCGACATCAAAACAAAACAAAAAAATCCCTCACCGTTATCAAGTTGATGCTTACTCATAGTGACCCTATAGAATAGTGTAGAACTTTCCCTGTGAGTCTCTGAGACTTGAACTGTGTACCTGAATAGATAGCCCCGTTTTTCCTGTGGAGCAGCTGCTGGTTCCAACATTTTAGAAATTTGCAGCCCAACGCGGAACCAACTACGCTCGCCACCATGGGTGTCTCGGCCCAGCCATGGGGTGAGCTCATAGATAAAGAGTTAATACTATTAGCATCTGACATTTTAAAATTGTAGCTTCAAAAGAATGCTCAAATATACAATTTTCAAAGAATATCACAGGTAATAGATTGGAAACCAGCACACATTTAACAGCACAATGATAGGATCTTGCAAATGGTACCACCCAGCAATTTGCTTTCATTAATCAGAGATGATTAAATACATTGTACTTGGCACTGTAAGAAAACATAGAAAAGGGCAAAGACATTTTATAATATTGTGATTTGTTTTATTTAACATATTTATTAAGATATAATTTATATACAATAAAATCACCTATTTAAATTCACCCCAAAAGAAACCTATGCTAATTACCATGCATTTCTCATTTCACCACCTTCAGAAAACCAGAAATATTTGCTGTTGTTATAGATTTACCTACTCTGGACATTTCATTAAAAAGAAACAAGTCCCCCGAGAAGGACATTATGCTTGGTAAAGAGGAGGGGCAGCAAATAGAAGCAAGTCCTCAATGTGGCGGACTGATACAGCGGCTGCAACAAGGGGCTTACACCTCACTGAAGACGGCAGGACCGTGTGATGTTTAATTCTGTTGTGCAGGGTGGCTATGTACCAGAAAACACTCAAAGTAACCTAACAGCAAAGACAACAAGAGACATTTCAGATAAAGTTAATTATTCAATATATATGGCATTGTATACATTTAACTATATAATTTTTGACTATATGTATGTTTACAGGCTCTGTGTATGTATGCATACATATCCTGTAAATAACTGCTTCTGTTTAATATGATAAATTTAAAGTTTAGGAACCTTTATGGCTATGTCAGGTAAACTTTGCACTAACCAAAGGGTCAATGATTCATATCATCTAATCATCACCAAATAAGAAGTTCATTGTGTGAATGTATCATATTTTATGTGTCCATTTATCAGTGATTGGGCATTTGTGTAACTTCCATGAATTTCTATTTATGAATAATGCACATTTACATAAGTCATGGTTAGGTTTTGTGTTAACTAGACTGGTTTGTAGTGGTTTGCAGTTAAGATCTAATAATCTTGATGATGTTATTAACACAGTGTAGTAGTCCCCGCTATAGTGGTATTTGCTGTGTGCAATCAGTCAGTCAGTTGTAAGAAGATCAGGGTGTCGTGCAGCACCATTGTCTAGATCAGAGCTCAAAGGCAATAAATTGAAAGCAATTTTCCTCAGACCTGTGGCCTTCTTCCAGTCTTAGTAGACACTCTACTGGAAATCTGCTTCCTTCATTTGTGAGGTCTGGATCCTACATCTGGCTCTTGGACGCCAGTACTTTGCATTGAGGCAATGGTTTATCATGTTGCCTGCCAATCCTGGGATCATCCAGCTCTTTAGCATGACTTGCTGACCTTAGATTCATTTGCCTCTGCAGCCACAGACCAGACAGCTTCCTGCAGTTCTTGAGTTCATCAACCTCCACAGATGACAGGTCAATGAGAGAATCCCCCAGATTATCATTTGACCCATGCACTTGGAATTTGGCTGCTTTCATATGTGGGGGACTTTTGATATGAATTACTCTATACATACATTTATAAGCATCAATAGTTTCACTACTGTAGAGACCCTAGCCTTAGGCCTTATGTAAGATTTTCCTGTGGACATACAAGGAGACTTCAAACAGTTCATGGAAATATAAAATTAAAAAGTAATGGAATTTCCCCAAGAACATTTTGGACTTTAATGTATAAAGGTCATGGAACCATGTCTCATATTCTCTAACTTCACACGAAGGAAGGAAAATCCAACCTCTGAGATTCATTTCTATAACACCTAGGTCAAACATGCCTCTATCCTCTAACCTAATTTACCACATTCTGATATCAACTTTTTCCTCCCAACACATATTTCTCTGAGGTATTTTTAAGTAATACAGTACTTGGCTGCTTCTAAAACTGTGTGAGACCCATTAAAAAATTTTTTTTAATCTTTTTATTGGGCTCATAAGGCTCTTATCACAATCTTTACATACATCAATTGAGCAAAGCACCCTTATATATTCGTTGCACTCATCATTCTCAATTCACCTACCACTTGGGTTCCTGGAATCAGCTCGGTTTCCCTTTTTTTACCCCCATCCCCCTCCCTCCCCGATCCCACCCCTGGTCCCTTGATAGTTTATAAATAATTATTTTATCTTATCTTACACTCCCCGGCGTCTCCCCCCACCTGCCTCCCCATTACCCATCTCCCAGAGAGGAGGTTACACATAGATCTCCGAGATCGGTTCTCCCTTTCTACACCCCCTTCCCTCCTGGTGTCACCACTCCCACCACTGGTGTTGAGGGGTTCATTTGTCCTAGATTCCCTGTGCCTCCAGATCCCCACTGCACCGCTGTACATCCTCTGGTATAACCAGGTCCGCAAGGCTGGGTAGAATTGGGGTCATGATGATTGGGAGGAGAGGAAGCGTTCAGGAACTAGAGGAAGGTTTTGAGTTTCATTGTTGCTACACTGAACCCTGAGTGGCCCATCTCCTCCAAACTACCCCTCTGGAAGGGGTGTCCAGCTATCTACAGATGGGCATTGGGTCCTCATCATGCACTCCCCCTCTTTCACGGTGATGTGATTCTCACCACCACCCCACCTTTGTTGTTGGAGACCTGGTCTCCTCTGCCCTTCACGGTCACCTGTGTTGGTGTGCTGCTTCCATGTGGGCTTGGTTGCTTCTGGGCTAGATGGCCGCTTGTTTGATTTCAAGCCTTTAAGTCCCCAGACGCTATACCTCTCAGTAGCCGGGCACCATCAGCCTGGCTTCACCACACTTCACCACACTTGCTTATGCACACTTTCGTCTTCAGCGATTATGTGAGGAAGGTGATCACACAATGATTGTTTTTGTTCCTTTGTGTCTGCTACATGGTCCATTCAACACCTTGTATTCGCTTAGGCCGTGTGCTTCTTCTCTGTGGGCTTTGTTGCTTCTGAGCTAGATGGCCACTTATTTGCCTTCAAGCCTTTAAGACCCCAGATGTTATATCTTTTTGATAGCCGGGCACCATCAGCTTTCTTCACCACGTTTGCTTACACGCACGTCTGTCTTCAGTGATCATGTCGGGAAGATGGGTATCCTGCAATGACTGTTTAGCAGGGCGAGGTGCTATTGTACTGGGGGATTATGCATAAGGAGGCCCAATGTCCATCTGCTACCCCACTACTGAACCTATAAATATATGCATATAAATCTATTGTCCCCATAATCATAAATATATTTACATATGTACATGTCTGTATTTAGGCTTCTCTGTATGCACTTTGCCTCCTACTCCTTTCCTCTATTTCCTTTCGCTTTCCTCCCAACCCATTATCATGTTTAGCCTTCATTCTGGTTTCAGGAATTCCCCTCAGTTACCTTGCTCTTGGTCACTCCCTACCAGTCCTCCCCTCCCCTCCCTCCTCTGGTTTTGAACCACTCACTGTTCCCTTGTCCCTGTGTTGGGCGACACCTGTTGCCTTCCCCTACCTCCCACGCTCTCATGTCCCTCCAGGACCGTTGGTCCTGTTGTTTTCTTCTCTCATTATTTGTCCAGCCTATCTTGTCTAGGTGGACCTGCTGACATAGTAATATGTGCATACAAATGCATTTTTTATATAAATGTCTTTCTATATACATACATCATTACAGGGTTGTAATGATTAAAAGGTACAGTATGGAAGCTAAACCGTTATAAGAAGGTGGGATGAAAAATGGCAAAGATAACATTCTGTTCTGCAGATCAGCCATGCAGGGAGACTTTCTCTCTTTCGTCTTTCAGTTCGCTTTCAGAAAGCTTTCAGCTTTCTTCCTGTCTTTCAGCTACATCAGTGGTTCTCAACCTGTGGGTTACGACCCCTTTTGGGGTCGAACAACCCTTTCACAGGGGTCGCCTGATTCATAACAGTAGCAAAATTATAGTTATGAAGTAGCAAAGAAAATAATTTTATGGTTGGGGGTGGGGTCACCGCAACATGAGAAATTGTATTAAAGGGTCGCGGCATTGAAAAGGTTGACAACCACTGGGGTTCTTGGCCTATGCCCTGCTTGGGACTACAAAGCTCCGTTCAGTCTGATAAAGGATGACTCTTCAAGCCAGCCTCCTGCTTGAAGACACACAGCTTCAATTTTTCCACGGGCAAGGATGCATGGCATTCTGTCTCAGGGTTGTGTTTGCTTCTGTCACCACCTCTTCACCAGGCAAGATTGTCAGATGGGCATCATTTATGGTTATTCCTTCTTGATGGTCTTGAGACTCTCCTCTGGCTTCTGAAATGTCTCCTTTAAACCGAATGGAGTGACAAAATGGACAAATCCCCACATCCGAGTTGCCCACACCATATTTGCATGTTCCCATTCAGTCATTTTGCTGACGTGAGAAAGACTATGAATAGAAGAACCGCACCAAGCAATATAGCTATCTCATGGGCCCTTATATGTTTTGATTTTTCTTGATTTTAATACACCTAAAAGTGAAAAATATATTGAGGAATTTTAAGAAAAATATAACAAAACGTATAAAATACTTGTAACTTTTAGGAAACCTGAAATCCTGTGTCTGAGAAGTATGAAATAAAAGAGTTCAGTAATCATGTCCTTGGAAAGGTGATGATGTGCTGAAATAGACCATGTAAATGGTTAAGGTGTGTCCATAGCCTTTCCTAGGAAATAAGTGCAAGTTTTAAGTCTGTTTGTTCTGATGGTTGAATAAACCCTCAAGTGTTTTTTTTTTCTCAGACTCCTTTGAGCAATAGTAACACTGTAGTTAAAGTACTAGTAACTCCGTAGTTCAACTGGTTAACCAGGAGGCCAGTGGTTCAAAACCACTAAAGACTCCATGGGAGAAAATGCAACAACCTATTCTCCTAAAGATAGCCACCTTGGAAACCATTTGGAGCAATTATACTCTGTATGATCCCTATGCATTGGAATAGACTTGAGAGCAGTCTAGTCCCTTTATCCGGGGTCACCTTTTTCTTGGGTCTGCTTTCACAGGCAAATTTCTTATCACTCATGTTGAGTCTCTGTTTTGCGACCAATCTCAACACCCATAACAACATTACCTCGCCTCAAACTAAGCTTTATATTTGCTTACCTATTTCTAATGATATTAATTCATGACCATACACAATAAAAAGTGCTACAATGGAATGAAATGGGGTCCAAAAGACATTCACTTCTGGGTGATTTGAATCTTCGGATGAAGTGTTCACATATAGTATATAGAAAACCAAGATTCCCTAAGAAATTGTATATTTTGACACACTCATTGACATATTTTTATAAGATCACTCGTAAAAAGAACCACGTAACTTTTTACTCATCAACTCAAATCTATTCATTGCTTCATCAAAGAACGCAATGCAGATTAGAATAAAGGAATCTTTATTTTAATTAATTAAGATTTACATATATTACACACAGAGATAAATTAAATCCCAAAATGTGTTTCTTTGTTTGCAAAAATTTAACTATTGAGATGGGAAAAAAGAAAGATGTCTCAGAGGTTTGTAATTATATTTTGGGGGGAATTAGGTGTGAGGTTTAGATGTCAAAGGACGATTCCTGCATTCAACATTTCAGTCCATCACCAGTTCTTCTTCAGGATTCTGTTCCACTCCCTGCTCCCTGATTTCTCATCTTACTCTATCGGCTTCTGGCCTCCTTTATGCTCAAGTTGATATCTGCCAATCTTTTAGTCTATTGGTTCATCTTCCCATCCTCTTTCCCTACCTCTCTTAGAACCTCCAAAGTTAGTCCCCTTGGGTAGGCAAATATTTGCCTTTTTTATTTATGTTTGCACTTGTCGCATTCAATATTTGTCCCTATATGATTGACTAACTTCACTCTACACAATGTTCTCCATGTTCATCCATGTCATGAGGTGATTTGTGGCCTCATCGTTGTTTTTTAGTGCTGCGTTGCAGTATCATGTGAAAATCAATAATGGATTCAGGGTTCATGATCCATGCATTGAATTTTTAAAAGTGAAAGCTAGCCCAATCTCTCCCTGTGAGTTTCTGAGAGTGGAACTCTGTACAGGAATGGAGACCGTCCTTCTCCTGAGGCGTGGCTGGTTGTCTCAAACTGCCAGCCTTTGGACTAGAACCCCAGTGAGTGTGCAATCACTAAGCCTCCAGGGCATCAAACACTAGATAGTGACCATTTGCCAGCCTTGTAGGTATGAGAGAATATATATATATATTAGTTTAAAATATTGTTCTCCGTACTGCATAGGTTTAAAGTGAGGAAAGATAAGAAAAAAAGAGAAAAGTATGCATTCTCCAAAGGACTTTGGCCACATACATTTTCTCCACTTTTCAATAGATGGCTGACACATATTATTGCTGTGTATATGTGGTAGGGATGTGGCTGTGTGTATGAGAGAGAGATAGACAGAGAGATGGAGAGAAATGAGCAAAAAACTGGAATAATAGTATAACAGGTTTAAATATTATGAAGCTGGGACAGGACAAGGAAGTGTTTCATTTTGCTGTGCATAAGGTCACTCTAGGTCAGAACCAACTTGATGACCCCTAACAACAGCAACAACAACAACAACAACAAAAACAGCCTTATTGAGAGTAGGCTTGCTGTCAGGGTGCAAGGTATCAATGATGACACATACAATTTTCCTCTAGTTCAGTTCATAAATGCTTCCTCCCCCATTATCATGATCCCAATTCTACCTTACAAATCCAACTAGCCCATAGGATGTATAGTGGTACAGATACTGGTACAGAACTGGAAACACAGGGAATCCAGGGCGGATGATCCCTTCAGGACCAGTGGTGAGAGTGGCTATGCCTGGAGGGTGGAGGGAAGGTGGGGTAGAAAGGGGGGACCGATTACAAGAATTTACATATAACCTCCTCCCTGGGGGATGGACAACAGAAAAATGGGTGAAGGGAGACATCAGAAAGTGTAAGATAGGACAAAATAATAATTTATAAATTATCAAGGGTTCAGAAGGGAGGGGTGAGTGGGGAGGGAGGGGAAATGAGAAGCTGATACCAAGGGCTCTAGTAGAAAGCAAATGTTTTGAGAATGATCATGGCAACAGGTGTACAAATGTGCTTGACACAATGGATGGATGTATGGATTGTGATAAAAATTGTATGAGCCCCCAATAAATAAAGATGTTTTTAAAAAAAGAGTGGACTTGAAGTAGTACCTAATCTTTAATATTATAAAACTTTAAAGCTAAGCCTGTTGAGGTAAAATCTAGGGATATCAAACTAAGTAACTTTGTTCATTGAAATCAAATAAAAATCAACAAAATAGTACGAATGAGCTTTATTCTTTTGAGATATATTTTAACTTTAACATTATATCATGAACTACAGGACCAGAATAAACTGATTTGCATTTAAGACTAATGAAAATACTAAAGCTTCCTCTCATTTGTCCAAAAACCATTTACTATTATCCATACTCCTGTTGATTCCATCAAAATCTTAAGCAATTATGCTCTGTACTTTGTAAAGAATTTATTCAAGCTTTAAGAGAAGTAGTGATTCCATATGTCTTTTAAAAAAATAGTTTTATTAGGGGCTCATACAACTCTTATCATAATCCATACATATACATACATTAATTGTATAAAGCACATCTGTACGTTCCCTGCCCTAATCATTTTCAAAGCATTTGCTCTCCACTTAAGCCCTTTAATCACACTTTTTTCTATATTGCTTATATCTGTTAAATGGACCAAGTATACTCTATAGTTGATGCAGTACAGTTATGTGACAATGATAGGCTACATGTCAGAGATTCTATATAATCTAATATATGACCATATATAGAGTAGTGTAATTTTGACACTGTTATCACCAACTGCTTTCTAATGCCAAACCCAGAGACTATATATAGTAGAACTGCTCCTTAGAGTTTTCTTTCTGAAACTTATGTTTATTTTTAAAAAATTTTATTGGAGGCTTTTACAACAATCCATACATCAACCGTATCAGTCACATGTGTGCACATGCGGCCATCCATCATTATTTCAAAGCATTGTCTTTCTACCTCCGCTCTTAGTATCAGCTCCTATTTTTTCCCTCCCTCACCCACCCACTCTCGGGAACCCTTGATAAATTATAAATTATTGTTCTTTTCATATCTTACACTGTCCACCGTCTCCCTTCACCGACATTTCTGTTTGCCCCGGGGTGGGGGGTGGGGGGTCCACGGGTTATATAGTAACCATTGCAGTCAGTTCTCTCTCCACCTTCTCCATACCTTTCCCCTATCCTTAAGGTATCACGACTCCCATTACTGTTCCTGAGGGATTTATTTGTGCTAGATTCTGTGTGTCGAATGCTCTTATATAAACGAATGTACATATCTAGGTCTGGACGGATTTGTAAGGTAGAATTGGGTCTGGATAGTGGGGGGGGGCACGGGGGGGGGAGCAGGAAGCATTAAAGAACGACAGGAATGTTGTGGGTTTCATTGGTGATATACTGTACCCTGGCTGACTCGTTCTTTCCTTTAGATCCTGCAGTGAGGGGATGTTCATCTGTCTACATGTGGGCCCTGGGTCTTCAATCCAATCCTGCTCTTTTGCATTAATACGATTGCTAGTTTGGGCTCTTCCAATGTCTGATTCCTGATCCTGTTGACACCTCGTGGTCACACAGACTGGTGTGCTTCTTCCACGTGGCCTCTACATGGCCGCTTGTTAAACTTCAAGCCTTTAAGACCCCAGACCAGACACTTTAACTTCTAATAGCCAGGCATCACCAGTTGTCTTTGCTACATTTACTTATGCACCCATTTTGTCTTTAGCGAGTGTGTCGGGAAGTTGAGTTTTACAGAATGCCAGGTTATTAGAACAAAGAGTTCTTGCATTGAAGGAGGGCTTGAGTAGAGGCCCAATGTCCATCTACTACTTTAATACTTAGCATATAAATTTTATGCTCATAGATCAATATCCCTATGTTATATATTAATATATTTGCATATATACTGACCTACATTTATACCTCTATAAATGACTTTTGCCTCCTACTTCTTTCCTCTATTTCCTTTGATTTTCCTCCTAACCCACTATCATATATAGCCTTCATTTGGCTCTCCGTAATCTCTCTCGACTACATTGCACTTGATCAAACCCCACCAGGCATTTGACACCCTCATCGTCATAGATTTTAAAAATCTTGTTGCTCCCTTGTCCCTGAGTTTGTCGGCTTCCCCTCCCATTATCCCTCGCCCTCCTCTCCCATGTGTCTTGGAACCCTCAGTCCCATTGCTTTCTCCTCAGGATTGTTAATCTTGTCTATTTTATGTAGATAGACATAGAAAAAAAGAGAAAAAGAAAAGGAAAAAAGAAGCCTGTAAATAGTTTCAGGCCCGTCTGCCGACCCTTATGAGTGTTTTCCAATTGGGTCTGATGAGGTGCCAAACCCTCCCCACTCTCTTTCTCAAACCCTTCAGTCAGAAATCTATTTTTGGGATTCCTTAGGCGGGGTACAATTCCTGCCCTGTGTCTCCAGTGCTGTTCCTCGTAGCATTGTGAGTCAGTGAGGGAACATCGTGTCTGGGGAGGGGCCAGCCCTATTGTCCTCTCTTTGCATTGGCTGGTCCAAGCAGGATGGTCATCCTTGAGGCTTGGTAAACCAGGATGCAGCTCTCTCTCTCTCTCTCTCTCTCTCTCTCTCTCTCTCTCTCTCTCTCTCTCTCGCATGCTCTCTCGCTATCTCACTAGGCTGAGGTCTGGTCCTACTCTCCCTTTCCTGTGGAGACATGAGCAATACCCTACCCAAGAGTGGGTGACTACCATGTTCTCCCACTACCCACGTCCTCTTTTCTTTCCCTTCCCTTTCCCCTCCTTTTTAGTTGGCTGCCTTATGCATCCCTGGGTTGGGTCTGACCCCTAGCTGAATGCCTAAACCTTGCCCTGGGAATTTGTGCATTAGTGGCTATTTCCCTATGTCCCTTGTGCTTTTTAAGCTTACCTCGGTGGACTCATGTTGAACTTGGGCTTTTGTGCATGGCTTACTTAGTTTAGTATAATTTCCTCCAATTCTCATGAGATGATATGCTTCACAGGTTCATCACTGCTTTCTATGGATTTGTAGGAGTCCTTCCAGAGTTGATTAATCCACTCATCCATTGATAGAAATGTTGGTTGTTTCCAACTCTTTGTGTGCATGAATTGTGCTGCAAGGAACACTGGGGTGCAGATGTCTGGCTGTGGTCTGTTACTTACCTCTTCTGGGTACATACCCGGTAGGGGGGTTGCTGGGTCATATAGTAGCTTGATTTCTATTTGTTTTAGGTATCAGCAAATCAATTTCCATAATGGCTGCACACACCTTCATACAAGTGCACCAGCAGTGGATGAGAATTCCTGTATCACTACACCCCTTCAACATTTGCTGCAATTTGATTTTTTGAAGTGGGCTATTTTTGAGGTTGGGTGGTATCTCATAGTTGTTTTAATTTGCATTTCTCTTATAGCTAATGATAGGGAACATTTTATCCAATGTTTATTGGCCATTCCGATTTCCACCCTTGTGAAACTTCTGTTAAGGTCTTTTGTCCACCTCCTCAATGAGCTATTTGTCTTTGTAAAATAGCAGAGGATTGTAGATTTTAGTAATAAGGCCTTTGTCTGATCTGTCATTGCTAAAGATATTTTCCCAGTCTGTGGGGTCTCTTACTCTCTAGGCAATATATTTTGATGGACACAGGTGTTTTATCTTCAGTATATCCCATGCTTCCTCTGTGTTGTGTACTTCCCTATTTCTGATAGGTTCTTAGGTTTGTCCCAATTCCCTCATTAGTTTGGGGTTTTACCTTGGGGTCTGTTATCCACCTTGACTTTATTCTTGTGCATGGAGTAAGATAAGCATATTGCTTCATTTTTTTTTCCTGCTGGTAGATATCCATTTATTCTAGCACCACTTGTTGAAGAGGGCATCTGCTTCCCATTTGATATTTTGGGGGGCCCTAGTCAAAGATATGTTGTCTGTATGCTGATGATTTCATGTCTGGGATTTCAGTTCTTTTCCATTGGTCTGAATATCTGCCATAATACCAGTCCCACATTGATTTGACTACTTTGGCTGTATGATAGGTGCAAAAGTCAGGTAAAGCAAACCCTCCTCCATTGTCCTTCTTCTTGAGGAGTTCTCTGCTAATTTTGTGCTTCTTCCCTCTACATATGAAGTTTTTCCAATTTTTTTCAAAAAGGATGTTGGTATTTGTATTGGGATAGCCTTAAACTTATGTAGTACCTTGGGCAGAATTGACATCTTTACTATATTAAGTCTTCTGATCCATGAGCATGGTTCTTTTCTCCATTGACTACCACGTTTGCTGTTGGTTTTTCATATATAGCTTGTATTATATTGAGGAATTTTCCTTCCATTCTTATCTTCTTGAGTGTCTTAACCAGGAATGAGTGTTGGTTTTGTCAAATGATTTTTCTGCATCTATCGATACTATCATGTTGTTTTTTTCCTTTTTCAAGTCAATGTGGCAAATAATGCTGACAGCATTTCAGAGATTGACCCATCCCTGCATCCCAGGAATGAATCCCATTTGGTCATGGTGATTATTCATTTTACATAATTTTGTATTTTATTGGTCGGTAGCTTGTTAAGGCTTTTAAATTGCCATTCATTTGAGATATCAATCTGTAGTTCTCAAATCTTGTGGGATCCTTTCCTTTTTTATGTCTCAGTGTTATGTTAGCTTCATAGAAAGAGTTTGGGAGTTTGCCCTCTTTTTCTATGTTCTGGGAGAGTTTGTGAAGGATCAGTGTTAGTTCTTCACTGAATGCTTGGTAGAATTCTGTGAAGCCATCTGGCAAAGGAGGGGATTTTTTTAAATTGGTATTCATTTGATAACCTTGTCTATTTCTCCTATTGTTATAGGTCTGTTGAGATTCTTGACAGTCATCAGGGATTGTTTAGGGAGGGATTATTTTTTCCAAGTATTTGTCCATGTCTTCCAAGCTGGAAAATTAATTGGAGTACAGACCTTTGTGGTACTGTGTAATTAGCCTCTTCATTTCACTAGGGTTCATTGTAATGTCTCTTGTTTCACCCCTCATCCTTGCTATTGATAGTGTTCCTTCCTTTCTTTGGCTAGGTTTGCCAGCAGTCTATCGATCCTGTTAATCCTTCCAATGAACCAGTTTTTTCCTGCATCCATGATTTTTACTATTTATTTTCTTTTGCTAGTAGTAGGATTTTTCAGTTGATTATGCTCTATTTGCTGCAGGTATTGTGCCAGCATATCAATCATAATTCTCTCTTTCTTTTTCATATGTGTATTTGTTGCTATGAAAAGACCTCTGATAATTGATTTTGCTTTGTCCCAAAAGTTTTGGTACATCATATTCTCATTCTCATTGGTTTCTAAATACTTCCTAATTCTATCTCTGATCTTGGCCAGTACCCACTAATTTTGCAATAGAGAGCTAAACATCCTCCAATTGTTTGCTTTTGTTTTCTTAATCACCCGTTTGTTATCTTATGGCATTGTGGTCTGAGAGGTAGTTCCTCTATGCACTTGAGTTTACACAGGCTCAACTTGTGTCCCAGCACGTGGTATATCTTCAAGTAGGTGCCATTTGGGCTTGAGAAGACTGTGAATCTTTTTGCATTTGGGTGGAGAACTTGGAAAATTTCTGTCAGGTCAAATCGCTTAACTGCAGAGTTAGGTCTGTAGTTTCCTTGTTAAACTTCTTTCCTGGTGATCAGTGATCTCTCTTTATCAGACAGTGGTGTGTTAAAGTCTCCTCCTATGATTGTTCAAACTGTAATTTTATTTTTTATCTTTTGGAGTGTTTCGCTGACAAATTCCGCAGCTCTCTCATTGGGTGCTTATTTATTTATTTTGCTTAACGGTTCTTGACCTACTTTTTCCTTGAGCATTATATAGTAGTTCTCCTTATCTCTGGTTATGATTTGCCCCTTGAGCTCAATTTGTATCAGAGATTAGGATTTTAATACCTGCTTGTTTTGAATTGCCATTTGCTTGGTATATTTTTCTCAAGCTTTTGATTATCAGTCTATTTTTTTCTGCCAGCTAGAGATGTTTATCTTATAGGCAGCAGATCAATGGGTTGATTTTTCTAAGCCATTCTGCTAGTCTCTGTCTTTTAATGGGGGAGTTCAGTCCACTGATATTCAGAGATATTGCATCCATCTGTAGATTCTGTGATTTCATCCAGTACTTTTTGTTTCGATTATTTTTCTACATCCTTTCTTATCAGTGTGTTGTGACTGTGTGTGTGTGGGGGGGTGTTTCATTCTTGCCTTATTTTCACTATTGAGCCAATGCTATCATGGGAGCAGCTTTCAGTGTGGTGACCTCTGAGTGGAGTTGCTTTATGTGGTGGCCTCCTATTTGTGTGTGTTGCTCTTCTGCCCACATTGGGTCAACGAGTATTTCTTTGTAGAACTGGGTTTCGTTTAACATATTCTTTGAGTTTTTCCTTGTCTGGTAAGACTCTTACTTCACCATCTATCTTGATAGATCCTTTTTGGGTAGTGTAGTCTTGTGTTTGCATTATATTCTTTCAACTTATGGAAGATCTTACTCCAATCTCTCCTCTTCCTCATGGTGTCTGCTGATAGTTCTGAGCATATTCTTCTTTGGATACCTTTCAAGGTTACTGACTGTTCCCCACCCACCACCTCTAGCTCCTCATATGATTTTTCTCTTTGTTCTCAAAGTTGTATGGTTTAGCTATAATATGCCTTGGCAAATTCTTCCTGGGTTTCAGTCTAGCTGGCGTCCTCTACACTTTCTAAATGGTTGCCTCATTTCCATTCATTAAGCTGGGGACGTTTTCCTCTAGAAATTCCCTCATTAATTTTGCCATTGACTTCTTTGTTGTGTCCTGTTCTGGTAATCCAATTATTCTAATGTTGTCACTCTTTATAGCATCAGAGAGTGATCTCAGGTTTCCTTTAGCTTTTTGCTTACCTTGTTTGACTGTGTTTCCCATTTGTCGATGTCTGCCTGGCTCTCCTCAAGGTCACTGGCATTGACCTCTGCTTCTTCTAGTCTGCTGGTAAAGTATGTTGACATGTTATTTTCTTTTGTTGCCTCATCCCTTAAATCATGTATTTCCCTTTTGGCCTTGGTCTTTTCTCTTCTATCATTAACTCATGTCTGTATTGCTATTCTCATCTCCTGTGTGAGTCAAGCATAATTCTAAAGTTTTCTTTCTGTGGTACATCAACTACTACTTCTTCTATGTATGTCGTTAAGTTCGGAACTTTCTCTGACATTGTATTTTGTTTCTCCTGTTTTTTCACTGGGGTTAATGGGGCTAGTGGCTGTTTGCATGTCATTTTGGAGGAGCTCAGTGCCTTCTTCTGGGGAGTCAAACAGCCCTGGGTGACTGGGTGATGTTAGCCATGGAGGAATCTGCAGAAGAACTGATGCATGGGCTGGAGGAGGCCTTGGACCAGGCTGCATGTCCCCAGGACTCTCCAGTGAGTGTACGGGAGGGGATGACAGTCAGTTCGAGTTTCTGGAAAGTGCTCTAGACTGTCACAGAAATAAACTGACAGCCTTAGATCCCCCACTAGGCCTCTCGATCTTCCTACTCACTCCTATCGCAGACTGCCTACCTGGTCACCAACTTTCTGGATGTCTTCCTTAGGTTTTTCTTGATTGTTACCTTCAAGGAAATAAGTTACCAAGCCTGTCCTCCATGAATTTGCTGGATGGTTTAAAATTGCCAATATCTCAGTTAGCAGCTAATTTAAACCCCCAACATTATTCTCGGCAGATTTAATAATTTTCAAGAGCCATGATTTAGCAGGAGAACTTTGTTTGCATGTTGAAACTTTTCTTCCATTCATATGTTTCTATTTACCAATCTTCTATGGGAAAATTATATATTTTTTAAATTTCATTTGTCCATGGCATTTTTAAAGCTCCCTTGTAAATGACCATCATACTATTTTACCATAGTAAACTCACAGGAACAGGTCTATGTTCCTATCTGGTTGCTGTAAATCAGCATCAACTGGATGGCAGTGAGTTTGTTTATTTGTTTGTTTGGGGGAGGTAATCTTTATAGAAGTTGGATACCACAACTTTCTCTCACAAGCTGGCTAGTGTTCAAACTGCCAATCTTTTGGCTAATGGTAGAGATACAACCGCTGTACTAGATCTAAGGGCTATATTTAACTCCATCAAGTGTTATTTCATTCCAGAATAATTTCCAAGGTCACACCACTTCTTTTGGATCATCTAAATTAGGGAGAGTATGTGCATGGTCCATCTGGGACAAAATTCTTCTCCATCTGTGACCCAGTGAAATACAGACTATGAGCCAACAACTAAAATTAGTAGTCTAACAATGCTAATCCTTTATTTTTTCCTTCTATTTCTCTAACACGCTAAGTATATACTCTACTTTCTAAGTTACATCAGGAAACATTTTGACTACATTTTTTCAGTGACTATTGTACATTAAACATGTTCCAGCCATCAATAACTGAGATCTAAAAACTTCCAGGTGACAGCAATAGTACTAATCCTCAAAGAAAAATTAAAAGCAGGATTGTTATAAGACTCTCTTATAGCTATTAAGGACTATCTTGATCAGAATTTTTAATTAAGTAAAAGTCAAATTTACTCTTTCTTAATAGAAAGAAATTATGAACTAAAAAAACCATTTCTAGGATTATTTGGAGTCCTGAATCAACAAATAATAGTCTAAGGCATCACGACAAATGCTTAGGAATAATCCCATAGGATTGAGGAAAGAATAAATGGCTGATTTGCCCAAATCAGGCAGAATATTAAATTTGCCACTATCAGCATTGCTTCTGAATAATATTCTGTTCTTCCAAATCAAAAAGGTTTAGCCCAGTTTTCAGTTTCTAAATAACACTGCCTTTGTTAAATCTATAATAGCAAGAATGGATTTTCCATGCCTTCTGTGTCTGAGATCGAACTCCCTATTGAACCTAAGTGTTAGGGCTGTATCTGATTGGCAGAACCTAAGCATAAGGCACAGCCATGGAAGGAAAAACAAGAGAAGAGTTAAAATGAGCATAAACAATTCATAGAATCATTTGCCATCAAGGTTTACAAAAGATAGTTATGTTCTACAAGTCTTAAATGACTAAAATATTTTTTAAAGTAAGAAAAATTTTAAGTAAATAAATATATAGATGCCACATGAATTAATATAAAATCATCATTCTGAGAGCCAAATGGATTAGAATTCAATTTTAATTTCAGACATTTATATTTAAAAGTCAAAAAATGAGCAGTAAATCCTTTCATCATAAAGAGTATTTAATCCTAAAGGAGTACCTCATTAACAGATTTACTATATAAATATATGTCAAAATGGATATTAGAAGAGATTCTGAAAGTTGCCCTTAATTGTAGGACTTTACACTGCTAAGCAAAATGGAAGAAATTATGAAATAAAACAGTTTAACAGAAAATTTCAAAGGCAAGTTTTAGAAGTCAAAGTAAAATATTATTTTGATATGTGCTAAGATTTAGAGTTAGGTGGTGGGGGGGAGGAGGAACAGAACACTTTCTCTATTAGCTAAACTGAATAACCTCAAGAAAAACTCAGCCTCTAGTTGCAATGTTGAAAGATTCAATGGAAAAAGTATTAAACGATGCTGGAAGCATCAAAAGAAGATGGAAACAATACACAGAGCCACTGTACCAAATGAGCTAGCTGACATTCGACCATTTCAGGAAATAACATAGGAGCAAAAACCAATGGTGCTGAAGGAAGAAGGCCAACCTGCACTGAAAGCACTAGTCCAAAAAAAATTCCAGGAATAGATGGAACATCCACTGAATTGTTTCAACCCACTGAGGAAGCGCTGGAAGCATATCCATATTTGGAACCATCACAAAGAAAGTGATGCTGAAAAGTTAAAACAATATTGATATAACATGCAAATAAAATTTTGCTGAAGTGTCCAACAATGGTTTCAGCAGGACATTGACAGGGTGCTGCCTGAGGTCAGGCTGAATTCAGCTGAGCACATGGAGAAGGGTTAGCCTTGCTGAGATCAGAAAGGTCTTGGCTGAAGGCAAAGAATTTTATTGACTATGCCAAGGTGTACCACAGTGTGGGTCATAGAAACTATGGATAATCTTGAAAATAAAAGGAATTCCAGAGCCCTTCATTGTGCTCCTTTGGAACTTGTGCATGGATCAAGAAGCAGTTATGGAAAGAGAACAAGGGTAGCCTGTCTGGTTTAAAATCAGGAAAGATATGAGTCAGGATTGTATCCTTTCACAATACTTATTCAACCTGTAGTCTGAGGAAATAATCAGAGAAACTGGAATATATGGAGAAGAGATTATTAACAACCAGCAGTCTGCAAATGACACAACTTTGTTTGCTTAAACCAGTGGTTCTCAATCTTCCTAATGCTGCGACACTTTAATACAGTTCCTCATGTGGTGGCGACCCTCCAATCATAAACTGATTTTTGTTGCCACTTCATAACTCTAATTTTGTTATGTTATGAATCAGGCAACCCCTGTGAAAGGGTTGTTCGACCCCCAAGTCATGAACCACAGGTTGAGAACTGCTAGCTTAAACTGTGGAAGGCTTGAAGCACTTGCTGATGAAGTTACAGGATTGTAGCCTTCAGTATGGATTGCAACTCAATGTAAAGAACACCAATTTCCTTACAACTTGACCAAAAGGAAACATCACAAGAAGTGGAGAAAAGATGGACGTTGTCCAGGATTTTGTCTTACAATCAATGCACACAGAAGAAGCAGTCAAGGGATCAAAGGACATGTTGCATTCAGTAAGTCTGCTGTCCAGACCTCTTTAGAGTACTGAAAAACAAGGGTATTACTTTGAAGACTAAGGTGCGTCTGCCTCAAGGCATGGCATTTTCAATTGCCTCATATGCATATTGAAGTTTTATATTGAATAAGAAAGACCAAAGAGGGGATTGATGCATTTGAATTGTGGTCCTGTAGAGTAAATTGGAAGTACCATTGACTGCCAAAAAAGCAAAGAGATCTGTCTTGAAAGAAGTACACAGTGTTCCTTGGAGGTAAGGGTAATGAGATTTTGTGTTATATACTTTTGACATGTTTTCAGGGGAGACCAATCCTTGGAGAAGGACATCATTATTGGTAAAGTACAGGACTGCAAAACACCCGCTGTGAGATGGATTCACACCGAGCCTAAAACCGCAGTCTCAAGAATAAGGCAAACTGTGAGGATGGTGCAGGACTGGGCAGTGCTTTGCTCTGGTGTGCACAGGGAAGCTATGGGGAAGAATGGCATCTCTGGCAACTGACTACAACATCTAAATATAGGAGATGAAAGTTACTGCTACCCTAAGAAAGCATATTGCCTGTTAACTCTTTATAACAATATAAATAATTTAATTTTAAGATTTATTCTTCAAAGCTTGTGTTGAATAAAAGAACTCCTTTCAAACCTTGGGAATTATGAAAATATTAAATAATTTATTTTATATAGAGTATCAACAACTGCATTTGTACCCCCTTACACATGGAAGTAAAGATATGACTAATTCTCATTTTATGATAGTTGTTCAAAAGCATATGCAACTACATTTGGTACACAAGAAGATTTCATATATATATATGTTATATATGTTATATATATATATATATGAATTGTAACCCCAAACTTAACATTTTAGACTATCACACTCATTTTTCTAATTTTGTTTGGCTTCTAATTTTAAAAATTATACTATTTTTTACATGATAAATGAGATAATGCTAAATTGGAAAGGGGTACAGCCTAGCAAATTGTTAACTGTTCTAATTTGCTATTGATCAAAGTCATTATTAAATAATTCAATTGATGACTTGGAAATTTAAATATTTTATTAATTATCAATATGTCATTGGCCTATCATATTGTGTCATTTGTCTTTCCTGCAAAGCTAACTCTGTATTATTGAATACCTAAGCTGGATGCTTTAGGGTTAATTTTTTTGCATAGTTGGCTGATTGAAATGAACTTATTATTCGTTGAATTTGTATATATACTGATTTACTTGAACATAATGGAGATGTATCAGCTGCTAAGTACAAAGCAAACTATGATGTTATTACATTAGGGAGATTTAAGGCCCATGACATAAAATTAATGTAACCCTGAAGATTTAGTGAGATTCAGTGTTGCTTTCTTCTAAATTTGTTACTAATATGACATAGTAATTGGATATTATTGTTCCCTTAAACAGTAAAACTTGTTTTAATTATCAGGTTGATTGATTTTGTGATTGGTTTCCTAACTACTTTAAGAGTTTTAAAGTAATGAAATTAAGAAATATATGTCCTTAACAATGAAAATTCTTTTGTGATTGATACTGATATAACAGAGATATATGCTTATCACTTTATATATATATTACATATTACCATCCAAATGTGATTTTCTCCATAAAATTTCCATGAAAATACACCTCTAAAAGAATGAAAATACCATTAAATGGGTCCCAAAATATGTCCAGAGATGAGGCTATAGTTTTCTAGATTTAAATCAGCCCATTCTGGTACACGGGGATTACTCCTGGCACATTTTACATGTAAGGAAACAAACTTAAATATTTAAATATATTCTCCCAAAGATACATATAGTGGAAGGACCAGGAATCAGATCTGAATACTCCCACATTAAAATCCTCTATTGTTTGTAGATATCAAGCCCTAGACTACAAAAACATATTCTTTGCAGGTAAATTAGATTGAAAAATCGTGCACTGCAGATTTAAATGTTTCCTCTTTAAATTGCAAAACTCCTACCTTATTCATTCTTCCAGCAAGGAGTTGGCCATTCTTCCAGCAAGGAGTACTTTTTGTAGTCAATTGGCATATTCAACAATATAAAAGATATATTTATGCTACAGATTTATAGATGGGAAATCAGCCATAGGGCTTAACATGCTTTCTAGTAATAGCTATAGAATTTAGCAATTGAAAACCAATAATAAACATGTTTGGGCCTTCATTCTTGACATCATCCCTTTATTACTTACGCTGTGGAGTATTTTTAAGTCTTGTGAACTCTATTCACTTTTTCTGTGTGTGAATTTCCCCCCGATACATTTCACCAATCTACGTCTCAATTTGCCTTATACGTGGATCCTAGGCACTGCACACAGATTCCCATCATCCCATGTCTAAAACTTTCCCTTGAATGTCTCCTGGACATGCTCTTGACAGTCAGCTTCTCTCCTACTGAAAAGTGTTACCTGAGCAGGAATATTTCTATTTCCATTGAAGAGAGGCATGCTTTGACCATGTCTGCTCTTCCTGTGTATCTTGAATGTCCATTTGTAAGCAATTCATCATTGAGTGCTCAGATAGGATACCAATAGGAGCCTGTTGTGGCGGACCGTGTTTCCGTTACTGTGTGTCAGTACAGACTGGACTCACGGAAGACAGTGAAGCTTCGTGGGGTTTCAAGCGAGTCCCTGAGATTGAGTCCTCTGTTCTTTTGATCACAATGTAATAAAAAAAGTTCCCAATTTCATCACCTCCTATGTGTTCCAGAACAGTTATATACATGCAATAGAAAACAAAAGGGATTGTTACAATATTACAAAGGTATATTAACAAAATATCAAAATACAAAGCTGTGATTTTGCAACATGGTCTATAGTTTGGTGTATATACTTGTGAATGGGCGCTTTGTAGCTGTTTAGCTATTCTTTGAAGAATTCTGAAATGCCACCCGTCACATAGTCAGTGTTGGCATCCTTGATGAACTCGGCTTGTGTTCCTTTTCAATGTGCTTCAAATTTGGGGATAAAAAGGGTATATCAAGCTAAATTATTTGTAATCCTTTTATCATTATAAGCACAAATACTATAAGGAAATTATGAATTAGAGATTACCCTCCATAAGAACTTGTATTAAATGAATACAAAAGATAAAAAACTGGAATATGGCCCTCAAATTAATAAATAAGTAAAAACTTCTAGTTAAAAATCAAATGTTGGTCAATAAAAAAGTATGATTAGTAAAGTTTTCTATATTTAGAGTTGAGTTATTAAAACAGGTGACATAACTATAAAATCAAGCTGCATATCCTGTAGTGTATTTTTAAATACCTCCATATGCTATATCAGTGGATTGGTGGTTGCAACCTTAAGTGTACAGTGAAATTAGTTTTGTGTGAAATATTCTATAGTATTACAATATGGAAATGAATTAGCAATGCTTCCTGATGATTACTAAATACCTGACTACTCTTTCAGTAACTATTATTCTTGAATAATTCACAAAAAAATATGAATATGAACGCTAATGATATAGTGATTGTGAAATACTCTTTGATGAATTTAAATACATTTAAAGTTAAATGAAAATCGATAATTTTCTAATATATATGCCCACTTAGAGCCAACTACATACCTTTTTTTTCCCTTAAAGCTCTTTTTTTTGTTTATTCTGTCGTATACTTTATAAAGTATGCACAAAAGGTGAAAGTTATTTCATCCATTAAAAATTAATCAGTAACAGCACAGTGTTTTCATTTCTCAACTTAATAGGAAGTGTCACAGATCCTAGGTTTAATTTACACTGAGAGAAGGAGTATAAACTTCTTAAAGACTTCCTTTAATGAAGAGTTCTCCATTTGATTTATTCTGATTAAAATCAATCAATCAATAGAATTTCGAGTGATTGAAAGTCTGGAAAATAGATAGATTTTTTTTTTTACTATGGCAGACCATACAATTATTTCTAAAATTTCAAATCAGTAAGAAAACTATACAGTTTGACATTTGCTTACATGTTGAAAAGTTGTGTTTGCAAGTTGAGCACTTAAATAATTTTTCTTTCTCAATATATTATAAAGTAAGTTGTTTATCTATTGGGTGGCAGTATTTTCCCAGCTGACATTTTACATTTTTTATATAAAATTTATAAAATCATTGTAATATATCTAAGTTAAAGATTAGTAAACTATTCATTTTTAGTAAAATAAATCTGACTTTGGAAATAATTGAATATTCTATATTATTGATACAAACAGGACTTTTAAAGTACATATGAAGAAGAGAAAGTTTGAGTTAGGTAGAATCACTTTTTTAGTTTCAGGGGGTATTTTCTTAGATTTTTTTTAACTCAGTCACCCCCACTTAAATTCTAGAGTGAAGACACCACAGGTCATATAAAAGAATGAGGGGTGAAGCTATTATAACAACTAATGAGAAATCTCAAATCAGTATTATGTATTTATTCCCCAAGGGGAAAATGATCCCAATTTCAGCTGAATTTTGAACATGAATCCAAGACTTGCTATTTAAAAAAAAACTCAAAATAAAACCCAGAGTTCTTTTAAAATAATTCGAATTTTCTTTAGTCATAAAATGTTTAAATATTGGTGAACTTTTGAAATATGAACTACTTGCAGGCAAACTCCACCCCATCTGCTTTTTGCTTGTTTGAACATGTTCTCTAGCTGGCCTCCTTTACCTCATCTGTGTTCACAGTTACAGAAATGGGCCACCGACCACCTTGGGAGGGAGTGCAGGAAATTAATGCATAATTTTATTCAATGGTATTATACAATTTTTCTTTGTTAAGAACAAATAATTCTAAGGTAGAAGAATTAAAATCTTAGAAATCAGAGACAGAAAATTCAACTTTTCACCCACAGTCATGCAGCACCTTCACAGAACATCAAAACGGAAAGAAGATAGCTAAGATGCATTAAACATTTTCAGTGGGAATCCCAGTGGTCCCATACATCCATCTTTGTTATAATACTTAATTTTCAAAATTTCTATAATAGCTCACATACTTAGGAGAGATTATAAGGCGAGACCAATCCTTGGAGAAAGGCATCATGCTGAAGTGGGTGAATGAAAAGAAAACCCACAGTAGGATGGATTGAAACAAAGGACGTACGAATGGGTTAAAACACAGCAAGGTTTGGAAAATGGTGCAGAACAAGCAGTGTATCATTTGTGTGTGTGCGCGCACAGGGTTGAAACAACTTGGCACCTAGTAACTACTAGGAAATAACATTAGCCATGTTTTAAAAAGGAGTACTGAGCTTCTGATCCCCTAGAGAAGATTATAACACTAGGAAAGGGACCCTGCTGGTATTGTGGTTACAGGCTGGACTGTGATCTACATCATTGGCAGTTCAAAACCACCAGCAGCTCCATGGCAGAAAGACTGAGCTTTCAACTCCTGTTGAGAGTTATAGTCTTGGAAATCCATAGGAGATCACGTTGAGTCAGTAATAATTTGATGGCAGTGAGTTTGTAATTTTGGGTTATGACATTAATAAATAACAGACTAATGGCCTCAGCTGTAATTCTTAATTTGAAGTTAGTGCTTTCCATATTATTTTCTACTTGTGGCATATTACATTTTACAGTAATAATTCCTAGCCCTGTAAGGAATAAAACTTCTTGGAAAAAAAGAATTCAGATTTAAAATAGTCCAACTATTTCGACTTCACTTCTCCTATGGATAACTGTGCATGCAGCTGATGGGCTATTGTAAATTATGGAGGGCTTGTGTGTGTTCCAATAATTTCTGACAGAGTTACACTTTAGATCTTGGTTAAACCCAAAGAAATACTGCTGTTCTTCCCTACTGGATACAAAGGAACAAAATAGTAAATTACACTTTATTGTCTCCAGAACACTTAGGCTTTGGCAGGCATTGCTGAAAATATCATTATAGTCAATTCAGCACATCGTAGCCGCTACTCATACCAGAGAGCCTTGGCTAGAAGCAGACCCTCAGTGGGCATGTGTCTAGCAAGGCAGAGCCAGTCATTTCCACTGTACTCAGGAATTTCTAATTAATATCAAAAAGGGTGAATTGTTCTTTAACAGAGATGTAAGGATACAATACTTCAAACTAAATAGAAGGGACCATGAAAATTATGTATTTTTCCTAGTTTTCAAATTCAGCAGCGCTCATATAGAAACAAAGTACACATAACAGAAGTTATATCTGTTTTATGAACAGATGGGTGTTAAAATTTACTTAGTAAACAACTTTAACTGCTATTAAAATTTATTTAGTGGCATTGGAATTTATTAAGTAAACTTAGATTTACAAATGCTTTGAATAAAAATTAAGAATAGAATTAACACTTCAGCTGAATACAATATGCTCAATATTCGTTTTAACATATTTCGCTGGATCAGTTAATTAAGGAAGTCTTGCTCTTTGAAGGCAAGGACGGCACTATTTTGTCTCACGTTCTTCGGGCAAGTTGTCAGGAGAGACCAATCCCTGGAAAAGGACATCATGCTTTGTAAATTAAAGAAGTAGTAAAATAGAGAAATATCTTTAACAAGATGGGTTGACACAATGACTGCATCGATGGGCTCACACATTAAAAAACAACAACAAACAAACACCATTCTGGGGATGGTGCAGGACCGGGCAGTGTTTTCTTCTGTTGTACCTAGGTCATTATGAGTTAGAACCGATTGGATGGCACCTAACAACAACAATAATGGGTCGCACAGAAAGAGCTTAATTTCTATTTCAAGAAATTTAGAAGGCCAATTGACTTAAAGACACCCCTATTTGTACCTAGTCTAAAAAAAAGTCAACCATCAGACAAAATAATTAATATCATGCCAGCAATTTTTTGCTGTACATGCATTAAATGTAATTGAATGACATTGTAATTGAAAAGCATTAGTATATTTGGTAGTTTGATCAGTTATTTAAGTTGTTGAATGAGAAACAATGATCTGACACATAAACTTCCTCAACCTAATTTTTAATAGAACATTTGAGCAACAAAAAAGTAAATTTTCAAATTAGTAAAAATAAAAGTGAAAACTGTTACTCATACAAAATCAAACATGGTGAGCCAAGAGAACCTCTCCGCTGGTCAACGGTGTCTAGATTGAAAGCAGGTTTTTGATTATTTCTACTGTTCACTTTTGTACAATGTTCTATGGAAATATTCAGGAAGCTTGCTAATTTTTCATCCTCCTTTTCCCAGATTAATTCTTAAGCTACTATTTTCAACACATTTACATTATCTTTATTTTATCATTCTTCCCAGCAGTAGATATGTTGTATGTGTCTTCCTAAAATGTGACGGAATACTAAATCAGCACAATTATTCCTATGCTTGTGTCCATCATTGCAGCCACTGTGTCAATCCGTCTCATGAAGCGCCTCTGCTTGTTCACTGCCCCTCCATTTACCAAGCATGATGTCCTTCTGCCGGGACTGGTCTCTCCTGACAACATGTCCAAAGGATGTAAGACAAAGTCCTACCATCCCTGCCTCGGAGGAGGATTCTGTCTTTACTTTTTCCAAGACAGATTTGTTTATCTTTTTGCTAGTCCATGGCAAATTTCAATAGGCTTGGCAAGCACCACAATTCAAAAGTTCAACTTTACTTGCTAAATTCAAATCCTTCGGGCCTGTATTGCAGATTTTTATTTTTTTTTTACAAACTCTCCTGGTTCATATTTATAGTCCAAATTATGAAAACCGCTAACTCACAAGTATCTGTTGGCCATAGGATTTCCTTTGTTATGTTAATGTGGTGATATCAGCGTAGTGTGTATTCTAAACCTCATAACAGCTGGGAAATAAAAAAGCGCAGGTTAGTTAGAGAGAGAAGCACCAGTACTAATTGGGGAAAGATAGGTGCCACAGGGAGATTACTAAGAAAATACGGAATGCAGAGCAAAACTCTGCAGAACCTTAGACTTGAATGATGCTCCAGAGCAGTCCAATTAAATCTTTCCTTAGAGCTGGTGTCAAGTTCAGAGTACTAGCCTCCTAAAGTCCGAGACAGGAGAGATGAGGCTGCCTGCTTCCATCAACATGTATCATCTTGGAAATCCAAAGGGGCAATGGTGCTCTACCCACTAGTGTTGCTACGAAGCAGCACCGACCTGATGGTGGTGGATTTCTAGATTCTAATTAAATATGTTTCTGTTCTTTAAAGTCACTCACCTATGGAATGTTTGTGATAGCACAAACAATCTAATACCTCCATTACTCACGATGCCTTCATGTTGCTTTATCTTCTGGATTTGAAGACAAGAAACGGACAGCAGTAGACTATTCAGCAAATGAAAACGATTTGGAGGCATGCTTGAGTCACGTGGGGACAGACAGCCTAAGTGATCCTGCTCCAGCAGCATTAACAATCTGAAACTATCATAAAATGTCCTCTCAATTGTAACTTATTTCCAAGTGGCATGCAAAATAAAATTTAAAGAAGTTCTTTAAAGCTTTGTAACTTTATGAAAACACTTTCTGGAATGATTCAAAAAAAATAAAGACAAGCCTCAATATAGTTTCTCCATGCAATGTAAAAAATAAAAA
Source organism: Tenrec ecaudatus (assembly GCF_050624435.1). Taxonomy (NCBI): domain Eukaryota; kingdom Metazoa; phylum Chordata; class Mammalia; order Afrosoricida; family Tenrecidae; genus Tenrec; species Tenrec ecaudatus. The sequence continues at coordinate 137,745,683 of NC_134540.1, read as the reverse complement.
GAATGTTATTAGCATAGCATGATCCTATGCCCAGCTCTTTGTTAGGAATGAACTGTTAACATTGCATTTTTCCTGAACTTTGTGATACTTAATAGCATCACTGTTTTAAAGTACCAAAGAATTCAGGCAAAATGTAATATTAACAGTTCATTCCTACCCAAGAACTGGGCATAATGTTTCCGAGTTCCTATGGAAGAAGCACACAAGGTTTTATGATCCAAAGATTGCAAATAATAAAATCCAAACTCAATTGATAAAAGGGAATGAGAGTTTAAATTCTAAACACCTGGTTGGCAGTACACTATAGATATAATAATATAGTTGGAGCCCCACATCCATTTGCTGGCCCTCTCTGTGGATTGGGTCTCCCATGAATTCCCACTGACCAGAGTCTAGGATCTGAGTAACTTAGGACCTGAATGGCCTCATATCAAACAGTGAGCATTGCCAAGTGGATGTTAGCAGCTGAAGTTAGACTAGAACATAAAATATTGTTATTAGATCTCGCTCTTGAATCGTTTTGAATGTATTCTATTTCATTTTGTTATTTAAATTGTGAGCTCTCTTCAACCAATGGTTTTCTCTGTTTTATTTGGTCATAGCTGCTGGGTCCTCTTCTGCTTTCTGTCTTTGTTTTGGCTGTTTTCCTATACAGGGGATGCAGGATGGGTAGATGTCAAGGGTAAGTGGGGGTGGGTGGGACGAGGGAACCAACAGCAGGGGGTCCAAGAAGGAAGAAAATGCTGCAGAGTTTATTGTGGTGGTGAATACACAGCCCTTCTTATATGATCGAGCTACTGAAGTGTGGTATATCAATTATATCTCAATAAAAATACTATTATTAGAAACAGTGATGTTTATAAAAATACCCCATGTTATGTGTTCAGAAACACTTCTTGCTATAAATACCCATCCCTCCTATATGATTTAGACCTTAAGATGCCTCCTTGTCACGCTATGAAAATGTCAGACAACTCATTTCCAGTATATTAAATTCTGACTGATAAAGAACCGATGCAACCATTGAAGAATGCCCCAGGATATAATCTTTAAGGAAGTTGATTTCACACATGTTCCCCCAGAGAACAGCTGGCTTTTTTATTAGCACCCAAGGGCTTAACTTGTGGACCACCAACCCACTTTAAGGCCAGACAGTGTACTGGAATAGAAAGCCTCATCTTTCTCTAGGCAAGCAGCTGGAGGTTTCAAACTGCTGGCCTGTGGTTAGCAGTGCAAACACATAAACATTAAGCTACCAGGCCTTGGAGACCAGAAAGAAGCCCTCTAAGTTCCAATTCCTTGCTTCATGAATGTGTATGTCCCCATTACTCGATCAGACAAGAAATTTTTGGTTAACCTTCTCTCTTTCCTCCCAAGGCCAGGAACTCTGGATCACCTTACACCTGAGTAAAACAACAAAACAGAATGAAACCCAAACCCCTCTTTGAGGACCCTTTGGAGAGAGTAGGCTGAACTTATCACCAACATTCTGATTCGTTATCCAATGATCTCACTTCTTCTTCATGCTACTTCCGTTTCCCTAGCCTATTTCTTCTCAGTTTCTATAAAATAAGACTTTTTACGCTAACCCTGTGTGACATGTGCAATTTTACGGTTGATCTGTGTTCTCCCTGTTGTAGAAGTCCCTCTCTCTTCAGGTTTACAATAGCCTCTCTTCCTTTTTACTTTGAATGAAACTCTAAATAGGAGGGCATACCCCCCCAAACAAAAACCACTAATGCTCATTCGTGGAGTCTTTTTATGTGAAGGGGATAGTGCATTTGGAGTTAGTTCTCAAGGGCAGACTGTTAATCAAGCTTCCTATTTAGAGGCTCTGAAAAGATGGTTGTAACAGGGTGTGACAAAAAGGTCCTGATTTGTGGCAGAAGGGGGACTCGTTTTGCCACCACAACAATGCACCTGCTGACGCAGCCATCACAGTCAGCTAGATTTTGCCCCCAAATAGCATGCCTCTCTTGCCCCATATACTTTACTCAACTGACCTCGCCTCATGGTCCAAAAACAAAAACCCATGTCTTGGTTTCTGCGAATAAAGAGGGACATCAATGGACAGGAACTTGATGATGTGAAAGAGGTGGTAGAAGAGGTGAAGAAAAAGAAGGGGGATGCTGTGAGCCATGCAAACGGATGAGTGTGACAAATGTAGTAAGCATTATGGAGAGTACTTTGAAGGTAATACGGTTGTTGTGTTTAAAAAAAGATACTGTTAGGGAAAAAAGTCCATTTTAGGAAGAGTACCCCATTGTCCATACTGGTTTGGTAGTCAGAGGATTTTATGTCAACTAGACATTCCCGGCTAGGGGTCAAGTCATCTGTCAATTACATCACAGCGGATGCTTTTTCCTGGGGGTGTGGCCTACTTCTAAGCGGGGCCCCTGGAACAGGCCCCCCCCCCCTCTGTCCTTTTACCTTCCTGCTTGCTGGTCACAGTTTTAGGTCCTGGAGTCCTGCCATGTTTCCACCCACCTTGGATACACACAACACTGCACACGCCGTCCTGTGTGTTTCCTGCATTCTGCATCATTGCATGTGGTTGTGTGAATGTGAAGAGGGCCTGATGGACTAGTATCAGTCTTATAGATTTTTGCTGGACTGGGATGGGATATTTTCTTGATATGTAATTACTTCTTGATATAAAGCTCTTTCTTATACATGTTTGAGTGTCACTGGATTTGGTTCTCTAGCCAACCCAGCCTAACACAGGTGGGTTTTTGTTGTTATTCTTGGCTTTTGATAGAACTTACCTGCAACTTTTCAGAAAGGCATGTTTATTTCTCAAGACATAATAATCAAATATATCTACAAATGAAACTCCAATTGCTTATTTATTATGATAAAATTATAACCAAACTTGTTCTTTCTTGTATATAACTGAGTTGAGCTTGTGGAATCTCCAGCCCTGCCAGGGCCTTTACAGATCTTTTAAAACTGTCTCTTATGCCATTTCCGCAGGTAATGCGTCACAAAGTTCTGCTGGACTCAATTTCCAAGGTTCCTTATGAATATCAAATCGTGTCAAGAAAGCAACCTTAACACTGAGATCACCAAGTCAGGGAAAGGTTTAGACAAATGAACTCTGTGTATCCTTTGCAAAATGGTCTCCTTCTTCCAGTGACTTGTTATATAGGAATGATAACGGTCCTAAAGCTTGGACATTAAACTTTAGGCAAAAAAGTATATAACAAACTTGATCCATCCCATTGAGAGCCTTCCTCTTCTTCGCTGCCACTCTATATTGCCAAGCACACTGCCCTCTTCAGGAGCCAGTCTCTCTTAACATCACCTCCAAAGTATGCAGGACAAAGTCTTACCACCCTTGCTGCTAGGCAATACTCTGGCTGTACTTCTTCCAAGACAGATATGTTTGTCCTTTTGTCAGTTATGGTATTTCAATATTTTTTTGCCTGGGGCACAGTTCAAAATTTTAACTATAGGTGCTAAATTCAATGCCCTGGGGCCTGAGTTGCAGAATATGTTTTTTGTTTGTTTTTTTTTTTTTTTTTGCCAAATGCTCCTGGATCATACTTATAGACTAAATGATTAGAACCACTGACCCACAGGAAATTTTCTGCTGGCTCACAATCTACTGAGTTATGCCATCATTTGACCCCTAGGTCTCAGCCCCCACACTGTGAGCCTCATAATGCATGTTGTCCCAGCAGGACTCACAATGCCTCTTTTCTTCAGAAGATTCTCATGATTTTCCATTCCCAGAGTTTTCCTATGCTTGTGTCCTTAAAAAAAATCAATTTATGGTTTTAACCTAGTTCAGCTGTTACCTTGTTCTAGAAAGCTCCTCTGGTGTCTTATGAACCCTGATAAATTGATCCCTCCCTCCTATGATTCTTTTGCATTTTATTACAGTTGCATTAGACTCCCATGGTGTATTAAGATTTGCTTATGTCTCTTCTCCAAAGTTCTGAATGCTTTCAATCAATGGTGTGGTGTTGCAGTCTTCTAAGACAAATCCCTAGAACCCCAGGACTTAAGTATGTGTTCCATAGCTATTGGGTAGGGTTTTGTCTTCTTCAAAAATCTCCAACGTTAAAAAGGTATCCATGTAGAATGTCTCTTCTCACACGCTTATTAAATCTCAATTCCTCATGGACAAAAGTAGAACTCACAATGGATAAAATAATGGTTTCAAATAGTAATTCTCGAGCATTAACAAATTAAAGAGTAAAATATAAATGAAGAATTAATATGAAGAAAGTAGGATGTACTTTCAAGTGTTTGCTTTAAGAAGAAAGCTGTTTCATTGGTTATAAAACCAGATTTTAAGTTTTAATTTTTTGTTTAAAAAAAAACACTGATGGTTAATACATGAAAGCACTGTGTGTGTTTATTCAGCTACTATATTAAACTTGCACAAAGTATTTCCAACTTCTCTTTACACAGGAAATATGCCAAATGCCTCAGCAATAAAAGTAACAGATTAGCACCTGCTTGAAACCTTAGAAGGCACTAATTGACCTGAAAACAGCGCAATATGATCAGCAGGCATGATTTCATGTTTGCTTCAAAGTCTAAGCCTCGCTGCCAACGTTTACCTAGTGTAAATATTGGGAAAAGTCAACTGAATGGCACTGTCACCTGTGTGCTAAAGTCCTCTCTCAGCCAACTTCTGCCTGGAGCTCCTCATTCTTAGGAACCCAGATAAGCATCCAGTGAGATGAATTCACACTTTGAAGTCATCGGAGTATCATTAAGAGTTTTTGTTGATGGCACTGTGTCTTTGGCAGTGAGTAAAATCTGGCTCATCTTGTTAGTAGCAGGGGAAAAACAAAAAGTAATGGAAGTGAGCTGGCAGGATAATTAGAGCAGGTGAACAGTAGACAGAAATAATGCCCTGAAGAGATGAAAGAAATGCTTAGGATCTTTTCCACTTTATATCATTGCTACTAAATGCTATCAGTATGCACTTGCTTCTATGTCTCTGTCAGCCCTAGGTAGCCAATTAGGCATTCAGGGAGCCATTAACTCTTCTAAGCCACTTGCAGACTATTTAATGTCTTTCTTTGCAGTGCTAATTATCAGGGTTGTAAATGAACACATCACAAAAGTGTGTTATTTATCTATACTGATTTAAGATTGTTGGGAATTCACAAGAGGATGACTCATTGTGATCATTGATAGAAGGAAGCACAATCCCTGATTTCTGTCAGCTTTTAATTATATGGAAACAGTGAGTCAGTAATCTTATGTATGAATAATTTATACTAGATCTAAAGTTTTGTAGATTACAGTGTATATTTCCCAAACATTAAAATATTTAAAAAGAAAGGGTGGAGAGCCAGCCAACAAACTCCGAAACAAGAGAACAACATGGGATCTGACATTGATAGTGAGAAGGGCATAGAATGCCTGATGGGGTTTCATCAAGAGCAGTGCAGCTTAGAGGAATTAATGAGAACTGAGTAAAGGTCGAACATCATAGTGGGGCAGGAGGAAAATAAAAGGAGATAGAGGAAAGAACTAGGAGGCAAAAGCCATTTATAGACGCATAAATATAGGCATGCATATAGGTAAATATATTAAGAATAACAATAAGGATATAGGTCTATGTACATATATTTATATGTTAAGTATTAAAACAGCAGACAGACATTGAGCCTCTACTTAAATCCTCCCCCCAATGCAAGAACATGTTGTTCTAATAACCCGACATTCTGTGATACTCACTTTCCCCACAAAATTGCTAAGACAAAATGGGTACAGAAGCAAATGTGTTAAAGAAAGCTGATGGTTCCTGGCTATTAAAATATACAGGGTCTAGGATCTTAGGCTTCAAGTTAAACAAATGACCATCCATCAGGGAAGCAACAAAGCCCATGTGGATGAAGCACTCCAGCCTGTGTGACCACGAGGGGTTGTTGGGAGCAGGTATCAGGCATTAGAGGATCCCAAACAATTACATCGATACAAATAAGGAGGATCAGAGTGGAGACCCAAAGCCTATCCAAAGATAATTGCACATCTCCTCACAGAAGTGTCACAAGGAAGGGAGGAGTCAGCCAGTGTGCAGTATAGCATAGCATCAGGGAAGCATGCAACGTTCCTCCTAGACTATTGGTTCTCAACCTTCCTAATGCTGCAACCCTTTCATACAGTTCCTCATGTGGTGGTGACTCCCCAACCATAAAATTATTTTTGTTGCTACTTCATAACTGTAATTTTGCTACTGTTATGAATCATTATGTAAATGTCTGATATGCAGGATGTATTTTCATTGTTTACAAATTGGACATAATTAAAGTATAGTGATTAATCACAAGATAATATGTCATTATATATTGTGAAATATTTATTTCTAATGGCAAATAAATGAAATTCTGTCATGAAGCATGGTATATCATGGCTAACTGTCTTCACAATGGATATTCATATGTGGGTGTATCTGCATGTGGGCAGACACACCTGGAGAAGGATAGAGGAGCGGTTTCAGGTGGTCTTAGGTGATCCCTGTGAAAGGGTCATTTGACTCCCCAAGGGGTCATGGCCCACAGGTTATGAACTGCTTCTCTAGTTATTTAATGCTTCTCATCCCTAAACCCCATCCCACTATCATGACTGCAGTTCTACCTTCCAAACCCAGCCAAACCAGAGCATGTACACTGGTATAGATAAGAGCTCTTGACACACAGAATTAAGGACAGATAAGTCCTCCTCCCTCAGGAACAGTAATGGGAGTAGTGGTACCATAAGAGTAGGGAAAAGGTGGGGGGAGAAGGAGGAGAAAGGGGGAACCAACTGCAATGATCAACATATTCACACTAAGGGAGATGAATAACAGAATTGGGGTGAAGAGATACAGTAGATGCTATAAGACATGACAATTATAATATATAATTTATCAAGGGTTCCCAAGGGTGGGTGAGGAGGGATAGAAAAATGAGAAGCTGACATCAAGGGCTCAAGATGAAAGAAATGTTTTGAAAACAATGATGCCAACATATGTACAAGTGTGCTCGTGACAATTGATGTGTGGATTGTTATGAGAGTCATAATAGCCCCCCTATAAAATGATTTATAAATTTTAGAAAATAAGTACTTGATTTTTTAAAAGGGAATTGACAATGACATGTATGATTAGTATTTTCAATACTTCCTCTACATAAAATGATGTATGTCTTTGACATATTCTAGAATTCCTGCATTCTTGGGTTTATGGCCTTTTGAGTTTAATTCATGTTGGAGTATTCAGTCTCCCTTTCTAATGACAATTTAGCTCTATACTGACTTTAATATTTGGATTATGGTGACTAATTTTAAAATAATTTATTCAATGAAGAAACAACTTTTTTTTTATGGTAGTGAAAATATTCTCTATAAAGAAGTAATGGAAATCCAGTGATGTGATATATTTGTTAAAAATCCATAAAACCTTATAGTTCAAAGATTAAACCTTCACATATATGTAAATTAGAAATCAAAGCCATTTAGAAAGTTGAGAAATCCCAACTTGAAAGCAATAAAGTAAAATTTTGTATTATTTTAATTTTATGAAACAGCATCATTGAGGAAGGACAATGTGTGGATTTCAGAAACTTGGGAATTATAAGAGTATATAAGACTAAAAGCAAATGAACTATATTTTAGTTAAGGATGTGGTTACTTAAGAGAAAGTACTTCCACTATACAAGTTTACTAAGATATTGTAATAAATTCAAGGTGGATTGTAGGAAATAGATTTCTGAATGATAGGGCATGATACACATACACAAATGTTTAAGATTATATGATTCATGTCCAAAAGGATTTGAGTAGTATACAACAATATCAATTCATGTTGAGCTTGATATAAATACAGATGGTTTAATACTGAAATAATAAGAAATCTATAATATGCATGCTTAAGTATATACACACACTTGTTTGCTCTATCACTTAAAGAATACCTTTCTGTTGATCAACCCAGGGATAAGGGAGCAACAAGTGATCCAAAATTAGTGGCAAGGAGGATGTGAGAGGCCTGGTAGGGATTCAGCAAGGGCAATGTAAATGAGAGAGATCACTGAAACCCAAATGAAGGCTGAGCATGATAGTGGGACAAGAGGAAAGTAAAAGGAAATAGAGAAAAGAACTAGGAGACAAAGGGTATATATATATAGAGGTCTAAATCCAGGCATGCACTTATGTAAATATAATTATATATCTTGGGGAAATAGATCTACATGCATGCATTTGTAGGATTAGTATTAAGGTAGTAGATGGACATTGTATTTCCACTCAAGTACTTAATAAAAGAACACTTTGTTGTATTAAATTGGAATTCCATGAGGCACACCTTCCCGACACAATCGCTGAAGACAAATGTGTGCATAAGCAAATGTGGTAAAGAAAGCAGATTGTTTTGGATATAGATATAAGGTCTGGGGGGGTCTGAAAGGCTTGCAGGTAAACAAACAGTCATCTATCTCAGAAGCATCAAAGCCCTCCTAGAAGAAGCACACCAGCCTGTGTGAGCAGGAGCTGTAGAAGGGACCAGGTATCAGACATCAAAGAACAAAAATTAATATATCAGTGGGTTCCCACATTCCCAATATGATCATTGAGGACAAACATGTGCTTAAGCAAATGTTGTGAAGAAAGCTGTTGGTGCCCAATTATCAAAAGACATAGCATCTGGGGTCTTAAGGACTTGAAGATAAACAAGTGGCCATCGAGCTCAGAAGCATTAAAGGCCGCATGGACAAAGATCAAAAATCATATTGTAAATGAGAGCAATTGGACATCCTTTTACAGAAGGATCAAGGGTAGGTGATGAGCCAGTCAGGGTGCAGGGTAGCAATGATGAAAGATACAAATTTCCTCTAGTTCTTAATGCTTCCTACCCCCCCTCCCACTATCATGATCCCAATTCTACCTTACAAATCTGGCTAGACCAGAGGTTGTACACCAGTTCAGATAGTAACTGGAAACACAGGGAATCCAGGACAAATGACCCCTTCAGGACCAGTGGTGAGAATGATGGTACCTGCAGGGTGGAGGGAAGGTGGGTAGAAAGGGGAACAGATTACAAGGATCTGCATATAACCTCCTCCCTGAAGGATGGACAACAGAAAAGTAGGGGAAGGGAGATGTCGGACAGTGTAAGATATGATAAAATAATAATAATTTATAAATTATCAAGGGTTCATGAGGGAGGGGGGCATGGGGGGGGGAGGGAAATGAGTAGCTGATATTAAGGGCTCAAGTAGAAAGCAAACGTTTTGAGAATGATGATAGCAAAAAATGTACAAATGTGCTTGACAGAATGGATGTATATATGGATTGTGATAATAAACAAACAAACAAACAAATAAATAAATGATGAAATTGGGGGGGGGAGAAGACCTATCAATGCTGTCAATGGCCACTTCAGTGTCTGTGAGCACATCTAAGGTTCAGATCTTGTTTTCTAACACCATTACTTAATAAAGGGAATTGAGGGTCCTTAGAAACATGGTTATTTCTCTTACTGGTGTAGAAAGTATATAAAATGGGATTAGAGCATCTTGTAGTGTCAGAAAAAGTGGGGCAGGAAGAAGACCAGATAGTACAGGGACATCTTGTAATGGCAGAAAATGAAGACATGCTCAAAACCAAAACGACACAGAAAGACAGGAAGGAAGGTGACAGGAGCATTTCAGAAGGACATGGGAACAACAAGAAGAACTCAGAGTGACCAAAGCTGGAATGCTATCTTCAATAAAATGAATAGAGTGGTGTTGGATTATAGCATAACACATAGAATAAATATTCCAAAATGATGTAAAAATGACAAAAATAAATTGGAAGAATAAATATCTTCCTAATACTAAAGAATTCCTATTGTTTCCTGTGAATTTTTCACCCACAAGGAGAAAAAGCATAACTTTAACATGACTGCATTTAGAAATATATTTAGAAACATGGAAGGTAAAAAAAAGTAGGGAGGCAGGATTTTATGGTGGTATGCCTATAAAAAATTACCACAGAGAGAAGTTCAAGGTCAATACTAATAATGAAAAGTCATGTTGATATGTTAATATCTATGCTGTATATACTTTGGGTACACACGTGCTCTGAGGTGATGGAAATGGATTTTGCTTCTCTAGTATTTTCCCTTGAGTTTCTCATCTGTAGTATAATTATAACTAAACACCACACATATTCTAATGGAGACGTAGTCTATAGAATATCTGACTGGTATTCCTAAAAATAGCAAACATTTAAATAATTGTCAACTTTAAGATCAACCCAAGGACATGATAATTAAAGGTAATGTGATATCCTTAATAGGACCCTGGACCAGAACAAGGAGCATGAGATAAAAACTTAATAAAACCTAGAATACAATCCATTTTATTTAAAATAATGTAGTAATATTGTTTTATAAAATTTTCACAAATATATAATTGTAATATAAGATGTCAAAAATAGGGCAAATTAAATATGTTAGACTAGGTTGTCTAAAGGAAAAGGACCAATGGCACACATCAGAAAGGTATCCCAGCCCAGTCCAACTAAATTCACGGGCCCAAAGCTAGCCAGCGACCTCTTGTGACACATCTAGCGGCAGGCCAACAACACAGAAAGGTAAAGCAGGAAGCAAGGATGTCACAGGCCTGTAGGTGCAGAGTCTCGTGGACCCAGTGGGATGTGACAGGAAACTGACAGCTTCCAGGCAGGGTCAGCAAGCCCCCTGGGCTTATCCCTGGAGGAGACAGGGAGACACATCAAGGAGGAAGTTGAAGGGGCCGAGAGCGGAGAACTTCCATGGGTATCTCTTATAAAAAGACTATACCCTCGAGGATGCATGGTCAGGAATGGAGATGCAGCTTAACTTAATGCTGCAATCCACTGAAAAATGGGACCCTAATCACAGTAGTGGGAATTATAATACAGCTCAGACTGGACAGCTATGACTAGAAAAGTCATATTAAATAATTTACTGCAAAATCAAACACCTGCCTCTTTTAGTCTTTCATCTTTGTCCCTCCCAAATCTTTTTGCCAGTCCATAGCCATCATCAGCAATTCAGTACGGCAATAATTTTGTGGATGTGGTCACTTAAAGGCATGCCATTTAGATCTGCTGTCGGTCCCTTTGATCTAGCCTGGTTTTCCAAAAGAGTGTCAGTCATACATTCACCATTCTAGTCTACCACATAATTTCATAGAGAGAAAATTACTCCCTCCCTTGCTATAGTTTTTCTCCATCACTTTTTTCTCCATTACGTTTTTGAGTTTTTCATTCTGTAGTAGCCTGCATTTTGCTGTTATGCTGCTGTAAGTTAAGTCACTGAAATCTCAAATAGGAGCAGAATAACTCGAGGTGAACAGGTTTCAGCTGATTTTACAGAATAATCACAGATTATGAAGAAGGAAAAGGCATCAGCCACTGAAAACATGGTCAGAGTCAGTGCGCTCAAGGGAAGGCACTAAAATAGGCCAAAAGAGAACTTCTCCCCCACCCTTCCCAAAGCAGAGTTCATGCTAATGGTGTGGATAGAGTTTATTAATAATCGGAGCTCGAAGTGTTAGGGTATGAATCTAGGAAAATTGTGCCATCAAAAAAGAAGCAGAAGGCATAAAAATCAATGTCTAGGCATTAGTGAGCTGAAATAAATTGTTATTGGCTCTTTGAATCAATTAAATGGTTTACTATGGGGAAAATGACAAAATCAAGAGGAATTGTATTGCATTCATTAGGGACATTCTAAGATCTGTCCTGAAGTACAACACTGCATCTGATAAAAGTAAATCCAATTAAGAGCCCTTATTTAAATTTATGCATAGACCACTAAAACTAGCAATAAAATTGACAAATTATATCAAACTCTTCAGTCTGAAATTGATTCTATGTCTCACTCATTTTTACCCAAAGTTTTCCACTCTGGGAAAGAACATCAGGTTCAACTGACATGCCAGTCTAGATTGCTGGTACCAAGACCAGTCTGGCAACTGCTGTCCCCTGAGCACACTTACATTCATGTTGTCAGGGTTACACAGACAGCAAAATCATAGTATATGTGGTCCACTAGGCAATATGGGGCTATTTACTATCAACCCCAATTTTGTCTTATGTGAGGAAGATATGAACCGTCCTATCACATCCTTGGTAATTCTGGCATACAAGTCCAGGGCTGCAGTTAATTCTCTGAGAAGGAATTCCTGTTCTGGAACTTACATATGGAACCTGACCCTGGAGACATAGCACCTGTCAGGGAAAAAATTATATTTAAGTAACTTGGGGAAGAACTGCATGGTACCAGCCTCCCTGACAACCCTCTCCTCTCCAGATTCTTCCTGAAGAATTGTAGGCAGCTATCCATTGGATATTCTGCCTTTGCCTCCCTTGTGTTGATTGTGAGCCCACGTTCAAGAAGAGATGTGAACCAATAATTCTTTGTGTTTCTTTCTTTCCTTCTTTTAGATAACAAATGCTTTAATTGTCCATGCCAATTCTCTACCAAACTATTACTCACAGGGAGGTATGCAACATGGTACGTTGTTTTTATATATTTTGGTCCATCTGCACTCTGTTGACTATAAAGTATATGCCTTGGTCTGAGAAAATATAGCATAGTGGTTGTAGTAGTTATATAATTGTTTGTCAATTTGA